>NC_083291.1:31765088-33116341 GCF_963506605.1 Zootoca vivipara | reverse complement strand
ACACACAGAAAATATTTATTAAAAAACAAATATTTTAAGGCCATAAAAATAATTTATGAAATAGTACAACATATACTTCTTTATTTAAAAAAAACAACCAAATAATGCATTAAACATTGGGCCATGGAATTTTTGCGGAAAGACTCAGGGAATGAGTTGTCGACCAAAACTAAGGGCCAGACTTCCCTTTATGCAGAGGATCCAGTACAGTACTGAATTTCCCAAGTTGTTCTCTTTTAATGAAATGCAGCTGGGGGGGGGGGCTACCAGTTTATCTGAGCAACAATGTCCTGCCCCATCCCATTTTCCAAATAAAAAATGTCCCCCAGCTACTGTATGAGAGGAGAATGAGTTAAAACACCTTCCGCCATCATTTCATTGAAAAAGAAAATGTTGGGTGAAACAGTCAGATAATTTTTGCATAACAGTGAAGCTCGAACTGAAGCACATATGTAGTTTGGTGGAACTCCCTGTGCAGAGAATTGGCCAGTAAGCACACCCTGCCTTGTTCTCTAGCAGTTATCACCCTCTGAGATGATGAAACATTTTTTTTGTTCCCAATCCCTGGAGTTCTCCCACCACTGTTTGCTCAACCACCTTGCACAGGACTGGCAAGTTTGAAATTGGCTTGTCATTGCCTAACAATTACAATCCTATACATGCCTACTCAGAAGTAAATCCGGATGTGGAATCTGCTTCCAGGTAAGTGTGTATAGGATTGCAGATTAAATTGTATATGATCCCCCAGAAGTATTTTTAAAAGATTGCAGGGGACAATCCAGCTGTAATGATACTCTCACTGCTGTGACAGGACAAATCTTTTCCATAGTCCTATTCAGTCAACCCTTTGGAGCTGTTTTGTCATAACATCTCATGGGAACTGCTGGTCAGGAACTGCAGAATGCTCAGAAGAGAATAAATTTGTTTTAAACAGATTTAGACACTGAATTTGGCATTTCTGACCTGATGGAGCCATGCTCCTATTGGACTGCCTCTTGCATCGAGCACCCACTTGCAACTGAGCTGCTTGTGCATTTTCAGTAGTTTTGCTTCTTAATATCTGACTAATTATATGCACAATTATACACAAAAATATGTATATTATGCATACAATATGTATAAAAGAGTCGGACTTCATTTCTGCAGGATAATTTTGTGTGTGTGTGTGTGTGTGTGCGCGCGCATACATATACACACATATATGTAAACAATATATACAACATATACATATATACAACATGCATATACAACATATACATACAATAATGTGTATAATAATGCATATAATATGCAATAAATGTTTGTGTTTCTAGCAGAACTGATAAAGAATTAACTCGCTTTTCATTGTGATCAAGGAGCGACACAAGAATTAGAAAAGATTCATGCAGATAAGCTCAACATCAAGATTTTCAAAAATTGCATCCCTAAACTGAGATTTCTCATGAACAGATCCCTAGTTTTATCCTGCTGCTTTTTTCATTGGTGTTGCTCCCTAATCACCTTTGAGAGCAGCCTTCATTGGCTGAGTTTTGTTGCAATTTCTTTGTTCAATTTAAAATAATATTAATCCTGCCACCTTTCATTTTGGCTCATTCCATCTTCCTTTGCATTTAGCTGCCACAGAGAACAAGTTTCCTGCCATGATTCTACCTGCCCAATGCAGCCAGCAGCCAGTTATTCTGTGTAACTGCCTTGCTATCATCCGTATTCCCTGTTCCACCATCTGTCTAGTTGTGTATCAGTGTGTAGGAGGAACTTCAGCCACACAGGAGAGTCAATCCCCAGGCCACAACAGCTGGTTCCTTTGCTGACTCCCCTTCCCCATTTTCATGTTAGTTACTAATGTTCCAGTTATTCCCAAGGAGAGGAATATGTCTTGCCCTTTTGCCCTCGTGTGCTTGGGGAAAAGTTAGGTGTTATTGTCATTATATTTATTTGTAAAGTGCCTCCAATGTACAATGCAATGCAAGTGGAATAAGACAAGTACTTGTCCTAATGAGCTAATAAACTTAAATTAGATGCGGGGAGGAGGAGGGGAAACAATAAATGATGTAAAAGGATAGGAGAGGGCTTGGTAATTGTGGATGAATATTTTAAAAATGTAGTTCCCTGTGCTTGTACTTTATGGGTGGTGGTGGCATTGATTAAAACAAGTGTGTAAAAAATAGATTCAAGGCAGAGGACTTCAACATCTTGTCACAAAATATGATGGGCGATACATGCACATAAGCAAAGGTACCCCCCTCAATTGCTGCTCTGTGTGTGTGTGTGTGTGTGAGAGAGAGAGAGAGAGAGAGAGAGAGAGAGAGAGAGAGAGAGAGAGAGAGAGAGAGAGAGAGAGAGAGAGAGAGAGATGGAGAGAGAGAAACAGACAGAGAGAAACACACACTTACTGCATGCTTATAGGTAAACATCCATGGATGTGGAAGACACGCAAGATGCGTAACACACACGGATGTGTGGCATGCCCTGCTCAGATCCCTCTGCATCTGCTTTCACATCTTTGCAAATGTGCTCACTCACCTGTGCTCTTGTGAAAAAAGAGCTGTTTCCTCACCCTGCCCAGGGTTGAGGGAACCCTCAATTCCAACAAATAAGACAAAATGGCGCCCCTTCCCCTTATAGCAAGGATGTCGGGGTGGGTGTTTCTGTTAAGGTATAAGCATCAGTTGGGCTGTGTAGAATGGAAGCAGCAGCATGGCATGGGGTTGTTACTGACATCTCTTTCTGTCCCCCCTTCCCTCTCTCTCTCTGTCTCTCTCTGTCTCTCTGCTTCTGTCCATCTGTCCTTACGCTCTCCAGGAAGCCCCCGTGCCACAGCCTCGGCCCTGCACTTCCCATCAACCTCCATCATCCAGCAGTCCAGCCCCTACTTCACACACCCGACCATCCGCTACCACCACCACCACGGCCAGGACTCGCTGAAGGAATTTGTGCAGTTTGTATGCTCGGACGGCTCAGGCCAGGGCTCCGGGCAGGTAAGAGCCATACACCTCAGCCCAGGGATGCCGGCCTGTCCAACCAGAAACCCCCACCCTACAACCCTTCTCCACCTCCTACCCCTCTCTGTCTCCCTCCCTCCCTCTGCCTGTCTGCCTGTCTGCCTGCTTGCCCAGGGCACATGGAAGTCAGTAGCACAGGAGGCAGGATTACGAAGGCCCGTGGGTCTGGAAGAAACGGGGTCTTTTTCTCTCTCGAAGGAACAGTTTGACTGACACTGCCTTGCTCTTGGCAGCTGACATTGGCCTCTGAAAATAGACAGGGCTCCCAAGTTACAACGTCCAGGCTAGGGAGAACTGCCCTGAGGGCACCAAGGATATTGGAGCTTGCTTTGGAGGGCGGATAAGAGGAATATAATTCATTCAGAAGACGGGCTTCTTTTCGGCTTGTCATTTCGCCTTGTGTGGGACATGACCTCCAAAGGGAGGGCACATGTCTGTATGGCCCAGACAGGTTTTTCCCCCCTGTTGCCCATTTTCTTGCCCCTCTCCTATCTGCCACCCTCTTTTCATAGGATATATTTCTGAAGGGCTTTGAGTGTTCTACAACCAGGAGTATTCTGGATTCTATGGTACAGGAGGGGATCCCAGAGGGCTGTACTGAGCACATTCTAGAATGTGGAACCTCTGTGGAATTGGTGAAGGTTACAGGGTGGCAGGATTCAGAGGTGTCAGGTTTTGCAGCCTTGTTAGATGGCAGAAGAATTTCATGTACCTAGAAGATGGAACTTTTCAGTGCACCATGGGCTTCAGAAAGTGGGGCCTTCTGAGGCGAAGGTTTGAAATCTACCTCGAGTACTTGTCTCGTACTAGAAAATACGCTTTAGGTGATAAGTTTCACCTCAGAGGTAGTCAAAGGGAGCCCTTCTGACCTGGCATGTGAGGAAGCAGGATTGCGATGAGATGCAGCATTGCCTCCCACATCAGCCCAGTACAAGTTTTGCAGTCTAAGAAGAATATTGGAAGAGAAATGTTCTTCATCTTTAAACCTCTTTTGAATGAAGATATTGGACCAAAGTTGCTTCCATACTAGACCTTTGCTTTACCATCATTTCCTAGAAGTGAAATTGAAACTGAACTAACAAACGGTATACTATAATGTTAACCAGAAATGCCCTTTCCTGTGATCAAGATTCTTCTATAATGCTATTTATGCACAAGTCAGTCACATTGAGCAGATGTTCTCCTATAATGCTAATTAAAAGGACCATCCTCATATCTTTTGCCCATTTTATCACTTCCTGTTGGGTGGTGAATTGCTCCATACCATAATTAATCAGCTTCTATTTCCTGCAGAGTAAGTGTGCTTTAAAATACTGGTTTCCTTCTATTCCCCCCCTCCTTTTCTTTGCTTTATAGCAGAATAGCAATATTTTGCCCTCAGAAAGAAAAGGAAAAAATAATGCAAGTAAATCAGTAGTGGAACACACACACATAGATCACAGGAAACAGAAGCTGAGTAAAGGGATAGTTCCTTACTATCCCACAGCTGCACTGAACACAAAGCAATGACTGAATCTACAAACAAGAAGCTTTTGATTAAAAGCACAGTATCCCTTAAACGCATCAGTAGCACTTTGCCTGTCAAGAGTGGTGCTACCTTTTACGTCATAAAAATGGCTGTATATTAGGTTTGAAAAACTCAGGATGGCTCCACAGACGGTGCTGGGAAGCAAGGATTTGGCAACAATATTACGTGGACTCCTTGTTTTTAAAAGGTGAACAAAGAATGTCAATTTCAGAATAAAGGGCTAGTGTGGAAGCAACCCAGCTGGCAGAAGCTCCAAAGAGCCTTTAGCCTACCAAGAAATATTTTGGAAGAGTAGCCCTGTTGCCACAAGGCAGCAAAAAGACCAAGCCAAGCTGCTAAGTTTCTAAGGTTTCCCAGCACCCTTTGTCTTTGGTCAAACCTAGCATAGTTTCTGGTTTAGTCAAGAGTCTCCACCATTCACCAGAGCATCCAGAGCAGCAGTGAAACTGCCACAGAGATCATGCAATAGAAACACTGGCAAAACTGAAAGCCAAGGCGTCACCATGAAAAGGCTTGTGATGGCTCGTCCTCATGGTCTACGTAATCCATGTATAGTATCCCATGTTGGCTCCTGCTTCACTGAGAGCACATAGCATTGGACACCCATGCAGAATGAAGATGGTCATCCCTTGAATCCTGCTAGGACCTCAGCCAAATTAGAGAATGCGGTGGTGTAGGAAGATCAAGAATTCTAAGGAAATAAAGTTGGTGGGTTGCAGGAAGAGATTCAGGGGGGTCCGTTCACTATGGTTGCTGAAGAAGGGAGTGATGGCCGCTGTTTCTTTTCAGGGGTAACAAAAGTAAGGAGCCAATAAAATCACTTTAGATGCCACACCTTCAAAACATAAAGCCCTTTTTTCTCTATCCGATTTAAGTCCTAGCCATGAATTCCATGCTCTTTCCACAGACTTGTCATAAGTCTTGACCCCAAATGTGGGGTCCTATAACTACCATTCCTTCACTTCTTGATACATGCACATGGCAGGGAAAAACTGAGCTGAGAAAACAGTTTTTCCAAAGCTGATGAAATTAGATTTGTGATACATGAGGTGTTTTCTTGTATCCCCAGCTCGCCAGCTCTGTGACGTAACTGAATTTCAGGGATTTTTTAAATTATTATTTAAAAGGCGTCTAAGATTTCTCTTTCTGTGGCTTAGTGCTAAAAATTTAGATGCTACAGGTTCCAAATCCAGAAGGTGGACCTAGGTGACTGATACAAAATCTCACAACACTTTCTAAGGACCAGATACAGTACTTGATTTTTGGAGACGTGTTTAGCATTTGCTGAGATGGAGAAGAGAAATCTTGTATGTACACGAAGGCATTTTATCAGCTCGTGCTTCTTTGTGAGCAAAATGTACATATGGTCCTCAGTTAGGATCCAAAGCCTACAGACAGAAAGCTAAAGAGAGTCAAAAAGTATCCTCTCATTACTAAGTCACATATTACTACAGTTGTTCTCTTTGGGCAGCCATATTGAGTCACAGGCCGCCCTAGTTGATGGGCTGTCTTAGGGCTACAATGCCATTCCAGCCAGGCCTCAGGGTGCCCAACGGAGAGCACGTTCAATTGCTAATTACTCAGCTGTAGCCTTTGACAATGCAGCTTGCAGTGATACGTGGTAAGACATAATTCCAGTCAAAACTGTGGTTTCAATGCCTTGCCATCAGAGTGGAAGAATCCTTGTTCAGACTTCTAGTCAAGCAGGAACACAGAGAGCCCCTGGATGATGATTAAGGCTGCCTGAGTCTCTTGTGGCAAGAAAGGAGAATGTATGTGCTTGAAAGTTAGGAGATAGGGAGAGTTCGAGGGAGGCAAGGGGAAGATTTAAGTTCACAATATGATTTTTTTTAAAGAAGGGGGAGAAAAAGAAATTCCCTCTTAAAAAACAAAACAAACAAAAACACCCTAAGAGCCGCCAGCAGCAGATACTGCATCTTTAACGTTGCCTTGTCTCGTTCACGCATCACTGTATTTATGTTGTTCGCAGCCTAACGGTAGCGGCCAGGGCAAAGTCACGGGGTCATTTTTGCTGCCGCCGCCACCACCTGTGGCCAGACCAGTGCCCCTTCCAATGCCTGATACAAAATCCACCAGCACTAACCCAGAGGGCGGAGCACCGACACCAACGTCACCCTGTAAGTGGACCCAAGCGTAACCCAAACCACCAAGCGAAGCAAAATAAAAACCCACCTCTTCCCCACCCACTCACACACCACCAGCCCCTTCGCTAGGGGTTGAGCAGGGCAGAAAGGACCTAGCGAGCAGGAGGAAAGAGGAGCCGAGGAAGGGCAAAGAAGGAGAAGCAGAGAAGAATGCACACAGGTGTGGCAGAGGCGGAAGGAAGAGGCACCTAAGAGAAGAAAGGGAGGCAGAGCATTAGAGAGAGATGAATGGAGGGGTGAGAGGGGGACAAGCAGCAGAGAGAGTGAAAGGGTGGGCTTGGGGGCACCATGTCGTCATCATCAAGTCTTGTGCTTTATACTTGTTTTAAAGGTTGAAACACCCCATCTGATCCCTTCCCAAGCTGCCATCAACCCCTCCCACCTTCCATCCCATCCCCCAGCGTTTAAAGATGCAGTAGGCTGCCAAGCTCCGACACCTTTAATTTTATTATTATTATTATTCTTCATTCAGTTGTTGGTTGTCGTGGTGGCTCCTGGGTAGGGTTGGGTTTTGGGTTTTTTTTTGTTGGTTCCTTTTTTTTTAAGGGACGGAAAATCAACTGTACATATTAAATTCTGAGAAGAAGAATTGCTGCTAGGTGTTTTGCTTTTCATAATACGAGGGAGGGTTGTGTTTACAGGTGTTCATCTGGTGCCTGAAAAATCAACTTCCATTGAGATCCATAGCAAGCTTCTTGTCATGCCCTAAGTTGTGGTCTGTGCTTTTTTTCCTGGAGAGCGTCTGCCTGCAGGGGTGTGGAGGCAAAATTGGGAACTAGGATTCCCCGAAAATGTCCCCAGTGTTTTGTGAGAAATGAGAGCCCAGACATTTGACTGTCCCACCTTCAGGAGGGCGGCTGTGTTATATGACTCGGGGTGGTGGTGATGGTTGTGAGCCAGGAAGCCTGGTTCTCTTCTCATCTTTGGGGGACGTGGTGGGCCCACCAGACCTATTTCAAGAAGGGTGGGGGCCAGGGTCCCCGGCTTCTCCCATTATGAAGTAGTTGACTCACAGACTTTCTTGGCTTAGGTGAGGCCCCTTGGGGGAAAGGATCGGCTACCACTTCCATTTTCCTTTTGTTTTCTCTCCTTCCCTTTCTTTTCCTTTTTCCTTTTTTTCTCCTTTTCTACATCTGTGCTCATGGCATTGCTCACTCCCACGCTGTTCATATTCTCCATTAAACTGATGGTGGTGCTGTAGGGGGTGGGGGACGTGAGTGACGAAGGGATGGGCAACAGGTTGTAGGCATGGCAGGAGATGCTCTAGTCTCGTATGTCTGGGTTGCTGCTTTTCCCATTGTTTAGGAGGGCTAACAAAAAAAAAGCCAGGAGGTGTGTGAGGCATCGTGGTTCTCTCTGAGGTTGAGACCAGGCACCTCCAGGTACTAAGAGCTAGTCCACATGATCAGTAGACTCAGCGTAAAGTGCTGGTGCCGGCCTGAACCCTGTCAGACTGCAAGCGTGGGAACTGAATTTATTTATTCGGTGGAATTGTTCATTACACTTATATCCTTCCTTTCCTCCAATGAGCCCAAGATGACCCACAGATCCCTCTCCATTTTACCCTCACAACAATCCTGTGAGGTAGGTAAACGCTGAGCGGGGAGTGACTAGTCCAAGGTCAACTAGGGAGTTTCATGATTGGAGTAGTGATTTGAACCCAGGTCACACAGGTCAAGGTCCAACTCCCCTAACCAGTAGGCTAACCAGTCTCTTGTTGTTGCTCCTGCTGCTGTTGTTATGAGCCTTAAATTGAATGACTGCTTGAATACTCCCTTATGTGAAAAACAACAACAACAACCAATCGCCTCCCTCCCTTATGTTCAAAATCAGCATGTTAGCAAGAAGACTGGTCCAGAACCATTCTCTTTCTTTTTTTCCCACTTGCTCATTTTGTTTGTGTGTGTGTGCGTGTGTGTCTGTGGATTTATTTATTTGAAGAGGAGGAACATTAAAATATCCGGCCCTCTGCCCACAGCCTGAAGCAGTACAGTCTGATGGTGCAGCTCAGCTCTATGTGGTAGCTGGAGGTTTGCACACGATGCTTCTTCCAGTGTTACACTGCGGGCAAGGGAGCACAGGGGGAACCTTTTTCTCCTTGCTACCAATTCCTGCAATCACCGCTGGAAGCCAGGCCTTAAACTCGCCAAGGAAGAGCTGCTGGCTTCCTACTAAGCTCCTACAAAGATGAGCAGCAGAGAAAACCCTCTCAGGGAAACCAGGGGTTATTGGCTATTAGAGGCTGGGTATGAAGACGAAATGCCGCACTGGGTTCTCGTATGCATGCACATGCGTGTGATTGCAGAACCTCTCGCAATCTCATAAGCAAAGCTGGGCCCAGACTGGTTTCCATACTGGAGTTGTGCTTTAGGGTGGGGGAATCTCCCATGCCTGCTCCCTGCCCCTCACTCGGCCTCCCCGAGAGCTTTGCCCTCCTCTGCCACCACACGAAATACCAAAGGACTGAGCTCAGTTATTTCTGGCACACAGCATTATGCCCAGGGGAGGCACGCAGACCACAGGACTCCATCTCCTGGCAGACCCATACAAGGGCATGTTTGGGGATGCCATCCACCCTGCCATTGGGCAGGAGGCTTGTCTCAGGCTGCTAATAGGACTCTTGAGCTAAGAAGCCCTGGCAACCTCTAGGGTCAAAGGGAAAACTAGGCCAGGAGATGTAGATGTTGGGCCATGAGAGAGACGGGGAGAGCGAGCACGCTCAAGCAAAACAAAGGCTGTGGAATGATGGCCAGAGTCTCCCTTACTTCCATCTCAATCCAGGCCAAGCTCACACAAGACTGCATCCACCGCCTGATCGAAGAGGAGCACCCAAGGATCCCTTGAAATGCCACAGAGGTTGCTGGGACGTGTGGCTTCACTGAGGCCTCTCTAGAAACAGTTGCTCCCTCGGGGAGCTGCTGGGGTAGTTTGTGCAGTCAAGCTGGCCAGGTCTGTCAGTGCCCATAACCCCCATCTATCAAGCAGCGAGCTTTGTCCCCGCACTCACAACCTGTAGGTGCCTATCCTGTTCTGGGGAGGGTGGGAGGAGTTGTGCCCAGTCTCTCTTTAGATTTTTTTCTGTCTTGAACCTCATCTGGCAGGCCTCCATCTGACATGACCACCATCAATGCCATCCACCTCTCCCAGTGGCCCTAACGGCCTCACATCTCTTTCCCCTCCAGCATTCTCAGCGCCAGGCTCCTCCTCCTCTGCCAACCGGTTTGTCGGCATCGGACCCCGGGACGGCAACTTTCTAAACATCCCCCAGCAATCTCAGGTAGGGGGGCCAGTTTCACAGGGGTTGTGTATGTGGCTGTAGCCCAAATGTAGCTTGCAATGTGTGGGGGAGGTTGGGCGGGTTGATGGACATGGTTCTACTCCAGGGATGGATGGGATGAGGGTCAGGGCCAGGCACAGGCACAGACACGTCTGCTGAGACCCTTCTGCTCCAACATGCATTACGTCCAGTACCAAATGCTCCCCTGTAAACAGAGCAAGAGCACAAATGAGAAGGAAAGGCGGCTAGCACGTGGGTCTTCTCAGCTTTCGTTTGAACGGTGGGGATAACACAGAGTTTAGTAGGTAGAATACAAAATGAAATTGAACACCAGGACTCCAGGGTTCTGTTGGTAGGTATGTCATCAAGCCCCTTTCCAATGCCATAATTACCTTTGGCATTATCTAGATCTGATGCCCTTGCAGCCAACTCTGTAACATCAGTTACAGACCTACGTTTTCCAAACGGGAAACTGAGGATCAGGACTCATCCACACTTACCTTTGCACTTTCTAGGCACAAATCAGGGCTTTCCAGGTCCATGGCTGAGTGTTTTGTTTTTTTTTTTTTGTCCCAGCACGTTCCCTAGGAAAACCTGTGCTTTACTGCTCAATTGGAGCAAACAGCAACCCACAGAAAAAAATAATAGCTCTTTTATCCAATTCACCGGTAAAACACGGGTTTTCCCAGGGAAAGTGCCGGAACAAAAAAAACCACACCCACTGAGACACAGACTTGCAAAGGCCAGACTTGTGCCTAGAAACACAGCACAAAAGGAGGTGTGGATGAGCCCTCAAATAGAGTGTTTTGGCTTATAAGTCTGCAACTGAGACAGAATCTGAAAGCAGGACTCCCAAGTTTGATTATAGTTCAGTGGAAAGGGTGTTGGATTTGGGTGAAGACCCATATCAGTTTGCTCAACCAGGAAGTTCATAAGGTGGCCTTGGGCAGGTCACTGTCTCTCCATTCAGGTCTCTCAAGGCTTCCTACATAATAGTCCTTGCCTACACATTTGTTCTCTCACCACCCCATGAGATGAGGCTCTGGTCTCAGGGCCGCTTCACATTGCATTTTCACTTGGAGAAGGTTTCCATGCAGGAAAAAATGCAAGACCCACATGTAGGTTGTCACATAGATGTCACTACACAGGTTGGGAAACAGCAAATTCCTGGCATGTACACTTAGTGAAATAGACACATGTGCACTCCTCATGATGATCTATACTTTTTCTCTACATGGAAGTGTTTTGGTAAAGGTGTAGATCATCAATTGTGGTGAGTGCATACCTGAGTGAACAAGCCGTGTACATGCTCCAGCAAGTTGTCATTTCCTCATCTGCATAAACATTCAAATGAATGTGATGGTGGAGATAAGGGTTTTATTTGTGTTGCTTACTGCATGGAAATATTTTCTATGCAGAAGTGTACAGTGATACCTCTACTTACGTTCACCATTGGTTACGTATCCTTCGGGATACGTACATGGTAAACCCAGAAGTGTTTTTCCGGGTTTTGAGCATGCACATGCGCAGAAGCTCTCTATCACGCCACGTGCATGCGCAGAACAGGCACCTTCGGTTGCGGAAACCTCGGGATCTGACCGGAGCTCCGGAACAGATCCCGTCCGCAACCGGAAGTACCACTGTAATGTGAAACAGCAGTGAGCCCAGTCTTACATGATTGGGAAGTGAGAACAATCTATAAGAGATACTTTTGGGGGGGGGTGCACAGTGAAAAGAGTAAAATAAAAAATTCATGAGGAGTCCAGCTATCATGACACTGGCTCACATTGACCCTCTTTGCCCTATTATTATTTCCTTACTTTAAAAAGACCACCTCCTTTTAGGCCACAAAGCCCTCCCCCCTTGCTCTTTGGGTTGCTGCTGCTTGACCATCCTTGCAAGGTGCGGGCACTGCTCAGCAACCTTGCAGCATTCCAAGGCAGGGAGGAAAATCTGATTTGTTCCTTGATGCCTCCCATGGAAGTGATAAAGGCATAGGAGCCTGGACTCAGCTAGGAGGTGTCATTGCCATCTGAGCAACTTAACTACTTTACTGACCAGCCAATCGCTTATTGTGGAAAGTACTGAAGTGGAGGAGGGAGCAGTGGCGGACCTTGGGGTTTCAAATTGCAGCGGCACTCCTGTGCGACGCCAAAATTCGGAGACCTCCCCCTCGCCCACCTCTAGTCTTCATTCTACATCATAGTTGTGCCCCCCCCCCCAAGGCTCTGCATCCAGTGCAACCAAACCCGTCACACTCCCCTAAATAAATCCGCCTCTCAAGGGAGGGTGCCTACGGAGGAGAGACTACAGTGAAAGGATAGGTCCGACATTTCAGAGGAATCAGTGAGGTGTTGAAGATTCCATGTCTGGACCAGTTGTGTAGCACTCATGGACAGACTACACCACTGTGCAGAGAGCATCTATGCTGCACTTTGGAGGCTCTGCTGCCCGTTCCTGGGTTGGAGTTTGGTGCCCAATAGTTTTTCGTGTAGCTGCTCTCTTGGGGGAAGATGTGGAGGGGCTGATGAAACTGTGTTCCTCACATGGGGCTTTAAATGTATCTCTGTTCCCTGTTTGTGCCACGGGAATAGGTGTTATACAAGCAAAATAGAATATGTAGACTAGGCATTAGTCCTAGTGTTGGATTTAAGCCAAAGCCAGTCAAAGCCCCATGTATGAAAATGTGCTCAGGGTTGTCCCCTTGTTATTAAAGTAGCCGCCACTTGGATCCAACGCTAGTGGCACAATATGTTCCCTGGTAGGTGTATGGGAGTGCCCATCATGGAAAGAACTAAAAGGGGGAAACGGACTTTTTTCCTCCATAATTGGGGATTGCTAGCCAGGCTGGGGGGAAAGAGTTTCAGCAGTTTTCCTACCAAATTTTTGAAAGGCTACGAAATCAGGATGCTGATCATCAGGGTGGAAAAGTAAAGCCTTTTGAAAAGTTCTCAAAGTGGGCATGTTGCAGGTGGGGAGTACAAAGGAGTTTATTGCTCGACCTGAATAATATCCTGCCCATTGCACTCATGCAGACACAGTACCACCAGCCACTCTGAATCGAAATATGGGAGATAGCTGGAGAAGGGAGGGGAACCACCTTTTTCTATCAACAGTTTTATTGCTGGGATGTTGTGGTTTCCCTGGAGCGGAGATGCTATCTGCGGGGATACCCCATAACAACTAAGTAACAAACAAGCACTGGTTGTGCAGCGAAAAACGATCAGGCTGGTGTGTCATATTATTTAGGAATGTTTTAACCCTGCCAGTACCATGATCAGAAAGCAAAGGAGGGGAATGTGCCAGAGACATGAAGAGTAGAGAGCAGCAGAGGACGGCTGTGTAAAGCAGAATTGGAGCAAACCTGCTTCAGCACACACACACACACACACACACACACACACACACACACACACACACACTGATCCAGCCTGCCCTCTCTCACAAGATTTCTTTAAGGTTTGGTCTGCCTTTCCTTCCTCCCAGCCTTCATTGCTCCCTGGCGGTGAGCAAAAGAGCTGGAGCAGAGCAGGAATGGGATCTGTTCCCCTTCCCCATCCCATAACCAATGTCACGTCTGGCCCGTCTGGTTTCCCCGAGCAACGAGACATGATGTCACACCCAGATGAACTTGGACTTGGGGGGCCGGGCAGGGAAACAATGGTCCAGAGCGAGGCTGGACCAGGGCCCAGCACGGCCTCAGGAATAGCAGGGCCACTTCCGCTAGCAACTTCCCTGCTTCTTGCTTTCTCCTTCTTTTCTGCTTTGCCTCTCTGGATTTATTTCATTTTCCATCCCCCCCCCCCCGCTTTCTCCCCACTCCCTTTCCCACTTCTCTTTCTTTTAATGCACTTCTATCACTTTCTTTATAGTTGCTGTACTCCCCCACCCCATCCTCCTACCCTTTGATTCATTTCGATTTCCCCCCCCCCACTCCTCCTGGGATTTTAGAGGGCCTGGGGAGGGGTTGCTCTGCCCTATCATGCATAAGACGGATGGGAAACATCGAAGTATTTTTCAACCCAGGCTCTGCCAGGTGGGCTCCTAGATTTGCCAAGGGCCCTTTAATGTGCCCATGTGTGTTTTGTGTTTTCTGTTTGTGTGTGGGAGGGAGGGCGGGAGATATTCCTTGCTCTATTGACTAAGCTGCAGTATACTTGGGGGGTGGGGGTGGGCAGGTGTTACCACAGTAACCAGTGACTTTTCTGAACTCTGGATTCAGGCAGATGGAAGAGGACAAAAGAGGGGAAGAGAAAGACAGATAGCGTTGGGCAAGCGAGAGATGGAGGAGAGTGCCAGTTCCCCCTCTCTCAGCTGTGGCTTCTGGCTGTTGCCCATAGGAACAGCTGCAGGTCCCGTGAGGTGTGACGGACCTTTGCTTGTGGCCACACTGCTTTCATTGTTATTAAACATTCACTTAGTGCCAACAGTGCGCGCTGAATCTTGCACTGACCCGGCTGCTGCCTCCTTGGCTTAAAGTCTAAGGCTATGCCAGCGCCACAGGTGAACTAGCTCCCATTGCCTTTGGTGTGCCTGGTGAGCTCAGTGCCATTCTAGCTGGTTGCCTGCTCCTTTTGTGGGCTCTGGCTGGGCCCAAATCAGAGATTACAGCAATGCGGCTGATGCCAATCCAAATCTCCCAGGTACTGCCTAGCAAAAGGCATTATGTGGCCTGGCATCATCTTCCCCCTCGCCCAGCAGCTGCTAAAACACCCATGGCAGCCAGATGCCCTCAGAGGCTGGCAGGAGCTGCAAAATCACACCTGCTTCTTTGTGATGTAAGGGTTATTTTTCATTATGGCGGCAAATGGCTACTTCTGTAACGTATCTCCAAGAAAGGGGACAAAAGGACCACCAAGTCACACTAGACCTGGTGGGTCAGCCATGTCTCTTTATGCATGTCTCTGCCCCATTGACATGTTAAATGTGGGAGGGGAATCTATTTGTTCTATGGGGATGAGAGAAGCAAAACCATCCCTCCTCCATCATACCTCCGTGTGCTCTGTTGCTTGAAACACTTTTGTCCCAACCCAGCCCCAACTCTGGAAATAAGCCAGGCTAGAGAGAAAACGGCTTGAAGCAATGAAGTAGAGTAAGGTGAGGAAAGAGTTAACTCCTCTCACCCATGTGCTCTTTTCCATTTAGAACAATAGGCCCCCACCAGCTTGCACTTGGCTGCCTCCATCATGGCTAAATGGACCCTATTTGTACTGGGGAGGGATGGGCAAGGCATTGCTCCAAATTTAGATGCATCCATACACCTTTTCACATAGGGATACGTGAAACCCCACTCCCAAATTTTGCTGGTCTTCTTTGAAACTCTCCTGACTTGAAATTCCTCCAGTGTCTTTGTCTGAGGTGAGGCTTCCAAATTTGCTTTGAATTTTGCTCTAGGCAAAATTAGGTGGCTATTGAAAGGTGAGTGGAGCCAACTTTCTCCTGCGCCACCACCACCACCACCACCCAAGGAAATTTCTGTGTAGTACAGGATTGCACAATGCCATTCCTTCTCCTGACTCAGGGCATACTTTACCACAGCAGCCCGCTCATTGCCAGGGCAGACAATATTTATGAGTGGCACATAAGCATCCCCCTAAGGTCTGCAGATTTGCATTGTTGCTGGTGTAGTCAGATGCCGCTGCAGGATGTTCAGATGCAGCTCAAATACGCCGTCAGAAATGGAGTTTCAAGAGAGCAGTCGTGTGACTACGGAGGGCTCGCTCAAGGCATCTGAAAGCAGAGATGCTATGACATGAAGGGACATATGGAGACAGATTCATCCCTCACTGCCAAGTGGACATTGTCATGGTGGAGTGACAACCTCTGACTGTCTTGTTACTGAGGCACAGCATTCTGATTGGCTTTTTAGGCACATCATTTTCAAATCTAGCCAGTCACAAAGCAGGAGCGGGCAAAATGACGTGCTGTTGTTTTTGGTTTTTGTTTGATTGATTGTTTCCAAATCTCCAATTTGTATTGGTTCTCCACCACCACCAGAGGATGTCAGGCTTCTGATGCTGTAATTTGCCTAGTGCCTTATGATTGGCTTAGAAGATTTAGCATCATAGCACGCCTCACCCAGTTGGAGTATTTAGACTGGGGGGGGTGCATCTGCACCTGATTGGCTGGAATCTGTGACAATGAGTAATGGCCAGCAATGCAGTTGGCTGGCATGAATTCACTTGGGTGTAAGAGCTGGCATCTTATTGTATGAAAGGAACATGGATTGGCCAAACGGAGAGAGGATGTGTGAAGCAAAAAGAGCTGGGGAGAACAAAAATAAAATAAAAGCATCTTTGAAAAGAGCAGGAAGCGACCTATAGAAATAAATAAACTTTGGAAGTCAAGAAACCCTAGTTTGGTACCCAGTGGACAGTGGGGGTTGGTGGGTTGACACAGTGGAGCTGGCAATTTTGTTTTGCTGCATGTCACAATTATAGGCCTTTCATCATATTTCCTAAGCGTCCGTTATCCTTCTGTTAAGCAGACATATTTTCCTCTCTATCCCAAAGTGATCCGGGTAGGGTATAATGAAATCCCAATAACGTGGTGAAAGGACCAAGGACCTCAATTCCATAGATGGAGCAAAGTCTGGAGAGTGGAGACAAAGCAGTGCTGCAGGAAGGTGGAACTCCTGCTTGGCTCTTGCAGGGATAGGGGGAGGTGGACCACTGACTGGGAAACTTGGGAGGAGGCTGAGTTCCTGCTTCTGCTAGTGCTACGAAAACCGCAGGAAATGGAAGTTCGCTCTTTCTGTCCTACACATTCTCATAAATGGAGTGAGGCCTCCTTTTCCGAGCGGTTTTAAGAACAGATGCATAAAGGTGAGCTTCGCCCAATGAAGTAGGCATGCACCATAGTTCCAGAATAGGCAGGGAAAGCATTTGGCAGTGGCCCAAGAGAGGCAGAGAGAGGCTGGGGGCTAGAAAAAGGGAGAACTCCATGGGCTTCCCAATAGCGGTAGCAGAGCCCCTCCTGGTGGCCATTCGCAAAGCTTGCATTTTCCTCCAGAGAACCCAGTTATTTGGAGCTGCCTTCCTTTTCTCCTCTCCCTTCCTCCACAGCGCTTCCACAGTATTCTCTCGGTGCCGCAGATGGCGATTCTATCTACAGTGTGTCACCTTCCCCCACCCTACTTGGCACTGTCAGGGAGCAGATTGTGCCTTCATGCAGAGCTAGCATCTCTGCCCCTCACCTTTCAGCTTGGAGGGAACTGTGAACTTCCAGGCACTGTTCAGTCTGTGGCAGATAGATCAGGAGCCAGGCGTGGAGGTTCCACCCACTGCTAAACTACAAATCATCATCACATCAAATTCTTCTTTAGCAGCCAGAAGCGGAAAGCACGTGCGGCTTTGTGATTTGCAGGAGGGTGAAGCTGAAATAAGAACTTCCCCCCTGAACCTCCTCACCTTCCCATCCATTGCAGAGGCTGTTGCTGTTGGCAGCAGTTAGCAGCAGTAGGGAACCTGTGTCCCTTCAGGTGTAGCTGGACCACAGCTTCTATCATCCTTGACCATCAGTCATACTGGCTGGGACTGCTGGGAGCTGGAGTCCAACAACACATACCAAGGGGCACCACGTCCCCCGTCCTTGAGTAAGAGCAAGGGGCAAGCAGCATTTGTCAGGAGAAAGTTAGCGGGTGGGAGATGGGTGTGTGAGGTTGGGTAAGGGCCTGGAACTCACCTTCTCTCAAGGGAAGGTTCAAAACAGCACTATATAAAACGCCACAGCCAGAAAACGCTCTTAGTGCAGCACTTGGAAACATCCCATGGCATTGGTGGCCAATGCAAAGCTTTTTGTCTTTCCAAATAGCAGGAGAAGCAAAAGCTGTTTCACTGAATTCTGGCTCACAGTTTCTTGCTGATAAAGGAACAGCTTCAGGCAGGGCTGTAAAATTGCACTGAGCTGCGCGTTTTCCACGAAAGTAGGCAGCACCTTGGGAGTAGCAGCGAGAAAGGCAAGATAAACAGAAAGAGAGGGAGAAGTTACATCAGGTGTCATATTAGATACTAAAGAAAATAATCCTTGTCTAGTTTCAGCACAAATGCAAACAGTGGCAAGAAGCCCAAACCCTGTGTAGTTTAGCAGATATGCTGTCAGACATTGACCAGGGAGACCTGGGTTCAAATCCCCACTGAGCTCTGATGTACTAGGCTAGTCACACACACTCTCAGGTTGACTTGCCTTATAGGATTGTTGCGAAGATAACATGGGAGGGGACCGTCACATGTGCCACCCTGAGCTCCTTGGAGAAAGGAGTGTGTCCAAAAATGTATACTGAGGGACAACATTAGATGTTTTGATGAACATAAAAAATGGTGTCAAGTTTGCCCCTTTCCTCTCTGGCACACAGAGTTAAGCTTGCCCCCGAGCCTTCTTGACACGGAGACTGTGTGTTTCCCCACTCATGTCATTAGCATTGGTGATGTAGTGCTGGGGCAAGGAAGCACACTGCTGATAACCTTAGGATATGGCCAAGTTTTCCTAAATTGGATGGAAAGAGGAGGAAGGAAACTCGATGTGCAATCACCATTTTTGGCAAGGGGCCTTGTTCCAACCCTAACACTTTTAAGCATACGCCAACAAATGCACAGTGCAATTGTGACAAAAGCCTGGAAATGCCTGTGTCATCCATATATTTACCTTCACCAGAGAGCCAGTATTAGTCACCTCTCCTTGTCAAATGTGAGAAATAGCCATGAGTGGCATTAGCAAAGGAGTCTTTCAGCAAAGGGGGATGAAGGGGCATCAGTATTTCAGAGCAATGTGAGGGGAAATCGTGGATTGGAACACTAGTGAGGAACAAGTCAGGAACAAAAAAAATGGGACTAGATGACTGGAGCTCCCAGGTTGCCAGAAGAAAGCAAAGGCACCAAACTCAGTGACTGGGTTAGCACTGTGGGTTTCACTTGATGGGTATCAATGTTAGCCTGCCAAACAAAGGAAAAAGAAAGTTTGCAACACTCTGTTTTAATTCTCCCTTTTTGTGTTTTCTTCTGCTCCAGTCTTGGTTCCTCTGACGGGATCTTCAGGCGAAGAAAAATAATAATGATGATGGTGATGATGATAATAATAATAAGTTTTCGCTCACGTCCTGAGAATCAGAATCTTCAGTCCTTTACCCATATCTTCACTGAGCTGCTCCTCTTCAAGGAAAAGTAAGAGACGTTGGGTAACACTACAGATGAGAAGCTTAAGAGAATTACGTTGGACCTCCCCGATCCAAGGCAGATTTTTGCATTTGCGTAGAAGAGGCTTGTCTTCTGCAAGGAATCCCATCAACACCTACAGAAGTCACGTAATCCTGTTTCAATGATATGATAGTTCTGGACAGGCTATTCAAGCAATGGTTAAAAAAAAAGAAAGGGGTTTCTCTTATTCATCATGGGGAAGGAATAGCATTCACATTAACCAGCCTCAAACCCCCAAAATTTGCACCAAGTTTTTCTAGGGGTTATGTTTGTTGCGAAATGAAAGAGGAGACACTTTCTTAGTATCTCAACTGCCTACCAGCCTAATTCCTATGAGCCCATTTGGGACTTGAGGAGAGTTGTGTTTCAATTTGCTTTTTGAAACTTCGCAAGGTGGTTGCAGGAAAATGAAGTCTGTCCTAAATTCTATTCAAATATCCTCCTAAATATGTTTTTAAAAGCATGTCCAGTGTGATGCACTGGTTCACAATTGGAACTGGCTATGATTAGAGCAGTACCAGGGCCATAATGCTTGGTTGGCAACGCAAACATCTCCTACCAAACATAAATTCCCCCGTGCAGTAAATTCCCTTGTTAATGAAATTTAACATATCATCCTCATTACGTAAAAAAGCAAAAACAGAAACGCTCCTGACTACCAGATGCCGAGACAATATTCCATTCCTGAGCAAGAGAGGAGGCTCTCCCTAGAGCCCTCTCCCTGTCTCTCTAAGGCAAAACCACACACACCTGACACATCTTGGTACTCCCAGTCATATTCTCCAAGAACTGGGATCCCTTCGCATACAAGAAAGGCAGGCACTCTTGGGTTCATGAGTCCAAGACGGATTGGGCTGGAACGTGTTTCTAAGTATTTCTCTTAGCAAAGAGAGCATCTGCTACCACTGCCAAAGGGCAAATGACACTTGGAGACCCATTGGATGCTTACTAAAAAAACATTGCAAAAAGAATACATTGACAAGAGAGCAAAGAGGCCACATTCAAGTTGTACCCCAGACAAATCACTGGAGCGAAGGCAGCTGGCTCAGTCAGGCACATTTCTGCAGAGCTTGTAACCTGTTCTGGACAGGTTGGGCTGTGTCCCTTTCCTCTGAGTTCCAGTATTTTTTCCTTTTGAGGTTTTGGGTGTCTGTCGTTACTATGGTTTGATGCTCTTCCTGATCCCTTTTCTCCACTTTGTTCTTTTCCTCCTTTAGTTGTAGCGTTTCCTTTGGCTTCCTCTACATACAGGTGACAACAGCAAAGAAATTAAATGCTAGGGTTTTTGTCGTCGTCGTCGAGACAACCAAAAAGACAAACCCTTTAAGCTTAAAACGTATGAACACTCTCAGCAAAAACTTCAGCGCAACAAAATTAATTGTATAGAGTTAGAGGTAGTGGAAGCTGCCTGACTGGTAGATGTGAAGGTTTGACATTGCCGGCTGTACACTACGCATGCACACATACGCACCAGAATCGACCACACAGCTCCGCACACTTTCCTCTTCCCTTTCTCAGACTATAAAAGAATAATAATAATTAATAATAATAATAATAATAAGTGAGGAGAGCAAGCGCCCCCCTCTGTTTTGCACCAGTGAGATCTTCATTATTTATTTTCCAAAGGTCTGTGGAAGAGGCCCCTCTCTTTCTCCTTATGTACCCCCATGCTAAGCTTTGGGGGCAGGAGCTTTGCCAAATTATTTGGGGTTCATCCCCCCCATCCCATCTTCCCTGTTAAATGTGTCCATCTCTGCATGAGGGGTCACTGGTTGTTACAGGGCAACTCCACATGGTATACTTAGGATAGGCAAGGGGTCAGGGTAAGGGTTAGGGATTGTCTGGAGTGGATCTGGAGAATGCTGCAGGGAATGGAGTCCCATGCCATCTGCCCAGGGCAATTGCATTTGGCTTGCAGTGCCTGGAGTTGCCCCCGAATGACCGTGCAAGAAAACAAGTTGATCTGGAGAACCTCCTGAAGCCCCTCTCCTCTCTGCCACAGTGATCCCACAGCTGATGCACCAGCAAGTTCTGGAGCAGACATAGTCAGGAGCTGCTGGCGGGACCAGGTATCTGCATCCCTGTCTAAGTGCAATGATTTTTCCAGTTCCAAATGGAGAAACAGGGTCAAGGAAGGGAATTCTGAGGGCTGCAGATCTGCCCCTCCCCTCCACCAGCAGTTGGCCTCCCTGCTTATCCCCATTCACACCCACCGGTTCCCAGATGTCAGAGGAACACACACACACATCTTTCTCTATTACACACACACACACACACACACACAGACCTTTAACAGTGGCCACCCTTATCAGAGGCCTGCTCTCATGGAGGAGTCATGAAGCCTGACCCTGCACAGCTGCAGGACAGCTGCTGCATGAAGGGAGGGAGTTTTTCTCCATGAGGAATGTGGTAAGGGAGCAACTAGCCTGCCGAAAATACATGTACCCGTTTCAGTTGGCTGACATAATTGGCTGATGCATGTGGAGCCGCCTGCCTGAGGCTTCCATCTTTGGCATGAGTCAGGTCTGCTCTTGCCCAGTCAGACTGCAGACCTGGATTGCATGGAGTCTAGGAGTGGTGCTTTGCTGCTCCCCCCATACCAGGGCCCTCACCCAATACCTTCTGTAAAATGCAACTCAGAGGTGAAATACAACCTTTCAGAGACTAAGCAGCTGGGGGTGTAGAAAGACAATAATTTTGAAGAGAGCGTGTTGAGAGAGGGGTCACTTTGCATGTTGTACACACATGCATTTCGCGTAGCCTCTCGGGAAGCAGGTATTTCAGGGGTTTGAAACAATCCGAAAAGCTGTTTACCAGAGGCGACAATGGGATAAGTGTATACAACACAAATAGGTCATTCCTCTTTCAGACTGCTCTCAGATCTAGGAGAACAAATGAATAGTAGTCTCTAGCTAAATATTCATAAAGTAATTTAGGCAAGCACTGAGGGTTGAGCTTACACCTGTGACATGGGCAGAGATCAGAAACAGTAACTGGAACTGGGACGCAGCCTCGTTCCTTGTGAGGTTGGAAGGCGCCCGGGTTTTAAGCCCAAGGTCTGTGTCTTATGTCTTTAAGAGCACAAAGCCATGGAGAAGTTCTGCAAATGTCAGAATGGAAACCATTCCCACCTTGGTGGTCTTAAGAAAACTGACATCTCCCCGCCTCCAGTGCAGTCTGCCCCCTCCCCTCCTCAGCATCCTTTCTCCTGCAAAGTACCAATCGCCCTTCTTTTCCCTGGTTGCATGGGACATGGTCCCATTGTGATCTAAATCACGAGACTTTGAGGTGAGGTGAAGTTGAAGATAACTCAAGCATTGCAGTCCAGGGCAAGAAGGCACCTACTACAGCATCTGGAGTGCTGTGCATATTTCATTTCATATCGACATAAGAATCATTTGGAGCATTTCCCCCAATTGAGAAAGACAGTGCCCCTCCCCAGTTCTTAAAAAGTGCATCCAAGCTCCAGGTGACCATTTCTGAATGCAGAGCAATATGCAAAAAGGGGGTGGGCCAAACCAGGGAATAAATACTGATGGTCACCATAGTTGGTGCTGCTACAGCATCTTTTCAGTTTACTAAATTCATTCAGTCAATGTATTCAGTTATTTAAAAGAAAACCACTCAATCAAGTAATTCAAATCTGATTTCGGCAAGCTTCTAAATATAGTGCCCAGGATTGCTAGGAATAGGTTCCTTACTTGGGAAACCATGGGAAGGGGGGCTATCTGTTTGGATGGTCTAAAAAAGTGGTAGGGCCAGAGATTTGCAGGAGTCCAAAGGCAAGCGACCACAAATAATCAGCACTTAAAAACTGGAGGTGGGAACAAGTAGAGGTTTACTGTATTTCATTCTGAAAAGGAGGCTCTGAGTCCTCACAGTGCTTAAGCACATACTTAACTCTTTGCATCTCCTAGAGTGCGACTATTGGGTTGACCAGCAGCATGTGGGTGGACAGAGTGACAATGTCATCCACTTACATGTTAAACTCTACCTGGTTTGGGTCCTTTTAAAGGGCGAATGTAAACACTGAGGAGGAACCTGGAAGGGGTGGCACACAGGACTTTAAATTATGGTGGCTGGAAGGTATGGGCAGGAGAAAGAAAGATACACAGGAATGTGTGTTTAAAAATGGGGAGGGGATTTTTAAAAAAGCAAAATATATATTAGGGGTTTTAAAAGAACCAATTTTGTTTGCATTGAGCCAAGTGCAATGGAGTGCATAGTTTTAATATCTTTGTATGTTAAAGATTGTTAAGAAGAAGAGAAAAAATCTATTTTTGTTGCAAAGTCCTCTGTTCCCAGGGACTCTAAATAAATAGGGACAAAAGAAAAACCCAACCTTTGTAAGTATGGGGAAAAAACTTTTTCTGTTTATTTTTTCATTTGTTTACTTTTCCTTTTCCTTGTTTGTTTTTTAAATCCTTTTTTTAAAAAAAAATTGATAATGATCGGGGTTTGGTTTTTTCCTTTTCCTCATTAGTTTTGTCGTTTTATGGGAGGGCTGAAGGCAAAAGTTTTTCACACGCAAAAATAAAATTGTAAACAAAACAAAACACTGTATCAGGTTAAAAACATAGAAGAAAACTGCAAAATTAAAATTAAAGAAAAGGACAACAACAAAAAACACCCTAAAAATCATAAAAGAAGAAAAAAAGATTAAAAATACAAAACCTGGTGCTTCTTACAATATAAAAATACATTAAAATCTCTATTATACATAGTTTATGAACCAATTAATTGTTATCATAAAGCACATTTTAGGAAACATGCATTATCCCTTCTTTATGTTTAGCTGAAAGGGGCAGCGGGCCTTGCAGTCAAACGCACCAGCAGTCTCTGGCAGCTTCTCATGGATCTTCCCTGGTTGCCGAGTGAGATGGGTGACGGTGAGATTGCCACGGCAAAGGTTCCTGCACAGGCCGTGGTTCTCTGCCTCCTTTCACCCCTTTCCCCCCCTCTCCCCCTCGCATCACTTGCCACCGCACCCCCCCTTCTATCTTTGCTCTCCTGGCCTGTTTCTCTCCAACCCCCGCATAGAGCTAAGCAAAACCAATTGACTTTGGGGGGTGCCTTTGATTTCTTCTCCCCTAGTGAGCCAAATCTGCAGCGTGCGCTCTCTCTCCCCCTCCCCCCCTCTCATCTTTCAGGGGCTCCTCTTTGGGAAGAGGAGCCACCTTGTGATCTCACCAGCATCCCGTCCATTGACCTCCTTCCACCCTTCCCCAAGTTTGTTCTTTTCAGCCCTCGCTCGCCCTCTTTCTCACAGCCTCCCCACCGTGGTTCCTCTCAACTCCCTCCCTTCCTTTGCTGGCTTTCGGGGGCAGTGGGTGGGGGCGGGGGCAAAGCAGCGGTGCACACCCCCAACCCCAACCCCCCTTGCCCCACAGCCTCTCAGAGCATGGAAGGTTGACTTGGAGAAACGCCTCGCTTCGGGGAAGGACCAAGATGGATGGTTTTGCCTTACTCCCACCCCGCTTAACTGGCCAGCTGACATAGTGCCTTTTGTAAACCCATCTTCCGCTGGAACAGATGGACCGCATGCTCTGCCGGGGTGGGTGGGTTACTGGAAATCCCGCCCCTTCCCCCCCCCCCTTTGACCCATGTGCTCAATACAGGGGAAAGCAATAAACAGCCAAGCCTTGACCAGCAAGAGGGAATTGTGGCCATGGCTAAGCGCAGTGGTGCCTAGTTCTCTTTGGCCGGCTTCTGCTGCCCCATGCGTAAGAGAGGGCCACCCCCACCCCCCCGAGGATAGAGGGAAGGGTGCTTAGTCGGGGCCCTTGATGCACCCAGCGGCTGCTGGTGGCTCCTCTGGGAGCCCTGAGGGGTGTTAGGTTCACTTGAGTGTCCCAAGATTATTTCAGTTTGGAGTGGACTGCCCTACCAGGGCTTCGTCTGACAAACTTTTCCGAGACCCTCCTTGTCCTCCCTTTGGCACCTTATATGTGGCCGGCGGAGGGGGGGGGGAGAGGCTGTCCCTTGGCTTGAACTTAACCCATGTGGCCAAGAACAGTCACCCTGTGCTCCGAAAAGGATCCTCAGGCCCTCACTTTATCCGGATCTCTCACCTTCTGTTTCTCGCTTTAGGAATAACCGTGGAGCGTTCCTGTCCTTGAGCATTCCTGTCCTTCCTGGCCAGATCCCTTCAGCAGCCCCCTTTGCCTCCCTTTTTTGCTGACCCCCCCTACCTTCCGCATGCACCCCCCCTCCCCACCCACCACAAACCCCCCCAAACCCACTTCTCTCGCTCGGCAGTAAAACCTTGAGATCCATGAAACTGCAGCTTCCCTGACTGCATCCCACCCCTGCCCCTTTGAACAAGTTTCTTCCTTGGTTAAGAAACGCAGTATATATATGAGTACAGTACAGTATATATATAGTACTAATGGAATTTGGTGTGCTTTTTCTCCTCATCCGACCCCCCTCCCCCCCCGGTCCCTGACCGTACCCCTTGCCTCTCCTGCGCCTCCCCAATGCTCCCTTCGTGTCTTTGAGTCTGTTCTTCCGAACCCCCTCCTTCCTTCCTTCCTTCCTTCCTTCCCTCCCACCCACCCCCCGCACTTGAAAATAAAAGATAGTTCTTCGTCTGTTTTTGTTCTTTCTGAAGTTTCTTCCGTGTCTAGCAGAATGCAGGTAGCCATATGTTATAACTGTCAATATTGCTTCACGACAAAAAAGAGAAAAAAAGAAAAAAAAAAGAAAAATCCAAACTGTTTTATCATTTTTTGCCTGAGCTTTCTTCGGCTTTCTCCATTGGAATGGCTTATTGTGTTATGTGAATTTAAAAAAAAAAAAAGAGGGGAAAAAAGAAAAAAAATTCAAAATATGTTTAAAAAAGAGAAAAAAAACTACATATACTTCAAAAAAGAAAAAAAATCCATCGGCTTCCCTCTTTCCTTGTCCCACCAATTCCTTCCTCAGAGCAGAGATGGGAAGCCCAGTGGAGGGGAGTGCCGAGGGCTCCAAGACGATGTGTGTATGTCTATGTTGGTGGGTGGTTTTTTGGGGGGGTGGGGTGGGGGTCTGTGTCCCTTCTTTCCCCATTCCCATTCCTTTCTGGAGGAGCTGCTCAGAAACATCAAGAATAGACCCATTCCCTCCATACACCCACCCGCCTGCCCGCCCGCCATCCCTTTGGTCAAATTGTAAAGTGCCTAACTAAGAGGTCATTTTTCAGCGGCAAAGACAATACTTCAGTTCCTCCTCACGTATCCTTTAGGATCGGGCATCTTGGAGTGATGCCTCCCAGCACAACATCTGCCGACATGTGGAGGGAGGGCAGCTGCTGTGGATCCGGCAGCTGGAGGCAGCACCGCTCACCTCCCAACAACCCTTCCCCTCCCTGAAGCACTTCTCTCCCCTCCGGGCTCCCTCGTATCTGGAGAGGGAGAAACGCTTGTGGGGGACAGGCAGGAGAGGAAGGCAAGCCATGGGGGGGAGGGGGGCTCAGCACCCCTTTTGCTCTTAAACTCCCTTTATTGGGGCAGACCCACACGGAAAATTTGGGTCCGCTGCGGTCAATTCTAGTTAGGCCCAGAGCTTCACAGCCCGGGGTCAGCTTTTGACTTGGGAGTCCAGCCCTGAAGTCATGAGGTACAGAGGTCCAGTTTTCAGAAGCGGCTCAGGCCCCTGTTGGGTTTTCCACAGGCCCACAGCTTTTTCACAGCATCCCCTTAGGCTGGGCTAACATGGTGGTTGTCTGTCGAAAGACACTGGTGGTTTCACTGGGTCACTCCAGCTTTGCTGAGAAAAGATTCGGAGTGACCCAGTGAGAAAGCCAAAGGGGAGCCAGCATATGTTTGCATAGGATAAGGGAGAGGCCCGAATGGTTGCAGAAACAAAAACCAGCTCCCGTTTCCTGGGTGCTCTTGATGAAGCACAGCCAACTGATGGAGATGTGTCTTCCCCATCGTCAGGGGAGTGCTTAGTAACGTCTTCCATTACTGTTGCTTCCTTGTGCAGAGTTAGATCTTCCCCAACGATTCCATTCTGCAGCCTCCGGTCTTGAATCCTTTCATGGGACGTACCTTGGCACCCAGGAGCTGTTTTCGGGAAGAACTCTTCCCCCCACCACCCACTGAGGCACCCTCCATTTGGGCTGAGGCCCACTGTAGGTGTTAGGACAGTACCTGCCCATTCCAATGCAGGGAGAGTGAGGCTCTCTTTTTTTTGGCGATTGTGAGGTTTTTGCCAGAGGGGCGCCAGTCTCAGGTGTGCCACCTGCAGTCTTACCCAGCTCAGGCCCAAAAGGTGTGTGCCCATTTCCACCGATGCCAGCCTGATGCTCCGGAGCGGCCGTCTCCCAGCTCCATCCCCGCCCCCCCCCCTTTCAGCACCCTCCCGCTCCTTTGCGAAGCTGTTCATTGCTACTGGTTTGGTTTTTGAAAACAAAAAGAACTCATAACCCTGCAGCCGAATTAAGGGAAGTGCCTTAAACTGATGCCTTTGCTGCTACCAGCGAACAAACCGAGACAGGAAGAGAACTCGATCAAACTTTTATGCATCCAGCTTCAGAAATGTGAACAAAAAGATGTTTACAGAGATTGCAATCAAACCGCCTCCAGGTGGGGCTCATGGGAGCCCCTCCCACCATTGCTTATCATCCCCACCTGCTTTCTCCAATCCCACCCCCCACCTGCACTTTTCACACACAGGAGGGAAGCTGAGGCCTACAAAATGGCTCCCTCTGCTAAACCAGCCTTCATTTCATGTAGCTCGACCCTCATCCTTGCCCCCAAAGAAGGGAACCAGCTGCTGCGATGTGGTGGGCCAGCTTCTCCAGCCCCTTCCCCTGTCCCAGTCAGCCCTCGGCACTTCCCCTCCCTCCCCAAGTGCCACTCTCCGAGCGGGGTGTAATACGCATGTGTTAATTACAAATTTTTTCCATAATAAAAGTTTATAGATGCAGCACCTTCTTTAACTGATTGAATTAAAGAATGTTATTGACTGTAATTGTCTCTCTTTGGCTTCCTTGATGGATGGATGGATGGCCACGGAGCCCTAATACTCCCTTGAATGTATTTGTTGAATGAGTTCAGGGCTGCAGGGGGGACTGATCGGGGGCCCCAACACACCACACAGTCAATGTTCACAGGGAGATAGTACAGTCATACCTCGTTTTTGTGTTAGGTTCATGTTGCGACTTTTTGGCTTGCGAACGCGCCCAACCCGAAAGTCTATACTTCCGACCACGTATACTTATGCGTGCTTTGCGCATGCACAGAACCGCTCAATCACTCTCTGTGCTTGTGTAGAAGCGCCGCTCTCATTGCAAATGGCACCCCCGGAACGGATTGTGTCCACAACTAGAGGTACCACTGTAGTTGTCTTCTACTAAGGCGCAACTCTGTCCAGCTCCTTTAACTTCAGGAAGTACATGTGCAATGTATGCTTGTCACAGGGGAGTGTGAGAGCTGTGGTGGCTCCTGGTGGGTGTTGATGTCTGATAAAGCAGCAGGTCTTCCCAAAACACAGCAAGCGCTGCTAGCAAACAAATATTTCAAGATGGCTGTCATATCACCTCTTGGTCTTCTCTTCTCCAGGCTAAGCATACCCGGACAATGTTTATAAGGATGCTTTGCCCACACATGCCAAATAAAGAACTAAACAGAGCTCGTGAACTTATGAATGAAAAGGGTAAAGTACCCTTCATAGGGACCCAGGTGGCGCTGTGGTTAAACCACTGAGCCTAGGGCTTGCTGATCAGAAGGTTGGCGGTTCGAATCCCTGTGACGGGGTGAGCTCCCATTGCTTGGTCCCAGCTCCTGCCAACCTAGCAGTTCGAAAGCACGTCAAAATGCAAGTAGATAAATAGGAACCACTACAGCGGGAAGGTAAACGGCATTTCCATGTGCTTCTCTGGTTTGCCAGAAGCGGCTTTGTCATGCTGGCCACATGACCTGGAAGCTGTACGCCGGCTCCCTAGGCCAATAATGCGAGATGAGCGCGCAACCCCAGAGTCGGTCACGACTGGACCTAATGGTCAGGGGTCCCTTTACCTTTACCTTTACCCTTCATAGCTAAAACAAGTTGTTCATACCACAGAAAACATAGTTCATGCACCAGGGCTGTCGTAGCTTCCTGGAAATGAACTAATAAATTCAGAAGTCAACAGGTGAAGTCACACAGACCCTAACCCTACATCACAGGGTTGTGAAGTGGGTGGAAGGGGTGAGGCCAACGCATGTGCTGTCTCGGGTTCCTTGGCAGGATATAATTGTAGCAAATAGAGCACTGATGGGTTAAATGGATTAAGTTGCATGTTTGAAAAATTCAGCTTCAAACGGATTTCACCCATTAGCTTGATGCAGGAGGACTGGCGGTAAAATCAGTCGGTCTCATTGCACAGGACTTGCTCCTTGTTTCATCCTGAGCTTTATAAAAATGTATCTGAAGAAGGCTGGTAAAAACACTGGTTTTTTTGCTTTTTGCTTTTAACAATTTCTACTTCACTGCCCGCTGATCGTGGAAGAGTCTTCGACAGGGCTGGCCCACCCATGGGGCAAGGTGAGGCAAACGCCTCGGGTGGCAGGATCCACAGGGGCGGCAGATCTGGCCTCCGAGGAGCACATTACCCTCTGCTGCCACCGTTGCTGCAGTGGCAGGCTCCTAGGACGCGGGATCTGCCTCCTCCGCAGCCTCTTCCCAGTGCTGCCTCTGCAGCAGTCTCTCGGTGAATAGGAGGTGCAGCTAATCTCCCACCACTGGGGTCTGCACCCACCTGGTGTGATTCAGAGCAGGCTCCTTCCCCCACCACACAACAGCCATTGATTCCCACTTCAGCCGCCAGGTGAGGTTGACTTTATTCCCCCCTTTGTTCCCAGTGTAGATCTTTATTCCCCGCTTGTTCCCGATGATGATGTTCCCTGGTGGGTGGGTGTGCGCCATTTTGTGGATCACCTCAGGCGCCAAAATGTCTTGGGCCAGTCTTGGTCTTAAACATCTGCTAAAAACTAGTACACACACACACACACACACATAGAGAAGCTGTGTCCTGGCACAATCTCAGAACGGGTCTTTCAGATCCAATTTTTCTCCGTGTGTGTGATTGGCACATGAGGCTCTGCACATCTCTCACTATATTAATGGTGTTTCTGCTGTTTGCTGTCCACACCACTAGGCAGAGCTTGGCAGGAAATATCCAGGGTATACGGTTTGGTGGTTAATTGGATTTGTTCCTCAACCTCAACCACTCCTTTCACAATCAACTTAAAGGTTTCAGCTGTAGTTTGCCTGTTTGTTTGTTTGTTTGTTTGCTTGCTTGCTTGCTTGCTTGCTTGCTTGCTTGCTTGCTTGCTTTACAATTCTGACTTATTAGATCTGTAATAATAAAAATAGGTGGTTGGAGCTGGGCTCCTTACTGCTCTTGACCAGGTAAGGCTCTGAAGTTGTATGTGCCAAGCTTTCTGCAAATTAATCCCTTTCTGCCAGCCTTCTGCAGCTTCTACTTAAAGCACTGCAGGCTTTGGCCATGTTGCTCAGAGGAGCAGGTGGTCAGATCAGACCTAAACCTCTTTTCAGTTTTTGCAAGCCTTTCCAAGAGTCTCCCCTCTTGGGAGGGAAAGCAAGTGGCAGAGGATGTGTGTGCATTCCCGCTGCTGCTGCTGTGTTTTTTTTAAAGGGCTCTTCCAGACTGGTGTTTTCTTTCAGGTGCATTCTGCAACTCATTCTTAACGCAGCAAAAGTGGATTAGCCATGGATCCAGTGCTTTTTATCTGGGGGGGGGGGGCATGAATCTTTATACTTTTGTCCATTTAGTGTCTTTCTTTTTTCCACTTTGAACTATGAAATGGTGATTTTCTTGAGTCAAAATGAGAGTACAGTGGTACCTCGGTTTATGAACACAATTGGTTCCAGAAGTCTGTTCATAAACTGAAGTGTTCATAAACTGAAGCGAACTTTCCCATTGAAAGTAATGGAAAGTGGATTAATCTGTTCCAGACGGTCCGCGGAGTACTTAAACTGAAGCGTACTTAACCTGAAGCGAACTTTCCCATTGAAAATAATGGAAAGTGGATTAATCTGTTCCAGACGGTTCCGCAGAGTCAGGGCCGGCTTTACATAGACCCCCAGTGGCGCAGCGCACCACGGCGGGGCGGGCAGCGGAGCGATCTCCGCCCCTCAGCACCAGGGCGCACGATCTGCTCAAGACGGCCCTGCGCAGAGTACTTAAACTGAAGCGTACTTAACCCAAAGCATGGGTGTAATTGGTTCCGGAAGTCTGTTCATAAACTGAAGCGTTCATAAACTGAAGCAAACTTTCCCATTGAAAGTAATGGAAAGTGAATTAATCCGTTTCAGATGGGTGTGCGGCGTTCGTAAACCGAAAATTCGTAAACCGAGGTGTTCATAAACCGAGGTTCCACTGTACCCCTAAACATCTTATTAAGAAAAAAAAGCACTGCACGGATCCCTTCTGCTTTATTACTTGTTCTGCAGTGCTTGCACAATAGCACCACATTATTGCTGTCTGGGGGGAGATAAAGCACAACAAAAGCAGGAGAGAAATGGGCAAACCCAGGGCATTTGTGCTATGAAAAGTTACAGGATTTCAGCAGGAAGTTACAGGATATGCGCTGACTGGAAATGAGACAGGATGACCACCCCCAAAAGCTTTGAAGCCACAAACAGTATTGAAATTGGGATCTTGTGGGACACGCCCCCAAGAGCAGAAATCGCCAGGAATGCACAATAAGAAAGATGTCTAGAAGGGCCCCAAATCTATCTTCATGCCCCCGGGTCTCCTTCCTGCCTCAGGAAACCCTTGGGGAAGTTTGAAAAAAAGATCTAGAAGAGGCAACACGATTCTGAGGAGCTTTAAGCTGAAGTTAAAGGTCAGCCGGAGAAGGCTGGGTCAGGAAGACTGGCGCACACACAGGCACACCCCGCCCCCATTTTGGGTGGCAAGCAGCCCCCAAGCATTTTTTTAAATGATTGTTGCAGGTCTTGCACAGATCTGTTCATGCAAGGAGTGCACAGAAGTAGGCTGTGTGGAAACAGGCCACGCCTCCAAATGTTGAATTCACTTAACAAAACCCGTCAGCAAATGGAGATTTCCCTCCTCTCTTTCTCTTGTGCTTCCTCATAGCAGCCCCAAAAATTGGCTCAGAAGGGTTGGGAGAATCCCTAAAACAAGGTGCAGGGGAGGAGAAGAAACTTTCCATCTGGCAAGTTGAAAAGCTTGCACTGATGGAACGACCAACTTAGCGCAATGTTGAATTCCTCATAATAATAATACTCGCATATTGCACAATACTGCTTTAGCACTCTTGTAAAAAAAAAACACCCTTATTCAGTAAAAAAATCGCTCTTGCACAAGGCCTCAGTCTTAAATATATAGTTCTGGTTACAGGTAGGTAGCCGTGTTGGTCTGGGTCGAAGTAAAATGAAAAAAATCCTTCAGTAGCACCTTAAAGACCAACGAATTTTTTATTTTGGTATGAGCTTTCGTGTGCATGCACACTTCTTCAGATACAGTGAAATAGGAGTCCCCAGGCACGTTACTCCTATTTCACTGTATCTGAAGAAGTGTGCATGCACACGAAAGCTCATACCCGGTACCAAAATAAAAACTTAGTTGGTCTTTAAGGTGCTACTGAAGGAATTTTTTTTATCTTAAATATATAGATATAGATATATTAAAAACCAAATAGACATGGTTATTGGCCACACAGGTAAACAAAAAGGTTAAAGGACCCCTGGACAGTTAAGTCCAATCAAAGGCGACTATGGGGTTGTGGCACTCATCTCGCTTTCAGGCTGAGGGAGCCGGCATTTGTCCACAGACAGTTTTCCAGGTCGTGGCCCGCCTGACTAAACCTCTTCTGGCGCAACGGAACACAATGATGGAAACCAGAGCACACGGAAACGCTGTGTACCTATTTATCTACTTGCTGGGACAGAGCAACAGAAGCTCACTCCATTGTGCAGTTTCGAACTGCCAACCTTCCGATCGGCAAACCCAGGAGGCTCAGTGGTTTAGACCACAGTGCCACTATAGACACATTCATTTTGCCCATTGTTGAAATGCAAAGTGTTGTAACACTTGCACTCTTCCTTGGATTTTTTTCTTTAGGAGTGCTCATGTACAAACACACAGAGAGAGAAAATACCAGTGTGCCTAGCCAGAATGAAAGAAGTCCGTGAAGTGCAGCGGCAGAATGACTATAGTGGGGGACCAAAAACAAAAATACCCACCTCAGGCTACATTCCATCATGCTCTTCCCATTCCATGTGAACCACAAGCTGCAGAATAGCAATTAATATCCGTGACTGAAATTATAAGCATGTGTAGGAGCTGACGTGCCAAACATGCAAGGGAGTCAGAACTGAATGACCCATTTGCAACATAAAGCCCACATTAGGAAGCATCCAGAGTCTCCAAACCTAGAGGAAGGTGCTACAGAAGAATCTCCTTAGCCAAGGGAACGAGGCTGAAAATACAGCTAGGCAGAATACAGTGACGTCTGCCAGGGCTGTTCATCTCTCCGCATTTGGAATGATTCCTAGCACATAACTGGGATTGCCTGTGGAAACTTGCGCCACCACAAAAGTAGGTAGTCTCTCTGCTGCCACGCATGTTGTTGTTTACTGCTGCAGGCTAAGAGAACTGCTCCCCTGGAAGAATTCAGCAGGCCTCTCGTCTTCATGATTTCAAATATACAATTATGGCAATGTAGACTCAGAAGGCAAAACTCTAGTCCGTTGAATGGTTTTCTGTTCTCCCACCCCAGCCCCCATTTCTGGGCTGCCAAGGTCATGTTCCTTCCCTATTGCCTCTCACTTGCCTGAACCTCTTCCATTCTGAATTCCTAGTAGTAAAAATAATCTCAAAACACACACACACACACACACTCACACACACACACAAACAACAAGCTCCAATTTGGGGGTGGGAGGAAAAGAAGGTTCAGAACACAGCAGGCACACTGAGCAAGATTTTGCAGTACTGGTTAGATTGCATTAAAAAGGATCGGTCTGTATTTTGTCGAATTGCGGAATGATTTCAGCTTTAACATTTCTCTCTTCTTGGAACAGAGCATGAACACTCCAGGTCATAAATACGGTATCTCCCAGCCTTAACATGGGATGGTTGGATCTAGCCCAGAGCAGCCCCGCTGCGCTGGCCATTTGAAACATCCGATGAGGGCAAGAACTAACCCTGCAGGGATGGCTGTGAAAAACAGCAGTCCCCTTGGCCCATTAATCTGGTGATCCAGATAAGGAGTAGCTGTCGCCATGCTTCTCTGCCCTTCCTTCTTTCGCTCGCTCCCTCTCCCATCCAAAAGACTCTCCTCCTCCTCCTCCTCCTCCTCCTCCTCCTCCTCCTCCTCCTCCTCCTCCTCCTCCTCCTCCTCCTCCTCCTTTACGTGATAAAAACCAGCAGCCTAGGAGGACCTCCCACCCTCCTGGATCTGCTACTGGCACATTTGGTTTTGGCAGGAGGCCCAGAAAGCATTGGGGGCACTTTTGGACACTGACTCAGCACAAACCGCCATTTCCATTTCCAGGAAGGGGAGCCGTTCCTGAGGCCGTGGGGCTCCCAGCAACAGCCCAACCACCACAAGCTAGGCACTGGCCCACCAGCAGTGACACAGCAGTCGTTGCGGCAACGCCCGTCTGTCCCAACACACCCACCCCAAAGACCCTCAAACCCCAGACTTGGGTAGTTCCTCTTACAGCCCACTGGGGCCTCTAAAATTATGGCTGCGAGCTGAAGAAAGAAGCACCAATAGGCCTGGCTCTCTCCGGCGGTGAGGTGTATCACGTGCTGACGGCGGCAGGTAACACACAGTAACAAGGAAAAGATCCCTATAAGGTTGTCAGTGAGGAGAGTGCTAGCCCAGCCTTTTCCTGGTTTTCTTTCTGAAGGATTTCCCCTCCCCATTTCAGTGTGTTGAACCCACATTCCAGAGGGCGGCACTCAGCGGAGTTTTACTCCAAGTTACATTTTGTTGAATTCCACCCAGCGTGAGCTAGTAAGGGTCAAATCAGATGTGACATATCAGATGCATATAATAGTCTTCCAGCTTTTTTAATATATATTTTTAATGAAAAGCAGCCACAAGGGGCTGCAGTCGTGAGCAGACGATTGGCGGGGAGAGAGGGACTGCCTCACCCGTTCTCTTCTGCCCATTTATTTGCCCTCTCTTGTTGGCTTTTACAGAGGGAGTTGAGCCCATGCCCTGGGATGAAGGGTCTTCGCAACAGAGAGGCGGAGTCTATGGGATGAGGGCTGCCCCCCCCCGTTCCAATGCCCTTAACCCTGACACCCTGATTTTATTCCTTTTCCTTTGCCTGGGCTCATATATCGATTTAAAGACCCTACACAAAATAGATGAGGATTTGGAAGTGATGCACATTGAGAAGAGGTAAAACACAGGAGAACGCCCCCCCTCGCCCACCCAAGGGCTCCACCTCACTGGAGATGGGGGCAGGAGAGGGGTGTGTCTCATACAAACCAGGCTCCCTGCTGCTCCCCCCACCCCACACTTACTCGTGGGTCATTCTGGAAACAAGCCACCAGGTGGGCATGGCGGGATGTCCTGGTCAAAGGGGACTGTTTGATGGATCCCTGTGTGGATTTCAGACCCTGAAATCCAAGCTTTCTTCCTCGGAAGGTCATACCAGCCTCCACATCACAAGTCCTCCACCCAGTGCCCAGAAGGGATATTCGGTCCAGGTGCTTCAATGCTGCTTCAGTCTAAACACATGGCTGTGTGGCACTGTTGGAGCGTGTGAAGGGAGAGAAGCAACGGCCGCACACATGTGGGCAGAGAGCTCTTCATCACCGCGGCTCTCCTGCCCCCAGTACAGTCACTTGCTCCATTTTTATGGGTGCTGTGGGTGGCGAGGGAGTCCTCGGGGTGCCATTGCAAGGGGCTTCCGCTTCAGGAGGTTCTCCGCCAGCTGACCTGGCCTGGTCGCTCAGCAACTTGACCAGGAAGTTGATATATCGCATGGCCAGGCGAAGGATCTCGTTCTTGCTCAACTTCTTGTCAGGCGGGTGGGTAGGGATGAGCTTCCGCAGCTCAGCAAAGGCGCCGTTGACATTCTGCTGCCGCCAGCGCTCCCTGCTGTTGGTGAAGACCCGGCGTGCCACTTTCTGGGGCTGATGACCTGAGCAAATAAGCGGAGAAGGGTAAGTGGGTGGATAAAATGCATTCACGAAAGGAGCATGAACTTGGGGGCACATTCCTCTTCTGCTGAGCATGCCAGCCTTCCCGAGAAAGACACTTCTGCTCAGCCTCAGTCCCCAATCCTGTAAAATGGGCAGTTCTGCCTATGCTCTCTAATGCATGGGAGGTTTACCCCGCAGCCACTCACCCTCCGTGATGTCCTGTTCATAATGGCTCGGCCTCCGCTTGAGGCGGTTGTTGGGGAAGAGGCCAAAAGTCCCAGAGCTCCCAATGTAGATGCTAAAGGGAGAAGAGAAGAGATCAGGATGGTTCTTCCACAGGCAGCCTTGTTTTAAATATACAGTCGGACCTTGGATCCCGCACGCCTTGGGAGTCAAACGTTTTGGCTCCCGGACGCCGCAAACCCGGAAGTGAGTGTTCCGGTTTGCAAACATTCTTTGGAACTTGAATGTCCGACGGAGCTTCCGCAGCTTCCCATTGGCTGCAGGACTCGTGCTTTGGTTTCCAAATGTTTAGGAAGTTGAACGGACTTCCAGAACAGATTCTGTCGACTTCCAAGGTATGACTGTATGTCTTATTCACTGGTCATTGGCATTTTTTTTTAAGATCGCCCTTCCTTTTCCCCTAACAACCAGGATGCATCTTTCTTGCAGTGGGTTTGTCTGAGCTTCGGTAGCCCCTAGATCAGGCATCCCCAAACTGCGGTCCTCCAGATGTTTTGGCCTACAACTCCCATGATTCCTAGCTAACAGGACCAGTGGTCAGGGATGATGGGAATTGTAGTCCAAAACATCTGGAGGGCTGAAGTTTGGGGGTGCCTTCCCTAGATGTTATTTTCTGCAAACAAGAGGGCCCAAAAGGCAACTGCTCAGAGGCTTAGGCATGTCTCCTGCTGTGCATGAGATAAATATCAGGCAGATTAACAATTCAGGTCTGGTATAATGGTATACATGTCCACTCACAAGTAAGTTTCCTTCTAGTTAATGGGGTTTACTCCCAGGTAAAGTGGGTACAGGATGGCAGCCTAGGCTTTGGTTTAGGGTTGGCATGGTGGGAAAACAGGCTTCTTCTCTCAATCAATCTACTTTATTGGCATGCACAAAATATAAAGGATTTAAGTCGAAGTGTAAAATTGGTGTCCGTTTATAAAAGGAGTTACTTTAAGGTAAAATTAATACAAACCTAATAAGGTTAAAAAGTGCCTCTCAAGTCACAAAGTAAATTTTGCTACGTTTTCCATAATCCCAAACCTACAACTGTTCAGTAAACAGGAAACCCTGGAGGTCGGGGCAATTTAACCTTTCTTTCAGCATGGGATTTAAATAATTACCGCGGATTTTTGTGTAAAATGGGCAGTAAAATAAAACATGTGCAATGGTTTCGACCAAACAGGGTTCTTGTACCTTGAATATCTGTGGGGCAGAGAGAAATTTGGCAGGTTAAGCCTTTTCTAGTATGGAAATACAATTATGGGGAAAGCTTCACTATAACTCTACTCTCCCTAACTGTGTGCTATGCATTGCCACCCATGGTAGCCCTTTTGTGGCTGGCACCCACAGTCCTCTCCAGGGAACTGGGGTATCTTCGGACCCCTTAAACCCTCTGGGCTAGCTAGGGGCTGGGTCCCCTAAATGTTGAGGGGGTGGAGGAGTCTCCTGACGGTTGGCCTTCCCAACCGTTGACCTCCTCTATGAGCCTGGAGATCCAGTGCCGGACCGTAAGGCCAGCATGATGAAGGTCCTGCAATCTGGCATGACCCTTTGAGGAGCCCAGCATGCGGTGCCACATATGTGCGACATCACACATGCACGATGCCCCCCCAAAAAATGTTGGCGCAACTTGGTGCACCCACTGGTCCAAAAAGTTTGGCAGCCTCTAGCCTAGGCTGAGACTGGTTAGGGATGGGCAGATATGCCAATTTCAATGTCTGTCCATTTATAATTTTTGCAGTCTTCAGTTCTCCACATTTGCACATCAGCTCGCAATTTTACAAGCACATAATAATAATAATAATAATAATAATAATAATAATAATAATAATAATACCACCACCATATTGGTCCGAATATAAGCCACACTTTCCCCCTGAATTCTGACCATGAAACGTTAAATTCGCAACATTACAAAAATTGGCTTTTATGACATCGCTGCTGAAACAGACATACGGTAAAACGGAACAAAAAATGTTTTATCGCCGATTTGCAAGCTTGAGACTGTTGTGCAATTAATTACCCACTTGCGGGTGCTCTCTAGTACCCGTAGGGTTTTCTTCTACATTTGCCATTTACGGGTGTGAGTGCCTGCGGAATTTTAAGGGTGCGGCTTATATTTGGGTATTGTCTTTTTTTCTTTGGTGTGAATTTATTGTAACACATACATTTTCCTAAGCAATTTTGCCTAATATAATGCATTTTCATATGTTATTCTCACAAAATCTGCCTATTAGCATGCACACTTTGCCCTGATATGTGCTGGAGAATTTTGCATTGCAAAATTTAGAGCACTAACGAACTCTGAAGGACGGCTACGTTTCAGTGCGCTTCCAGAAAGCGCAAACCAAGTAGTTTCGCCTTTAAATGTGAACAGGATCAAACTTCAACCCCATTCCGATTGCTGGCTTATTTGCATTGCGAGGATTTCTTCCCACCCTCCCTGCCCCACAAACCTGATCATTTCCACTCAGGACTTACCTGTTGAGAAAGGGCTGGTACTGCGGCTGATACTGTGGGGGCAAAAGGGGGCTCCTCGCTCCAGCTAGATTCGCCATAGGGGGCGGAGGAGGGCCAGCCGGAAGAGCCGAGAGCTGTAAGAGGCCGGGAATGGGGTGCAGAGCAGTGAGGTGAGTGGTGGGGACCTCGACATGGGCGGGGGGCTTGCTGCTGTAGCTCAGGCTGATGACCGGGACGTTGTGAGGCAATGGGGCCGGGGAAGGCTCAGGGGGAGAAGGGCTCCCCTTAGCTGGAGGGGAAGAAGAGGTGGGGCTTGTGGGCGATGGGGTTGCCTCAACCTCATCTCCCCCAGTAGCTGGGGAGGGGATCTCAATTGGGGAGACTGGTGGCTGCGGGTTTTGCTGTTCTGGGGCAACCGGCGGCTGAGGGGTATCCAGCTTCTCCATTATTTTTTCTTCGCCTCTCATCTGTGGGGAGAATAGACAGAGAGTGAGGAGCGCCACCATCAAATCACATCAGTCAACTGGCTATTCCTAAAGGTAAAGGTAAAGGGACCCCTGACCATTAGGTCCAGTCGTGACCGACTCTGGGGTTGCGCACTCATCTCGCATTATTGGCCGAGGGAGCCAGCGTACAGCATCCAGGTCATGTGGCCAGCATGACAAAGCCGCTTCTGGCAAACCAGAGAAGCACATGGAAACGCCATTTACCTTCCCGCCACAGCAGTACCTATTTATCTACTTGCATTTTGAGGTGCTTTCGAACTGCTAGGTTGGCAGGAGCTGGGACCAAGCAACGGGAGCTCACCCCGTCACAGGGATTCGAACCGCCGACCTTCTGATCAGCAAGCCCTAGGCTCAGTGGTTTAACCCACCGCACCACCTGGGTCCCTATTCCTACAAGTCATTAAATGTGGGCATTGCAGAAGCCCGCTAAACTAAGCCCCTTGACAAACCCAATTGAATTGTGGAGACGAGGCAAACCAGATTTTTTGCAATCCTAGTTGCCTGGTTTTCAGAAATTTAGTCACAAACGCCATGGCGAGGGATGCCAGTTCTTTTGGCAAAGACGAGTTTGTTAGCAGGAGGAGAAATGTATTTATGTAAATGTTGTTAGCAGATTCTCCTCGTTTTCAGACTTTCAGTTTTCAGTGTTTAATATTTGGGTTTTAGGCACTAATGGAGCATTAACATTTACTTCTGGAAATGTGTTTCAGATGGAGGGAGCATAATGCGTTCTCAAGTTTCAACCAAAACAGTTCGCCCTCCCCAAACATAACCGCTCTTCTTCCAGACGTCCCATAATCTTTACGAGTCCACTTTTGTAAAGGGAAGAAGAGAACTTTTGTTAATCCTGACTAGAGGGCAAGGGACCTGGGTGACTTGTCTTGGCTACAACAGAATTGGACCTTTCTCACTCGTCCTGTCACACAGCGAAAGGGGAAAGCTGCAAAATTGCAGCTTGGCAAGTCACCAGATTGCAACAGTTTGGTCCAGCATTACCAGAACCACCTTTTTGATAGAAGTCTCAAGTATACATATTCCAGGTTCTAGAGTCCACATGGAGGCTTGGACAGGAGGAGTTGAGAAGCAAAAACATGGTGAACTATGGCAGGGACTTTTCTCAAACTGCAGTACCTACCCAACGAATTGGTGGGTGGGGGGAAGGTTGAAAAAGCCAAATAATTTACCACAGAATAGATCCAGATAAGTGACAGAACACTACTTCCCACCTAGAGTTACTAGCTAAAACCACTCCAATGTTTCATCAATGAACTTTAGCTCATCTTGGGCAATGATGCTTCTGCCACACAGACCTTGGGTGGTAATCTAAACCCACTGTTTTTCCCCCACACAGACCATTTGAAAACAACTGGGGGTCTTGGCAGACCACTTAATGCTTGTTCTGCTTATTGTGACGGGTGGCGCTGTGGTCTAAACCACTGAGCCTCTTGGGCTTGCCGATCGGAAGGTCGGCAGTTCAAATCCCCGCGAAGGAGTGAGCTCCCGTTGCTCTGTCCTAGCTCCTGCCAACCTAGCAGTTTGAAAGCACGCCAGTGCAAGTAGATAAACAGGTACTGCTGTGGCGGGAAGGTAAACAACGTTTCTGTGCGCTCTGGTTTCTGTCACGGTGTCCCATTGCACCAGAAGCGGTTTTGTCATGGTGGCCACATGCAGGGCCATAGCTAGGGGGTAATGAGGTGGGCCCCCACCAGGGGCGCAAGCAAGGGGCGCGCGCAATATTGCCTATAAATTAAAATATTGATTATTGCCTCATAAGAAAAGGTTTTTAATAGAGGGTGAATTGAATGGGTGGGGTGGAGGAGAGGCGGAAAGAAGAGCTAATTTGTCAGTGGCTAGGGGGCGCAATCTGGAAAGTTCTGCCAGGGTTGCAAGATCACCTACCTACGGCTCTGGCCACATGACCCAGAAAACTATCTGTGGACAAACGCTGGCTCCCTCAGCCTGAAGCAGGATGAGGCCCACACCCCATAGTCGCCTTTGACTTGGCATAAGCACCCAGGGGTCCTTTACACCTCGCATGTTCAACCATCAATCCACAGAGACGCCACGAACCACCCAAATGATGCTCACGGGGCATTTGGCAATCCACGCAGTGCCAGATTTAGGGTGATGCAGGAGATTCCCCCACAAAAGGCACCGAGCCGAGGGGGCACAAAATGGAGAAGATCCATAATGGAGAAGTTCCATTTGGGGGTGCCAAATGTTTGCCTCACACAAGGTGCTATATTATCAAAGTCCGCCCGTGACTCCATGGACCACAGTTTGGGAACGAAACCTGATCTAAAACTCACTACCACCTGCAGGCCACACCACAGACTCAAACATAGAGACTAGACCCTGCCATGAATCCAGAGGCCAACTCTGACCCCATGTCTACTCAGGAATTACTACTACAAGATCTAATAATAGGAATCATTCAATTTATCCCCTCACAGCAATGTATATCTGCATGCTACCCAATACAAACTGGCAGTACCTGAAGAAGAGCCACAAGCATATAGATAGAGGGGATTTGGTTGATATTCTAATTTTTAATTTTTAAAAAAATAATAATAATAAAGGATGGATCAGTTAAGAAACAGGAAGCGGGGAAACTTGTGATTTCCCAGTGGAGACATATAGAAAGTGGAGTCCCTCTATAATCTGTGTTGAAACTTCTGGTTTTAAACTTGTCCATAAATGAATTAGGAGCAATCAGTGAGGTAGCCAAGTTTCCTGATAATACCTAAATGTCCAAAAAGAGATTGTGAAGAGCTCCAAAAGGACCTCTCCGAATGGGTGGTTAAAATGGCAAGTGCAATTCATTGTACAAGTGTCCGCACAAAAGAATAAAATCTTAATTTTGCATATGCCCTCATGGGGTCAGAACTGGCAGTGACGGACCAGGAACAAGACCTTGGGGTCAGCTGTAAAAAAAAAAGGCAAAATCCGTACAAAATCAGTAAACTTATTGAAAATGCAACTGCCATTCTCATAATGCCATCCTTTACGGTCGTACTTTGGAAGTCAAACTGAATCCGTTTCGGAAGACTGTTTGACTTTCAAAACATTTGGAAACCAAAGCACGGCTTCCGATTGGCTGCAGGAAGCTCCTGCAGCCAATCGGAAGCTGTGGAAGCCCTGTTGGACATTCGGGTTCCCAAGAACGTTTGCAAACCAGAACACTCACTTCCGGGTTTGCAGCGTTCAGGAGCCAAAATGTCCAAGTACCAAGGCATTCGGGATCCAAGGTACGACTGTGTAGGAATCTATGGTACAATCACATTTGGGTAACATTGCAGCCAGTGCTCAGATGGGCAGTCCTGTGATCTCACAAACTCCAAGCATTTCTCTGATGAAAATAGGGATGTCCTATTCCATAGTGAACATTTTACTATTTATACCCCACACATCTTACTGGGTTGCCCCAGCCACTCTGGGCAGCTTCCAGCATATATAAAAACATTTTTTAAAAAAACCTCCCTATACAGAATTGCCTTCAGACAGCTCAGGGGTCAGATAATTCCATACCCTCCAACATTTATCCAATGAAAATAGGGACATCCTAAGGAAAAGCAGGACATTCCAGGATCAAATCGGAAACCAGGATGGCTTCTCTAAATCAGGGACGTCCCTGGAAAACGGGTACTTGGAGGGTATGTGATTGGGGGGGGGCAGCAAAAGCTGCTGGATCTTCCTGTTCGCTATGGCTGTGATTCTCTGAGGGCTTTATCACAGGTGTCTACGAAAATCTGATGTGTGGGGAATCCCCAGCTGTCAAGGAGAGATGGTGTGGTTCGATTGAGGTAGACGTTCTCAGCAGATAATCATAAATGTGGTCATGCTCTGAGCCACAGGCAGTGGGTGGGAGGTTGGCCACAGCCTTGTGTGAGTTTCTTTAATGTTCTGTCTTGGGAGAGGGGGCTATTCCTGTGCTTCCATGCTCAGCCAAGAAGCAGGCGGAGCAGGCCTGGGTTTCTGGAAAACAGTTTTCTCCCCGATGCATTTATATATATTTAAGGCGTCTGAACCTCAGTTAGGCAATGGCTGGCCGGCCTGCATCAGTGCAACAGGCCAGTGAAAAAGATCAAGCTACAAAAATGGTGACAGGCATTATGAACATATATATTTTTTTCATATTGCTTGCCTGCTTGCTTGCTTCCTGAATGGGGGTGCAGAGTGTTGTGTTTTCCCTCCACTTAGGAATAAATCAGAATTCTAAGGTTTGGCAGAAACCTGCTGGTTAATTTATGGGGCGGGGGGGGGGCATGAGGGTGCAAGTCTGCCTGGGAATGAGAGCCTGTCTGCTGAAAGAACTTAACTCATCCCCACTCCCCGATCCCTGAGGTGTGGGAGATTCAGTGGCAAAGAAATTGCCCTCTGCCCCACATTGTTGTAACGTGCACTTAGGGATTCCCTCCAGTTTCACAAGAAAGACATTTGGCCATGTTTGGCTGGCCATCTTTGAGCTGCGCTTCCTGCATTGCAGGGCTCAGTGACGTAGCGTGGGTTGCCAGCACCCAGGGCAAGGAAAATATTGCACCCCCTAAGGCAAGTATTGTGCCCACAAACCAGCACTTCCAGGCAGCGCTGCTGCTGCTGCCAGACAGTGCTGCAGTGTAGCAGCGGGACATGTATGTGCACCTCCTTGGGCCGGGGCACCGCCACTGCCATGGCCACAAGTCTCGCCGTGTGGCTGGGGGAATGCGAAGGGCCCGTCCTCTCCCAGCTCCTGCTCGTTGTGCTGCTCAGGTGAGTTTGGTGGGTGAGAGGGATGGGGAGCACCTCTGGTTGGGGCGGCAACTGCAGAGACACGCCCTGAAAGATTTTTGCACCCGGGGCAATCACTCCAGCAGCCTCCCCCCAAGCTACGCCTTTGCAAGGGGGTTGGATTAGATGCCCCTTTATTTGAAGCTTTGCTCTGCCTCCAGACCATTCACGGAATTCCCATTCTTGTGCAATAGCTGCAGAGGTTGAGGGAACTGCCTTGGGACAATAATGCAGGTATGGGAGCACTCCTAGTCTACTTTAACTCCTGAAAATCTCGGCCTTATTTATTTATTTTTAAAGCATATGTGTCGCTAGCCCTCGTGATTGTTAAGAAGAAGAACTGAACTTGGACCTAAACTCAGAATTGGATCAGAGAGTCTTCCCCCTGCCCTCCTGCTCAGTGAACTGAAATCAAAACCCAGCCTGAAGGCTATTCCTCCCCCCCCCCTAGATCAGGCATCTCCAAACTTTGGCCCTCAAGACGTTTTGGACTACAATTCCCATCATCCCTGACCTGTTAGCTAGGGATCATGGGAGTTGTAGGCCAAAACATCTGGAGGGCCGCAGTTTGGGGGTGCTTGCCCTAGATCTACATTGGCTCCCAGTACGTTTCCGAGCACAGTTCAAAGTGTTGGTGCTGACCTTTAAAGCCCTAAATGGCCTCGGTCCAGTATACCTGAAGGAGCGTCTCCACCCCCATCGTTCTGCCCGGACACTGAGGTCCAGTACCGAGGGCCTTCTGGCGGTTCCCTCGGTGCGAGAAGCCAAGTTGCAGGGAACCAGGCAGAGGGCCTTCTCGGTAGTGGCGCCTGCCCTGTGGAACACCCTCCCATCAGATGTCAAAGAGAAAAACAGCTACCAGAATTTTAGAAGACATCTGAAGGCAGCCCTGTTTAGGGAGGCTTTTAATGCTTAATTGATTATTTTATTTCATTTTTCTGTTGGAAGCCGCCCAGAGTGGCTGGAGAAACCCAGCCAGATGGGCGGGGTATAAATAATAATATATTATTATTATTATTATTATTATTATTATTATTATTTATAATTTTACAATTGGTGAAACATTTTCCATGAAGGTTCACACACACACACACACACAGAGAGAGAGAGACCCCTAGGATTTTTCCTTGAAAGGGTAAAAATCAGGTTCAATTGAGATGTAGCAGGGGAATATAAGCTAATATTTCAATGCCAAGGATGCGGTGCGGATGCTGCAAATGAACTGCATGTGCAACAAACACCCCTCTGGAAGCACCCAGAATCAGGAACCGAACCCCTAAACAGAAAAACACAGTAGCTGGTTCGGAATAAGCGATTTAGTCATCAATAGCGCCGGAGAGGGGGTGTCTCTGGAGGTTGGTAAGAAACTGCCTCTCTCCTCCAAACCTCGAGAGGGCATGCAAAAAGAGAAAGGCTTAGTCCAGGAGACCGTTAGAAAAGGGAGGGTCCAGAGAAGTTGTCTTAGCACTGATAATCCTTCTGCCTGCCTCCTCCTTTTATCTTGATCTCCAGCACAAGGAGATTCTCCCCGTTCAGACTATGCATGGGGGTAGCAAAACCATTTGCTTGCACCCGTCAGCTACCCTACGAGGCACATGTTAAATGTGAGGCAGACTCTGCCGTTCACTGGAAAGGGGGCACATGGCTAGCCTCTCCTGGGGGCTCGTCTCCCAGGAACCGCTTTCCCGCAGAGATGCAGTTCCCATTTCAAATCAGGAAGGTCTGGGTGGTTCGGACGACAGCCTTGAATTACTGCTCTGAGGTGAGGGGTGCTTGGCCACAGCAAGCCCACAAATGCCACGACCCTGCCTGGATTGGCTAAACACAGAATAAAAAGGAGAACACACCAGAGACCCTTGGCAGATAAGACCTGGTATCTCTGGAAACTTACCGGTGAGGCACGGAAGTGAAAACAAGGCACCCATTAGCCTGCCTTCTGTAGCCAGAGGTCTACTCTCCCTTTCGCTGAATGTGATGTTTTCAATGGCTGCTAATAATGGCAGAGAGGGCAGCCCACATTTCTGCCTGACTGTGTTCAAATGAGTGGTAATCGCTGTATCTTGCGGTTCCATACACCTGCTACGCGTTGTGCGTGAAAAAGGACTATCCTCCCACCAGATCCGAACCCTCTGCCCATCAACATCGCCAGCAGGGCCAAGGTTATTTTGGAGCTGAGGGGAAAGAATGAAACAGGGTCTCTCCACCCCACCCCACCCCACCCCCACCTCACAGACCAGACTGTCCGTGTAATCCAGGCATCCCCAAACTGCGGCCCTCCAGATGTTTTGGCCTACAACTCCCATGATCCCTAGCTAACAGGACCAGTGGTTGGGGAAGATGGGAATTGTAGTCCAAAACATCTGGAGGGCTGAAGTTTGAGGATGCCTGGTGTAATCTTACCTCAGGAGAGATGATGGGACACCATCTTAAGAACATAAGAGGAGCCTGCAGGATCAGGCCAATGGCGCATCTATCCAGCATCCTGTTCTCACAGTGGCCAACCACATGCCCGTGGGATCTTGCACCAGACGTACAAGCAATTTATTTATTTTATTTATTATTGAATTTATATAGCGCCCTATAACTGGAGGTCTCGTGGCAGCAAGGTAGCAGGAAAGGGCAGGGCATTTGACAACTCACAAAACTCTGCCCTCAAAGTCTTCGCCTTTGCTCCCCCTGACCCCAAGCATGTGCCGCCTGAAGCATCCAATTCACTTTGTCGAATGACAGGGCCGGCTCTGCTGACCCTCTGTATTCGGTTATTATGAAAGAGGAAGAGAAGTTCTCTCAAGCTCTGCCTACCAGCGAGGACAGGAAGCAACGGAATGCTGCTGAAATGCTTGTTCTATCTGCTAATGGCCAAATATGCCAGATGAGAGTTGCGGAAGATGTGGAATCGTAGAATTGCGTGCTTGGAAGGGATCTTCAATCTATAGGTAGATCGATCGGAACCAAAACAGAGAGTTGGAAATATGCCGGTGTACCTGCACCAGAAGTAAGCCCGTTCTGAAACGCTTTGACTCCCCGGTTGTGAAGACCGACTGCAAATGCGTGGTCAGAATTTGCCCAGTGCATTGAGAGGAGGAATTCTTCTCTAAGAGCGCAAATGACTACTTGACTCTCAGTTATGTTTTCCCGCCTCACAGAATCTCCCTCATGTCGCCCTTTCAGCTAGAAACACTGCACGGTGGTCGAAATTCTGCAGAGAGCAGAGTCCAAATTTAAACATGCAAATATAAGCTGGATGGTGCAAAACTATGAATAAGGAAATTTGCAAATGCTTTGATTGATATTAATAATTGACTTGGGAACAGGGTTTCTTATTATTATTATTATTATTATTATTATTATTATTATTATTATTATCCTTTTTCTGAATAGATTATGAAACTGCTCTGATTACAAGGTGAATTCCTGCTCAGGAAAATGCCATCATATTCAGGGCTTTAAAAACATATCCGTCCTCAGGTGCCTGGCTCACTTTGACTCCCCATACAAAATGTTGGATTAAGAATCATGACTACTGAGATGGGATGCGGTGATATTTTGCAACGCAGGTAACTGAGCTAAGGGAGATAAAATGGCAACAATGCCTATTCTGAGTGGCGGCCACAGTCCTTTGTTTGAGTGTCAGGCGATAAAAATGTTTGAGAAATAGAGGAAATGGTTTTGCAAATGTCATCAGGAGGGTTGGCTTCCCAATCAGCAACATCTGAGGCCTTTTCAAAGCCATTCTTATGCATGCACACAGACAAACATTACGAGCTACTTTCAACTCGTACGCACCGGACTTTTAAAACACAGGCTGCTTAAAAAACCAAAATGCAAACCACAGTTCTGTGATTTACAAGTTTTTTGGGGGGGGGGCAGACAACTGTCACGTGTTTCCATTTTGCCTTCAATATTTTCCCCTTAAACTAGAGGACTGTACAAGAAAGGACAAGAAGTATACGCTGCCTAAAATTGAGAAGCAGCCTCATTGAACGCCCACAAGTTCAGGGCATTTATTCAGCTTTTTATTCATCCCCCGTTGAAGGGGGGAAATGCACTTTAAATGAGTATATACTGGTTAAACCTAATACAGCCAATCCATGACTTACTTTAATCAATTGTTTCTTCGTTTGCTCCAAATTAGTTACATTGACTTTCGATGAAACAGAAACTAACTTAAATCCAAATATCTAGTTACAGGTAGGTAGCCGTGTTGGTCTGAGTCGAAACAAAATAAAAAAATTCCTTCAGTAGCACCTTAAAGATCAACTAAGTTTTTATTTTGGTATGAGCTTTCGTGTGCATGCACACTTCGTCAGATACACGAAAGCTCATACCAAAATAAAAACTTAGTTGGTCTTTAAGGTGCTACTGAAGGAATTTTTTTATTTAAATCCAAATATTTCAGGTTAATGGGATTCCGGATTATTGCTCTGTCCTAAAAATGTTATATTACCATGCTGACTTCCTGCCTTCAGTTGTTTTCTTATCACATGCATTGGCATATTCATACTGTACATCTTATAAATAAATACACTGTGGCTGCAAAACAGCACAGAGTTAGGAGGACTTAAAGCCAATTTAAATTGGTGTCTTTAACGGGTACAAAACCCCACGAGGGACTGTGGCCCCAATGTTTGCCATGTACTGTAGATCACAAGTACCATAATTAAAAGATAGATACTATATGTTGTTTTTGTACATTATATTATGTGGATGTGTATAAATTTTTAATAATGAATATATACATAATAAATATTGTAATTGCTCTTGACTGCCGTAGCAAGGTTTTGGTTTTGGTTTTGGTAGTTTATTTAAATGTATTTTTAACAGAGGTTAGAAACTGCATTAGGACTACTGATGTAATGAAGGGGAGATAGATAGATGATAGATAGAAAGATAGATAGATAGATAGAGGTGTGTATGTGTGTATTCTATAATAAAATATTAACTTATATTGTAGATATAATTATAAGTAAATTATATTTTTCCTGAAGAGAGGAATGTTTGTAAAGATAAAGCTTGCTGACTTTGCATCGTTTCCAGGATCAATGCATTTCCAGCTTTTGGTGTGTGTGTGTGGAAAGCACAAAATCTTTGTCATGCATGTGGCAGTTCAGTATGAGACCATTTCACATGCAGTGGGAAATACATGCATTGGGACCCAAGACCTCCCGCACGTGTGCTCACTGTGAGACAGGCACATGTGCAATTGTCACACGCAACAATCTACACACAATTTTCACACACGCTCACCATTTTCCTACACGGAAGTGTTTGCCATTGAGGAAGTGTGTAATGTTTGAAGCGGCCCTTACTGCAGCAACTGTTAATCCAGGGGAGAAAACGCCACTCTCTCTATTTTGCATCTCTTATTTTTAAAATGCCGAGGCCGTTACAGGCGTCTGCCAGTGTTGTATCATATCAAGAAAAACAAAAAAATAAAAAAATCTGTGCATGTCATTAACAATATATCACACACTTTTCTTTTCTTTTTTACATAGATGACTATTTGACATGTTTACAGAGATGACTGTACGGCATGTGAGTTCATCTTCTGCATGAGGAGGAGCAGGGAATTATAGATAAAACAGCGCTAAGTGTCAATCTGGTAGAAAACACGAATGAGCCACGGCATTGAATTTGGTCTTCAAAACATGAAGCAAGAAGTCATTAATCGCTCAATTTTGTTACAAATTGCGCTCCGGTAGGAAACCATGTGGGTGATGAGGTACGATAAGAGATGCAATTGCCCAGCAAACGAATGATATCACAGCAGCTTAAATAACAACAGTGATAATTCCCAAGATAAGCACAGAGATCACAGGAATCTTTGAAATTCAAAAGGGAGTGCAGGTGGAAGTTTCAAACCTATTGATTAGTGGTGATTATTTAACTGTAATTGCCATATAGAAAAATGAAGGGGGACCCTGTGACAGAGCAGCGCTGCTCGAGGGATGCCACTCTAGTTTCTATACAGTACTGAATTTGGAGTTCAATGCAAAATCTTATTTGGCTTGTAAATGTATTTTTGGATTGCTGTGAAAAATCCATTTTGCAGTTATGTTTTCTGGGCCTTACAGATGTCATTTATTTTCTTAAATTAGATTTTAGCAGTGGGATCAGCAGTCAGGCAGTAAAGGGGGAGACGGAGAGACGAAGAATTCATCAGGAACAGAAAGTTCCCCCACACGAAAAGGGCAATTGGAGGGAGAATAGCCTTAAGATTAATTGTGCTCCTAGACATCCTTATTCTGGACTGATGATACAGTAAAAAAAAATTACCATGAAAACATACAAGCTATTCAGTCTAAGAGAAAAAATACGGAGCTGTGTACCACCAGCGTAAGAATGGGTTTTTGTTTAACAACAACAACAAATTGCAAGAAAAGGAACCACCGACCCTTTCTGGGCAAACTATGAATCAAAAGACCTTAACAACCGTCTTTGCTAAAATAAAATCATTGAAATTCAGCCCCCCCCCCCGCCTTTTCTTTCCAAGGGACATGCCAACCATCCTTTTCCCGCCACTCCCCAAAAGCCCCTTTTTCTCACCTGCCAGCCATCACCGGGCCAAAGCCATCTTTCCTTTTCCAAAGGTCAACCAAGGCGGTCATTTTTAATTCCCTGTGGCGGAAGGGCCGGCAAGAAGGCCGCGAAACCCCGTCTGGTGGCCGGAGAATCCCGACGTGAAACGGGGTGTCACCTGATTGCTGGCTGTAAAGAGGCCTGGGTGGCAAGGTGCAGGGGCATGTAGAAGCTGTGCCACAGTGGTCTCCTCGAAGACAAAACAGGAGGAGGTGCCAGGCTCTGATCCTAGAGCCTTGGAAGAAGGTGAACGGCCTGCGTTGTCCAAGCACTCTATCCCCGAAATCGGCCACATGGCTGCTGCGGGCTACCATGCTCGGGGGCCATGATTCGTGGCCGCTTCCTCTCTTCTCCTCTGCTTCCCTCCGCCAGAGCGTGCGTATAATTATAATTATTATTGTTATTTGCTGCTGGTTTGGGGACTTCCAATCAATTAGGCTCCAGCTTTTCCTGCCATCTCGTTCCTTACAAATCCCCCTGCGGCCACCTCTCTTTATTGACAGGCGCTATTTGGCCACTGGAAGGAGCTGCTTTGATGAAGGAGCCTGGACCAAGCCCCCTCCCCTCCCCTCCCTTTCCCTCTCCCCTCCCCTCCCCTGCATGAGAGAGATTTCCTGCCCTCTTTGGACGGGGGATGTTCTGCAGTTCGGAGATAAGGCACACAGGAGCTGCCTGCACAGGGCTGATAAGGAAACTCCCGAGTCAGACCCAGCCTAAGCAAGGGGACTTGGAAAGCAAACAAGAGGAAGCCCAGTGTCTACACACTGGAATAACATAGACCAGTGAACACATAATAGAGGTGGCTTAGGAGAGCTCGGAGCACTTTCATTAGCGACTAGAAACATGGATTGGATGTGAGCTCAGGAGAGCCTTGCCCAGGGAGGGAAGGAAGGAGGTTCTTCCCCGCCTCCCCATCAGCCAGCTGGCCGGCCAGCTGACTTTTGGGGTTCCTGGCAGGCACAGGGCCCATGTGCCTCCTGTTGGGCATCACACTCAATTGGTCAGCAGCTGGCATTTCTTACAACCATTGGATGGCATGGGAACCAGGCAAATCAGGCTGTCAGTCACTGGCCTCGGGATCCACGGTCAGTAAAGATGCCTGCAATTCCTACAAAGGAAGGATGTTTGCAGGCACTCGTGCAAAGTCACGCTTGTGCTCATTCTGTGCAAGCCTATAACTGGATATCACAATTACTGCCATGGAATTTAAGCCTTAGAGCATGTGTAAGGAAAGACCCAGGCAACTAACAAATGCACACCTCTGGGCTACGCTTGGGATTTTAAAGGAAGTATTTTCATTTGATTTATTTGATTTTGATTCAAATGATTCAAATGAAACTCAAAGTGGCTTACAAACCAACAAATAACCGTAACATAGTAAAACATAATAGCACATTGCGAACACAGCATACAGCATATAAAATAATTAACAAATTATTAATAAAAAACTTAACAAAACAGCAACTAAAAAAGAGGCGAAACCTCACAATTATGGCAGGTCATGTGATTAACACATCAACAAATCATTGAGAGTCTATAAAACAATATTGAAAACTTTAACAAAATAGCAATTGAAAGATAAGCCAAGCACCCCCATGACTCATAACCTTTCACTCTGTTCAGTTCATTAAAATACACACATGCACATCATGCCTATTGTTAAGCCAGCACAGCCAGATCATCATGCTGGCTGGGGTCCTCGAGTAGCGGCCCATGGGGGAGATGGTGGGGGGCTCAGGCCGACCGCCAGTGGTAAGGTGGATGTTGACTCCGGGTAGCCTGCCTAGGCACTGTTGAGGAGGCCTACATTGCTTTCAAGCATTAGGAGGTCCATTCCCACCTGAGGAAGTCCAAGACCAGCCTATCCCTCTGGAGCAGCCAGTGGCAACTGCATTTGGTGTAGAGACTGACCAGGAGGTCCAACAGTGGCCCTGTGGCCTACCCATGAGGAGCTGCTCCAGCCTGTCAGGTCTTGCCCTAGGCCAGATGGAGAGAGGCAGGGCAGGGCCCTCAGGCACTCAGCACGTCAGTCTTCCCTGGGCAGCTGCCACAGCACCAGTCCATTGGAAAATGTTCTTTGCAAATCTTGGGCAGGATAGAAAATGGAAGAAAATGCACACTCCGGCCAATCTTGAGTCCAATTCATAAGTGATGGCTCCCACCTGTATTGGAAGTGTGTGGATGGGGTCAGGTGAGGTGGGGGGGTGACTTGCCGCTGAGCCAAGGTCTCAGAGAAGTGCCATTCATATGAGTGTGCACCACCAACTTTATACATTACTTAGCCACATCAAAGTGCTGGTTCACACAACGTCCCTAAGATCCTTTGATAAAGGGCAGCATAAAAATCGTCTTCATGAATGAAGCCAGGACCAGCAGCAAGCCTGCCCAGCTGCCAAACTCCAAAGCGTTTGTGGGAATTTGGGTTGCCTCAGCTTTCCATTTAGATGGACAATGTTTGTGTCATTTGTGGGAGAAACCTTAAAAAGGTCATGCGGGACATGCAAGTGGAATCTAATGCCAGCCCAAGAAGCTTTGCTCATGCATGACTCTTCCCACATTACAAAGGTGCACCATCTTCTGCTATTTTCTAGCTTCTGTACTGAATAATTTTTAAAAACCCTCATGCTCCCCCCCTAATAATCTATTCATAGAATGTACCATGTGCCTGGCTTCGTCATCATGTCTGTGCAAGGAGTCAAATCTGGGGAGCAGCACATCACATGGGTCATATTTTAAAAGGAACAAACTCAACCCGAGAATTTCACAGAAGGACTGGGCTGCCACCTTCTGCGTATTCATCTCCAGCCCTTCCCAAAAGGTTAGTTTGCAGCACACACCACAAATGGCCAGGTGTTGTTACTCATTCCGCAGAGGCCTTTCCTGAAGTTGCACACTATGAGTGCAAGGCTATCATCTTCTAGCTCTCAAAATTCAGTATTTCACAGTAGGGACCATGCAATTCTCCTCCACCAGTGTGTCAATTGTGATGGAGCATAGCATGGAATATGGCTGGGTGACTGTTGAGACCTGACTCTTAGGAGGCTGCTAGTGTGAATTTTACACAGCAGTCATTGATTTAATCCCAATGTCAAAAGTTTGGATGAGCATCCCAATCAATTTTGGTTTCTCTCAGTTTCTCATTTCTAAGATTTTAAGTTCAGTTCACCACATTTCCATATCGCCACAGTTCTAATATAGGCGCATGCGTCTGTGTGCGTACTTCTTTTGTTGTTTGAGAACTGCATTGCAAAATTCAGAGATGCACAAATTTTAAAATCTCGGTTTGCATATTGTTTCAGCAAGAACAAATTAGGTAGTTTCACATTAAAATGCAAACTGAATCAATTTTTTCTCTCCACCCCTAAGCAAGATGGAGCTATGGCCCAGCAAGAATAACTCAAAGACAGTGCAAACTTGGGCTTGCCAGGTCAATAAGAGCTTAAACCCAGGAGTTTTCTGGTCTGCAGACTGCACCTTCCCTTGAATGATGAGATTCTTGAGACTGCACAGTAGAGGAAGAGGAGGCAATATTATCTTGCTAGGTCTGAAGAACTCCACCCCCTGGGCAGCCCATTGCCTTCTTCTGACCTGGCAAGGCTAGAAATGCTTCCAGGTCAGGACAAGATCTTTGTTGGGACTGTAGACCATTTTTTGCATTGTATTTTGCATTGCTCTGGCTCTCCCAGTGGCTTTTATTTTATTTTAAAGCAAGCCATAGGAGGACCCTCTATAATTCGCACTGGGGCAGATGCACACAGAATACTTTGCCCTCTGGGCCTGATTCCTTGATCTAAATCCACTCCTCATCCGCAGCTGCTTTTTGATCCTACTGGTGTTGGTGAAACACCAGTCGTACCACCTGTCTTCAGCCCCCACCCAGCAAAGCAAAGGGCGACAGGGAAGGATTTCAATCAGGAAAATTGAGAGGGTGTTAGATGCTTTATTCCCCAGCATTCCTCATCAGATTATTTTTTAAAAAGAAATTATTTTTATTTAAAAAATTTAAATTTAGAAAATTAAAGAAAAAGAAAACCAGAGAAAGGAAAGGGGGGTGGGAAGCATGAAGAAAATCAGAAGAAACCTGTCAGCTTACAGATGGACAATACAATAAACAAGGCAGCCCTGTTTAGGGGAGTTTTTAATGTTTGATGTTTTATCGTGTTTTTAATATTCTGTTGGGAGCTGCCCAGAGTGGCTGGGGAAACCCAGTCAGATGGGCGGGGTATAAATAATATATTACTACTACTACTACTACTGGGACGCAGGTGGCGCTGTGGGTTAAGCCTCAGAGCCTAGGGCTTGCTGATCAGAATGTTGGTGGTTCGAATCCCTGCGATGGGGTGAGCTCCCGTTGCTCGGTCCCAGCTCCTGCCAACCTAGCAGTTCAAAAGCACGTCAAAATGCAAGTAGATAAATAGGTACTGCTCTGGCAGGAAGGTAAACGACCTTTCCGTGCGCTGCTCTGGTTTGCCAGAAGCGGCTTTGTCATGCTGGCCACATGACCTGGAAGCTGTACGCCGGCTCCCTCGGCCAATAATGCGAGATGAGCACGCAACCCCAGAGTGGGTCATGACTGGACCTGATGGTCAGGGGTCCCTTTACCTTTACTACTATACCTATCTCAGTTCACACATTCAGGTCAATATATGCCATCCAAACGTCTGAAAAGTGTTAAGGCGCTTTGCTCAGGGCGAGGGCAGTGTGGACCCCCTACCTCACAGATGGTGATCGGTCTGTCTGCACCCGTAACCCCCCCCCAATGAGTAACTCTGCCTTCCCTGTTGCTTGACAGAATAGTGCCAGGCAGGCTGTCCCTGTGCCAACAGCAGTGCTACTGCTGAGACAAATGGCAGCCACGCAGGCAGGTGAGTGGGTATGATTCAAATTAGGGGCAAAGTGGTAGGGGCAAAGTGTTGCCTCCCTTTCCTCCAATCCCAGCCCCCTGCCCCCATCTCCCCGGGTGCCGATTAGCAAAGAAAAAGCAAATGTGTGCTTGCTCCTTGCGGGCTTCATGTAACATGCAGTTTAGCCACACATCAGATGTTGGAAGAACCAGCTTTGTGAAGATCAAAAGAATGACAGGGGACTGATTGTTTGTGAAGCGAGGGCAAGGAAGTTCTCTCGGAGACTTGTGCTCTTTAGACGCTCCTAGCCTGCTGTGTCCTTTCATGAAGGGAAGGCGGCAAGAGCCCCAAAATAACAGCAGCGCCAGCAGTCAACACAAAGCAGCAGCAAATCTGTCAGTGCGCAGACATACAATCACCTTAGCAACTTTTGGGAACAGCTGAGAAATACACACACCTTCCATTGCTGCACCACTTGGATACGAGCAAAGAACCCGTAAGCACAAGCAGAGCTGCCAGTCCTTCCGATGACTGGTTCCTGTGCAAAGACTATTTGGGAAGAACGTTTCCCTAGAAATCCTGGATGCTGATTCCATGAGAAATGGGAGGGTGTGGAATAGAGAGTCACAAGGCAAGGACTAAATGATGAACCTGCCTGCCAATATCTGGCTGCTGGCACTTCTTACTTTTTAATGTTTTTAAAAGCATGATCACTGCAGATGGTGACAGCAGTCACGAAATTAAAAGACGCCTTCTCCTTGGGAGAAAAGCAATGACAAACCTAGACAGCATCTTAAAAAGCAGAGACATCACCTTGCCGACAAAGGTCCGTATAGTTAAAGCTATGGTTTTCCCAGGAGTGATGTATGGAAGTGAGAGCTGGACCATAAAGAAGGCTGATCGCCAAAGAATTGATGCTTTTGAATTATGGTGATGGAGGAGACTCTTGAGAGTCCCCTGGACTGCAAGAAGATCAAACCTATCCATTCTGAAGTTAATCAGCCCTGAGTGTTCACTGGAAGGACAGATCCTGAAGCTGAGGCTCCAATACTTTGGCCACCTCATGAGAAGAGAAGACTCCCTGGAAAAGACCCTGATGTTGGGAAAGATGGAGGGCACAAGGAGAAGGGGACAACAGAGGATGAGATGGTTGGACAGTGTTCTCGAAGCCACCAACATGAGTCGGACCAAACTGCAGGAGGCAGTGGAAGACAGGAGTGCCTGGCATGCTCTGGTCCATGGGGTCACGAAGAGTCGGACATGACTGAACGACTAAACAACAACTACAACAACAACAACAAAACAGGGGTCAGCAAACTTTTTCAGCAGGGGGCCAGTCCACTGTCCCTCAGATCTTGTGGGGGGCCAGACTATTTTTTTGGGGGGGGGGGGATGAACAGATTCCTATGCCCTGTTGTAAACAAAATCTGCCCTTATAGAGTTCTTTGTAGGTTCTCCATCGGTAGGAGAAAATAACCAGAGGATATTGATAAGCAAAGCAGCTAGTAAGCCTGTTCTTTATTGAACTGTTGCAACAGGGTGCCCCCTTACAGGCAGGAGAAAGGAGGAGGACCCAGAACAAAGGTGTGCCTGCCCTTATATCAGGGGTCAGCAAACTTTTTCAGCAGGGGGCCGGTCCACAGTCCCTCAGACCTTGTGGGGTGCCGGACTATATTTTTTTTTGGGGGGGGGGGGAAATGAACGAATTCCTATACCCCACAAATAACCCAGAGATGCATCTCTATATATAAAAATGTAAAAATCATGAAAGTGCAGGCTCCACTTTTCTCCGTAACCGCTTGACCGATCGTCCTGAAATTTTGACACAATGATCTAGGCCACTCCCCGAGTGTTGTTAGAAAAGAAACCCCACACATCTCACACCTCCACAGGAAAAAACTGTTTTTCAACAAAGTAAAACAGTGCCCTCAAGTGGATTTCCTCCCACAGTACACCCCCTCCCTTCCTGTGAAATCTACACCACACCCACAAACAAAATAATGACATCATCAACCAAGCAACTGAAACCACCAAGGCGACCATTACCAGACCCCTAGGCCACTGCCAGGCTGCTAGGCCCCCACTAGGCCCGGGGGGGAGGGCGAGTGCCCGGATTGCAGGTCACAGCACAGCCTTTGTTTTATGTAGGCCCCTGCCAGGCTGCCAGGCCCCCACTAGGCCCGGGGGGGAATAACCCACAGCAACGCACTTGGGGGCACGGCAAGGGGTTCTTACTTAAAAATTTAGCGGGTGTTGTGTCACATGCGAGGCTCCAGCGGCCATTTTAAGTAAGGGCAGTCATGCTCCTTTTAACCTATGCTTTATACTATGACTGATAGCAAGCCTCTGCATCTTAAAAAAAAGAGAAAACCATGTACTTTCTCTCCCCAGTTTAAGTCCTTGGATATTTGAAGAGCTGTTCGACAGTGGAATTTGCTGCCAAGGAGTGTGGTGGAGTCTCCTTCTTTGGAGGTCTTTAAGCAGAGGCTTGACAGGCATATGTAAAGAATGCTTTGATGGCGTTTCCTCCTTGGCAGGTGGTTCGACTGGATGGCCCTTGTGGTCTCTTCCAACTCTATGATTCTATGATTCTATGAAATGCGTGTGTGCCTGTTCTCTGATGTTCCAGCAGAGGATGACTCATTGTCCAAAATTCCTGGCAAAGGCTGCCCTTCAACTGCGCTGCTGAGTGCTGCATTTCTCCCGCATTTCTCCTGCATCCCTGCCTTGGAGAACTGCAGCCTTCCCTCTCCCTCCCCTTGGCGTTCCCTTGCTTCTGACCAGCCCCCATGAATCAGCAGGCACTTCTTGTGTCCTAAGGGCGTAGACCCTCCAGCAATGGTCTAGGGTGAAATGGGGAAGGGAGGGCACCATCCCTGTTACACAGCATTAAAAATAAAGGAACTCTGCTAAGGAAAATCTTGCCGTTGCCATAGCCTTTGTGGAGAACAGTGCAATTGGTCCCGTCCCATTTAAGGTTACCCAGAGTAAGGAACGGAATGGGAAGGAATACCATCGGATCAGCATGGTCAGGAGGATAAGACTAGACTCAGCCGATAGCAGATTTTTTACGAGAGGCTCTGAAATAGGTTGCCACTGGGTATGGGGTCAAAATCAGTGACCACTCTGCCTTTGAACACTGGTAGAGTTCAATGGGATGAATACCTTGAGTTGCTTCCATACTGTCAGCCATATTCAACGTGATTCAACCACACGCAGGAACAGTTGTTGGCGCAACTGAATGCATCAAAACCCTTTGTCATGGAATAAGAAACAGGCTTTTTGCATTTGGGAAAATGGTGGGGAATTCAGAAATAAGGGAAGAACAAATGATTAACAGGAAGACATATAAATATCTCGCAAGCCAATCAGGATGAATGCAGGATGAATGCTGCCTAGCAAACAAATCACAACAAATGTTCAATAATGACCGGATATAATCTAACATCTGTATAAGCTTTGTGCAAGCAAATCAGTGACTAATCTATACTGGTAAGTTATACCGTTATAAACGTGTTATAAAAATGTGACCCCCCCCCAGGGGGCGCTGTACAGCAGTCGATGGACAATTGCATTGAGGGCTATATAACATGTTTTTTTCTTAGCGTTTTTTTAAGGTCAGTGTAGATCCAACTCAGGATGAAAGCTGAATAAATAAGGCATCAAGAGGAGTCCCAAGTATCTTCCTACATTGAGGGAAATGTTAAGAAATGTTTGCCTGTGTGCCCAATATTAGGAATGTGAAATTCCACACGTGTTAGCAAAGTTCTGAGCAGGGCTGTGACAACCAAATCAGTTCACCTGGTGAGTGAGACCCTCCGTTTGTGACCAAGCCAGTATATCCCAGTGTGTGTGATTGCACATTGTGGAGTGTCCACTGGGGAGCCAAATGGAAACAGCCGGCACGTGTGAGACTTTTTAGTGCTGGCATATTGTTGAAAGTAACATGGCTAAGTGGACACTCTGGTCACAATAGAATTCTTAAAATGGCTACCAGTGCCCTATCTGATAGTACGTTTCTGAGCACAAAGTGTTGGTGCTGACATTTAAAGCCCTAAACGGCCACGGTCCAGTATACCTGAAGGAGCGTCTCCACCCCCATCGTTCTGCCCGGTCCAGTGCCGAGGGCCTTCTGGCGGTTCCCTCGCTGCGAGAAGCCAAGTTACAGGGAACCAGGCAGAGGGCCTTCTCGGCAGTGGCACCTGCCCTGTGGAACGCCCTCCCACCAGATGTCAAAAAGAAAAAATAACTACCAGACTTTTAGAGGACATCTGAAGGCAGCCCTGTTTAGGGAAGCTTTTAATCGTTAAGAAATTAGTGTATTTTAATATTTCTGTTGGAAGCCGCCCAGAGTGGCTGGGGGAACCCAGTCAGGTGGGCGGGGTGTAAATAATAAATTTATTATTATTATTATTATTATTATTATTATTATTATTAGGCAAACCTGTTGCGGTTCCAAACACCCTGCGCAGCTTCAAGATTTCGAGTTACTACTTCAGTTCTCACATGCAGGAAACGGTTTGCTAGAACACTGTCCCTTAGCTCCCTGCACAATCTCCATTTCTTTGAAGACACAGTCCTTGGGAAAAATAGATATTCTGCAAAACATGCAGAGGAGAACATACATGTAAATCTGGTCATTTGGCATGATCTACTCTGGTTGCAGGATTCCGGGCTGCTGATGTGCAGAGCAGGAACCCTGGCAGGTATCTCAGGCTGTCTGAAGAGGACACCTGGCTTCAGATGAATCGAGCGTTGGGCGCATTTCAAGAGAGTTGATGTTAATGAGGAATGCCGATGGCTGGACCTGCGGGGAGGGAGAGGCAGCCTTGAATGGCAGGAAATGTGTTCACTTCCTGCTTCTCCTGGAGCCACTGCTCAGGAAAATATTACTCAGAGCCATTGGGCCACTTCACACAGAGCAATAGAGTTGTTTCGCGCTCATTGCTTCCTGCGCTGTCCTGGAATTGACTCCCCTGGAGCAAGGACGCTGCCAGGGCCTTTGGCAACCAGGCAGGCCCAGCCTTGACATCTGCCCCTTAGCTTGGGGGGGGGGGAGGGAGGGATGGACAGGCATTGCTGATCCAGGAATGGCAAGCAGTTGTGCTGGCTGCCAGCTGCAAATCCTATTGCTAAAGAATAGGAAGCGCCCAGAGCAGATAGGGCATGGGTAGTTCTAACCTTTAGGAAGACAAATGCTAAAGGATAGAGGATGTTCAGAAATGGCAAGATGGTTATGTGGGGGATAACAGTCCCATGGGAAAAAATGTCCATGTGCTTATATATCCTCCTGGCCCCATCCCACCCTCAAAACCCAGTTTCCCTCTTAGACCCACAATCTGCAAGAGGCCAGGAACCCAGAGCACATGGCAAAACCCTTTCCAACCCAACCCCTTTAGCAGCTCTGGTGGAATCCAAGTGGAAGTCCTCCCGAATAATGAACTGGGATGGGCAAGATCCACTGGGAGGTTCTCCAGTGTATTGGAGATGGGTCTGAGAGCTTCCCACTGGACTGGGAGTGGAAGGGATGATCAGTTCCTTCCCCCGTTGTGCTGTCACGGATGAAATCCGAAATCCACTGCCTGTGCCATTCTGAGATTTGGCAGGGCCACTTCTGCATTCACACGACAAGTGCTCTGAGCTGTATACACCTGTCCATGGCTTCACACAGCAGAGCATTCATTCACCTCATTTTATCAGCAGAAATACTCTCTCTGATGCACACATTCAGGGCACACACACACACCCAGTCCACTGTGCACACACATGGCTCTAGAGAAGTGGACACGGAGCAATGGATTCAAACTACAAGAAAGAAGATTCCACCTAAACATTAGGAAGAACTTCCTGACAGTAAGAGCTGTTCGGCAGTGGAATTTGCTACCAAGGAGTGTGGTGGAGTCTCCTTCTTTGGAGGTCTTTAAGCAGAGGCTTGACAGGCATATGTCAAGAATGCTTTGGTGGTGTTTCCTGCTTGGCAGGGGGTTGGAGTGGATGGTCCTTGTGGTCTCTTCCAACTCTATGATTCTAAGATTCTACTATGGATATTAGTGATACAGATTCCTACAAAGCAGTGCAGGAGGGCGTTCACAGATATATACACCTGTCAGTTTGCATTTAATTCAAGAGGGTTCTGGAAGCTTCTCTGTGTGAAACAAACAAGCAGAAGGTTCATGATGTTTGGGTTATTCCTTCAGAGAAACTGAGTACAGCTGGTTTAAACTGGTCCTGTTATCTCTTCTGACAAGGTCATGCTGACTTTAATAGTCAGGCCAGAAGGGGCCTGGGCTTCACTCATTCTCTCTTTCTATCTCTTTGTTCTGCTGTGGTGTTTCTGTTCATCCATAGTGTTCAGGTTTAGACTTATTATAAGTGACTGTAAGTGTAAGTTAAGTCTGCTGCAACTGGATTTCTTATGCACTGTGCCAATCCTGAATGTATTGGATTTGTGACCATTATGCTCATTTGCCTTCAGTAGCAGTAAAGCTCTGCTGGATGAAATACAATTGCCTCTGGTCTTGACACCTGGCTTGAGAGCAGTACATGTGAAAAGGATCCAGGAGTCCTGGTAGACCACAAACTTGACATGAGTCAACAGTGTGATGCAGCAGCTAAAAAAGCCAATGCAATTCTGGGCTGCATCAATAGGAGTATAGCGTCTAGATCAAGGGAAGTAATAGTACTACTGTATTCTGCTCTGGTCAGACCTCACCTGGAGTACTGTGTCCAGTTCTGGGCACCACAGTTCAAGAAGGATACTGACAAGCTGGAACGTGTCCAGAGGAGGGCAACCAAAATGGTCAAAGGCCTGGAAACAATGCCTTATGAGGAACAGCTTAGGGAGCTGGGTATGTTTAGCCTGGAGAAGAGAAGATTAAGGGGTGATATGATAGCCATGTTCAAATATATAAAAGGATGTCATATGGAAGAGGGTGAAAGGTTGTTTTCTGCTGCTCCAGAGAAGCATACACGGAGCAATGGATTCAAGCTACAAGAAAGAAGATTCCACCTAAAACATTAGGAAGAACTTCCTGACAGTAAGAGCTGTTCGACAGTGGAATTTGCTGCCAAGGAGTGTGGTGGAGTCTCCTTCTTTGGAGGTCTTTAAGCGGAGGCTTGACAGCCATCTGTCAGGAATGCTTTGATGGTGTTTCCTGCTTGGCAGGGGGTTGGACTGGATGTCCCTTGTGGTCTCTTCCAACTCTATGATTCTATTTTTGGGGGAATCTTGCAATGTGTGTAAGTTTTTACTCTGCTAAATATACACTGCGGTTCTGCTCTGGATCAATATTGAGTATTCCATGACAATACCGGGTCTGGCATTGGAATTGCCCAGGAATTAACATGGTAACTCTGCACCTGTAGGCTGACAGGAGTAGCTAGCGCTTTGAGTATATTACCAGATTCTGCTCCTGAGGCCAAAGCAAAGAGCTTCCCAGACAAGAGTCCTGCACATTTTGCTACCAAATGAGCAAGGTGTGTGAGTTTCAAGCAAGAGGTCGCAGAACTTGTGTGAGTGGATCTGGCTGCTGGAAACTGAGGCACAATGCAGCATAAGGAGACTGTTTTTGCAAGATCAAGTCGATCTCTTAGAAAGAGAGATACTGTAGAAATATCCTCTGCTTCCTAGGTTCTCAAGCTTTTATACTGCAAGTTCCTTGGGAGAGTGACCTGTCATATTTTTATTTTTATTTATGGAAACCTGTAACATGCCATTCACACTGATAACTCTCTTAACAGCCAGGAAGCCATTCACACTGCAGCAAATAGTTATGGATACACAGTGTAATATCTTCATCCATTCCCGCTCATCTTGCAATCCTGCATGCTGTCTTCTCACAACCATCCACAGCTCAAACATCCTGAGCTCAGATCCAGGGACACCATAGAACATGGGTAGGCAAACTAAGGCCCGGGGGGGGGGGCTGGATCTGGCCCAATCGCCTTCTAAATTTGGCTTGTGGATGGTCCAGGAATCAGTGTGTTTTCACATGAGTAGAATGTGTCCTTTTATTTAAAATGCATCTCTGGGTTATTTGTGGGGCATAGGAATTCATTCATTCCCCCCCCCCAAAAATATAGTCCAGCCCCCCACAAGGTCTGAGGGATAGTGGACCGCCCCCCCCTGCTGAAAAAGTTTGCTAACCCCTGCCATAGAGTGCCCAGGGCTGGGGGCTGTTAAGGATTACCTACCCCAGCAGTGCTCTCTCACACACAATTGTGAACATATCTTTCTGATGCATTTCCTAATCGCAAATGGAGATGGTTGTTCCTGTGCGCATTTACCCATACCAGCATGTGCATACATGTGCACACACATACACGCACGCACGCACACACACACAAATGTGCACACGTGCTCACACGTACAGAGCCCAGCAGAATCTGGGGGCCTGCGTGGGCTGCCTTGTTCCTTCTGGCTGAGTCCAATGGCAGGAAGCACCTGGTTAGTTCGCCGGAAGCAGCCGGCTCCATCTGCTTCCTGCTCTTCCTGCCTGTGCTGGGGGATGTGGCGAGTGCTTGGTGGCGGCAGCGGGGGGGGGGGAGCGGAGAGAGAAAGACAGTTTAGGCACTCCATCCAAACAGGATATATGCAAAAGTGACCGCTCCGCAGGTGGCTGGAGGTCCCCGTCTCCACTGTCCGGTTCTTCGTTTAAAAATGACAGGCCCTGCCAGGGGACTCTCTGTCCCCTGCACGATTGCCTTGCCAGCAACTGATCTGTTCACAATAGTATTTAGAGAGTGGGGTTTGAGGGAGGCTTCACAGATGCGTTGTCAATTTCACGGCCATTCCTCCTTCCAGCAAAAATTGTGAAATTAATTCAGCCTTCACAGAAGGTTTCGGATACTTTTTTTTAAAACACAGGCCAACCCATAGACATCATGTTTAGATTTTTAACATTTTGCAGCAGGCCAAATCCAACGCAACATTCTGCCTCCTCGCAGTGGAGGCTCAGGACCGCAATATCTCAAGGACCACCTCTTTCCATATGAACCTACCCGGACCCTGAGATCATCTTCTGAGGCCCTCCTTCGTGTGCCCCCTCCTTGAGAGGTGCAGAGGGTGGCAACACAAGAACGGGGCCTTCTCTGCAGTGGCTCCCCATCTGTGAAATGCTCTCCCCAGGGAAGTTTGCCTGGTGCCTTCATTATACACCTTTAGGCACCAGGCAAAAACATTCCTTTTTAACTAGGCCTTTGGTTGATCCGATTGACATCCTATGCCCTTTTAAAATGTGCTTTTGGGTTGTTGTTTTTATTTTTGTTATGTATTTTGTGGTTTTATATCTTGATTTTATTCTGTGAGCCGCCCTGAGACCCCTGGGTACAAATTCTAATAATAATAATAATAATAATAATAATAATAATAATAATAATAATAGATAGTTTTGCTGTAATGGGGAGAGTAGCCTTTTGGATAGTCTCTGTCTGTGTATGTGTGTTTTCCTGTTCACCACTTTCTCCTTGTCCTTCTTCAACAGGACAGGTGTGCAGTGCAGTCCCGAACTGAAGGACTATAGCACAAAAAGCTTGCAGTAAAGAAGGAAAAAGAAAATATTCGTGAAATGAAGTGGTGGGAGGTTAGATATGAGGAAAGAGGGTTTTGTATTCCTGCCGGGCTTTTCCAGTCTTGATTGGTTTTATGAGTTTTCAAAGGATGCACCAATGGCGGAGTTCGGAGAGCCTCCCTTGCACACCACACTAATCCAAACAAAGGCTTTGTATGAATGAGCTAAGATGCACGCAGTTAGAAAAGAGGGGCAACCTATCTCCTCCTTGCTGCTCCACCACCCAAAGTTAAGCCTGCGATGGGGCATCTCTTTGGCCAACGGACCTAATTATTGTTTACATCAGAGAGGGGGAAGGATTGTCCTCACCCAACACATATGATCCGTTTGGTCTCATCCCCACCAAAACTCACCTGGGATCTGAGTGCAAAGAATTACCAGCTCTGAAGTAAACAGCATTTACTCGCTTTAATGTGTGTCCAGGAATAGCAGTAGAACATATAAGACTCTTAAACTTTCGATTGTGGGTTTGAGCCCCACATTGCACAAAAGATTCCTGCATTGCAGGGGAGCTTGGACTAGATGACACTCAGGTTCCCTTGTAATTCTATGTTTAGTTATCGTCTCATATGGGACCTTCGTTTGCATACAGAGCAATAAACCAGAATTCTACTCCCTAGACAATCCACCAGAGGGCAGTGGTGCTTCTCCCTCAATAGCTTCACAGCTAATACAATTCCTATTACAGTGGAGCCTCGGTTTATGAACACCTCGGTCTATGAATTTTCGGTTTACGAACGCCGCGGACCCATCTGGAACAGATTAATTCACTTTCCATTACTTTCAATGGGAGAGTTCGCTTCACTTTATGAACGCTTCAGTTTATCAACAGACTTCCGAAACCAATGACACCCATGCTTCAGGTTAAGTACGCTTCAGGTTGAGTACTCCGCGGACCCGTCTGGAACGGATTAATCCACTTTCCATTACTTTCAGTGGAAAAGTTCGCTTCAGTTTATGAACACTTCAGTTTCTGAACAGACTTCCAGAACCAATTGTGTTCATAAACCGAAGTACCACTGTACTGTAGTTAGGAATGGGAGACAAACTTGGGTTAGCAGTTGCTTTCTGTATTTCCGGGAAATATAATTTTTATAAGCATCAGACTTCCACCGGCCCAAATTCTTGATCCTATTGACTGACAGCCCCAATACGAAATGTGGCAGCCCCAATACGAAAAGAGTGAGGAGCATAATTAGCAGCCGAAAAGCCACAGGCTGCTATTACCTTCCGCATCACCCTGGCGAACTGATGCCTTGCCAAAGGGAGCCCATTTTCATGCTTTTACAATGGGCCATCCCCAGGAGGTCTAAGGGCCAAATATCTAGCCACATGCTTTACGGGACAAGGGCCCGCCCGGCCAGTAGCGGGCAAGCAAATGTCAGTGCCTCTACCCCACTGATCGGTTTTTGAACTTCTAATGGTAAGGGTTAATTCAGACTGGGACAAGCATGCGTCCCTGTAGAAACAAGCCCCTGGAACCCCCGGACTTCAAAATTTCCAGGACTACCTCACCTACCCTTAATGCTCCAAAAAATGCCATGGAAAAGGCTGCAGAGAAGAGCCTCGCCTCATATGATGCGCAACTTCGAGCGCATCTTGGTCAACAAATCGAACGTAACAGGCTGCCTAGGTGGAGTTTGAGGAGCTCATAGCCTACCCCAGCCCTCCAAAGCCTTACGTATGACAAACTTGGCACAGGGATCTCTATTGAAAAAAGATTTGCTTATCATATGTGGTGGGAATGCGAAAAAGTTAAAGAATTTTGGGAAATGATATATAATGAACTGAAAAAGATTTTTAAATATACTTTCCCCAAAAAACCAGAAGCATTTTTGTTAGGAATAATAGGACAAGAGATTACAAAGGAGGACAATATATTATTCTTGTATGCAACAACCGCGGCTAGGACATTGTTAGCCCAAAAATGGAAAACTCAGGATTTACCGACGATTGAAGAGTGGCAGACAAAAATGATAGACTATGCAGAATTAGCGAGACTGACTAGCAGGATTCGGAACCAGGGGGAAACAAGGTTCCAAAGAGACTGGAGTAAATTTGTGGACTATATGGAAAAGAACTGTAGAAGTTTAAAGACACTTGCAGGACTGAAATAAATCCTACAAACTGATATTAAATTAGAAGTAAAAAGGAACTGCGAGATAAGATCTGAATAGAAAACCAAATGAGGCGGAGCACTGTTTATGAGAGTTTGGGAGAGAATTGTTTAAAAAGATGGATGTATGTGTGATTATGTTTCTTTGTTTAATGTTTTTTAATGTGTTTTAATTGGAAAATTTAATAAATTGCTTTTAAAAAAGAAAAAGAAAAAAGATTTGCTGAAAAATGAAATGGCGGACGCCTGAATTCTAATAGTTTTTGCAGCCCGCCCCAATTGAAAAAGGTGCGGCAGGTACTGGGAAATAGAGGGACGTGACCCTACCTCACCAGATAAGGACTGACAGCGAACATTTTAAAAATCAGACTAGGCTGTGATGACAGCACATGAGAGAGAGAGAGGCATGACACACATTTAAATGCTGACCTACTATTTAAAATTGAGCAGCCAACCCCTAGTTTGCACAGCACTAGAATCAGCCCTGGAAGCTGGAACATGTGACGCAATAATAAAGAGAGACGGACTAAGCAGATTAGGTTGCTTTCATCAGTGGCTATCCATACCTATCAAGGATTAGTGTTCCGGGTCAAAGCTGCAACTTGAGTCCTGAGAGCTCTCAAATTAAGCGTTGGGTCAACTTCAGATGCTGGCAGCCAGTCCCGTGCTTGTAGACATATTGCAGTGACAGGACTTGAGTTTACAGCCAGCAAACTGTTGCCGTTTTGGGGAAGCAAGCAAGCAAAAATGATCGCATGAGTTTCTAACATCTAGGAAATATGGATGTGCCGTATCTGAAACCTCTTTTCCCGCTGCAATAAATAAATGGTTTTGAAGTAACGCGCTACGTGTTCCAATATGCTAGCAAGTGCAGAAATGAGTTTTGGAAGGAAGTCCGTCGGTTGCTGAATTGCACCGAGGTCTTTGCGCAACGATCACGATGCAAACCAACAGAGACCTGTGCTGCTATAGGACTTGTGCTAAAAGCCTTTTTGTCAAGATTGGGGGGTGGGACCATCCTTTCCCTCCCACCATCCGTATAGGACAGAGCTTGTAAGTTCCACCCACTCCCCCATCTTTTTATGTTGCCACTACTCATTCCAGCCAGCCTAAGCTGGGGCAAATGAGGTCCCCCGCAAACTTGCTATTTATTTAACCAAAATAGGAAAACTGCCAGCTAAACTTCCAGTCTCTGGTGATCTAAACAACCAGGCCATTTTCCCTTCCTTATCTCCCATTTACTTTAAACCATCTTCAAATATCTAAATGGCTGTCACATGCAAGACGGAGCAAGTTTGTTTTCTCCTGCTTCGGAGAGTGGGACCCAAAACAATGGATTCAAATTACCAGAAAGGAGATTCCAACTAAACAGTAAGAGCTGTGGAATGGACTCCCTTGGAGGATGGTGGAGGTTTTTAAGCGGAGGTTGGGTGGCCTTCCGTCATGGATTCCTGCATCGTAGGGGGTTGGACTAGATGATTCTCGGTGTCCCGTCCAATTCTACGATTCTATGATTCTATAACCCAGACGCCGCAGGCAGCATGGAAGAAACTCTGTCCTTTGAGTAGTACAGGAATCAGGGCTGTCTTAAGCATATGTGGTGCCGGGTTGCAAAGATCCGCCCAGCACACACACACACACCGGTTGCCCAGTCCCAGGCACGCAGGAGGGCGGAGCCGGCTGGCCGCCTCAGCATCTCGCTGGCTTGGTTGCCCCCGAACTCACGGCACAGAGCTGCCCGCAGCCAAAGAGCCTGCCACAGCGCTCTAACCAATGGGTGGGCTCTTCCCCGGATTCAACTCTCAGGCCTGGCACCCCTGAGAGCCTGGTGCCCGGGTGCCCTGCACCCCTACCGCCTATGTGTAAGACGGCCCTGACAGGAATCCTCTCAATCTGAGAGGCAAATTAATTAAGCTGTATTGAGAAAGAATATAAGGAGGGGAAATACGTAGGTGAATAATAGTGAATAAAATAAAATAAAACAGTTTACTGGTATACGTAAATCCAAATTTATCACTCCTAACATGGGGAGTACACAGAAACTCCCAGGAGAAGCGGATCACTCCAGTATTCCTTGGAGCCTCTTAAGGCAGTCAGGAAGAAGCAGGAGGGAACATATTCCATGTTTTCATGGTGTCTGATCAAGAGGGCTATGAGTGACAGCTAAGAGTGGGTGGGTGTGAGAGTATGTGGGTCTGCTTGGGAAAGGCGCAGCTTTCCAAGGAAAAAGGCTGGTGGATGCTGGAAATCATCCCAAGAAGCTGAGCAGAAGGGCATTTTTTGGAAAGAAGTCCCAGCAAAGGAGGAATGGATACAAAAATTTAGGGAATATGCAGAAATGGCGAAACATACCGGAAGAATAAGAAATCAAGATAACAAACATTTTTATAAAAGAATGGAAATGGTTTGTTGAATATTTACAGATCAACTGTAAACAAATAAGAACATTGTCAGGATTATCGTAATAACCTGCAGTTTCATAAGAGTGTATATTTAAATAAGATGAATAAATGAGCAAATTAACTTAATTTGGATATGCAGAAGATAGTAAGAATAAATTTAAGGAACCGCAGGAAGAGGGGGAAGGAAGTCAAGTTTTGAAATGTCAGTATGATTGTGAAATGTATAAACCTGAAAAGTATAAATTAAAAACTTAAAAAGAAGCAGCAGCAGCAGCAGCAGCAGTAGAGCAATGGGATGGATATACAAGCTAATCCTTGACAGTCCTGTGGATTTAAAGAGCTTTGTTAGTAATCGACATGGAGGGATTCATGAAATAGTATCTAGTTATTCCAGCTAAGTGCACAAGAGGCGTAAACAGTGGGGTAAGTCAGCCTGGCCTGTTATTGTGCATTTGGCAGTAATTCACAGAAATCAGAAGGAGACACTGTTCATAGCTGCCAAGTTATCCCTTTTTTAAAGGGATTTTCCCTTATGCTGAATAGGCTTCCTCGCGAGAAAAGGGAAAACTTGGCAGCTATGCACTGTTCCCTATATGGAGATAAGGGCTACCACTTTTTAACTCCTGTTAAAGGCGTAGGAGCAGAGGCCAATAAAAGAAGTTGGCCACCTTGGAGCAATGGAAGGTGTTGGTGCAATGACAGCTGAATTTTGCAGTACCCATTGTAGCTACAAGAGGGCCATGTTATTGCTTGCTTGATCTGCATCCCAGGCTTCCACCAATGAGCTCGACATTTACGACATTTACCGTTTTGGTTTTCAGATGCTGCAACACTTACCTGGAAGTAAACCCAGACATAGCCAGATTTCCTCCCAAGTAAACACGGGTAGGATATAACACCAAGTCATGTGGCTAAGATACATATTGCTTTCATTCATGACTGCATACATACCGTACTTTACACCCCTTTTATTGGATTTTCAGCCAATCTCATCCTTTCACCAGTCTTCCTGTGGCACAGGATTGACCCCCATGTAAAGTTTTAGTGTGGCACAGAAGCAGTTTTGCCTCTCCTGGTGCTGGCCTCTAAAGGCAAGGGAGACAGGGAGTGATCTAATGACATAACACAGATTAGGCACAAGCACATAATGATTTTGCCCCAAGGCCATTCAATGAGCTTGATGCCTGTCCAGGGATTTTAAACTGCAGAACAGATCAACACTTCTTTCTACTTTCATCCCAGACATTTATGAAACAGTGGCCTCTTGTTATTATTTAATTATTGTAATTATCTTTCCTGGAAAATCTACATAGACTGACGTCTCCAAGGCAGTTACATTTTCTACCTGTCTTTTAATTATTATTATTTTTTACAGTAATTCTTATAGAAGGAAGAATTAGTGTTTCTTAACTGGTTTTAAGGCTTCAATCACAGCCATGCTTCCTTGGATATTAGTCCCAAGTGAATAGAACTTACTTCTGAGTCTTGATCAAAGAACTTCAATAGGATTTGCTGCTCAACTCTATCCAAGTCCACACAGAAGTAAGTCCTGTTGAATTCAGTGGGACTTACTCCCAGGTAGGTGGGGTTAGGACTGCAACCTTGGATCAAGCTGGTACGCTACCCTTAACTCTGCCTTGTGACATGAAATAATGAGATTATGCCAATCCAATCAGCCATTCCTTGTCTGGCCACTGGAGACGGGCAGAACCATGTAATTCTTCAAAAGACATGTTGTTTGCAGTCCAAAACTTTCCACCACTAACCTTGTCTACCCCACCAAATATTCCAGAATCCCCCAGTGCCACTAGCACTTCTGGAGGCTTTCATGGAATCATAGAATTGTAGAGTTGGAAGGGACCCCAAGGGTCATCTAGTCCAACCCCCTGTGGTGCAGGTCGCACAACTAAAGCATCCATGACAGAGGCCCATCTGTCCCACGGTCAAACAGCTCTTACTTATTCCCGATGTTTAGTCGGAATCTTGTTTATTGTAACTTGGATCCATTGCTTCGGGTCCTAACCTCCAGAGCAGAAGAAAACAACTTTGCTCCATCTTCCATGTGACGGCCTTTGAGATATTTGGAGATATTTGAAGATCACTATCATAGCTCCTCTCTGTCTCCTCTTTTAGAATAGAATAGAAGAATAGAATAAATCTTTATTGTCATTGTCCCCTTGCGGGAACAACGAAATTTCTCGGTTGCTGTATCAACTCAGATAAGACACTCCAATATTTTGGTTATAACCAAATAAATAAAATAAAATGACTTCAAAGCCCAGAATTTCCATTTAAAGCCAAAATTGCTCTAGGAAAGAAACTGTTCTTGAGACGGCTCGTTCTCGCCTTCATTGTTCTGTATCTCCATCCCGATGGCAGGAGCTCAAAGAAACGATGACCAGGATGCGATGAATCTCTTGATATGTCTAGTGCCTTCCTATGGCACCTGACGGAATAGATATATTCTAACGTAGAGAACTCCCTCAACCATTCCTCATAAGGCCTGGTTTTCAGACCCTTGATCATCTTGATCACCCTCCTTTGAACACATTCCAGCTTGTCAATATCCTTCTTAAATTGTGGTGCCCAGAACAGGACGCGGTATTCCAGATGTGGTCTGACCAAGGCAGAATAGAGAGGCACCATTCCTTCACTCGCTCTGGACACAATACATCTGTTGATGCAGTCCAGAATAGCATTAGCTTTTTTTTGCCTCTGCATCACACTGTTGACTCATATGTTTGTGGTCTACTAAGACCCCCAGATCCTTTTCACATGTACTGTTTGCAAGCCAGGTGTCCGCCATCTTATACTTGTGCAACTGGTTTTGAGGCACAGTATGTTCATTCACGCTGGTTGTGTCCCTCCTTTCTGCACACCCAAGGCAATCTGAGAAGTAGCAGACTCTTCCTCCAGAATTCTTATTTTGCTGTTCCTGTTCCTTTAACAGCAAAATGAAAGCAGCTGAATCTGTCAGGTGATTACACTTTGAAGAGATTGGCCTGATGGTTCTTGCATATCAGTCTCCTGATAAAAACACAGAAGGAGGCCTAGACTTTTCTATGCTGGCTTTTCTTCCATGCCACCCTTCCATGCTTCTATCATGCTTCAAAGGATTCAGAGAGCACAATTTCACCACTGCCATCCATGTGTGTGCTTTAAGTGCAGAGTTGCAGTTCTGCTCTAAGTCACAGATTCTGCATGTGGCAGCAGAAAGTCGTATTTATTCTGGATTAACTTGTCAGGAATAAAAGTGTGACCTTGTACCAGATGCACGCCACGTCTTCAGGAGGCCTAGTTTCGCTGGAAAGGTTCTTGCTCCGTGATTCAGTACTTCCAAGTCACAGAGTCAGCTCCACAAGATTCTGTTAGGAATGGAAATTCATGAGGCGGCCAGAGGGTGGGGGTGGGTCCTTAAAAGGGGAAGAGCATTGAATGCAATAAACAGAGAAAAGAAAAAACTAGAAATGAAATAACAGGGGCAAACTATGTAGTATATACCCAATGTTCTAAGCAAAAATCTGCTCTTATTCCCTTATGGGGTACACAAGAGCCTTATTGGGTTCTCCATCGGTCGGAGAATATATAACAGAGGCCAACCAGAGAAGTTTGAGAAGCAAAGCCTTTATTTGCTGTTGCAACAGGGTCCTTCCCCTCACGCAGGAGAACAAGGAAGGCACCCAGAACAAAAGAGAACCTCCACTTTTATCAGTTTCCCCATCACCGAGAAACGCCCCCAATACATCATTCCTACATCACAGCTATGTAATCAATACCTCACAAAAAAGGAGGGTTCAAGGTAGAAATCTGAGCACTTTTGACACCACTCCTAGTCCTCCTCTCACCCCTCCCAGGTGTGAATTCCTAAACACAAAGAGAAATTAACATTTTCATAAGAGTTGATCACTGTCTTTTGTTCAGAGGAGTCTTCCATTGTCAACGAGATACCATTGACAGGGAATTATGGCTCCCAAGTTGCTAGTCATGTGGAAATGTGTGCATATGCTGATCCTTAAGCCTTCCTTAAGGCAGGGTTGAGTCCAAGCGGGAGGGGTGAGGGTCTTTGGAGCGGAGACGGGGAAGATGGCGTTGAACAGGATTCTGGGTATTGCAGCTGTAAATTCGGTCACCCCTCTCTGTTCATTAATAATGGTATCTTGATTCTCCCCCCTATAATTTTCTATAACAGTAACCGTCACCAACCTGGTGCCCTCTAGACAGCTGTGCTTGCTGGGGCTGATGGGAGATGTAGTCCATAATATCTGGGGGGCACCAGGTTCGAAAAGGCTGGTATGCACTCTCCTTTACACATGTCTATGTGCACATATCCTTTAACATTTCTCTGATTAAAATAGGGATGTCCCATTCCATAATGATAGTTTTTACTACTTATATCCCACAAATCATACCGGGTTGCCCCAGCCACTCTAGGCAGTTTTCAACATATATAAAAACATTAAACACTTTTAAAAAAACGCTTCCCTATAGGCCTACAGGATTGCCTTCAGATGGCTCGGGGGTCGGATAACTATTTTAAATGCTATTTTGTCTAAGGAAGTGAATGGCTTTCAAACTATCCTTGGAGGGACTCTGAGGTTCTTCAGCAGTTTATTGGGAGGTTCTTCCACCACTGACCTCCCCCTGCAATGCGCAGCCACAGAGTGGTGTGGGGCATGTTCTAGAGCCTGTGCTCTGCTTGTGCAGGGCAAAGGTGAGGCCAAATAGTTTTGGGAGGCAGCACTGTGTGGTCCCTGGAGTCCTGTGCAGCATCGAAAGGGTTACCGGCAGATCAGTCCATGTGGAAAGGATTTGCTTGAAAGGTGGAAAGCGTGAAAGCGATTGACTAGTCTGTTTCATAAGATTTATAAAACAGAATCAGATAAGTGTTGGAAGCATAAAGAAGTGGAGGGAACATTCTTCCACATATGGTGGACATGTAATAAGGTAGAAGTGTATTGGGAAATGATTTATAATGAATTGAAAACGGTGTTCAAAATTACTTCCCCCAAAGAACCAGAGTCCTTTTTTTGTTGGGGATAACCCAGACTGAAATTCCCAGGTGTCAGAGAAGGTTGTTTATGTATGCAACAACTGCGGCCTGTGTTTTGCTAGCCCTAAAATTGAAAGCGAGCGAGGTCCCATTAAAGAAGATTGGCAAATTAAGTTCACAGAATATGCACAACTTGCAGATTTAACATACAGAAAAACTGAGCAAGAACATATGTATAAAGAAAAATGGAAAACATTTATTGAATATATGGAAAGTAACTGTGTACAGCTGAAAACGCTGGCAGCATTAAGATAAATTCAACAGAGTAAATAATTTTCGATGGATGTAAAAGAGGAAAGTTGATTTGAATGGTGATAGTAAAATTTGCAGGGATGTATGATATGTAAGCAGGGACGCAGGTGGTGCTGTGGGTTAAACCACAGAGCCTAGGGCTTGCTGATCAGAAGGTCGGCGGTTCGAATCCCTGCGACGGGGTGAGCTCCCGTTGCTTGGTCCCAGCTCCTGCCAACCTAGCAGTTCGAAAGCACTTCAAAGTGCAAGTAGATAAATAGGGACCGCTACAGTGGGAAGGTAAATGGTGTTTCCGTGTGCTGCTCTGGTTCGCCAGAAGCGACTTTGTCATGCTGGCCACATGACCTGGAAGTTGTACGCTGGCTCCCTTGGCCAATAATGCGAGATGAGCGCTGCAACCCCAGAGTCGGTCACGACTGGACCTAATGGTCAGGGGTCCCTTTACCTTATGATATGTAAAATGAACCATGGGAAGTGAAGAAGGGAAGTCACTGGACATTTTAAAGTTTGTAAAATGTTTATTTGAAATTGCAAAATTTTAAAAAAATTATTCTGTAGATGAAAAAGAAAATGAATGACTTGTCATAAAGTACAAACTGTCCAGCCATTCTGACAGGCATTTGGGCAGCAGAAACACTGCACAGCAACTTGGAGGAAGCCTTTGGGAGACAAAGTACCCCTCAAACACTTCCATAAAGTGCACGATCAAAATTTTTGCCATTTGGGGTGGGGTGGGGGGGGGAGAAACGGGTATTTATTTATACATTTCCAACATTTTCATACTGCCAATCAACAAAGCCCTCTGAGTGATTTACAAAAATTATAAACCTATTACTGCATACTATTTGATTGCGGCTTTGCATTTTATTGACTTGTGCAATTTTGCATAGAAATATGTCTTGGCGCCCGTGCATGTACAGAAATATATAATACTCATCAGATGCCCTCCACGAAGTTGCTTTCTTTCCCCCTCCCTCTCCCTGTATTCTCAATTTACATTATGCAGCACATGGCTGAAGCCAACAACCTTTTTTTAAAATAAAAATAAAAATCTGTTGCTATGGTTGAAAATCTTATACCTTATGAAATTGGGGGATCCTTTCATGCATGGGATTGCCTCTACATTCACAGACTGCAGAAGCAGACACGTCTATGGCTGGATTATGGGTGCTGTCAGCCAGAGAGCTATGTCCGGTCATTGACTCTCTATAATGGCAAGGAGAACTAGACTGGCCACCTTCCTACTAGTACATTCATCTTCTGGCTAATTCCATCAGGACAGGGTGATTCACCCTCCATAAGGTTATTTAGCTTCCTCCTATGCTGCCCCGCTTTTATATTATTTTTATCCACTAGGCCAGCTCACAGAATATCAGCCTTTCCAAATATACCCTGGTCTTTATTTAAGCAGCTTTCAGTGTTTCTCCAGACAAATACAGTACAACAGAACCCAGCAACATGGGCCTGGGGCACAGTTCCCAACCCTCATGGCAATATAATGGACCTCCAAGCTGGAGAGGGTGCAGAGAACACGCTAAAAGCAGGGGTAGGAAATCTCAGGTCCTAACTAGGATATTATCAAAGGTCACTCTGTTTTACAGACAGGATGCTTGCAGCAGACAGAAGTTTATTTTGCCATGCAAACTGGGCCCTGCTCCCAACAGTGGTTATGTAAGAGAGAGCTTCACGATCATGGAGTGCATATACTCAGGCGTGACGTTTCGTTTGGGGATGATGGGAATTGTAGTCCCCCCCCCCAAAAAAAAAAACACCCCAGCTGGATCCCAAGTTGGGAAACCCTGTCTAGGTGACAACAAATGGTGTTCTGTCACTTTCTTTTCAAGACCTGGAAATTTCAGCTATCAAACTGGGCTTGTCAATCTGACTCCTCACTTTTTGGGGTACTTATCATAAAGCAACAAATACGGTTGTTTGGGCTGCAGACAGTGGGGCTTGTGGTGGTGGCTGGAAGCATGTTTAGAACTTGTGGTGGTTCTAAGATGTGCTCTCCCTCTCTGTGTCCTTGCTTCCTGAAAGGGTGAGAGCTTCCTTCTCTTAAAGCATGGGTAGGCAAACTAAGGCCCAGGGGCCAGATCCAGCCCAATCGCCTTCTAAATCCGGCCTGCGGACGGTCCAGGAATCAGTGTGTTTTTACATGAGTAGAATGTGTGCTTTTATTTAAAATGCATCTCTGGGTTATTTGTGGGGCATAGAAATTCATTCGTTGTGGGTTTTTTCCCAAAATATAGCCCGCCCCCCCCCACAAGGTCTGAGGGACAGTGGACTAGCCCCCTGCTGAAAAAGTTTGCTGACCCCTGTCTTAAAGTGGCCAACACACTTTGTAGGTTAAATACCTCTAGGTAGGCCATTATAGACTTGAGATATTAGGCTCGCCCATGGGCGTAGTAGCCAGGATTTTTGCTGGGGGGGGGCAGAACCTCAGATTTGTATTGATTTGGGAGGCAACTACCCTCCTTCCCCCCCCCCCGGTTTGCCCATAGGCTCTCCTCTTCCAAAATGTGCTGCATTTTTACCCTCATACGTGATAAGAATGGTTTGATGGAAACCCATGTGCCATCTTTGGTATATTTCAAGAAGCTCCCATCTTCCTTAACCCCTTTTATTTAGAAGGCTGAGGTAGCGGAGTCTTCATCCTCCTGCATTTCCAACAATGGCCAGCCACGTATCTGAACTTATAATCAGGGCCTGAAAGCAACAGCCATGCCCTGTTGTTCATCCAGCCCCTGGTCATCAGAAGTGCATTGCGTCTGAAGTTGAGGTTCATTTAACCCAGGGGTCCCCAAACTAAGGCCCATGGGCCGGATGCGGCCCAATCACCTTCTAAATCCGGCCCGCAGACGGTCCGGGAATCTGCATGTTTTTACATGAGTAGAATGTGTCCTTTTATTTAAAATGCATCTCTGGATTATTTGTGGGGCATAGGAATTTGTTCATTTTTTTTTTCAAAATATAGTCCGGCCCCCCACAAGGTCTGAGAGACAGTGGACCGGCCCCCTGCTGAAAAAGTTTGCTGACCCCTGATTTAACCATCATGGCTTTTAGCAGGCATGTCCAAAGTCCGGCCCACCGGTTGGTTTAATCCGCCCCCCCTAAGGCAGTTCCTTCCCATGGCTCTAAAAAAAGGTCAACAACTCCGGGATAAAATAATTAAAAAGGTCAACAACCTCAATCCTAAAAAAAAAGGTCAAGAATAACTTTGGTCGGCCCTCATGCATGTTCACTTCATCAAATATGGCCCCCTTTGAAAAAAAAGTTTGGACACCCCTGGCTTATAGCCCATGGCAGCCTCTTCATTTGCCTCCCCCTTTCATATGGAAAAGGCAGCTTTTCTTTTCTCCCGGGTTCAGCCTCGCTGGCTTTTGGCTCACAACTTCGTTATGCTTTGTCGGAGCATCTTATCAGAAGTTCTAGTTACAGGTAGGTAGCCGTGTTGGTCTGAGTCAAAACAAAATAAAAAAAATTCCTTTAGTAGCACCTTAAAGACCAACTAAGTTTTTATTTTGGTATGAGGTTTCGTGTGCATGCACACTTCATGCATGCACATATCCTTAGCACATATCCTAATTGTTGGACCTTATCAGAAGGTCCAACAATTAGTCTGCCGATCTCGTTCAAACGGTGCCTTTCTTGAGTCCTTCTTAAAAAAAAAAAAAGTAAGCAAGCCTTTGTGGCATCCAAGGTGAGGAACTGCGAAAGGGTTAAAGGGCTGATCTGCAGTTTCCTTATCAGCTCTGCTGTGAAGGCAGGTTAAAGAATCTTTAACCTCCGTCTGCTAGGAGGAGGAAGTGTCACATGGCTTGGGGTGGTGTTGGGGGGGGGAGAGAGAGAGAAGTTAGTAAGTTAGTGTGGGTCATCACTTCAGCATCCGTTTCTCCATCTCACTCAGTTTTTCTGCTTCAATTTAGTCCCCTGACTGGTGCTGGAGGGAACTCCCCCCCCGCCCCAATTTCCCTTTTCCAGTTACTGATAAAATGTTCCCCGTTGCAGCGGAGGTGCTTCAGTTGTTCTCAGATGGCAGAGACTCCCCGGAGAGAGAGGATCTGAGTTAACATCCAGGACGATCGGATCCGAGCACACATAGTTTTGACAAGACGGATCTTAACAAAAACAGCAAGTAAGTTCCTCTTGTTACGAAGTCTTTCTCTTTCTCTTTCTGGTGCTTTTTCTACTTCCTTTCCTGCCTCGCTCACAGGTCGCCCCTGATCTGCGCCCCCCCCCCAACTGCTTTTCTTTCCCTCCCCCTCCCGGAGAAGAGCGCAATCGATGGATCCGTTTCAACGTTTTGCCACCGTTTGGATGCCCATGTTAATGCAACCTAAAACCACGGGCTACCCATTAGGAAAGGCACAAACAAGAGCAAATGGAAGGGATGCCAGCGTGGTTAAATCGAAGAGTCAAGGAAGCTATACAATGCAAACAAGGCTTTATTTAAGGAGTGAGTGTTTTGGGTGATGACGAGGAGGGAGCACAAGCTCTGGCAAACCCGAGTGTAAAACTGGACGGAGCAGGTCTCTGAAGAACAAAGAATTAAAGCTATGAAACTGAAGGGATGTTTAAAATTCAGCAGAAGGGAAATTAGCCAGAGCAGCACAGGGATTGTTACAGCCCTAATCCAAATCCAGGTGATGTTGACCCAGTGTGCAGCAGCTGCACACAAAAAAAAGAGAGTCTTAATTCCATGCTAGGGATCATTAGGAAAGGAATTGAAAACAAAACTGTCAATATCATAACGCCATTATTCAAATCTACCGGTATGGTGTGATCACATTTGGAATACTGTGTAGAGTTCTGGATGTTAACCGCACTGTGAAAAAGGAATGCCTGTCTTTTTTAACTCTTTTAATCACCAAACCTGGGTTTGATGTTGACATAATACTGCAAAATAGGAAAGGTAGTGGCTTTTTTTAAATAAATCCCATTATCTAGGAGATTAGCAAATGGTATAAAACCTCTTCTGTTTGGTATATCTCTCCATGCCACAGCATGGCTGTCAGCTACCATGTTTTAAGGCTGCAATCTTGTGCACACAGTTGCTGAGAGTAAGGGCGCGCTACCAGACTTCCATGCTCTTTGTCATTCATTCACATCCTGACAAATTTAAACTGTACAGTTAAAGCGGATTTGAAGCTCTTGTGAATCACACCCGCCGCTTCCCCTAAATATCAACTTTTTCCTGATAAGGAAAGTGTGATAACTCTTGATTTGATGCAACAGCCTCTAGCCGTGTCTCCCCAAACAAATCAGAGTGAATGCCTAATGGTGTCTAATCTGTAAGCAAAGGAATTGAGATGAATGCCCCTCAGGCAGGTCCACAAATTCTCAGTAGACCTGCACAGGAATGCACCATGAATGACAATAGCTTTCTAATGTAATCTTGGAGTGAGTAATGATTGTTTTTTCAGGGCAAAGTGTCATTAGATAAATATGGGTGGAATTCAACATGCTATACTTTATTAATGTTCTTATCTGCACATCCACATCCACTTGCCAGACAGAATGTCTCTCCCCACCCCACCCCACTCACACCTCAGAAATTTTTTTGGGGGAAAGTCCTGTTACACAAAGGGACCCAGGTGGCGCTGTGAGTTAAACCACAGAGCCTAGGGCTTGCTGATCAGAAGGTCAGCGGTTCGAATCCCTGTGACGGGGTGAGCTCCCGTTGCTCAGTCCCAGCTCCTGCCAACCTAGCAGTTGGAACGCACGTCAAAATGCAAGTAGATAAATAGGACAGCGGGAAGGTAAACGGCGTTTCCGTGTGCTGCTCTGGTTCGCCAGAAGTGGCTTTGTCATGCTGGCCACATGACCTGGAAGCTATACGCCGGCTCCCTCGGCCAATAATGCGAGATGAGCGCGCAACCCCAGAGTCGGTTACGACTGGACCTAATGGTCAGGGGTCCCTTTACCTTTACCTTACCTGTTACACAAACAGAAGTCCTTGTGCAGGCCTTTCACTGACGGGTTTGCTAAGTGAATTCTGCCCTTTGTATCAATAGAAAAGCATTTTCACAAGGAACATTTAAAAGGTCACTGGATTTTTGTATGTGTGTTTGTAAATATGAAAAAAACACACACACAGAGAGAGAGAGGGGGGGAGGGAGGGAGAGAAAGTATGGTATCAATTGAAAAAACAACACACTGGGTAAGGTAGGCTATCAATTTGATTTTTTTTAAATGGGTAATTGGCTGGTTAGGTACATTAGTTAGCTGGCAGGACAAAAATATTGGGTTGGTGGAGAAATAGCTCCATTTTCTATGGGTGCTTCCAGGTGGCTGTTTATTGTTGCTCAGACATGCAAGTTTTTCACAGCATCCACACAATATTGTCACATTATATTGCCAGCCCTATCTTGCCCCCCACCATTTAATCATTATTTGCCCCATGCATGGAAAATCCAGTGTTTGGGGGGACGACTGCTGCCACTGTCCTATCTGCAATATCCAAGTGACCCATTTGTAATATTAAACCCGCACCTGGAAGCATTCTATGCCTCATTAGCAATAGGTATCTAGAAATAATTTGTTGGGGGTCTACGCTGTTCTTGGCATCATTTCAAAGAACAAAAAAAAAGAAGCACAGAAGAAGTTGAAATGTTACATCCTATTGGACTCTGGTTGTTTTTAATAAGCACTGCAATTTTTCAGGAATGTTTGTTTGGAGCAAACGGGGAATAAAACTCTTTAGTAGTGAGACCAGAAAGGAGAGAAACCAGAAGGGGCTTCCTATAAAAGATAGTAGCAACGCAAGCAGATCTGTAGTTGACTTTTTCCAGGTAAACATTCTCTCTATATATCCCCATGTTGTCATCTCATTTCCTCACTTTCAGATGATGAATTTCCTCTACCTTTTGGGGCTCATCCTGGCTGCCCCGCCAAGCCTTCATGCACGCTCCTCCTTGCGCTTCATCGCTGTGGGAGACTGGGGTGGGGTGCCCAACGCGCCTTTCTACACAGCCCGCGAGGCAGCTGTGGCCAATGAGATGGGGCGTACGGCAGCTTCGCTGGGAGCAGACTTCATCTTGTCCCTTGGAGACAACTTCTACTACACTGGTGTGGAGGACGCCTACGACAAGCGCTTTCAGGTCAGGAGGTTGGGGGGGGGCAGAGAGGCTGGGGACTCCATTGGGACTCCAGGGAGTCCTGGAATAAGATAAAACTCAGAATGCTGTGGAGTTAACTTGGACACAGCACACAGCCTACACAGTCCCAAGTTGGGGGCCCTGGGGTTGAATGCCAAAATCCCCCCACAAATCCTGAATTACCTACATGAATTTATTTTGAAGTGTACCCAAGGCACCACCAGCACACTTGGCAATCCTCACTTTTTAGCAGAGGTTGGATGGCCATTTGTCTTGAATTCTTTAGCTGAGATTCTTGCATTGCAAGGGGTTGGACTGCAAAACCCTCAGGGTCCTTTCCAATTCTACAGTTCTGCGATTCTATTATTTAGAACCCGCCCTTCAGGCAAACAGGCTCCCGGGAGTGCCTTATAAGATCAATATAGCTCCTGCTTCTGCCCTTAGGCTTACAATCTAAAAGATCGACAGCACAAAAGGGGAAAGTGGAGGGGGAGGGGGAGGGGAAAGTGAAGGGGGAGGGGGGAGGGGAAAGCAAATTTCAGGGCACCACTTTTATTTCAATTTTTACTTCTTTTATTAAAACGTTTAGAGAGTGTCAGTATGAAATGTTGCTGTGGAAATGGTTACATGTTAGATAAGGAACAACTGAAAAATAAAATAAAATAAAATAAAATAAAAAAAAGATAAGGAACAACTGAAAACCACGCCATAGAAATCTTCTCTTTCTTGAATGCACACACATATTTGGGCACTATTCAAAATATCAGTATTTTGTTGTTGTTGTTGTTTAGTCGTTTAGTCGTGTCCGACTCTTCGTGACCCCATGGACCATAGCACGCCAGGCACTCCTGTCTTGCACTGCCTCCCGCAGTTTGGTCAAACTCATGTTCGTAGCTTCGAGAACACTGTCCAACCATCTTGTCCTCTGTCGTCCCCTTCTCCTAGTGCCCTCATTCTTTCCCAACATCAGGGTCTTTTCCAAGGATTCTTCTCTTCTCATGAGGTGGCCAAAGTATTGGAGCCTCAGCTTCACGATCTGTCCTTCCAGGGAGCACTCAGGGCTGATTTCCTTCAGAATGGATAGGTTTGATCTTCTAGCAGTCCATGGGACTCTCAAGAGTCTCCTCCAGCACCATAATTCAAAAGCATCAATTCTTCGGTGATCAGCCTTCTTTAGGGTCCAGCTCTCACTTCCATACATCACTACTGGGAAAACCATAGCTTTAACTATACGGACCTTTGTCGGCAAGGTGATGTCTCTGCTTTTTAAGATGCTGTCTAGGTTTGTCATTGCTTTTCTCCCAAGAAGCAGGCGTCTTTTAATTTTGTGACTGCTGTCACCATCTGCAGTGATCAAGGAGCCCAAGAAAGTAAAATCTCTTTCTCTTTCAGTATTTTACTGGAGTTTTTCAGGCGCGTGCCGTAAATTTAGGCTTGTACAAAGAGTGGCTTATAGCTTTCTGTTGCCTTAACACAACAAATCCGCGTTTTTTAAAAAAAGAGGGACTTTGTGTGGTTAAGGAAAGCAACAGGGAAATGCACTGAAAAGTGTGGGGTGGGCAAATTATTAATGGGGAGGTGCATGACCTCTGTTGTACAAGCAAAGGAAGGAAGAGAGGCATAGTCTAACCTTCAGCGTAAGCTCTCTGCAAGCAAATCCGGATGAATGCGCAATAAACAGGTTGTCTGGAGGAATCCATAAACAAAGGCTCTCCTTTTTCTGTTGCAGGAGACATTCGAGTCAGTTTTCCAGGCACCCTCATTGCGCAACTTGCCCTGGTATGTGTTGGCTGGAAACCACGACCACTCAGGGAATGTCACTGCGCAGATTGCCTATAGCAAGATCTCCAAACGTTGGTAAGACTCCACTGCTGAAAGGCCTGTGATTTGTTCTTGTTGGTCGTTAAGCTGCAGAGAGTTACCAGGTGTGGAAAAGTTAAGGGACAGATTTTGCGGGAGGAGGGGAATGTCTTCCAGTGCGCTTGTGTGAGTCTTGGGACCCCTGTTCACAGCAGAGGTACGATTTGATCTGTAGGCTTTGCAGATGACACCTTTAGCCACTAGAGAACGCCAGCTCTCTTTTCTGTATATTCTTACTTATTTTCAAGACCAATATCCAGGTGGAGAATGATAGAAAATGCCTTCAGCACTACAGATACCTGTCATTTTTGAGTCAGTAACAGCTATTGCAAAGGTTGATGAATGCAATACATCAAGGAACAATGGAACAAATAACTATTCCCTTCCAGGAGCGGTGCTAGGGCTTTATGCGCCCTAGGCAAAAACACCTCCTGGCGCCCCCCGGGCACATGCGTCATGACACATGCATCATGACGCACGCACGCACACCGCTGATGCCCCTGCGTCCCCTCCATTGGTGGGAGGAGCGCGGGCCAAGGGGGGAGCTCGGCGCCCTCCCGCCTGTGGAGGGGACGCTTTGAGCTCCTCAGCGGTGGCGGCAGCAGCAGCGCCCATAGCTGAAGGCTTCAGCTGCAGGCACTGCAGCCGCTGGGGAGCTCACAGCGTCCCCTCCGTGGGCAGGAGGGCGCTGAGCTCTTCTTTTGGCTCGCGCTCCTCCCGCCTGTGGAGGGGACGCTGGGGGCTCCTCGGCGAGTGGGCGGGCGGGGGCAGCAGCAGTGGCCATAGCTGAAGGCTTCGGCTGCGGGCGCTTGCCGCTACTACCGCCGCAGCTCGCTCGCTGCGGCCGCCGCGGGAGGACGCGTGAGCGCGTGCCTTGGGAGGGCGGCGGCGGCACGGGGGTTTTGCGGGGCAGGCTCGGCAGTGCCCCTTCCATTTTCGCGCCCTAGGCAATGGCCTAGTCCGCCTAAATGGACGCACCGGCCCTGTATGTGTGTGTGTGTGTGTGTGTATATATATATATACACTAGCAGACCATACACAGTGCATCCTCCATAATACACTTCAGCAAAACTCTACTATAAGTGGAAGGCAAAGACGATAAATAAGGCCAGGGCAACTGTTTACATGACAAGATATAGAAGGAAAATACCATACCAAAACATAAATACCGATGTCAAGCATTCCAAATTTGTATACTACAGTATGAGGGAGGATGCTGTGTATTGTCTTCCCTATTAACATAATTAATAAGAGCTCCAAGTTTAAGTAACTTTGTCTTTGAAGTGTCATGTAAAACTCTTGGTTTTGGAGTTAGTTCCTCCCTAAATGCAATATACTACACTTTGTGGTACACCAGCTCTTATTAAGCATCTTTAATATTTGTTTTTAATTTTCTGTTACAATAACAAAACAACCAACCAAGCAAAGCTGCCCTCACACCGCAGCTTCATTGATTGAAAATTTGCGCCACAGATTAAGCAATTAAAAACTTTACATAAGTGGCCATCAAACCTCTTTCCTTGAGGAAAAATCTCTCTCGGCATCAAACACCTGGACATTGCAGAGGATTCTGTGATATTGCTTACTTTATTTAATTCTTCTATCATTTCAGAGCCAATGTTTCTATAAAATGCATTCAAAGGGTAAGGTAGGGTGCTGGTCACAGGCCTTTGGGGCCTCAGTACTGAACTGGACTTACTCTGGAGTAGACAAGTATAGGATTGCTCTGTTAGTTGACTGCATAGCCCTTTAAAAAGCAGGTCACACAGCTTAGCTGAATTGTATATTGTGCTCTCATCAGAGCAACTGAGGTATTGAGTGTGTAGATTATTCTCCAGTGATATACAGAAAAGCAGAGAGAGGGAGGTATTTAAACGTTTCCTGATGGTTCCCCCCCCCAAAAAAAATCACACCCACACACCAGGCAGCTGCTTTCATACCCACGGGGGGGAAGATACTTAGGCCCACATATCTCTTTCTCTCAGAGGAGGAAAACAGTTTGAGGATATTTAATGCACAAACAGCCGGGGAGGGAGTTGGTTATTTCTTCTCCTGCCTCTATTCCCATGAAATCTGGAGCCCTGCCAGCTGCATTGCATAATTTTTGAAAAGCCAACCAGGAGTCACTTCATAGACACACACACACACACACACACACACACACACACACACACACACACACACACAAGATCGCGTCTAGTTTGGCCCAGAGTGCCTAGATAGGCGCTGCTTCTGCTTGGAGCTGTGAGGGGATCCTTGCAGGTCTTCAGGTACAAGCAGGGCCGTCTTAAGCCCATCCAGTGCCCTGGCGCTATGTCCCTCCAGAGCCCCCCTCCAGAGCCTCTCCAAGGGCCCGGGAGTGGCAAGTGGACCGCGGCAGCAGCGGGAGGCCACCTCCGAGGACTCCACGCTGCGCCTCCTTCTCGTTTCCCCCGCGCTGGGTTCCGCTCAGTCAAGCTTCGCCACCAGCGCGCGCACCGCGGGACCAGCAAGAGCTGCTTGGGCGCTGTGCGTGCGCTGGTGGCGAACCTCGACTGAGTGGAACCCAGCGCTGGGGAAACGAGAAGGAGGCGCAGCGCGGAGTCCTCTGAGAAGGAGAGAGACGCGGCACAGCCTCTCAGCTAGTGGAGCGCAGTCCTCCTGGCCAGATCGCCGGAACCCTGCACTCACTTGGCGCCCTCCAGCGTCCGGCGCCGTGGTTCTCCGCGCCACTAGCCTCTATGGCTAGGACGGGCCTGGGTACAAGTCCGGACTCAAATTAACCCCCCTTATGTTTTGATGACTGGTTAGGCCAGCCCTTGTGTGGGTCTCCCATCCCATCTCGTCCACAGAGCTTTTGTGGCTGTGGAAGCATCCCACCAAAGGCCTTGCGATATAGAAGCACCTTCTTCTCCTGCCTTTCTGACTGTTTTGCCTCCCGCTGTTTTCGCTACCAGGCATTTCCCCAAAAACTACTACAGGCTGAGGTTCAAAGTGCCCGGCACCAACGCCACAGTTTCCATTGTCATGATAGACACGGTGACTATCTGCGGCAATTCGGATGACTTCCAAAATGAGCAGCCCCTGCACCCACAGGAACTGGGCGCGGCCCGCTCCCAGATGTCCTGGCTCCGCAAACAGCTGGCCAATTCTCAGGACGACTACTTGTTGGTGGCTGGGCACTACCCAGTGTGGTCGGTGGGGAAGCACGGCCCAACCACATGCTTGGTGAAGCAACTGCAGCCGCTGCTGCTGAAATACAAGGCCACAGCCTACTTGTGCGGCCATGATCACAACCTGCAGGTAAGCCAAGGAAGAAAGAGCCCCACACCATCCTTGCTTAGAACTTTGCTCTTGCACACTTCCTGTAAAGACGATGCACCTTGTGGTAGTAGAAAGTGATACATTTGGGCCTGAGTCTTGGGCTTCCTTGGGAAGTGACTATCTCCCAGCCTCTGTTTCCCGTCTGTAAAATGGGAAAGAATAATGAGCTTGCTGCAGGAATGAGTGAGAAAATAAATGCTAAAAGAGCCACGAGTGCTATTGAAAAGAGCAAGAAGGAAGTTCTTACTTCATTACCTGTGACTGTTGGGGTATTGCTCCTGGTTTACGGCCCTTCCCCCTTGTCACGGTCCGGTTGGCGGGCGATTGAAGCCCTGACTGAGGAGGTCAGGACCAGAGGCAAGATGGTGATGTAGAAGCAGGAACAGGTGCAGGGCTGAGGGTCCAGCAGCAGGCAGTCACAGGGTCAAGGAGCAAGGCAGAGGCGAAGGTCTGGGAGTCAAGGAGCAAGGCGTCGGCAAGGCAAAGGTCCAAGGGTCGAGGATCAAGGCGTCGGCAAGGCAAGGGTCCAAGGAGCGAGAGGCCAGAGGCAACCAGGCAGGGGTAGCGTTGCTGTGGCAAAGAGCTGAAGGGAAATGCTGAGCTTTTATCCCTCCCAGCTCCTGCCACCAGGTGCAGTGAGGTATCAAGTGGCCTCACCTGAGTGGCCACTCCTTGCTTCTCCAGCACAAGCTGAGGCAGGCCCCAGTCCTGCAAAGCACTACAGGCCCCAGAGCCTGACTCCTGCCCATACTCCTGACACCCCTCCATCCAGTTTCTGCCTCATAATGCTATCCCAACACCTGCCTTTTGCTTTTTGTTGCACAGTGGGAGAGCTGGTAGAAGTGGGGAAGCAGGTGGGCTCCTTCGCTAAGTTCCCATCCCATGTTTCGTGTCTCTTCTCTTCACCAGCAGTTCCCTTTGACCACTGACCCTTGTGTGCCATGTGTGCATCTCCTGCTGCCCCCTGACATACCCTTTCCTCAACCTCTCCCGTCTTTTCCGTTGCTTTCCTTCTCCCAACTTCTCTCCTCTCCTCTGGAGAGAAATTGTGGCATTTGATGGTCTGTGTAGAACGGAGTGCTAAACATAAAAATGTGGCCCTACAGCTCTATCGTCCTATCTGGTAGCCTACCTTGAATATACTTTGTAATCATTATCTTTGATTGATTGATTGAAATCCTATGCCGTTTTTCATTCAAATGAATCCCAAAGCAGCTTACAAACAATAAATAACAATAACAAAATAGAACATAATAGAACATCACAAGCACAACATAAATCATATAAGATCATTAAAACTATTATGGCCCACTGCATTTCCTTCATGGAGCAACACTGACTATGCTCATTCAGCATAGGACGCAGGTGGCGCTGTGGTCTAAACCACTGAGCCTCTTGGGCTTGCCGATTGGAAGGTCGGCAGTTTGAATCCCCACGATGGGGTGAGGTCCCATTGCTCTGTCCCAGCTCCTGCCAAACTAGCAGTTCGAAAGCATTCCAGTGCAGGTAGATAAATAGGTACCACTGCAGCGGGAAGGTAAACGCCGTTTCCATGCGCTCTGACTTCCGTCACGGTGTCCTGTTGGGCCACAAGTGGTTTAGTCATGCTGGTCACATGACCTGGAAAGCTGTCTGGAGAAACGCTGGCTCCTTCAGCCTGAAAGTGAGATGAGCGCCGGCAACCCCCTAGTCGCCACTGACTGGACTTAACCGTCCAGGGGTCCTTTACCTTTTTAAAAACAAAACAAAACATGAGCTTCCCACAATCGTTCCATTGGCTGGAAGTTGTATCCATGTCTCTTAAATCAAAGTCTGTCACATATGTTTTCCCCAGGTGCATTGGCGGGGGGATAGCTAAGCAACAACACGATGGCTTGAGACACCCAAGTTATGCGGCGGTAATACTGGTTTGAGCCTGTTCCTCTCTCTTTCTCCCAACAGTACCTGCAGGACAAAACTGGCTTGGGCTATGTGCTAAGTGGAGCGGGGAACTTCATGGACGATTCCAAGCAACACCTTCACGAGGTCCCTGCCGGCTACCTGCGCTTCTTCTATGGCCACGCCTCTTCTCAGGGGGGCTTTGCCTACATTGAGATTAATGGCAAAGAGATGAGCATTACCTACATTGAGGGCAAAGGCAAGTCTCTCTACAAGACCTCGCTGCCCAGGCGGAGACGTTTCTGAAGATGAGACATCAGTCTGCATTGGCCTTGTAGTCAATGTCCCGGCTTGTAGGCCTCTCTGATACACACAAACGCAGCACTCCTTCCTCCTAGGGCTGAGCACTGGCATTTGTGGGGAGTGTAGCCATCGAGAGAGCTCTAACACCTCCTGTTTGTGAGGGACTCCTACTCTTCTGCACACCTCAAAAGACCCACCTATACGAAACCGGTCGTGGGTATGTAGTTCTACCTTCCTCCCATTAGAACCTCCTCTTCTGCATCAAAAGCATGCCTCTCTGAATCCTCATATATGGCTCATGCCCAGATATTGATAACATACCCGATCCAGAGTGATCACTGGTCCAGCTTAATCGCCACCTGGCTGGTGGCTGCTACGAGCCTTTGAGTAGTAAACTCCGTAGGTGTTAAATTTTCGGCATTTCAAAATTTGCAAGCCTTAGCGGGCAAGGGTCAGAGATCTGCTCAGCTTAAATGAAATGCATACCCTTGCTCCTGGCCTTTGTCTCCACTGTAGGATGAGGCCTCCATGCAGTCCTGCTATGCCCATTGCTGCTTCCCGGAGGGCAAAATGAGAAAGGAAGAATTTAGAATTGCCACTTAACCCACCCCACCCCCACAGCCTTCACAAGCTGCCTATCACACAAACACATGAGAGGTGGAAGAGCCAGACAACACTGAGTAGTCATAATTCGTTCCTCTCCTAGTACAAAAGAAGAAAAAGCAGGGACTGCTCCCTCACTTACTATATAGCCTATTCCTGCAGCATGGTGTCTGTAGTTGCCGTGAGCTTTCAGAATTATCTCAAAGAAGAATGAACTTTTGCCTACTTAAGATCACCATTCTGAAACTATCTGCTGGCTCATCTGTTTCAGGTGCAAACAGTGGGACTTGGCTACTGTTTAGGGTTGGGGATGAAAAATGACTTTGCTCTGTCTGAGCAGCACCCAGGGAAGCCGGGAAGTGTTTGGATGCAGAGGACATTTGGGTCTTTCCCCTTTTAACTTTTCAGGTACATGATTCTCCTCTATGCACCTCTTATGTAGAAATTCTGCACCACACAGGCAAGGCCTTGCATCTAGAGCAGGCATCCCCAAACTTCGGCCCTCCAGATGTTTTGGACTACAATTCCCATCTCCCCAGACCACTGGTCCTGTTAGCTAGGGATCATGGGAGTTGTAGGCCACAACATCTGGAGGGCTGCAGTTTGGGGATGCCTGATCTAGAGTTTCCCTCCTGTTGACAAACAGCTCCTGTAGATCAGGAGATGGGCGATTAGGAAAGCGGGGGTATGCAGAGCACCCAGACTTAAGGTCCTCACTTTAGTAATTTTATTGCCCAGCCCCATGTCTTTTCAAGACAGTGGACTTAATGATTCATCCTATCCTGGTGAAACAACACTCTTCAAATGAAGAAGGCCTGGTATTGCTGTGTGCCAAAGGAAGAGGAGCTCCTCCTGCCTTCTAAACAGATTGGCTATCGGATGATAAGTCCCTTCCTTTCTGGATTTTACTTCTGACTCTTCTGTTTTGTATTTGATTCTGCTCCAAACATTAGTCGCTGTTATGCATTTTGAAGTCATTCGCTTGCCAGGATGTTTATCTGCATGATCAATGATTCTGTGCAACCAGGATCCAGTTTTATTCTGTATATGGGCTCCTTAGGTTTGGCTGAAGAAAAGAAAAAATAGAATCTTCTAATGTTTTCTTCTGACTAGCTTTTCAATAAATTACTTTTTAATACTTTTGGCTTTCCCCCCACCAAACTGAATTTCAGTAGGGCCTTTGTGAAGAACAGTTTGCATCCCTAAGTTGTTGTTTTTTAAAAAAAGGTCAGAGTTGTTAATTCCAGATCTACTGGAAAACAGATGCCCCCCCCCCAATATCCTTTCACAGAGAAACCAGGACTCTCAGGGCCAGCCCTACCATTAGGCAAAGTGAGGCAAGTACCTCAGGCATCAGATGCTGGGGGGGGGGCAGCAGTAGCAGGGGAAGGTTATTTCAGTTTTAAAATATGGCAGTATATAAAAGATGAATGGAGTATGTGAATGGAGTACAAAACATGCATGGGGTGAGGTACCATGACCTAATATTTCACTGCTAACATATAATAAAAGAAATGTCGTGCCACATAATCACATTTCTTTTACTAGGCATAACCAGGGAAACGTCAATACGTGGCAGACGTCTTCCCTCACAACAGGGAGTTAAGCCTTTCTCCTCATTCCTTTATCTCTGCTTTTATACAAACCATGTCTACCCTTTCTGTTTCCAAGGACATAAACCAAAAGGAAAACTGTTATTTTACATTTAAGCCGAATACTGGTGCCGAGAGACAATGGCTTCAGTGCAGGTGGGGGACTGAACAGGTCGTAATTTGGCCTTTTAAATCTTGAGTTTAAACAGACTAAAAAAAACTGAAGGTTTTCATTTCTGGCACGCACTAGGCTAACAGCTTCATTTCTTCTTCACGAGCAGGATATATTTTTCTTCAGTCATGAACATTCAGCTTTCATATTTATCACGACATTCCAGACAGAACGAGGCCTGTTAGACACAAATTCACAAAAACGAATTCCAAAAGGGGGAGACACATTATTTTGCTACAGCAACCCCCCCCCCCCCGGTTCTGTGGCACCTTAGAATATGAGTATTACGTAAGTGTGACATAAACACAATAAAACTGTCTATCTTTAGGAGCCACATGACTGCTGTTTTTCAGGTTCAAAAAGAGTCAGAGAGATTAAGCACATAGCTGTCATTGCAGAAGAAGGAGCGAAGAATTTTGCAGTTTATAAAGATTGGCCGGGGGGGGGGGGCGCTTAAAAGAATCCAAGGAGATCCTGCTAGCCCTGGAAGCTAATTGTGAGATTGCCCACAGCCTCACTGGCCCAAACGTCGTATCTGCATTGCAAAGGCTGTTCCACAAGGTCAACTGCTCATCAGCTGAAAGGTGGTTGCGTTCCTTCTGAAGCAAGCATGTCCTAAGAGGCAATAAATGTTTCCCCTTCAGAGCTGCAAGTTGTTGACCATTAAATCTGAAGAGCTGAAAATGTGCAGTGTTAGGGCAAAATTCTGGGTGTGAGAATGCTCAGCCACCCAGCTCATCAGGCAAGGGCCTGTGGTCGTTGCGGAGGATAAAAGGAAGGAGTCCAGCCATGATCCGGAGCAAACAGCAAGGTTTATTACTGCGCAGCAGGTTCAGTGCCAAACTGAACACCGTGAACAGGGCTGCAAGAACTTTTAAAAGTTCCCACCACCATCCCATAACGCACATCGAAAGCATCATACATACATCACTTGTGACAGAGTAAAACGTCAGAAAAGGGGAAGGTGCAAGGGGCATTAGCATACAGGAAAACAGGAGGTAAACAGGATTAACATAAGGTAACAATGCACGATGTCCCAGGACATTGATAAGCAAGTCCCAGTAAGTATCTGGGAGGGGATCCTTGAGTACCTGGCGGGGGAAAACAATGGGTCCAGGTGTGAGTATTGCCTCTGGCTTCAGAGGGTCGGGAATGGCAGGAGATGGTACCTGAATGGATTATGGATATGCAGAGGAGCACCACCCTGGCTACGTGACCTCTTGCCTAAAGGATTATGGCTGTTCCCTGCATCCCCGAGAGCCCTTGGCCAGAGTCGCAAAAGGGGGTTTCATATAGAAATACAGATACACGGTATTCATTCATAAAGAAATATGGTTACATAGAGTCTCAGGCAACAGAGAAAGGATAGGAAAGGGAGCCTTCATTACACAGGGCTTGATCTTGAGGGGTTCGTGTTGGTGCGATACTAGAGTGGTGTAGGATCAGACAGGGTCCCCTTGAGGGCATTTGTGCCAATCTTGATTCCCAAATGAAGCCTCGTTTGGGTGCCCCCCCTCTAAAATTCCCTATCATGCAGGAACACATGAAGCTGCTTTATACTGAATCAGACCATTGCTCCATGTCTACACCAATTGACAGCGACTCTCCAGGGTATCCGACGGGAGACATTCCGTACTTGGAAACACCAGGTCTTGAACAAGGAGTCTTCTGCCTTCAAAGCTCTACCACAACCCATAAAGTCCTTTGTAAAGGTTGGGCGACAACCGCCGGCTTTTAGGAGAGGACATAACACCATGGCTTTATATTCTGCCTGATCTAATATTTATTTACAGCATTTTTATCCCGCCTCTTCGTTCAAAGAGCTCGGTTTCTCTCCTCCCCATGTTCTCCCCACAAAAACCCTGCAGAATTGACCCAGAGAGATCAAGGGTCACCCAGTCAGCTTCATGGGGATTTGAATCTGGGACTCTCCAGTCCTCGTCTGACACTCTTAACTACATCACATTGGTTCTATGACTTCAATTCTGCAGCACTTCTAAAGTTGTTTTTCAGTTTCTGGCTACTCTCAAGAGATACCAAAAAGGAAGAAGTAAGGTGTTATCTCTCAGGAGCTAGCTTCTCTTCATTAGAGAAGTGCAAACGTTGAGTCCTAAGGTTCTTCACTCCCCATATCAAGTTACCGTGTCATTGGGAAATTGGTTTTAAGCTTGCATACGAAAGATGACACAATACGGGCATAAAGCTTAAGTGTGGGGCCAGTACAGTTCCCATTTTGGTTTTGCCAGCAGTGCTGGGGAGCCTGCCTCAAAAGCTTGTAAGTCAGGCATCCCCAAACTTCGGCCCTCCAGATGCTTTGGACTACAATTCCCATCATCCCTGACCACTGGTCCTGTTAGCTAGGGATCATGGGAGTTGTAGGCCAAAACATCTGGAGGGCCGCAGTTTGGGGATGCCTGTTGTAAGTGGTGTGAGGCTTTGGGATGGGAACTGGGAACAAATGAGACAGTGGCTGGTATAGCACAGAGGCAAAGTGTGTGAGAGAAAAACCAGAAATTCCTCAGGTGAAAACTCTGCATCTTAGTCATTAGTGCAGGAGATTAGCAGCATGTGGCCCAAGTATTTTACTTGAAGTTACCAGGTATAAATAGCTACTGGGTACCATATGCATGTGAAAGTTTGCAAGTCATCCGGGAGCCCAGATGGAGGGTACGGGACACTTTCCAAAATAGCTGCAAGATGTGACAGTGAAAAATCCCCCCCCAGGAGGCCAAAAACCCTAACTATTGCTTTGCAGGATAGAACACCCCATTTCCAAGGGCCCCCCCAATAACCTCTGGTGCAGATTTTTCAAATTTGTCCTATCATGTAATGGTTAGAAATGCCATCTATATACCTCCTAAATCATGGATTGTAGAGCAAAATAATCCCTTTCTTCAACACCACCTGCAAACAACAACCACCATCAAATAACCCCCAAACCAGCTCCATATCTGAATATAAGATGAGCTGCGCTGGATCCCATTCAATTAGGTTGGCCATATGTGCTAAATGTGCTTCTAAATTATGGGTTGTAGAGTAAAATCGCTGCGGAAGCAAAGTAAATGTGATGCGAACACAGACTTGAGTCACAAAATAGGAAAAGCCTTCTGCACCCAGAAACAGGGTAAACATCAAGTACTATCAAAAAAAGACAATATCAGCGCAGGGTGTCTGGGAGAATGAGAAAGTCTTTGCCTGGAGCTGAAAAGATGAAAATGTTGGCACCAGGCAAGCCTCTCTGGGGAGAGTGTTCCACAGATGGAGCAGGGGGAAGGCTTCTGCTAAAGAGGTTTGTTCACTTGTCATCCTCCAAACATCTCCTGGAAGTGCCCCCCCCCCCCCCGAGAAGGGGCTTCAGATGATGATGAAGAGGAAGACTTGCTAGTTACATCTTAGACAAAAACGGTCTCCAAGGGATTTACAATGTATTTACAAGCTTTAGCACAGGTAGAAGTATTGTTAAGAAATTTGCAGGCAAGCCTTCAGTTTTCACCTGTAGCCCTGAAACAATCCCTTTAAAAGAAATATTTTTTTGCAATTATATATATATAAAAATAATGGAGAAAACTGGGTATTGAATCTTGCTTAACCTAAATCATATATCCCAGTTTCCAGCGGCCCTTTACAGTATGCTTCACGCAGAGTATACGCAGTAAGAAGTCGACCTGGCTAAAAAAACAGCACCAAGAGCGTAGGGAATTATCTCCCTTATATGAAACCCCTTACTAGCTGCACACTTGTAAAAGTATGCAGATGAAAATACAAACGGTTGGGTTTCTTTAACTGAAATGCAAACTGACTCTAAAGAGACTTTAAACTAAAGATAAATGCTTTCTCTCTTAGCAACTTTTGTTGTTGTTGTCGTTTAGTCGTGTCCGACTCTTCGTGACCCCATGGACCATAGCACGCCAGGCACTCCTGTCCTGCACTGCCTCCCGCAGCCTGGTCAAACCCATGTTCGCAGCTTCGAGAACACTGTCCAACCATCTTGTCCTCTGTCGTCCCCTTCTCCTAGTGCCCTCAATCTTTCCCAACATCAGGGTCTTTTCCAAGGATTCTTCTCTTCTCATGAGGTGGCCAAAGTATTGGAGTCTCAGCTTCACGATCTGTCCTTCCAGGGAGCACTCAGGGCTGATTTCCTTAAGAATGGATAGGTTTGATCTTCTAGCAGTCCATGGGACTCTCAAGAGTCTCCTCCAGCACCATAATTCAAAAGCATCAATTCTTCGGCGATCAGCCTTCTTTATGGTCCAGCTCTCACTTCCATACATCACTACTGGGAAAACCATAGCTTTAACTATACGGACCTTTGTCGGCAAGGTGATGTCTCTGCTTTTTAAGATGCTGTCTAGGTTTGTCATTGCTTTTCTCCCAAGAAGCAGGCGTCTTTTAATTTCGTGACTGCTGTCACCATCTGCAGTGATCAAGGAGCCCAAGAAAGTAAAATCTCTCACTGCCTCCATTTCTTCCCCTTCTATTTGCCAGGAGGTGATGGGACCAGTGGCCATGATCTTGGTTTTTTTGATGTTGAGCTTCAGACCATATTTTGCGCTCTCCTCTTTCACCCTCATTAAAAGGTTCTTTAATTCCTCCTCGCTTTCTGCCATCAAGGTTGTGTCATCTGCATATCTTAATTCCGGCTTGGGATTCATCTAGTCCAGCCTTTCGCATGATGAATTCTGCATATAAGTTAAATAAGCAGGGAGACAATATACAACCTTGTCGTACTCCTTTCCCAATTTTGGGGAACTTTATCTACCCACAAACCATTCCAAACCTCCTACAAACTCCCACATAACTCCCATTAAACTACCCGAGAATTAACAGCAAACTAGCTTTATAACTAAGCAACTCTCATACTAAGATTCAACTAAGGAATCTCTTAAACTGAGAGTCTCTCTTTCTAAGATTCAACTGGGAATCTCTTAAACCGAGAACAACTGAGAATCAACTAAGTATTCTCCAACTAAGGTACTGATCTCACTGAGAGAGTGATCTACTAAGAGATGAATCAAACTGAAAGATCTAACTAAGAGATACAGAAAGTTTTCTGGCAGAGCCTTATATACAAGGAGCAGAGCCCACGCCTGTGAGCAATTAACAGAAATCACCGGCACCTGTTTCTCTTAAACAAACAGTATTTACATTAGACCGGCTCTAAAGTAACTTGACTCTTCAAAAAAACCAACAATATTTCCGTACTTGAAACCTGAACGCACTCCAGAATCTGGCACCCGAGGGTTAACAAGGACAACAGATAAATCACAAATAGGAAATTAGCTTTACCACCAGTAAACAGCACACTTACAGTAGACTAAGTTCAAAAGAGTTTAGATTTATCTGAAGGGGGAACTTGTATGGACTGTAACTAGAACCACTTGCCTTAGAAAAAGGTTTCTCAGGGGACAATGGTAGTTTGAATTGTAGATTTTGAGTGCTTTGGGGTAGTTTTCAGGTAAGGGCCAGAAGAATGCAGGTGGGTCATTTTCAGGCAATGGCTGAGAGTAAAAGTTTATTTTTGCAATGGGTGGCTACAGGTAGTGATGAGAAAATGAGATTTTGGGCTGAAGCAGCCAGGGAAGGAAAAAATCATAAGATACGGAATCTTGGAATCATAAGATGCGGGATTCCCTCATATGAGCCTGCCTGGGTTCTGGGATCCAGGGGAGGCCCTTCTCTCAGTCCTGCCACCCTCATAGGTATGCTTGGTGAGGACACAGGAGAGGACCTTCTTGGTGGTGGCTGCTCCCAGACTCCCTCCCCAGAGAAGCCAGACTGGCACCCTCCTAATGAAAGGGCTGGTGCCCTGCTGGTTTTATTGCAATTATTTGTATGCTTTAAACAGATTTTATATATGTATATGGTTTTAATTCTACTAATTTTTGTTTTTAATAATCTCCCCCCCCCCCCCCCGTTTTTAGCTGTTCTTATCTGTAAAATGCCTCGAGTCCCTGCCAGGGACAAACGTGGAAAATTAATTAATTAATTTCGAGTTCTAGCTAAGGGTGTGCATAGGGTTGCAGCCTCGTTGCTTAAGAGCTGCAGTGTCATGTCCACCTGCGCGATTGTTCAGGCATCCGGCAAGCCGCCAATAGAACGAGGCGTTGGAGATGGACCTTTGTTGGTTTGAATGAACAGAAGCAGTTATGACGTTTCATTCAAAATACATCCGGGTCCTTTTGTCGGTCGGCTTGACGAATGGGTGGTTAGGAATAAACACAGAGATATACAAGCGTTTGCAGACTGACAGATAATGCGGTGAAATGGCGGGTTCTGTTCTGTTTTAATAAAAATCTCCTCTAAGGTGGAAGTTAGAGCTGTCCACAGAAATCACCTGGTGGAGGGGGGGGTTGGGATCTTGGGTTTTAGCATAGCTGTGTGATTGAGGAGCATAGACCCCCCCTCACAAAAAATAAAAGCTAACACAGAAGTTCCTGTGCTTTCTAACTCTGCTCTTATTTTGTAAGGGGAATGTGTTTTTTTGGATCTTTATCCCAGTTTATTTTCTTTTTTAAAAACAAAACACCTCAACCTGCCTTGCCTGCAACGGAGCAGAAGGCTACTCTTTGCTGTTGTGCACTATGAAGTTTTGCTGCAATATATAGCCCTGTTTTGTTTTTGTTTTCCTTTTTTCTTCCCCGCCCGCCTCCACAATCAAACAGGGCTAAAATCACTGAATCTTCCTTTCCTCTCTTCCTTGCTCCTTTCCTTTTTCCACGCAGGCTTTTCCGAAAGGCGCGATCTCCCGTCTTCCAAATCATTAAGCCGCGTCGGGCGACTCTAATCTTTTCACTATCTCTACGCCTTCCCAACCTGCCCTCCCTGAACCTGGGGAGCGGGGCGGGGGGAGCGTCGCGTTTCCCTTCCGGGTGACGCGCCGGAAGTGCTTGTCTCCGTTAGAAACGAGGCCTTGTGGAAGTTGAACCGACCCCAGGTAAGGGGGAAAGGGAAGGCTGCGGGCGGGCCTCCGGTGTGGCGCCCGTAGTGAGCTTCGAGTCGGCGTTGGCTCCGGAGGCGGAGCTGCTTCTGGGCCCACGAGGGGAGCGCGGGAGGGAAGAGGAGCACCGCACCGCACCCCGGTTCCGAGTCGCCCGCCGCACCAGCGGGGACAAGCGCGGCCGGTTGGGCGCCCGGACGTCGCTTTTATCTGCCCTTGCCTTGAACTCCTCTGCGGAGCTCTATGACGAGAGTCTCCAGCAAAACCAGTCCTCGGCCTGCTCTGGCTCGCTTCTGAGAGATGCTCAGGAAGCAGACCAGCTTTTCGAAACTGGGATGTATAAACTAGGCGCCAAAGAGCACCTTAGATCAGTGGTTCCCAACCTTTCCTTGACATTGCCTCACCTAAGCATCTCTAAAACCCTGATGCCTCCTCCGCTTGTGACATATAATTCTTATTATTCAAAAAGTGAACTCATATTCACGTGGAGGAAGCCTAAAAGGCTATTCACTGTTAATAACACATTCTCGAATTGCCCCCTTAAAAATCAAAGCAACCCCCCTTAAAAATCAAATTGCCCCACATTGGGAACCACAGTCTTAAGCCAAGGTTATAGTCACCAGAAGAACAGAATGTCTAGTTGCCCTTTGGGGACAAGGCTGAAGTCTTTATTTTATGTGATAGTTCAGAGGACCACCTTGAGCTACCGTAGATTGAGAGCTTTGAGAACTTAAAAGAAGAAAAGCCGCTCGATCCAGGGACAGTCCCCATATTTATTGGCTTATACCAACCTCCCCCCCCCCCCCCGGCAATAGTGACTGCCCCTGCTCAGGCTGCGCAGAAAAAAGAAAGGCATTTCAGTTCCAGAAGTTCATTCCCGTGGTGCAGATAGAATATAACTAGAAGCATTCCCCAGGACAGGGTACTAGTGTGTGAAAACAGTCCAGAGCCAAGGATCCCCAGGCATGCAGCTCCTGATGGTGGTGATGTTCAGGCGCCATCTTTACTTGGTTGCAAGTAGTCAAAAGCCAGGTGCAAAATGTGCCTGGCGCCAGGCTGATTTCAAACACTGTAAGCAGCCCTTCGCAGTTTATAATAGCCCTTCGCTGTTCTTTTCAGGCCAAGGTGGCTGTTCAAAGGAGGGGGGGAGGGAGAAGGTTACAGGTGCATTTTCAGAGTGTTGTAGTAATTGTTGTTATTATAGTTATTTATATCCCCAGTTTTATATGTATTTATACCCCACCTTTTTTCCCCTGACCAGGCCTACAACTCCCATGATCCCTAGCTAACAGGACCAGTGGTCGGGGAAGATGGGAATTGTAGTCCAAAACATCTGGAGGGCCAAAGTTTGGGGGTGCCTGTTTTAACTGCAACACACTCCACCCCCCAATCATCAGTCATTATCCAGACTTTCGCTGAAGCTTCTTCTCCTGACCCCCCTTCACATTTGTTTCTCCTTGCTTTGCATGCTATAGGCAAAAATGGGCCGTAGGAAGTCAAAGCGGAAGCCTCCACCCAAGAAGAAGATGACTGGGACACTTGAGACTCAATTTACTTGCCCCTTCTGTAACCATGAGAAATCATGTGATGTTAAAATGTAAGTTATGTAAAAAAGAAAGAAAGACGAGTGTGGATTAATGTTGTGCGGCAAACTGAAGCTTAATAGGGTGCAGACATATGCATCCTGGCCCTCACAAGGGAAGGTTCAAAAAGTAGACATGCAGGAGGACACAGACATTATTAGAACTGGGAATGGAATAAAGGAAAAATAACTGGTAGACCAGCACTTTGCTGGTAGTTCAGTCTGCTCATCTTCCATGTATTACATTGTACACAGTGCCACAAACAATGCCTCCAGAGCCGAAATACAATGAGAAGACTCAAGCTCCTTTGCCACTCCTCTCCTATATTCAAGGGTGTATGAAGAAAGTGTTTGTGGCAGAATTCAAAGGTTTTAAGAGAGTGACAAAAACTAGAGGATTTTTTTTTAAAAAAAACCTAACAGGAACAAGACTGAATTATTCAGAGCAACAAGTAAATGATATATTTCAAGGAGTTGGAGAATTCTCAAGTGCACATAAAAAATATCCATTATTTGTTGGTTGTATCTGTATCCTGTATTTCCATGAAAAGGTGATCAAGGCAGCTAACTAATAAATACAATAACAAAGGAAAAGGAAAAAACAAAAAGGTAAAAAAAACAACCCAGAGGTGATGTTAACTGGGCCTCCTATTAGCAAGGAGTTCAAAATTGTGGGAACAGCTACCAAGAAAGTCTTTTCTCAAGTTTCAAATGTTGGCTGAACAAGGCCTTCAGATGTTGGTGGGCAAAATAATTCTTAAATAAAAAGAGAAATGTATGAAGAGTACATTATTTTATTCCCCACTAAGCATATCAGATTTTAAGTGCAGAGGCCAACATTTCTTCATTTCAAAGTACCATTCCCAAATATGTCCTTGTTTGCTTTCCTTCATTGCTGGCATTGAAATTATTTTAGTACTAATGCAAGGTGGTGAAAATGGAATATTTATGCTTCTCGTGCTGCCTTGTTGATCTGGCCTTATGTTTTCCCAAGTCCCCAAGCACATGTCAGCTGATGCAGAGGGAGCTCACTCCTGCTTTCTGCAAGCATTGGCCTTTGTCCTACTTCCCCAGGCAAAGCAGGATTGGAAAGCCCGTTCCATCAGGGTGATTCACAAATGGGCATGGTTTGGGTAATATGGTTTGTGAGCCAGATTGGAGCCCTGTGTGGCATAAGATTGGCTCTTGGGCCAGAGGTTCTCCATCCATTCTGTAGGGAAAGATTTGTGGAGGGTACTTGCTATGCCTCTAACTGAGATGACTAGGAATGTTTGTGCCTACTGTTCATTGCATGTTAAACAATATTCCATACCCAAAGTCACCCTTTTCCTCTTTTCTGGCTTTCACTTTCTTACATAAGGTACTTTTAAGCTATAATATGTTTTTTTTGCATGTGTGTTTCAGGGACAGGGCTCGAAATACGGGTGTGATATCCTGTACCGTGTGCCTGGAAGAATTCCAGACTCCTATAACATGTATCCTTTGAACTTCAATTCAGTTTTATAATATTTTATTCTCTTCCCCCATGTAGACTTGGCACCTGCCTTCATGTCAGTAATTTGTAACCTAGGGTGTAATGCTATCTTCTTGGTCTTGGTCTTGGCCTTTACATGTTTCATCTTACCCTGCATAAAGACCTAGAAATAGTGAGTTAGCATCAAAATTGATCAGACATGCTATTCACATACTCATAGCCTTGCCAGAGTGGTTAATCAGCTGAAACACCCCACCACCACAGATATTTAAAATCAACTAAAGTGCCACTCTTTTATCAGCTTAACTATGGTTCATAGAAGAAATCGCTTGCAAGATTTTGCAGTGGTTTTGGAAAGATATACACATCCAAAACCAACAATATTTTTTATGTGGGGGGGGGGCACTCATGGTAGATTCTTCCTTGACATTTGATCCTAAAGATCTTTCAGAACCAGTGGATGTTTACAGTGACTGGATAGATGCTTGTGAGGCAGCCAATCAATAGCAACTGGAGAGGAACTTGCCAGGAATTCAACAATACTTCTTAATTTGGGAGGGTGGAAGTTCTTTGTTACATAATGCATTGGAAGATCCAACAAGTGGCTGGGAAATGTGACTCTTGTGCTGTTTGTTTCTATCCAGTAATCCTGTCCTACATATGAATATTATGGGATTGTACCCCTGGAATTAAGGGACTAAAGACTATAAGTAGGATCTGCAAAACATGGGAAAGGCCCACGGTTTTGTAAACATGCTGAGCATTGGGAATCTCGCTATACAACAGTGCATTGGGTGCATTCTTATCAAGGGCCGCTATTCAATCTCTGTTCATTTCAGTTGGGCTTGTATGGAAGGAGCATCCATGCAAGCTCCTTTGTCGCTGGGTATTCAGAGGTAGTCCTTGGGAAATTGTACACCTTGTTGCCATGGTTGAACAGCAATGCTGAGCAAGCAAGTGTATACAGGAACAGAACATGAAATAACCCCCCACATATAATTGCTTTACTGACTCACTGAGTAGTAGACTTGGTCACTAAGGAAACATTTCTTTCAGTAGGTTGGTGCCAATTATGTAGGGGTGGCAGTATGTCATCTTTGGGTTCCTGAAACTGCCAGAAGAATTTCTTATAATTCTTTCCCTACCAGCATTTCTTTTTTTCTGGGTCTCTTCTTTCCTTTCACAGGAAACAAAGCAAGCTTAGCTCCTGCCCAGCAGTTGAATAGGCAGGAATCTGACCTTACTTCTGACCTTAAGACTATGGGACCATCAACATGATGGGGGGTGGGGTCACGACTCTTCCTTGATGCTACTGTTTTAAATGGAGACTTTATCCCACGAAAGCAGTGTTGCTTTATTTTAAATGACTTATTTAAAAGCCAGCTTAGTAGCCAGTGATGTTAACTTCGCTTCTGGATGCTCCATAGGACTAGATGTGGGATTTTAATTGTACTTTACTGAGGAGAATTCTGCCTACATCGCAGAGATTGTGCCATCATCCGATTAATAGGTACTGGTGCAATGTACATAGGTGATAATCAAACAGTATATTGTAAAAGATCCTTCCAGTGTGTATGCTTTTTCGTTTTGTTTTGCTTTTTATTCTTCTCACTGTGGTGAGCATGAACTCTGCTTTCCAGAAATAGATCACTTAATTGCCAGTTTGGCTTCCCTTTTCTTATTAGTCTTCCTAATAACAGAGTGCTCACAAAATACAGGGGTCACAGCAACCACCACAAATGATTTACTTTGGAGTGGATATCGATACGGACAGAGGTTTAATTCTGAATTTGGCAGTCAATGACAGAGGATTTTGGCCCCTTCTCACCTTGCCTTCCTCACTGTCATGTGGCCTTGAATCAGGAGGCCTTTTTGGGCTGCCTTGGATGGTAAAAGCAGCCTCCAGCTGTACATTCCCAACAACCCCTGCTGCTCTATCAAGTCCCTTGTCTTTTAAATCCAAGCAGGAATTAATTCCACAGTCTATTGGACAGCAAATTCTTGTGCCCTTGTATGTAAATAATGTCCAAGAAAGCAGGAACCCACTTGTTTTAAATGTATTAGAGGAGCCTCTGCCAGTAACTGAGTAATTATCATCCCGTTTAAATAAATTCCATAATGGAAAAGCATCTGTTCAGTGTCTTCTGTTACTGCTGGTGTTGTGTTGCGTCCCACTTTAATCTTTTTGGATTGTATGAAGTCAGTACAGCTTTTTGTGTTAGCTGCTTCTGTGATAGCAACGTTGTGTTTGTCTTCGGTTTTGTAATTGCTGCCCATTTTGAAGAAGACAAGAGTGCCTTAAGTTGTGTGCTTATTAGATACTCTTGGCAGTTGCATCTTCAATTCCCTGCGGCTTTGGGTAAATTACCTTCTCTCAGCCCAGCTCCATTTTACATGGATGCTGTGGGGCTAAAATACCATTCTGAGCTCTGTAGAAGAAGGAAATCAAAGAACCACAAGGCTGAACAAACATTAAGGAAACTGAGCTTTCTGTTGGAGTGGTCATTCCACTAACAGTAATGGTACAAGCTCACACTGAACTTCCTAGAAGTCTATTTTAATGCAGAACTCTCAATTATATACCTGTCTTGGTCAGGGAGGTGCAAGTTCCACAGGCAGTGATGAAAGAAAAGCAGAGAAGGTGGAGCCTAAAAAAAATATTCTTGTGTTCTCTCTTGTTTGCCTTGCGGAGACCATCTACTATTCAAGTCCTACTTCTCAGCCAAAGGAAGAGTCAACTGAAGGGCCATTGAAACAAGTTTTGAGGTGGCACTGTGGCCTTCCACCCAGCCTTGAAAGGAATTATGCTCTGCCCACATTTTGACAAGTGGCTAAAGACTACATTTAGTAGCTGATCCAAGCTGAAAGAAAAGCCTTTCCCCATTCTCTGCAGCCCTGCATCACTTGGAGACAGCACGATTCTCGCTACATCCCACCCTGGCTGTCTTTTTGCTGCGCAATACCCAATTCTCAGCAAAAGAGAACGACATGTCCTGTTGTGGAGAATTGAACCTCTACCCATCTACTGAAGCTGGCCATCACACTTAACTTGTCTGGTAAAGATTATTATGAAATTATTACTTATATCCTGTTCTTTGTAAAGTAGCATGACTTCTTGAAGTAATCTTTTTTCCCCCTATTGACCTCTGCAAAAACGGAGCAAATGGCTGCATTCCAGGCCAAGGCGAGAACCTCAGAGTACCAGAATGGAGGGTTTGTGACAAATCAGCTGACTGGGCTTGTTTGCTATGAGAGATTAGACTGAGTAAATAAGACTGGTTGGGACTTTGCACAGTGTTCTAGTTCTAGGGTAATCAGGGCCCCCAGACAACTAACCCTGTTTTCTCTGTAGCCTTTGTACTTTGGCAGGGTCACCTTGCTTTTTGAATACTGTAAAGGTTGTAGGACATGTGGCTTAGAACAGTATGACCAGAGGTCTCGACCACCTTTTCATTTTACGTTTGTCGATTTTGGTGTTTGACTTGGAAGCTGTCTTGTCTTAAAGGCGAGGTAGAAACATGTCAAATAAGTATTGGCTATTCACCTATTTGGAGGTCTGCTTTTGGATCCAATGAAACTGCTGTAAAAATTAACCAAGTACCCTGTAGGTTTCTTTGACATGGAGAAAGGTATTTGGATTTGGTCATGCAAATACAGGTGTTTATGTGCTCATTAACTTGCTAAGTTCAGGTCACTCACAACTCGCACATTCAGCTTCACTCAATTTAAAATAAAATAAAAGGGGGCAGGTGTCCAGGGAAAAAATACTTTGACAATCCCACCCATCAATGAACCCAATGTGTTTTGACTATACACACTATCCCCAGAATGTAATCTCGTGAGTTGAGAATCACCTGTATACAGTCATACCTTGGGTTACAGCTGTTTCAGGTTGTGTTTTTTTCGGGTTGCGCTCTGCGCTGAACCCAGAAGTACCGGAACAGGTTACTTCTGGGTTTCAGTACGCGCGCATGCGCAGAAGCACTGAATCACAACCCGTGCATGCGCAGACGCGGGTTGCGAACACTGTGGGTTGCGAACATGCCTCCCGCACGGATCATATTTGCAACCTGAGTGTCCACTGTACTGTATTACCTTTTTATCCTTGTTGTAAAGGGTTGCCATGTTTGGTCACTTCCAGCCAGTGGAATGGAGATGCTTGTCTAATGGTCACCAAAGGATTCTGAATCAGCTTAGGAGACATGGAATAAGGGAGGTCCTCTTGTAGATCAGTAACTGGCTAAGAAATAGGAATCAGAGCAGAAATAAATAGACAATTCTCCCGATGGAGGGAGTCAGAAAGTAGAGTTCCCCAAGGGTTCTTATTGGCACCTGTGCTTTTTAATTTTGTAGAGTGAGCAGTGAGCAGTGAGGTAGCAAAGTCTGCTGATTATACCAAATTGTTAAACGTGGTTAAAGCTAAGAGATTGTGAGGAGCTCCAAAAGGATCTCTCCAAACTGGGTGAATGGGCAGTAAAATGCTAAATGCAATTCAGTGTAAACCAGGGGTCCCCAGACTACGGCCCCCGGGCTGGATGCGGCCCAATTAGCCGCCCAATCCGGCCCGCGACGACCCCCGCTCTTACGGCGCGCAGCGCGGCGGCGATCTTCAAAATCGGCAAAAAATCGCCGAAAATCCTTTGTGCGCATGCGTATGGGCCTCTCCCGACCCGGAAGAGGTCATTTCCGATGCACTTCCCAGTCGGGGGAGGCCCATACGCATGCGCACAAGCGATTTTCGGCGATTTTCCCCCCGACCGTGTGCGCATGCGCACGGGCGCGCACTCCCCCGCCCTCCGGCCCGTTGCGCGCGCACTCCCCTGCTCTCCGGCCCGCCGCGCGGTCGGCGCGGCGGGCACCGGCCCGAAGCCCAGTAAGTCTGGGGACCCCTGGTGTAAACGAACTGATGGTAACTGACCAGGAAGAAGATGTAGGGTCGTAGTGGATAGTGCAATGAATTTGATCCAGTGTGAAAAAGCTGGATTCCATGCTAGGGGTCCATTAGGAAAGGGATTGAAAATAATACTGTACTGCAAATAACATAATGCCATTAAACACATCTATGTTGTGACCACACTTGGAATACTGTACAGTTTTGGTAGCCTCGCCTCAAAAATTTTGAAAAGATTTCAAAGAAGCAAAATTGTCAAGGGAACGGAGCAACTCCTCTATGATGAAGGCTGACAGCATTTGCAGCTCGGTCAGTTTAGACAAAACTTGAATAAGAGGTGTAAAAAGTTGTGTACAGTTTGGAGAAAGTGGGTGGAAGTTTATCTCCTTCTGCAATACCGGAACTTGGAGCCATCCAATGAAGATTGGATGGAAGATTCAGGACACGCCATGGAAAGTGCTGATGCATAGCTAAACTATGGAACTCACTGCTACTCACACCAACTTGGATGGCTTTAAAAGAGGATTAGAAACATTTGTGGAGGAAAAGGCTATCAAATGGCTACAAGCCACAATGGCTACACTCTGCCACCACTGTCTGAGATAGTGTGATTCTTAATGGCAGTCGCTGGGAATCACAGGTGTGGGAAGAGCACTTGTGTTCAGGTTCAGCCTCACCTGGTTGACCACTGGAAACAGGTGACTGCACTAAGTGGGCCATTGGCCTGATTCAGCAGGCTCTTATGTTCTTACACCAACCCATGGACAGCAAATGAAACATAACTTCCCTTATTTGGTGAGTACTTATTTTCTGAGACCTGCCAAGCAAGAGACTTGTTTAGACTTTGTCTGTTCCCAGAAGAAGATTCTAAACTGCTCTAGGATCTGCACACAGTATAGCTTGAGCTTACATGCTTTATTATTTTGCAGCATAGTAATAACCCTTCTTGTATAAATTTGAATTTTCTACTTAAGCAGAGACTGCCCATTATTTTCATGTTTTCTCTGTAAACTACAAAGGCTAGAAACTTTGCTCACTTTAAAATGACAGCCCATTTGCCACACGGGTTTTTATGCCGTTGAATGTGGTACAAATCACTGAATACATTCATAACCATGCAGGCTTATTCTCTCTGATTCTGCATCGTCAGCTGACTGTTTTCCATTTGACAGTAGACACTTGCAAAGAAACACAAGCTTTAAACCAGGCATCCCCAAACTGCGGCCCTCCAGATGTTTTGGCCTACATCTCCCATGATCCCTAGCTAACAGGACCAGTGGTTGGGGAAGATGGGAATTGTAGTCCAAAACATCTGGAGGGCTGAAGTTTGGGAATGCCTGCTTTAAACTGAGTTAGAAGAGAGCAGAGTCAAACTCTAGTTTAGCACTTTAAAAATTCCCTCTTTTTTTTACATGAATTTTTTTCGTAGAAGGTCCCCCAGGCTCAATCCTTGGCATATACTTGGGGACCAGAGTTTGAAAAGTCCTTTCTGCCTGGAGGACTTAAGAGATTCCCTGTAAACCAAAGTAGATTGTTCTGGACTAGATAGACCAAGAGCAGTGGTTTTCAACCAGTGTGCCATGGCACCCTGGGGTGCCTCGAATGATGGCCGGGGTACCACGGGCAACACTGGCCTCTGTCCCTCTTTCTGTCCCTCCCTCCTCTGATGCTCTCTTGCGTCTCTGCCTCCCATAGGCTTGTGTGGCTGTTTGTTGCAGCAGTTCTGGCTACAAGCTGCCAAGGAGATGCCTCTCAGGCCCCTGTGGGGCAGTGTGAAAAGGCACCTCTATTTGCGGCAGGGGGGGGGTCAGCTCAGGGACCCCCAATGAGAAGGGAAAAGAGAGGAGGCTGAAGGGTGTTTGAAAAAGCATGACAGGCTGCCAGCTCTGCAGGCAAGGGGTGACATAACTGGGTTCCTGAGTTCCACAAGGGTGTTGCAGAAAGAATGTACAGTACTGTAGTTGCTCAAGGGAGCTGTGGACTCAAAAAGGTTGAAAACCTCTGACCAAGGGATAAGGAAGACCTCCAATCATATTAGAAATGTTTTTTTGTTTTCTTTTTTATTGTGCTGCAGTGAAATTAAAAAGTGGTCATTAGCAGAAGATAACAAAAAAAAAGTTTTGGAGTGGGTTCTTTGGGTGTGTCTTAGCTGCTCAATATGTGGAGCATCTCAGGGAGAGAAGCGAGGGGCAGGGGCAGGATTTAAAGACAGCAGCTGCTTTTGTTGGCAATATAGACTTTGGCATTTCCCCCAATTGTTGGTTTGTAACAATAGCTGGTACCACATACTAACTACAGTGCTAATCAGTGAGCAAGTGCCCCACGCCCCCCCGGCTAAACATCTAGATTTGCCACCAGGCAACACGGTGGTGCAGTTAGTGAAGCCAGCGAGCTTTTTCCTGTTCTAACTTGGATGCCACGCAGGTAGATAAGCAACCCCAATCCTTAACTGAGACTGCCATGTTTGGACAACTAATCTAAATGATTAATAGTCAAGCTGGCCACATGACCCGGAAGCTATACGCCGGCTCCCTCGGCCAATAAAGCGAGATGAGCGCCGCAACCCCAGAGTCGGTCACGACTGGGCCTAATGGTCAGGGGTCCCTTTACCTTGGTCATTTAGAGGAGATTTGTTGGAAAATTGCTTTTAAATGGAAGTGATTATAAATCTGCAGGTGGTGGCAGGGGGCTTCTTATAAGAGCATCGCTCCTTGGTCCTCACACAGGTGGAAATAGTGCTTCCGAAATGGCCCCGGCTATGACACATACAGGTGTCACTACAAACAGTGAATGCTCCCCACCCCCCTTCAGGGCTATTGTGATATATGCAAATTTATGCAAGTTTAAAATCCATGCAGTTAATTGAGTATTGAACTGGATGATAGTGCTATCACAAGCCAAATTTACTTGTATAAGTAAATTCAGTGGGATTTATTTTGGTGGTTAGGCTTATCTCAAAACTGGTTTTGGCTCTATAGCAGGTGATTCATTTGTCTTCATTTGAAGCATGTGAATGTTACTTAATAGAAGCATTTTAGTTTCAAACACAAATTAGTCCCACAGCACTTCTGCCAGCCTTATTAAGGGCTGTTCATGTTCTGTACCTCTGTAATTTTAAATTTCTTCTCCAGAATGTGTGTAAATGTGCTTGCAGTGTGTGGAGTTGCTTTGATTTCCATTATTTACTATGAAATTGGGTGTGTGTGCTGGAGATAAATGGCAAGGAAGTGGCTTACTTGATAGGAGAACCGTTGGTAAACAAGAGGCATTCAGGAGGAGGAATGGATAAGTTCCAATTTCTGAGCGCTAGAGTGTTTCTGTAGAAGTTGCCTGCATAGTGGAGCTCAGTCATGAACCATTAGGACGAGAAACTCTGTCTCTCTTTTTTAGTGAAGACTAGATTACTGATAACCTGGTAAGTTATTTTCCAGATTCTCCCTGAAGATGTAGAAGATGAACGGCCTTGGTTTACAATTGTGTGTAATTCTCACCAAATGATCTCTCAACATGAATCTTGGGATAACTTCGGACACTGTGAACATACCCCTTTACTGGTTAGATGCGTCCAACCTCCTACAGTCTCCCTCCACAGTTCACATACTCTACCTAAATATGTTCCGTTTCCAGGAAGCCAATGGCTGATTCAGTTCACCGGTGATTTTCTACAAACTATTAGTATGTAGGAAGCAAAAATGACTGGAACCCCTGGGGTGGGGGCTTGCCAATTTGCCCCTAACCTGATTGTAGGCAGAGCAAGGCAGATGACGGGGCCTGGTACCAGGGCAGCTTCTGTTATGGTACAAAACAGAGTGCAGTAGGCAATATGTTCACCAACAGAAGCTGTGCCTTTGATTGTCTGCTTCTGCCTTGACCCCAAAACAGCAGCGGCAGGAGCTGCCACAAGCCACAGGGAAGAGATAACTGATGGCTCTTGTTCAGGAAAGAAATCAAGAGTGCTCATTGCCTCGTATTTGCTTCTCCCAACCCATTAGATTATTATTATTTTTACTGTAACATTCCATCCTAGTGGCTTTGAGCCACATCAGTGCATGCTTAAAAGTAGTGGCAGTACGTCATACATTAAATAAAGCGTGAAAGGGATCGAAGTGAAGCTTTTAAGGCTCAGTGGGTGGAGACTTGGAGGGGAGGCTTGGCTTTGGCATGGTTTGAGGAGTCTCTAGTGAGCTGGTTAGCAGTTTAGGGAACTGTCTGGATCTTCTTATATTCCCAGGTGAAAATAGCCACCGGATGGCGGATCTTCTCTTTGGGAAGTGTCCCTTTTTTTTCCTTTTTTTTTTTCTAAGTGCTGGTGTCTCTGTCCTATGTCCGTCCCATGATTCCTGCTGGCTATTCTGAGTTGTAGAAGTTATGATGGCTGTGGTTGTACTGGTCCTCATCCTCTCCGATCATGGCATAGTTGGGTGTGAGGCAGTACTTGGAGTCGTAGACCTGCCGCGGCAGCCCATACACAGTCATGCCCTGCTGCGATGCCCCTTTGTTGCTGCCCATCTGCAGGGAGATGTTCTGGGTGTCGCAGTGCTCCAGGCCATGGGCAGGCTCAAAAATCTGCCGCTTGGTTCCAGGAGCCGTCATGCCCGCCTAGGGATGGATATGGATGGAGGAGGAGGAAGAAGAAGAGAGGAAATGGTGAGCTTGGGAGTGTAAAACGTCTTAAGGAGAAGAATGGAAAGCAGAGCAGGCTTTGCATGGGGCCCCCTCCATACCCTCTCTGCTGGTACCTTGGTTCTCGAACAGCCTAGTTCATTAACAACTTGGAACCCGAATGTCGCAAACCCGGAAATGAGCGTTCCGGTTCTCGATTTTTTGGGGGGAAGTCAAATGTGTCCTGGGCTTCTGTTTTTAGTGTTATGATTCTGCTTTTAGAGAGATCGGGCTGATTGGGGCAGCGGGGAGAAGTGTCCTGGCAGCACTCTGCAGCCCAGCCGCTTTGACAAGAGAGGGAGAGAGAGAGAGATCTCTTGAAAGATAGCTCTGATTGGGGTGGTGGGGAGAAGCATCCCAGCAGCGCTCTGAAGCCCAGCTGCTTTGCCATGAGAGAGCGAGAGCAAGAGTAAGAGCGAGAGAGAGATCTGGAAAGATCGCTCTGATTGGGGCAGTGGGGAGAAGCGTTTTAGGGGCAGTTTTTCAACAGCCTGGAACATATTAATCCATTTTGCATTACATACTGTGGGAAAGCGCACCTTGGTTTTGGAATATTTTGGTTTTGGGATGGACGTCCGGAATGGATTAAGTTCGAGAAGCAAGGTACCACTGTACTTAATTCAACTTCATTAGTGCCAATGGGATGCTAAGCAAAAGTTTGGTTTTCCTGTTTGAACATCCCTCATCTTCCTCTCCTTGCATTAAGGCTGAGCTTATTTGCTAGGACAACACATACCTCAAATAGCTCTTCTGAGTTTACCTTGATCTTCTTGGGACCTAAAAGTACTTGTGGAACACTTTTGAGATTAGCAGTACCTGCTTTCTGGACTACACTTATGAGGAAAGAACAAGCTAGGACTTGTTTACTGGCAATTCTTGAGATAACTGCCCCCGCATGGCCTGAAGTTGCTTCAACTTCAGCTCACATGTTTCCGAGGCTACTGTAAGACAGAATTTCAAAGCAAGGCAATTGGCTCAAAAAGAATCATGGACTCTTTTGGAATGGTTTATCCCAGGTTAAATAATCCGGTACCCAAAACAGCAGCAGCATTGTCTGTTCTTGGCAGAGTACCCTTATTTTTTTGCATTATGCCTAAAAACCTAGTTGTACAAAAGTGCACAGTAATCTATGAATGGTCCACAAGGGGGTGTTGCTTAGAACCCACAAGGGATGCCCCTTGCTCTTGTAGACAGGCAGTTATATATAAATAGATCCCTAAGTAGTAACACACTTTCCCAGCTGTTCCCAGAAACTGACTTCTCCTTAACTGTACTTCATTACATCTGTGACATTTCTAAGAACAGCTGCAGTGTGCCTGTTGTACTTCTGTCATAGTGGGGATAATCTGGTGGTGTTTCACTTGGTGGGGGAGCATGCAAAACAGGGTGCAAAAAATGGTGCCTTTTCCAGAGTCATGGGGGGTGGGTGGGTATTTTTTACAGAGAAGAAGAAGGTAACGCAGCAATGCAAAATATTTAATTGGGACAATGGGCCTGTCTCTTGAGGATTTTACACCATCTTACTGTGTGTGTCCCCAAACTGCGGCCCCCCAGATGTTTTGGCCTACAACTCCCATGATCCCTAGCTAACAGGACCAGTGATCAGGGGAGATGGGAATTGTAGTCCAAAACATCTGGAGGGCCAAAGTTTGGGGATGCCTGGTCTACTGTATATAGGGACGTGGGTGGCGCTGTGGTCTAAACCACTCAGCCTAGGGCTTGCCAATCAGAAGGTCGGCGGTTTGAATCCCTGCGACGGGGTGAGCTCCCGTTGTTCGGTCCCAGCTCCTGCCAACCTATCAGTTTGAAAGCATGTCAAGTGCAAGTGGATTAATAGGTACTGCTCTGGCGGGAAGGTAAATGGTGTTTCCATGCGCTGCTCTGGTTCGCCAGAAGCGGCTTAGTCATGCTGGCCACATGACTCGGAAGCTGTACACCAGCTCCCTTGGCCAGTAAAGCGAGATGAGCACTGCAACGCCAGAGTCTTCCGCGACTGGTACTAACGGTCAGGGGTCCCTTTACCTTTATTGTGTCTAAGGCTATTTTATCATCTCTTTCAGGTGCCATCAACTTTAGGCGCTGTGGCCACATTTGGAATGTTGAGAGAGTGTTCTGGGTACCACCTCCTCTGCTTCTTCCCATGCTCCCTCAGGACAGAGAAAGAAATCTTTCTCCCCAGAGAAAGAAATCTCTCTCACACACACACATACCACACACACACTACACACACACAGAGAGAGAGACTTTATTTTTCCATGGGGTCTGGGTAGAAGTTAGATCCAGCAGAATTAAAACATACTCTTAAATTTGGATCCCACCAAAGCCACAATCAAAACAAACCTTCCACTGGAAAATTGCATAGTATATATATTAAAAATGCACCACAAAAACATGGCTCCTTGTGGTTTCCCCCCCGCAAAGAAGGGCAACAAAGCCACCAACAAATTGCAGAATACATCAGTTGGTACAGAGGTGACCTGTGATTTGATGGTGGTTTTGAGAATCTCTTACAAATCTGTGAGGATTTGTGCCTTGTATCCATGTGAACCATGGAAGCACTGGGAGGTACTGTATCTGTGATTTTTACAGTGCAGCCAATAGAGACAGATGTGATCTGTGATTTGGTGGTGGACAGGCTGGGTGAACTCTTGGGGAAAAGATGTCATTTCAAGAGAATACATCTTACTGGATCCAACTTTTGTGAGTGCGCCTTCTGGTTGTCTGGCACTACACTCTCCTGATTCCTGCAGCACACACTCTTTTGTCCCCTGGCCACTTCACCCACTCGGTGGTTCCATTTTTCTCTTAAAAAGGTAAAGGTAAAGGACCCCTGACAGTTAAGTCCAGTCGCAAACGACTCCGGGGTTGCGCCGCTCATCTCGCTTTACTGGCCGAGGGAGCCGACGTTTGTCTGCAGACAGTTTTTCTGGGTCATGTGGCCAGCATGACTAAGCCGCTTCTGGCAAAACCAGAGCAGCACACCGAAACGCTGTTTACCTTCCTATTTATCTACTTGCACTTTGACGTGCTTTTGAACTGCTGGGTTGGCAGGAGCTGGGACTGAACAACGGGAGCTCACTCCGTCATGGGGATTCAAACTGCTGACCTTCTGATTGGCAAGCCCTAGGCTCAGTGGTTTAGACCACGGTGCCACCTGTGTCCCTACCTTTCTCTTAGTTGCTCCAATTCCTACAGTTCAACTGCCCGGATGCCCTCTGAGCCTTGAGAAGCACATAGAGCTAAAAGAGGGAATGGGAAAGAGTGGCACTCTTTCAGAGAGTCCTTCGGCTCTATGAGCTTTTCAAGGAGGGAAAAAACTAATCCCCCTTTGCCAACTCATGATGAAGGGGGCAGGGGGCAAGGAATGTTGGATAGATACTTTGTGGGCACCAGGAGAAATCCAAGACAGCATTGCACTTGTGGGAAACCCCAGCTAGAGCTGGAATTCTAAATAGTCAATGCACATACCGTATTCCATGTCGTCCCCCCTCCATTTCTTACCTGGCTAGCCCCCTTGTTGGTTCCCATCTGTAGACTGATGGTGGCTTGATCTAAAGGTTGGTCTGTGCCCAACTTAGGGTCATAGAGGTGCCGACGTGTGCCATATGCTGTCATGCCCTGCTGGCTGGCAAATTTGTTAGTGCCCATCTAGGAAGCAAAAACAGTGTTGGCAGTTAGGCTGGTCGTTCTGTCTCCTCCAAGTTTGGGTTTGGTTTGGATTTGGATTTGATATCCCGCTTTATCACTACCCTAAGGAGTCTCAAAGCAGCTAACATTCTCCTTTCCCTTCCTCCCCCACAACAAACACTCTGCGAGGTGAGTGAGGCTGAGAGACTTCAGAGAAGTGTGACTAGCCCAAGGTCACCCAGCAGCTGCATGTGGAGGAGCGGAGACGCGAACCCAGTTCCCCAGATTACGAGTCTACCACTCTTAACCACTACACCACACTGGTGAAAAGCCCCAACCCTACCCTGCCATTTACACAATGTAGAATTTCATTTATTTCTGGTTCTATCACAGATTTCAGGAAGATCTTCCAGTTGGCAGGGTCCCTGTAATTTGTTCCCATCACATTCCTGTAGACTATGTCTGGAACAGACTGGCCATATTGCATCTGTAGGCAGTGTAAGGCTTCTTTTTTAAAAATATATATATATGATTTTTATTAAATTTTCTGTTTGACAATTTCAGATAAACATTTTACGTACTTAAGATATCAATGACTTCCCTTCATCTCTTTCCATAGTTCATTTTGCATATTTTATATCCCTGCATATTTTACAAAAACTATACCAATTGTTTTTCCACTATTACATCCATCAAAACTTTTTACACAGTTGCATTTGTCTTAATGCTGCCAGCGTTTCCAGCTGTACACAATTATTTTCCATATATTCAATAAACGTTTTGTTCTTTTTGTTCTCTTATTCTCTATGTTAAGTCTGCAAGGTGTGCATATTCTGTTGGCAACTAAAGTTGACAGACTAAGCCTTCTTTTCTTAGGCCTCTGTTGTTCTTAGCCCAGTTTTCTGCCCTCCTTCCTATTTTGGCTAATAATTCTTTTTATAACCCCTGTTGGTACCTGCGTTCTGTTCTGTTACTGTTCCGACACCCTGATATTTTGTGGATTTGACCCTGTTTGAATTCCAGCAGGAATAGTAAATTTAAGAATATCAGTAACATGTTGCAGCTGCAGCTTCACAATGATTTTGAAAAAGAGGGAAATCCCTTTCCATTTATGCCTTTTTTTTAAAAAATAAAATGGATTTTTTAAAGAAAAAAAACCACACTGCTTTCAGTGGAAATAAAGCTAAAATAATTATAAAATTCCCTCAAAAGCTAAAATGATGAAAAACTATTAACTATCCAGAAAATTACCTCCAGAAGAGCTGCGGAAGCGACATTTTAAGTTCTGCTCCAGTAAACATTGGCAATGTTCACACGTTATGTGAAGGCAAAGTGCAGGGCTGGCCCTAAGGCAAGGCTGGGTGGCGCAATGCGCCAGGGTGCCGGGCCGCCAGGCAGCCGTGCTGGGAAACGGGGCGGCGGGGGGCGGGGGCAGCGGAGGGATCTTCGCACCACGGTGCCAGGGCGCCAGATATGCTTAAGACGGCCCTGGCAAAGTGCTCTGCACCACCTCAAATCTTTTGTCTCAGTGTGGTTTTGCAACTAAGCCAAGGCGAGCCCCCACACTGTCGGGCTTTATTTTCTCTAACATTCCTAAACTAGGGTTGCCATATTTCAAAAAGTGAAAACCTGGGGGGTAGGGGGCAAATGTTGTTTTTAGTTTTGCCCAAAGTTTCTGAGCTTTTTTTTTTAAAAAAATTTTTTTTTGCTTTTTGCAAAATCTCATAAATTAATGAAGTTTTTGAGCTATTTTAAAGGAAATTCACCAACATATACACTTCCAGAGATTTAAGCGATTCCACCAGGCGGTGTTTCCGATGGCTGAATGCCGGCTACGTCCTAGAAATTCCAGATGTATGGCAACCCTACCTAAACCCCTATTAAAAAGCATCTTTAGTAGTATCACCTTCTGCCTCTAGGTGGCAATGCAGTGCTCATAAATCAGTTTCCCATACATTTGTGCTTTCATCTGTGTCTTGGAAATGCTAAAGTTGAACGCAGAGCCGGCCCATCCATAAGGCAGGGTTAAGCAGCTGCCTCAGGCGGCTGAAGTGCAAGAGGCAGCACTTTGCACCACACACCCCGTCACTGTTTCTGCAATTTCTGCTGCCGCTGGAATACCGCTGTCTGATTTTCAGGGGTGTGTGTGGCTGTAGCAGGAAGCGGCACAATTCCATTTCGCCTCAGGTGGTGAAATGGGACAGGCTATCCCTGGGTGGATCCCTTGAATCTGGGAGCCTCCACCTCCCCAAACTCCTGCTGCTTCCTGTGACTTGTGGCCGCATCAGATTTTCAGCCAGGGTTGGCAAAACCAGTGCCGGATTTATGTATAAGCTAAATAAGCTATAGCTTAGGGCCCCACTGGTTTTTTTGGGGGGGGGAGTTTAAAGGGGGGAAAACTGGATGTACATTTCCAAAATATAAGATAAAAAAACAAATAAAATAAAACCTACATACAGCAACAGTGTTTTGTGTTGTGTAGGCTCCTATGATGTATGCCTGCTAGCCGGCTCCCTAAAATATCACGGGTTTGCTCATTTCTATATATAGGGTCTTTGTCCATGGAGTTTTCTTGGCAGGGTTACTGGAGTGGCTTGCCAGTTCCTTCTCCAGGTGGATCACGTTTAGTCAAAACTCTCCACTATGACCTGTCCATCTTGGGTGGTCCTGCATGGTATAGCTCATAGCTTCTCTGAGTTATTCAAGCCCCTTCGCCACGACAAGGCATTGATCCATGAAGGGATCAATTTTGAATTATGGTGCTGGAGGAGACTCTTGAGAGTCCCATGGACTGCAAGAAGATCAAACCTATCCATTCTTAAGGAAATCAGCCCTGAGTGCTCCCTGGAAGGACAGATCGTGAAGCTGAGGCTCCAATACTTTGGCCACCTCATGAGAAGAGAAGAATCCTTGGAAAAGACCCTGATGTTGGGAAAGATTGAGGGCACTAGGAGAAGGGGACGACAGAGGACAAGATGGTTGGACAGTGTTCTCGAAGCTACGAACATGAGTTTGACCAAATTGCGGGAGGCAGTGCAAGACAGGAGTGCCTGGCGTGCTATGGTCCATGGGGTCACGAAGAGTCGGACACGACTAAACAACTAAACAATATATAGGGTGCCTACATTCTGCATGGACTGGTCGCATGGCAACATGTGTGAATGGCTTTAGATACCTATTAGGTCCAAAAATTACCATATAGCATATATTCAACACAAAAAACACTGGCAATTTGTTGTTGATAAAGGACAGCTGGACATATAAAGGGCCCCATTACCTTCAGTAGCTTAGGGCCTCATCAAACCTAAATCCGGCCCTGGGCACAACTACACTAATGGTCCTTTGGGACATCCTTGCAGTCCATTTATCATCTGCTGGGGAGAATTCCCAGTATGTTTCCGAGCACAATTCAAAGTGTTGGTGCTGACCTTTAAAGCCCTAAACAGCCTCGGTCCTGTATGCCTGAAGGAGAAGCTCCACCCCCATCATTCAGCCTGGACACTGAGGTCCAACTCTGAGGGTCTTCTGGCGGTTCCCTCATTGCGAGAAGTGAGGTTACAGGGAACCAGACAGAGGGCCTTCTCGGTAGTGGCACCCGCCCTGTGGAACGCCCTTCCAACAGATGTCAAGGAAATAAGCAGCTATCCTATTTTTAAAAGACATCTGAAGGCAGCCCTGTTTAGAGAAGTTTATAATATTTAATGCTGTATTGTTTTAACATTCGATTGGGAGCCGCCCAGAGTGGCTTGGGAGACTCTGCCAGATGGGCGGGGTATGAATAAATTGTTGTTGTTGTTGTTGTTGTTGTTGTTGTTGTTGTTGTTGTTGTTGTTGTTATATTACTGAATAAATCACCAGGAAGTTCTGGAGTCACATACCTGCAGCCCGATGATGTTTCGTCCTTCCTTCAGCTTTTCAGGCAGGAATTTGCGCTGGTGTTTCTCAGCGTATTTCACTCCCATATTCACCTTGTTACCTTTCGTCTTGGCCTGTAGGAAAGTGAGAAGCAGAAGTCCCTTCAAGTTCTGCCCTTGCCCTGCGCTAATGCCTAAAGAGTAAGATGCAAGTTTGTCCTCTCAGGTATATAGCAGAAGCTTCCGCTTTTCCAAGAGTGAGGAGGGCTCTGTTTTGAACACTAGCTGAGACCAGCAAGCGGCAGGCCCGTCCTAGCCATAGAGGCTAGTGGCGCGGAGAACCACGGCGCCGGGCGCTGGAGGGCGCTGGAAGGGCGCCAAGTGAGCACAGGGTTCCGACGATCTGGCCAGGACTGCGCTCCACGAGATGAGAGGCTGCGCCGCGTCTCTCTCCTTCTCTGAGGACTCCGCCTCCTTCTCGTTTCCCCAGCACTGGGTTCCGCTCAGTCGAGCTTCGCCACCAGCGAGCGCACAGTGCCCAAGCAGCTCTTGCTGGTCCTGTGGTGCGCGCGCTGGTGGCGAAGCTTGACTGAGCGGAACCCAGCGCTGGGGAAATGAGAAGGAGGTGCAGCACGGAGTCCTCTGAGGTGGCCTCCCGCTGCTGCCGTGGTCCGCTTGCCATTCCCGGGCCCTTGGAGAGGCTCAGGAGGGGGGCGCTGGAGGGACCTAGCGCCAGGGCACTGGATGGGCTTAAGACGGCCCTGGCAAGCAGCTTCCTTGCTCAGACGTGCTGGGCTTATTGTGGCTTGGATCAGATAGGCCAAGCCTCAGCACTTAATTTTGAAGAGGCTTTTCTTAAAATGAGAGCTGGTCCCCTTTCCTAGAATCTCTGTGCCTTAAGTTCTTAGAGGGTGGGAATAGGCTGTGGGTTACAGTGCAGCGGAGGAAAAGCTCTCTTTATATTCCAGGGCTTAGGATCTTATATTGCAGACACATTCTGAGACTGAGCCTTGCTGACAAAACATACCATATTTTTCCGTGTATTAGACAAGGTTTTTTGACTCAAAAATCATGTCAAAAAAACTGGGGGCGTCCTATACACGGATAGTGGCATGGGGGGCGAGCTACAAGCTGGTTGGCGGACGCGCAATTCCCCTCCATGCAGCTGCGGGAGGCGGCCCGCGCTCTAGGGAGCTTCCCGCCCGCAGTGGCATGGGGGGAGCAGCTACCCTTCCTGCAGCCAATCAGAAGCCGCGATTTGGTTTTCGAACGTTTTGGAAGTTGAACGGACTTCCGGAACGGATTCCGATTGACTTCCAAGGTACAACTGTATACTGCAATGTTTAGCTGGTGAAATATCACGAAGTAGAAAACAAGCTCTATCCTTATTTCAGACATTGTGATACAGGGCCGGCCCTACGGCCAGGCTGGGTGGCGCAGGGCACCATGGCGCCGGCCCGCCAGGAGGGCGCCGCGAGCTGCGCCCGACCGCTGGCCGGCTGGTCCGCTGTGCCCACGGTAACCGCGCTGTGCCTGCCCGCCCACCTGCCGTGCAGTAGCGCCTGTGGCAGCCGTGCTGCGCCCACCCGCCCACCACACTGGGAAACGGGGCGGGGGGTGCGCCGGAGGGATGTGGCGCACCACGGCGCCAGGGGCGCTTAAGACAGCCCTGTTGTGATACATCAGTATTTTGCGATGTTTAGCTGGTGATATATCGCAATTTTGAAAACCAGATATCGCCCATCTCTACTGCCATCCCATATTGAATCAGAGCCAGTGGCAGTGAGAGCCACAAACTAAGGGTCTCCTATTGGAATCATATCTTAAGCCATGAACTCTCCAGGTGGCCTCAGGCAAGTGACTGTTCTCTTGACTCCGTATGCAATATGGGGACGCAGTTGACTGAAAAAATTACTGAGGGCATGTTGGTGAAACACTTTTATCACTCTTAAATCAAGAACGAATAGATTACAAAACAGTTTCTATCCAAGAGCTATAACCACCTTAAATGATGTAACTAAATACAGTGGTACCTCTACTTACGAATAACTCTACTTACAAATGTTTCTACTTACGAATGGAGCGCCGTCTGCCATCTTGGATGTGGTTTAGATAGGATTTTTTCTACTTACGAATTTTTAGATAGGGTTGCTTCGACACGAATTTTTTATCCCAATGTATTCCTATGGGATTCGACTTACAATTTTTTTCGACTTACAAATGTGTGTTCGGAACGCATTAAATTCGTAAGTAGAGGTACCACTGTAATATGATCTTGGGGGAGTTGTGATGGGTGTGTAGGTATGGGTGTGTGTGGCTGTAATTGTCTTTTTGTTTTGTTTTTATGAGATGGCATTCAATTCGTTGTACTATGTACAATGACAATAAAGTATCTATCTATCTATCTATCTATCTATCTATCTATCTATCTATCTATCTATCATCTATCTATCGCTGTTCCATCACCGCTACTTGCATTTTTACAAGGAAAAGTGGGCAACTGGGATCCCAGATCACTTACCATGCTAGCCAGAGCAATCAGAGTAGACTGGACTTGGGTGTGGTTTGTGTTTTCAAAGAGGTCATTGGCCTCGAAGCTGTCATGGGGCTTCACTCCATATTTTGTGATTGCCTTAATGAAGTTGCCAATGTTCTCCAGCTGCAAAAGAGGAGAGGCCAATGAATAATCTGCCCTTGGCTTTTCTTACCCTAGCGTGCTTCTCCAGGCGATGACTGCCTTCCACAAATACCCCATTGGCAATGGACAGTGGCATTTGAGCAGATAGATCTGTGGCCATGCAGATGTTGCCAGATTCTCAAGTATTCCTCTTCTCTGGAGAGAGCACCCTCTTTTTAGCTCAAGCCCTCTCTTTCCCCCCCATCTCCACCCCCATCATTCAGCCCGGACACTGAGATCCAGTGCCGAGGGCCTTCCGGCGGTCGGTTCCCTCACTGCGAGAAGCAAAGCTACAGGGAACTAGGCAGAGGGCCTTCTCGGTAGTGGCACCCGCCCTGTGGAATGCCCTCCCACCAGAGGTCAGAGAGATAAACAACTACCTGACATTTAGAAAATACCTAAAGGCAGCCCCGTTTAGGGAAGTTTTTAGTCTGTGATATTTTAATGTATTTTGATGTGTTGGAAGCCGCCCAGAGTGGCGAGGGAGACCTGGCCAGATGGGCGGGGCATAAATTTATTATTATTATTATTATTATTATTATTATTATTATTATTATTATTCTCCCACACATGCACAGACGTTGCTAAATCAAGGCTCGCAGGAATAATGGACAAAAGTCAAAGACCAAAATGCGATTGCGGCAGGTTATTTTGCGTGATTGTGCAGAAGCCTTTTGTGGGAGATAAAACTGATGGCCATACAGAAAAAGCTTGGCTAAGGAACTCGCAGAATTTGATCATTAAAGTTGAGACTAGGTTTTTTAATCAGTTCATCCTTTTCCACTCCGCTTTCCAAAGCAGGATTTGGAGAGGCAAGCTTAATGAGGGATACATGGATTAGCAATGAATTAGAGGGCATGTTTACCTGGTGCCAGTTCTGTGTGGACTCGTTCACCTTCCTCACAGATCCAGGTTGGAGTTTGTTAATAAGGCTGGAAGACAGAAATGGGAGAAGGAAGTTTATTTCTTAAGTGTCGTGTGTGCTGTTCAGTGTAAGGATGGCTTCATGTGCTGTGTGTTTATCCTTCAAGACTTCCCAATCTGCAAGTCTTTTGATGCAAGAACACACTGTGTTTTGTAAGTGACGGAGTGCACTTTTTCTATACACAGGGAACCTCTGTACTGTATATGCATATATTTGCAAGGCAATCAGCAGAAAGAATGCTCCTTGTTATATAGAAACACTGGGACCATTCCTTATTGTAGAATTGGGTAATGAATGCTGCTGCTTTTCAGTTTACAACTAGATCCTCTGGATCAGATAAAGGCCTGCATGATCCATTGCTCAAGCTGAAGGATGATGGTTACAAAAAACCAAATACAGAAAATATAATAAAACATAGTAAAAAGATGCACAGCACTCCTATTCAATTGCTATATTATCTTCTGATATATTCTTGTTTAAAACAAGGCAATTAAAATCTATTACTACTCACAACAAAAACCAGTTGATGATTATTGCTGAATTTTCCCATTTTTAAGTTGTTGTTTTTTCTTTCCAACTATCAAACTATCTTTAGGAGGAAGACAATTTTTTAATAATCTAGGTTGATGCTAGAGGGAAATAAGAGAATGGCAGGTGTTGCTTTACCTTTCTAAGTTTGAGCGGTGTTGAACTCATTTGTTAGTGGGATTTTTAATTTTTTTAAAAAAATATTCAAAATAATAAATAGGTAAAGCAGTCTCGAGGAAGGCAGGAATGAATCCACCTCTCTGCCAATTGGCTGGGGTGGTGAGTAGGATTGCCAAACCATCAGCTAGGTTGTTTGACCTCTGGGCTGCTTGCCAGAACACTTTATGTAAAACCTAGCATCGGGGCTGGCTTGAAAGTTTTTATGACAGCTGGACTTTTGTGTAAAATCCATCAACATAATTTCTGTTAGTTAGGGTTGCCATACATCCAATTCCCCCCAAGATTCCAATAGTGAAATTTGCGTCAGGGGCGGAGGGAAGGATTTTGAAAAACTGACAAAATCTCCAGGTTTTTGCCAGCAGAACCAGGACGTGTGTGGTGTGTGTGTGTATATCACTCTTTGCCTTTTTCGGTTGCTTCCCCCCCCCCCAAAAAAGCTCAACATCCTTTTAAAATGTGGCTCTCTTTTGGGGGGGGAGGCGTGTTATTGGGCTATTTTGATTTTATATACAGTGGTACCTCTACTTACGAATTTAATGCGTTCCGAACGCACATTTGTAAGTCGAATAAATTTGTAAGTCGAATCCCATAGGAATGCATTGGGAGAAAAAATTCGTAAGTAGAAGCAACCCTATCTAAAAATTTGTAAGTAGAAAAAAATCCTATCTAAACTGCATCCAAGATGGCGGACGGAGCTCCATTCATAAGTAGAAACATTCGTAAGTAGAGTTATTCGTAAGTAGAGGTACCACTGTATTGTGATCTTTTCTGTGAACCGCCCTGAGACCTCCGAGTATAGGGCAACAAACAAACAAACAAACCTCTGTGTCTGGATTTTTTACTTCTTGAAACATGGCAACCCTACATTAATGTTCATGCTTCAGCTGTGTAGCTTATTTACAGAGCCAGGCCAATGACCTCAGAGCAGCGTATCATCTCACATGCTGCAAGGTTTGTGTGTGTGCTTTTTTCCTTAGGCATCCTGCAAAGGTTCTATTGAGGCAGGGCGGGAATTTGGCAAGGGGTCTGCCCTTGTACCCTCGGTCACGAGATCCAAGGCTTGGCCCACGGTGTTTGATCTTGTGACTGGGGCTGGCAGATAACAATAAAGTTTTCGGATTATTAGGTAAGTTATTTAAGGGATGTAATTCTTGAAGACAAAATGGGAACTAACAGTAAATTTATTATTTGCAGCAAAGATAAATATTGCAAAAGTCAGGGGGGGGAGCCTAAGTTCCTCCCATTTCAGAATGTGTCAAAAGTATCTGGGATGCTGTAGTTTCATCTGTCAACATACTACATAAGAGAGGCAACACTATATAGATTTTTTTTAGAGTGCTAGGTAGTGGTGATCGTGTTTTAGAACAAGTTTTGGTAGAATACGCATATGTATAATTTATTTACATTGTTGTAAAATGATAATTATTTTGTTATACTTTTAAAAGAGATTACTTCCTTCCCTTTTCAAGTATTTCTTTATCTCATAACCTTTTATTTTGACCTACTTAAGGGATTTATGGATTAAACTATGCTTGTAATTACTTATATCTGCAGTAGAGCATGAGACTTAATTCCAGGGTTGTGGGTTCAAGCCCCACATTGGGTGAAAGATTCCTGCATTGCAGGGGTTGGACTAGATGACCCCCCCATTGCACACTTTTTGCTGCTTACAGAGGAGGTCAACGCTACATTAAAACAAATGGTCCATCAGCAGAAGCCTTTCTGCGTGCCCGACAGAACAGCCTCCCTCTCCTCTTTCCATGTGCTGCTATGTGCGTGCTCTCGAGCCCCCTGAGCCAATTGGGAAGGGTACTGGGGCACAGGGGGATGGGGAGCCCCAATGCACTAGCGAAAGACCTTGTGCCTTTGCACAGGCTCCCACTAGTAGAACTAGGGAATCAGCTATATGGAAGCCAGAGCGCACAGAAATGCTGTTTACCTTCCCGTCGCTGTGGTACCTATTTATCTACTTGCACTGGCATGCTTTAACTGCTAGGTTGGCAGGAGCTGGGACAGAGCAACGGGAGCTCACCCCGTGGCGGGGATTCGAACCGCCGACCTTCCGATCACCAAGCCCAAGAGGCTCAGTGCTTTAGACCACAGCGCCACCCGCGCCCCAAGAAGCGTAGGGTGTGCTCCACAGAGGCAGGATCTGCTGCCCCTCCCAGTTACCTGAAGCATGATGCCCTGAGGCAACTGCCTCACCTTGCCTCATGGGTGTGTATTACTCAAACCCACTATGAACTCTCTTAAACAGATGTCTCTTGCCAGCGCTGGGCACTCTGTCATACAACTTGTCTCATCATTACAAAAGCTGCGAGTTCTGGGTGCCAGGGTGTGGGTGGTGATATTCTTTGGTGTCCACCCTTCAAAAAAGAATACTTACTCGCAAAGGATGACTCCATCTTTCAGACTTTCCATAAAGTTGTCCCCGATGCGCTTCCCGGTCAGCTCCTCAATCCATTGCCGCAGTTCGTGCTCCTTCTGGGGATCGTATTTTTGTGCTAGCTATAGAGGAACAGAGTATTTTGGAATTAGGTCCAATATCTGGTGAAGCTCCAGTCACTAAAGTGATGATGATGATGATGATGATGAAGAGGAGTTTGGATTTGATATCCCGCTTTATCACTACCCAAACGAGTCTCAAAGCGGCTAACATTCTCCTTTCCCTTCCTCCCCCACAACAAACACTCTGTGAGGTGAGTTGGGCTGAGAGACTTCAGAGAAGTGTGACTAGCCCAAGGTCACACAGCAGCTGCATGTGGAGGAACGGAGACGCGAACCCGGTTCCCCAGATTACGAGTCCACCGCTCTTCACCACTACACCACACTGGCTCTCACACTGGATGCTAATGTCCAGCCTTTTGATCATGTTTCCATCTGCAGATGACAGCAGACCTGGAAAGCCTTTTTAGCAGAAGGCTGCCATCTCCATTTCAGAGAAGGGCCCGTTAAGGCCTGCAAGGGATTAGGAGAATTAATTGAGGATAAGACAGTCGATGGCTACTAGAAATGATAGCTACATATTACGTTCAGTATCGGAAGTAGAATAGCGCCGAATGCAATAGGGAGTAAACAGCAGCAAGAGAGGACTATCGCCCTCACGATTTCTTCTTGTGGGGCTTCTCACAGGTGGTCACTGTGGGAAGGAGCGGGGGAGGACCTTGGTAATATGGCACCCAGCATGAGGCCAAATTTTGACACAAACACCCAACCCTTATACTTCCTTCCCAAAGCTGGCTAAGCGAGGTGCTGGGCTTTGGGAAGGAGGTGCAAGGCTCTGGCAGGGCCCCAGAGCCCTCTCAGCTCCTTCCCAAAGCTGGACAAGGGCTAACTAGGCTTTGGGAGGGAGGTGGGAAGGTGCCCTCTTGGCTCGGCACCCTGGGCACTGCCCTAAATCCACCTCTGGAAACAGAATGCTGGACTTTGGTCTGACCCAGCAGGGCCTTTTATGTTCTTAACAGGGCCGTCTCAAGCATGTCAGGCGCCCTGGAGCCGTGGTGCGGAGATCGCTCCGGCGCCCCCGCTCTGGTGGGCAGGCGCAGTGTGCAGCATAGCTTCCACACGGCTTTGCAGCGCCCCCCTGCCAGCCCCGCGCCCCGCGCCACCCAGCCTACCCCTAGAACTGGCCCTGGTTCTTAACTGGCCAGAGGTGGCCTCCTTGTTTACTCTGAGAATTAAGGTTCATGTACAGCTAAGAAGTACAGCAATTCGGATCACGGTGAAGCATTATGGTCAAGATCTGCTCATTTTCATCACCAAGGAAAGGCAAAATATTTGCACACCATTAACAAATCAATATTGCATGCAATATTGTATCCAAATGCACTGATTTCTGCCTTAAATTGTGCTATCTGCACTCTTTAATTCTGAACTTCTTAAGTATGTTCAAGCTAGTTTCCGTGTGGCAACAAAGAGTTGTGAAATTGAACCTGGCTTTCATTTCTTTGTTGATTTTCTACCGTATATACAGGGGAACTCCTGCTAACACGGGGGTTCCATTCATGGCCACTGCGCGTCAGTCCATTCCAACCCAGTTTACCCCTTTCTGCTCCTGCCCCACTCCCCTTTCAGTGCCAAAAACAGTGTGCACATCAGCAGTCATGTGCTTGCGATCATGCACAAGTGGGAAGGTGCCTGAAGGCAGGCACACGCACACACATACACACACACACATGCACAGACATCCCTTTCAACGATGGGGTGCAAATTGTTTGGTATGTTGGTTGCACTTCTGGTCTTTGGAATGCGTGGAATTTTCAGGGGTGTTTAATGGCGACCTACGTGGAACCAGGACAAGGCCAATGGCGGAAGCCCCAAAATGCGGTGCCCTTACAGGCCCACCCCACCAACAGAGAAGTGGCACTGGCAAGATGTCACAAGATCTTGCCCAAATCTCGTGATATCTCAAGAGAGCTCCACAAGTTCTCACTGGAACCTGCCACCGCTGCTTCATGGGTGCCAGCATGCAACTCAGGTAAGGAAGGCTTCAGCGGGGGTAGCACAGTAGCACCTTTTAATTTCACTGCAGTTGGCAAAATAGGGCACCCCAACCCCCAGACAAGTTGTGGAGCTGGAATTAAGAAAGGGCTCTTCTCATTTTCTTATCTTATTAGTTTTGAATGCAAGCTGTCAAAGACCAGATTTGGACATAAGAAGTCAGAATTTGTCTTAAACCATGGTTTGATAGGAGTGGATTTGCATCTTTCTGCTGCCGTCCTTTCTGCTGCCCCTTGTGTGCTCTGTTCTCTCTTTTCTATACCCCTCCCTCCAGTTTGTTTCAAAGAAAACCAAGGTTTATTTCTGGCTTCCTGATCATAGTGGGTTGAAACAAGGCAAGGCATAATATAGCTTCTTTGAGCTGTGCCAGGATGGGAGACTAGGAGCATGTTCATGAGCAAACCACGTTTTAAGACAAACTGACGTCTTGTGATGTACAAACCTGGCCAATACCCTTATTTTCTGCTACCCACCCCTGGTAAAATATTGTCCCAACGATGTATGCATAAGATTGCAACCATGGTTATCTTATCATGGAATGTGAGGAGGGTGACAATGCCTATTCCACCAAAGGCTTTGGTTCTGTGCACTCCTCAAAGCAAGCATGTACAGATAAGGCTGCACATTCCATCAAACTTTTTTTTTACGTTAATTGTAAGTTTGTCAACAACAAACACATTGCTCTGTGTTGTTTCTGAAGACAACACAGAACAAACTGCTGCAGACCGCGGCCGTCTTTGTAAGTTGAAGTCTTCGCTTGTCGAAGCACCGCTTCTGCACATGCGCAAAGCACGATTTCGCACTTCTGCGCCGGCCGGCCGTGCCGCTTTGCGCAGGCGCAGAATGCGTGTGTGGCAAAAAGACTTCCGGGGTTGTCGACTTCAGAAGTCGAAACCTTCGGAAGTCGAATCGTTCGGTTGTCGAGGTACCACTGTAGTGCTCAGCAAGCCGAGCAGAGCTTGCAGCAACGTGTAGTGGTGTCCGACAGGGGGATGCTCTGAGAGTGATCATGGATAGCAGATATTACCTGACCTGACTGTCTCTATTTTCAGCTCTGTTGGACTGTATGTTAATGCAGTGGAAACTTATACCAACCATAGAGAGCAACGAGTCACCAGTGTTTGGGTTTTTATGTACCTCTGGGAAAAGCAACCTTGGCGCCAGCTTGTCTCTTTATTTGGAAATGTGCTTGCAAACCAGGTCCTGGCATTCCTTCTAAGGGCTTTTTCAGCCCCCCAAAGCAACTGGGGTCTTGGATTCTACTGGCCCCACGGGAGTGTGCTTCCTGAGTGACAGGAGAAAGCTTGAGGAGTTTATGATCTGCTGGTTTGTGAAAAAATCCATGACGTTATTTCAGCCACTCTCTGCCAGCCCAAGAGGCCAGATGATTAAGCCATTAAAACCAAAACCGCTGCAGTGACAGTCATCTGTGCTGCCCTTGTAGGTTTTTTTTATTTTAAAAACGAATCTCCCAGAGCAGGCAGGACCACAGGTTTCATCCCTGCTTCAGCTTGGCAACCGGCACATGGAGAAATCTCATGTGGTTTCTCTACCTTACCCCCAAAGGGATTCCAAAGGATGGTGCAAGGGAAGGGAATCCTCCCTCTGCTAAAAAAACAAAACAAAATCAGGAATTTGTGGAAGCTAATGTACCAAATGTGCACACAGAAAAATAAGGTCTTCATGACCTATTTGTGATATACGGCCCCCATCAGGAAGCCTCCTCAGTCTATTGTGATCACTCTGCATCCTTCTTTTAGTTACGCTAGATATGGTGCTTCCGGCCCTCAGCTCCTCGTGTGACTTTTGAGGTCTCTTCCCGCACAGTTTTCGAGTCCTCCACCAAACCCACACAGTTCCATCTTTGGAGTTTGGGTGAGCTTTAAACCCCTTCCCCTTAGAATATGAACCCTGTTTCATGGTTATCATGAAATCATCTTTCAATCATCACTTGTGCTGTGCCTAGAAAACATGGTTCAAAGCTGTCTTGCGCTTGACCCAAGCTTTCTCGGCACGGACAGTGTGGGGGAAACCAAACTGCTGTTTGTTCCGATTGAGTGATAAAGAGTGATTTTCCCCTTGGGTGGGGGAGGGAGGGAGAGTAGCGAGAAGAGAGCTAAGTGTGGATAAGCCCCAACTTGTCCAAACAGTGGCAGAGGCTTCACCTGTCACAATATAGATTCTATTGGTTTAGTCTGGTCCATCTTAAACCCCAAGAAACTGAGGAAGAGCAACCTGGGTTATATATCCGGATGTTAACAATCGAGTGCTTCTCTCTCTCATACCAAGCTTTTCCACAGCTAAAGATCTTCTCTGAGCTTCTTTTTTGGCACATACCGGTAGGTAGTAGGGTGAAGTTTCAAATGCCTGTATTTTCCTTCTCACTAGGTTTAATTCAGTGGGAAGAAAGGGGGCAGGATTTGTATTAGAAAAGTCTTCTCGTTCCCTTTGTGAATTTTTGATTCAGATTGCAGCTTCCTGCAGCTGCTGTAGGTTACTTTAAAACAACAACAAAACCCACAATGACTTCAGGGCAAGCATTCTTATGATGTAATCTGATCGAAGCCAGCCAACGCAGCAGCCATCCACAACGCGTTGTTCCACTAAGATTTTGATTTGGGGAACAGCTCATTCTAATACAGCAATCCAATGAGGAAAATCTAATACAGTATTTCCTAAGCCCTTCTAGAGCTGGCAGGACTCTGAGCCTCTGACAACATTCTGTTCTGATGGCTCTCATCCCATGCTCCTGGCTGGTTGTTGCAAAGGCTGGAGAGATTTGCTTTGAATTTTGTGGGGATTTCTGCAGGCTATAAGACTCTTCCAACCTGCTGCCTCTAGATTCACTGCCTCTAGATTTCCCCTCATAAGCGGGCTGTATGGTTGAGTGCAGGATGCAATGCTTGACAGAAACAGGAACAAGGGTTGTGTGGGATTTTGTGTAAGAATCCCGTCTTCATCAAATCTTCAGGCTGTGCCACCTATGCTGCGTTTCCTAAACTCCCAGCCTGCTGTTTGGACTAGCAGAGATCACTAAAATCCTGGTGCAGCTCACAGAATCCTAGAGTTGAAAGGGACGCCCGAGGGGATTTCTAGTCCAACCCCTGCAATGCAGGAATCTCAACAAAAGCCACCATGTCAGATGGCCATCACCTATTCATACACAAAATACGCTCTTTGGAATGCATTTTGTAATTGTAAAAGAACTACTGGGAAGGGTTTTTTCAAGATATGTCCCTCAACTACAGAGACAATATTTGGGATCATTTAAGAGAGTGGTTTCAGGATTGCTCTCTTGTACAGTTTCAGACACGTGGTTTATGTACTTAAGTATGTGTGTTTACCTTGTGCACTTATGAACAGGGCTTTTTTTCAGCCGGAACAAACCGGAACACATTTCCGGCACGTCTCAGGTGGGCGCCGTTGCCATTCTAAGAGAATGAGGGAGGCATTCTAAGGACTCGGTTGGTAAAGGTAAAGGGACCCCTGACAGTTAAGTCCAGTCGCGAATGACTCTGGGATTGCGGCGCTCATCTCGCTTTACAAGCCGAGGGAGCCGGCGTTTGTCTGCTCCGCAGACAGTTTTTCCGGGTCATGTGGCCAGCATGACTAAACCGCTTCTGGCGCAACAGAACACTGACACCAGAGCAATGCACGGAAATGCCACTTACCTTCCCGCTGGAGCGGTACCTATTAATCTACTTGCACTTTTGGCATGCTTTTGAACTGCTAGGTTGGCAGGAGCTGGGGCTGCGTAATGGGAGCTCACCCCGTCGCGGGGATTCGAACCGCCATCCTTTTTGATCACCAAGCCCAAGGCTCAGTGGTTTAGACCACAGCTGCAAATAAATGTTTTAAATGTGTTGTAAAGTGCAATATAAAAATGTGACACTAGATGGTAACTGTGAGCTATGACAAATTCAATGCATTTTTCAAAAAAAATTAAATAAAAATATATATTTTCACAGCATTTTTTAAATATGTGTGTAGATTCCACCATGGTGAGTTCCAGCCCCTCTTTTTCTAGAAAGATGGCATTGCTTATGAACATTCATTTCATTTATGACCTTAGAATTCTTATAATGAACAGAACTAATTCATTAGGGAGCAAATGAAAACGTTTAAAGTCCAGAGCAGAGCAGATGTAAAGTAGCTAATCACATTGTAATCACATTGTGATTAGTTAAAAGGTGAACAAGTGTATGCACTCCGAGAGAGAGAAGAGAAAGACTTTTGAGGACATGCAGTGAGTCAGAGGAAGAAATTAACAGAGAGATTAGGGCTGGAATGCCAGCCTAATCTCCTGGCAAAGTATCCAGAAAGGAATTTATAAACCAGAGGTACTACTGATTCCATGCCCTCATCCTTGGTCCCAGAACCATGCCTTTGCCATTAGGAATCTGAGCACCTAGACCAGGGGGGGACAATCGAAAGTGGACCTTCAGATATTTCCAACTCCCATCAGCCCCACGCAGCATGGCCAATGGTCAGGGATTATGGGAGTTGTAGTTCAGTAGTGACGTAGGGTGGGCCACAGGAGCAGCTTTTGCATTCATGGCAAGCAGGCTGCTCTGTTCTGTAAACCGACTGCCTGCGCTGGATCTCAGAGGTGCTCTGATAGCATTGCTCCTCTCCATTCTTGGTACTTGGCAGCCCAAGCTGCAGCGGAGAGAGAGAGAGAGAGCATTCCTTGGTCCCTCTCTCTGGACATGAGGCAGCTTCATACCTTCAGCTAGTGCCAGGGAGCTCTGCCAACCCAAACAGGCTGTGTCCCCTCTAGGAGGAATTCACCAAACTTGGGAGAAAAATGGGGGATGTGTCCGTTCTAGATCCACAAGGATTTATCCCTCTGCTGGGATGTTTCAAAGACATAGTGGGCTGAGCAGGACTTTTGTGTGGACATTTGGCTAAACACTAAGTGTTAGAAGTGATGTTAAGACTCCTTATTTATTTGATTTATCTTCTAGGAGGTTAAGCCTTACTGAAACCTAACTCAAAAGCCGTGAGCTGATTGCTACATTTGCAACCAGCGCCTAAAATAATGCAAGTGAGGTGTGGGGGGGGGTTGCGGGGGGGGGGGACCTTTCCCAATACTGATAAGCAGCTTCACTGAGCTCTTCTGGACCCTGTTTTCATATTCGGTTTGGAACTCAGTCTAAAGCATCATGTCTGACCATTTTTGTACGCAGCTTAAAACCCTACAGCTCGCGGTTTGCAAAACGAATAAGAAAAAAGGTTAAAAAGCATTGCCAAGCATTCTGATTTTTCCGCCCGCCTGTGAAAAGTGGCTTAACTGACTCAGTTGTGTGAGTCAGCTGGAGTTCTTTGTTCTGCAGGCGTAGCTGAGACTGTAATGTTCTTCAGGCTATATCACATAGGTAGCGTTTTGATGTCATGGCAGGTAACCAAGATGGCTGCCGGGGTGCACTCAACTAGCTACTTAATAGCTGGAACAAGGAGTACCAACAAAGTATTGTCATTTATAATGTTGTCCGTATTGAACTTCATGGCTGACATTGTGTGGACATTTGGTTTTCTTATACAGTGGTACCTCGACTTACGAATGACTCGACAACCGAATTTTTTGACTTACGAATGGGGCAAATGGCCGCGCGCTTACGAATGTCTCGACATCCGGGGGGAAACCGCGGCGGTTTTAGATAGGGATTTTTCGACTTACAAATTTTTAGATGGGGTTGCTTCGACTTACGAATTTTTCCGCTTCCAATGCATTCCTACGGGAAATCACGTTTCCAATGGCGTTTTTCAACTTACGAATTTTTCGACTTACGAAGGTGCCTTCAGAACGGATTAAATTCGTAAGTTGAGGCACCACTGTATTACAATTTGTGGGGGAACTTGGAGCTTCCATGTCCATTCAACAGACTGATGTGTGCACAAATCATTGTGATATTGATACCATAAAAATAAGTGAACACCAGGAGCAGGGGTGCCAACTTGAATAAAATATGGGGGGGCAGGTAAGCCCTGCCCCACATAACTGATCACACAACACAGTGCACACACACCATTTGAATGACAATGCCCATTCACCTAGGTGTTGTCTCCTACCACAGGGTTGCCACATGTACAGAATTTCCTGGACATACCTGGAATACTGCAGTTGGAAGCAGTGTCCGGGTGGAAATCGGAAAAAGGTCCAGGGGAAATCCGGACCTACGGCAACCCATGTCAGCAGTGTCATTTTTGCCAAATTTTGCTCAACAACTTTTCGCATTTTGAAATATGTCAACCCTATCCTATGATCATGATATTAGTGAATGCGCAGCCCACATTAGAACAGCTAGTGGTGGCTGGTGCTCCACTGGGCCTGGTGCTCAATAGTAGGCAGAGCCAACTAATTCTAGTCTTGCCCCCATCCTCCTCTCTTGAAACCCGGAAAACACTTGAGACTAAGGGGGAGAAGCCGACAGGTAGTTGTCATCCCTTGGACCAGTTCCAAGTGAGAAAGGAGGCAGAGGGGAGCTGGCAGAGGGCAGGCTGAAGTTGGTGGGGCAGTGCCCATCATAAAACATACAGATATTGAAGTTAACCCTTTATTCAAAGAAACACCCCTTCCTAGTAGGTCTTGCCCCAATGAAGCAGTTGCAAGGACCAAAGGTCCCTGTCTTCCCACCGCTCCCTAAGTCTCGTCCTTTTCCGGGACCTTCCCAAGCAACCTGAGATTTATCCACCTTGTCTGTCTTTGAGAATGACCTCTGGGAGACCAGTGGGGAGGCGAGCTTATCGCAGCGGGGGTGGGGGGGGACACTCCCTGGCTTCTTCAGCTACTTGCCTCATCTCTGCCTCTTGGCCCTTGTCCTCTCCAGCCTCTGCATCTGCCTCCGATTCTGGACTGCTCTCTGCCACAGACTCTTCCTGCTCACCATACGCTGTTACTTCTTAAGCTTCTGACACCTCCTCCTCCCAGTCTGCTCCCTCTTCTCCCTCTGACCACTCCTTGTCGTCCCACTGCTACTCCCCTGGCACTGAGCCTTCTACCATTGGGGGCTCCCCTGAGGGTATGGCCCTAGCTGGTGTCTCCCACCGCTCCTCTGCATCCAGCCACTCCATGACAGCCAATTTATCTAACCATTGTTTATGGCCAGCATTACGTGTGAACAAAGTTAACTTGTTCCAAAGTTGAACAAATGCCTGGGGTGTCAAAAACTTTCCACGCCAGAGACTGTTTGGTCTATCCCTGCACATAGATTGATCGGTGGTGTGTGTTAGTGTACTTCATCCAAGTTCTCCCTCTGCATTATTTGGCCTCTTTAGTCCCTTGAAATCTATGGTTTTATGATGTGCTGCAGTTGCAAGAGATCAAAGGTGAAGAAGCATAAAATATTAGTAATGAAACAAAAATCTCGTCTGGTATTTGAAGGTACAAAGGTAAAAGGCAAAGGACCCTTGGATGGTTAAGTCCGGTCAAAGGTGACTATGGGGTTGTGGCGCTCATCTCGCTTTCAGGCCGAGGGAGCTGGCGTTTGTCAAGACAGCTTTCCGGGTCATGTGGCCAGCATGACTAAACCACTTCTGGTGCACGGAGGACCGTGACAAGTGCCAGAGCACATTGAAACACTGTTTACCTTCCCGCCACAGTGGTACCTATTTATCTACTTGCATTGGCATGCTTTCGAACTGCTAGGTTGGCAGGAGCTGGGACAGAGCAACAGGAGCTTACCCTGTTGCGGGGATTCGAACCGCCAACCTTCTGATCGGCAAGCCCAAGAGGCTCAGTGGTTTAGACCACAGCGCCACCCGTGTCCTTGAAGGTATTAGCAACCTTCAAGAGGCTGGGGGTGCTTTCACCTGACCTGTTTACTGAGCATTCACTCAGACATGTTTGGAGGGAGGTTAGGCAACATTGGCCATTTGGTGAGCGCTCAGGCTGATATGATAGCAAAGAGGCTAGACCATGTCACATCAAAGCAAGTGTTACCCACACTTTCCTGTCACTTTCCTTATTGCAAACAGTCCAATCTTTTAGAGAGGCATGTTTGTCGGCTAAAAGCGCCAACCTGAATTTTCCAGGAGGTGATTGGATCCCACCCCAAAATAGTGAAAATTATAATAGTCTGGAACTGCTGCCAATCAGTTTGGGCACCAACCGAAAGCTAGTGGGACAGTATGTCCTTTGTTTAGAGATGTTCTCGGATTTCTCTGTCACAGGAACTTTGGACTGATGCACAAAACTCAGACAATCAAAACACCAATAATTCACTGCACTTAGGAGCATCACAGCAGCGCCATCGCTACAGGAAGGGGAAGCTGAGGTTTTTGCCCTGGGTGAAGCCTCCAGAGGGGCGTCATTGAGGCTCACAGCCTGTGAGCAAATGTGCATGCAGAGGGGCAAACTGGGTCTTTATTTCAGTGCAAGCTGAAATGAAGCCTAGTTTCACCCCTACACCCATAGGGGCATAGCCAAGGTTGGCCAGGGAGGGGCAGCTGCCCCCCATAAAAAAAAATACATAGCTAACTGAGATTCTGCCCCCAACCCCCAAAAAGGCCTGCTGCCCCCCCCCCAACAAAAATCCTGGCTACACCCAGCCTACGCCCCAGAGCTAAGAAAAGAAACGGGGGAAAATTACAGTGAGCAGCCAGGCTTGAATGATTAGGGTCGCTTACTTGAGCTGCACATGTAATAGAACAGGCATCCCCAAACTTCGGCCCTCCAGATGTTTTGGACTACAATTCCCATCTTCCCTGACCACTAGTCCTGTTAGCTAGGGATCATGGGAGTTGTAGGCCAAAACATCTGGAGGGCCGTAGTTTGGGGATGCCTGTAATAGAAGCTTAGAAGGTTCTTTTCTCAGTTTCTGTTTCTTTGCGGTCCGAATAATTTGAGCTGGTTTGCGGAATGCTTATTGGTTCTGATGAGAATGGGCTAGGCTTCTAACAGGAGCTCTCTGGAAATATTTTGATTGCTAGGCTCTGTACTATATCCACTAGCCAGGCCCACTCCTGTCCAGGAAACTTTGAAGCAAGTGCTTGGACTACATAACTTGGATGGAACCATCAGACCTGGTACTGACAACACAACAGAGGCAGGAATGCACACGAGTGAAGGGAAATACTTGCATTAATTCAATCAGAATTTGCCTTGACCAGCCTTCATTATAGCAGCTGCTGGATTTTTACCACTACAGGGAGAGCTAAGCATAAGATGCAAGAGTTCAGAGCCTTTTGTGTCGTCTCCTAAATTGTCCTTTTTCACACTTGTCTTTTCATCCCTTTCCCCCCACATTCTCTCATGGATGTGTTGTTGCTTATTATCCACTGTTATGGATTTCAGAGGGAAGACTGAGAATTTTTTTATTTGGGACCACAGAAAGCTTACTGGAAAGGTTGCCTAAATATGAGCTGCAGTACATATCACCCAGAACAGTATATATAGCATAACACAGAACAGTAATTTGCATGTTTAATTCTATATGGCAGTTAAGAATCTCTTTGCAAGATAATAATAATAATAATAATAATAATAATAATAATAATAATAATAAGTTATTATTCATACCCCGCCCATCTGGCTGGGTTTCCCCAGCCACTCTGGGCGACTTCCAACAGAAAAATAAAACACAGTGATCTATTAAACATTAAAAGCCTCCCTAAACAGGGCTGCCTTCAGATGTCTTCTAAAAATCTGGTAGCTGTTCTTCTCTTTGACATCTGATGGGAGGGCGTTCCACAGGGTGGGCGCCACCACCGAGAAGGCCCTCTGCCTGGTTCCCTGCAACTTGGCTTCTCGCAACAAGGGAACTGCCAGAAGGCCCTCAGTACTGGACCTCGGTGTCTGGGCAGAACGATGGGGGTGGAGACGCTCCTTCAGGTATACTGGACCGAGGCCGTTTAGGGCTTTAAAAGCTCAACACCAACACTTTGAATTGTGCTCGGAAACGTACTGGGAGCCAATGTAGGTCTTTCAAGACCGGTGTTATGTGGTCTCGGCGGCCGCTCCCAGTCACCAGTCTAGCTGCCGCATTCTGGGTTAGTTGTAGTTTCCGGGTCACCTTCAAAGGTAGCCCCACGTAGAGCGCATTGCAGTAGTCCAAGCGGGAGATAACCAGAGCATGCACCACTCTGGCAAGACAGTCTGCAGGTCTCAGCCTGCGTACCAGGTGGACCTGATAGACAGCTGCCCTGGACACAGAATTGACCTGCGCCTCCATGGACAGCTGTGAGTCCAAAATGACTCCCAGGCTGCGCACCTGGTCCTTCAGGGGCACAATTACCCCGTTTAGGTTTGGACCAGGGAGTCCTCCACACCTGCCCGCCTCCTGTCCCCCACAAACAGTACTCCTTTCTTGTCAGGATTCAACCTGCGTTGTCAGGTTGCATACGTGCTATTCTAATTCCCGTTTTCTTATGACTAAAACTTTAGCAAAAAAATACTCTTTTTAAAAAGTTGCATTTGAAGGCATTTGTCGTATCTGTATCTTATTCCTTCCTCCGAGGAAATTTCTGCATGCCGTTTCCCTATTTTATTCCTATTCCCTATTTTATCTTTCCAACAACCCTGTGAGGTGGGTTAGGCTGAGAGAAACTGGTTCAACGTCACTCGGTATTAAACTTCATAGCTGAGCAAGGATTGGGTCCTGAGGCACTCTGGGTCAAATCCAGTACCCTCCCCCCCCACGAAAACCATATTTGCTTTCTGTCAAACACACACACACACATTTAAAAGAATATGGAAAGTAATGGACTAGTCTGTAGCCTGCTTGTGGAGCTGCATTTGAAGAAGTTAAGACTGGCTCTTTCCTTTTGTGCTTAGAAATCTGAAGCTAGCATGTGATGTTCATGGGGCACTGTCTTTACAAGAATACCCTGTCACGGATTACTCTGTGTGTTAATCTCTGCTTCCAACACAAGAAGGCGAAGCAGGATGGGACAATCTCTGTGCACAGCTTCACAGAAACAAGCAAATAGCTGTAGTCTGTCATGCCCAGAGCAATGCGAATTTTGCCTTGGAGAAAGTTTCTCCATGCTTCCCAGACAGAGTGCCATGGTAGCTCTCGCCTTGTGTTTCCCAGGGACACACCACGTCCAGTCAAATGGGTGTACTGTGTTATGAGGACTTGGGTATGAGCAGGCAGTATGAGCTTGCAATATGGGCAAAGGAGGTGAGCTTTGTGCTTCTAATGAATTGGGTCTGGTGGGACAGAAAACAGGGATTCCAATCTGTGGTTGTTTTCTGAATTAACACTACTCCATGCAGTGTATGCCAGCAGCTCCCTGCCCCCCTAACAAATTCCAAGCTATGCTTGGGGCTTCTTTCAGGAACTGGAAGTTCCTCCGTATATATGGCCCATTGTGGATGCCAGTTTGGCCAGGGTTGAACCCCTATTCTAACTTTCTTAGCATGTCACTAATCTAATGTTTATTCCAATGATACTGGGTTCTTCACACTGGTTGTGAAGACATCACCTTGTTCTGGCCCTCCGGTTTGCAGAGTAGCTTCCTATGACGTCTCTCTGTGCAAAATGAAACATTCTCCCAGTTGTCTTAAGGGAGGAATGTGGGTACAACTCTTACCTCCCTGGCAGATAGAGGTCTCTTGCTTTCTACCTGAGCGCCAGAACTGCTCTGTACTCCCCAGCAATCGTATATTCACATTCCAACACAGGTGTTCTTTGCGCACTACAATCACCAATTGGACCCTCAAAATAAGAATCACCCGGATCCCCTGTCTGATATTATACAGGGACCTACTCACTTTGTTCAGGTCCTAGCCTCTCCTCTCACTGTCTTTTCTAAGCTAAACATACCCAACTCCCTCAACCATTCCTCATAAGGCTTGGCTTCCAGACCCTTGATCATCTTGGTCGCCCTCCTCTGCACACATTCCAGCTTGTCGATATCCTTCTTAATCTGTGGCGCCAGAACTGGACTCAGTACTCCAGATGTGGTCTGACAAAGGCAGAATAGAGAGGTACTATTATTTCCCTCATGCAAGAAAGCAAAGTGACTGTCCAACGAGGCCTTACAAACAGCGGGGGAGAGAAGGCAGGCAAAATGTGAGGGAGATAGTGAAAGATACAGGAAATTAAATGCAGAATTCCAAAAAATAGCAAGGAGAGACAAGAGGGCCTTCTTAAACGAGCAATGCAAAGAAATAGAGGGAAACAACAGAATGGGAAAAACTAGAGATCTGTTCAAGAAAATTGGAGATATGAAAGGAACATTTCGTATAAAGATTACCATAATAAAGGACAAAAGTGGAAAGGACCTAACAGAAGCAGAAGACACCAAGAAGAGGTGGCAAGAATACACAAAGGAATTATACCAGAAAGATATGGAGGTCTCGTACACCCCAGGTAGTGTGGTTGCTGACCTGGAGCCAGACATCCCGGAGAGTGAAGTCAAATGGTGTCAGGAGTATGGGCAGGAGTCAGGCTCTGGGGCCTGTAGTGCTTTGCAGGACTGGGGCATGCCTCAACTTGTGCTGGAGAAGCAAGGCGTGGCCACACAGGTGAAGTCCTCAGCTTGTGCTGGAGAGGCAAGGAGTAATCACCCAGGTGAGGCCACTTGAGATCTCACTGCACCTGGTGGCAGGAGCTGGGAGGGATAAAAGCCCAGCATTTCCCTTCAGCTCTTTGCCACAGCAACGCTATCCCTGCCTGGTTGCATCTGGCCTCCTGTTCCTTGGACCCTTGCCTTGTTGCTGCCGTGCTTCTTGGACCCCTGCCTCGCCTTCGCCTTGCTCCTGCCCCGTGGACCTTCGCCTTGCTTCTTGTTCCTGGATCCTTCGCCTTGCTCCTTGGACCCTTGCTTCGCCTTCGCCTTGCTCTTGCCCCGTGGACCTTCGCCTTGCTTCTTGTTCCTGGACCCTCGCTTTGCCTTCGCCTTGCTGCGTGCCCCGTGGACCTTCGCCTCTGCCTTCGACCCTGCTTCTTCACCACCATCTTGCCTCTGGTCCTGACGCCCGCCGACCAGACCGTGACAAATGGGCCTTAGAAAACACTGCTAATAACAAGGCCAATGGAAGTGATGATATTCCAGCTGAACTACTGGTATTTAAATTTTTAAAAGATGATGCTGTTAAAGTGCTACACTCAATATGCCAGCAAGTTTGGAAAACTCAGCAGTGGCCAGAGGATTGGAGAAGATCAGTCTACATCCCAATCCCAAAGAAGGGCAGTGCCAAAGAATGCTCCAACTACCGCACAATTGCGCTCATTTCACACGCTAGCAAGGTTATGCTTAAAATTCTACAAGGCAGGCTTAAGCAGTATGTGGATAGAGAACTCCCAGAAGTGCAAGCTGGATTTCGAAGGGGCAGAGGAACCAGAGACCAAATTGCAAACATGCGCTGGATTATGGAGAAAGCTAGAGAGTTCCAGAAGAACATCTACTTCTGCTTCATTGACTACGAAAAAGCATTTGACTGTGTCGACCACAGCAAACTATGGCAAGCTCTTAAAGAAATGGGAGTGCCTAATCACCTCATCTGTCTCCTGAGAAATCTCTATGTGGAACAAGAAGCTACAGTTAGAACTGGATATGGAATAACTGATTGGTTCAAAATTGGGAAAGGATGTATATTGTCTCCCTGCTTATTTAACTTATATGCAGAATTCATCATGCGAAAGGCTGGACTGGATGAATCTCAAACCGGAATTAAGATTGCCGGAAGAAATATCAACAACCTCAGATATACTGATGACACAACTTTGATGGCAGAAAGTGAGGAGGAATTAAAGAACCTTTTAATGAGGGTGAAAGAAGAGAGCCATAGCTGCCAAGTTTTCCCTTTTCTCGCGAGGAAGCCTATTCAGCATAAGGGAAAATCCCTTTAAAAAAGGGATAACTTGGCAGCTATGAAGAGAGCACAAAATATGGTCTGAAGCTCAACATCAAAAAAACCAAGATCATGGCCACTGGTCCCATCACCTCCTGGCAAATAGAAGGGGAAGAAATGGAGGCAGTGAGAGATTTTACTTTCTTGGGTTCCATGATCACTGCAGATGGTGACAGCAGTCACGAAATCAAAAGGCGCCTGCTTCTTGGGAGAAAAGCAATGACAAACTTAGACAGCATCTTAAAAAGCAGAGACATCACCTTGCTGACAAAGGTGCGTATAGTTAAAGCTATGGTTTTCCCAGTAGTGATGTATGGAAGTGAGAGCTGGACCATAAAGAAGGCTGATCACCGTAGAATTGATGCCTTGGAATTATGGTGCTGGAGGAGACTCTTGAGAGTCCCATGGACTGCAAGAAGATCAAACCTATCCATTCTTAAGGAAATCAGCCCTGAATGCTCACTGGAAGGACAGATCCTGAAGCTGAGGCTCCAAGACTTTGGCCACCTCATGAGAAGAGAAGACTCCCTGGAAAAGACCCTGATGTTGGGAAAGATGGAGGGCACAAGGAGAAGGGGACGACAGAGGATGAGATGGTTGGACAGTGTTCTTGAAGCTACCAACATGAGTCTGACCAAACTGTGGGAGGCAGTGGAAGACAGGAGTGCCTGGTGTGCTATGGTCCAAGGGGCACGAAGAGTCAGTCATGATTAAATGACTAAACAACAACAACATTACTGTATTTCCCTCACTCTGGACGCTATACGTCTGTTGCAGCCTAGAATAGAAATAGCTTTTTGTGCTACTGCATCACACTGTTGACTCATCACACTAAGCTTTGTGGTCTACCAAGACCCCTAGATCCCTTTCACTTGTACTGGTGGCAAGTCAGGTGCCCCCCCATCTTGTTTACAAAACTAGATTTACTCTCCCCACATCTAGCTTCCACCCATAGTGCAAGAGTTTCTATTTCAGTTGGAGGAAAACTAAAAATATTTGCTTTTGCTCCCTGCAGCTCACCAATGGTCACCTCTTCATTCTGCTGGAAGAGTTCTGTGCAACTCAAACTTTTGTTTGCAGACTCCCCGTATCAGTTGGAAGGTGCACAAGGATGCCAATTGTCTCACTAGAGGGAGGCACTGTGCTGAAAATGCTTACTTCCCAACAGTCAAGAGCTTTGTTTTCTCAGCCATGGCTTTCCAGCAAATGGTAACTGAGTTCCCTCCCTAATATTTTAAGAACTGTGGCTCTCTCTGTTGTCCCTCTGCTAGGACAGAGGAACAGTAACTCTATCTTTTGTAGGAAACTGGCGTTGATGGTTTGCAGGAGCTTGCCAAATCCTGGACAGCCTGTCTCCCACCTTCTCCTTAACAGGTAACTCCCATCCTGCATGAAAGTTTGTTCTTGTATCACAATCCTCACTGTTCCAAAAGAACTTTTGATTTTGATGGCTGAGGAGGAGGTCCCTCTGCCTGAGGAATGTGTTTGTTGGGGTGTGTGTTTATGGCAGTGGTGGTGGTCTCCCTCACCTGGGGTCTCGGGGCAGATATCCTGCCGCTTGCCAGATGCACATCCTGCCAAACTATGCCTTATATAGAACCAGCCTACGAAGAAACCCCAAAACTGACCATATATGGTGAGTCTGTTGCTGCCCAGACTCCCGCAGCAGAGTGCGAAGTGCAGTCCAAGACGGTAGCTGAAGAATTTAGCTGTGGAAGGAGGATGGGGGGGGGGGGAGAGGCCGGCCTTTTGCTGGAGCCAGTGCTCTGGTGAGCCCTGGAAGATGGAGGGTGCAAGCAGATAAAGCCAGGCCATGTGGCAAATGGGCAGGAAGGTCTGTATAATTGGGGGCAGCCCCAGACATTTCAAGAAAATATGAAGTTCCCTTAAACCAGGCATCCCCAAACTGCGGCCCTCCAGCTGTTTTGGCCTACAACTCCCATGATCCCTAGCTAAGAGGACCAGTGGTCAGGGATGATGGGAATTGTAGCCCAAAACATCTGGAGGGCCGAAGTTTGGGGATGCCTGCCTTAAACACATCGGCCCATCTAGCTTGGCACAGGCAGCGATCCTGCAGTTTCAGACAGGAGTCTTTCACAGCCCTACCTGGAGATGCCAGGGAATCCTGAACCTGGAATCCTTTGCACACAAACTGAGGGTGCTAGGAGGCGATTCTTGAGTCACGAAACAGCGCCTCAAGCTTGAAGAGGCACCATTTGTACCTTACGGACGGGTGCCCCTAAAAAACTCCCTGTTGTAAATCTGGCCTGGCCCTGAGACGGACAGTCTTTAACAGAGCCAGAAACAAGAAACGAGCTAAGCTTATGGGAGTAAAAGGAAGATTCCATACATAAAGCACCGCCCCTAAAGCTGTGGGATATTGAAAGGCCCATGGCGAGCAGAGAGCCAATCCGCTTCACAGATCAGCAGGTAGTACAATCCTTGCCAAGCCATGACACAGCTGCCTCTGCTAGGGACAGAGATGCCCGTGGCGTTCTATTTTTAAATGTATTTCATTGGTTTTTTAAAAAATAACATGGGATAACAACCTCCACGTCCAACCCTACTTCCTTCCCACCCAAACCACCCTCCAAACACAGGTCAGGTGCAAGTGCCACTGTGAATGACGGTCCATTGCATGTGTAAGAAAAGGATGGCCGTGTCGCAATACAGTTATCCTCTTCTCCTTTTCCAGCCAATGCCTTGACTTCCTGAGTTAATCTTTCAGAGTGCCAGCATCCATACTTTGGTGGCATTTTGATGACCGAGATGTAAAATCTGAATGGCACCCCCCTCCCCACTGATCACTACCCTAAGGAGTCTCAAAGCGGCTAACATTCTCCTTTCCCTTCCTCCCCCACAACAAACACTCTGCGAGGTGAGTGAGGCTGAGAGACTTCAGAGAAGTGTGACTAGCCCAAGGTCACCCAGCAGCTGCATGTGGAGGAGCGGAGACGCGAACCCGGTTCCCCAGACTACGAGTCTACTGCTCTTAACCACTACACCACACTGGCTCTCACACTGGCAGGGGCACAATCCAGTGGAAAGTGCTTCTGCATAAGCCTTCTTAAAATAAACAGACGCTGTGTGTGTTCAGTTTTGAACCTTGCACAGGAGAAACTCCTGCTGGATTTTGCCTCGTGCAGAATTATGGAGAACAGGTGGAGGGCTCTGACAAAACCCACAAGCCCCATTCCCAGTTCCCCTCTTTTAATCAAACACGCTCCCATGACTTTTTTAAAAAACCAAAGTTAAAACACCCAACGAAAGCAGTGGCCCAACATGGCCTGTTCCCTATTCTGTCCCCCTTAGTGGTACCCTAGGCCTGTCATCTGAAGTGGCTGCTTCTTTGTGCCTCTGGAGAGGCTAACACACCTCAAGTGTATACCCTGAGGAGCATCTCTGCTCCCATCGTTCAGCCCGGACACTGAGGTCCAGCTCCGAGGTCCTTCTGGCAGTTCCCTCACCGCAAGACGCGAAATTTCAGGGAACCAGGCAGAGGGCCTTCTTGGTAGTGGCACCCGCCCTGTGGAACGCCCTCCCAGCAGTTGTCAAGGTGATGAATAACTGCACAACTTTTAGAAGACATCTAAAGACAGCTCTGTATAGGGAAGTTTCTAAGGACAGGTGTTTGGCTGTGTTTTTAATATTTTGCTGGAAGCCGCCCAGAGTGGCTGGGGAAACCCCGTCAGATGGGTGGCTAATAATAATAATAATAATAATAATAATAATAATAATAATAATAATAATAATGGCTCTGTGACCACCTGCTGCTCAGTTCACAGTATGGCAGAACCTCTTGTCTCAGGCTGAACCTCCTGGTCTCTGACAGGCCTAAAACAGGTGGGGTGCCGTTGTTGGAAGAGAATCCCCTCCCCAGGCATTAACTGGTCTGATCCAGGCCCTCAGACAGAATATTTGTAGGGAAGGGGCCTTAAAGATACATTAAGGGTGAGGAGGAGCAGGCATCACAAGCCCAAAGTAAACCAGCCGTGAAAACCTCTCTTTCATCATATGAATTGGCACTACTGAAGGTGCCACCTAATACCCATTTTCTGCATTTGTAAGAACTCAGGCATTTAGTGTGGCGGTTTGGAACTCCCTGCCTATTGAGATCAAGCAGAGATCTTCACTGTACAGTTTTCGGCACCTGCTAAAAACACTCTTGTTTAGACAAGCCTCCCCTGGTGCTTAGAAAGCTGAGGTAATTTTAATCTGCTTTAGTATTTTAACTTCAGTGTGTTTTAAAATATGGTTGTGAATTTTTCACAATTTTATGTCTTTATATTGTTGTAAACCGCTTTTTTTACAGTCAAGTGGTGTAAAAAATATATATGAAATGAGGAAGTAAGTAGGATAAGTAATCAGGGCTGCAGTCTTAAACCATACTTATTTTGGATTAAGTCCCACTATGTTTTGCTCTCACCTACCCCGCAAGGGGAGAAAATGGAAAAAGTGTTTTGCCAAAGGCAGACTCCAAAATCTAGAAACTGTCATTGGTAAAGAGGGACCTCTGGAAAAGGTGTTCCTGTAAGTTCTTCCCAGCACGGCTGCTGTGATGGGCTTTTGTCATGAGTGGTTTAGAATGGTGCCAGACCAGGGGATTGGAGTGGGCATTTTCAGATGTGAAACATAGTCTACAATCCTATGCCCATTTACCTGGAAACAGACCTCATTTAATTCAATGGGTCTTGTTTCCAAACAGACATGTAGAAGGGAGTGCTGCTAATAGGACTGCAAAAACTCAGGTTACAGATGCTTCTCTTCTGTAGTGAGCAACAACCAGGCAAGAGAGAGACTCAAAACCTTTGTGTGAAAAATTCCTGTTTGACTATGAATGCCTTTATCTTACCAACATATCTGTAAAATGGGTAGAACAGTGATCTTCCTCATAAGGAAAAAGAACTAAGATGTAAGGTTGTTAATTATGCTGATCTTAGCTGTCCTAATCTCTTTCTTTTGTCTGACCCAGGTGTGTGAAACCTTTGGCCCCACTAGATGTTTGCGGAACTACAACTCCCAACAGCCCCAACCAGCATGCCCAAAGGCCAGGGGTGATGGGAGTTGGAGTTCAGCAACATCTGGAGGACCAAAGGTTCCCCACACCTGGCTAGCCCACCTGTTCTTTAAGAAGGCAGTGGAGCAGCTAAGAATGCGAGCAGGGCTGTGGCTGGTTCAAATCTCACTTCAGTCACAAACACAGTAGGCAGCCATAGGCAAACAGCTGTTCTCCCTGCCTCAACCCCTCCATCGTCAGTGTGGGGGGAATATTGTACTGCCCTAGTAAGCAGGGCCGTTGCAAGGACTGCAGAGTCGGAGGGAGGGTGAAGCACTTGGAATGTTTGAAATGGGCTACACGAAAGAGAGGCTCTTTGATGCCGGGATTGTTCATCCTGGCAATTGATGGATCTCCCTTGCCCATCATCTGTGGTACTTATCCCACCCTCTGCAGGTAACAGGATTGTCCCAGAGGTCATCATTTGAGTTTGCTTAGAGCCTGTAATTAATTACTTATTACCATTATTTCAGAGCGTTTGTCGTCGTCCCCCCCCCATGTCCATTTGGGGGGAATCAAATAAAAGAAACAGACCACATCAAACAAAAATCCCGAGAACAGAAACAAAACAGAGTTGCCATCTTAAAAGCGATTTAGGTGTCCGTTTCTGCTAGTCCATTCCAAAACCTCCCACAGCCTGTTTCCTGATGCCTTGCGTGGGTTTTCTCCCTGCCTTGACTTCCTACCTGGACATGTAGTCACATCCTTCCTATTCTCTTCTCCGAGTGAGTAGGTGCCCTGAAACAAAATGCCTTGCACCGTGCTGATGCTATTAGATTTGTAATGCAACAGGCAGTAGTCCCACTCCATTAGATTAAGAACCTTACAACTCTCAGGGCTAGGACACGCCCCCCCCCCTCCAAAGCAGGCATGGTAGGTGTCCTTACCTTATTCTTGACTTCAGCTGACATGCCATAGGCTGGGCCCCTGATGAAGTGCGTCGCAGACATGTTGCCCACGTGCAGCTGTCCTCTGTGTGGTTTGCTCTCTGCGTGTGGCTTGGTGCCTTCTTGGTGCACGGCGTGTCTGCCTCTGTGCCGCTTCCCCTGCAACTTTTAAAAACTCTTGGCTCTCAGGCTCTCCCCCTCCTCCTGCCCAAGGGGGAGTCCTTCCATTGGCCAGGCAGCATGGCCAATCGCCACCTGCCAGGGGTGCTGATGTCATCCTGTTGGTATTAAGAAATGATGGTGTCATTTTTTCCACCTTGGGGGGCTCGGGGGGGGGCATCCAGTTCTTCTGCTGACTCAATTCCCTGATGGATGTTTTAAATATTTACAGAAGCCCTTGTCACTTCTGAGCATGTGAAAAGAGGGGAAGAGTCGATGGACTGGGCTGCCAGTCCAGCCCACAGCTGCCCACAGCTCTCCCTCCCCGGTGGTAGTGCAACCTCCTGCCTCTTTTACTCATTAGTTCTGTCCCCCTTTTCAACCTGACGCTTCTGCGTGGCTCTTCCTCCTTTGCATCTCTCTTCCACTCCCTCCCTTCTAGCATCTTTCCCAAGGAAAGCCTCTGCGCCGCTCACTTTCCCTTTTCATGCATCAAATCCCAGAAAGAACAAACTAGAAAAACAGCCCAGTCATCCAGAGGGCAGCCCTTCGCTGTTTGGCCAGGCCTCCCTGACCCTTTCTGCACCAGCTCCCTTTGCTTTGTCATCTTCTTTGGCTTTTGAGTCTCACATCTTGCTCTGGTAGCTGGCATTGCTCCCTTTCTTTTTGCAAAGAGCTTTTGCAAACTATCAGCACAAAACAAGAAAAGTTTAGCTCTGTACTTTTTTCCCCCAGCAGCGGCTACTAAACAGACCTGTCTCTATAAACTCGAAGAATCTAAATAGGCAAGAAAGCTTTGCAAAATGAAACTGCTGTTCAGAAATCAGGCATGGGAAGGGAACATTTGACTGTACAACTTGCCATGATTTGCTGAAGCCACCAGACCTGTACAGACAATGGTGGCAACTAGCCTGCTGAATTTCAAGGATGAGCAGATTTTGAGATGTTATCGAGAGGCAAGTATTTAGCAGTGTGCTGCAGGAGGGGAGCAGGACTCTCCCCAAGTTTAATAAACCCTTCTTCGTTAAACCATAATAAATAAAGAAAACTTTTTTTTTCAGAATACTGTATCTCAGTCACATCTTCCTACCAGTTCCCAGTCTCTTGACACGGATGTGAAAAGGCTAGCAGAGCAGGTCAGCTCTTCCCATTTCTTCCTGATATATGTGTGGCAGGACAGTTTTTGGCCTAAGCAGTTCAGCTGGGCCTCAAGGTTGTCAGATTTGGCATAAACATCAGGTGGGGCAGCTGTTTCCAGCTGTGCTTTGCCTTTTAAAACTCACTGGTGGGAGTTGGGAGAAATCCTGTTGGGTCCTCCCCCCCCCCATCCCTCTTTGGATTCAAGGATAACCATCTGCCACAGCAGACTGGATTGTGTCTGGGCAATCATGGCTTCCCAAGCTCTTGGTGACTGGGAATCTGCCTTGATGGCTTCTAACCTTCACACATCATCCATTCCTTGCTGCCACACTATTCCTAAAGCCGGGGTCTACCTGTTAGCAAATCTTATTAAAGAGCCCTAGAGCAGGCATCCCCAAACTTCGGCCCTCCAGATGTTTTGGACTACAATTCCCATCATCCCTGACCACTGGTCCTGTTTGCTAGGGATCATGGGAGTTGTAGGCCAAAACTTCTGGAGGGCCGCAGTTTGGGGATGCCTGCCCTAGAGCTTTTTGTCCCATCCCTCACTTCCTTCAAAGTTCCCGATTCCTAGCTTGTGCTTCAGTGACCTCAAACTTTGACACGCTGCTAGTATTGCTCTCTAGGAGAAGGGACTTTTTGTGTTTCAGGGGATCATTGATCAGTGGCATAGTGTGTGTGGGTGAGAGGGGCAATTGCCCAGGGCACATCACTACCCGAAGGAGTCTCAAAGCGGCTAACATTCTCCTTTCCCCTCCTCCCCCACAACAAACACTCTGTGAGGTGAGTGGGGCTGAGAGACTTCAAAGAAGTGTGACTAGCCCAAGGTCACCCAGCAGCCGCATGTGGAGGAGCGGAGACACGAACCCGGTTCCCCAGATTACGAGCCTACCGCTCTTAACCACTACACCACACTGGCTCTCCCTTCCCCACCAATATTGCTGCCAACGCCACCCAGTCCTGATAGGAAGCATTTCCAGATGGGGCGGGTATGACTCTGCTTCCTTTTGGGGGACAGGAGAGGAGGTGGGGAGACCATGGAGGCCTACTGCACCCTGTGCTAGTTCTCGCGCCACTCCTCCTGGGCATTGCGGAGCAGTGTTGCTTCTGCCAGGTGGGTGGCGTACATATGTCTGTCTGTGCTCCCCCACCCCCGGCTACTAGTCCCAGGGCTAAGTTGGTGGTGGTTTGGGGGCATTGGGAGTTGTATGTCACCTTCCTTGCCCCGATCACTGGCAACCCATGATACACCACTGTTGTTGATTGAGCACTTGCTAAAGGGAAGAGAAAGAAGAAAACCCTTAGCAAACAAATAACCAGCCTGGAATTCTTTTGCAAAGTTCTTAGCAAACAAATAACCAGCCTGGAATTCTTTTGCAAACTTCTTTTGACTTTTCATTCCTTGTAATGTTGCCGTAGGATAAACTCTCACAGTAATTGATACAAGAATTAATAAACAATGAAATATAGTCTTGTTAAAATATTGCAGTGCTTACTTCTGGGCTTACATTTAAACTCCACAAGTTGCTGTGATTTCCTTTTACAAACTCAATAGCCTTTTGTGCACCTGCCAGATTCCATCACCCCTCCTCTTCCAACTGCTGTGAAAGTTTCTGGGATCAGAAAAACCCCAGAATGATTTACTGTTGCTTATTAATTTATAAAGCATTTTTAGCAGGCAAAATCCTTAGTTTGCCACACTTAGCACCCTCCCCTTGAGACCTACTTTATGGAGCATCATAAAGTGCTGTTTTATTTGTCCTCCTCAAACTGAGTCATAGTAATTTCCATTTTACAGACGAAGGAACTGAGGCCTAAGGCATTCACTGAGGGCATGCATAAAAATCATATACAGCTAAACACTTAATTTGAAATGAGATTGAAGTCCAGTAGTGTTGAGATTCTTACATTGTACGGGGTTGGACAAGGTGACCCTCCAACTCAGCAATTCTATGATTCGTCCCCCATGCCACATTGGTTCTGAGTTTCTCTGTGGTTTCAAAACTACAGGTTGTTAGGCCCCGCACTATAACATGCAAATACCCCCCCCCCCAAGTCATTCAGTGCTTTATTTCCCATCTGTTTGTGAACTGACTTTCATACTCACAAGCACAAGAGGCCCAACATCTGCCTTATGGGAAGTTTTCCTGCTTTGCACTTTTCAACAAAAGGAATGGGAGCTTTTTTAGTTTAGAAAAATGAATAAAAGAGGTGACATTATGGAGATTTATCAAGCAATGCATGGTTTGAAGAAGATGGAGAGTGAAAGATCTCTCTTACAACACTGAAAATTGCAGTCACCTAATGAAATGTTGTGGACGCGGGTAGCGCTGTGGTGTAAACAACTGAGCCTAGGGCTTGCTGATTGGAAGGACGGCGGTTCGAATCCCTGCGACGGGGTGAGCTCCCGTTATTCAGTCCCAGCTCCTGCCAACCTAGCAGTTTGAAAGCACATCCAACTGCAAGTAGATAAATAGGTACTGCTCCAGCGGGAAGGTAAACGGTGTTTCCGTGCACTGCTCTGGTTTTGCCAGAAGCGCTTAGTCATGCTGGCCACATGACCCGGAAAAACTGTCTGCAGACAAATGTTGGCTCCCTCGGCCAGTAAAGCGAGATGAGCGCCGCAACCCCAGAGTCGTTTGTGACTGGACTTAACTGTCAGGGGTCCTTTACCTTTTTTAATGAAATGTTGTAGCAGCAGATTTGGGACAGTCAAAAGAAAGTTCTTTAAACGATGCATGTAATTCAGCGTCACAAGATGTGGCAACCAGTGGCTTTAAAAAAGATTAAACAAAGTCACAGAAGATGGATCTATCACCCGTGGCATGATATCAAAATGGCAGCTGCAGTACCATAAAACATCATACCCTCCAAGTGTCCTGATTTTCCTGAATTATGAAAGCCATTCCAGCTTCTGATTTGGTTCCGGACTGTCCCTATTTCCGCCGCCAGCACCACAACTACCGAGTTCAGTGAGGAGGGTGAGCCAGCACTTGTCCTTTGTGATGGCGGCAACAGTGGCGGCTGCGAGGGAGAATCCTGTTGCCTCTCCATGGTCTCTCCATGGCCACTGCGGCTGGCCTCCTCCCTTGGGCAGCTCATAGCAGCCGCTGGAAAGGAGGCGAGGAGGAGAGGCTGCGGCCGCCAAGGCCCAGCCCTGACACTCCGGCTCTGAGGGGCAGGAAGAGGGCAGGGCAGCTCTGGGCGACAAGAAAGGGGGAGAAGAGCAGAGCACAAGGAGTTTTGATGCTGTTTTTAATTTTTAAAATGTCTTGTCCGTCCATGTCTAATCTTGCTGCTTTCTATAATTTCTTCATTGGTGTGTATTTTTCTTTCTGTAAATCTATCAAAGAATAGCATAAAATAAAATCTGGATTAAGGGGTTTTCTCAGGAGAGTGGAGGGTGTGTGTGCTGTGTCCTATTGTTGTGCTGGTCGTAGCATTCGCCTTCTTCTGATAGGAAATGGTCTGTGGGTGGGGGACAAAAATGTGGGGGGGTTGAGGAGGGGCAGTGGGGGGCAGTGAGAAATGTTCCTATTTTCATCTCAAGAATGTTGGAAGGTTAAAAGATAAAGGTAAACGTAAAGGAGCCCTGGGCTGTTAAGTCCAGCCAAAGGCGACTATGGGGTTGCGGCGCTCATTTCGCTTTCAGGCCGAGGGAGCCGGTGTTTGTCCACAGACAGCTTTCCGGGTCATGTGGCCAGCATGACTAAACTGCTCCTGGCGCAATGGAACACTGGGACAGAAACCAGAGCATGTGGAAATGCCATTTACCTTCCCGCCGCAACGGTACCTCTTTATCTGCTTGCACTGGTGTGCTTTCGAACTACTAGGTTGGCAGGGGCTGGGACAGAGCAATGGGAGCTCACTCCATCGTGGGGATTTGAACCTTCCAATCGGCAAGCCCAAGAGGCTCAGTGGTTTAGAGTCCACAGCGCCACCCGCATCCCATGTTGGAGGGTATGCAATATGGAGAGTATATTGTTTTCTCGTGCTGCTTGTGGACCTCTGGGGAATCTCTGGGTGCCCTGCTCTGGGAAACAGGATTGGGTCGGTCTGACCCAACAGAGCTCTTATTACATTCCTATGTGCTTAAAAGTCTCCTCTTCTGGTTCAGCAGCATGTTGAGAATTTGGAAATCACATTAAATCAATCGCAGAGCTGCAACCGAAAGGCAGTAAGTGTGGACTACAGGACACAGAACCATGCTACGTCCAACAAAAATAAATCACACCTCAAATGCTCATTAAATTTAGCTGTAGTTCTCTGCCTTGACTCAGAGATCCCCCTTTCTACCTGCTGATGTGGATGATACTGAATCAGAGATTGGAAAGAAAACTACTTATTCAGTGTTTCCCCAATGCTTTGCAGCCTTGTGACACACAGGATAGAGATTTGGCCTTTTATCTCACAGGGCTTTGTCACCATACAAAGTCACCTTGAATTGCAGCTGCCAGGCAAATATCCCCCCGCTGCCTATTGTCATCGCTGACTAACACGATCCACCATTGCTTCTTGCTACTGAAGTAATTTTCCTTTTCTTGCTTCCGTTAAAGTGACTTAAAAATTAATTCTGATGTCACGCTGCATTTTATCATTGTATATTTTTATGAAGACCAATTGTTGGTGGAAAACTGAGTGGACAGCCTTTGCTCTGTCAATAACATTATTCATTTATGTATTTTGCTACTTGGCTAAAGCAAAGGACTGTGGAGCTTTGTTCCCTCATCAAGTTGCCAGAATTGAGAATATTTTATGCAAAGGCTTATATTCTGTGGAAAGGTGATGCTGTGGACTTGAGGGTTCAAACCTATCCTTTGAAATCAGGGGTGTCTGCCAGCCCTGCTGCTAAGTTCTCCCATTTGCCCATTTGATTTCTTCACTTTCACATTCAGAGAAAATGGGACCGCTGGATCAGTCTTTTCACATGCAAAAAATTCTTCCTTGGCTGAAGGAGGAAAAATGCCCCCCCCCCCCAGATGTTGTTTATTTGGAATTGCAAAATTGAAAATGTAATTAAAATTATCAAAAATTATATATATATATATATATATATATATATATATATATATATATATATATCCCTATACAGGGCTGTAGTGATGTATGGAAGTGAGAGCCGATCACTGAAGAATTGATGCCTTTGAATTATGGTGCTGGAGGAGACTCTTGAGAGTCCCATGGACTGCAAGAAGATCAAACCTATCCATTCTGAAGGAAATCAGCCCTGAGTGCTCACTAGAAGGACAGATCCTGAAGCTGAGGCTCCAATAATACTTTGGCCACCTCATGAGAAGAGAAGACTCCCTGGAAAAGACCTTGATGTTGGGAAAGATCACAAGGAGAAGGGGGTGACAGAGGATGAGATGGTTGGACAGTGTTCTCAAAGCTACAAACATGAGTTTGACCAAACTGCAGGAGGCAGTGGAAGACAGGAGTGCCTGGTGTGTTCTGGTCCATGGGGTCACAAAGAGTCGGACACAACTAAATGACTAAACAACAAAAATACAGGGCTGCCTTGAGATGTAATCTAAAAGCCAGATAGTTGCTTATTACCTTGACATCTGATAAGAGGGCGTTCCATAGGGCAGGTGCAACTACTGAGAAGTGCTTGTGTTTATCTTTCTTGGCTATTCCACAATTCAGCTTTATTGGATAACCCCTAGTTTTACAAGGGAGATCCAATTTCTTCAAGCCATATATAATTTTATACACCTGTATGGTGTCCCCCATTAATTGCCTCCTCCTCCTCCTCCTCCTCCTCCTCCTCCTCCTCCTCCTCCTCCTCCTTCTTCTTCTTCTTCTTCTTCTTCTTCTTCTTCTTCTTCTTCTTCTTCTTCTTCTTCTTCTTCTTCTTCTTCTTCTTCTTCTTCTTCTTCTTCTTCCTCGGCATCCCTAAATACATTCCTGCCCCCAATGAACCATTTGAGTTGCTTGTGCAACTGTGCCAGACGCTGCTTGTATAGCTTTCAGAAAGCTGCCATGGATGGAGGTGGTTTTTCTCACCAGCTGTTTTTTTCCTGCTTTAAAGGCTCTCAAGGACACTGGTCCTGCCTTGTGCCTGCCTGCATGTGGATAGTCATCACCGCTACTCTAACAGAACTGGGCTAGTAAAATCGAAGACCTCTGGTTCAAAGTCCCCTCCCTCACAACTTTCATAGAGCAAAGAACTGAATGCAGGAATCCTGCCCCAACTCCACGCCCAGAGCAGGCAATGAAACAGAGCTTTTGGCTCCCTGCCCCTTGCTCTAACTGCTAGCTCCCGCACCCCTTATCAGTCCTACTGAAGGTTTTTTTAAACTATGCAAGTCTGAAAGTTACTGGCGCACAGCAGAGGGAGGGTGGCGGCTTTCATTTATCTCCGCGCTGCTATAACTAATGAGCCAAACTTCTGGCTGTAGCAGATTGATTCCTGCTCTTTACTTGCCTTATAAGTCCAGCCTCCTTCCTCTCCTGCTTTGCTTTTTGTCGTCGCCGTCCCCCCCCCCCCTTTCCCTCGGCTGTCCATAAATCTGGTAACAATCAGAAGCAAGCAGCAGTGGGCCAGTGAGGCAGTGCAGGCCGGAATGAGGGAGAGGGGATTGCGAGAGGCTGTACGGGTGCCAGGTTCTACAGTGCTTTTATAAACATGTTTGCCTTAAGCCAAGCGGTGAACATTTTCAGACTTTATATGGGAAAGGAGCAGAGGAACGGGACCTTTCGGGATCCTTGGGGCTCCCAGTCTAAGGAGGGTCGAGGCATCCTATCTGAAGCACCCCCCTTTGCTATTCCTCCTCAGGTAGGAGTTGGTAGGTGCTATGAGTAGCAGTGGGCACACACACACACACACACACTTCAAGTGCCACCTCTGCTAATATTTTTCAGGCTGTCTGTTTACCTAACCATGAACTAGAGATATGAGAGGCTCTGTTGGTATTTGAACTGAGGCACAGGTAACCCTTTCCACAATCTTTAGCAATTAGCCCTCAAAGAAGCCTCCTGAGAGTTGAGAAAAGACCCCTCTCTCCTCTGAACCCCCAAAAAAGTCCACTAGGTAGCCTTAGGCACACTGCTTGTCATCTCTCCTCAAGTGAGCTACTGCTACCACCTAACCCTCAGTCTCCAGTAAGAGCTGTTTGACCGTGGAACGGATTCCCTCAGGAGGTTGTGGACTCTGCCGCCGACATGCATGCCACTTCCGGCCCCAAAAGCGGGCAGAACAGGCTTACGCACACAAAGATCCGGAACGTAACCCCTGCACAAATGGGGGAGTTGCCTGCATAACATAAAAAAGTAGGTAGTTTTCAGAATTCAACAGAGCAAAAAGGCCCAGTTTGGCAAAGTCACTTTTCTCCAGCTGGAAACTGGGGTTGGGGAAAACCTGAAGGGCAGCCAATCAAGGACCTGAACCAATGGATTCAAGGTACAAGAAAGGAGAGTCTGATTAAACATCAAGATGAACTTTCTGAAAGTAAGAAAGTTTCTGTCTGACAGTGGAATGGACTCGCCTGGAAGGTGGCGGACTCTCCTTCCTTGGAGGTTTTTAAGCACAGGTTGGAGGGCCACCTGTTGTCGATGCTTCAGTTGAGATTCTTGCATTGCAGGCAGCTGGACTAGATGAACAATTGGGGTCCCTTCCAACTCGGCGATTCTATGATTCTTATTGCAGTCAATGAAAGGCATGTTTATTAAAAATGAAGGTGGGTGGGTTAAGCAGGTATGGAACAAGTTCTTGGTAACAAAGGTGCCATGGGTATTGTTGCTACAGAAACTGTGTCACACACTTGCATCATATTTAGATGACGTTCTACCTAGACACTCACACACGCTGAGCTTCTTTTAAGGATGCGCTCTGTGAAAACGAATGGACACATTCTGTTCAAGGCCAGAGTGTGAGGATCAACCAGCTCTGAATAAATGGTTACTATGGGATGCAACGATATACAGACCAGTGCAAAGTCAATACCTTCAGAATTAGCCAAAGCTATTTGAGTTGCACCCAAGTAGCAAGTGATCAAAGGCACATAAACTTAAAGTACACGTATCTATGTGTTTTCGCTCCTTACAGGACGAAGATAGAGACGACGTATAGATCTGACTGCACACTGTCATCTGCAGGGTAAGGCTACAGCTTTATCCAAAATGCCCAGCGAATGGAGCTAGTGGAACCACAAACTTGCATGCCTGTTGGAGAACACATTTTGTGTTCCACTTGCATGCCAAATGGCCTCCTTTATTACATCCGCCATGCAATGCTGTGTAGTACGTGTTTATTCAAAAGTTAAGTTCCAGTGTGTACTGGAAAGGATTGCAATCTATGCACAGAGAATTTGCTCCTCATTTATGCAATTCAAAGTCTTCGCCTATAGTGAAAGTTGAAGAAACAAAAGTGCAACGTGTCTGAATTTAAGGGCAGCTTCTGGTTCTCTGGGGATCTTGCAGTAAAAAAAGGGGGGGATGAAACAAAAGGATAAGTACTAAGTAAACCCTTACTATACTAACTCTTCACAGTTAAGTCTGGAAATTGGCATGTGTTGATAAACTCGCCAATAAACTTAGAATGGCACAAGGTAGAAAATGAAAGGACTCCTTTATGATAGAGTGGTACTGTTTTATTATATATACTGTGAATAATGATTATAAAGGACTCATACTTCATATAAGAATTTCTGGCTAGTTTGACTATTTTTATGTTATCTTTTGCAGACCTCTAGGTCCTGGATATGTGAAGTGAACTTGAATCGACTTCAGGTTTGGATGCACACTTTGTCTCTCAGAGAGGGTGGTGGGGTAATTTTATTGGTTTGTTCATTTCCATTTTCAAATTCTGTATTCTTATTGTTCTGTACTAAGTTGGACTGGTCACGTTGTGCGGATGCCTGATGATCGTCTTCCAAAGCAGCTACTCTATTCCGAACTTTAAAATGGAAAGCGTAATGCTGGTGGTCAACAAAAGAGGTTTAAAGACTGTCTCAAGGCAAATCTTTAAAAATGTAGTATAAACACTGACAACTGGGAAACACTGGCCTGCGAGCGCTCCAGTTGGAGAACAGCCTTTACCAAAGGTGTCATGGGCTTTGAAGAAACTCGATCTCAGGACGCAAGGGAGAAATGTGCTAAGAGGAAGGCATGTTTGGAAAATCCACACCGTGATCAACTCCCGCCTGGAAACCAATGTCCCCACTATGGCCTCCACAGTCTCTTATGGACCCATGGTTAAAATTGTGTTTATGGAAGACAATCTTACTTGGCTACGAGTGATCGCCAAAGAAGACTAAGTAACCAAATAAAATATAATTAAAAACAAACAAGCAAGGTAAATCTAAACAATAATGTTTTTGGGGGAAATTCAGGTGTGATCCAAGTCACATGGCCATTTTTAATTTCCATTTTTAAGGAGGAAATTTCACCAGAAGGTAATATTTTTCAGGCTGTGGGAGCTCACCCCATATTGAGGTGTTCATAAGATCACTTTACCATGTGAAAACCGAGGAGAAAAAGTCACAGCAGGGTGACAATTGTGTGATTCTCACCCAATAAAATTGATAAGAGCACATGGCGTCCTGTTTAAGACCCACAATTCTGTCCTAGTCATCTCCAGTTAAAGAAGTTGAGGTAGCCAGGCTGAAAGAACTGCTACCTGGCCAAGAAGCCATTAATCCATCAGACCAAGAGCTTAATGAAGTACAAGACATGCCTTTATGACTTAACTGTGGCCGGATTGCACCCAACAATCTTTCAAACTTTCAATCTTTGGTGAGCTTAATTTCAGGTGGCCTATGTGGTTTGTTTCACATGTGGTACGAAAAGTTCAAAATGTGTCAATATCTCAGGAACAGAGCACATATTTTATATCTCTGGCAACCAAAGGCTAACAGCAACAACAACAAAAAACATCTTTGCCGGAGATTTTGGCAAGGCACTGTCAGTGGTAAATGTGCCATTGGTCTGTCCTCATGTCTAGGCAAGTTTGCATTGTTCCACAATGTGGCATCCACATAGTTAACACCAGTAGCCTTCAAAGCTCATTGTGTCATTTGGCACATGCAGCCTCACCAATTCCTGAGGGAGCCTCTGAGAGTTTAATTTTTCCTGATGATGTGAGGCTAAGATGCATGGAGGCTGAATCAGAGCTCCACACACACACACCCCCGGCCGAGTGCTGTACCTTAACTAAGAATGAGCATTTCCATTTATAGGACCCTAGTGGCTGGGCTGACGTCACTGCCCCACGAGCTTGGTAAACACAGTGTGTGCGTGTGGTGTGTGTGTCTTGCTTCCTAGACCAGAGAACAAAACTGCTACTGGGTTGCTACTGCAGCATCCCACTTGGCAGGGCTGTGGCTGATGTTTAGTGCTCCAAAAGATGTGGCATCCGAGGCTCATGGGTAGAGATGGATGGGGAGTGAGATTGTCATTGCTTAGAGACCTCCCATGCAAGGGAAGGGAACCCACAGGGCTGCCCTAGAATGCAAGAAGTCCCAGCTGGTTCACAGCGCTGCCTGGGTGACTGTTCTGTTCCTTTGCACTTCTGTGAGTGGCAGCAGGCAGGCCTGTGTGCAAGAGCAGAGCGTGGATGAAAAAGTTAGACAGGTTGCAGTGCTGAGGTAGAATCATAGAATCATAGAGTTGGAAGAGACCACAAGGGCCATCCAGTCCAACCCCCTGCCAAGCAGGAAACACCATCAAAGCATTCCTGACATATGGCCATCAAGCCTCTGCTTAAAGACCTCTAAAGGAGGAGACTCCTTGGTAGCAAATTCCACTGCCAAACAGCTCTTACTGTCAGGAAGTTCTTCCTAATGTTTAGGTGGAATCTTCTTTCTTGTAGTTTGAATCCATTGCTCCGTGTCCGCTTCTCTGGAGCAGCAGAAAAAAACCTTTCTCCCTTTCTCCCTCCTCTATATGACATCCTTTTATATATTTCTCCCTCCTCTATATGACATCCTTTTATATATTTGAACATGGCTATCATATCACCCCTTAACCTTCTCTTCTCCAGGCTAAACATACCTGGAGGTAGGGTAGGCTGACCTCAGTAATCCAGGGATGTAGCTGAGAAGCACCAAATGTGCCATCCGGATTGTTAAGGTATGCAAAACACACTACCCGCCCTGTGTCCAAGCATCATCATCATCATCATCATCATCATCATCATCATCATCATCATCATTATTCTCAAGCATTTCCTGCAGAAACCTGCTCTTTAAAGCTGTATTGGAATAAACATCAATTTGCAAGTCCATTGCCATGTTGCTTTTCAAGGGAAGATCCATGATTGGGCAGCGCTAAGAATTGCTGGCTCAGCACCCTGACAGTATTTTTTACAACCAGAGATAAACCAGTAAGAAAGGTTAGGTCTCTGACTGCTTCCAGGACAACATTTCCTGAAGGACAATGTGACTGCGTGAAGCACTCTGAACACTCAAGTACCATATAAATCAGGGGTGCCAATTTGAATAAAATATTGGGGGGGGCATGTAAACCCCACCCTGCATAATCAATCATGTGACACAGCATAGAGACACCACCTGAATGGCAATGCCCATCAACTTTGGGGCGGTGGTCCTCTCAAATATTTTATTGGGGGACCAAAGGAAACTCGGCCCCAAGGAGTTGGCTCCTATGATATAAATGTAGTTGCTGCTATTACTTATTTAGTTGAATGACTCCATCGCTCAAAATCTTTGCCAGCCACTCAGACATAAAGAGTCATTAGCAAAAGCTACCCCTTTTCTTCCTTTGTATATTATCCACTCTGGGAGTCAACTTGGCCAGATACTGCATCTTGTCTAGCTGTTCATTTTGGTTTAAGACAGGGGTCAGCAACCTTTTTCAGCCGGTCCACTGTCGCTCAGACCATGTGGTCGGCCAGACTATATTTTTTTTTTGGGGGGGGATTAACAAAATCCTATGCCCCACAAATAACCCAGAGATGCATTTTAAATAAAATGACACATTCCACTCATGTCAAAACACGCTGATTCCCGAACCGTCCGCAGGCCGGATTGAGAAGGCGATTAGGCCTCATCTGGCCCCTGGGCCTTAGGTTGCCTACCCCTGGTTTAAGAGCTATTCCTTTTGTAGAATATATGGAACTCTCTGAACTGACCGGGAGACTCCGAGATCGAAGTGAAGCAGAAGTGGAAGAAGACTGGAAGAAATTTAAAATTTATTTAAAGAATAAGCATATAATAGATTAGTGAGGGAGATAAAATAGAGGTTGCAGATAATACAATGGTGTAAAATAAGTATTGTTAGAAATGGATGATAAATTAATTAAGAAAAAAGATTTGGATAGAATATAAAAGGTTAAGATGTAAAAGATACAGAAACGAGGTAATATTAAAGTAATAATTAGAAAGTATATAAGATTTAGAGTTTACTACTGAAGATAGGTAAAGAATTGCAGAAGGAGGAATGAGGAAGTCAATAGATTGGCAATAAGGGTTGCTATAAGTTAGAATTTTTGTTTTTATATTTTTTGTATTGTATTTTTTGTGTTTTGTATTTTCTTTTTCTTCTTCTGTTTTGTATTTCCTAAACGTTTTTCTGTCCCAGGGACCCAGGTGGCGCTGTGGGTTAAACCGCTGAGCCTAGGGCTTGCTGATAAGAAGGTCAGCGGTTCAAATCCCTGTGACGGGGTGAGCTCCCGTTGCTTGGTCCCAGCTCCTGCCAACCTAGCAGTTCGAAAGCACATCAAAATGCAAGTAGAAAAATAGGAACCGCTACAGCGGGAAGGTAAACGGCGTTTCCATGTGCTGCTCTGGTTTGCCAGAAGCGGCTTTGTCATGCTGGCCACATGACCTGGAAGCTATACACCGGCTCCCTCGGCCAATAATGCGAGATGAGCACGCAACCCCAGAGTCGGTCACGACTGGACCTAATGGTCAGGGGCCCCTTTACCTTTACCTATTTTCTTTTTCTTCTTCTGTTTTGTATTTCCTAAATGTTTTTTTGTCTGAGAAAATCTTAATAAATATATATATTAAAAAAATAAAAATAAGAGCTATTCCTTTTGTTTCTAGTTGCTTCTGTCCATATGCCCTGCTGCCACCCAGTTTCTAATCCATTTGTAGACACCTCTCTCAATGGAAGCCAGGCTGGGCCTGTTGTTCTTGGGTCCTGGACACATTTGATCTGGGGTCATCTCAGCTTCCCAGTTATTTTGATGTGCATGGTGTCTATCCATGGCTCACTACATCAGGTGTATTACTTGAGAAACACAGAAGGAAGCACAGTGAGAAGACGACTTTCAAGGTCGAGCTATCCATATATGGTGCAGACCTCTCTGCCAATAACATGCCTAAACTAGGGTTGCCGTATTTCAAAAAGTGAAAATCCAGACACAAAAGTTGTTAAGCTTCTTTTTTTAAAAAGTTTGGGCCAAAGTTGTTGAGCTTGGGGGGTGCCATACATCCGGATTTCCCCGGACATTTAAGCGTTTTCTGCCCGGGCGCTGTTTCCAATAGCCAAATCCCGGCTATGTCTGGGAAATTTCAGGTGTATTGCAGCCCCAACATCCACCAAATGCAACACACAGATGCACATGCACACAGAGACAAGAATAAGTAGAGGAAACCAAAATTTAATAAATTAATCTTATTTATTATCTTAATGCTCACTGATTCCAGTTAATAAATGGAGGTTAGAAAATTAAAAATGCTGCATAGGTGAGGATTAAAACCATCTGAACAGCAGAGAAAAATCAACAACAGAATTTCCACTGCTTGTATTTGTGGCATAAATTTGTTCATAGTGAAATGATGTATGCCGGCAGCTGTACCCTTTCCACAAACTGGAGGGTACTTTTCCAGGGTGGTGCCAAGTGCTTGGCGAAGCATTTTAAGGCACAGATTTTGGAACAATGCTTTCACAAGCTTCTTAAAAATTAGCTTGCTCTCCTAGCAGCCAGGTAGAGGAATGGTAGAAGTTGACCCAGAGCATACAAATTCTTATTGAAGTCTACCTCAAGACGTTAAGCACCTGATGTTGGTATATTTGGTCCAGCGCAACCTTAGAAGCACAGTCCCCAAGAAAAGTCTCCTGTGCAAACCCACAGAAATTAATGGGGGCTTCATTTCGGCTGGTTCAGCACAGGTAAACTTCTGCCCCCCCCGGCACCTTAGAGATGGAATAACTGTTGTGACTTGTGCTGTGTGTGTGTGTGTGTGTGTGTTGGGGGCAGGGGAAGATTCAGCATCAGAGAACAAGTAAGGAAGTAATAGCATCAGTGCAGAGAACCTTGCAAACAGAATGCTGAACCCTTGACAACTTGTTGTAAGCACTGTATCATCAGAATCTGTGTGCAGGGGGGGCGGGAGAGAAGCAACTGTTCTTCTGCGGTTGGTCCTTAAGGTGAATCAAAGATACAAGCCACACGGAAACCCGCCTGGGCCATTCTCACAGGTGCATCTTAATTTCGCTATGAGTAACCACAGAGGAATGGGACACATTGATTTCCCACGTTCAGCAGCAATGTGGCGCTCACAACACAAGATCTTCACACCTGGGGCCTTGCTGTCACAGTTTGCCATGCACACAAGGTGTGTGTTTTTTTTGGGGGGGGGAAGAGGGGCATGAGCCTGATCCAGCAAGCTCTTCTTATGTTCACATGTGACACATGACATGATCAGTGAGTGCTCATGACTTTTAGGAAGCCATAATCGACACTGCTGCATTCAATATTACGACCGACGTACAACAGATTATTGCAATATTGTGCTGGAATGATGCAATTTTCCCCCTTAAGAGGGATGCTGCTTCAAGGAGAGGTGCCTGGGTTCAGAACGGCAGCCGACACCTGTCGGGCTAGTTCTTGTGAAAGGTAACTGGGTCTGCCCCGCCCACCCCCAACAACCTCACAGTTTGCTTTGAACTAGTTCTGCTCAGGCCTTTTTGTGTCAACCTCTTTACTTTTGAGCTCTCGGAACAAAACAGCCAAGAGTGTCATGGTTATGCCCAAGTGAAGAGAGTTATGAAGCCTTGTTTTGCTAAGGACAGCGTTCTGAGGACCTTGGTATGAAGGAATGTCAAGTTCTACCCCAACCTGGTAGAGTGGAAACACCTTTTCTCCAAACACTGTCTTCCAGTATTTACTGCTGCCGTCCAAGCATGGACAATCCTCCGTTTTCAGTGCCTCGCTTGATGCAGTTTCCTCCTCTATGCATTCGGCCTATTTCATTCTCCCAACATACTTCTATAAAAGAACCAGGAGCCATTGGGCAAAGTGGCAGAACGGTTTCCATTCATCCCTTCTCTCTTCTTCTAAAGTCTCCCTCCTACAGAACCAGGCCCCTCTACACTGGAGTCAATGGTGCACATTTTTCCTTCCAACTGATAGACATACGGCTGAATTAGGACAATGAGCTGTTTAGACACACTGTTGCAGTCTAAGCCCGCAGCCACAAAGACCAGGCAGCCCCTGATCCAGCTATATCTCTCTTTGCTCCACACTCACCCATGTGAGCCAAAGGATATCCCTGTGCTTCACACACAGAGAGTTTAAACTATACATTTCAAACCATGTTAAATGCCCAGAGAGTCCATCCCCAAAACTGAGGTGGTTGTTGTTCTCCAGTTGCTCATTCTGTTCAGGGTGGCCCAAGATGATGGAAGAAAAAAACCAAAACCAAATGCTCCAGTTGTGTAGATCCAGGGCTGTCTGCCTGGGCCAAGGGGATGGTCAGAAGCAGTTCCTATGGCTACTGGCTTCTAAGGGCATTAGAAGGGAGAGTTTCCAGTGTGGTCCAGAAGTACTTAAGAGTCTCTGCGTTCCTGACCAAGTACGGCCCCGTCCTCAACATCCTCATGCTGCCTTGCGAGACACGGAGCGGCAGACAGCTCGGTAGAAGCCCCGGGTGATGCGATACATCCAGACCATGTTGAGTACTTCCAAGGCTAGGCTGGGCCCAATCCAGGCTAGCTGTACACCCAGGCCCAGGCGCTCGTACTCGGGAGTCCCATACCAGGAGTAGACTTGCATGTAATAGCTGGGGATGACGGCAATCCGCACCACAAAGAAGACCACCGTCATGGCCAGGCCGTTGGCCAAGACGACCCAGGAAGTGCGTGGCCAGCCAGCTGCATCCAGAAACCACCTGAGGCAAGGCAAAAGGATTGTGTCAAATGTACACACACACACCACCCAGGGGGGCTGCCTTGGAAGATGCCACCCCTTCCTTCCACCTCTTTGAATAAAGCAAAACCACAAGTCATCCAAAGGATTATTCCAGACCTCTAGTGAGGTATGGGGAACCAAGAATTCAGCAGCATTAAATCAGCCATGGTTCTCCCAGATAGAACGATATAGCCATTTTCTCAGCAATTTCTTGAAAAGTAAGCTTTGAACGGGGTCAGTGCTATGAATTCAAGGGGGTGCCCTCTGCATCCCCCGTTAAGCTTCACTGGTTGGTGGAACACAGGGCCACCTATGGTAATTCCTCCAGGATTAAGGGATCGGGGTGAGCTGAGCTTCCTTAGTGGTGGCCACCCAAAGATGTTGACTGTGGAATAATAAAATATAATAATAATAATAATAATATGTTATTATTTATACCCCGCCCATCTGGCTGGGTTTCCCCAGCCACTCTGGGCAGCTCCCAACAGAATATTAAAAACACGATAAAACATCAAACATTAAAAACTTCCCTAAAAGGGGCTGCCTTCAGATGTCTTCTAAAAATCAGAGAGTTATTTATTTCCTTGACATCTGACGGGAGGGTGTTCCACAGGGCAGGCGCCACTACCGAGAAGGCCCTCTGCCTGGTTCCCTGTAACCTCACTTCTCGCAAAGAGGGAACCACCAGAAGGCCCTCGGAGCTGGACCTCAGTGTCTGGGCTGAACGATGGGGGTGGAGACGCTCCTTCAGGTATATTGGGCCAAGGCCATTTAGGAAGTGAGAGGCTTTACTGTGGCTCCTTGTGAGGGGCCTGGAGAACAGCTGCTTTCCACAAGCCTGTTCCTTTTGCTATGAAAAGGATATGCAGACCCACATTATCGAATGGATTTGTGAAGGGTTGTGAAGAAGCTCCTGAAAGCATAAAAACCCTTGACTTACTCCATTAGAAAACTCACCGCAGGTTCACGAAGGGCGTGGAGAGTTCTGAGAGGAGACGGAAATTGGCAAAGTAGGGCAGAACCCCACGGCTCTGTGGGGACAGAAAGATAAGCCCTGAGATGCTGGCCTCACTGCTCCCCAAGACAGCGCCAAAGGCCTCGCTTTTTCCAGTGCCAGAAGATTTAGGCAGCTCTCAGGTACCAAGCAGAGAGCCCGACCTCCCTTTCTCACAACAGCAAGGAAGCCAAGCAGAGAAAGTGTTAGAGAGCAACACAGCAGAATACCAGTACGGCCAGACTCCTTGGTGCCACCCACGCCATGGTCGCTGTGCTTTTCCATCCTGAATGATGCAAAACCATTTTAATGTCCATCCACCCAACAGGACCCTGCCAAACCTGTGCATATCTATGCCAATAGAAGCTGGTCCGCAATACCCGCTTCTTTGATTTGTGTGTTCCAAATACGTGAACTGTACCAGTTCAGCAACACAACTACGTAATACGTAAGCAACTTTACTGGGCTGGGTTGCGAATCCCTCCGAGCAAGTCCCTTACAAATGCCTGATTGCATGTCAGAAGACAGGCGCAATCTCATGGGTCCTTTCCCTGCTCAATCCCCCTTGAAATGAATTGAGAATTTTAGGGACCTCTGTTGCAGGAGGGTTATTGCTCTAGCTGACTCCATTTGCTATGAATGAAGGAGCAGGCTGGGCTGTGACCACAGGAGAACGACCACAGGGGATTCAAGAGTTAATGCTTTCAGGAAAGAGAAAGAGCTAGAAAGGGCAAGGTAATCCGCAGTGGGGGCAGGAGTCCTTAGATGTGGGCTGAAGTTATATTAACCTGGGGTGATTGGTGCTGGGGCCTGACCACCCTCTAAACCCATTTACTAGTAACACAATCTCTGCTATTGATTGTAAAAAATCTCAATTTCATTTAGCAGGACTAGCTTCCAAGTATGACAAGATTGCAGCATCCATGAGAGATTTCTTCCCACTGAATTCACAGAAGTTGCTTCCATGTAAGTGTGCAAAGGACTGCTGTTATGTTAACCTCAAGGCTCAATGTGATGCCAGCATTTCCTTATCGTTTTCTAGCCAGATAAACATTCCCTTGAATCGAACATGTGATTGTTTTGTTTTAACGGCTTTTAACGGTTTTAATTTTAGGCTTTATAATTGTTTGTTCTACTGTACAGTTATATTTTAAGTAAGGATGTTTCAATGTTATTGTGCATTTTAAATATGGACTGATTTTATAGTTGCAAAGTGCTTAGAAGCCATTTTGACATATAAGCAGCATGTAAATAAATGCCTATCTAGAAGGCAGCCTATGTTATAATGGCTATTTTGCAGACGAGGTAAGGAGTATTGAGGAAACGCTACTTGCTCCAAGGTTGCTAAATCAATCAATGGCTGAGCAGGACAAGCACAGCTTGGAAGCACAAATGGATTCCTCTTGAACAGGACTCTCCACCTCCTCATCCAACATACGACAGGCACCCAGTGTCTGCACTTTCCGGAAACAGTTGAAAATATTTCTGCTCTGGCTTTATCAGCTGAATTAACAGGTCTTCCCCACGAGTGTTAAGACTTCTTGTTTTAAATGTCCTTGTTTTCAGGCCCGCCTCTAGGTGTAGTCCCAGTGGCGCGGGGCGCCAGGGCGCTGAGCCGGCAGGGTGCTGTGCGCTGCGAGGGCGCTGGAGCGATCTCTGCGCCTCAGCGCCAGGGCGCCCGACCTGCTCAAGACGGCCCTGGTTGTTTTTGAGTTTTTCATTATTTCATGTGTAAATTACCTTGCATAGCTGTCAACCCCCCGGATTTGAAGATAAGATAAGGAATTCTATGGGGTTGTCAACTCCCGGATATGAAAGTAAGGGCGCTGAATAAGGGAATTTCCTGCAAAAAAGGGGAAAGTTGATAGCACTGACCTTAAGACTGTGTTTAGGAAGCTGATTAATAAATTAACTATGGTGGTGGTGGTTATTTCTGGCAAGGGGGAAATAATTCCACCATTTCACAAAGAGCTTAGTGATGGAATAAAGTTAGCAACCCAGATAAAAAACTTTCACCTTCCCCCTCCTCTTTAATGTGACCTACCAATGCTGCTTCTCATTATGCTTTTAAAATGTCTGTCCCACTCCCTTCCTAGCATATCTTGTTCTTTTCAACAACCAAGGATGAATAACTTGTAGTCCTCCAGATGTTGATGGACTCTGGTTGCCCTTAGTCCCGCCCAGCTTGACTGAAGGTCAGGAATTATGGGAGTTGTAGTTCAGTGACATCTGGAGGGCCACAGGTTTGCCATTCCTGTTCTAGACTACTATGGAGCCACAGGCAGAGACTGTCTTTATACTTTATACTACTTCATTTCCATACAACACCTTTTTAAGGCTGCAATCCTAAACACACAAATTAGCGGGTCAATCTTATTTAACTTAATGGGACTTATTTCTGAGTAATCATGCTTATGGTTGCTTCCCATGGTATGTGCCCTCTGTCTCTCTCTCTCTTAAAAAAAACACCTTTTAAAAGTTCCTGGAGCATGGAAATGAAAAGTAAATCAGGAGTTCTCAGACATATGGAAGCTCTATTTCTCAGCCAACTGATCATTGGAAGCGGAGAGGGAAATATTTCAATCTGTGCTATGCTAATTCTCTTTATTTTCCCTAGTCCCGATTTCAGACCATGTCCGTTTTTGCCCTGATGACAGCCGGTTTTTGTGGGTTGGGATGGAGCGATGCAGCACCACTGAAAGCTGTAGAAGAGCAGAGTGAAGCAAAGGGATAGATGAAGAATGGGTTGTTGTTTTGTTTTTAAGAAAAAGAAAGAAGAATGAAGAATAAGAGGAAACCTCTCCCCCTCCCTCCTCCCCAATAGCTAAAGGACTCTGGAACTAACCAACACGTATCCATAAGCGTATAGCGCTGCCAAGTGGTGGCAAACGAAAAGGGAATCTCCCAATGTCCTCCAGTACCGTACTAGCAGCAACAGATCTAGAATTCAGAACACAACACACAACATACACACAAGGAAGGTTTACTGGGAGATGAGCAGGCAGGGAACAAGGTTCAAGCATGGCTAGTAACACAGCAAAGGCTGACATGTTTCCACCCCTGGCCCCGTGATTCTTCTTTTAACAGCCAACCTGCAGGCAGAGATTTAAAAGGTGAAGATTTAAATGGGGTAGGGGAAAAAAGGTTTAAAAGGTAAAGGACCCCTGGGCAGTTAAGTCCAATCAAAGGTGACTATGGGGTTGTGGCGCTCATCTCACTTTCAGGCAAGGAAGTCGGCATTTGTCTGACACCGTGACGGAAGCCAGAGCGGACAGGAACGCCGTTTACCTTCCCACCACAGCGGTACCGGTGTGGTTTCGAACTACTAGGTTGGCAGGAGCTGGGACAGAGCAATGGGAGCTCACCCCGTCGTGGGGATTCGAACCCACCAGCTAGTAGATTTATGTCCATCTGCCAGCAGTGGCACAGGAGTGTGTTGGCAGTCTGGGCCATAGCTGCCAGGTTCCGGCCTGAGAAATAAGGGACTGGACCGGAAGTAGCAGACTGGAAGTAGTGCTGTCGCCATTTTGGAACTGGGCGGAGCATGCTTAAAAGTTACTTTTGATGCTGCTCCGCCCAGTTCCAAAATGGCTGCCGCGCCAGAATAAACCGGGGAAAAACAAAAAAATCCATTTTTTCGGCTGGGAACAACTGGAAAAACGGGGGTTTCCCGGGGAATACAGGAGACTTGGCAGCTATAGTCTGGGCCCCAATGTCAACTACTCAGTAGCATCCAACAATACAACCGTGGTTTTTTTTTTTTAAAAAAATTGCACACACAAAAACCATTACAGTATCTTTATATTGAGACATTTACCTCTCTTCCCTCCTCCTTCACACATTTCCTACCACTGAGGAAATCTAGAAACCTTATATAGTCCCCATCACATCGTAATAATCCTTTGAAATATAGAGGGTGTTTCAGCTTTCTTCCAGAAAGTGTGGATCCCAGTATTTGGGATGAGCTTTCTTCATCCAGAACAACTCCAAGAACTTTGCGTCCTCCCCACTGTATTCTCCTCTGCCCTGCGGGCCTGCTTCAATCTGAAGCACAGTTTTCCAGCAGCTTTGCCTTTTCTTTAATGACCTTGACAAAAATTGGAATGTGAATTTCCACAAATTAAGCCTCTCAGAACTCCATAAACAACATATTGGTTGGTTTTGCTGTTTTTGTTTTAATTGGCTAACAAAACCCATTCCCACTGCATCTACCAAATGTTGTTGTTGTTGTTGTTGTTGTTGTTGTTGTTGTTGTTGTTGTTGTTGTTGTTGTTGTTGTTATACCAAATTTGGATAATTTTGGTTATTTAGAAAATTATAAATAATTTTATTATTTATACCCCGCCCATCTGGCTGGGTTTCCCCAGCCACTCTGGACGGCTTCTAGCAGAATATAAAAACATAATGAAATGCCAAACATCAAAAAACCTTTCCGTTAAAATGTTTAAAAATTGGGTTATTGGGTTAAATACATATTTCATCTCAATATACACATTTCTAAATATATGTTATCCTAAAAGAAACATTTTTAATATGTTGTGGCATGTTTCTAGGTAAGGACTGAAACCAAAACTCAGAGAAGTGCAAAATCAGAAAGATTGTTGAATTCTGATCTGGTCTGGGAAGTGTGGATTAGGTCTGCAATGGAATTGAGAGATTGAGGTTGAATCCTGACAAGACAGAAATTCTGTTTGTGGGGGACAGGAGGCGAGCAGGTGTGGAGGACTCCCTGGTCCTGAATGGTGTAACTGTGCCCCTGAAGGACAAGGTGCGCAGCCTGGGAGTCATTTTGGACTCACAGCTGTCCGTGGAGGCGCAGGTCAATTCTGTGTCCAGGGCAGCTGTCTACCAGCTCCATCTGGTACGCAGGCTGAGACCCTACCTGCCCATGGACTGTCTCGCCAGAGTGGTGCATGCTCTAGTTATCTCCCGCTTGGACTACTGCAATGCGCTATAAGTGGGGCTACCTTTAAAGGTGACCCGGAAACTACAACTAATCCAGAATGCGGCAACTAGACTGGTGACTGGGAGCGGCCGCCAAGACCACATAACACCGGTCATGAAAGATCTACATTGGCTCCCAGTATGTTTCTGAGCACAGTTCAAAGTGTTGGTGCTGACCTTTAAAGTCCTAAATGGCCTCGGTCCAGTATACCTGAAGGAGCGTCTCCACCCTCATCGTTCTGCCCAGACACTGAGGTCCAGTACCGAGGGCCTTCTGGCGGTTCCTTCGTTGCGAGAAGCCAAGTTGCAGGGAACCAGGCAGAGGGCCTTCTCGGTGGTGGCGCCCGCCCTGTGGAACGCCCTCCCATCAGATGTCAAAGAAAAAAACAGCTACCAGATTTTTAGAAGACATCTGAAGGCAGCCCTGTTTAGGGAGGCTTTTAATGTTTAAGAGATTATTTTATTCCATTTTTCTGTTGTAAGCCACCCAGAGTGGCTGGGGAAACCCAGCCAGATGGGCGGGGTATAAATAATAATAATAATAATAATAATAATAATAATAATAATAATAATAATAATTATTATTATTATTATTATTAGTGTTATTGGATTGAAATAACTTGTGATTTCCAGAGTTTTGTCTGAGGGCACATGAGGCCATCATTCACTTCCTGGATGAGAGATCACTTGGGAACTGCATGTTTGCCACCTTGGGAACAAGGATATGGATGCAAGTAAGTAAGTAAGTAAATAAAAACTTTACCAATGGGTAACTGAGAAGAGTGAGAGTGAATTGATGGAGGATGCAAGAGACTCCCTGGCAGAAGAAGCAGGGCTTCAAATTCACTTCTCACAGAACTAAATCGCCGGATGAAATTCACCAACTGGCAGCAAAAAAGAAAGTGCTCTGCTGTACATCACAAGTGATTGTGTACTTTTTTTTTTTAAAAAAAGTTATTTAGACACCTTTTATTCCACTTTTGTACCTAAAAGCTGCTCAAAATGACTTACAGTGAAGCTATAGATAACCACAATAAATAAAAACAATAGATAAACAGCACAACAACAAAACAGGAAACATAAAACAAGCAGACAGGGCAGCAGATAACACACACCAGTATGTTTTTTCAGCTGCAAAGCTTTTCTTCTTTCTGGGCAGTCCAAACTTCCCCTTCACTGTGAGATGGGAGGTGGGGAAGCACAAGCTCCTGTGTTTTGTTTTAGGGTGATTCTTTGGGGCCCAATCTACTGGGAATGCCTCAGTATAGAAGCACCTTTCCTGTTCACTTGAATGGGTCTTGGGTCAGGGCGAGATACATAGCTGCCAAGTCTCCCGTTTTCCCTAGGAAAACCCCTTTTTTACTTACCTTTTCCCGGTGGTCCCCCGTATCACTTCGTCTCCCGTTTTTCTCCGTTATTTTCTCCTGCCGGCGGCCATTTTTTTCTTTCCAATTTGCCCTTCTATGGGCACCCAAAATGGCCGCCGCCAGCTTCAAAAGTCGCATCTACGCATGTCCGGAAGTGCACAGACGTGACTTCCGGTGTTGGCGGCAGCCATTTTTGGTGCCCATAGATGGGCGGAGTGACACCGGAAGTTGCGTCGGCACACTTCCTGACATGCGTACAAGCAACTTTCGAAGCCGGCGGCGGCCATTTTGGGTGCCCATAGAAGGGCAAAGCGACACCGGAAGTTACATCGACGCAACTTCCGGTGTCAAATGGCTGCCGGTCCCGGATTCTGCAGTCCGGAACTTGGAAGGTAAGGCCAGATATCCCCAGTGGCATCTGATGGCAGCAGGCCAAGGAACAGAAAGGCAAACTTTGGCTGTGCTGAGAGGAAAGGCAAGCTTCCCCAGAAAACTTCTGCTACCAGCCTTGGGCCTTTCTAGCCTGCCCAGTGAAATGGGGGACAGGATACTTACCATACAGCAAGTATCCAGACGTGACAGCTATGTTCAGCTTGACGAGCCAAGGGTCTCCCCTGCAAAGGATGAAAGAGAGGGGAAATGATAAGAGGTGAGGGATCTGCTTCTGGGAGGTGAATCTACCCTACTTCGAATAGGTGCCAGTTTCTTTCTTTCTTTCTTTCTTTCTTTCTTTCTTTCTTTCTTTCTTTCTTTCTTTCTTTCTTTCTTTCATTCTCATATGCAAGAAGCACCACCTGGTGTTAGATGAAAAAGACCTCTCTGACTCAGTAAGAGAGGCTGGGCAAAAATTGACGGTCCACTACAATGCACTCTGGGTCTATCCAGATCAGCAGTCTTTCATACCGCCTGCTTGCAGAAAAAAGACACCAGGCCCTTGCTTTGCTCCATATCACCATGAAACATCTTCAGGTCTTTCTTTCTTTCTTTCTTTCTTTCTTTCTTTCTTTCTTTCTTTCTTTCTTTCTTTCTTTCTTTCTTTCTTTCCACACTTTTATATTTTACATGTTTGGTTTAGACTACTGATGACAAACAACTAACTGGGAGGGGTAACCTATGACCCTCGATACCAGGGGTTGCCAACTTGTGCCTGAAAAGGCTTTCACTGGTGCCCCAGACTTTGAGCTTTCATTTTTTTTAAAGAAGAAACTAAGTCTCCAGTCCTACCTCCCACCCCAACTTGAAGAAAGTTATGAGGAAAAATGTGCAGGCACCACCTCAGAAATTTCATTCAAATAAGAATGAATGCCGTGCAGCTACCTTCAATATTTTCCCTGGTACTGAGGAATGCTCCCTGTTCCATGAACAGCAACAGCATCTCTCTCTCTCTCCCTCTCCCTGTGTAAAACCTGTATTGTGCGAACTCCACAATCAAGACTAGTAGGACATAGGTGACTTCCCATGGAAAGTGTAAGGTTGTTAGGGGTGACTTTATCTTTAACACTGAGGTCCTTCTCTGAGGGCCTTCTGCTGGTTCCTTCACTGTGAGAAGCGAAGTTACAGGGAACCAGGAAGAGGGCCTTCTCGGTGGTGGCGCCCGCCCTGTGGAACGCCCTCCCATCAGATGTCAAGGAAATAAACAACTATCTGACTTTTAGAAAACATCTGAAGGCAGCCCTATTTTGGGAAGTTTTTACGGCTTGATGTTTTTATTATGTTTTTAGATATGCTGTAAGCCGCCCAGAGGGGCTGGGGAAACCCAGCCAGATGGGCAGGGTATTATTATTATCATTATTATTATTATTAACAACAACGTGTTATGCTATGCTCCCCATGGCAGCCATTTTGTATTACGGCAAATCCTCTCCCCACAGCAGCTATTTTCTGTCTGGGACACCCAGAGCTCTCACTGTTCCAAAAAGGATGGTGACCAGTGCTCTATATAGTGTCGCGCTACAGCATTTCCCCTCATCCCTCACCATCTGCCATGCTGGCAAGTACTGATGGGACTTGCAGTCCATCAACTTCTGGAGGGGCATAGGATCCCCATCTCTAGAAGAAAGGGAGGCTGTTTCTCCAGCAGTCTCCCCCCCATTCTTTCTTGTTGAAACTGTGTAAAACACACCCATGGGTCTTTAAGATGTCCCCTCACAGATTACAACTGACCGAAAGGATTGGTGTAAACTAGACAATAGGAGCTAGTTGCTTCTGTAGGAGACAGAACAAAAAAAGAGAGAAGTTGTAACAAGGTAGGAACAAAACCTGGTCTTTCCCCCAACCTTGATGTTGGTGACTGTGGTTGCGCAACCCTCAGGTTGAGGGCTGGTCTGGGTAACAGCCTTATATTACCACAAGGACATACACAGCTAATATCCTACATGTAGCTGGTGAATCTAAGACGGGTTGTACATAAGGTAACAGTGGGCTGCGTGCTCCAAGATGGTGAAGTCGACTAGTCAGGGTCATGTGTGTGTTGGTGGGAAAGGAACAGAGACCGAAATGCCTGCGGAGCTTTATTTAGGGACTCACTTAGCCAGCCCTGCTGAGGAGCAATGTGAGGCTGGAAAAAAGGCATGGAAATGTGCATTGCAAGCAGAGTGGGAGGGAGGAAGGGAGGAAGGGGATATGGCTTAGGCAGCAACATAAACACCTCTTTAGGCCCATTGCCAGCCCTGGCCCAGAAGCTGTGCCCCCGCCCCCTCCTGCAATCCCAAATCTCAAGGAACACAAGGGGCTATTCTTCCCCGAGACAAAACAACCCTTCATGCCTTCCTAGCACAATGTGTCCCATCAAGCTCACATGCACCAGTTCTTCCTCCTTCTCTCTCTCTCTCTCTCTCTCCGGGGAGGGCAGACTTGACAAATCTACACATGCCAGCCTGGACAGCAAAGCGGTCAGAGGAAGCGTGCAAGCAAGCCAGGAGGGCCTTTCCTTCTTACCAGATAGGGTTGGCATTTACAGCATCGTCAAACCAAAGGATGCAGAGGCAGAAGAGCCCGACTATCACAGCATGGAGGGTGGACACACATCTAGGCAGGAGGATAGGACAGGGTTACCCCATGACTGCAGTGCTCGTGTCACTCTTCCCCCCCCCCCTACATGCGCACTCATGTACACATTCACATCTCTTTCCTGCAAAGCAAGCGATGCTCCAAGGCTTCTCATATGCTAAGGAGTGGGGGTTCAGGGCCGTCTTACCCATAGGCACTAGGGATGCAGGGCACCTGGGCGTCAGGCTTTCAGGGGCACCTGGCCAAGAGTCCGGAGCCCAAGAGTTGAGTCTGGGGAAGAGCCCACCCGTCGGTCAGAGCGCCACGGCGGGCCCTTCTGCTGTGGGCGGCTCTATGCCGCGAGTTCGGGGGCGACCGAGCCAGCAAGATGCTGAGGCGGCCGGCTGGCTCCGCCCTCCTGTGCGACTGGGACTGGGGAACTGGGGGGTGGATCTTTGCACCCCGGCGTCGCATATGCTTAAGACGGGGGGGGGGGGTTCTTCCACTGAACTGGCTGAGAGTGTGAGACAGAGCTGCAGGACTCTTTCCATCCCCTCCCCCCACCACTTAAGACACTATACCTGGAATTCCATTCGTTCTGCTTGACTGATGGAAGGGTGGAATATCTGGAACTCAGCGACAAAGATAACTGTGGGCTGACAGCGGAGAAGAAGAATTGGAAGGCCACAAAACTGCCAGCCACAATACAGTAGCCCAGGCGGGTAGAGTCCTCCATTGGTTCCCAGCAACACCTGCAAGAAGACAAATGTGTATGGGTGTGTGTGGAAAGCGGGGGGGGGGGGGGAGATGCAAAACAGAGATGGGGGACCCTACAAATTCACTAGAATCATGTGTTTGGAGGAAATAATATCTGTACTTGGCCCTGCAGTTGATTTTTCTGAAGTGACAATAGCTTTGACCATGATCTTGACACTGAATAAAAGTTTATTAAGTATAGTAGTCACAGAATCATAGAATTGTAAAGAAAAGGTAAAGGACCCCTGGACATTTAAGTCCAGTCAAAGGCGACTATGGGGTTGCGGCACTCATTTCGCTTTCAGGCCAAGGGAGCCGGCGTTTGTCCACAGACAGCTTTCCAGGTCATGTGGCCAGCATGACTAAGCCGCTTCTGGTGCAAAAGGACACCATGACGGAATCCGGAATGCATGGAAACACTGTTTACCTTCCTGCCACAGAATTGGAAGGGACCCTAAGGATCATCTAGTCCAACCCCCTGCAATGCAGGAATATGCAGCTGTCCCCATAAGGGGATCAAACCTGCAACCTTAGCATTATTAGCACCTCACCAACTGAGCCATCCAGGATTAACTGACCTATCCAGGAGTCTGCCGAGGCCCAGTAAATTGTCAAATGGTTTGCCAAAAAAGAAAGAAAGAAAAAAGGTTTGAGAACTGCTACACCAGGGGTAGCAGAGGAAGTCTTTTTGGTCTCAAAACTGCATAGCAAAAGGCACTGAACTGCTGCCTGGGTTGAGACTAGTAAATGGTTGATTACACACAGCCCAGTCTCTCCAGTTTACTCTGCCATAGGCAATATTGCAAATAACTCATAGTCTCAAACTTTGAAGGACTGCAACTTCTGTCCCACTCGTTGATTGATGCAGCCACAGATATGGAGCCGGTCCTAGATAGTCCCATGGATCTGCAATTTTTGTGAATTGCAAGGCTGGAACATTTGGTTATATGCTTTGCTATGGCACATATATTCCCACTGTAAGAACAGGGTGGGAGTGCCCACTACTGGGCTGACAATTCACTGCATGGACCAAGCGGTGGTGGTGGGGAAGAAGAAGTTCAGTCTCTGATATATGGGGCAAAGTTAGGCTTGGCCAGTGCGTCATAACACCATAAGGATCAAGCGGCTGCATATGGTGTAGCTTAGGAGGCATCGGGCGTGTTATCTAAAGGAATTGCAAGTATGCCAAAGGGATAAGCTTCACTCAATCTCCCACAGGGGTTCATGTACCCAGGACAATCTAAGCAGCAAGTGAGAGGCGAAACTTTCAAAGGTGGGAAGATGCCCTGGAGACCCCCCACATAGAGAATATAGGTAAGCTAGCTGGTGACGTCCAATTGGACGACAGGTTCAAAATGCTGGCAGAAAGAAGTAAAAGGGGAATCAGGCAAGACAAGAGGGATCTGTAAGAATAATGAGATTAAGAATACCAGGGAAGAAAAGAGCCCCTAAAATGTAAAGGAGGAAGATCCGGGGGGAAATGGGTGGAGAGAAGGAAAGCAGGATATTTCTTAATATCCAAAATGCAGAGTTTTGGTGGGAAGAACGTAAAAATAGAGAAGAACAGTAATTTTGGTTAGCAAGAATCAGCCACGATAAAATGCACAGAAAACAAACCTGTTGTGTCGAGAGCAGCTGGCAAGGGTCAGGAGACTTCCTGAGCTGCGCAAGAACAGGAGCAGATGAAGTGAAATACTGTACAGTGTAGAAGTGAGCTTGGGCTTAGGATCAGTGGGATGAAGGGAGCTAAGAGAGGGAGGAGCGAAGGAGTGAAGCACAGAGGAGGCTGAAAAACTGAAGGAAGAGGTAAAGGAAAGGAAAGGAAAGGAAAGGAAAGGAAAGGAAAGGAGAGAGGAAGGCGGGGATAAGAGGCAAAAGGTTCCAGAACTGACTGAATAAGAGAGAGGAGAAGGCTGATGGAGAGGTGGAAGAAAGTTGCCTCCAGACTGCTACTTAGCAGAAAAGGGTCAAATACATACTGGAAATTTAGGTTTGCATAATTAAAGTGGATTAAAGCACTGTCACAACAAATCCACTTGTAAAAAACAGCAGCAAACACACAGGCTTCGTGCAGTTAGGAAATGGGTGGCAAAATGCGCTAAAAAGTGTGTGTTCGTGACTGACAGATGGGAAGACCTTTGTGCTAACAGATCTGGGTGAATGCTTGATAAATAGCTGGCATTATACAACACCAGTGTAAGTAAATCGGATTGAATGCTCAATAAAAAGATTGCCTGAAGCGGCCCTTCTTTTCACAAGATCAAGAGTGTCACAATGCAGGGAGAAATTGACCAAAGGTAGCTGCTGAAGGAAGTTGTGTGGAAAGAATCTGGGGGTACCAGGCTGGGTGGTCAACATGAATGTAGAAACTCCCAAGAAAGGAGAGAGACAGGAGTATTATCAGAGACGAAAAAGTGATTCCCTCAGAACTAGAGAGAAATGAGGAGACAGGACTAAGGGGTCAGCAGACAATAGCTTCAAGAGGATGGGAGTAAATAATGAATTTTCACGGAAGGAAAGTTTAGCCAGTTAAGAGGCAGAGGAGCGGCCTGATGGCTACTACGGTAAGTGCCCTCCAGTAGCTGAAAGCAATAACTTGTTTTACCATCTCTGGCCAGGCTGTTAAATCAAGCTTGGTAGCAGAGAGACAAATCTTATCAGATAAGAGCAACTTTTTAGAGAACACGCTGCCCCACCACACCAACTTGTCTGTCTCAGAACCCACATTCCTTCCAAAGGAATCTAGAGCACATGATCGGTCCATGCACAGCGCAAGCCAGGTATTTGCAATCGCACAGCTATTTCTTATCAACTGAAAAGTCAGCCAATATTCCCCTGCAGCTCCACACAGCAGAATTAAATTGGTAGTGTGGTAGTCATGTTGTCCTTCCAAAAAGCATGCCCATCAAATAATAAGGGCAAGAGTGTTCCTCTCAATGGATTGCCCAGGTCTCCCGGTCTCCTAGCCGGCTCCTACATTTGGCAGTTCTCTATAGCTTGGTGTCAGACCACTAGTTTGCCTAGTCCAGTCCACTACTTTTCTCTCCAAGGTAAAGTGGCACCTCTGGTTAAGAACTTAATTCATTCCGGAAGTCTGTTCTTAACTTGAAACTGTTCTTAACCTGAGACACCACTTTAGCTAATGGGGGCTCCTGCTGCCGCTGCACCGCTGGAGCACGATTTCTGTTCTCATCCTGAAGCAAAGTTTTTAACCCGAGGTATTATTTCTGGGTTAGCGGAGTCTGTAACCTGAAGCGTTTGTAACCTGAAGCGTTTGTAACCCGAGGTACCACTGTATTGGGATCTTTCCCAACTCTGCTATTGGAGCTCCTTTAAGTGGAGGTGTACAAAATGCTGCCCTAAACAAAGATGCCCCCATCTGGGAATCAAATAGGCTGTGGCACTGAAAACGTACGTGTGTGTGTGTGCGTGCGCAAGCAAGCAAGCAAGTTGGTAAAATTCCAGCCGTGTTTGCCATTTTAACCAGGGGTGAGGAATTCCCCTGCTGGGTGGTTTGTAATATGGCACATATAATGCAGAGAGGCACCCCAAATCATATGGAAACTACAGCCTATAGGAAGAACATTTCATGTGAATGAATTATGAGTGTCAGAGAGGACAGTCCTGAGCTTGATAAACTAATGGTCTGACTAAGGCAGCTCCCTATGTTCATATAGTAAGTGTATTTGAGAACAACAAAATACTTGCCAGGTGTTCAAAAACATATGTTCATGTTGGAAACCAGAGGAACATGAAACTGCCTTGAAACCAACATGTGTGTTGCAGCATGAGGAAATGGGCATCTGCTCTTCACTGGCAGACTTACAATGGGTGCAGGATTTCTAAACACACACACACCCATGTCCTCATATGCAGAGGTCACACAACTGCACCTGGTGTCTGCAAAGTTCTCTCAAGGGCATCTTGCACAGAGATCTGGATGCAGAGCAGAAATGTGCTTGGCTGGCTTTATTTCTATGTTTGCTGGTCTGGCCTGGCCTGAATTGTTTGATCAAGGTGCATCCTGTTCAAAGCCCAGATTCCAGGAAGGAGTTGTAAAGGCCTGCCACAGGACAGGGCAGCTGGAGATTAAGGCTGCAACCATGTGCACATTTAAACAGTGACTACTCAGAAGTCCCATTGATTTCATTGACATTTATTCCCATACTAGAGGATTGCACCCTTAAAGGTAAAGGTAAAGGGGGGCCCTGACCATTAGGTCCAGTCGTGACCGACTCTGGGCTTGCAGCGCTCATCTCGCTTTATTGGCCGAGGGAGCCGGCGTACAGCTTCCAGGTCATGTGGCCAGCATGACAAAGCTGCTTCTGGTGAACCAGAGCAGCACACAGAAACGCCTTTTAGCTTCCCGCTGTAGCGGTACTTATTTATCCACTTGCACTTTGACGTACTTTTGAACTGCTAGGTTGGCAGGAGCTGGGACCCAGCAACGGGAGCTCACCCCGTCGTGGGGATTCGAACCGCCAACCTTCTGATCGGCAAGCCCTAGGCTCTGTGGTTTAACCCACAGCGCCACCCGTGCCCTTACCTGTTAGCAACTCTCATTTAATTCAGTGGGGTTGACTTCTGAATAAACAGACCCAGGATTAGCTAGTACAGTTACTTTACGACAAATTTGTGAGTGTGATAACAAGAAAAAACAACCCTGAACTGGTTCTAAAACAGTGCAACAAGGTGTGCTGTTGACTACCCAACACATGTCTGTTCAACCTTTCTGACTGCCCCCTCATTGAAAAAAAGTCAAGCAAGACCAACAGCTTCTCTAGGAAATCTGTTCTGAACCGAACCCAAACCAACCTCCTTGTGATTCATGGCCATTGCTGCTGTTCACATAGGGAATGGCTATTCCCTCTCTTCTTTCCGAAATTCTTTAAAATATTTCTGAACGAAACAGCCTAATCTTGCCCTCTTAATCTTCTTTCCTCTGGGCTAAACATTCAGAGCGCCTTTGGTCCTTCTTCCATAGCAGCGCTGGCATCAAGGGTGGACACCTTCAGAGGCTCATGCCAGGGCCAAGGCTTCACTGCCATTCCCTGCTGCTGTTGCTCCTTCTTGCTGCCCATTCCCCTGCCCTCATTGAGTGAATAGGCAGTGGCGGACGGACAGAAGTAGTAGTAGCAACAGCAGCAGCAACCACCTCCATTCAGCTTGCCTTCCTCCTCTGGCTTGCTGTGTTGAAGAAGACACAAAGGAAGAGGACAAATGAATGGGTACTTGCAGCAACTACCAGGTGGCTCCACTCAGGAACATCTCGCTCAAGGGCCCCTCAAAACCTGAAGCTGCCACTCTTCCATAGGATTTGTCTTCTCACTCAATTACTCTCAAAATGCTCTCTTGCAAGATGTGCATCTTCCACCTGTGGTTCTCTGACCTGAAGACTCCTCCCAGTCAGTTTATGGGTCATACCAGAAGTGGCACTGGAGTTCCAAGGTTAGCATGCTCAAAATTTTCTTTAACAAAAAGCAGCTGGAGGAGTGCTAATCCAGAGTAAGGACCACAGGGGAAAGGGGTACAACCTTCTGAACGTCATTCGACCTAAATGGATAAACGTACAGGCACACAGGAGAACTGCTCTGCAGCAAAGAGCACACACTTAGTGTGCAAAATGTCCTTGCTTTAATCTCTGGCATCTGAAAGCACAGCTGAAGTGATGGTAGGGCTTCATATAAGGCAGTTTCTTAGCTACTAATTTGCCAGCATCCTCCTGCTTTGAGTTGTGTCGCCAGCACGGAATTTTGCAATAGATTTATTCCGCTTCCCAAATGATTGCAATTAAGGCTCCTGTTCATACAAGCTGACGTCCACCACCTACGCATCTCCCAAAAGGTTTTGCGGTTTTGTCTCTTTACCCGACATCTTCTGTGTGCAAAACACGTCTTCTACCACTAAGCCATGTCCCCTTCTAGTAGGAGGTATCTATACCCCTGAATTTGAGCGGAGGAAATTGGTGTAGTGCTATGGCAATCATTCCATCAAGAGAAGCTTTTTCAGCTTGCCGTACGAAACTATCCTCACTTTTAGCTCTGTGTGCTGTTTTTTTGGGGGGGGGGTGTTTCCTGACACACACACCCCAAGCCAATTTAGAGGAGGGCAGGGGGAGAAGAGGAGAGAAAGCCCCACTGTGCCAGCAGAAGTTCTTGCATGAGCTTCCACCACTAGTTAACAGTGTTTCTCAAACTTGGGTCTCCAGCTGTTGTTGAACTACAACTCCCATCATGCCTAGCTAGCAGGACCAGTGGTCAGGGATGACGGGAGTTGTAGTCCAACAACCATTTAAGCAAGTGTGACACTAGTCAAGCCCAAGGGATACGACAGGGCCATTCTTATGCATATTATACCACACATGCAGGTCCCTATGCCCTGGGGTGGTTTTGCTGTGATCTATTGAGATGAGGAGCCATGCAGTTCCAAGAGACAGGTGGGATTGCGAGCATGGCTCTATGCCATATCCAAGCCCACATGCCTTCCAGCTGCTGTTCAGGTGTGCCATAAACCCCTGCATTAAGATTTTGTCAGGTGAGGGCCTGCTCTGCATACCACCTTCCCATGAAATAAAATCTAGTTTTAACTGAAGTACTGGTCTAACAACTACTTAATTGTGTAAACTGCTGCTGGTTTTTTTTGTTTTAATCTGTTTTATCTGAATTGCTCAGCTCAGCCATGTACTGTTCCTAGATTGCCGTTGGTTTTTTTTTTTAATGGTTTGCTTTCAGTTATATTTTATGGTTTAAAATGTTTACGTAAGCCACTGTGGGAGAGCTTTGCCATCAAAGGCGGCAGGCAGTATATAGATATTGCAACAGAAATAAATAAATAAAAGCAAATAGCACCTATTTTTGCTATGGCACTTCAACTGAGGAATTTCCGCCTTCAGTACCATGGCACATGCCAAGCTCTCTAGTCAAAGAATCACAGGAAGCAGGATTGGGGGAAACTCACGTGCAAGGTTTCAGAGAGCTGCTGCCAATCAAGGTAGAATTCTTAGCATTATAAACAACGGCCTGACTCGGCAGAAAGTAATTTTTTTATGTTCTTGGACACATCACAGTACCTATCACCTAATAACCTTTGGAATTTCTTCCAGTCTTCCAGGTCTCAGATGAATGTTTTAACCCGTGCGATGAGCCTTCATATGTACACGTCAACAGGTCGGCTTAAATTTGCTCAATCGTTGACATACAGTCCAGTTCTGTGCATGCCAACCCAGAAGTAAATCCCACTGAATTAAAAGGCTCTTATTCCCAGGAAAGTGTTCTAGGACCACAGCTTAAAGAAATGTCCAAAGTCCGTTTCGGGGTCTAACAACTTTGGGTAAAATCATAAAAAAGCTCAACAACCTCAATCCTTTGGTCGGCCCCCACGGCCCTTCACTTCATCAAATCTGGCCCTCTTTGGAAAAAAAGTTCGGACACAACTTAAAGCTAAATAAGTAGGCTTTACGCCTACACATGCTGCTGGCTGTTACAAAGCAAGTGATCTCAGACTTATTTACATTTCCAAAGGATTCCACGTACCGTACCGTATACAGTGGTACCTCGGTTTATGAACACAATTGGTTCCGGAAGTCTGTTCATAAACTGAAGCGTTCATAAACTGAAGCGAACTTTCCCATTGAAAGTAATGGAAAGTTAATTAATCCGTTCCAGACGGTCTGTGGAGTAAGCGTTCATAAACTGAAGCAAACTTTCCCATTGAAAGTAATGGAAAGTGGATTAATCCGTTCCAGACGGGTCCGCGGAGTACTTAAACTGAAGCGTTCATAAACTGAAGCATGGGTGTAATTGGTTCCGGAAGTCTGTTCATAAACTGAAGCGTTCATAAACTGAAGCAAACTTTCCCATTGAAAGTAATGGAAAATGAATTAATCCGTTCCAGATGGGTCTGCGGCGTTCATAAACTGAAAATTCATAAACCGATGTGTTCATAAACCGAGGTTCCACTGTATAGGGGAAAGCATGTTCAGCCATACAGCTACAGCAGTAAAGTTATTTTTTCTAGAGAATATGCTCCCTGTGCCTCTATACCAGTACTTTACCAGCTGCACTGGCTCCCGGTGGAGTACAGGATCAGGTTTAAGGTGCTGGTTTTGACCTTTAAAGCCCTATGCGGCTTAGGACCCTCGTACCTGCGGGACCGCCTCTCCTGGTATGCCCCACGGAGGACCTTAAGGTCCACAAATAACAACATTCCGGAGATTCCGAGCCATAAAAGGTGGTTAGATTGGTCTCGACTAGGGCCAGGGCCTTTTCAGTACTGGCCCCGACTTGGTGGAACGCTCTTTCACAGGAGACCAGGGTCCTGCGGGATTTGTCATCTTTCCGCAGGACCTGCAAGACAGAGCTGTTCCGCCTGGCCTTTGGGTTGGATTCAGTCTGACCCGTGTTAGGCTGCATTTTAAATTTTAATATTGTATTTTAATCTGTATTTTAATTAATTGTTTTCTTTCTTTTATGTCTTATTGTGATTTTATTGGTGTTAGCCGCCCTGAGCCCGGTTTTGACTGGGGAGGGCGGGGTATAAATAAAAATTTATTGTTGTTGTTATTATTATTATTATTATTATCATACAACTTTACTTGCTGGATTGCTCTGTTAAGGATGCTCTGAAACACACATGCAGGCAAAACATACTCAGGGCTTCTCCGTCCTCTTTGAGGCTACGGTTCCCTTTGCCATGAGACGCGTCTCCCTCTTGCCACGTATTTGCCATAGTAATTCACCCCCAAGGTCCCAGTTTACCAGAAAGGTCGAGGCGCCAATTCTCCGGCTTCTATTCATTCAAACGGGATGGGGAGGTAGGAGATATTATCGCGGAACCAGAGAAATATGCCCCTGGGCCGGTGAAAGATCGTTAACTGCACTCCCTAAGAAGAGTGTGCTGGATCGGGCCAATGGCCCACCTAATCCAGCATCCTGTTCTCACAGTGGCCGACCAGATGCCCATTATGGGAAACCAGCGAACAGGATCCGAATACGAGAGACCCTTCCCGCGGTTTCCAGCAACTGGCATTCAGAAGCACATCTGCCCGTGTGCCTCCAGCAGCTGCGGAGGAGGCGGAGCACACAGCCCCCCCCCCCAAGTTGCCACCGTGGCCACCGGTAGCCCTCGACAGCCTTCTCCTCCACAGAAATGCACAGCATATCTCTGCAACGCTTTGGCTTCCTTGCGCAATAGCGAGAGAACAAAATGTCCTTCGCTTTAGGGGAAAGGGGACTCTGCTTCAGCCTGTATTCCCCGCTAAACGCTGCCCATTCGAAGCAAGACCTTGGCGACGCCTCACCCCCAAAGCAGGACGGTTGGCGACGGACAGAGCCTCTCCAAAAGTAGGCTCTGCTCCTGCCCCGCCGCGGTGAACAGCTCGCGGGACCCACCTGACACCCAGCCGAGCCCCTCCAGCTCCCGCTTGCCCGACGTCCGAGCTTCAGTCCAGCCGCTTGGGGTTCCCCGCCTGCCGGGGTCTCGCGCCTCAGCCTCCAGCGCCGCCGCCGCCACGCGCAAAGGCGCACGCACCTCCCTCCGGCCGCGCCTGCTGCTTTGCGCAGAGCTACCGAGACGGCCGCGACGCGACCGGGGCCCCAGGCAGGCGACACTCCCCCCCCGGCTCCTCCTCCTCCAGCCGGACCACAGGAGGCCAGCGCCGCCCCCCATCCCCGGCCTTCTCCAATCGGCGGCCTCCGTGCCGCCCTCGCTCCCGCCCAGATCCGCCCCGCAGACGCCGCGAAGGGGCGTGGGAAGCGCGCAGACCAAAGCGAGCGGGGGCGCGAGGTCGTTGCACCCGGCCCGGGCGCATGGTGCCACGAACCCGGAGAGAAACCCGCTCCGAGGCCAGCCTAGTCAGTCAGCTGAGGCTGGTGGTGTTTTATTTTACTTTACCCGCAAATAAGCCTCTCCACGCAGCTTGTTACTAGTAAATCCACAGCATACCAATTATTATTATTTTTATATTTTATTTATACTTCTCAGGTTTATACATTTCACTAATTTTACAATCATTTGAACATTTCAAAACTTGACTTCCTCCCCCCCCCTTTCTGCGGTTCCTTAAATTTATTTTTAATATCTTCTGCATATTCAAGTTAATTTGCTCACTTATTCATCTATGTACTTTAACTATACTCTTTTCAAACTGCCAGTAATCCTGCCAATGTTATCTGCTTACAATTTATCTGTATTCAATAAACCATTTCCATTCTTTTATATCAAAAGGTGTGTTATCTTGATTTCTTATTCTTTTAGTAAGTTTTGCCATTTCTGCATATTCCATTAGTTTTATATCCATTCTTCCTTTACTGGGACTTCTGCTTCTTTCTGTTTTGGGGCAAGTAACATTCTTGCCTCTGTACATGAATAAGTTTATATACAGTTTTGGTAGTTCTGTCCCTATAATTCCCAAAAGGAAGGCTTTGGGTTTGTTTTTCAAATGATAATATGATATATACAGTAATGAATTGAAATGATAGATAATGAATGGGAAAGGATGTTTAAAATAGCACAAGTAGCAATTTTAAGGAACGGGCTTGCATTGCGTTGCCCTCTGCTCATACATAGACTCCCTCCGGGATTTATCTGTCTATTTATTTACATACTGTACTAAATAACCTTTCCACCAAGAAGCTCAAGGTGGCAGACATAGTCCCTCTCCTGCTCCTCCCCATTTTATCCTCAAGGCAACCCTGTGAAGTAGTTCGGGCTGAGAAGTGAGTTACAGGCCCAAGGTCACCCAGGAAGCTTCCCTGGGGCTGAGCAGATTTGAACCCGGGTCTCTCTCCCAGGTCCTAGTCCAACACTACACTGGCTCACCACACTGGCTGTCGTGGGGAATTTTATTATATACAGTATGCAGATTTATCAATTGTCAGAACATGCTGACAAAGTGGGCCCCTACTCCATGGAAGTTTGTGTCATTAAAACATGCTTATATTTCAAGGTGAAAGTTTAAGGCACGGGTGTCAAACACAAGGCCCGGGGGCCAAATCCGGCCCGCCAGACCTCATCATGTGGCCCGCCGAGCGCCCCAGCCAGCGCGCCCCAGCAGCGGGACCTTGCTGCTGAAGCGCCGCGCCGACAAACAGCTGGGGCCGGGGGGGGGGGTAGAAAGGCGGCCGGAGCAGCGCCGCACGGAGAGTCCTGAGCCTCTGCGACGCAGCAGTGCTCTGTAGCACTTTGAATCCTCCTCCTCCTGCCATGGCTCGGCGCCTGGAAACGGCTGCTGCTGCTGCTGAAGCACAGACAAAGCACCCAGCAGCGCGCGTGGAGGAGGAGGATGATTCAAAGTGCTACAGAGCACTGCTGCGTCCCAGAGGCTCAGGACTCTCTGCAGGGCGCTGCCGGGCACCGACCCGGCAAGCCGCCTCCTCCTCCTCCTCTTGCCTCACCTCCTCCTCCTCCTGCTGCGGCTCAGCCTCACGAACGTGCAACTCTGAGGCTTTACGCACTTCTCCTAAAACGGACACCCGCTGCCTCACGCTGCACGGGAAATGCTTTTTGCCCCTGGGTCCCTTCGCGCTCTTTTCTGGCGCTGAATCAAGGCGGCGACCCCCCCTTCCCTTTCTTTCTTCCTCTCTCTTGTTCTTATTCTTTCTTTCCCTCTCCTTCCTTCCTTCTTTATCTCTGTCTTCTCTCCCTCTTTCTTTTTCTTTCCTTCTTTATTCCTTCTTTCCTACTCGTCTTTCTCTCACCTCTTTCCTTCCTCTCTCCCTCCTGCTCCCTCTTTTCTTCCTTCCTTCCTTCCTTCCTTCCTTCCTTCCTTCCTTCCGTCCTTCCGTCCTTCCCATCTTTCTTCCTCTCCCTCATTCTTATTCTTTCTTTCCCTCTACTTCCTTCCTTCTTTCTCCCTTTCCGTCTTCTCTCCCTCTTTCGTTTTCTTTCTTTCCTTCCTTCCTTCCTTCCTCTCTCCCTCCCACTCCCTCTTTTCCTCCTTCCTTCCTTCCTTCCTCCCTCACCTCCCTCCCTCCCTCCCCTCCCCTCCCTCTCCCTCTCCTCAGAAACATAGGATGCTGCTTTATACTTCTGGCCCTTAAACCCTGGAACCAGGAGAGCAGCTCCAGTGAGTCAACCTCAGCCAGTCCCTTTGGTGAAGGGTGGTGGCTCACTGGCAGAACATCTGTCCTGCATCCAGAAGGACCCCAGCATCTCCAGGTACTAGTAGCTCTGCAAAGGTCCTGCATGAAACCCTAGCGAGCCTCCACCACCCAGTGCAGTTACCAAAAATCATTTTTCAATAAATTGTACAATAATTGTACATTTGAATATCTACTTGCCATTATTCTGACTATGTTTCTGCTTTCAGAGCTAGTTATTACTTACATTATTACAAAAAACAGTAATAATTGAATGCAGTGACAATAATTTATGATAATAAAGAGTGGACACATAGTCCTACAGATACAACCGGCCCTTTGAGGGTGACCAAACTGCTGATGCGGCCCCCGATGAATTTGAGTTTGACACCCCTGGTTTAAGGAGTAGATGAACAAGCCCCCTCCCCTGTGCCAAATGCGCCCTCAGGCTCTCCCAAGCACCCCTGCCACCTCAGCCCACGGGGCATAGGTCGGTGCCAACTCCCTGGGGCCTTGGGTGCCTAAAAATTCTCCATGAATGGGCTGGGCATCCACAAATTTCGGTGCCCTGGGTACCCACAGTCGCAGGGCCTAGTTGGCACTCTTGCCATGGGGAAACGAAGGCACCAACCATATAAGCGGCTCAGCTATCGCTGCTCACTTCCTCTAAGGGCACCTGGCTCGCTGGGATGGTGGGGAGGGAGAACACATGCCCTGCATGACCCCTCCCTGCATGCACACAAAAGCTCATACCAAGAACAAACTTAGTTAGTCTCTAAGGTGCTACTGGACATATATATATATGTGTGTGTGTGTGTGTGTGTGTGTGTGTGTGTGTGTGTGTGTGTAGAGGGTGCATGTTTGTTCCAACAAACCTTTCTCCACAACCGCTTACCCGATCGTCCTCAAATTTGCCTACAACATCGGGAGCGCATGTGAGAGTGTCTCTATCCACTTACATTGTCCATACACACACCTAGGACAGGTAGAAACCTGGATTTGTATACAAAAAATTTGCCCCCTCCAGTGGACATCCAACAAACAACATCCAACATACTGCCAAAATCCTGCCCACTCCCCATCCACCCCACCAAACAAAATCCAACATACACCCAAAATCCCGCCCACTGGCAAAATAACTGCTACTCTCCATCCACCCCACCACCCCAGAGAACAGATCTCTGCCAGGGACCAGGCCACCCCAACAGTAGCCCGCTCCCCAAGGACCCCCTCCTGCCACGGAGGTACCTACCCCAGAGATTCCCCCACTCCCCAAAGATTCCCCCCCCATAGGTCTCGGCCTTCCCCATCTTACCTGATCCACAATCCGTGCCCTCCCCTCATAGCTCGCCCGATCCACAATCCTTGCCCTCCGCAGAGATCTCCCCACCGACACAAAACAGCCCAGTGGGGCCTACAGGGGGGTCTGAAGGTATTGCCCTTTATTCCTGGTGTAGATCTTCAGTCACCCCTTCTTCCCTGTTGGTGGTGGTAGGGCCAATATTGGTTCACTTCAGGTGCCAAAATGTATTAGGCCAGCCCTGCCTCAATGGCCAAAATAACTTAACAAATGAGAGAAAGGAATGGTCCTTTAAAAAAAAAAGAGAGAGACCCTTTTCCGGAGAAGTGTTTTATATCATACAAAGTTGGATTTTGGGGTGTCAGCTTGTAACCCAGTTTGAGTATCCATTTCTCAGCTGGGGAAGGAACACACCTGAAGGAATCGGTGACAAAATTTGCAATGGGAAACGCCCGCAAAGCGAGATTTTGATGTGCCTGGAATCAGAACTTTTCAGAGACTTTACACTTCAACACTAACATTCGCAAGATTGCGCGCGAAAACGTTTTCTTTTGTTTTTGAGAAAGGTAATCAAAGGTAATCAAAGATCGTTGCAATACTTAAGTTGTGATTGCAATTTAAAGTAAGTGGGGAGCTTTCCAGTTTCGTGCTTGTCGTCTCCCCCCCCCCTTACAGGATACCTGCTTTTAGAAATTGAAGTTAGCCATTTGGGGGGGGGGTGAAGTTCGTGTGCGTGCAAATAGTTAGCCTGGACTAGGGCGCAAAATAGCGTGGGACCGACCAGCACTGGGGACGTCTTCCCCCCCATCTCTAACCCGGCATCGATCTGCTGGTTTCCTGCCTTGCATGCACCTTGCGGGAAAGGCGTAGATGTATCTGCCGTAGCTGAATGGGATCCCTTCGGGTACGGCGCGCGGGGCAGCACCGCCGATCGCGCAGGTCCTAATGAACCCCATATTTCGCCGCGCTCGCTCCCTCGCTCGCCTCTGATGCGCCGCGAACCAGCCGCTTCGTTCTGGGAGGAGCTTGAAGGCGAGGCCCCGCCCTCTCCTGCTGATTGGGCAGCTTGCGAAGCTTACGTCACGCGGAGAGGTTTCAAGATGGCGCTGCCCCGGTAAGGGAGGTCAGTTGTGGGTGAGGGGCTTCTGGGTAGGTGGATGGCTCCGGGGAAGGAGAAAGCTGGAAGCTCCGAATAGTTGACAGCCGCGGCGGTTACCCCCATAGATTATGTCCTACCTTGTCATTGCAGGGTTGTTGTTGTTTTGTTTTAAAGTAATGTGTGAATGTCAAACACGTGGTTGTGATCACGTGTGTTGCAGCGGCTTCGAACCCAACTCGTATGTGGCAGCCCTCCCGCAGAAACTGACCTCAAGTCTCAATACCCCGATTTTTAAAATGAGAATAGTGGTCGATTGCCTTGCACAAGTGAAGACCAGCCTTTCTCAACCTTGGGGTCGTCCTCCACTCCTCCAAGTGGTTTTGGGCTACCAACTCGCATCACCCCCAGATAGCAGGATAGTCAGGGATGGTGGGAGCTGTCATCCGAGGACAGGTGGGGAACCCAAAGTTGTGGGAGGCTGTGTTTATACTGACCTGTAAATGGAAGGGTAATGATACCGTAATAGTAGGAGCTATTTAACTGTCTTTGAATATGCCTGTCCGCTTGGTTGCTTCCTCATATTATCAAACTTGGTCTGTGAACGCCCTGTGGCTCCTCTCGGGAGGGGAGGGGAGGTAGCAAGGTAAATAAATAAATTTGCCCCAGTTAGCTTTGAATGCGTATAGTATACAAATGAATTCCAGCTGTCTTCTAGTTAGGTGCCTAACATATCAAGCTAACTACACGTGGCATGTTTAAAGAGGGATGCATATCAGGTGGGAAAGTCATAACAGAATGTAGTCTAGCTCTGTAACTGGTAAATGAGAGTAAAATAAAGTTAATATCCCAGTAACTTTCTTATCTCTGACACTGAGCAGATTTCTGTCCTTTCCAAACTCTGCATTTCAGGTGTAGCTGATGGATGTGGGCTGTAGCCTTTTGCCGGAAGCAGCATTTTGCTGTATTTTGCTACCCAGTTCGGGAAAGACAGGCTGCCGCCATGAACTGCTTGTGGACGTTACTGCTGGCCCAGAAGCTCTCTGCAGGAAGGGGCACTCTGCTGATGAAGGCTACTTCTAAGAGGGATCTCCGCCAGCTGCTGAGAAGCGACTGTCTCCAGGTAAAAATGTATCTAAGCAGTTCTCTTTTGCCTTATACTTCAGATTCACAGAAATCTGTGCCTGTTCCAAGGTTCTGGGTTAATATGTTTGGGGTCTGATGCCTGTCATTCTGTGAAGTTTCCTGACTCATAATTCTTTGGACTTATCCACACTTCCCTTTTGTCCACACTTTCCAGACACAGATCTGCACTTTTAAGCTCAGTTTCTGAGTGCTCTTTTTTTCTGCCCTGGAGGTTTCCCCACTAAAGATCACTCTTTAAAGCTGAAGCAGTCTTAGCAATGGCGTTATAACATCACGACTAGGAGAGATTTTACAGCCCTCTACCTAATCTTTTTCAAATAGCTATGATATTCATTATTTGAACTGTCTCATAGGATTTAGCTAACCTTTGGTTTAAACAAAACTAGAGTCTTATTTTGGGGAATTTTACCCCAGACTGCGGTGTAGCTTTCAGTTCTTTTCAGAGTCTACAGTTCCTGTCTAGATTTTGATAAGAAAACCCCAGCCCCTAAATATTTTCCTTCTGAGGAAACAGATAAGAGATTTTCCAGTGAAACGAGTCACTCAGCCGGCACCTCGTCAAGGTTTACTTTATTTAGAGGTTTCTTTGAGAAATTTATGTTTTTTCTATATCAAGGTTTCTTTTGGGAGATTTAAGCTAATTTTGTTTTTTTGAACAATTATTAGTTTAGTTTTAATATCATTCACTTTATCAGTATCTCGTTTCAGGGATTTATCACGGTATAGTTTTGTTTTTGCGCTGAAGCACAGCAAACAGCAATTCAGGTTTACTGTGGATTGCTGTTTGCTCTGGTTCAGTGGTAAAGAGTGGATTTTCACAGGGAAGGCTCCAGAGCAAAGCAAAAAAAAAAAAAAGAGGAGCACTCAGACATGGGAACTTTAAAGCATAGATCGTGCCTGGAAAGCATGGAGGAAAGGTAAGTGTGGCTAAGCTAAGCCCTTTGTTTGTTTCTCTTTCTTAGAACTCCAGGTTGGGTACTGTGAGGAGCATCCAGGTAAGCACAGCACTTGGCACTACCACCCCTCCAAAGGGCGATGGAGACAATGCCAAAGAATTCACCCAACGAGCCTTGGTGACTGTTGAAGATATCTTTGAGAGAACCGCTGTAACTGCAAAAACCAAAGCCACGTTTCAGGAAGCTGTGGACATCTTCTGCAAGCGGGACATTCGCCGCAGGGGTCACGTGGAATTCATCTATGCAGCGCTGAAGAAGATGCCAGAGTATGGGGTAGAGAAGGACATTAATGTCTACAACAAAATCTTGGACGTCTTCCCCAAGGAAGTATTTGTCCCTCGCAATTTCATCCAGAGGATGTTCAACCACTACCCTCGACAACAGGAGTGTGGTGTCCAGTTGCTTGAGCAGATGGAGACCTATGGTAGGCATGCAAGAGGGTCAGTCGTTTCCAAGGGGTGTGTTTGTGCTGTGATCAGCGTTTGAGACTCCTAGGAGTGTTAGCTGAAGAACTCGGCAATAGTTTTGTGTTGCAGGAATCTCAAATATTGTCAACACAGAGTGGGAAGGGAGCTATTAGTGAAGGGATACACATTTTAAGTTATATAGACATTCTGTATTTATGATGATTATGCACATCTCAAAGCTACCTTTTACTTGTCCTATAAAAGAAACAATTATCTCCTCATCTAGTTTCTTCTTGTTACTCCTGAGAATTATCTGGTTAGCAAAGCAGTATTATTTTTGGTGGTACTTGGATTTTATTTACCATATTTTTCTGTGTATAAGACTAGCTTTTTTGACCCAAAAAATGAGGTTCAAAATTTAGGCTCGTCTTATACACGGGTAGTGCTGAGGGGGGGGGGGTGCACGAATGGTTTTTTGGTGCAAGCCCAAGATTGTAAGCGGCGATTGGCCGCTTGATTGTTTGGGGTGGGTGGGGGGGTGCCGAAAATCGCTCACCTGCTAGAACACAGCACACAACCACTTGCGTCGCTAACAATTGCCGCTTACATCTAGGGCTCGCACTTTGTTCCGACAGGTGAGCGATTTTCGGCATCCCCCCCCCAAACAATCAAGCGGCCAATGCCGAAAATTGCTCATCCGGCGGAATGAAGCACAAGCCTGAGTTCTTAAGCGGCTATTGGCCACTTGATTGTTGGGGGGTGGGGGAGATGCCGAAAATCACTCACCCGTCAGAACGAAGTGCGGGCCCGAGATTGTAAGCGGCAATTGTAAGCGACGCGAGCGGTTGCGTGCTGCGTTCTGGCTGGAAACGTCAGGGATGCTTTCCCTTAAATGAGGAAAGCATGGACCTTTCCATCAGGCTAGGGTGATCATAAATATTTTTAAAATGCCGCATAAGTTTTCTAAATAATTAGCAGAGCCTGCTGAACTAGTGTCAAACCCTGCCATCCGAACAAACATAGCTGGAGAACTTAACAGAGAGATTTTCCTTCACTTCAAGGAGTCCCATCTTTATACTTTGGGGGGATTATGGACAACATAGTGGGATGGTATGGAAACCACACATGGCCCAGTGTAATTCTTTATAGTGTTAATGCAGGCATCCCCAAACTGCGGCCCTCCAGATGTTTTGGCCTACAACTTCCATAGATCCCTAGCTAACAGGACCAGTGGTCAGGGATGATGCGAATTGTAGTCCAAAACATCTGGAGGGCCGAAGTTTGGGGATGCCTGTGTTAATGTGTGGAACTGGAACATTATGGGGCGCGAGTGGTGGGGAAGTGGCACTTGTGTCCCATAGTGACCTCTGAAGGACCAAGCAGGATACAGCATGTGCCCTTAAGTTGCAGCTTCACCAATTGAAATGGTCCCCCACTGAATCGCTAAGTACAGCCTCCAGTCCGAGGTCCAGGCACTTGGGAGTCATATTTAGTGAGTGGGGAAAGGGAGTTCCTGCCACACTCATCACAGGCTTGTCTTTCCTCTTGCTCTGAAGGTATCATGCCGAACAAGGAGACCAAGTTTCTGCTCTTCCAGATCTTTGGGGACAAGAGCCACCCTGTGAGGAAATACCAAAGGATCATGTACTGGTTTCCTAAATTCAAGCATATCAATCCTCACCCAGTTCCAGATCCTCTGCCAGAGGACCCTGTTGACCTGGCAAGGCTGGGCCTGCAGAGAATTGCAGCTGACTTGGATGGGAAGGTTACCGTATATCAGGTAGGCTGAGGCACTCTTGAGATCCTGGCAGTGCAAGAGACCCTCTGCTCTGGAGCCTGAAATGATGATAGCATTGCTAAGGAAGAACGAAAAGCTGTATCGGCTCATCTCATTCCAGCACTGGTGCCTTTGGTTGAGGTGTCCCTATAATTGTGTGCCAGTGCTTCCTAATTCTGTAACAAGAAAACACAGAATCTTGCGAGTAGGGATCTTGGCATTTTGTAATAAGTACATCCCCATCTCTTTCTCTGCAGCTGGATTCCTCAAACTCGGGAAGACCTTTGGCATTTGTGGTCTACCAGGCTAATAATGCCAGGTCCAGCCCTTTGGGCACTAAATTTGAAAAATATTCAGGAAGCATTTGCAAAAAGTATCTTGGCGAAGGAGTCTGTCTTGTTTCTCCCTCCTGGGGAAAAAAAAAATCCTGTGTGTTTGCATCACGTTGAAACCAGTGAGACTTGAACACGTTATTTCAAAAGGGTTGGTTAGGCTTTCTCTAGTTTACACCTTTTATTTGAAGCACGTTCCTCTTAATGTTTTGCACAGATTCCCAAAGGAGTTGTGTGAGAATGTTTGTGGTTTCATTTTTTTAAAAAAAAGTTTCTTGTCAGTCTGCTTACAAAAGGGATAAGGAAAGCCATGAAGCCAGTATTCCTCTTTCCCTGGTTTCTTAGTAAGAAATAAACCTGCTGCATTCAATGAGCGTCAAGAAACTAAAGTCTTAGGCACCGATTATTTTTTTTAAAAAAAGTTAAATTTAATTATATAGCTCTGTATTTTATTCTGTGAACTGCCCTGGGATCTCTTGATGAGGGGCAGTATATAAATTAAATTAATGTTTTGTTTTATTTTTAAACACATTAGATGATGTGCGTTTTTAGCTTTGCCTGTTTCATACTGACTTGGAAGCCCCACCATAGTATATGCCTCACCCACTCCGCTGATATTTCCACATCCCCAACCGCAAAACACCTGGCTGTAATCCTGCTGGATAGGCGGCTGAATTCCCTTCCTCCTCTTGACTGCAGAATTGGAAGTTTGTCAGAATTGTCTGTTAATTTAGAACGCGTAAGCTTGGGGTTTGGCTGTTAAAGACTTGATTTGTTAGAGCAGTGACTGTTTGTATAATTCCTGGTTTCGGGGGGGGGGGTTCTTGGCTTGGGGAGGAAATGGCCAATTAATAATAAAGCTATCTTGATGTTTTCAGCTGCATCATTTGGAGATTTTGGACTCTGGAAAAACAATTGACCACCCGCATATTGTAGGTACTTAACCCTTTGCATTATTCCTTTATGTTGAGTGCATAATCGCTGTGTTCTGGAGCAGGCAAGCTATAAAGGAGGCAGAAATGGATGCAGTCATAGGGCTATGGTATGCTTCGGTTGAACAGGGCTGTGAAGAGCAGGTATTTCTGGTGTGAATTATGCTATCCTAATCTTTAACTCAGAATGGAACAAAGGGTGGCCTGGCCCAAAGTGTTGCCTGTTGTCTTCATACAGACTCTCACTTGACTCCTTGGGGCTGTGTGGTATCATTTTATGCACTGAGTGACTTCTGTATCTTTTTTTTTTTAAAAAAAAATTATTCATTTTAAAGCAACATACAGAAAATACATCAAAAAAGAGCGAAAACAATAAAAAAACAAAAAGAAAAAAAAACGAAAAATATATAACATCTTAATCCTGTTTCGTAACTTTATGGACTTACTCACATCCCTCTCATTGAGTTTGTTATTATAGCTAAATCATGCAATTTTCATTTATCTTAAAACACTTCTCAATATTTCTTAAATCATCTATCAATTCTTATATCTTGAGCATTTATCAATAATAATCATTTAAACCTATATCAATACTTGTTAAAAACACACACCTCTAACAACTAAACCCCTTTACTTATATATTTTTTCCAAAGCCAATTTTTCATACCCCAAAATATCCATATATTCGATTTCAACATCTTCAAATTTAATACATTAAGGTCTATTTCAGCCCCCTCCCTCCCTTGGAGTGACTTCTGTATCTGGATGGGCATGCAATTCCAAAGCTTGGGAGGGGAATAAATCAACTTTAGAATTATCATTATTTATTTCATTTCTATATCACTTTATTATAGTTTTTAAAAAATCTCAGCAGTTTGCAGCCTACATTAAAACATCAAATAAAACAATCCAGAATAAAACATTACTGAAGAAAGTGAAGTGCACATTCAAAGCAACATAATTTAACAGGAAACTAAAATATTATCTTAAAATTTTCAAATAAAACATTACAAAAGAGGTCAACTACAGAATGCACATTTAATGCTGCAAAGCTAACAAAAAAAATTATCTTAAACATTTCAAAAGAAAACATCAAAGGAAATCAGATATAAAATGCACATTTAAAACAGCATAATTAGCAAGAGAATAAAGTATTATCATAGCACAGAACATAGCTGCTGCTGTTGCTGCCATTCCTGCCAATGGAGGTCCATGGTTGATGGTGTCTGTGGAAGCTCAGGCTCAATGACCTGAGAGACAGTCAAGAGGGTCTCTGGCCTCTCCATCAACCTCAGCTTTTGTAGCTGGAGTCAGGGCCACACCCTCCCAGACCAGGTGGGAAAAGGCAGGGAGCAGGCACTCCAAGTCTCACAGCCAAGATGGTCGTCATAGAAGATTATCGTCATTTACATGCATCCCATGTCTCCACTTCTTACTGCTATGACATTGGACAACTTAACACTTGGGGAAATCCTCCTAAGCTTTTTAGCTATCTCGGCGACCTCTCTTCTCCCACTGAACTAGGAACAAAAACCCAAGTGAATACGAAATTTTGTGTGATGGCAAAAGTGCTGTGTTTTTTTAAATTAGTTTTTATTGGGGTTTGTGTGTGTGTGTGTGTGTGTGTGTAACAAAGCAAACTGATAAACAGGGAACAGTGGCTCTGTTGTCTCCACTTTCAATTCATAGCCTTTTTCACAGTTCGTTTACGTTTGGTGAGAGACATTTTTGTCATAGACATCTTACAGTTCGGGGGGAGAGAGAGAGAGAGATGGGGATATTGTTCTTTCATTCTATTGCAAAAGTGCATGTTAAGGAGAAAAAAATTAAGTTTACAAAATTTCTTCAAACTACAATACTTGGCCTACCAGAATACTTTAGTAACAGCAAGCATGGTAAAGAGCCACGAATGGAGGGATGGGCCCAGCATTTGGTTATTGGTGGAAATAGTTTTAAGAGTCCTGGGTCTAGAAATCCCACCCTTTGACCTGTAGGAGTCCTGCCCAAGTTCTTTGGCTTCTGTTTCCACCTCCCTGCTTTCCATTCTTCATCAGAGGGAAAAAAAGCCATGCGGTGACTCTTTGCTATTGTTTAGTAGTTCATAACAGATGTGCCATCTCCAACTCCTCGAAAGATTCCATCAACGGTGTCTCCGAAAAAATTAACACATCACTTGGGAAGACAGGAGAACTAATATCTGTGTACTGGAAGAAACAAAGATCACCAGTGTTGAAGCAATGATTCTTCAACATCAACTTCGTTGGACTGGTCATGTTGTGCGGATGCCTGATGATCGTCTTCCAAAGCAACTACTCTATTCCGAACTTAAAAATGGAAAGTGTAACGCTGGTGGTCAACAAAAGAGGTTTAAAGGCTGTCTCAAGGCAAATCTTTTAAAAAATGTAGTATAAACACTGACAACTGGGAAACACTGGCCTGCGAGCGCTCCAACTGGAGAACAGCCTTTACCAAAGGTGTCATGGGCTTTGAAGACACTCGATCTCAGGATGCAAGGGAGAAACGTCCTAAGAGGAAGGCACGCTTGGCAAATCCACACCGTGATCAACTCCCGCCCGGAAACCAATGTCCCCACTGTGGAAGGACGTGTGGATCCAGAATTGGCCTCCACAGTCACTTACAGACCCATTGCTAAAACCGTGTTTATAGAAGACAATCTTACTCTGCTACGAGTGATCGCCAAAGAGAGAGAGAGCATTGCAGACCCACCTTTCCCTCCAGTGAAACCATGTCCTTTTCAAGCATTATTTTTGATATGACTGTGATACCTAACCATTGGTTTATAACCTTTTCCTTTATCTATACTTTGCCCCTTTTAGGAATCCAGAGCCCTGACCAGCAATCGCTCCTGGCTCACCACAATACAGACAGGCCTGTTTTTGTTGAAGGCCCCTTCCGCTTGTGGCTGAAGGAGACATGTGTTTATTACTATGTGCTCAGGGCAGAGCTGTTGCCTCGAGAAGAAAGGGTAAATGGCCTGTCCTTTCTCCCAACTCCCCTTTGAAGGCCTGTTGGAGGATTTATAAAATCACTGCTGAAGTGCTTCAGCAGAAAAGGAACTTGCCTTGGGAAAACTGAGAGTTGGGATAGTACTGTTTCTATGTTGTTTCTTGGGGAGAGATGGTGGTATGTCTGTGGGTTGGGGAGGTTGGTGATTCAGAGCATTTAAATTGGATAATATATTCCTAGCGCTTTAGACTTTCTGCAACTTAGAAAGGATTTAAGAAAAGGTTGTAATTCTCACTTGAGGCATCTTTAAAGGAAATTGGGTATTGGGTACTTTTGCTGAATTTAAGGAACCAGACAAGATAGTCAGTGGGACTTTTCAGAAATGGAACACATTAAACAAATACTGTACTAATTCTAGTCCTGTTTAATCAGCCATCTCTACGTTTGTGTTCACTGCATGGTGGAATGTGCATTGAATATGCATTGGAGCAAGTACAGTACAGCCAAGAATGTTAGTGCATATAGCAGCAGGAGGAACAGAGAGCTGGGCATCCAGAGAACTCTTGGCTGTGTGGAGAAAGGAGGGTTTCCACTTGCAGGAGCAGAAGAGGAACAAGGAGCCTGACTTTGCAAACTTAATTTAACAAGGGGAAATCTTGTGATCTAGAGAAAGCAAATGGGGAGTTGCTGCTTGCTTAATGCAGGAAGATTCCCTCCCCTCATAATACAGAATACTGAGAGAGCATATTTGAGGAGTTAGACAGGCGTCAGCAAGGACAGTTCAAGCACTGCAAGTCAGTAAGGTTTGGGCTGGGCAAGTTGACCATTGGAAGTGAATGAGAAAGAAACATATCACTCTTAACTGCACTGTGGTAACCTCAGAAGCATCTGCTGTGCATGGATATGGTATACAGAGAGCCAGTGTGGTGTAGTGGTTAAGAGCGGTAGGCTCGTAATCTGGGGAACCGGGTTCGAGTCTCTGCTCCTCCACATGCAGCTGCTGGGTGACCTTGGGCCAGTCACACTTCTTTGAAGTCTCTCAGCCCCACTCATCTCACAGGGTGAGGAAGGAGATTGTTAGCCGCTTTGAGACTCCTTCGGGTAGTGATAAAGCGGGGTATCAAATCCAAACTCCTCCTCTTCTACACAAGTAGGCCTGATCTTGCTCTTCTAGGGAATATGTCGTGTTGGGGTGTGGGTGCTAATTCAAAACGCCAGGGCTAGTGTTATTTGCAGCTAGGTCATTTTGTTGGCTGTGGAAGTAATACAGTCTCTCTCCCCCTGCTTTTTTTCACAAAAGGACGAAGTGATTGACCCAGAAAGGAATTTCTACTACCCTATGTACCTAGATATTGATCTGGAACGGGATCTTTCGGATGATTACGAATTTGACATAGATGAAGGTACTTGCTGTTCCTGTCATTTTTGTGGGTACTGTATTCTTTTTTTATCATTAATGTGGCAGAAGTGCTCCAGGGTAACAGGAGACAATCTGGGCCATTCCATAAGAATTTGCCCTGCTGGATCAGACCAGAAGCTCATCTGTTCACACAATGACTTAATGAGATGCTTACTGCAAGTAGGAAGAGATGCAATACCACTCTTCCTACTTGTGAGTCCTTGCAACTGGTATTCAGTGGCATACTACCTGCAGCACCATCACAGCTAGCCATGCTTTCCATGAATTCGTCCAATGGGCACCTTTAGCTTATGTTGCCGACATCCTCTGAGATTATCTTGGAACATGGTGTTGATTGGGAGGTGGTAAGACTTGAAAACAGGAGCTATTGCTAGCCGTGCAAATTCCTCCCTTTTGTATTCTGTTGAAGTTGCTCAACTGCTCATCTATGTTGGCTCTGATGAAAACATGAGGTCAAATTCTGCACAGACTCCCTTGCACGTGGCACTGCAGGAGGCTACAGTCCAGCTACAGTCTTCAATTGGGTAGTGGCTGGATAAAGAACAGACCTAGGGATGTTTGGAGTCTCACATCTGGTTGCTGAGCAGGGCTTCTCATTCTACAAAATGTATGCAAGATCACTGCTGAGATTCATTGCTTTCACTTCCTTTTTTCTTTTGCTGTTTCAAAATAATGACGCTGTTCTTTGTGCTTTCCCTGTAGTTGAAGAGGGCCCCGTATTTGCCATGTGTATGGCAGGGGCAGGAGACCAGGCCACCTTGGCCAAGTGGATTGTGGGTCTTCAGAAAACAAACCCAGTTTTGCGCCGGACGCCGGTCGTGTTCCGTCTCACCCCTGGGCCCCGGGAGCTACAGTCAGGCACCAACTTGGACGACGATAGTGAAGAGGAGACGGCAGAAGCTCAACGCCTCAACAGAGATCTTTGAGCACATGTTTTAGTTTTCAACAGAGGTCTTTAATTTATTGAGTCTAACTTCATGCTTGTGCTTTAAATCCCAGGATGCTAGTGCAATCATTCCTATAAATGATCGGAGGAATTTTGGGTTCAGTCTTGATTGCTTGGTGTATTGAGAGCACCTGTTCTTCAACAAAGCACCTCTTCTCTCAGCTGCAACACTTAACATTGAACACCTGTGGACAGAGTTGACACCTTTGCTGTAACAGCAGCAGGGAAATGTTGCATCTCCTTTTGGACAACACTTCCCCCAGATAAACTTTCAGATCAAGAATTGATACCTTTAAAAATCACTGCTGTCCTTTCAATTGTCTGAGAGGCTGCAGTGAATTGTAGAATGTTCCCTTCTGTGGCGTTTTCTTTTTAGAAATCCACTTTCCTTGAGTTCTTTCTGATGATTTTGTAGCAGCGTTTTCAGTGGCAGAGCCTCCATTTCTTTGACTACAATTCTTCACTTCCTATCACTGCAGCCCTGGCAGTTAGATGAACTGAGCTTTTCTTCCTCTCATTGATCTAATGCTGGAGCGCAAGGGGCGCTGGGAGGGATCACCGCGCCACGGCGCCCAGTACACTTAAGACAGACCTGAGTATTTGCCTGAACAGTTGGTCAGTGGTAAGGATAAAAAGGCTGTGGGTTCCCCCTCCCTGATGTAATGCTGCTTTTGTACCTCCCTCCCAGTACCATTGCCTTTGTGTAATGTATGCTACCATTAAAAAAGAAAGTTGAATGTCATGTGTGTGTAGAATTTAATTTAAAGCTTTAATACAGGCATCACTCCCACTTAACGCAGGGGCTATGTTCTGGGCCCCAACACGCATAAGTGAAATTGTGTAAAGTGGGGAGCGCCCTCTAAAAAGTCTGTAAACACCCATTTTGTCCTGCTGTCTCTCCGTGTCTCTCTTCAGCTAGAGTTGAAGCTCTGGTGGCATTTCTTCACTACCCTGCATGTTGGCTGTTTGACAGGGATGCTATATTTAAACAGTAAAGGTAAAGGTAAAGGGACCCCTGACCATTAGGTCCAGTTGTGACTGACTCTGGGGTTGCACACTCATCTCGCATTATTGGCCGAGGGAGCCAGCGTATAGCTTCCAGGTCATGTGGCCAGCATGACAAAGCCGCTTCTGGCGAACCAGAGCAACACACGGAAACGCCGTTTACCTTCCCACTATAGCGGTTCCTATTTATCTACTTGCATTTTTGACGTGCTTTCAAACTGCTAGGTTGGCAGGAGCTGGGACCGAGCAACGGGAGCACACCCCATTGCAGGGATTCGAACTGCTGACCTTCTGATCATCAAGCCCTAGGCTCAGTGGTTTAACCCACAGCGCCACCTGGGTCCTATAGCATTTAAACAGTACCCACCCTCAAATAAGAAAACAGGAGGCTATTATATACATTATATGCCGAGTCAGAGTTCCAAGGTCTAAAATGCTGCTGTGACTTGTTCAAGCTCCCACATGGTGTTTCAGACTAACCTGAGATGTGTCTGTGCTAGTTTTCCATTGCAGATCAGGTCAGTGGTCATCGGAAATATCTCCAATGCACTTTAGCTGCCTGCACCGGCAACATGCTGCCAATGGTGTGCTGTTACCACTCAAGACAAATTCCCCTGCTTCATCCTTCAGCATGACAGAAGAGGGTTTGGAAATAAAGCTGCCAGATCAAGGACCAGGATCAGTCTCTTTGCACACAGGTTCAACAGGTGAGGCTCGCTGGATGGGAGGAGTCTGTGTGGTCTTCTCCAATCTAGCTGGGTACCACAGGGTCTTTTCCACAGGACCTACTGATGTGATTGTCCTCCAGATACCTGCTGGACTACAATTCACATCACACCTAACCACTGACCAAGCTTTATGAGGAACAATTGAGGGAGTTGAGTACTGTTTAGTCTGGAGAAGACTGAGAGCTGTATGATAGCCAAATATCTGAAGGGCTGTCACATGGGCGGTGGAGCAAGCTTAGTTTTCTGCTGCTCCATAGGGTAAGACCCAAACCAATGGATTCAAATTGCAAGAATCATATAGAACTAGTGGAATTCAGCCCGTTTAAAAACGGGCGCTAGAACGCTGCTGTCCTGCAGCGCCAGCATGGGACGGAGCTTCGGAGGTCTCCGAAGCCCCGTCTCATGCGGGAGGTGCGTGGCGAGGCGGCGGGGAGAGAAGCACTTCTCCTGCCCCCCCCCCCCGCTGCGCACCTCCCGCATGAGACGGGGCTTCGGAGACCTTCTCCAAAACTCCGTCCCATGCCGGCGCTGCGTGGTGAGGCGGCGGGGGGGAGGAGCGCTTCTCCCCCCCCCCGCCGCCTCACCGCGCACCTCCCGCATGAGACGGGGCTTCGGAGAAGGTCTCCGAAGCCCCGTCCCATGTCGGCGCTGCCTGGTGAGGCGGCGGGGGGGAGGAGCGCTTCCCCCCCCCGCCACCTCGCCGTGCACCTCCCGCATGAGACGGGGCTTCGGAGAAGGTCTCCGAAGGTCTCTGAAACTCCGTCCCATGCCGGCGCTGCGTGCCGAGGCGGCGGGGGGGAGGAGTGCTTCTCCCCCCCCCACCGCCTCGCCGCGCACGCCAAGCCAGTCCCCGAGCCGAAGTGCGGCACGGCGGGGGCTTTTCGCCGTTTGCCTCCCCCTTCGCTCCGGGAAGGCAAACGGCGAAAAGCCCCCGCCGCGCCGCACTTTGGCTTGGGGACTGGCTTGGCGGCGGCGGGAAAAAGAGGAGGAATTCCTCCTCTTCTTCCCGCCACCGCCAAGCCAAAGCCGGCTTCCCTCGGCGCCCGCTGCCGCTTCGGCCGAGGAAGCGCCGTCCCATGCCGGAGGTGCGCGGCAAGGCTGCCGGGGGGAGCGCTTCTTTCCCCCGCCGCCTCGCCGCGCACCTCCAGCATGAGACTGGGCTTCGGAGCGGCGGTTGGCGGAGCGGCGGTTGGCCGTTGTCCCTCCGTCCAATCCCTGTGTCTCTGGGGTACATGCGCAGTACCCCAGGGACACACGGGACAACTGGACGCAGGGACAACATGGACATTATTATATAGGATAAGACAGTAAGAGCTGTTTGACAGTGGAATAAACTCCCTAGGAAGGTGGGGCACTCTCCTTCATTAGGAGGTTTTTAAAGAGAAGAAGAATAAGAGTTTGGATTTGATATCCTGCTTTATCACTACCCTAAGGAGTAGTCTCAAAGCAGCTAACAGTCTCCTTTCCCTTTCCCTTCTTCCCCCACAACAAACACTCTGTAAGGTGAGTGAAGTTGAGAGACTTCAGAGAAGTGTGACTAGCCCAAAGTCACCCAGCAGCGGCATGTGGAGGAGCGGAGTCGCGAACCCGGTTCCCCAGATTGAGTCTACCGCTCTTAACCACTATAGCACACTGGCTCTTTAAACAGAGATTGGATGGCCATCCGCCAGGGATTCTTTAGCAGTGATTCCTGCACTGCAGGGGGTTGGACTAGATTACCCACGTGGTCCCTTCCAACCCTGCAGTTCTATTCTTCTGTGAGATCTGTGCAAAAACAAGATGCTAAGGCACGAGTGCTCAGGGGAGAAACAGTACCCAGCAAACAGAAGTGTATGATATGGGGTGGTCCAGGACTGCATTTGGGTTACAAAACCCTCCCCAGCTGCATATTTGTTGGTGTATGTATTTCAAAGAAAAGAAAATAGGCTTTGTGTCATCATGCTTTAGAGCTACTTGTACAAAACAAAGCCTTGGCCTGGAGAAAATGTGGAGGCATCTTGATGTCCCTTGAGACAGCCCAAATTATATTCAGGGCTGCTAATTCACAAGTCCTTAATTACACAGACATTAACTGCTGTGGATATGCCATCTGCAGCGATTCAGAGCTAAGATTCAGATTCTTTATAATTTGAATGAATACAGGCTTTATTTATAGCCCATTGACCATCAGTAGAAAGTTACAGAAATAAAATACATACTGATTTTGAAAAGGAGGGAGAGACCCAAGTAAGCAATCGGGGCTTGTCTGAAGGAAATTAAAACATTTAGAAATTTTGCAACTTGCTTAGCAATTTAAAACAAAACATGAGTTCTCCAATAAAATGGTCAACAGAGACTCGGAAGACTGTCCTTGCAAAACATGCCCACAAAAAATGGCCTGGACTGGGGCACTTTGTGGGGCTCCTGGTGGTACAGATATATCAATGCTTATTTTGGACACCCACCCACACTTTATTAATACTGGTAACTACTGGCATTGGGATTGGATAGCATGCCAGAAATGCTAGAGCACTGTAGGGGATGGTCTCCCAGTGTTGTGGGTGCATCATGCAGTTTACTTGGGGGTAAAAAATATCCAGACCCTTATTCCGAAGTGCAGCATCGAGGTGCACTGTTAAAAGTGTGTGCCATGAGTTAGGGATCATGCAGTGAAGAGACTCCCAGTCATAGAGATGCATGGTGTGGTGTAGCCCAAAACTTATTTTGAGCCTCAGCAGCAGGAAAGCTTAAGTTCCCCTCTCAAGCAGCTCCTACATCCCTGTGCAGACGTCGTTTACCTTCCGGCCGGAGCGGTCCCTATTTATCTACTTGCACTTTGATGTGCTTTCGAACTGCTAGGTGGACAGGAGCTGGGACCGAGCAACGGGAGCTCACCCTGTTTCAGGATTCGAACTGCCAACCTTCTGATCAGCAAGCCCTAGGCTCTGTGGTTTAACCCACAGCGCCACCTACAGAAAAAGGGTTCTGACAGTACGGAAAAAGGGTTCTGACAGTAAGAGCTGATCAACAGTGAAACGGTCTCCCTCGTCAGGTTGTGGATTCTCCTTCCTTGGAGGTTTCCAAACACAGGTTGGATGGTCATCTGTCATGGATGCTTTAGCTGAGATTCCTGCATTGTAGGGGGTTGGACTAGAGGACCCTTGGGGTCCCTTCCAACTCTATGATTCTATGACAACACCCAGTGTCAGTGCTGACCACTGGCGGAGGAAGAGGAGCGCGCGGGGAGCACACTGCCCCGGCAGCGTGATCCTGGTGGGGTGCCATCGCAGCTGCCCCCCCAGCCTGTGCTGAGCACCACGCCCCCGGGACATGCACCAGTCCTGCCCCTGTCTGCTTTTCCCCCCCCCCCCATGCCGGAGGATGAAGCTCCGCCACTGGTGCCGACATCACTTACGCATGGATTTTTTGTTGGCCTTGGTTTCCTCAAAATACCTGCGATGCTTTCTGCCTCTCACTTGCAGCCCCTATCACCACCAGTAATTTCTCACCCAGTATTAGGGCACTTGCTTTTGAGTTAACCAAACTGCATATTTGACCTAGTAAACATGCAGACGTCTTGCAACAATGTCTTTGGAGATTGTCCAGGTTCCATTTCTATCCAGACCAGCTGATAACCAGCATTTCCCAATTAACTCTTTATTCGGTTGTTTATGCCCATTTTATTGAGCAAGAGTTATCATAACCATACCCTTATTTCTCTACTCTGAATTACTGTACCTCCTCCTAAAGTTGCTTTTTCTGTTCAGAGAGAGAGAAAATGTGACATTTCAGATGTTGTTGAACTTAGGGACCAGAGAACTTTCCTTTGTACTGTAACGGAGTATGAGTGACAGGGGCATGCCTGAGACCATACCTTTTCTGTGACATATCTATGACGTCTTGATGATGCTTCTGGAAATGTATTATGGGAAACTTTGGGAAACTTTTAAATACTGATGTAACCATTGTTCGGGACTGCTGGTTGCTTCGTCTTTGTGGTAGTGAGAAGTCTTGTCGCAACAATAAAGATAAAGTCTACAGGTCACTGTTTTGCTTCTATCTCCTGGCTGAAGTATCTTGCTTGTGACCCCTGACGTGAACCTATGGGAGCCAAGGTTAGGCAATTGAGGGGTGCTCCAAGGACTCCCTTATACAACTATGATCGACCCCAGGCAACATAACTGTCATATCCACAGAGCTTAGGGGTCCAGACCCAGGAAGTATAAGCCTCTCACCAACGTCCTCACCAACAATGGTACGGTAGGTTTGCAGGCGCAGCACACTGAACAAACCAAGACCAGGCACAGAATGAGTCTAGGTACAAAATATGATCTAGAGAGACAAGGGCAGACAACAGTCCAAGGTCATTATCACAGGGGGCTCAGCAAGGAAGATCACAAATCAGGAAACAGGTGCTTGTACTATTTCCCGCAACTGGAGGGCTCAAGAAAGGTCACTCCTTAACCATAGCAGCTGGTAGATGAAGGAGTTTCATGGGTTGCATACCCATGAGTAGAGGCCACTAAACCATGACCCTCACAATGACCCTGGGGTGACAGAGCAGGTGTGGGAAACCTGCCTTGTCACCCTAGAAGAAGTGTGCATGCACACGAAAGCTCATACCAGTGACAAACTTAGTTGGTCTCGTAAGGTGCTACTGGAAGGATTTTTTTTTTTTTACTACGTCAGACCAACACAGCTACCTACCTGTAACTTTAGCCCTCCAGATGTTGAACTACAATTCTTATCCGTCCCAGAATGCATAGCCAATGGCAACAGGTGATAGAAACTGTATTTCAGTAGTGTCAGGAGGATCAGGGGTTCCTCACACCTGATGCAGAGGTTACTCTCCAGTCTGGACCTAGATATTATGGCAATGACCCTCCTAAGTTAGAATGGAGGGGCTTAACCCTTACGCAATAGGGCAGGTGGGGACGTGACTATATGCTTCAGAGATTATGGCAATGCCAGGCTCAGCCCCAAACCCCTCCTCGGATGGCCACCTTTTCCCTGAATAAAGCAACCTTGGAAGGATAAAAACAACAACAACCCATCACTGGAATGATTTATTATGAATTTCTAAAGATTCCTACTAAATATAGGATCGACCAAATGCAGCCAGTTAGTGTTGATGGCGTCTTCGCACTTTCGCTGTTGCCCAGCGGGGGTTCCCTGCAAACTTGAGCTGAGCTGCTTTGCAGATGCAAGCGTTGATCCCGTGTTTCTGATTGCCAAAGGAAATAGGGAGCTGTCAGGAACGGCGCTTGTTGATTGGTCAAGCACTTTATGAATGGCGAAAAGGAGGAAACGAAGGGGATCGCTGTACGCTATGTTGCACGGCCTTGATCTACAGACGTGCAAAGAGTCGGCAAACAAAACACAGTATCCAAATTCAGTCAGTCCTCTGTTATTTTCTCCGGTTACAACCTCCCTGATTTCAGAATGGGGGGAGGGTCACATTTATAAGCCCCCCCAATGGATCAGAAAGGGCATAAGGCCCCCAACCAATTTCAAGCCAGAGGGGAGGGGATGCCCGGAAGCAAGCTGCCCTTCCCCTCAAGTGGAATGGGCCTTTAAAATGGGGAGGGGTCAGAGCCACAGACTTTAAGCCCCCTAAGCTATTGGAGACAAACTATGGAGGGGGGAACAATAAGCTTTCAACTCACCCCACCCCAAATTATCTCCTTTACACCAATAAAGATACTTTTATCTGTTTGTCTTTTAAAGGGGGGGTCCAACTCAGTTACTCCTCTCCCCATTTGCCATTTCCCCCTTAGGTGAGGAGGGGGCAGATGCCCCATGCGCATCCCGCTGCCGACCGCGCTGAGGATTCAGCCCCTCCCCTGCTTCTGACGCCATCCCCACGTCTCCCGCCGGGCTAGTCCCGCCGGGCCACGCCTCTTACGCCTCGTCTTGACCAATCAGCGGGGGGCAAGGGGCGGGGCGGGGCGGGCGAGGCAAGCGGGAAGAGAGGGGAGGGGGAGCTCCACTGCTCGCGACAGTGGCAGGCCGCCTGCGCCAATCCGGGCGAGCCATTGTGAAAGGAGGCGGGGAGAGTGGAGCTGGGGGAGGCAATAGGTCGCGAAAGGCGGTGTCGGAAAGCGGGGAGAGGCGGGGTGGGGTTTAGTGGGGTGGTCACGCCCACTAAGGGGCCTATTGTTTCACTATAAGGCAAATTTGGGAGGGGCCTATTGTTTCACTATTATTACTAATATTAATGAGCAAATTCATTTCAATCAATCAAAACTTTTTACGGTAGTAGACCAGCATTCAGTAGGGTGGGGTACAGTCATTTACAATCTGTCAAACGTTTTGGAAAGCTAAAAAGTATTAAACACAAAGTATATATAAAAGTCTAAAAGAATCTAAAAGAAGGGTTTAGGAACATTAAACAGATGCGGAAGAGCATTAAAGGTTGTACAATATAGAAAGACTATGGCTATCAATTTACAGAGCACTCTGATATGAGTGTTCATTAAATCTAGTTTAATTAATAATAATAATAATAAGGTGTTGCAACGGAGGAGTGCAGGAAAAAGAAAACTCCTGGCCCTCATTCTTTCTTGCTACAGAATTAAAAGATTTCTCCGCTTTTCTCCTTTTTCTCTTGATGGTGTGTTAAACGGTAAGGGGAAACAGGTCGTCCCCCCCCCTTTAGAGGAAATGGACTGATCGGAACCTGTCTGACTGTGACATCAGCTCAGAATCCCAACCTCACTTGGCTGTTGAGGCCAACCCCAGCCTTGGCTCAACAGCGAAATAGCCAGAGACAGCCTTAGACCGCGAGGAGAGCCTTAGACCGCGAGAGAGCAAAGTCTGAAGATTAATGTCCGGGAAAATGGTGAGGAAATTGCTAAGGAAGTTTTGAGTCCTTTTACTCTGTTGCAGTTGCAGAGAAAGTAGGGTGGGGGTTTGGGAATTGCCCCAGGTGTAATCACTGAGGGGGGTGGCAAAATGACAAAAAGCCGAGTTTTTTTAAATAACAAAAATTGGGGTCAGCGATCCAGATGATTTTAAACGGATCCTCATGAATTCATATGATTTTTTCCTTCAAATTAAATAAAACACACCCTGATACTGTAGACCATGTCTTAGTCTGTAGGCAGCATCAAAAAAATCATGCATCCACTGTTTCGTGGGGCCGCAATGGCGCAAAAACTAGGTTAAAAAACACGGATCTTCATGGATCCTCATGATTTTTGCACTAGATCAAACTGAAGTCACCAGCAGATCAAACATCATGTCCAGGGGCACAGACTGCACCACAAAAATCATGGATCCATGGCTTCCAGGCTGAAAAAACATGGTTTTGAAGCACGGATCCTGACGGATCCTCACACTTTTTGCATTAGGCCACATCTAACTCACTGTCGACAGAGGACAAGATGGTTGGACAGTGTTCTCGAAGCTACAAACATGAGTTTGACCAAACTGCAGGAGGCAGTGCAAGACAGGAGTGCCTGGCGTGCTCTGGTCCATGGGGTCACGAAGAGTCAGACACGACTAAACAACAACAACAAAAACTCACTGTTGATTCACATATCATGCCCAGGGGCACAGCCTGCACCACAAACAACACGGATCCACATCTTCCTGGTGACACCAGGGTGAAAAAACGTGGTTTTGAACAGTGCCGTCTTAAGCCTATCTGGCGCCGTGGTGCAAAGATCCCTCCGGCGGGGCCCCCCCCCCATTTCCCAGAGTTGTTGACCTTTTTAGGGAGCTGACACCACTTACATATTATCTCTTCTTGGGGAAGTAAAAAGGAGAAGGAAGAATCGAAAACATAATTTACCTGCCTTGGGCTGCAATCCTAAACATCCTACTATTACTATTAAGTCTTACTAGGGCAATTTCCCTGTGCTTAGAAAGGAACATCAGTTTTAACTGCAATGGAAGACGTATCATGAAAGATTTCCATATAGAATCAGAGTTGGAAGAGACCACAAGGGCCATCCAGTCCAACCCCCTGCCAAGCAGGAAACAACATCAAAGCATTCCTGACAGATGGGTGTCAAGCCTCTGCTTAAAGACCTCCAAAGAAGGAGACTCCACCACACTCCTTGGCAGCAAATTCTACTGCCGAACAGCTCTTACTGTCAGGAAGTTCATTCTAATGTTTAGGTGGAATCTTCTTTCTTCTAGTTTGAATCCATTGCTCCGTGTCCGCTTCTCTGGGGCAGCAAAAAACAAACTTTCTCCTTCCTCTATGACATCCTTTTATATATTTGAACATGGCTAACTATCATATCACCCCTTAACCTTCTCTTCTCCAGGCTAAACATACCCAGCTCCCTAAGCCCTTCCTAATAAGGCATCATTTCCAGGCCTTTGGCCATTTTGGTTGCCCTCTTCCCACTCAAGCACTCCCTTAAGCATGAGCCACCTTCTCTCGAGAAATGAACATAGTTATAACTCTGATAATGGACCATGCAAACATATTTAATCTACAGTCACCGAATCTGGTACAGGGGCGTACCCAGGATCAAAATTAGGGGGGAAAGGGGCGGGGCAAGGGGCGGGAGGGGAGGGGCCACAGTGGGAATGTGGGCGGAGCTACATAGCCTGCGCTGCCCAGTTCTTCCGAGGAGGCGGCCCCAGGCTCCCGCTCCCGGCGTGAAGCTCCAGAGGCGCGCGGGGAACGCGAGCCTGTGGCTGCCTCCTCGGAAGACTGGGGAGGCGCGGAGGAGGCAGCCACAGGCTCGCGTTCCCCGCGCGCCTCTGGAGCTTCGCGCCGGGAGCGGGAGCCTGGGGCCGCCTCCTCGGAAGAGCTGGGCGGCGCAGGTAACGTAGCCCCGCCCACATACTTCCGAGGAGGCGGCCACAGGCTCCTGCTCCCGGCGCGAAGCTCCAGAGGCGTGCGGGGAACGCGAGCCTGTGGCTCTGCTTACGCTCCCCGCTCCTGCTTAGCGCTCCTCCGCTTACGCTCCCCGCGCGCCTCTGGAGCTTCGCGCCGGGAGCGGGAGCCTGGGGCTGCCACGCCTGCGCCCCTCAGCTTCTAGGGGGGGCAATTGCCCCCTCCTGCCCCCCTGCCTACGCCCATGATCTGGTATCACTTTAAAATCCTCTGCAGACGCCACACATACCGTGTTTCCCCTATTTTAGGACGTAGCCATAAAATAAAATGCAAAAGTAATCATTAAGCATTGTTTTTCCAAGTTGCAATTGCATGCAATTGCCTTCACCACCAGGTACATCCAGTCCTTGAGACTAAACAAAGTCCAGGCAGGGAAGAGAAGAAAATAGATGCAGGAGCAGGGAACCTATTTCACAAGAGAGGGTACAAATCAATGCCCATTCCAACTTCATGGGAGAAAACCAAATGCACGGTACCAAAGAATTATGGATCCAGATCACAGACCAGCAGCCACACATATACAACAGTACACAACCAACAAACAAGCCTTTCATTAATCTCCAATGAGCCCCCTCCCCAAACGATCATCTCCCATCACCACACCACCCTATTCCCACCATCAATCAACCCGTATAGTCATATACAGACAGGGTCAAACTCTTGTTTTTCCTTAATTACAGCCATGGAGACCCCTGACTGCTATTGCAGCACCAATGGAACCTTTTTTACTAAGCTTCTTAGCTGATGGGGAAGGGGTGGAAGGGGCAAAGCTTTCCTTCGCATCTGCAGCCAGCAGAAAGCACAAACAAACACACACAAAAGGCTGACTTTTTGAAATAAAGAAACAAGAAAATGCACTAAAAAGTGTGCTCCTTGGTGAACTGTTGTGCCATTTTTATCTTCAAGCCAGTCCCTCCCCAAGCCAGCCCTTCGCCACTCAGAGCGGGGCAGGGGGTCACAATGCCTCTCCAATTAAAGCCCCTGGCCCTTACAAACTCCCCCACCACCCCACTTGCCCCAAAGCAGCAGGGTACCTGGAGGCGCGCAAACCTGAAACAGCAGTGCCCAAGGGGGGTGGGCAGGCACTGAAGGTGGTGGACCCCAAAACAGCTCCGTGGGCTCCTCTCGGCCTCTGCTTACCTTACCTTACCTTCCTTCTTGATCCGACGGGACGGGAGCAAGGGCGCTCTGAACTCCAGGCAGCAGGGCAGGCAGCAGCCACCAGGCTCAGGCAGGCAGTGGCTCAGGCAGGCGGCAGCCACCAGGCTCAGGCAGGCAGTGGCTCAGGCAGGCGGCAGCCACCAGGCTCAGGCAGGCAGCGGCCCAGCCAGGCAGCAGCCACCAGGCTCAGGCAGGCAGCGGCCCAGCCAGGCAGCAGCCACCAGGCTCAGGCAGGCAGCGGCCCAGGCAGGCGGCAGCCACCATGCTTAGGCAGGCAGTGGCCCAGGCAGGCGGCAGCCACCATGCTTAGGCAGGCAGTGGCCCAGGCAGGCGGCAGCCACCAGGCTCAGGCAGGCAGTGGCCCAGGCAGGCAGCAGACACCAGGCTCAGGCAGGCAGCGGCCTAGCCGGGCAGCAGCCACCAGGCTCAGGCAGGCAGTGGCCCAGGCAGGCAGCAGCCACCAGGCTCAGGCAGGCAGCGGCCTAGCCGGGCAGCAGCCACCAGGCTCAGGCAGGCAGTGGCCCAGGCAGGCGGCAGCCACCAGGCTCAGGCAGGCAGTGGCCCAGGCAGGCGGCAGCCACCAGGCTCAGGCAGGCAGCGGCCCAGGCAGGCGGCAGCCACCAGGCTCAGGCAGGCAGCGGCCCAGGCAGGCGGCAGCCACCAGGCTCAGGCAGGCAGTGGCCCAGGCAGGCGGCAGCCACCAGGCTCAGGCAGGCAGCGGCCCAGCCTGGCGGCAGCCACCAATCTCCGGCAGGCAGTGGCCCAGGCAGGCGGCAGCCACCAGGCTTAGGCAGGCAGTGGCCCAGCCAGGCGGCAGCCACCAGGCTCAGGCAGGCAGCGGCCCAGCCAGGCGGCAGCCACCAGGCTCAGGCAGGCAGTGGCCCAGCCAGGCGGCAGACACCAGGCTCAGGCAGGCAGCGGCCCAGCCAGGCGGCAGCCACCAGGCTCAGGCAGGCAGTGGCCCAGGCAGGCGGCAGCCACCAGGCTCAGGCAGGCAGCGGCCCAGCCAGGCGGCAGCCACCAGGCTCAGGCAGGCAGCGGCCTAGCCGGGCAGCAGCCACCAGGCTCAGGCAGGCAGTGGCCCAGGCAGGCGGCAGCCACCAGGCTCAGGCAGGCAGCGGCCCAGGCAGGCGGCAGCCACCAGGCTCAGGCAGGCCGCGGCCCAGGCAGGCGGCAGCCACCAGGCTCAGGCAGCCAGCGGCCCAGGCAGGCGGCAGCCACCAGGCTCAGGCAGCCAGCGGCCCAGGCAGGCGGCAGCCACCAGGCTCAGGCAGGCAGCGGCCCAGGCAGGCGGCAGCCACCAGGCTCAGGCAGGCAGTGGCCCAGCCAGGCGGCAGCCACCAGGCTCAGGCAGGCAGTGGCCCAGGTAGGCGGCAGCCACCAGGCTCAGGCAGGCAGTGGCCCAGGCAGGCGGCAGCCACCAGGCTCAGGCAGGCAGTGGCCCAGCCAGGCGGCAGCCACCAGGCTCAGGCAGGAAGTGGCCCAGGCAGGCGGCAGCCACCAGGCTCAGGCAGGCAGTGGCCCAGCCAGGCGGCAGACACCAGGCTCAGGCAGGCAGCGGCCTAGCCGGGCAGCAGCCACCAGGCTCAGGCAGGCAGTGGCCCAGGCAGGCGGCAGCCACCAGGCTCAGGCAGGCAGTGGCCCAGCCAGGCAGCACACACCAGGCTCAGGCAGGCAGCAGACACCAGGCCCAGACGGCCAGGCCACTAGTCCAGGCAGGCAGGCAGCAGCAGGCGCACGCTCCACTTCCTCCAGCCGTTTGCTGCTCAGGGGAGGAAGCGCACCGATTTCAAAGTAGGAGAACTCCGCCCCCCCCCTTGGAGCCCTATTGGCTCACAGAGGGGTTAGAATGATGCGGCGGGGGCGGGGAGGGGCGCCAAAATGGAGTCCTCCTAGTTCACCTCAGCTGCCTAGCCTGCTGCGGGTGCCTCTGCTGTGGACGGACCGGTCGCTGCGCGGCTGTCTGCGGCTGCCGCTGTTGAGTGCGAGTGCAGCGCGCCTATGGGCGCACCGGCGCCCTGGTGCGCTGCACCACCCAGCCTACCCCTAGAGCCGGGCCTGGTTTTGAAGCACGGATCCTGACGGATCCTCACACTTTTTGCATTGGGCTACACCTAACCCACTGTCAAATCACATATCATGCCCAGGGGCACAGCCTGCACCACAAAAATCACGGATCCACAGCTTCTTGGCAATACCGTAGCCCAGGAAGCTGTGGATCCATGTTTTTTGTGGTGCAGCCTGTGCCCCGTGTTATGATGTGTGATTTGAGGGTGAATTTGGGGTGGCCCAATGCAAAAATCCTGAGGATCTATGTGGATCCGTGCTTCAAAACCACGTTTTGGGGCCGTTGTATCTCCAGGAAGTCGTGGATCCGTGGTTTTTGTGGCGCAGTCTGTACCCCTGGGCATGATGTGTTATTTGACAGTGAGTTAGGGGTGGCAAAATGCAAAAAGCGTGAGGATCCATGTGGATCCGTAGTTTATAACCACACTTTTGCGCCATTGCGGCCCCACAAAACAGTGGATGCATGATTTGCATCTTCCCTGGCTAGCGACTCAATGCGGACAGGAGAGTTTGGCTTTTGGGTTCCTCCAGGGCCGTCTTAAGCGCCCCTGGCACTGTGGTGCGCCGGATCCTTCCGGGGCCCTCCCGCCCCGTTTCCCAGCGCGGTGGGCAGGTGGGCGCCGCGCGCAGAGCGGCTGCCACACGCACTACTGCCCAGGCGGGTGGGCAGGTGCAGCGCGGTTGCCGTGGGCGCAGCTGCGCGGTGGACCGGCCGGCCAGCGGGTGGATGCAGCTTGCGGCGCCCTCCTGGCGGGCCGGCGCCATGGTGCCCTGCGCCACCCAGCCTGCACATAGAGCCGGCCCTGGGTTCCTCCCTGACTCATTTTGGGCTGCTCTCTTTCTCCTCTCTCCCCACCACCACTGCAGGAGGATGGGCCAAAGGAAGGGCCAGGCAGCCCCCCGGAGGAGGGCGGCGAAGAGAAGGAGCTGACAAGGCCTGGGAGCACCCATAGTTCTCTCACGGCGCTGCTTGACTCCTTTTTGGATTTACTAAACGAGGTACGTAGTAGACAGACCAGGACTTGTGGGAAGCTGCTGAGCTGCACAAGGGCTACCCCGAGGCTGGGGAGAAAGAGGAGGAGGAGGAAGATGGCCGGCCGACCAGGCCATCTTCTGGACCAGTTGTGAGCAAGGGGGCAGACAGGCAGGGGGAGGCTAAGGGCAGGCTGTGCTTGCTGCCCTACTCGTCCTCATGGACCCGCCCCCCCATGGCGCCAGGGGTGTAGGGCTTCCCTGGCTAGCGACTCAATGGGGACAGGAGAGTTTGGCTTCTGGGTAGCAGACAGAGCAGGAGGGTAGCCCACTTGTCCTGATGGACCAGCCTGCCCACATTGAGTAGCTTGCCCTGCCCCACTTGTCCTGATGGACCAGCCCCTCATGGTGCCAGGCTTTTAGGGCTTCCCTGGCAAGCTACTCAATGTGGGCAGGAGAGTTTGGCTTCTGGGTTCCTCCCTGTCTCATTTTCGGCTGCTCTCTTTCTCCTCTCTCCCCACCACCACTGCAGGAGGACGAGCCTAAGGAAGGGTCAGGCAGCCTCCCGGACGAGGGCGGCGAAGGGAAGGAGGTGACTCCACAACATCATGATGTGCAGAGCCCAGATTGGGTAGGGGGCAGTGGCCTAAGCGACGCCTGGCAGAAGGGGAGGGGCATATCAACCTCAGAATGGAAGCTGTTCTTTTGGTTCAGTTATGGGTGCCTTGAGTTTTAATTTTTGGTTGTGTTTTTTAATTGCTTGTCTTTTGCATCTTTTCCTCTGTTATGAAAACTGTACCCCAAAATGCGTTGCCTTTTAAGACGGACAGACGCGGGTCGGAAGCTCCAAAAAACACCTCGCAGCTCCTGGAAATGTCTCCCTGGAGCTCTGTCACTTCCCTCCCCCCTCCCTGGACTCCCAAAATGAGGTACGTAGCAGACAGAGCAGGAGGGAAGCCCTGCTGAGATGCACAAGGTGGCAGAGGCCCTAAGGGGCAATTGGCAGAATGGGAACCGCAAAATGGAAGGCAGCTGGAGGCCTTTCGAGGGCAACCCCCCCCCCCCGGGTTTTATATTAATTCATTCATTAATTAATACTATTTTGTCCCACAGCTACAAGAAAAGAAAGAAGAGGGGTTTATACAAGATCAGTTATGGGTGCCTTGAGTTTCAATGTTTGGTTGTGTTTTATAATTGCTTGTCTTCTGCATCTTTTCCTCGCAGCTCCCGGAAATGTCACCACGGAGCTCCTTCAGTTCCTTGCCCTCCCTGGACTCCCAAAATGAGGTACGTAGCAGACAGAGCAGGAGGGTAGCCCTGCTGAGCTGCACAAGGGCAACCCTCAGGCTGGGGAGGAAGAGGAGGAGGAGGAAGCTGGCTGACCAGGCCACTTTCTGGACGGGTTGTGAGCAAGGGGGCTGACAGGCAGGGGGCTACTGGGGGCAGGCTGTGCTCGCTGCCCCACTTGTCCTGATGGACCAGCCCCTCATGGTGCCAGGCTTTTAGGGCTTCCCTGGCAAGCTACTCAATGTGGGCAGGAGAGTTTGGCTTCTGGGTTCCTCCCTGTCTCATTTTGGGCTGCTCTCTTTCTCCTCTCTCCCCACCACCACTGCAGGAGGACGAGCCTAAGGAAGGGTCAGGCGGCCCCCTGGACGAGGTCGGTGAAGGGATGGAGGAGACTCCAAGACATGATGTGCAGAGCCCAGATTAGGTAGGTAGCAGTGGCCTAAGCGACGCCTGGAAGGAGGGGAGGGGGCATATCAACCGCAGAATGGAAGCTGTTCTGTTGGTTCAGTTTTGGGTGCTTTGAGTTTTAATGTTTGGTTGTGTTTTTTAATTGCTTGTCTTTTGCATCTTTTCCTCGCAGCTCTTGGAAATGTCTCCTTGGAGCTCCATGACTTCCCTCACCCCAGAAGATGACACCAACCAAGAGGGGCCCAAAAACTCTTTGGCCGAGGATGCTGTATAGGAGCTGTGTCCCCCACCTGGAGACAACACAGAACACCTGGGGCCAAGAATGAACGAGGTCAGACGAAACATTAAGATACAATTATTCATGAAATACTAAAAGCTTCCCTAAACAGGGCTGCCTTCAAATGTCTTCTAAAAGTCAGATAGTTGCTTATTTCGATTGATTAATTGATTAATTAATGAATTGTTTACTTTTCTCACAGGTCTGCGGGGGAAAGAGAACATTGAGGACCCCCACTTGCCTCAGGCTCCGGTCCCTCATCTCCTGCGTCCGGAATATCTTCAGGGCACCACAAGGGCAACCGAGGAAGCAGGCGGAGAGGAAGCCACTCTGCAGGCGGATCAGGTGGTGGATTCACCAGCACCACTGTTGTAAGTAGGTCAGGGACTAAGGCAAGTCAGAAGTGTGGATAGGGAAGCTAGGCAGGGAAGCTAGGCAGGTTGAAGGCAGGAACACAGGCAGGGTCTAGCAACCAACAATGTTGCTCCTGCAACCCAGGGTGGGGTTTGGCCGCCTTTCATCTAGAAAGGGGTTATGGACGGCCCCGATCCCCTGACGACTCACTTGCTTGGGGTCTGGGGGGACTCCGCCTGGCCACGCAAAAAACATTTTTAGAAAGCCACTTCTGCGCCTGCGCCGGAGGTGGAGTTGTGGGCGTCACAATCCGAACACGCGTGCAGGGGCTGAGAGCTCAGCCCCTGTTCAATTGGTGGGTTCCTGCCCGCATCATTCAGGGGACCGACCAATCTGGTCGGTCGGGGTGTGTGTCCTGCTTCCTTTAAGCAGTGGACGGGCGGGAACCCGGTCTCTTTCACCCTGTGCTCCAGCTGCAGTGGCCCACCCTTTAGGCTAGCTTTGACCTATGGACTTCGGTTGGTCGCCTTGGTTGGCTAAGGGGCCTGGTAGGACTTTTTCCACTTGGGCCAGCCAAGGGTTTTTTTCCGCCTACCTCGTAGCAATCCGTCACAACTTTTGGTTTTGGCGGTTAGGCATTGGAAATTGCATTAGAGCTGAGGAGGGTAGGTAGCGCCATCGCCTACCCTGCAAATGGAGGAATATTCCATTAAAGGATTCCGGGGGGGTGGTCTGGTCCGAAGCCTAGGGAGGTTAGGGCTGTAAGGCATGCCCCTAACGGTGATCACAGGAGGAGTTCTGGTTGATGTACATCACTGGGCTTCTTACTGGTGGTTCACTCTTCCCGGACGTCCAACACACGGGTTGGCGTCGGTTAGAGACGGTTAGGATCCAATGCCTAAGCCAATACCTCTCAACATCCGTAACCAATAAAGTTGTGGCCTTTTCAGCCATTTAAAATCTATCACTTGTGTCTTGTGTCTTATTCTCACTGGGAGGGAGGGACTGGGTTCACTGGGTTCAGGATACCAAACATTAACTTTAGCATTCAAGGCCATGTTCCACTTCAGGCTGCAGGTGCGAGACTGAATGTTTAATGTCTCCACAAAAGTGGAGGGGGCAGAAGCCAGAGACCTGTACACATGAGTTTTCCTCATTGCTTATGGGAAAACTAACTTGTCAGGAAGAAAACAAGCCCAGGACTCGGCAGGGAAATGGCTTTTTAACCCAGCCTTGCAAATAAGTTCACAAAAATTGAAAACCCAGGGCATTCTTCAGCCAGAACTTGCCAGTAGTCAGTCCTGGGCTCTCAGGTAGGTGCCATTGCCATCATAAGAGAACAAGGGAGGCATTCATGGTGAGTTCCGGCACCTCTTTTTCTATAAAAATAGCTCTCTGCCAGTCCATATATTATATTTTAGGTAAAGGTAAAGGGGCCCCTGACCATCAGGTCCAGTCGTGTCCGACTCTGGGGTTGCAGCGCTCATCTCGCTCTATAGGCCGAGGGAGCCGGCGTTTGTCCGCAGACAGCTTCCGGGTCATGTGGCCAGCATGACAAAGCTGCTTCTGGCGAACCAGAGCAGCACACGGAAACACCGTTTACCTTCCCGCCGGAGCGGTCCCTATTTATCTACTTGCACTTTGACGTGCTTTCGAACTGCTAGGTGGGCAGGAGCTGGGACTGAGCAACGGGAGCTCACCCCGTTGCAGGGATTTGAACCGCCGACCTTCTGATCAGCAAGCCCTAGACTCTGTGGTTTTAACCCACAGCGCCACCTGGGTCCCCTATATTATATTTTAGGTAAAGGGTAAAGGGGCCCCTGACCATCAGGTCCAGTCGTGTCCGACTCTGGGGTTGCGGCGCTCATTACCAGACCATATACATGCATGTGTTGATTTTAATCACTTGCGGCCCACCAAAAACAAGAAACCACATCTTGTAAAGCTTGGGCATTTAGCCGGCAGTCCCCAGCTCTGTTTAGTAGAGGCTGGGCTCTTCAAAGAGGTTAGAGTTACTAAGAGGCTTTGAAGCAAACAACTGAAGCGATCTCGTAGGTAAACTGGTCCCTATTTGATAAGGTCTTTATATAAAAAGGGGAAGGGGATAAAAGGTGGAGAGATCAAGCTCGGTGGTGGAGAGATCAAGCTGTCCCAACTCAAATGCCGCCTCTGCCAGGAATGTTTTAAGTGCTCTGAACACCTAAAAAACAAGTCCATGCTAAGTATTATTGTGGGCTGGGCTGGAAGCAATACAGGTGCTGATGACATGCCAGCCACAGTTCTACCCACAACACCAAATACTGGACCACGGGATAGAAAGGAAATCACAACACTTGTGACTAGGTGAAAAGAGGACAGAGTAACTTTTATGTTTCTGGTGCCAATGACTGGTTCAAGGTCATTCCCTCTAAATAAAACAGGGGCAGCTAACATGGTGCTCTTCAGCTGTTGCTGGATTATATACTACTGTAATAAGCAAAAATCTGCTCTTATTCCCTTATGGGGTACACAAGAGCCCTTATTGGGTTCTCCATCAGTCGGAGAATATAACAGAGGCCAACCAGAGAATTTTGAGAAGCAAAGCCTTTATTTTTGCTGTTGCAACAGGGTCCTTCCCCTCACGCAGGAGAACAAGGAAGGCACCCAGAACAAAAGAGAACCTCCACTTTTATCAGTTTTCCCATCACCAAGAAACACCCCCATACATCATTCCTACATCACAGCTATGTAATCAATACCTCACAAAAAGGGAGGGTTCAAGGTAGAAATATAAGCACTTTTGACACCTCTCCTAGTCCTCCTCTCACCCCTCCCAGGTGTGAATTCCTAAACACAAAGAGAAATTAACATTTTCGTAAGAGTTGATCACTGTCTTTTTGTTCGGAGGAGTATTCCATTGTGAATGAGATGGTTAGCAGTCTGGCACCATTGATGGGTAAATGTCCAGTTGGCAGAGCCTCCGGTTTACAGGATTATGGCTCCCAAGTTGCTAGTCATGTGGAAATGTGTGTGTGTGATTCAGTGGGGTGGGGGAAATTCCTACAACAAGATGGATATCACTTTAATTCTGGTCAGTTTGGGAGTCAAAATGGTTTTCAGGCCTGTCTTCCTGTACTGTTTGCTTGGTACATTTATGAACATTTATTATACATGTGTGACCTCAAAATTCTTATAACACTGCCCAGGATTTGACAGGGAGATATTTGAATAAAAGAGGCAGCATTTTCTCCCCCTAATCCCCCTAAACTAAATTTTAGATTAAAAAGTTTGATAACGTATCAAATTTTAACAAGGGTTCTGGACAAAAAATTGTAGTTGCATTCGTTCTTCATAGAGTGTATTGTTGACTATAATTAACCAATAATTGATCAGTTTAGTTGAACCTCGTTTCACGGGTTTGGCGAGAATTTTTTTTTTTATTAAACAAGGAAAATTATTGGTAGGATGTTAGGCCATGTGCGTTTATTAAAGTTATAGCTCTGGTTAAGCCTCATGGTGTTTGTAAAATAATTGCAGCGGCCACTAGGCCTATATTGCTAAGGGATGAGTCTGGCTAAGAGCTTTTAAGTCTGTTGGTCGCAGGCGAATTGAGCTAGATGAAGGCCATATAAAGGTAGTTTGACTATAAAGGCTAAAAGGCAAGCAAGTCAGAATATTGGGTTTGAGTTTGTGGGGGTAAGTTCTGATTGAATAAGGAAAAAAAGTCCTATTGAGGTGTGTATATATTTATTGTTTCAATATAATAAGGCAATTAGAAGAGGTAAATAACTTGCTAATGTATAAAATAGGAAGTAAAGGCCAGCATTTAGGCGTTCGGCTTGATTTCCTCCGCGTGTAATAATAATTAAAGTGGGGATTAATGTAGTTTCAAATAGGATATAGAATAGGATAAACTCTGAGGCTGCAAAGGTTATAATGAGGGTTGCTTGTAGTGTTGTTAATGTTATTAAAAATATACGTTTTCGATTTAGGGGTTCTGTTTTTAAGTGGTTTTGGCTGGCTAGGATTATAAGTGGTAATAATCAGCAGGAAAGAATAATTAAAGGGGCAGAGAGAGTATCAGTAAAAAAGTAAGGGTTTGTATTAGAAATTTTTAGGATAAAGGGGTGATTAAATAATATGAAGCTTAAGAGCGCAACTAATATTGAATAACCCACTATGGTCAAAAAAAGAATGTCTGGATTGAGTAGGAGAGTTGAGGGAATTAAAAAAACCCACGGTTGGAATAATAATTGTTAGCATTTTAGTAGATTTAAGGTTTTTATATGGTCGGTTCCATGGGTTCGGGAGGTGGCGACTAAAAGGGCAAGGCCCGTACTGGCTTCGCACGTAGATAATGCTAGGAGTAAAATTGGTAGTATAGCAGTAATTGGGGTGTTTGTGGAGGAGGTAATTGATGCTATATTAAGTAAAGAGTTAGTATTGATCCTTCAAGACAAATTAAAATAGATATAAGATGAATTCGGTGAAAGGATAGGCCTAGTAGGCCTAACAAACATGAGGTGTTTAATGGAAAAAGAATTGTTGACATGTTAGGGGTTCTGATATGATCAGAATTTACTAAGTCGAAATTAATGGTCTTGATTAGACCAACCCCCTATTCAGCTCAATCTAGGCCGCCCTGTGTTCATTCATATATAAGGCCAGCAGCTAAAAGGATAATAATTTGTATGGGGAGAGTTTGCATAGGGTCTACTATATGAAAAGGGTGTGCTTGCTGGGTCATTAAATGTTTTCTTGCAAATAAAGGGTTAAGAGTAAGACGAAGACATATGCTTGAATTAAAGCAACAGCTATTTCTCAGCAGGTTAATAAAATACAGTAAGTATGATTAAAGTTATTGATGCAGTTATAGTTATAGTGCTTATAAGAACGAGGACTGCTGTTGAGGTAAGTTGAATTAATAAATGGCCAGCTGTTAGATTAGCTGTTAGTCGTACACCTAGTGCGATTGGGCGAATAAGAAGGCTGACTGTTTCGATTATAATTAACATGGGAATTAAAAGGGTAGGTGTTCCCTTTGGAAGGAGGTGGCCTAGTGATGTCGCAGGTTGATTTCGTAGTCCAGTTAGAACGGTTATTAATCAAGCCTTGGATAGCGAGGGCTATATTTAAAAGTATAGGACAATAGGCCCAGGGTATTAAATAATATGAGTATTAGTATTAATATTATGAATGTGCTTGCTCATTTGTGGCCTGTAGTATTAATTGGTAATGTTATCTGTTTTGTAATGTTAAGAATAAGAGAAGATTGAATAGCTGAGTATCAATTTTGAACTAGGCGGTTAGTGGTAAATCAAATGCTTAGTGGAAACAGGAGAGCTGGGATGATGAATGGAATGCCTAGGACATTGGGAATACTAAATTGATTAAAGAAGTTTAAAGTCATGGTCAGGTTCAGTGGTAGTTGTAGGATTGTTTATTGTGTTGTGGAACTGAGGGATGGGGATAGGTACTTACATTTTTTTGTAAGTGACCAAATAAGAGAAGTTCAGGCTAGTATAAAAATTAGGAATCAGGGGGCAGGGTTAAACTGAGGCATGGTCACTAAGGGAAAACAGGTTTTCCCTCTCTAGTTTAAAAGGCTAGTGCTGGCGTTAGCGTCTTAGTGATGCGATTATTGTTTTAGATCATGCTTCAAAGTATTTGAGAGGTGTAGGCTCTACGACAATGGGTATGAAGCTGTGGTTTGAACCACAGATTTCTGAACACTGGCCATAGAATAGGCCTGGATGGGATGTAATTAAGGTTGTTTGATTTAGTCGACCTGGGACTGCATCTGTTTTAATACCAAGTGCTGGGACTGCTCATGAATGTAGGACATCTTCTGCTGAGATTAAGATTCGAATAGGAATTCTATCAAAGTAACCCCTAGATACTCGGCCGCACATCCTAACAGCAGTTATTAATTTAGTGGTGGGAGGCCTGACAGTGAGATTGGGAGTGAAATATATCATAAGTATAGTGCTAGTGTAGTGGGAAGGAATTGTTTTCATAAAAGATGTATTAATTGATCATAGTGGAATCGTGGGTATGAGGCTCGAGTTTATAGGAATCCTATAGTTAGTAGGGTGGTTTGTTATAAGATTAACTGTAAATAATTCTGTTTGTGTAGTTAAGGTTGGGCTAAAGAATAGAATGCATGAGAGGGTATTTATTATTAAAATAATTATGTATTCGGCTAGGAAAAATAGTGTGAATCGTCCGGCTGCGTATTCAACATTAAAACCTGGGACTAATTCGGATTCTCCTTCAGTTAAGTCAAATGGTGCGCAATTTGTTTCTGCTAGGGTTGATACAAACCATATTATTGTGAGGGGTCATGTGGATAAAATTAACCAATTATACTCTTGTGTAACGGTAAGGGTGTGTATTGTGAAGGCACCAGTTAGTATAATGACTGAAAGAGTTACTTAATATGCAATAGTCTGTGCGATGGCTCGTAGGGCTTCTATTAGGGCATATTTTGAGTTTGATGCTCATCCAGATCATAAAATTGTATAGACTATTATGCTTGAGAGGGCTAGTAAAAATAAAAGTCCTAAGTTTATGTCTGCTAAAGGGTACGGCATTGATATTGGGGTTCATATTATAAGGGCTAATAAAAGGGCTAAAGTTGGTGCTAGAATGAATAGTATGGGTGATGCATGTGTTGGGTTAATAGGTTCTTTAATAAATAGTTTAATTCCATCAGCAATTGGTTGTAAAATTCCAAAGGGTCCTACTAGGTTTGGGTCTTTTCGTAGTTGTATGTCAGGGGTCAGCAAACTTTTTCAGCAGGGGGCCGGTCCACTGTCCCTCAGACCTTGTTGGGGGGGCCGGACTATATTTTGGAAAAAAAAAATGAACGAATTTCTATACCCCACAAATAACCCAGAGATGCATTTTAAATAAAAGGACACATTCTACTCATGTAAAAACATGCTGATTCCTGGACCGTCTGCGGGCCGGATTTAGAAGGTGATTGGGCCGCATCCGGCCCCCGGGCCTTAGTTTGGGAACCCCTGTTGTATGTAGCCTAGAATTTTGCGTTCAAGTAATGTTAAAAATGCTATGGCAATAAGAATAGGAATAATATATACAATAGGGTTAATAAAGTAGGATAAAAATTTATGCATTATTAAGAAAGGAATTTGCTTCCCTGTAGAAAGATTTTAGGTCTTTTGCATTACTTGACTCTGCCACCTTAATAAACCCTAATTTGGGGGTAGGTAAAGTCTACTACTTTAGCGGTAATCAGTAGTTCTAATTTGGATGTTCTTTTGGTATTGGTCCTACTATCTTGGTCCTTTCGTACTGAGGATAGTGCTGCATAGATAGAAACCGACCTGGATTTCTCTGGTCTGAACTCAGATCACGTACAGTAGGACTGTTAATCGTTGAACAAACGAACCTTTAATGGCGGCTGCACCATTGGGATGTCCTGATCCAACATCGATGTTGTAAACCCCCTTGTCGATATGGACTCTAGGAGGGGATGGCACTGTTATCCTTGGGGTAACTTGGTTCAATGATCAGATAATATTTAGATTAATTGCTGGGTCTAATGTTTGATGTGTTAATCTTAATGAAAATGTTTTGTTTTATTTTTGGAGGTTTTTTTGTGCTCTGAAGTCGCCCCAACTAAAAATCTAAGGAGCATATTAGATGGACTTGGTTTTGAAGCTCCACAGGGTCTTCTTGTCTTATGGTTTTATTTCAGCTTTTGTACTGAAAGATTAATTTCATTGGCTAGTCCGTAAGAGACAGATTAGTCCTCATTTAGCCATTCATTCCAGTCCCTATTTAAGGGACAAGTGATTATGCTACCTTTGCACGGTTAGGATACCGCGTCTGTTTAAAAGAGTCACTGGGCAGGCAAGACCTTTAATACTTGTAAGGCTAAAGGCTATGTTTTGGTAAACAGCTGGGACTAATTTTTGCCGAGTTCCTTTTGCGGCTTCTTGGCTTTCTTTTTTGCACGCCTGTGTTGGAGTAACAAGATTGGGTAACGTTTTGACTAGAATAGTATTAGAGGTCTGTTTGTTAATTGTCAGTAGTTTTTCTCTTCTGATTTAAGAGAGTGCGAAGAGAAATAAATATTTCTTATTACTAATTTTAGCATTGGTGCTTCTATATTGGTATAGAATAACTCAAATTATATCAGGAGGTTTTATAGGCTATTTTTTGTTTTTGCTGTAACACGGTTTTTGATGGCTGCTTTGAAGCATACTGGGAGGATAGAGTAAGGTTCCTCTCAGTTCGGGCTGTATTCCGGTTCAATGGGGCTGTACCCCCATTGATTTTCTTTAGGTTTGAATGGAATTTTAAATATAAATTTTAGTAGGACCTAAAGTTGAACTTAATTCTTTTATTGAGTAACCAGCTATCACCAAGCTCAGTTGGCCTTTTGCCTCTATTTTTAGGTCCTCCCACCCTTTTGCTACAGGGATGGGCGTGCTCTTGGTTGTGCTGCCCAAAAATAGCTTGCTTGGTTTCGGGAAGGCAGGCTAAAGGTCTCTTTGTTTGAAAAGGTTTTGCTAAACCATAATGCAAGAGGTACAGGAGTTAGTCTTTATTATGTTGTGCTTAAGTTTTTCATTATTCTTCCATTGTTCCCTTGCGGTACTTGTAAGGCTGTTGGTGGTGTTTAATCGCATTTACTGGCCTAAGTAAATGTTTTAGTTGCACTTGCAGAGAAAGAACAGTGTGGGGTTGGGAGTTGCCCCAGGTGTCATCACTGAGGGGGGTGGCAAAATGGCAAAAAGCTGAGTTTTTTTTAAAAAAAAATTGGGGTCAGCAAACTTTTTAGTTGAGTCAAAAAACACAGCTGGCATTGAGGGCCACACCGTGGGGACCAGCACTTACCGGGGGCCTGCAGCGTGCCTGAGCCACGCGTCTCCTGTCTGAAATGGCAGAGTGGGCTTGCTTCTGCCTCTCCCTCAGCCACCCTACAGCTGAGGGGGAGGCGGCAGAGAGGCTCCAGGCAGCGCCCCCCGCCCCCAAGACCCCCGTGTTGAACCGGGCTATGCCGCTGTTCTGTTGTTTCAATTATGGGTGCCCCTTGAGAGTTAATGTGCTGTGCTTGCTGCCCCATGCGTCCTGTTGGACCAGCCCCCCATGGCACCAGGGCCATAGGGCTTCCCTGGCTAGCGACTCAATGCGGGCAGGAGTGTTTGGCTTCTGGGTTCCTCCCTGTCTCATTTTGGGCTCCTCTCTTTCTCCTTTCTCTCCCCCCACCACTACTGCCACCACCTCTGGAGGATGAGACAAAGGAAGAGCCAGGCAGCCCCTCGGAGGAGGAAGCCCCACCGGAGACCCCACGGAGGCATCCAGACTTGCTGAGCCCATATTGGGTAGGTGGCAGCAGCCTAAGCGACGCTTCGCAGAAGGGGAGGGGGCATATCAACCGCAGAATGGAAGCTGTTCTGTTGGTTCAGTTATGGGTGCCTTGAGTTTTATTGTTTGGTTGTGTTTTTTAATTGCTTGTCTTTTGCATCTTTTACTCGCAGGTTCCCAAAATCACACCAGAGAGTGCCCACAGCTCCACCAGTTCACTGTCCTCCCTGGACTCTTTGTGGGACTCACTCAATGAGGTACGTAGCAGACAGAGCAGGAGGGAAGCCCTGCTGAGCTGCACAAGGGCAACCCTGAGGCTGACCAGGCCACCTTCTGGACGAGTCCCTCCCCGACTCATTTTGGGCTGCTCTCTTTCTCCTCTCTCCCCACCACCACTGCAGGAGGACGAGGAAAAGCCAGGGAGCCCCACAGAGGAGAGCGGTGAAGAGAAGGAGTTAACAAGACCAGGAAGCACCCATAGCTCCTTCACGGCGCTCCTGGACTCCTTTTTGGAGTTACTAAATGAGGTATGTAGCAGACAGAGCAGGAGGGAAGCCCTGCTGAGCTGCACAATGGCAACCCTGAGGCTGGGGAGGAAGAGGAGGAGGAGGAAGCTGGCCGGCTCACCAGGCCACCTTCTGGACGAGTTGTGAGCAAGGGGGCAGGCAGGCAGGGGGTGGCTAAGGGCAGGCTGTGCTTGCTGCCCCACTTGTCCTGATGGACCAGCCCCCCATGGCACCAGGGCTGTAGGGCTTCCCTGGCTAGCGACTCAATGCGGGCAGGAGAGTTTGGCTTCTGGGTTCCTCCCTGTCTCATTTTGGGCTGCTCTCTTTCTCCTCTCTCCCCACCAAAGGATGAACCGAAGGAAGACCCAGGCAGTCCCCTGGAGGAGGGAGGCTAAGGGACGGAGGAGACCCCAGGAGCATTTGCAGAGTTGTTCAGCCCCGACTGGGTGGGTGGCAGCGGCCTAAGGGGCAATTGTCAGAAGGGGAGGAGGCATATCAACCGCTGAATGGAAGCTGTTCTGTTGGTTCAGTTATGGGTGCCTTGAGTTTTAATGTTTGGTTGTGTTTTTTAATTGCTTGTTTTTTGCATCTTTTCCGCGCAGGTGCCCAACATCAGGCCTGAGAGTGCCCATAGCTCGCTGTCAGGACTGCTGGACTCATTTATAGATCTGCTATATGAGGAAGAGGCAGGCAGCCCCCCAGAGGAGAGAGGCAAGGGCAAGGAGGAGATTCCAAGACATCCAGATGTGCAGAGTCCAGATTGGGTAGGTGGCAGTGGCCTAAGCGACACTTGGCAGAAGGGGAGGGGGCATATCAACCGCAGAATGGAAGCTGTTCTGTTGGTTCAGTTATGGGTGCCTTGAGTTTCAATGTTTGGTTGTGTTTTATAATTGCTTGTCTTCTGCATCTTTTCCTCGCAGCTCCCGGAAATGTCACCATGGAGCTCCTTCAGTTCCCTGCCCTCCCTGGACTCCCAAAATGAGGTACGTAGCAGACAGAGCAGGAGGGTAGCCCTGCTGAGCTGCACAAGGGCAACCCTCAGGTTGGGGAGGAAGAGGAGGAGGAGGAAGCTGGCTGACCAGGCCACTTTCTGGACGGGTTGTGAGCAAGGGGGCTGACAGGCAGGGGGCTACTGGGGGCAGGCTGTGCTCGCTGCCCCACTTGTCCTGATGGAGCAGCCCCTCATGGTGCCAGGCTTTTAGGGCTTCCCTGGCAAGCTACTCAATGTGGGCAGGAGAGTTTGGCTTCTGGGTTCCTCCCTGTCTCATTTTGGGCTGCTCTCTTTCTCCTCTCTCCCCACCACCACTGCAGGAGGACGAGCCTAAGGAAGGGTCAGGCGGCCCCCTGGACGAGGTCGATGAAGGGAAGGAGGAGACTCCAAGACATGATGTGCAGAGCCCAGATTAGGTAGGTAGCAGTGGCCTAAGCGACGCCTGGCAGGAGGGGAGGGGGCATATCAACCGCAGAATGGAAGCTGTTCTGTTGGTTCAGTTTTGGGTGCTTTGAGTTTTAATGTTTGGTTGTGTTTTTTAATTGCTTGTCTTTTGCATCTTTTCCTCGCAGCTCCCGGAAATGTTTCCCTGGAGCTCCGTGACTTCCCTCACCCCAGAAGATGACACCAACCAAGAGGGGCCCCAAAACTCTTCAGATGAGGGTGCTGTGCAGAAGCTGTGCCCCCCACCTGGAGACAGCACAGAAGACCTGGGGCCAAGAGTGAACGAGGTCAGACGAAACATTAAGATACAATCATTCTGCAATATTAAAAGCTTCCCTAAACAGGGCTGCCTTTATCCTCTCTCCCCACCACCTCTGGGCTGGTTCCTCCATGCTGTCCGTGCTCCAAGGACAAAGTGGCTGGGAAGGAGAATGAGGTAAAGGAAGAGCCAGGCAGCCCCTTGGAGGACGAAGGCGAAGCCAAGGAGACCCCGAGAACACAGTTCCTCAAGTTTCAATTGGTAGGTGGCAGCGGCCTAAGGGGCAATTGGCAGAAGGGGAGGAGGCATATCAACCGCAGAATGGAAGCTATTCTGTTGGTTCAGTTATGGGTGCCTTGAGTTTTAATGTTTGGTTGTGTTTTTCAATTGCTTGTCTTTTGCATCTTTTCCTCGCAGGTACCAAAAATCACTCCAGATAGTACCCACAGCTCCATCACAACACTGTCCTCCCTGGACTGACTGTGGGATTCACTGAGTGAGGTATGTAGCAGACAGAGCAGGAGGGAAGCCCTGCTGAGCTGCACAAGGGCAACACTGAGGCTGGGGAGGAAGAGGAGGAGCAGGAAGCTGGCTGGCCGACCAGGCCATCTTCTGGACCAGTTGTGAGCAAGGGGCAGACAGGCAGGGGGCGGCTAAGGGCAGGCTGTGCTTGCTGCCCCACTCGTCCTGATGGACCAGCCCCCCATGGCACCAGGGCCGTAGGGCTTCCCAGGCTAGCAACTCAATGCGGGCAGGAGAGTTTGGCTTCTGGGTCCCTCCCTGACTCATTTTGGGCCGCTCTTTTTCTCCTCTCTCCCCACCACCACTGCAGGAGGATGGGCCAAAGGAAGGGCCAGGCAGCCCCCCCCCCCCGGTGGTGGGCAGCGAAGAGAAGGAGCTGACAAGGCCTGGGAGCACCCATAGTTCTCTCACGGAACTGCTTGACCCCTTTTTGGATTTACTAAACGAGGTACGTAGCAGACAGACCAGGACTCGTGGGAAGCTGCTGAGCTGCACAAGGGCTACCCCGAGGCTGGGGAGAAAGAGGAGGAGGAGGAAGATGGCCGGCCAACCAGGCCATCTTCTGGACCAGTTGTGAGCAAGGGGGCAGACAGGCAGGGGGAGGCTAAGGGCAGGCTGTGCTTGCTGCCCTACTCGTCCTCATGGGAGCACCCATAGTTCTCTCACGGAACTGCTTGACCCCTTTTTGGAGTTACTAAATGAGGTATGTAGCAGACAGAGCAGGAGGGAAGCTGCTTAGCTGCACAAGGGCAACCCTGAGGCTGGGGAGGAAGAGGAGGAGGAGGAAGATGGCCGGCCGACCAGGCCACCTTCTGGACCAGCTGTCAGCAAGGGGGCAGACAGGCAGGGGGAGGCTAAGGGCAGGCTGTGTGCGACGAATGTCCCCCTCTCTATTACAAAAATGCGACTCAGGAATCCAGAGGTGAAGCCACACACACTCTTCTCCTGCCACCTCCAAATAAAACCCCTTTATTCTTGTGGGTTTATAAGTAAAGAGAGACTCCTTCCTGCTCACGTGGCCTGGTATCAAAGAAAAACTCTAGGCTGTTTGATAGAATAACCTCCTGCCACCAGTAAAGGGTCTCTCTCTCTCGGCTTGATTCCCCCTACTGTAAAAGTTTGCCCTTTCCGCACTGGCAACTTGTTGACACCCCAGGTTATCTTTCTAAGCCTCCTCAGTGTTACTCTAAGACACAAACTTTCGCCTCTTTTCCTGTGGTAAGTTTTGTCCTCTAATGAGTTACTACTTCTGTGAGTCCCGATACCTTCCTGGAAAAATAATGACGATACTTCTTGGCACAAAAGAGAAGAATTTTATTAACCTTAGAACATAGTTGTTTATTTAACGTTTCATGTTTTTATAAGATACGTTTTGGTTGTAGATAATCTCTGTCAAACATTTAACATCGAGCCTTCCTGAACCTCATCTAGATCCCCACTATCCTGGCCTCTCAACTTTCTTCTTCACGCCTACCCACTCCCTCTCCCTCTCCTCAACTGACAAAACTGCTGCTCCCTCCTTTTAAACTGGGAACAGTCCCGCCCCCACCAGAATGTTCTGTCAGTCAAGCTGGAGGTGGATTAACTCTTTTCTAGCCAGGTAGGAATAAATATTTCAAAACCGTGTCAATCCGTTACATGTGCTTGCTGCCCCACTCGTCCTGATGGACCAGCCCACCATGGTTCCAGGGCTGTAGGGCTTCCCTGGCTAGCAACTCAATGCGGACAGGAGAGTTTGGCTTCTGGTTTCCCGCGGATCGGCTCCGGTCGCGCTTTCGGGTTGTTCCCGTAGAGCGCACTCACTAGCGGCGGAAAGGGGGGGTATTGGGCTTCAAAGCCCCCCTAAAGGTTCCCGGTGGGAGTCCGGGACCTGATTGAAGCGGCTGCGGCGTCGGGGGGATCCAGCGCCGCACCGAAGGGAGCGGTGGAGCGGAATTCCCTTAGAACGCCAGCCCACGGATCCCGCCTGAGGTGAGAAAGCCCGAGAAACGGAGCAAATAAGCGGAGGAATCTCCAAGAACATCAAGCCGACCTAAGGTATTTATTCCTCCCCATGCCCGAGCTTCAAACTGCATAAGTTTAGAAGTTCCTTTACATTAAAAAGCTGAAGAGCGGTGGAGAGAACCGAAAACGCGGAAGCAGGTCGGAGGCTAATTAACGGCGATACAGGGAGTCGCCCCGCTGTGTTTAGCTTGAGTTAAAATACCAAAATAGCAAAATCATCGGAGGAGAGAAACGCTAACCTGCTGTATAGGATTGGCTGTCCAAAGACCGGCGTAACCAGTAGCAATTTCTAAGGGCTGTTTTGGAGGAAGTGGAATTGCTACTCTGTAACATTTAAACAGTCACTTTGAAACGCACTTTGGAACATACACCCCCAGCTTAGTTACTGTCTGCACTGTCTGCTCCCCCCTGCATTGCCTGCTCCCAAGCAGTGGAATGAGGAAGAAACTAGAGGGGGAAATGGAACGGTGTTAAAAACTCCCCCCCCTCCTCAATACTTGACATGAGCAGAGACTGAGATGGGGCATTAAACGATTTGGATTGGATAAGAACCTGTTACCAGGTCCCTCGGACAGTGAACCTCCTATTGAGAAAGACAATCAAACCTTCTGTGTAAACTGTGGAGTCATAGCGGTTGCAGGAAGTGAAGCCAGATAAAGAATTAAGTTACGTTGAGAACAGTGCCACCCCCAGGAAGATCTAAAAAGAGCTAAAAAGATATTCAAGATATTCAAGACTTATCGCTACCTGGAGCTGACTAGAGGAACTCTATGTATTGAACTGTATGTATTGAACAGCGTCAAGGCACAGCCAGTTTGAGCTGTTAGTTTAAATTTGTTGGTTTTCCTGGAGTCAAAAGTCACCCCCGTAAATACCAACCGTGCCTAAATTGACTTAAACAACGTATATTGTTAACTCCCCACGTCTTTTAGGGGTGGTTTTATATGCACTGCACCCTAATTACTTTTTTATTCACTCTGTAATTAATGTTTGTAAGACTATTGGGACGTGGTAGGAATCACAACAGAAATGGCTGGGGAAAAAAATGTTACTGCCACAACAAGCCTTTTAGGAAATGCCAATAATCAAGCTAGAAGGGGTTCAGGAGCAGATATGGACTTGAATATGGATGTGAAGGAATTAATTTTAAGTCTCAAAAGGGACTTTGTAGATATGAAAAAAGAAATGAATGAGAAATTGGATTCCTTTGGGGAAAAAATTGATGGTAACGCTAAGATAATAACGGAGTTAACCGAAAAGATGAAAGAATTGGGGGGAAAAAATGTAGAGCTTTCAAAAACGGTGCAAGAGTTGAAAGGGAAAACCTTAAGTTTAGAGGAGTCAGTGAGGAAATTGCAGAACGAGAATAGAGAACTGAAGAGGGAGGGGGGGAAGGCAAAGAAAGAGAGGGTGGAAATGAAAGAGTCTTATGAGGCTGTAATGGATGCAATCTCTATGATAGAGATGCATAGGAGAGAGAAGACCTTGAGGCTGAGGGCAATTCCGGAGAAACCTGATGAGCAAATTGGGAAAAAAGTGGTTACTGAATTAGCTAAATGGTTGGAAATTCCAGAACAGGAAATGGAACAGCAAATAGATAGAACTTTCAGAATAAAATCAGCTATCGCAAAGGAGAATAATTGGCCTGGGGACTGCCTGATAACTTTTAAGAACTTGGATATCAGAGATAAAGTCCTTCAAACAACTAATAAGAAAAAATTACAAATAGATGACTGTGATATAATTATACACAAGTACATTCCAACTAGATTTTTTAAAAAACGAGAGAAATTTAAACCATTTATTGAAGCGTTGAGAGAAAAGGCGATAACTCATAGATGGGAGTATCCAGAAGGTTTCTCTTTCTATTTTAAAGGTAAAAGGAGGAAATTTGTGGTAACAGGTGATGCAGCTAAATACTGGAGGAAATACCCGAAGCAGTTGGGGATAGTAAGAAGGTCAAGTGTAGGAGGGGAGGATTCGGACAATCCAGGGGAACTAGAGGAAACCTAGAAAAACTTAATTTCTAACAAATTGTTGGTGTTTATTGCCGGTGTTTGATATTCATAGGAGACCATTTCTTTTTCTCAGAAGTGTATTTTATAGTGTGTTTACTTTAATTCCTTTACTTTAATAAACAAATAAATAAATAAATAAAGATAAAACAATAAAAATAAACAAATAATAAAAATCAGTAATAACTGTAATAAAACAAGTCAAGATGAATCTCAAATTCTTGACATGGAACGTAAATGGCTTGAATGAGAAAAAAAACGAAATAAGATTGAACATGAGTTGTGTAAACAGAAAATTGATTTAATTTGCTTACAAGAAACTCACGTGACGGAAAAACACACAAGAGTCTTAGTTAATAAAAAGTTGGGTCGGGAGTTCATTTCAGCTGACAAAACAAAAAAAGAGAGGGGTGTGGTAATTTATGCAAAGGACTATCTTCAACCCAAACTATTATTTAGAGATACGGGGGGGAGGATTGTTATCATAGAAATTCTAACGCAAGGAGAAAGGATTATTATTGTAGGAATCTACGCACCCAACAAAAGACCGAAAAAATTCTATCAGAAGCTTGAGAAAAAGATAATTGAATATGTGGGAGAAAAGGTTATTTTATTGGGAGATTTAAACGGTGTTACGTCTCCCGACATTGACAGAACACATAAAAAGAATTGGAAAGGATCTAAACAAATTAAATTGCCGATAGTATTCACCCAAACTATGGAATTAATGAATATGACCGATGCATGGAGAGCAAAACATCCAATGGAAAGAGAATACACTTTTTTCTCGGAGCCAAATAAGACGGCAAGCAGGATAGATGCCATCTGGATCCCAAATGAATTAACAATAGCGATAGTGGAAGCCGAAATACAACCCAGGATTTTATCCGACCACAACCCTGTGCTTATTTGGTTAAAGAAGGAAGTACCTAAGTTAAAGAGATGGAGATTAAATGAATCTCTATTACATGATGATTCGATAGTGGACAAAGCGAAACAGACCCTTAGAGAATTTTTCCAATTTAATTTAAATAAAGAAACTTCTGCCTTAACGGTGTGGGACGCCGGAAAGGCAGTGATAAGGGGTTTCTTTATTAAACAAAACGCAATTCAAAAGAAAGAAAAGGAAAGAAAGAGACAAAAACTCCGGGAAGAGATTGGTAAAAACGAAGCAGAATTATATCAAAATCCCGGAAACGATAAAATTAAACAAACTATTAAAATATTGCAGACGCAATACTCGACGATCATAAATGAAGAGATTCAATGGAAACTGAAAATGATGAGACAAAAAAATTTTGAACAAGCAAATAAACCAGGCAAATTACTTGCCTGGCAACTGAAAAAAAGACAAAATGAGAGAATCATAAATAAGATGAAGTTAGGAGAAAATTTTACTTCTAACCCCAAAGAAATTGAAAAAATCTTTCTTGATTATTATAAAGAACTATATAAAGAAGGGAACGAATCAAATGTAGAAATAGAACAATATATAAAACAAAACAATCTTGGAAAAATCTCTAAGGAACACGCGGAAAGGTTAAACGCCCGGATTACCATCTTTGAAATCTCCCAGGCTATAAAGAAAGCCAAAACAGGAAAGACACCAGGTCCTGATGGACTACCCGCAATATATTACAAAAAGATGGAAGAAATTCTGATAGACCCGATGAAGGAAATTATGAATAAAATACTAGAGAAGGGCGAAATGCCTGAATCATGGAGAGAAAGTTATTTAACGCTCATACCAAAGCAAGGAACAGATTTAACTCTTCCATCAAATTATAGGCCCATTGCGTTACTGAATAACGATTATAAATTGTTCGCTGCCATACTAGCAGATAGACTGGAAAGCATATTGGTAACAATTATTCATGAGGACCAGTCGGGTTTTCTCCCAAGACGTTTAATGCAGAGCAACATCAGGAATATTATCAACATTATTGAATATTTAGATATATATATTGATAAGCCCGCAGCGCTAATTGCAGTCGACGCGGAAAAAGCGTTTGACCAAATTTCATGGAAATTTATGAAGGCAGCTATGGAAAAAATGGACTTGGGGAAACCTTTTTGTAAGGGAATACAAGCTATTTATACCAAGCAAAAGGCAAGAATTTTATTAAATAATAACATTACACAAGAAAGGCAGGGTTGCCCCCTGTCCCCTTTAATTTTCATTATGCTAATGGAAATTTTGAATAACAAAATCAGAAATGAAGGGGAGATAAAAGGGATAAAACTTGGTAGTAGAACATATAAATTACGGGCCTTTGCCGATGATTTAATGATTACGACTGAAAACCCGAAAGAAAGCATAATTAAGCTATTAGAAATTATAAATCAATTCGGAAAGGTGGCGGGATTTATATTAAACAGTGCAAAAACCAAAATGCTGGCCAAAAATCTATCCGTGGAAGAAAAATTAGAAATTGAAAAAATAACCCAATTAAAATTCTTTCCAAAAATCAAGTACCTAGGAATTTGGCTAACTCCAAAAAACATAAATTTATATCAGGATAATTACATTAAAACATGGGAAGAAATTAAAAGGAACTTGGTGAGTTGGAGTAAATTAAAATTATCATTTTTAGGGAGAATTTCGGTCGTTAAAATGAGCGTGCTGCCAAAGCTCATTTTTCTTTTTCAAAATATTCCTATAATTCGAAAAACAGGGTGTTTAAAAGATTGGCAAAATGAAATTTCTATATTCATCTGGCAAGGCGCACGGCCGAGAATAAAACATAAGCTGCTTATAGATATCAGAGAAAGGGGAGGTTTTGGCCTCCCTGATCTGAAATTATATTATGAAGCTGCGTGCTTAATGTGGCTAAAAGACTGGTTTGTGCTACAGAGGCCAAACTTATTAGATCTGGAAGGATTCAATTTGAGATTTGGATGGCACGCCTATCTTTATTATGATAAAATTAAAGCGCATAGGGCCTTTTCCAACCACATAATACGAGGTTCTTTATATAAGGTGTGGGAGAAATACAAAAACTTATTAGAATCCAAAACCCCGATGTGGATATCACCGGTTGAGGCCAAAGCCGTAAGGCGGAAAAACACCAAGGAAAAATGGGCAACCTATCAAACATTGCTGAGGTGGAGAGATGAACAAGTTGAAATGAAGGGATACGAAGAAATAAAAGATGAGTTAGTGAGTTGGTTAGACTACCATCAACTAAGAGAAACCTTTAAGGAGGATAAAAAGAAAGGATTTAATACGGAACAATCTAGAATGGAAAGAGATCTGTTAAATAATAATACTAAAATCATCTCCAAAATGTATCATCTACTTCTCGAATGGGAAGTTCAAGAAGAAGCAGTAAAGCACGTTATGATCAGGTGGGCCCAGGACCTGGGTCATACGATAATGATGGAAGACTGGGAGACTTTATGGAAATATAACATGAAGTTCACGGCGTCATATGCAATAAGGGAAAATCTGTACAAAATGATGTACCGCTGGTACCTCACACCTTATAAGCTGTCTAAAATGTATTCAAACGTGTCAGAGACCTGCTGGAAGTGTGGGGTAGCAAGAGGAGATCTGATGCATATGTGGTGGGGTTGTGGTAGGATAAAGGAATTTTGGAACAAAATTTACGAGGAAATGAAAAAAATTATGAAAATCAATTTTGTAAAAAAACCGGAAGCATTCCTCTTAGGAATTTTGGGGAAAGACATACCAATAAAGTATAAAGAGATTTTCTTATACGCCACAGCGGCGGGGCGCCTGCTGATAGCGGCCAACTGGAAAGGGGACAAAATACCCTCGGTTGAAGATTGGCGAACTAAGCTATTAGAATATATTGAGATGGCTCAGTTAACAGATAAACTAAGGGGGAATTCGAAACAAAAGTTTATGGAAAAATGGGATAAGTTCAGAAAATATTTACAAGAAATTTATAATAATGACGAAGTCTTTAGGACAGTCTTGGATTGTTTGGTATGCATTAAAGAATCAGATAAACGGGTATGATCGGTGATAATGTGTACAAAAGAATTAATAAGAATTCGAGGAGAAGGGATTGTACATAGAGAAACTAAATGAGTCCCACAGCGGACAGCGACTGGAAGTCAAACCAAGAATATGATTTGAGGAATATTGCAACAAGGAAAAAGAGATAAGAAACGGAAAAACTGGTAATGTAGATAGACTTTATTTTGTAATGCTTGTAACATCATGGAATTTTCCTATGTTTTCTTTTCTTTCAATAAAAAAAAAAAGGAGAGTTTGGCTTCTGGGTCCCCCCCCCCCGGTCTCATTTTGGGCTGCTCTCTTTCTCCTCTCTCCCCACCACCACTGCAGGAGGAGGAGCCAAAGGAAGGGCCAGGCAGCCCCCTGGATGATGGAGGCAAAGTGAAGGAGGAGACTCCAAGACATCAAGATGTGCAGAGCCCAGATTGGGTAGGTGGCAGTGGCCTAAGCGACGCCTGGCAGGAGGGGAGGGGGCATATCAACCGCAGAATGGAAGCTGTTCTGTTGGTTCAGTTTTGGGTGCCTTGAGTTTTAATGTTTGGTTGTGTTTTTTAATTGCTTGTCTTTTGCATCTTTTCCTCGCAGCTCCCGGAAATGTCACCCTGGAGCTCCGTCACTTCCCTGCCCTCCCTGGACTCCCAAAATGAGGTACGTAGCAGGCAGAGCAGGAGGGAAGCCCTGCTGAGATGCACAAGGTGGCAGAGGCCTAAGGGGCAATTGGCAGAATGGGAACCGCAAAATGGAAGGCAGCTGGAGGCCTTTCAAGGGCGATTCCCCCCCCCCCCGGGTTTATATTAATTTATTAATTAACTAGTGGAATTCAGCCTGTTTAAAAACGGGCGCTAGAGCGCGTGTCTCGGCAGAAAAGAAGAGGTGTCGGGGCTCAGGCAGCCAAGGGGCGGAAAGGAGGCGGCGGTGGGTGGATCCCAGGGCCAGCGAGCCTACTCCTCCTCCTCCTCCAGCAGCCGGCCAGAGGCTACGGTGACGCCCGTGAGGAGCTGCGAGGGGCGGCCGGAGCTGCCGGGAGATGGGAGGAGGGGGTCCCACCATTGTCGCGCTCCTGCTGCTGCTGCTGGAGGAGGAGGAGGAGGAGGAAGGAAGGAGCCCGGAGCTCGAGGCGGCCTCCCCGGCGGCCCCCTCGGCTCGACGCCCGCCGCCTCGGCCCGGGCCGCCCTCCTCAGCCCGCCGCCTCCTCAGCTGCACATGGCAGCGGTGACTCTGCCGCTTCCCCGGTGTCTCCGCCGCTTCCCCGGTGTCTCCGGCCCGAGTCCTGGCGCCGCTGCCTGGCCCAAAGGAGCCTCCGCCGGGGCGAAGGCAAGCGAGGCGCTGAGTGGCGGCTCTCTTTCCCCGGCACCGCTTCCTGCCTTTGCCCCCGGCCCGAGAGGTGGCAGTTCCTGGCGGCTGCTTGCCGTCATGTCCCACCAGACCGGCATCCAACGTACTGGGCCCCTTGGTCTGCTGGTCGTGGGGGGGGGAAGGGGGCTAAAGCAGCCTCCTCCTCCTCCTCGCTCTTTAGCGCAAGCACACTGAGGCGCTTGTCCGGCCGGGAGCAGCAGTTGGCAGAGGGGTGGGGGGGTGGGGAGAGCGTGCGCGCGTGTGTGTACGTCGTCTCTGCTGTCCAATCCCTGTGTCCCTGGGGCCCATGCGCAGTACCCCAGGGACACACGGGACAACTGGACGCAGGGACAACTTGGACTTTATTATATAGGATACTATTTTGTCCCACAGAATGGAATGGAACCGCAGAATGGAAGGCAGCTGGAGGCCTTTCGAGGGCGACTCCCCCCCCCCCCGGTTTATATTAATTTATTAATTAATACTATTTTGTCCCACAGCTACAAAAAAAGGAAGAGCAGCCAGACATCACCCCAGAAGATAATAGCGGGGGGGGGGGCAAAACTCTCAGAAGATGATAGCAAAGGGGGGCACCACAAAGGCAACCGAGCCAAAGAACGAGCGTCGAGGTGCAGGCGGAGAGGAAGCCACTGGGCAGGCGGCTCAGGCGGTGGATCCGCCAGCACCATTGTTGTGTCCACCCTGAATGAAGGTGAGGAGGCGTTGGGAGGCTCACATCGATCTGGGGGGATTTTGTCAATTCCCCTAGGGATGGCACCTGGGACAATGCCCCCCTTCCTCTACTGGTCGTGGCAGAGGAAATAGCCCCTGGAGGTGCCCGAGTCCCGCGACGTCTTGACTCCGACCGCAGGACTGATATAATATAAAACAGCAATTCTTCTTCCCTCCCAAGACAGTCATTCAGGCACTTTCCCTGCCACAGACCAGACCGGACACTACAGACTGGACCGGACATTACAGCGTCACTCCGTGACACTTGGACCTCAGAGATCGTCGATGACCCCATCGCCATCAAACTACACCTGAAACGAAATTGACAGGGCCAGCCTTCGCTCCAGCCTCTGCAGCACTCCAGCCTGCGCTGTGCTCCAACCTCCGCTGCACTCCAGCCTGCGCTTCATCTTGAGCCTTAGTGGGAGGGCCCTTTTCAGGTTCTTTTGACAACTCCAACCACTATAAAAGTGTCGGAACGTGCCGCTTGGATCCATCACACTTTCTGCAAACCCGCACCACCTCCAGATGATCACGCTGAGGACACCGACCCCCCGGACCCGACGATGACAACACCGATCCTCCAGACGCTGCCATTGAGGACCACGAACCCCCAGATGCAACTTCTCTGGACTTCAGCTTCGCAGACGCCAGGCAAATTGATGACAGCGGGGGTGATCGTAGTCCCCTAGCAGCTGGAGAGGGACTTTTGGGATGTCAGTACCAATAGTTCCTAATAGAAAAGCTTCTGTTTTCTTAACAAAGGTTATTTTAAACATTTTTTTTATTTCATTGTATATGAATGCATTCAAAGATGCATTAATGGAGAAATTCCAGAGTGAAATGGCTTCCTTCTTCAGGAATGTCCATTGTGACCAGATATTTTGAGAGCTATGTGTGGAGGAGTGAGAGACTTGCACATTTGTACGATGAAGGACTGCGCTACAGGTTTCCATGTATTTCCACCCTTCTTTTCCTGACTTTGTTTCTGTCACTTTCTTGAACAGCCCTTTGTTCATTTCTCTAAATCATCTCCCCTCCAACCACCAATCATTATTCTTTGAGTGCAAGGAAACAATTACTCTGTAAGAGGTGTGGCAATTGGGCGAAATACGTTGGAACCACTTACAACAACTTCACATTTGCTTAACTATTTGTAAACAAAACAAAACACTTGAGAGAGTTTATGGTGCAAAGAGTGTTTGTTTCCGGACTGGTGACATTTTACATAAGAAATACAAGCTGTGTTCTAGTCAGTTTAACTTAACCTGATCCCAGAGTTCTCCTGTGTAGGATCTAGAGATCTCTAGCAAATATTCCTGCGTGGAAAAGTTGGGGGTCGTCTTATACGCCCAGTCGTCTTATACACCGGAATATACGGTAATTATCAGCATTCTTAAAACATTGCTGTTCACTGAGTGCTTTGAGGGAAGCCATGAAACTTTGCCAAACCAAATGTACAGGTTATATGGCAAAAGGGATGCAGGTGGTGCTGTGGTCTAAACTATTGGGTTTGCTGATTGAAAGGTCAGCCGTTCAAATCCCTGCAACGGAGTGACCGTTGCTCTGTCCCAAATCCTGCCAACCTAGCAGTTTGAAAGCACGCCAGTGCAAGTAGATAAACGTCCACTCCCAGATTCTGTGAGTGACTAGGAGGTCATGTTTTCAGCTATCTCTGCAGTGTAAATATTATGCACAATAAAACCGTTAAAGACAGGATGGACTTGGGCGTCTTTACTCGAGAGTAGCCGCAACAACCCCATTACAGTAATGTTCACCCGAGTCTCTCTTCCTTTCATGGCCCAGTCCCAGGCTCTTAGAAATCAACAGTGGCGAACCTAAGGAGCTGTGGGAAATCTGTTAAATCCATGGCTGTCTTGGGAAAAGTAGTGTTGGCTGTGCAGAGGCGGCTGCATCTCCAACTCATTCACCTCTTCCTTCTCAATTGCTTAGGTGTTTGTCACCAATCCTGATGGCTCCCCAGCTTCCCGTGTACCTGTGGCGACAGAGCCAATTGCAGCTGAAGGAACCACTCAGAATGATGGGACAGCCAAGCTGATCCTTGAACACCCCAGCAAACAGCCAAGAGCTCAGAATGACAGTGAGTCCCCCCGAGGCCATGCCAAGTTCCCTTCAAATGCATGAATTGTGCTACTGGCAGTTACTGTGTGTATCTTCCGCACACAGAACCAAAGCAACGGTTCATGGGGGGGTACTTAGGAATTTTTAAGGAAGGGTCCATAGCTCAGTGCATAGAGTGTTTTGTTATCCCCCAAATGGAAAGTAAGCGAGGTCCCACCCAAAGAGGATTGGCAACTTAAGTTGACAAAATATGCACAACTTGCAGATTTAACATAAAGAATAAGAGCAAGAAGAACATACGTTTAAAGAAGATTGGAACGCATTTATTGAATATATGGAAAATAACTGTATACAGCTGAAAACGCTGGCAGCATTAATAATAATAATAATAATAATAATAATAATAATAATAATAATTTATTTGTACCCCGGCCTCCCTGGCCTAATCTCTCTGGGGCCTGGGATCTTCAGAGTGTTGTTAATTTTTGATGAATGTAAAAGTGGAAAACTGATTTGAATGGTTTTAGTAAAATATGCAGGGATGTATGATATGTAAAATGAACCATGAGAAGCGAGAAAGGGAAGCCATTGGATATTTTAAAGTTTGTAAAATGTTTATTTGAAATTGTAAAATTATTAAAATAAAAAGTGCTGGGAAACAGACCGGGAAAGTGTGGACCCATACCTAGAATGCACAGGGCAAAAGGTAAGTGTGGATAAGCCCCTAGATAACCTTTGCCACTTTCTGTAAGTAAAAACCAAAGATCCCCAACTTTTAAATGAACGTCAGGCAACCAAGACCATGATAGCTACAACATACCAGACCCAAGGAGGATCCGGAAATTATCTCCATTTGGCAGTCACAGCTATGGAACTCAAGGCTGGAGACAACTTGCCTATCAATTTCAACCTGAAGTGCAACAACCAAGAAGTGCTGGATCAGATCCAAAGTTCCACCTATATGGTAAGTACTGCGCAGAATGGAAGCCTGAGGGCCAAGTCTCTAAACACCTGTTAATATTGAAGGTGTTGGTGCGAGAGGGAAGAGGGAAGTCTTCAGCCATGTGTCTGGTCCTCATGGAAAAACAGGTTTCAGTATCTTTCCTACAGCACCTGCCTTCTTGGCTGCTTTGGGTTAAGCTTCACATTATGATGACACTTAGAAAGGCATTCCCCAGAGATGGAAGGAAGACAGAGTCCTGACCAGAGAAGAATGGCTGATAAAGATGATGGATTACAGTCATACCTCGGTTTAAGTACGCTTTGGTTTGAGTACTTTCAGTTTAAGTACTCCGCGGACCCGCCTGGAACAGATTAATCCACTTTCCATTACTTTCAATGGGAAAGTTCGCTTCAGGTTAAGTGCCACTTAATTCTTTACTATTAAAGAATTAATTTACTATTTAAGTAAAGAATTACTATTACTATTACTTTACTATTTAAGTAAAGAATTAATTTACTATTAAGTAAAGAATTTGTAGAGAGGGAAGTGCGATTAAGATTAGAATAATTGTGGGAAGAATAGTTCATACTACTTCTACTTCTTGAGCATCTATAGCAGGCATGTCCAATAGGTAGATCGTGATCTACAGGTAGATCACTGGACACCTGCGGTAGATCACTGGTAGATCATTGGCTCCCCCCAAAGAAGCTGAAGAACTGCGGCTCCCCTAAAAAAAGCTCAACATTTTACCTCCTCCCTGAAAAAACTCAACAACTTAGACCTGAACCCAAAAAAGGGGGTAGATCACTGCCAGTTTTTAACTGTGAGTAGATTGCAGTCTCTTGGGAGTTGGCCACCCCTGATCTATAGTATTGGTGTGTGTGAGTTTTGTTGATAATATAAGGCTAATAATATATAGTACTAAGGCATTGATTAAAAAAACAATTATTAATGCACTGTACACCGAAATGGCGAAAATGACCAGGAAGATCAGAAATCAAGAAGATAGAAATTTTACTAAAGAATGGGAAAAAATTATAATTTACCTCAGAGAACACTGTAAACAACTAAAAACTTTGGCAGGACTGTAACAACACTTGTAATGTAACAAGAACTATGGGGATTTTAAAGAAAATGTAGAATTTTAAATGATGCAGTTAAAAAAAAAAGGAATGCAGATGGAACCCACAGAGGGGCAGAGGGAAGTCCAAGGATTCATGGAATCCTATATGTATGATTATTTGAATATAAATGTAAATGGCAAAAACCACTAAAAAATTGTAAAAAAGGAAGAAAAAAGGCATCCCCCAAAATAAGCTTTTCCATGTCGCAGTGCTCCATGAGGTGAAAAACATTTGCATTACACTTGTTATGTGAGTTAGTCCAATTGCATGGAGTTTTGTTCAAACCAGTCTATGCTTGCTAACCTCCTTCACGTTAAACAGGATCTCTTGTTCACCACCAGATCTGCAACATTTATTATGTTTCCTCTTCTCCATGAATACAATAAATCTCCTTTAGAACGTCTAAATAATGCCTTCCAAAAATTTCATATAAAATGTGCATATATTAGGAGAAATTTTGAATTTTCATGAGGTATTTTAAAATGGCAAACTAATGTAGAAATGTGGATAATTGAATTTTAGATGAGAAAAATGATAAAATTGAAGAAACAAAAATAAATATAAAATATAAACTCGGAGAAACAAAAATAGACAAATTCTTCCATCCTACCAAATATGTGTTTCCTAAAAATGAACACCTGTCACCGTACAGCCCCCTTCCTTGGAGGATTTGTACTGCCATATCACAATCCTGGCTTTTCATGAAGACGAGGTTGCGACGAACCCCCTCGCCGACATTGCCAATAGATTATGAGACGAAAGGGTACAGGGGTAAAGCAATCCCCACTCTATTCCTTACCCCTTAAAATAAACCCCTCAATTCTGGGCTTCTCAGTGAAGAGAGTCTAATTCCAGCTTTCGTGGCCTGATCTCACAAACAACTCAGAGCTATTTGAATGAACAACCTCTTGCCTACAGAACAGGGACTCCCTCAACTCAGATCCCCACTGTATCAGTCTGCCATATCACCCTGGCAAACTTGTGGCACTCTAAGTTTTCACCATACTGCCCTTCCTGTGTGACGCTAGGACACAAACTATCCCCTTTTCCTTAGGTACGTTTTGCCCTTTTCTGAGTCTCCACCTCTGTGAGTTTTAATACGCTGCTGGAATAACCAAGACGATACTCCTTGGCACAAAAAGAAGATGAATTTTATTTTCTTGAGAACATAGGTTTTTATTTTCTTAACGATGCATAAGTTTACAAGCTTAGTTACAGTTATACATTAACTGTCAGACTTTTAACTTCAAGTTATCCTAAGCCTAACCTAAACCACCACTATCCTGGCCCCACACCCGTCTTCTTCCCTCTTCGTCACCACACTCCCCACTCTTCCCCTTCCAACTGCCAAAACGGTTATTCCCTCCTTTTTAAACCGGGCACCATCCCGCCTCCTAAAGATGCGCTGTCAGTTAAGTTGGAGGTGGATTAACTCTTTCTAATCCAGGGTGTAATAAATCTTCCATCCTGAGGCTAATCCGTTACAGAAGGTCAGTTAGGGGAGCTGAAGAGAAAGCAGGTTATACAACAGCAGTGACAATGGCAGGGCTGATGGAAAGGAAAGACACTGAAAATGGAAAGAAGTGGAAGAGGTCCGAACCGATTGGGAAGGGATTTTTGCGCCACTGAAATTCTACTCAATATTGATCCAGAGTAGATTCCAATGTATAGCAGAGTAAAAACTTAAACACGTTGCAGTATTCTCAATAATAATAATAAAAAGACCAGAGGCAATTACTGTATATTTCATCCAGCAGAGCTTCACTGCTACTGAAGGTGAATGAGCATAATGGTCAGAAATCCAATACATTCAGGATTGGCACTGTCCATAAGAAATCCAGTTGCAGCAGACTTAACTTAAACTTACAACAACTTACAATAAGACTAAACTTTACAGAACACCACACCAGAAGGAAAAGAGAGAATGAAACCCAGGCCCCTTCTGGCCTCACTATTATAGTCAACATGACCTTGACTGAAAGAGATAACAGAACCAGTTTTAGCCAACTGTACTCAGCTTCTCTGAAGGAATAACCCAAACATCACAAACCTTCTACTTGTTTCTCTTCCACACAGAGAAGCTTCCAGAATCCTCTTGAATTTATTAGAATAGGAAAGCTCTCTACACATCAGATCAATACTTTCTGCACCAAGAAATGCAAACTGACAGTTTGTTTCTACTTTTTAAAATGTCAACAAGGAGAAATAGCAGAGATGGGTACAAAAGAGAAGCTAACACTAAAATGCTACTATAACAGAGTTTTTTCTCAGTTCTCTTCTCGCTATAGTGAAACCTTGCATTAAACTGCCGCTTTTCCTCCTCAGCCCCCCCCCCCTCAATCTCTGCTCAACCTTGGCCATTGTTGAAAACCAACATTTTCCTGTCAGCGTCTCCATCCCTGCCTCTGCTTCCTTTCCTCAGCTGCCTTGTGTGTGAGAGATAAAGGATTCAGAGCCCTCAAATATTCCATAGTACTTTCACAGAATGTATATCCTGGCATCATATGCTGTCCTCAACACGAAGTTCCAGATTCAGTCAAGTAATTTAGAACAGGTATTTTATTAACAGGCAAACATCCATAGATATACAACTGAACTGAACCTTCTCTAAATGAACAGGCTAACTGACAGGCTTGCTTTTAAGATGGCAGTATATTCATCTTAAGCATATCCGATTTATGTGCTCCAAATTTCACTGGCTGAAGCGAGGCGGCAGCGGCGGAGCTGCCTCCGCCGAGGGGCGGCAGGGAAGAGGAACAGGGCTACCTTCCACCCACACTCTCCTTCAAGTGACAGCGAGCACAGACAGCGCTGCCCCACAATGCAAATGAGGTGCCGTGGAGCATTGTGGGGCAGCACTGTCTGTGGTCGCTGTCCCTTGAAGGAGTGTGGGCAGGCGCTGCCCCACAATGCTCTGTAGGCAAACCTTCTGTCGGGGCGGCAGCTAGGGCTCCCTGGACTGCAGCGCCGCTCCGCCGCTTCGGCCAAGCAGGCAGAGCACAGCTGGCAGCGTCCCTGCCTGTCGCGCCGCGCCCTCCAGCTGCCCGCTGCGCCTGGCCCTGCCCGGCGGAGCGCAAGGGGCACCCGAGGGATCATCGTGCCACGGCGCCCGATACACTTAAGACAGCCCTGGCGGGAAGGTAAACAGCATTTCCATGCGCTCTTGTTTCTGTCACGGTGTTCCGTTCCGCCAGAAGCGGTTTAGAAGCGGTTTTATTTTATTAAAAAATAAAATAACAATCCAGAATTTCCCCACTTTTAACCAAATTGCATTTGTTAGTTTTGTTAAGAGATGCTGTTTATATTTCCCATAAAGTTATGTTTTTGTTGGGATGTTAGCATTTCCCATAATCTCTGTTTTTGCTCACTGAACTAAAAACCTCAAACATGTATCCTTCTTGGCAATAAGGTCCCTTACATGATCCAATAAAAGAACCCAAGGAGTTGGATGGTATATTTATGGTATATTTATAATTTGATATATGGTATATAAATTTTGTATATGGTATATAAATGTGATTTATTTATAATTTATGGTATATTTATAATCAATAATCCACCTTGCTCTGTTTGTCCACCTCTGTTTAATAGCATAAAGTTGACACTGAGATAGATATACAGTAGCTACATCTTCAGTGTGTGATGCCCCCTTCTGTTTAACTGTTCCTACTTGTAGGCTTATAATTTATTTATAAAATATATTTATATACAGTGGTACCTTGGTTCCTGAACAGTTTAGTTGATGAACAAATCAGTTCCTGGATGCCGCAAACCCGGAAGTAAACGTTTGTGAACGTTTTTCAGAAGCTAAACATCTATTTTGGCTGTCGGCATTGTTTCCGGGGCCAACAGAAGCCGCCCCTTGGTTTTCAAACGTTTTGGAAGTCGAACAGACTTCTAGAATGGATTGCGTTTGAGAACCAAGGCACCACTGTATTGCTATTCATAGAAAAAATCAGAGCAGTTGACAACAATTGTATGTAAAGTCATAGAATAAAAACCACATAACAATGTTAAAATCAGAAATCAGCCAACTATTGCGGAAAGGTATATTTAACAGTAGGCCTACATTGGCCTGTCAGATTTGAAAGGTTTTCTGCAGACATTTAAAAATTGAAACCGAATGTTCCTGGTTTGAGTCTTCTCTGATTATAGAAGATGATGACTGTATACAAATTTCAGAAATAATTTGAGGCGAGTATGCTTGACAAATATCTCTTTATATTTTGCATTAATTAAGATGTCTAATGTTAAAGAGGCAAATGCTGAGCTGAAATAGATAAAAAATGTGGCACATTAACTGATATTCTAATCCTAAAATTGTGTGGTTCTTCTGTCTTTAAAAACAAAAATTTAAAAGTGTTCTAATGCCATGAAATGGCCTTAGCAAATTGTGTGATTTGAGAAATGTTGCATTAGACCTTTTATTTGCCCTAAAGATAGCTTGGCACATTGTTCTCATGCTTCAAAATTACCATGGAAACCAAAAGGAGTAGGTATTTCCTTTACCGTATTACTTTACGAAAGCTTGAAGTCTATATTCTAGACCTGTGAGTTGCTTGCCAATAGTTAACTGTGGGGTGGTAGATGGCATCTAGTTCTCTGTATAATGTTTTGGGCCAAAGAAAGGCTTGGTAGCTAAATTTTGTGTATCTGCCATTAGACGCAGGAAACAAGAACTTCTCAAAGGAAATTAGTGGGGGTATGCAAATATTTGATTTTAATTTAGGTTCTCTAACTTTAAATTGATGTTTCATTTGTAATGTTCTCTGTATCCTTCTCATGTTCTGTTATTTGATTGCTGTATGAGTTGAAGCTGGTCTGTGACCGTTTTAATAAATTTGATTTGATTTGAAGGCTTGACAGCAAAATGAGAGAAGTGCTGATATCCAGAGTTTGGCAGGGTGATGAAGTTTTTAGCTTTCTGTTAAAGGTAGGAATGACTTGTTAATCAGGCCATGACATGTGGCTCCTTCTGTCAAATGTTGCAGCCTTCAGGGAATTTTTCTCATTCCCAGGTGCGCAGCCTGGGAGTCATTTTGGACTCACAGCTGTCCATGGAGGCGCAGGTCAATTCTGTGTCCAGGGCAGCTGTTTATCAGCTCCATCTGGTACGCAGGCTGAGACCCTACCTGCCCGCAGACTGTCTCGCCAGAGTGGTGCATGCTCTAGTTATCTCTCGCTTGGACTACTGCAATGCTCTCTATGTGGGGCTACCTTTGAAGGTGACCCGGAAACTACAACTAACCCAGAATGCGGCAGCTAGACTGGTGACTGGGAGCAGCCGCTGAGACCACATAACACTGGTCCTGAAAGACCTGCATTGGCTCCTAGTACGTTTCCGAGCACAATTCAAAGTGTTGGTGCTGACCTTTAAAGCCCTAAACGGCCTCGGTCCAGTATACCTGAAGGAGCGTCTCCACCCCCATCGTTCTGCCCGGACACTGAGGTCCAGCGCCGAGGGCCTTCTGATGGTTCCCTCACTACGAGAAGCCAAGTCACAGGGAACCAGGCAGAGGGTCTTCTCGGTAGTGGCACCCACCCTGTGGAATGCCCTCCCACCAGAGGTCAAAGAGAACAATTACCAGACCTTTAGAAGGCATCTCAAGGCAGCCCTGTTTAGGGAAGCTTTTAATGTTTGATGGATTTTTGTATTTTAATATTTTGTTGGAAGCTGCCCAGAGTGGCTGGGGGAACCCGGCCAGATGGGTGGGGTATAAATAAATAAATAAATAAACAAATAATCATAATTATTCCCATTAAGTTTGTTTAGCTTTCAGACAGAGATGGCCACAGGAAGTATTTCACAGAGGATTCACGTTTGTAACTAGAGATGTGTAACTAGAGATGTGCACTCCAACATATTGTTGAGGTGCTTGGCTAGCTTTACAGTTATACAATAATATCTCCACGAATGTCCGCCTCGTCTAGCGTCCATTCTGGCGAACATCCGCAGCAAACCCGGAAGTACCGGAATGGGTTACTTCCGGGTTTGCTGCTTGCGCATGCGCAGAAACACTAAATCGCCTTGCCCTGCGTCCTTTTCAGCTAGCGGCTACTGCTCTGGAACGGATCCCGGTCGCAAAACAAGGTGCGGCTATACCTTGGTTTTTGAACAGCTTAGTTCCTGAACGTTTTGGCTCCCGTATGTTGCAAACCCAGAAGTGACTGTTCCTTCCAGCTTGCGAACTATTTTTGGAAGCCGAACGTCCGACAGGGCTTCCACAGCTTCCTGTAGCCAATCAGAAGCCGTGATTTGGTTTTTGAACCTTTTGGAAGTTGAATGGACTTCCATAACGGATTCCATTAGACTTCCTAGGTACCACTTTACTTCCTGCTCCAAGACTACCAGTGTTGCAAGGGAGACCAAGGAGCGTGTCTTGGCTTAGCTGCTGCCGCCGCCTGCAATATGGAAATATCTCACAGAGGTTCCTGTAGGCATCCCACATTTTATTGTCATTAACAGTGCAGCCTGTGGTATGGTAATAAACTGGTATTTTGATGTGGTGTTCCGTTATATTATTTTCAAAGCTTCATGTTCAAGAGGTGAACATGTAAGTCTCAGCATCTTTGAAGTTAATTTACAGTGGTACCTCGACTTACAAAGGCGATCCGTTCCGCGGCGCTCTTCGGAAGTCGAAAACTTTGGATGCCAAAGCGTCCATTTTGCGCATGCACAGACTGCGTGCACGGCAAAAATACTTCCGTATTAGTCGAAACCTTCGGAAGTCGAGGCATTCGTAAGTTGAGGTACCACTGTATTTGAACTAAAATGACTTAGGGCTCCTTATTGCCTTCTTTGCATATGAAATGAATGAGTATTTAATAAATATTACGTGGATCACTTCCGGATTCTTTCTTCAGGGGTTGGTGTTGTATGCTTTATATTTCAATTGTTTGAAGGGCCCTTCTGTTCTCTGCTTCTCAAACTTATGTTCTCCTCCTCCTCCCTAACCCCCCTCCCATGTCACAAGGAAGAAGGCAGAATGTGAACTGGTACGAAGACAAAAAAAACCCGCTGTCCCTATGAGCCCCATCTCTCAGAGCTGGACCCCACCTTTGAGATGTACACAACAGCTGTGAAGCAGGGCACAGTGTGAAGCAGGGCACCGCTGTTTCCAGGACCTGTGCTCACCTCTTGAGCCACTCAGTGAGTCTGAGAATGTGTGTGACAATGGTGAGTTTTTGGGAGATTTGACACCTTCTGCTGTGACTTAAAGGTTACTAGCTGTACCCATGGGGGAGGGATTCTACCAGGGCAGTCTCGAGCAGGTCGCGCGCCCTGGTGCTGAGGGGCAGAGATTGCTCCGGCGCCCCCGACCTCGCAGGGCGCAGCATGGTTTCCGCGTGGCTTTGCCATGCGGCGCCCTGCCTACCGGCCCGGCGCCCTAGCACACCGTGCCACCGGGGGTCTACCTAGAGCCGGCCCTGGATTCTACTAATCACTGTCATATACAGTCGACTGTTTTTAATTGTGGAATTCCAAAAGTATTTCGAAAGTGGCAGCACCCGGGTTTTCTGTGAGTTTTCAATCAAGATTGCGAAAAGTGTTTTCTGACTGTATTGGCTGCTTTATGAGCTACTGTATTTGATTCCTGGTGGAACAGCCAGGGCCAGATTTAGGTTTGATGAGGCCCCAAGCTACTGAAGGTAATGGGGCCCTTTATATGTCCAGCTGTCCTTTGTCAACAACAAATTGCCGCTGCTTTTTGTGTTGAATATATATTATATGGTAATTTATGGACCTAATAGGTATCTAAAGCCATTCGCACATGTTCCCATGCAACCAGTCAGTGCAGAATGTAGGCACCCTATATATAGAAATGAGCAAACCCATGATATTTTAGGGAGCCGGCTAGCAGGCGGGGCCCATTACTTACATCATAGGAGCCTGCACAACACAAAACACTGGAGGAGAGGAGCTGCTCTGTGCCATGATTGAGGGTGTGACAGCTTATGCTCAGACAGAGCCTGAGAATGGACAGCCCAGTAGCATGGAGGCCATGGAAAGTGTGGAATACATTGAAACAAAAAAAGGTAGTTTCTGCCTCCTATTCTTGAGTGGGCCAGGTGTGGTCAGAAGGCACATTTCCACTAAACTGCCTAGCTGTAACCTGGTGTGTGAGTGGCAGTTCCTGCTATGGGTGAGGGAGGGCAGGATTCTCTCCCAGCCATTCACCTCCAAAACCAAAAGAAATATATTCCAAGCGCTCTGCTTTTTATGTATTTTAATATTTTGGGCAGAATGTAAATATGATGATGATGATGATGATGATGATGTAATAATAATATGCTTATGAATCTGTCTCCTGGATCTTCCCAACAAGTATCCCCTTTTAGTTCTGCTGCTGCTGCTGCTTCCTTCTGTAAATACGTTTTGTAAGAGGCACACCTGCAGTTTAGTTCAATACTTCGCTCTCCCTCGTAGCAATTCTACAAAAGCAGAGTAACAAAGCCATGGCTTTACAGCTGTGGCATGAAGAGCCAAGTTGGTCTCTAGGAGCTGGATTACAAGGAAGTAGTTGCTAGTGAAGCACGAACGGTAGAGGAAGTTGATGGTTGGGGTCCACCTGTGTGAAGTATTACTGTCAGGAGGCATACAGTAGCCTGAAACATTATGTCCAAACTTAAGTAGATCATCTGAACAGTAGCACATGAAAATAGGAAGGTATGTGTTTTAACAACTAATCCAGAATGTGGCAGCTAGACTGGTGACTGGGAATGGTTGCCGAGACCACATAACACTGGTCTTGAAATACCTACATTATCTCCCAGTATGTTTCTGAGCACAATTCAAAGTGTTGGTGCTGACTTTTAAGGCCCTAAATGGCCTCGGCCCAGAATACCTGAAGGAGCACCTCACTGCGAGAAATGAGGTTACAAGGGAGCAAGCAGAGGGCCTTCTCAGTAGTGGCACCCACCCTCACATCAGATGTCAAGGGAATAAACAACTATCTGACTTTTAGAAGACATCTGAAGGCAGCAGCCCTGTTTAGGGAAGTTTTTAATGATTGATGTTTTAATGTTTTTTTAATCTTTTGTTGGAAGCTGTCCAGAGTGGGCGGAGTATAAATAAAAAATGATGATGATGGATCTGTGTGTCTTATCCCTGAAGCATACCTATGTTTGCCACTTGTGCCCCAAAAGCAGAAAACAGCCAACCTTTGCAAAGCTTCTTTATCTAGACCAGGCACCCCCAAACTCGGCCCTCCAGATGTTTTGGGACTACAACTCCCATCATCCCTAGCTAACAGGACCAGTGGTCAGGGATGATGGGAATTGTAGTCCCAAAACATCTGGAGGGCCAAGTTTGGGGATGCCTGATCTAGACTTCTTGAGACCACAGGTGTGACAGTGTGAGTGGTTATTTGAAGTAAGGGTTCATGTAAATATAGGATGTGTGTACTTTTGGAGTGGAATGTGGTAGGTAGTTGCTCCTTTCTGCTTTCCACCGTTGAGCCCCTCCAGCCTCTAGGCCAAGCCCAGAAAACTGATCACAACGCCAATGAGCTTCTGGCCTGTTTAGAATTGTGTTGCCATTCCTGCCCGACCGGGTACAAAAGATTCCTGGAAGGAGTGCATTTTAAACATGACTGGCCCTTGGCTAGCTCCTCTATTTGCCCCCCCCCCCGGCTCTGTATAACCTCTGGAATCTCCAGGCAAAGGGTTCCAGCATTCAGAATTGCAATGTTGTTTTGTGATTGCCGACAGAAATCAAGTTGTTTGAGCTCAAAAAGGAGGAGCCGCAGCCCCCAACAGAAATAAAGACACCCTGTGACCCAGAGCCAGCCCCTGAGAGTGGGGGGCTGGAACCAGAGCCTAAACCTGAGGAGGAGACAGATGGCAACAACATGTCCTCCATTATCTGTGAGATTCCAAAGGAATCTGAAAAGTGAGTGAGCAGCAGCAGAGGATTGTGGCTGCTGTGTTCAGGGGGAGGGAGTGGCTCTGGCTCCTGGACTCTCTGCTTCTCCCGGGAAAGTAGATTGGGGGAAATGCTTTTCTTCTGTCTCTTACAGTCCTGTGCATGCAGCTATGCCAACTTTGGGAATCCTGCTCACCTTCCCAGTACTGCTACCATGACCACCCATTGTCTGGATGCAAAGCTCTGTGTGGTTTAATTATTACACTTAACAAACGTGTAGAGTTACCTTTTCAATTAGAGTAAGCTGGGTATACTTGATTTTTTTTTTCAAGCCCTTCCTTGGTCCACTTGCCACTTGTTTCTGGATTGTTTGCATTTTCATACTCTTCTTCGCATCTATGAAATTGAGGTTTTCAGGATTTGGGAGATTCACTTTGTTCTATGATACATTAGGAGAAGGTCCCTGAATTTGAGGGACCTACGTCTATATGTAGAGCACAGTCTGATATATAGGTAGGAATTTCTTCTGAAGTTGCTGTTTTCAGTTTGGTCTCCTGGGATGCAAGGGCAAAAGATACAGTGGTTATGGGTCCTTGCTGGCAGCCTTAATTCTATTTTTCTTCCTTGAGGAGGAGGAGGAGGAGGAGGAGGAAAATGAGGTGTGTGATGGATGCAGATGGAATGCTGGAAATGTTCCATTGTCCCTATGAAGGATGCACCCAGCTCTATGTAGCACTTAGTAGTTGCCAGGTACAGTCCCCACTCCCACCCCTGCATTTTATTCTGTTCCAAGTTGGAGAGGGTGGCAAATAGCAGAAGTAGCAGAGTTGTGCCAAATGCCTAGTTGCTTCCTTTTTTTAACCCTTTGTTTGCCTGTGATATCCTGGCCTCTGCAAAACACATTTAAGCAACCTTGAGCTTAAATGTTTCATGGACTTGATGGGGCATAATAAATGGTGAGGCCCTTTTCTCCAGGCCTACTCGCTAGCTTATAAACCAGTGAAGGCTCTGAGCGACAAGGAGGATTGTTCTAATTTAGTTTAGGATTCATGTCTTTGTAATAGGGCGATCGGAGCTTCCCAATATTGTATCTTCAAGGAGCCATGTTCATCCCATCTCTTTATTTGCACAGAGCCATGTTAACCTTGTTCACCAAAAAGGAAAGACGAAGGTGTGTCCCCACCCAGGTTGTGGCAAGAAGTTCTACCTGCCCAACCATCTCCGGAGGCACGTGATAAATCACTCAGGTATGTTGCTAGTTCCAAGGCCTCCTTGGATGTGATGCAGCTATAAGGCCAGGCTCTCTGCTTCTGTATCCTGCCTCAGAGGAGCTCTTGCTCCCATCAGCACGTAACCACAGTCTTCCATAAATTGCTGGAGTTGACTACATGGGACATCCCAGGCTTGCTCCTCCTGCACTTGTGACATCCTTTAAATCAAAGTCTGTAAAGCGTCTCACATATGGAGTGCTAGAGATGCTGTGACCTTAATGACAGAGCTTGCAGTCTCAGCATTACTTAGCACTGCACTTGCTGTTGGGACCAGCGCCTTTTCAAGTTCCCCTAGGTGCTCATCATGTGTTGCTCCTTGCTGCTGTCTCCGATGCAGTGGTACTCTTTGCCCCATCCCCTAGGGGTCCTAGCAAATTGGGTCCTGTCTGCGACATTTAAGCCTGTTGCACACTTTGCCATACAATCTCACACTGGGTTACAACAATATACTTAATATACAGTTATAAAAACAAATAACACCGTTCAGCGTTTCTCAAACTTGGGTCACCAGCTGTTGTTGGACTACAACTCCCATCATTCCTGACCACAGATCCTGCCAGCTAGGGATGATCCAACCACAGCTGGAGACCCAAGTTTGAGAAACATTGGCTGCAAGTATAAAACAAGTACAGTCGTACCTCCGCTTATGTATCCGCTCTGGATACATAATCTTCGGGATGCGAACGCAGCAAACACGGAAGTATTTTTCTGTTGTTGTTTTTTTAAAGGAATCTTTATTGAATATTTCAAATAAAAGTACATATGTACAATTTGCACACACATATCCATAAAAAAGATGTTTACGAATCATGTTTCAAAACATTCATGACAAAAAAAGAAATCTTTAATCAAAGAATATAGACAATTTATATAGATAAACACAGAAAAGTAGAAAGAAGGAGAGAAAAGAAAGAGAAAAAGTGAAGAGCAGAAAAGTTAGAGAAAGCAGAGGGGGGAAAAAAGGAAAGGGAAAAAAAGAAAAGAAAAGAAAAGAAATAGTATTGACTTCCACCGCTTCGTCATACAGTAAGTAAATTAATACGTTTTTAACTTAACTGTCTTTTTGTCCTTTTGTCAACACTAAAATCAATTTTTCTTGTTTTCATCCTATAAACCTTTCATTTCATCAGGAAGTATTTTTCTGGACTTCACCACGCGTGCATGTGCAGAAAGGCACGCATGCGCAGAAGAGGTCCTCCTCGGGAGGTTGCAAATTCCTCGGGATGTGGCCAGACCTCTGGAACGGATCCCATTCACAACTGGAGGTACCACTATAATTGAGAAGTTCCTAATTGAAGGAACACTGAAAATTCAGCAAGAGATGGGTGTTACCTGCTCAACCCAGGACCTTGTGGGAGGCAATAGGTCCCAGGTCTGCAGGCTGTACTGACCTGTTCATTTCCTTCTCATAGGAGTCCGTGAATTTACCTGTGAGACCTGTGGGAAATCCTTCAAGCGGAAGAACCACCTGGAAGTCCATTGTCGAACACACACACCCCTGATTGAGGGGAGGCTTGCAGTGCTATCACATGGCCTTCTACAAAGGGCAAGATAAAGGTAAAGGGGCCCCTGACCATCATGTCCGTGTCCGACTCTGGGGTTGCGGCGCTCATCTTGCTCTATAGGCCGAGGGAGCCGGCGTTTGTCCGCAGACAGCTTCCGGGTCATGTGGCCAGCATGACAAAGCTGCTTCTGGCGAACCAGAGCAGCACACGGAAACGCTGTTTACCTTCCCACTGGAGCGGTCCCTATTTATCTACTTGCACTTTGATGTGCTTTCGAACTGCTAGGTTGGCAGGAGCTGGGACCGAGCAACAGGAGCTCACCCCTGCAGGGATTCCGTTGCAGGGATTCGAACCGCCGACCTTCTGATCAGCAAGCCCTAGACTCTGTGGTTTAACCCAGCGTTTCTCAACCGCTGTTCCGCGGCACACTACTGTGCCGCGAGACGCTGGCTGGTGTGCCGCAACATGCGGCGACGAGAAGGGCGATTTGCATTGTCACAGAGAGGAGAACTACCGTACCTATGTGCGGAGAACCTTCTCAGCATGGCAGCGTTTGAGCGCGCCCTTCACAAGATGGCGGCGATTCCTGTCATAACCCGCCTGCCTGCCCCGCCCGCACCACCACCACTCTCCGCTCTCTCTTTTATCTCTATGGTTCCTCCCTCCTCCTCCTCAGGCGACGAGAGAGGGAGCCTCGCTACCAGCGCCTGAGGAAGAACTCCTAGCATGTGCTTGCCCTGCACGGCGCCTGGCTCAAACCCCTTCCTTTTCCCCACGAGCAGGGACAGCGCTACCTCCCCGCCAAGCAGGCTCGGGGTTTCCCACCTTCCTCCACCGCACCGAGAGACAGGCGCTGCTTTGGCCACCCCTCCGCTGTGCGCAGAGGGGCCGACACCGTCAGCGTGGCCATGACACTGCCGAGACCCAGGTCCGGGTGGAGGAAGGCCACCGACGGACCCCGCACCTGAGCTCCCTCGCCTCCCGCCATGGCCACGCCGACGGTGTCGGCCCCTCTGCGCACAGAGGAGGGGTGGCCGAAGCAGCGCCTGTCTCTCGGGGCGGTGGAGGAAGGCGGGAAACCCCGAGCCTGCTCGGCGGGGAGGTAGCGCTGTCCCCGCTCATGGGGAAAAGGAAGGGGTGTGAGCCAGGTGCCGTGCAGGGCAAGCGCATGCTAGGAGTTCTTCCTCAGGCGCTGGCAGCGAGGCTCCCTCTCTCGTCGCCTGAGGAGGAGGAGGGAGAAGCCGCCACGACGACGGAGGCGACACTTGCCGGCTGAGGGAGTTTGTGAGAAGCCGACAGAGCCGCCCTTCGCAATGGTGAGAGCGACGGAGAAGCGAAGGGACGGGGGGTTGGGGGGTTCCGCTGCCTCCGGGACTCCTGACCGCGTCCCTCTCTTCTCTCTCCCGGCAGCCTGGCCCCAATCCCAGCGCCACCAACGTGGGCGCCACCGGAGCCGGGCCTTCGCTCCGATGCCCCCCGGAGGCCGGGCCTTCGCGGAGCCATGGGAGCGCTTCCATGGCTGCGGCTGTTTGACTCCCAAAATGGATAAAAGCCCCCCCCCTCCAAACAATGACTACCATCAGTGGACATAAGAACAAAAAATCGTCTGGAACGGATTAATCCACTTTCCATTACTTTCAATGGGAAAGTTCGCTTCAGTTTATGAACGCTTCGGTTTATGAACAGACTTCTGGAACCAATTGTGTTCATAAACCGAGGTACCACTGTATAGTCAATATAGGGCGGCACAGAGTTAATTTTTTTAACTTTTTTAATGGTGGTGTGCCTCGTGATTTTTTTCATGGAACAAGTGTGCCTTGGCTCAAAAAAGGTTGAGAAACACTGGTTTAACCCACAGTGCCACCTGGGTCCCCTCTACAAAGGGCAGCGCTAGCTACAATATGGAGCTGGATTTAAGCAATGAATTAACCTGAATGGCTCTTTCCTTTCAACCTTGTTAAGAACGTAATGTTAAAGGTGCCTTGGAGAGGCAGCACAGAACCGTCTCTGGGTATAATAACAGTCGCACCTCTTGTGGACACGGCTCCCTCTTTGGCTACATCTGGTCAGACACAGTAACTGGTTGACACCCATTCTCTGATTTTTAAGGGTGCTATGTGCATGCAGTGTGAAAGGTTGGCAGCAAGCGGTGATGGCCTATTGCCTTGCCTGTGGGCTCTCTACTGCTGCTATGTTCTTGGATGCAGCGAGGTGATGACGGCTTCTCTCCACAGGTGTGAGATCTGTGGATACCAATGCTGGCAGCAATCTTCTCTCAACTGGCACATGAAGAAGCATACCTCAGAAGCCCAGTACAGCTTTGCTTGTGGGCACTGTGGAAAGCACTTTGAGAAATTGGACAGTTCCACAAGCTAAAGAGCCACAAAGCTGCCTGATCCTGACTATGAACCTCTTTATTGATTGCCCCATTACAGGTTTCTAACCAACGGAGGGCACTTCTTGTACATTCACAGCTGGAAATGCAGAGCCGTCTTTACCTTTGGGTCCCCCAAACTAATTAGGACAGGCACTAGTAGTATTAAGATGCAAGTAATAAATAACACTAGGGTTTTGTAAGCGTTCATTGTTTTAATTTTTCGGTTTGTTGACATTTTGTGTGCTCTGTGTTATTTCATGAGTCACATGTATTCAGTTCGTTGTTAGCTGTATTTATATTATACAACTTTGTAAAAAAAATATTTGTATAAAAAGAGAGATACATATTATTTATTTTTAATTGGTGCCATATTCCATTAAAATATTTTTGCACAGCATATGCATTTCATTCGTTTGTATATATTCTGATCCAAATTTTTCTTGCCTTGTATTAATACTCAGCCACCCTATTTAGGCAAAAATTCCTGATCCAGATACTTTAAGTCAGTGGTAGCTAACCCCTGGGCCATTCGTCAGACCCCACCAATTTTGGTACAGTGGCAAAAGGGGCTGGTGGAAATGTCAGGCAGAACATTGCTGGAGTTAATGGAAAGGTTTAAATGGAGCTTTAAACTTGTCTGCAGGCTGCCCACTGGCAGTACAAGGTGGGCCGCAGAGGGGCCCGAGGGAGAGGCGCTGCACGCTCGGAGGGAAACGTGGGGGGCGCCCGAGGGATCCCCGCACCACGGCTCCATTTAAGCTTAAGACGGCCCTGTGGAGATGTGATGTGTGCTGCCTACTGCAACAGAGGGTTGCGTCCCTTCATCGGTGTGTTGTGCACCAGCTTTTTAAGAGCAGATGGTGACAGGCTTCAACAAGTTTTAGTTCTGTTGTGCAGGTGTTCTCAGGTATCGGGGCGGAGCGGTGGGGAATTGTTCCGAACAGCATCAAATCAGCTCATCTTGTAACTGGAGATTGTGGTGCTACAGCTGTCCTATCTCTCCAAGGGAGGGTGGAATGATGCTGTATTAATAGACAAGAAGCCAATTAAACTACCAGTACTTTTGTTTACTGCTAAACAGCACCTTTGCTTGTCTGAATATTTGATGCTTGGTTTGAGGGTCCATTCGCCTACCACTACTTACAGAGAGGCTGACATCAGTGGGAAAACTATATCAGATTCACATGACCGGTTTGTATCTATTGACTACAATTCAAGATGACTCTTCGGCTGATCTGCACTTTTTTGATCCATTCTCGTGAAAGGTCATATCTCACCAAAAGTAGGTTGATAAGAAGAGTCATAAATCTGCTGTTGGAGACTGCCTCTTTCTTATCCTGCAAGGCTCTTGCATTGGAAGGCAAGCCAGATTTGGCCTTCGTATCCCCTTTTTCTGGAATTGTAGCACCTGCTAAAGCACAGGTTTTTGCCGGTGGGTATGCTCCTGCGTCAGCTTTTCACAAGACAGACCCTTGACTTGCGGGCCTCTGTACCCATCCACTGTAGCCGGCCATATTCAGAGAGTCCTTTGTGAATAGGAGCTGTAGGAATTTGCATGAACCGATTACTGAGAATCTCAGCCATCATTTTTTTTAAAATCCACTTTTAACCCTCAGTAAAATATGTAAAAGGTGGAAAGGTTGGTGATAGGTTTTTAAGCTATAAAGCTTGTTAGGGGTCTCTCTCAAGGTCTGGTATTCACATGGAGAAACTCTTTAGTAGTACCTATTTGTATGTACCGATGAGCATGGCAGAGTGTGCTCCAGGCAGCTTGTCTGGAAAGATTGTTCCTGGTGTGTTGGACAGCAACTCCCATCATTCCTGGCCTTTGGCCATACTGGCTGGGGCTGAGTCCCCAACTCTTCCTTTACCAAAACACAGACTCCCACATATTTGATTAAAACCCCTATATTTTGGATGCAGACTAAGTGCCATAAAATATATGTCCGTAGTGTTCCAGTTCTGGTCCTTGGCTGTAGATGGAAAAGCCTGCTTCTGTAGGAAACAAAACTGCCTGGCTTCTGGTCATTTTCACACAGTACTGCAACTCCACTTTGGTATCTGTGACCCAGCTATCATGTCTCCCTGTTTTCTCCTGCACATACAGCTGTGTTATTCCCTGTACTGGAGTGGGATAGAATCGTAAGACTCATAGAACTGTAGAGTTGGAAGGGACCCCAGTTGTCATCTAGCCCAGCCCCCTGCAATGCAGAAATCTCAGCTGAAACATCAATAACAGGTGGCCCCTCCAACCTGTGCTTAAAAACCTCCAAGGAAGGAGAATCCACCAACTTCCAAGGGAGTCCGTTCCACTGTCAAATGGAAACTTTCTTACTTTCAGAAAGTTCATATTGATGTTTAATCAGAATCTCCTTTCTTGTACATTGAATCCATTGGTTCAGGTCCTTGATTGGCTGCCCTTCAGGTTTCCCCCACCCCCAATTTCCAGCAGGAGAAAAGTGACATTGCCAGACTGCATAGCTGCCAAGTTATCCCTTTTTTACAGGGATTTCCCCTTATGCTGAATAGGCTTCCTCGCGAGAAAAGCGAAAACTTGGCAGCTATGCCAGACTGGGCCTTTTTCCTCTGTTGAATTCTCAAAGCTACCTACTTTCTATGTTATACAGGCAACTCCCCATTTGTGCAGGGATTGCGTTCTGGGTCTTTGTGTGCGTAAGCCTGTTCTGCCCCCTTCCGGGACCGCAAGTCAATGGTTGTATGTCAATAGAACATGTGTGCCAGCGGTCGCATCCTGCATTTATATCCTGCCTCCTCCCCCCAATTCTGGAAGTCAAGTTTGCATCCCCATAGTTCTCAGCAGTCTCCATCCTACTGTCAGTCAACGAGGATAGCAAGTGGCTCTTCCTGTGTAATTCAAGTCTTGTCCAGCTGGGGGAGTCAGAGCAACAGCCGCTTTGTTAAGAAAAGGTGCTAGCAAGAGAAGTGGAGGAAGGAACTCCACTAAACCCCAGTTACCCACAACATCCAGCCTGGGGCTTGTGGATTGAGCAGTGCTGTGTTCTTCAGGCATGGGTTCTGATTTTGTTTACATAGCTTCCTCCTTTTCCTTTGGGGCAGAGCTTTTCTATGACGGAACCTTTAGGGCAAGGAATCTGGGCCCTCCAGATATTGCAGGACTACAGCTCCCATCATTGCATGGTCAATGGGCCATGTTGCCTGGGGCCAGGGGGAGCTGGAGTCCACACTCAGGTTTCCCCATCCCTCACCACAATTCTTTTTTGAAGTGTTCTTTGCATGTGTTCCCCACCCCTTTCTAAAACCCATTCATCATGTAAGGCCCTCTGCCACCTTCCTGCCTTTTTGGTGTTGCAGCTGACCTTGGAGGTATTTAGAAAGCCAGTGTGGTGTAGTGGTTAAGAGCGGTGGACTCGTAATCTGGTGATCTGGGTTTGAGTCTCCACTCCTCCACATGCAGCTGCTGGATGACCTTGGACTAGTCATACTTCTCTGAAGTCTCTCAGCCTCACTCACCTCACAGAGTGTTTGTTGTGGGGGAGGAAGGGAAAGGAGAATGTTAGCCGCTTTGAGACTCCTTCGGGTAGTGATAAAGCGGGGTATCAAATCCAAACTCCTCCTCCTCTTCCTCCTCCTCCTCCTCCTCCTCCTCCTCCTCCTCTTCAGTCTCCTCAGTCTACTCCCTTTGGGGTTGTTGTTGTTGTTGTTGTTTAGTCATTTAGTCATGTCCAACTCTTCATGACGCCATGGACCAGAGCACACCAGGCACTCCTGTCTTCCACTGCCTCCCGCAGTTTGGTCACCCTTTGGGGTGAGCCGTAGCAAATGATTGTTCTTTGGTGAAACCCCTGCATCTGGAAAGGAAAGTACCCCTGTCTTTGGACCCCAGTAACTTTAATAATTGGGATGCGGGTGGTGCTGTGGGTTAAACCACAGAGCCTAGGGCTTGCCGATCAGAAGGACGGCGGTTCGAATCCCCGCGACGGGGTGAGCTCCTGTTGCTCAGTCCTAGCTCCTGCTAACCTAGCAGCTCGAAAGCACGTCAAAGTGCAAGTAGATAAATAGGTACCGTTACAGTGGGAAGGTAAACGGCGTTTCCGTGTGCTGCTCTGGTTTTCCAGAAGCGGCTTTGTCATGCTGGCCACATGACCTGGAAGCTGTACGCTGGCTCCCTTGGCCAATAACATGAGATGAGCACCACAACCCCAGAGTCGGTCACGACTGGGCCTAATGGTCAGGGGTCCCTTTACCTTTTAACTTTAATATAGGGCAATACTTGGATATGGCCAGTTTTGCTGCCCTTCCTTGAGTGTTTGTCTAGACCAGGCATAGGCAACCTTGGCTCTCCAGATGTTTTGGAACTACAACTCCCATGATCCCTGACCACTAGCCCTGTTAGCTAGGGATCATGGGAGTTGTAGTTCCAAAACATCTGGAGAGCCAAGGTTGCCTATGCCTGGTCTAGACCAACCTCGGTGATCATGGTGCTTCTCTACTCCAAACCTGGCCGCAGCCCTGAGCCTGTGCTCAACTGGAATGGAGGAACAAAGTGGTTTCTATGAATAATAAACTTTACACAGCATTTCCCCCTAAGTGCTCTCAGCACTTTGCATTTATTGTCTCAGCAACATTAACAACAGTCCTGAGGCAGGCTCGTATTATTAACCTTCATGTAGCGTGTGCCTGCTGGGCTGTGCCAACTTCATTCCATTTCCAGGCTAAGAGGACATTTCTGCACCCTTAACTGTCCTGCAGCAAGCAGCCTGTATAAATCCTTTTACCTGACGGGCTGGGCAAGAGTCTTCCTGGTACGCTGTTGATAAGTGAGCTCATGAGACGTATATTCTCCCTTATAGCAGGCTTTATAAGGCCTGTTGTGGAGGCTAACCACTAGGTATTGCTCCTTCCTATGTGCCACTGTTCCAGGGCTGCTAGCGGTTTGCTTTCCAAGCTTCATGCTTGCCAGCTATTCTCTAATCCTCTCTGCAGTGGTCCTGAAAGTTAACCAGTTGTTCCATCCTACTTCTCGCCTCCTGTTCAGTGTTTTCCTGCAGGGCTGGGGTTAATAGCCCATGCCATCCCTTCTCTCTCCCCTCCCACCCACTTTCTGCTATAAAAGCACCTTGGTGCCTCTTGCCACTCCCTGCAAATAGTGCTGAATAAATAATTCACTACCCGACAAGGCCACATGAATAATGCAGGCTCAAGGAACTGCTGCTCTCAGCACCAAGGGCACCTCAAAAGCTGCTCTCCTTTGGCCGCAACCTGGATTCTCTCCCTCTTGCAGAGTGTCAGGCTCTGCCTCCAGTTCACGGCACCTGCCCCTTTTCCATGAACCAAGATGCAAGAGCAGCTTTGATTCACGCCTGGGGAAGAAGTCCAGCTCTGGTGTTTCGACGCTACAAGCATCACATCCAAAAAAGTCTCTGCTAAAAAAGCAACATGCGTCCTGCATGTTTTATGGTAGCAAGCTGAATGATGCAAAAGGGAGTGGGAACATGTGGAAATGCCCTATCTCTAACAGCACTGGCTTATGGGTCCATTGCCCCAATGCCTAAGCTGTTTCCTCCCTGGTAACACCAGCCTTACCCTTGTGTTGATGGGTATCTTTGGAGTTCTGCAGTCTCTGAGCGGCTTGGCAGTAGTGACCGTTGGTATTCTGTGGCCAAACAGAGAAGGCACTTCAGCTCAGTTGAAACAGCACCCAGATTTGCATTGGTATTCATTATAGGAAGGTTTGGGGACGCAGTGATGAGCAGAAAAGTGTGCAATTATTGCAGTTGGAGAGGCTGGTATGCTACATCCTAGTTAAAGAGCTTTTTAGCAGCCACTTACTCTTCCAAAGCTATTAACACCTTGTTAGCAACTCAAAAGCAGTACTTTTCCTTGGAGACTTTAAATGGAAGGCCTAGTAAACACTTCCCTACTCCCCCTTCTAGACTTCATGGCTTCATTCAATGTACATTAGAGTTAATTGCTCTATGTGTTAGCCTACGTATTTTGTTGCCTGCCAGCAGGTGGGGCTGTTGGCTTTATTCTTCCTGAAGGAACACTCAGGTTAAAGATGCAGCCACCCCAACTCCCACAGCATTGTGGAATCCCGACTGCAAGGGCTCCGTGTTGCCCCTGGTGAGACTTCCCCAATGAGGATGAAGTGAAACAAAGCAGACAGCAGTTACAAAGGAAATGCCAAATACATTGTTAGCTTGCAAGCAGGTACAATAGAGCAAGTATCTACCATGCTTTGTAGTGCATATCTCTTCCTCTTCTTCTTCTTTGGCGATCACTCTTAGCCGAGTAAGATTGTCTTCCATAAACACAGTTTTAACAACGAGTCCGTAAGTGACTGTGGAGGCCAATTCTGGACCCACACGTCCTTCCACAGTGGGGACGTAGGTTTCCGGGCAGGAGTTGATCATGGTGTGGATTTGCCAAGTGTGCCTTCCTCTTAGCCCGTTTCTCCCTTGCGTCCTGAGTTCAAGTGTCTTCCAAGCCCATGACACCTTTGGTAAAGGCTGTTCTCCAATTGCAGCGCTCGTATGCCGGTGTTTCCCAGTTCTCAGTGTTTATACTACTTTTTTTTTTTTAGGGTTCTTTTTTTCTCCAAACTTTACTGTGGTGTCTCCAGACAATTTAGAACACCAATTTGTGAGGATAAACGCCATTGGAAAGCGAAAATGTTGAACGCAAATAGCCTCACAGCTGAGGCACCTTCTTGATGATGGGCAAGAGCTGGGAGTCCACATGCTTCTGGTCGGCCTTGCGTCGCTCCGTTATCTCGTATTTCTCTTTCTCGGTGTCAAAAATTTCGCCCTCCTGGTGTTTGGGTTTACGCAGCCTCTTCTTCTTGAAGTAAAGGTCGCTGAGGTGCTTTGGAAGTTTCACACTGGAGATGTCAACCTTGGTTGAAGTGGCAATGACGAACTTCTGGTGAGCCCTGCGCAGAGGGACCCGGTTGATAGTAAGGGGGCCTGTTACAAGCAACAGACCGCTTCCGAGCTGCTTCAGAAAGACCACACGCTTGCCTCAGTGGCGACCAGTGAGAAGGATCACAACAGTTCCTGGGGTTATTGAAGCCCGCAGCTTCCTCTTGTGTAGGGCAAAATTCTTTTTGCCATGACTCAGGAGTTTGCGGGGAACATCTTCTGTTGGGTAGTACCTCGGCATTTTGCGAAGTTTGACCACCCTGTTGCCTCCATTCTTATCACCTCCAACAGGCTTTGTGATAGTAGCTGGCTCTTTCTCTCTCTTCTTCTTTTCTATCTTAGTTTCTGGAGCTTTGTACTTGCGCTTGTACATGGCCTTCCGAGCATACATGGCAGACCGGGAATACCTCCCGATTCCCCGGGCCAGCACTGGGTTGCGGCTGGTATGAACCTTCCGAACCCTCTTTGCTTTCTTCTCGCCCGCCATCTTCGGAGAAGGGAAAAGCTATACTACTTTTTTAAAGATTTGCCTTGAGACAGTCTTTAAACCTCTTTTGTTGACCACCAGCATTACGCTTTCCATTTTTAAGTTCGGAATAGAGTAGTTGCTTTGGAAGACGATCATCAGGCATCCGTACAACATGACCAGTCCAACGAAGTTGATGTTGAAGAATCATTGCTTCAACACTGGTGATCTTTGCTTCTTCCAGTACAGTGATACCGGTATTAGTTCGCCTGTCTTCCCAAGTGATGTGTAAAATTTTCCAGAGACACCGTTGATGGAATCTTTTTGCGGAGCTGGAGGTGGCATTTATAAGTGGTCCATGGTTCACAAGCATATAATAAGGCTGGTAGTATACAATAGCTTTGTAAACAAGCATTTTGGTTTCCCTGCGAATGTTCCGGTCCTCAAACACTCTGCACTTCAATCGGGAGAAAGCCGCACTCGCAGAGCTCAGGCGATGCTGGATTTCAGCTTCAATGTTGCACCTTGTGGAAAGGTAACTGCCTAGGTAGGAGAAGTTATCAACATTTTCCAACGTTACACCATTGAGTTGGATTTGTGGGGCTGCAGAGGGGTTACCAGTAGGGGAACCCAGCACTGATTCTCTGTGATTGAGCCTTTATAGCAATCAAAGGGGAAGCAGGCACCTGTTGCAAGCAAACACTCACCTCCCTGGTGAACAAAAAGAAATTTAAACTTTCTCGTTTGAAAAAAGAGAGAAGCAAGCTACACAAACATCTCATACATACAGTAGTGTATGAACAACCAGTGCTGTATTGAAACTGTGTTTGGTGGACCCTATTGACTCGAAATCAGATTGGTATTTTGTAGCTTTTGAAGATGGCTCCCCCCCCCCAAGTTGGGGGCCAGCTAGGTTAGGAAGGTTATCCATTCCAAATAAGAGCTTGACTTTTTCTTCTGCTAGTTGCTGGGGGCTGAATACTTTGGAGCATGTCCAGAGTTTGTTTGTTCTCACCGAGTACGTAGCTCCAAGAGATCAAGTTTTTTTTGGGGGGGGAGAGGAGGCAGAATTTTGCAGTGTGCAGAGAAAATTTATAGAATGCAGGGTCACCCCTCGAAAAAAATTAGCTGGTAGTAAATTTTGGGCACTTAGAAGAAAGGTCTTTTTCAGATAAATGGCAGTGTGTGGAATTCACTGCCATAGAATGTGTTGGTAGTTGGTTTGGACAGCTAAGTAGACACCTTCGTGGGGGGATAACCCTGTCAGTGTGGCTAGCTCCTATGGCAAGCAAATGGAATCTCTTATGTTTGGATGCAGGATACGTCCAAATAATAATTGCTGGAGGTAAGCAGCGGAAGAGAGCTGTTGTCTCCATGCCCTGCTTGTGGGATTCCCAGAAGTATATGACTGGCTCTTACTGGCCTCGCTGTGATCCACCTTTTACACTCTTGCAGTACATCATCCCATAGTGCGCTACAGTAACGTCACTTTGAAGCTGCCTTTCCCTCCCCACATCCACAGCCTCTCATCCAAATTACTGGCCAGCCCCATCCTGTTCAGGCTTCTGTCAAGGAGAAAGTAAATCTGTTAAGGGAACAAAGAACAAGCAGGTGCTGCCCTTGCCTATTCATTCATAAACGCAGAACACAAATTCCAGCCGGCGATGGGCAAGGAACTCTCCTTTGTCTCCCTCTTTTATGAAGGGAGAACTGCATGCTCCCCTCCCCTCGCAGGTTCCCCTCCCCTTTAGCTAATTAAGACGGATCGGGCCATTAGTGAATACCAGACGTTGCCTCTTCTGGGAGGAAATTGGATCAGAGGATGAGAAAATGGAGATGATTTCCACCTCCCAGCGGATGTTTCTGCTCCCCACCCTCCGATCTGCTGGATGCTTTCAAGAGGCTGAGAAGGGGAAATGGACCAGGCCGGAAGGTAGAGGCATCTGCTCCTCTGGCTTGTGATGACCTCACTGTTGCTGCTGGGATTTGAGGCTCCAGAGTCCCAACTGGAGGGTATCTTCTGGGCTTGGGCTGGATCCTGCAGATCTCTTTGACACACTGCGTGCAGTGACCCCAGAGCATTTATCTTCCCGGAGGCTTTGAAAGCACAGCTCACGGATGGGACACACGTGTGGATACTGCAGGGTTCCTGCGCAGACACGCTGACCACACCAGTAATATCTGTGACGGTCCACACTAGAGAAGGGAATTAGCTGCGGTCACGGGGCAGAGAGACATCTTTACTGAGGCACTCTTTCCATCCATGTGCTTTCCATGCTTCCAGCTGCGCAGAATTAAACGGCTGAGCTCCATAGGGTTTGAGGCCTATGGGCAAAGATGTGGGTCTCGTTTTCCCATGTCCCATAGGGTGGAGAGGCTTCTGAGTTGTTGTTGCTGCTGCTGCTGCCTAGCCAAGAGGCTCTCCTTGGTTATAAAACATTCCCCTGATTGAATTTACTCCCAGTGCTGCAGGCTCAGAGATTAGAGGCAGTGGGTGGGTGAGTTTGAATAAATCACAATTGTAATTTCCTTTGCAGGGAAGAGCGAGGAGGGAAGGGGAGGGAGGCAGTGAGCAAGAGAGTAGAGACGTGGCAGCGGGCGAATGAAGGGCATTCGATCACCTCCTGATTCAGCCTGGCAGCTTTGTGGATGCTGAGCAATAGGATGGACAAGGGTAGGGAGACGCCTCATCGTCCCCCAGAGGAGGAGCATCAGAATCGACTGGCTCTGAGTGCCAGGCCAGGAGACGGGATAAAGCAGGCCACCGGCCCCTTATGATCTTACCCCAGCTGGAGGCAACTGGAGGCCTGCTGACTGAGTCTCTGGAGTGTTGCATACTAGGGAAGCCTCTTCAGACAGGAGCAGCATATTGCTTTGGGTTCAAACCTGCTGGGGGTGGCCATTGCAAAGTCTTCTCCAATATGCCCCACACCCCAGGCTAAGGTCTGTGTCTGCCCTAGTCAAAGACTCAGTTCATTGTAATTTACACCTGGCTGTTCTGTGCTAGTCGGGGCCCATTGGGCCAGAATGAATAAACCTCCATGCCTGAAGGAGTTTTTCTCTTTCCCCTGGAGCTACTGGGGCAGATCTCTGGGTATGAAATAAATGCATGCCCTCCAGACAGTTCTTCTTAAGAACCAGTTCCACAGCTTGGGAAATCTCCTGGACCTAGCACTGGTCTTTGGTGCTCTAGCGGTTGCTGTTTTCCTGGAGTGCTTTTGCCCACCTTAATCGGCTGGCTGCACCATTTCCTGAAGAAATGTTGCAAATAGGCACGCTGCGATACTGCCGGGCACTCCAAGGGCAACCCCACATAAGGATACCGTAGTTTGCAAACTCCAGGTGCTGCAGAATTAGACAGCTAGAGGGGTCTAAAACCAGGCCAAACCAGTAAATTCTCTCCATTCTATTTGATGGGCTCATTTTCCAAATTGCATTACAGTGGAACCTCGGTTTATGAACACCTCGGTTTACGAATTTCCGGTTTACGAATGCTGCGGACCCATCTGGAACGGATTAATTCACTTCCCATTACTTTCAATGGGAAGGTTTGCTTCAGTTTATGAACGCTTCAGTTTATGAACAGACTTCCGGAACCAATTACACCCATGCTTCGGGTTAAGTACGCTTCAGGTTGAGTACTCCGCAGACCCGTCTGGCACGGATTAATCCACTTTCCATAACTTTCAATGGGAAAGTTCGCTTCAGTTTATGAACACTTCAGTTTAAGTACTCCGCGGACCGTCTGAAACAGATTAATCCACTTTCCATTACTTTCAATGGGAAAATTCACTTCAGTTTATGAACGCTTCAGTTTAAGTACTCCACGGACTGTCTGGAACAGATTAATCCACTTTCCATTACTTTCAATGGGAAAATTCGCTTCAGTTTATGAACAGACTTCTGGAACCAATTGTGTTCATAAACCGAGGTACCACTGTACTCTGATCTTGTACAATCTGTTGTTTGTGACTCTTAAAGCCCCTAAACAGTGTTGAGGCTGGAACATTTAAAGGCTATTCTCCTGTATGAATCTACCTTATCACTTGTGTCCCCTAAACGGAGCCCCGCTCTGTCTCCTACCACCAACATTTGGGCAAGAGAGTCCCAAGATTCATTGGAGGTGGTACCTGGGCTGTGGAAATTTCTCCTCCAGGAGCATAAGAAAAGGCCCGAGGCCTGTCTAGTCTTGCACCTTGTTTTCATGGCCAACCAGATGCCGATCAGAACCTCACAAGCAGGACATGAGTGCAACGCAACTCTCCAACTCCTGAACCTCAGCGACAAGGTACAGGCACACACTGCCTCTGAGGATAGAGATGAAATGGCCATCATGACTACCAGCCTTTGATAATATTATCCTTCACAAAGTCGTATTTTAAAGTGCCTGAGTTGGTGTTCATCCCCACCACTTGCGGTAGTGAATTTCATTGATGAACTATGGACTGTGTGAATAAGTGCCTCCTTTCGTCTGTCCTGAACCTCACCCAACTTTCATCGGATGACCTTGAGTTCTAATACTGTGAAAGATAGGGGAGGACTTTTCCTCTGTTCACGGTACAGCATCTACATCATGCATAATTTTACAAACCTCTTGCCCCATCTCTGCTTACGTTTTTTCTAAGCTAAAAAGCCCCACACACCATAACCTTTCCTCATAGGGAAGTTGATCGTTGGGGGTCGTCTTTTTCTGAACACTTTCTAGCTCTACAGTATATTTGTTTGAGGCGTGGCAACCACAACTCTGCAAGGGATTCAGAAACAGCATTGCAATATTGGCGGTTTTATTTTTAAATCCCTTTCCTAAAGATCCCAAACATGGAAATAAAACCCTTTATCATAGCTGCTACTGCCTGCGATAACATTTTCATCAAGCTTATCCAGCAGCTATCCTGGTCAGTCACCAACCATTCAGGTCCCATTAGTTATATTAGAAGCTGAGGGTTGCCCCATTGTGCATCAAATGATACTTGCTTACATTGAATCACATTTGCCATATTAAGAGCGAAAGAGATTCTTTGGCGGTGCTTTGCAATCCCTTTTTGCTTTTGCCACACTGAACAATCTGGTGTCATCAGAAAAGTTCCTCTCCAGCCCCACTTAGTCACCTCATCCCTGAGGGGGAATCTCATTTCAGGTGCCAGGTCAAAAGGGAGAGAGAGAGAGAGAGGGAGAGGGAGAGAGAGTCTCCTTTTGCTTTCTGTCAGCTGCTTTTGAGTTTTGACTGCTCTCTTCCTTTTAAAGCCTGTTCTTTATTTTATTGTAATAATATTGTTTCAATTACGATTGCTTGCTCCCTTAGGCAGGAGGGTTCTTTATATGGTCAGAGAAAGCGGGGTAGAAATCTTTTAGTAAATAAAAGGGATTGAGCGGTTTCCTTTTTAAGTTACAGTGGTGCCTCGCTCGACGAATTAAATTCGTTCTGTGAGTCAATTCATTTTGCGAAAAATTCGTCTAGCGAATCCCATAGGAATGCATTGAATTTATTTATTTTGCCCATTTGTTGTTTAGTTGTTTAGTTGTGTCCGACTCTTCGTGACCCCATGGACCATAGCACGCCAGGCACTCCTGTCTTCCACTGCCTCCCACAGTTTGGTCAAACTCATGTTCGTAGCTTCGAGAACACTGTCCAACCATCTTGTCCTCTGTCGTCTCCTTCTCCTAGTGCCCTCCATCTTTCCCAACATCAAGGTCTTTTCCAAGGATTCTTCTCTTCTCATGAGGTGGCCAAAGTATTGGAGCCTCAGCTTCACGATCTGTCCTTCCAGTGAGCACTCAGGGCTGATTTCCTTCAGAATGGATAGGTTTGAACGCATTAATTGAATTTCAATGCATTCCTATGGGAAACCGCGATTCGCTAGACGAATTTTTCACAAAACGAATTCGTCTTGCGTGGCAACCTCTGCTCGAAAAATCTCTTCGTTAAGCGAAAAATTTGTCTTACAGGGCATTCGTCTAGCAAGGCACCACTGTACTCCATTGTTGGATTTTGGACAAAAGTATACAAATAGTCCCTAGGCTAGATTGACACGTTACAGTGGGATTGCTTAGGGCTGACCCAAGAGTAGGGTTGTTTTTTTAGCGATTTACCTTAAGTATATAGGCAAAGGGCCTTCTCGGTGGTGGCGCCTGCCCTGTGGAGCGCCCTCCCAACAGATGTCAAAGAGGAAAACAACTACCAGACTTTTAGAAGACATCTGAAGGCAGCCCTGTTCAGGGAGGCTTTTAATGTTTAATAGATTATTTTGTTTTATTTTTCTGTTGGAAGCCACCCAGAGGGGCTAGGGAAAACCAGCCAGATGGGCGGGGTATAAATAATAAATTATTATTATTATTATTATTATTATTATTATTATTATTATTATATGTCAAAACCGTCAGGGGTTTTTTAGTGACTTTGCCAAAAAAGCTCCACATCTTTTGTGTCCGGAATTTGAAATATGGCAACCCTACCAAAGTCTAGACACTTTGTTGGTAGGATCAGTAAATACTGCTGCTCTCTCTCACCCACATTGCACCTCTCAGTAAGGTGGACCCAAGGGCAGTCAAGTTATTTTGTTATCTGCAGTAGAAAATCCCACAAGGTCCTAAAAATAGTCAAAAATACAACTGTAAGTAATTAAATGCAGTAACATTAACAAAGGCAATCACGATAAATTAAACACAGTAAACAAAACAAGCATAATAAATCAAATAAGTACCAATTAGCTGCCTTTTCATTATACCCAAAATGAACTGCCTGTGCTGACTGTCTCACTGCCTAATGCTAGGGCCGGCCCATTCCAGTTCCCCATATCATGTGGGTCTTGTCTCACGTGGGTCTTTGATCTCATGGGTTCCATCTTGTTTTCAGTATGTGGAACACCCCTCCCTGTGATGCTCAGAGGAGGCTGAACTTCCTTTGGAGGCTGCGGTGAGCACAGGTTTATCGTATTCTAATTCTGTAGGCAAGGTGATGTCTCTGCTTTTTAAGATGTTGTCTAGGTTTGTCATTGCTTTTCTCCCAAGAAGCAGGCGTCTTTTAATTTCGTGACTGCTGTCACCATCTGCAGTGATCAAGGAGCCCAGGAAAGTAAAATCTCTCACTGCCTCCATTTCTTCCCCTTCTATTTGCCAGGAGGTGATGGGACCAGTGGCCATGATCTTAGTTTTTTTGATGTTGAGCTTCAGACCATATTTTGCACTCTCCTCTTTCACCCTCATTAAAAGGTTATTTAATTCCTCCTCACTTTCTGCCATCCGGGTTGTGTCATCTAGGTATGCTGGGAGAACAAACACTGTTTATCTGGACCCATTCTAGTCTAGCTTCAGGCATGACCATGGCTCTGAAGCACCAAGGACCACCTCTCTCCATATGAACAGACCCAGACCCTGCAGTCATCTTCTGAAGCCCTTCTTCATGTGCTTCCTCCACAAGAGGTCTAGAGGGTGACAACAGGCCTTTTCTGCAGCAACTCCCTGCTTGTGGAATGCTCTCTCCGGAGAGACTTACCTGGCTCCTTCATTACTTACATATCTTTACATATCTCTTTTCCCACGCCTTTGGCTAATCATTGGCTCCCAGTGCGTTTCTGAACACAATTCAAAGTGTTGGTGCTGACCTTTAAAGTCCTAAATGGCCTTGGTCCAGTATACCTGAAAGAGCGTCTCCACCCCCATCGTTCTGCCCGGACACTGAGGTCCAGCGCCGAGGGCCTTCTGGCGGTTCCCTCGTTGCGAGAAGCCAAGTTGCAGGGAACCAGGCAGAGGGCCTTATCAGTAGTGGCGCCCGCCCTGCGGAATGCCTTCCCATCAGATGTCAAATTTGAAAAACAGCTACCAGATTTTAGAAGACATCTGAAGGCAGGCCTGTTTAGGGAGGCTTTTAATGTTTAATCAATTTATTTTTCTGTTGGAAATATGGGCGGGGTATAAATATATTATTATTATTATTATTATTATTATTATTATTATTATTACTAAACTATCTGTGGCCTTTTAAATTGGGGCAGGAGCTTTAGTTTTTGTTTGCTACCATGTTATGTATTTTTGAGTTTTTATATTGTGAATGGGAGACGGGCATCTCTTGCCTCCTAGAGAGAGGTTAGGCTAGATGGCTTTCCTGGCTCCTCTAAGGTGATCGGCTGGTGCTAAGCGCCAAAGTCCGTCTTCCCCGCCCTCTCAATCCCAGCTGCCCACTCCCCCATGTATAATTGATACCTGCTGCTCTCGGCTCAGCCTCAATTACCCGGTCATTAGCCACTATCAATAATTCACCCACCGTGACAGCTGCGGAGAGTTAGCCCTCGGTGTGCTCCTCTGGCCATCTCCGCCTTCCGCTTCCTTGGGATTGGGAGCAGTCTGGAGTGTTTCAGAACCTCAGGTGGAAACCCCAGCTCCCTGCCCCAAAATCTTATTCGCACAAGCCGCTGGAAAGCTGTCTGGTGCAAGCTCCACTGAAATGTATGGAAGCTGTAAGGAAACCTTGCAAACTCTCCCCTTGACACAAGCTGCCAAGTCCTGGTTGTTTGTGCTCCCCATAGGAACCAACGCCTAGGGACTGAGGTCCCTTCAGCCCCCCCCCCCAATAAAATATTTGAGGGAGCTGTGCCTCCCCACCGCAAAGATGATGGGCGCTGCCATTCAAATAGTATGTGTGTGCCACATTTTGTGATGGGTTATGTGGGGCGTGCCTTACCTGAGCTCCACAATATTTTATTCAAGTTGGAACCCCCAGTGCTGCATCAGACTAACACAGCTCTGGAAACTGGGACAGACACCAGGTGGGTCTCGTTTTCAGCAGGAGGTATCTCTGATCCTTAACAGCTCTGGGTCCATGTGCTTTGGGCAGGTTACAGCAGGGCTGGCCCTACGGCCAGGCTGGGTGGCGCAGGGCACCATGGCGCCGGCCAGTCCGCCGGTCCGCCGCGCAGCTGTGCCTGTGGCAGCTGTGTTGCGCGCTGCGCCCACCCAGCCACCGCGCAGGGAAATGGGACGGGAGGGTGCCGGAGAGATCGCGCTGTGCCTGCCCGCCCGCCGCGCTGGGAAACGGGGTGGGAGGGCGCCGGAGAGATCCGGCACACCACGGCATCAGGGGCGCTTAAGACGGCCCTGGGTTACAGCAAAGTGAAACGATACGATGTAGTGGTTAGAGCAATGGACTAGGATCTGGGAGGCCAGGGCTGAAATCCTTATTTAGCCCTGAAGCTCAGTGGGGGACCTGGGACCATTGTCTGGCTCTCAGTCCAACTTTTCTCATGCATAGGATGGTTGCAAGGGAGTGGGCAGAGGCAGATTTAGGGGAGTGCGACTGGTTCACCCACACTGGGCACCGAGTCGAGAGAGTGCTGCAGGGGAAGGGGCCTACAACAATGAAGAACAATGAAGGGTGAGAGGTTGGAGGGGTGCTGGATTTTGGCATCGTACAAGGCACCGCTGAAATTTGAAAGCCCAAAGTCTGCCACTGGAATGTGAGAGCCATGTAGTTTACCGTGAGCTCCTTGGAGGGAAGGTAAAGGTAAAGGGACCCCTGACCATTAGATCCAGTCATGACCGACTCTGGGGTTGCGGCGCTCATCTCGTGTTGTTGGCCGAGGGAGCTGGCGTATAGCTTCCAGGTCATGTGGCCAGCATGACAAAGCTGCTTCTGGCGAACCAGAGCAGCACATGGAAATGCTGTTTACCTTCCCGCTGTAGCGGTACCTATTTATCTACTTGCACTTTGATGTGCTTTCGAGCTGCTAGGTTGGCAGTTTCCCTCCTTGGAGGGAAAGTGAGATATAAATGTGGCAATACAGAAAAGAAATTGTCCAGGTTATTCCCTGTGTTGCGTAGGAGGTGGGAAACACCCCCGGTCCTCCGTCCTGCTCAGTTTCCAGATGAGGCAACTCAAACTAAGAGGACTCTTTGGGCTCCATGTCGGTGACCATAGCACAGAGCCTACGACTGTCAGGGCAGGATCGGCCCAATTGCAGTCCCCCGCCCTTCCTCCCCGCAGATGTGCTTTGGAATCATTCTTACAGAAGATGTGCATAGAGATGTGCAATAGGGTGGGGTAGATTGAGTGGGGCAGAATTGTGGACTGATCCACTTCATACTGCATTGTGTGAGGGGGTGTAATCTTTTCCATGCAAAGAGTTCCTTGCCTGCAGCAGCTCAGTGCATCAGGGAGAAGATTATGCATCTCCCTCAATCTCCCCGAATCTATGTGATGTGTAGAATGCCCCTAAATATATTGATTTTACAAGACTGTTTGGTAGACAACAGCATTTCATGAGCATACAGTTTGAAATATGTACATAGCTCACTCTGAACTGCTGGGCTCAGCTACAGAGATCAAAATAAAATGAAAACATCCCCTTGGCCAAACCCCTATCCTCTCCTTTACCTACTTCTTTTCCAGCCCCACCAGTAGGTGCTCCAGAACCACTTGCCCTTGGCTGGTACAGACCTCCCTTAATCCTGATTGATAGCCCTAAGTAGCCAGCAACCATTCACAGCAGAGCTTGGGAGGGCCTGTTCAGCCCTCAATGGGGTTTTGAACCAGCAAAGTGGCTCTTTGAAGTGGAAATGAAGAGCCGGATGGGGGATGGAATGACAACTGAGACACTGTATTGGAAGAGGGTTGCTTCTCTCAACCCAGAAGAGGAATGACATCTTTGCAAGGTGGGAGCGGGGGGGGGGGGCTCATTTCCTGCCTTGCCCATACTCACAAAATGAGCATCAAATCCACATATTCCTGCATTACAGGACTAAGTGACCCGATTCTACAAGTCTCTGATTCTGCATGTGTTTACCAGGGACTCTTCCCTTCTAGAGTGAATGATTTCCTTCCTTAGCACGAGGGCCTGAGTGTTAGGCTGGTGGCTGGAATAGGGAAGCGGTGGAGGTGAGAGAAGGACCGATCACCCCAGCTAGTTCTTTCATGAGGCAGCACGGACCTGCTGGACACCCAACAGCCCCAACAAGCATGGCCAGTGGCCAAGGATTATGGGAGTTGTATTGTAACAACATCACACAAGGCAATTTCCCCATCCATGTCGTGCAACATATAGTTGTACCTTGGAAGTCGAATGGAATCTGTTCCGGAAGTCCGTTTGACTTCCAAAATGTTCGGAAACCAAAACACAGCTTCTGATGGGCTGCAGGAAACTCCTGCAGCCCATCGGAAGCTGCAGAAGCCCCGTCAGACGTCTGGGTTCCAAAGAACGTTCGCAAACTGGAACACTCACTTCCGGGTTTGCGGCATTCGGGAGCTAAAACGTCCGAGTACCAAGGAGTTCAGGGTCCAAGGTGCAACTGTCTTCTTTTTCTTGGGTGCAAATGTTCATTTGGGACCCTACCAGTACTGCAGGCAGGCCATGTTGGACTCTGGACCTTGTGATTCTACCCACTTCTTAGATGCGATGTGTATTACTTACTCCCAAGATGCATCCCTCCTGATTCTTCTGATTTTGGCCCTGGGCTTCCGCCCTTCTGAACTGAAGGTGGCAAAGAGAAAGCACTTTCCCACCACACTGTGCTGTCCAGCGGCACTCTTTAAGAGTGCTACACATTCTGCTTTATGTTGGCCCCCCTGGGGTGATCTTAATGAACTGTTGGCAGCTTGCTGTGATCTACTTGCTTGGCACTTTGCAGATAAAATCGCTCGCATCCATTCCGGCTTGGGCACCACCTCAGTGACAGTACAATTGCAAGATGGCCCAAGAGAGGCATCTCATCACTATTGCTCGAATTTCTTTCAGTTCTTCTGGCCTGAGGACAAAGACAATGTCCTTGGTGAGGTGCAGTCTACCACCTGCATGTCTGGAGATGAAAGTGGGTATGGTCCCAGCAGCCTTGAATTAGGAGTTTGCTAATTCGTTTATCAAATACAGTCATACAGTCTCCTCCTTTGGAGGTCTTTAAGCAGAGGCTTGACAGGCATATGTCAAGAATGCTTTGATGGTGTTTCCTGCTTGGCAGGGGGTTGGACTGGATGGCCCTTGTGGTCCCTTCCAACTCTATGATTCTATACCTCGGTTTAAGTACGCTTCGGTTTGAGTACTTTCAGTTTAAGTACTCCATGGACCTGTCTGGAATGGATTAATCCACTTTCCATTACTTTCAATGGGAAAGTTCGCTTCAGGTTAAGTACGCTTCAGGTTGGGTACGGACTTCCAGAACCAATTACACTCATACATCGGGTTAAGTACGCTTCAGGTTGAGTACCCCACAGACCCGTCTGGAACGGATGAATCCACTTTCCATTACTTTCAATGGGAAAGTTGGTTAAGTAAGCTTCAGGCTAAGTGCAGACCACCGGAACCAATTGTGTACTTAAACCAAGGTACCACTATATTTTAAAACAAATACATAGCTTAGCAGGCCTCGAGTAAATCCAGCAGAATTGAAATAAATAGATAACAAATGGGATGATTAAAAAGATGTGGATTACGCAGAGTAGTAGAAAAGCAAAAGGAACCAGGAAAAGAGTGGAAGGGAAGTCGTATGGTATATGTATACAGGCTGTATTTGGTACGAAGTTGTAAATGGGACAGGGAGAAGTGAGGGGGATAAATATACTCTTTGTTCCTGTTTTTGAAAATGCAAATGAAAAAAGGGGGGGTTAGGTGTTTGCTAGGCCACTTCCAAAGAAGCCTTCCTTGGATCCAGATCATTCTTCCAAATATCAGCCAGTTTAAGGCAAGATGTGCAAGGAGGTGGGCTCGGATCAACTCCAGGCACACTTGGTTGACAGGCAGTGATCACTACCTTCACTGTTGGAGGCAGTGTACTTTGGAATACCTGTTGCTGGAAACTGTAAGAGGGCAGAGTGCTGTTGTACTTGGGTCCTGCTTGCCTGCTTCTGGCTCTGGGATGCACTGGGAGAACAGGATGCTGGACTAGATTGGCCTTTGCCCCAATCCAGCACGGCTGTTCTTATCTGGATTGACTTTAACTCAGCTTCTGCCACAGCTGTGCCCTGAAATTCCCTGGAAGGGGTGCAACCTTGTTGATTCTCATGGACCTTTCAGAGGTTTAAGTGTGGTACCCTTCTGGACTCAGTTGTGAGTTGTGCCAGGAGATGAGCACCTTGGAGAAAAAGAAAGAAGACGAAAAGAAACATTCAGTTGAACAATCTTCATCCTCAGCATAAGGACAGCTATTCATTCATTAGCTCCCAGTAATATAGAAACACCCATCACTCTTCCCGGATAGTGAACAATTAGAGTAACAAAGGATCGACCCCCTCCTACATTATGTAGGGTCTCATCCCTACTATCCACTCTTATAATCAGATATTAAAAGCTCTCATACTCTGGAGCCACAATAGGATGATGGGGTGGGCTCAAGTGGCAAGTCTCCGTGGCACCGCCAACCGATAGGATAGAACAAAGAGGCAATAGCTCAGCGACCTACCCAAGTGGCAGCTGTGGCGTCCTATGAGTGCTGAGCATGACAGAGACTGAGATGGGATTGGTCAGGAACAGGTGCCTTTCTAAAACCCATGCGGAGGGTGCCCTGGCAACTGGCTGCCACCCAAACCCACTCCTTAGTCCGCCCATGCAAACATTGGGAGGTTTTCTGTGTTAGGGGGAGGGCGTGCTATTTTCTAATTTATTACTACTCCTCTCTTTGTTTTCCTTTTGAAATTTTGCGCCCCTAAGAATTTTGCGCCCAGGACAACCGCCGCAGTGGCTCTGCCTACACTGCGGGTGGTGTGCATGGCCCACAACTTTCACTCTGGCCGAAAATGTCGTGCCCTTTTTTATTTTAGATATAAATAATAAGTCTGTCATGTTAGGAGTCAGTACTTTTGAGAGCTAGCGTATTTGGCAGGCCTGAGCAGAAGCCCACCCTCCGCCCTGGTCCCCGGGAGGAGAGAAAGGAGGGGGTCGGTGGCAGAGAACCCCAGGCACAGAGTTGGGCTGCCTGTGACTATTTTAAGTCTCCAAACATCAGCACTGGAGCTGCAGCTGTCAGAACCACTTAGCGGCCAGGGCTGGGGTTCCAGGAGGTTGTGCAGGATGAGCACCAGCCCTTGCAGGGAATGGAAGCCTCTGCCCAGCCTTTCTCCTCCTCTGACAGCCTCTGCCTTTTAAGTGCTGCATCTTGGTTGCTTTGACAACTGCAGCTAAGCAAGCCACAGTCACCGGCAGCCCAAGCAGGCCTTCTCCTCTTGCCTCTTTTGCTTTCTTTGGTGCCTTTGCCCGGCTCTGGTGGGAAAGGAGGATGGCCCAGCAAGGAGAGGGGCCCCTGCTGTATTTGCATGCCTTCCCCTCCCTCTCTTGCAAAGTTTGGCCGCCCTTTTGAATGCACGGTCGCAGCAGTAAAAAGTGATGGGAGAATACAGGTGATGGGTGTTGCTCTAGCACCAGATGCCTGGGAGTGGAAGATTGATTAACCTGTAGTTGGCATTGTACGGAAGTAGAGCGTTGGTGGTTGTTTCCCCATTATTAATTGATCTGCACCCCCAAGGAAGCAGTGGAGATCATCTGCTCTATGGAGGAGTTCAAATCCAGGGCTGCAGGACATTAGGCCAGGTGGAGAATGTTTTCAGTGTGGGAAGTCATCCCTTGGACTGCTGGCTGAACCAAGATTCTGTGGCATCCTGTGTGTGTGTGTGTGTGTGTGTGTGTGTGTGTGTGTGTGTGTGTGTGATTGATGCTTTAGAGCAGGCATGTCAAACCTGCGGCCCTCCAGATGTTTTGGACTACAATTCCCATCTTCCCCAACCACTGGTCCTGCTAGCTAGGGATCATGGGAGTTGTAGGCCAAAACATCTGGAGGGCCACAGGTTTGACATGCCTGCTTTAGAGGAAAGGCATAGAGCAAGTGTTGTTTTTTAAATTCTTTCTTGAGCACTCACCCAGTTGAAGAGATTTTAGCTGATTAATTGAACATTATAAATGACACTCCAATACTTTGGCCTCTAATACTTTGGCCACCTCATGAGAAGAGAAGACTCCCTGGAAAAGACCCTGGTGCTGGGAAAGATTGAGGGCACTAGGAGAAGGGGACAACAGAGGACGAGATGGTTGGACAGTGTTCTCGAAGCTACGAACATGAGTTTGACCAAACTGCGGGAGGCAGTGGAAGATAGGAGTTTTCCATGGGGTCACAAAGAGTCGGACGACACGACTAAACGACTAAACAACAACAACAACAACAACAAAATGACACGATGATAAAAAAAATAGAAAAATGATAAATGGCACGATTAATGCAAATGACAAAGCAGCCTTTCCTTTACCTCTGTGAGAGATGTCGGGGCCTATTGTCAAGGCTAACTTTAGAAGAAGAAAAAGGAGAGAGACTTAGCTAAGAGGTCAAAGTCCACCTGACTCAAAGCCAATTGGCAACCCCCCTTTTTAGGTCTGTTGCAGAACCAAAGGTCTTTTTGTCCCTGAAGACCTGGGCATAGTCTCGCAGCCTCCCGAGGTGCTCTGATAGAGCCATTCAGAGTGCTTGCTGTGCCGCCACCCAGCAAGAGTCTGGATGCCAATTCTTCAGCTCCCCTTTGCAGCTCTGCCTTTGTGTCAGTAGCGTGAAACCCCTGAGGCTTCCCCCTTCCACTGTTCTACTGCTTTAGCAGCTTCCCATGCACAACCTCCCTAATGGAGCCACCACCTTCTCAGCAAGCCTTGATCAATCACCTCCCGGTGCATCACCTTCTCCTTGACTGTGTGACACGACCTGCGTTTCAATGCAGCAGCGCCCTGCAGCTCTGTCTGAATGGAATCCTTGGGTACCAGTTGTTGCTGTTAATTACTAGTGTGCGTAGTAGATGTGCTGCCGGTATCTCTCATAAAAATATGCAGAGCAGGCTCCCAACTTGTGCTGAAATAACATTATCCAGGAGTGATCGGCAGGGGTTGGCGGCAAGGAGATAGTTTAACCTCATTCCCCTCAGGCTACCCTGTTCCAGGTTTCTGCTGCACCCCTTTACGCCTCCCTGCAGATCTGCAGGCTTGGGACCCTGGTGCCTCGCTCTCGGCCCGCTTGCAACGTGCTGCAGCCTCCGTTGCACCCCAGCCCTTCCTGGAGGTTTTGCTCCGCTAGCCGTCAGAGCTCAGCCTGCTCATCTTTGCCAGTGGAAGAATAAACATGGACAGCTTTGTATGGAAATTAGGCCCCAGTGCTAGTGCCAGACGCTAATGTTAAACCACAGTCTGCTGACAAAGCTGAAGGAGGATGCTGGGCTTTTTCCACAAGAGGCAGTTCTAGCTGGATTCCCTGTGCAATCGAAAATGGCCCTGGAGGAGGGGCTGCTGCTCCTGCTGCTGAGGATTCAGCCAAGACCAGATTCATGCTGGTGGGAATCTTCAGCCTTGATGTGCTTTGAAATGTGCTTAGTTTTCAAGCATGGACCAGGCACCTGTTCTGGATGATCTGCAGGTCAGATCAGGGCCCCCCCTGTCCAGGGTGCTGAACGCCACCTGATTACACCTTGGAGTTATCCTCATTTATTTTCATGTTCAAGGGGGTGAAGCAAGTGGAAAGAGAGTCGGCAAGCCCTGGCAAAAGCAGGGATTCTTGATTCACCTTCCTTTGATCTTGGTGGCAGTGTTCAGCTACGTGTGCTGGCTAGGGCTGTGATCCGGACAGTTGTGGGAGGCTGGTTACCCGCAAGAGCTGACATGCAGCAAGTTGCCAATCAAGTATTTACATCTCTTTGTCATCTCTGAAATAAATTCTCCACGGGATGCATAAGTCATTAAAGACAAAACAAATTAAAACCTACAGTGGTGCAACTGAATTCAAACTAAAAAACAAACTAAACTAAAACCAACGAGCCAGCTTAACTCTGCTCACAGTTCCATTAAGACACCTATCACAATCCACAATGGTCACAACTTGGGCTTACATAATAATAATAATAATAATAATAATAATAATAATAATAATAATAATAGATTATTTATACCCCCCCAATCTGGCTGGGTTTCCCCAGCCACTCTGGGCGGCTTCCAACAGAAAAATAAAATAATCTATTAAACATTAAAAGCCTCCCTAAACAGGGCTGCCTTCAGATGTCTAATAATAATAATAATAATAATAATAATAATAATAAATTATTATTATTTATACCCCGCCCATCTGGCTGGGTTTCCCCAGCTACTCTGGGCGGCTTCCAACAGAAAAATAAAACACAGTGATCTATTAAACATTAAAAGCCTCCCTAAACAGGGCTGCCTTCCCTAAACAGGGACATCCCTAAACAGATGTCTTCTAAAAGTCTGGTAGTTGTTTTTCTCTTTGACATCTGATGGGAGGGCGTTCCACAGGGCGGGCGCCACCACCGAGAAGGCCCTCTGCCTGGTTCCCTGCAACTTGGCTTCTCGCAACGAGGGAACCGCCAGAAGGCCCTCGGTACTGGATCTCAGTGTCTGGGCAGAACGATGGGGGTGGAGACGCTCCTTCAGGTATACTGGCTTTAAAGGTCAGCACCAACACTTTGAATTGTGCTCGGAAACGTACTAGGAGCCAATGTAGATCTTTCAAGACCGGTGTTATGTGGTCTCGGCGGCCGCTCCCAGTCACCAGTCTAGCTGCTGCATTCTGGATTAGTTGTAGTTTCCGGGTTACCTTCAAAGGTAGCTCCACGTAGAGCGCACTTGCTAACAAGGCTCACTTCTGCCCCATGCATAGGCAGGACACCCTCTGCCCTGAGAAGGTGAGCATACATACATTTGAGATTTTAATAAGAGGAGGAGAGCAGTAACATCTCCTTGGGCATTCTGCCTTTGACCTGAAGGTTGCCATAGTAATGTACAGTCCTGTACATCAAAGTCCAGCAGTCAAAGATTTGGCTGGTTATTTTGAATCAATGCATGGACCTCTGCAGTTTCTGGTCATGTGCCCGTCTCCTCTCTGACCATTTTCACTTCCAGTTTCCTTTTTCCTCTCAGACTGCTGCCTCATTCCTCTGGATCAGCCCCCCTTCCTTTGCAGTTCTGCCTTTGCAAGCCCCTGCAAGCCCTTTCTCCCCATCTTCCCAAGTCCTTCTACTCTCCAAGATCTGAGCAGCTCAGGCAGTGAAAGGCAGAGACCCTTCTGTCTGCCCCACCTCTCTGTGACTTTAGGGTAGCTCAGCCAATCACAGCCACTGGCTTCTGCAGCATCACAAATTTTCTAGTGCATGTTAACGTAGGTTGAAGGGACAGATGAAACAGCAAGCTGCAGAACTGGAATTCATTAACACAGCCAGAGCTGAAGAAAGATTATGGGTAGTTCTCTCAGACACCTGACCAGTAATGGTCTCCCAGCTGATGTTACTAAAATGGTCTAACATTCATATGGATGCATTGGCAAGAAACTGAAACCAATGAACAGCCATTCCTACACAAGCACTAGCTCCTGTACCACACCGTCATGGCCTGGCTGGATGCAGAGGTATGTTGGGAGGCACTAGCTAGGGAAGCGAGAAAGGAACCCCCAGGAGAAGGCGGCTCAGAGCCAGGGGATGGGTGGTGAAATGACAATGACTGGTCAGAGGGAGAAGAAGGAGCAGACTGGGGGGGAGGAGGTGTCAGAAGCTGAAGAGATAACAGGGTTTAGTGAGCAGGAAGAGGCTGTGGCAGAAAGCAGTACAGAATTGAAGGCAGAAGCAGAGGGTGTGTGTGTCAAGAGGCAGGCTGCTGAGGAAGCCAAGGAATCCCCCCCCTTCCGCTATGACCAGCTCCCCTCCTGCTTGGTCTCCCAGAACATGGCGAGGAATGAAGAGGGAGGAGCAAAAAAAGACAAGACAACAGATCCTTAGGCTGCTGGGGAACGAACCTAAGGGGGAACCTTAGAGAGCAGTGCCTCATGGGACAAGACCTACTAGAAAGAGTTGCTGTGACCACTAGGCCTGCACTGTTTTGCTTTCTTTGAATAAGGAGTAAACTCCACTGACGCCAGGTGTTTTATTGCTGACCTACTCTGATTCCAGCTTCCCCCCTCTCTCACACATAGAGAGAATTCAGTGGTAGGTAACAGACTTTGCATGTCAAAAGGAAAAGCTGTCCCTACTATGATTCATAGACAGTGGGAGGAGGAGGTCTGCTGGTCTGCTGCCCACCCCTGAGGGGCTCAGTAACCTAACTCAGGATTTGCCTGACCTCCCACACTCTGTGACAGGTGGCCAGGCAGGGAAATTCCTCGCATGATCTAACCCAACCACAGGGGACTAGAAAGGCAAGTGGTATTTACAGCAGAGGCTGGGCGGCCACCTGGCATCCTTCAGCCCTGGAGAATCCTGCTTTCAGCAGGGGCAGGGTTAGGGTCGTGCTACATGCCCTCCAAGGGCCCTTCCAACTCTGAATTCTGTTATTTGTTGTTGTTGGGTCAGGGAAAGGGCCGGCACTGTGGTGGAGGAGAGGAGCAGGGGAATGAAAGTATCCTGGGGCTGTCAGGGTGGCCACTTTGAGAAACAGAACATTGAACTAGATCACATCACACAAACCAATTTCCGACCTTTTAAACAGGTTTTACATTGACATCATGGGAGGGGGAAACGCAGCACATGCTTTCCATGTCATTTTTGTCCTGAGGTGTAGCAAGGGAAAACTGGAGGAGGGGCCCTTTCTGACCGCTGTGTCAGCTGCCAAGCTTATTGCCCCAGAAGGGGCACCAGCCTGGAGTGCCAGGCAAAAACATGTATGTTTTCCAGGACTCTAAGTTAAAGTGTTCTTTAACTTTGAATAGGCAGTCAAATTAAGCTAAGTTAAAGTGTTCTTTAACTTAGATTTATTTGACTGCCTTTCTAATTTGGCTGGTCTTGTTATATTTGGCTCATTTGCAGCATTAGTTTGTATATTGTTGTTGCTGTTTGCTTACTGCTGTTTTTTTTTAATTTCTTATTGCTCTATAAGCCACCCTTGGGAACATAAACCTGCATTGAAGGTGTGGCATATGATTCTTTAAGCAAGTAAATGTGTGAAAATGACCATTTAGATATTAAAGTACTTACTTTAATGTAAGACATTTAAAGCAAGGTCACTTGTTAACCCACCGAGACAGGCTAGTTTGCAACAGCTCTGAAATTCGGCTGCCCTCACTCCTGTCTCTTATGTCCTCTCCATTCCCTGCCCCATTGCAGGTAGGGCTGCTTCTCCTTTGTTCCTTAACCCTACCATCCCCTTTAATATTCCCCAGTCTAGCCATATGGCTCCTTGTGGAATACACACCTTGCCCCAAGCCAGTTTCTGGGGTCACAGCTAAGCACCTGACTCCCTGATGTGACCCAAGGGGCACAGGGCCAGCCTCCTCATTAGAGAGAAGACATGTTCCTGTCCCCAGTTTGACTAGAGGAGCCCCAAGAGATAGGGGCAAATGAACCCTTGCTGGGATAATTGCCGGCATATGTTTTCCCCTCTCCAACATCCAGGCTTCAGAGGGAAGAAACAAAGCCAGCATCCCATAGACAGAATACAATAAGCTTGGAATAGGAAGCCCACTCTGCTGCCCCCAAACAGGGGGAAACATGGATGTTTAGACTCAAGGAGGAAAGGTTCCAGTGTGTTAAGGATGAAATTGGGCTCCATAGTAATGGGAGGGAAAGGAATAAGAGGCAAGCCCCCTCTTCCAACAGGGCAACTAAAAGGCAGGTGAGATTCACAAAGTGATGGGAGTCTTGGAGAGAATATCCCGACTTCACATAGGCTGTGACTATCAATGAAAGAGATACAGTATTGGAATTGTGGTGGGAAACTAACTGAAAACATCAAGTCAATCTGCTGTTGCCACGAAAAAGGCATGCTAAATGCTGGGATTATTAGAAGATGGAAAGTGAAACTGCAAGTGAAAATAAAACTGCAATGCCAAGAAAACTATGCTAGGGTCACTTTTGGTACAATATACTGTACAGTTCTGGTGGAACCATCTACAAAAGGATATAGAGGTGCAGAACAGAGAAAAGATTGAGGATTTAGAGCACCTTCCCTGTGAGCTAAGTATATTTACACACACACACAAACACAAACACACGGCAGATCTATCACAATCGAAGGTTAGGAAATTATAAACTGTTGACTGGAAGAGAGAGGGAGAGGAGAGATCCTTTCTCCCCACCTGCTCCACATATTGTCATAAGTTCTAGCTGGAGCAGGGGTGGGGAACTTGTGGCTCAACAGACATTCTTGGACTGCAGCTCCTGCCATCGCTAGCAATTGACCATGCTGGCTGGGGCCGATGGGAGTCAAGCCCAAGAAAACATGGAGCCAGGCTGGTTAGCCACCCCACTTCTAGATCTAAGACTGCACTGTGAGTGTAGCTATTCAGCGTGAACTTATCTTGAGCAGGCTCCTTTAGAGACATGGGAAGTAGAAGTAGAATGTTACTGAGTTTTGTTCTCATCTCAGGCAGAAGAGTTACATCAGAGGCTTACTTCTATTGATTTCTTTAATCTGTTACTTTGCTTCAGTTTGAGCCTTGCGGGCAAATTAATCATCAAAACAGGTAAAGCTCATCCCAAACCCAGCAAGCTGCTGCTACAGAATTAAGCTCCAAACTTCTCCAAGAGAAAGAGAGTCAGAATCCATGGAATACCCGTTAAGTTAATGTGATCTACTTAATTACAGCAGCAGAAGGTTTTTTTGGGGGGGGGGGTCTACGCCCCACCCCTCTGCCAAGAAGCATGCAAAGGAAGTCAGAATTCTGCAACGGCAAAGTGCCTATTGTTCAGTGAGAAATAGATTACCTGCACAAGAAGAAAAAAGGGATTAACCAAAGATTGGGAGCTGTCTCTGGTGCTGAAATTGATTGTGAGCAAGAAAATGGCAGAGGATCCATCGCCTCTGGTTTTATCCTTGCTTTGAGGTGGGTGGGGGAAAGTTAGTCCTTCAGATGCCCCTATGGTAGCAGCTGGGGGAGGGGGCACCACTGGGACCCTCTTCTCCCCCCCCCCCCGCTCCTCTCAGGGCATGTTTGTTGCTCAGAAACCCCCATGGACATCCTGTGTTATGCTGAATCATGCTTGGAAGCCCCAGACATTGTTGATTCATGTGCCCCACTCCATCCTCTTCTTCAATTCCCAGAGCCATAGGAGCAAGTAGCAGAGAGGCATCACCTGCCCCCTGTTTTAAGTATGTTACAACAGGTAAAGTCACTCAACATTGTGCTGGGAAAGTGAGCTGCACCGTAACTTTACCTACATGTGCGGAACTGGGTGCTTGTGCCACAAATGCTAAGTGCCATGTGCTTAGGGAATAAACACCCATATTTTGATGTGTTGGGGAGCAGCATAGGCTCCTGTTCCACTGCGGGATGTGGTCAGACCATGCATTCCAATAGAGCCTTTGCTTGATGACAATGGGGTATATACAAGCCCTACCCGATGGGTGGGGAACCTCTGGCCATCCAGATGTTATTGGACTGCGACTCCCACCATCCCTGACCACTGGCTATGTCCAGATGTCCATGTTCCCCACTCTTGCCCTACCCACTTGGTTTACTTACCTAAATAGGTATGAGCTGGTAACACTTGGATGGCACTGGGTTCAAGACAGACAGATGCCTCAGCTCCTCTTGATACATAGCTTCTTCCAGATGTTTTGCACTGGGAGGAAGGGATTCATTCACCACCAAGATACATTTTTTGATATGTTAAAGCAGGTGCTTTGGGGCTTCTCATAATGTCCTTCTTTTCTGGGTACATCTCTCCAATTCATTGATACGTTCACAGCTCTGCGAATAATAGTGCGGTAGTGTAAGAAAGCCATATCAGAATGAACACTAAAAGTAGAAGTTCTGATGAACTGGACTCTAGTCCATGAAAGCTTATGCCATTTGTTAGTTTTTAAGGTGCTGCAAGGCTCAGGATTGATTCCGCTGCAACAGAATAACACAGCTACCCCTCTGGAAATGAAAAGTGATTCAAATGAAGAGAGAGAAGTAACCACGTCAGAGGAATACCAGCTGGGCTCCAGTAAAGGTGAGGAGCTGCAGCAAGCAAGAGACCACAGAATGCAGGATTTTGCTGGGTGAGAGAATGGCAGTCCTAGACAGAGAATAGAGGTGGGAGGGGAGGGAAGAGAGGAGCTGTGGTGCCACAGTGTTACCAACAAGTAGCAGAAGGCTGAGGGTACAACTAAGGTCAAGGATTGACTGAAGGACAGAGGGAGAAAAAAAGAGGGAGGGAGGGGAACACAAGTGAAAAGATACAAATGGGAGAAGTGGGATTTATAAGAAAGTTGTCAGGATAGGGTAGCACACCCAAGCATTCACTTCAGTCACTTGAAGGGTACTGAACAGTTAGGTAAAGGTTAGGGAATGGGTGGAGCTGTGGTCTAAACCACTGAGCCTCTTGGGATTGCCAATCATAAGGTTGGCGGTTCGAATCCCCACGACGGGGTGAGCTCCCATTGCTCTGTCCCAGATTCTTCCAACCTAGCAGTTTGAAAGCACACCAGTGTGAGTAGATAAATGCACTGCTGTGGCAGGAAGGTAAACAGCGTTTCTGTGTGCTTTGGTCTCCACCATGGTGTTCCATTGTGCCAGAAGCGGTTTAGTCATGCTGTCTGCGGACAAACGCCGGCTCCCTCGGCCTGAAAGCAGAGATGAGCCCCGCACGCCATATTCGCCTTTGACTGGACTTAACCATCCAGGGGTCCTTTCTTTACCTTTACCTTTTACTGAACAGTTATACTGACCAGCAGAAGATATCATCTCATTTTTGCCATGCCTTCTTGCTTCTTTGAGTAAAAGCAAGGGCAAGGACACGGGTGGTACTTGGGTCTAAACCACTGAGCCTAGGGGTTGCCGATCGGAAGGTAGGCAGTTTGAATCCCCATGGCAGGGTGAGCTCCCATTGCTCTGTCCCTGCCCCTCCCAAGCTAGCAGTTTGAAAGCACGTCAAAGTGCAAGTAGATAAATAGGTACCGCTCCGGCGGGAAGGTAAACAGTGTTTCCGTGCGCTGCTCTGGTTTTGCCAGAAACAGCTTAGTCATGCTGGCCACATGACCTGGAAAAACTGTCTGCGGACAAACGCCGGCTCCTGCCGGCTCCCTTGGCCTGTAAGGCAAGATGAGCTCCGCAATCCCAGAGTCGTTCATGGCTGGACTTAACTGTCAGGGGTCCTTTACCTTTACCTTTAAGGGCAGGTTGGGGTTCCAGGCACTGACACCTCTGGGCATTCTCAGCTTGGCGTCTCCCAAAAGGAAAAACCACACCATCACTCATAGAAGAAACACATGATTTCAGGTACAGTGAATGACCTCCTAAGTCAAGTTATTTTTGGAAACCAAACAAAGCAGGCCAGTTACATTTAGACAAAGAGACTATGCAGCTGAGTCATTATGGTCTGAAAGAAGAGAAAGTGATCATCATTACAGGGGATACCTCCAGGGAGTTGTCTGGTCCAACAACAGAAGCGAATGGCTGTGGAATGCATGCAAAACCCTTGGTGAACTGAGAACAAGAGGACTCAGCTTGGCAATTCAGTATAAATCAAGCATTATTTTCTATGCCCAATACACAGAAAAGGGAGATTTTTACTTAATGGTTCTGTGAGGTGTGGCATAGTGCTGTTACGGTACTTGTCCCGAAGATGTGGAGGCTTAGTGATTTAACTAGATAAAATCCCACTCGGGTTTGAAGATCAGAGAAGCAACCCACATCCCCGTTAGGAATGACAGCCATGGAAGTAGCTGTTAAGACCAAGCAAATGCCCTGATCCATCTGCATTGTAGAAGATGCTTTCATGTTGGGGTGACTCATGACCTGGAGAATATGCAGCAGAGAGTTCACAGAGAAGTTCAGTATTCCAAAATCCCTTTGTTGATTCATAAAACTTGGGTTTCATCTTTCTTTTTCTTCAGAAAATTTGTATCCCACCTTCCTAAGGCATTTACATTGCAGCTTACAACAATTAAAATACAGTGGTTTTATTTTTTTAAAAAACACTTCTTCTTCTTCTTCTTCTTCTTCTTCTTCTTCTTCTTCTTCTTCTTCTTCTTCTTCTTCTTCCACTCGTATCCAAGTAACATTGACTTCCATGAACATGGTCTTAATGGTGAGTCCGTAAGTGACCATGAAGGCCATTTCTGGATCCACACGTCCTTCCACTGTGGGGACACAGGTCTCCGAGCGGGAGTTGATCACGGTGAGGGTTTGCCAAACATGCCTTCCTCTTAGCATGCTTCTCCCCTTTGTCCTGAGTTTGAGCGTCTTGAAAGCCCATGACACCTTTAGCAAAGGCTGTTCTCCAATTGGAGCGCTCGCAGGCCAGTGTTTCCCAGTTGCTGGTGTTTATGCTACATTTTTAAAGATTTGCCTTGAGAGAGCCTTTAAACCTCTTCTATTGACCACCAGCATTATGCTTTCCATTTTTTAAATTCGGAATAGAGTAGTTGCTTTGGAAGATGATAATCAGGCATCCACACAACATGACCGGTCTAACGAAGATGATGTTGAAGAATCAATAAAGAATACAACAACAACATAACAACAGAAACAAGCTCAGCAGATAAAAAAAGCTAAACGGAGTTTGTCATGTCATGTGCTAGGGAAGACAAAAGCTTTTCAGAACAGAAACATTTACACTAATTGGTGGAACATAGTAAAGGAGGAGTCCTACTGAACTTTCTGGGATCTGGTCATTTGCCTTATATGGAGTCTGACCATTTGCCCATCTAGCACACAGTGCTGTCTTCTCTGATTGGCAATGGCTCTCTAGGGTCCCCGGTAGACTTCTTTTTGAGCAATGTCACTTAATACGCTTTTAAGTGAAGCTGCTGCAGATTGAGCTTGGTACCTTCTACATGCAATGCATAAGCTTTGTCACTCAGCTACAGCTTCTTACAAATTGCCCGTCAGCTTTAAGCTGATAAGGAACCCAGGTGAGTAGCCAATATGATGGACGCAGGTGGCGCTGTGGGTTAAACCACAGAGCCTAGGGCTTGCTGATCAGAAGGCCGGCGGTTCGAATCCCTGCGACGGGGTGAGCTCCCGTTGCTCAGTCCCAGCTCCTGCCAACCTAGCAGTTCGAAAGCACGTCAAAGTGCAAGTAGATAAATAGGGACCGCTACAGTGGGAAGGTAAACGGTGTTTCCGTGTGCTGCTCTGGTTTGCCAGAAGCAGCTTTGTCATGCTGGCCACATGACCTGGAAGCTGTACGCCGGCTCCCTCGGCCAATAATGCGAGATGAGCGCGCAACCCCAGAGTCGGTCACGACTGAACCTAATGGTCAGGGGTCCCTTTACATTTACCTTTTAAGCCTATCATAGTGTGGCCAGTGTGGTGTAGTGGTTAAGAGCGGTAGACTTGTAATCTGGGGAACCGGGTTCGCGTCTCCGCTCCTCCACATGCAGCTGCTGGGTGACCTTGGGCTAGTCACACTTCTCTGAAGTCTCTCAGCCCCACTCACCTCACAGAGTGTTTGTTATGGGGGAGGAAGGGAAAGGAGAATGTTTGCCACTTTGAGACTCCTTTGGGTAGTGATAAAGCTGGATATCAAATCCAAACTCTTCTTCTTCTTCGATTGTGGGGGTGGGAGGTTGGTCGACAAGGGCGCTGGTGACGTTTGCACAGAAAGCTACCTTTCCTTGTGCCCACTCCACAACTCCCTACCCTCTGCAGCAAAGGGATCGCTCTCCTCCATGATGAGCAGGTGAGATTCTCTGCAACTACCTTGCTCCCCAGAGGTGTTTGGATTGTTAGCATCACTGGCAGAACCCACTTCAGCGCCAGCTGCATCTTGGCAACTGCTCTAACCTTTTCACTTGAAACTGAAAGTGATTTCCCAGGCCTCTGCTGTGTTGCCTTGGGGTGGATGGTAAGGGGTTCCTGCTGGCAGTCCTCTCTCCTCTTATTTCCCTCTTGGAGTTGCCCTTTAAAGGACCCTGTTGAATGCCTCTCTTCCTACATGAGAGCAAAAGCCTGCGAGAAGAGGGTGGGTGGGCGTGGCTGGTTTTGGTTCCTCTCATCTGCAGCGCAAGCTGTGTGGTTTGCACATCTCCCCAGTGGAATAGGCCCGGCACAGCTATAAATCACCGGACGTGGATACAAAACCGTTACCTAGTTATGTGTGTGTGTGTGTCTCCCTCCCTCCGCTGAGACTAACTGTAATCTTCTCTTCTCTCTCACCCTCCATCAGAAATGGCGATGCTACTGAAAATGAGCAGATGCCCACAAGACACAGCACGATATCTCCTGAGTGCAAATGAGGTAGGGGGCTTCACTGAAAACCAATCCTCTTCCCTCAGTTATGGCAAATGTCCCCACCCACTTGAAAGCCGGGGAAGGGCGGGGAGATAGAGGGGCTGAAGGGACAGAGGTCGGGACTCAGGGGGTTCCAGAGAGATGGCATCTGTTTAAAATGGTTCACATTGATCCTCCGAGTGGCTAGAAGCTCAGCTGCAGGGTGCCAGAATGGTGGGAAGCAGTGAATTTTGCAGATGAGAGAGCCTTGACATTTTTGCAGGCTGCTTTCTCTTTGCTCTGCACAGGAGTTCCTCTGGTAGGTGGAAGCTGGCAGGGCGAGGGTGGGGAGGGCGGGAGGGTATGATCTGTTGATCACCACAGAGGAATCACAGGGCTACACAGGCTCAGAGGATTGAAGAGACCGTCCACAGGGAAGCTAGATGGAGAAAACAGCTGTTGGTTTTTGGTGAAAGGATGTTGCTATGTGTAACCCTCCCTCAACAGTCTGACCAATGTTGCATAGCGAAGCGGAGGATAGGGCAAGAAGGAGGAGCAGGGGGACATACCTCTAAAGAAGCTTTCAAGAAACAGAAAGAGAGAGGGAGTTTTCAAAACAAAAGCTCTCCAGAGGTCTAATAGGTTGTTGCTGCTGGAACATGACTCCTGGGTGCTGATCTCAGTTTGGCAGGGTGTGTGTCTGTGGAAGAGAGCCTTGTTTTCGTTCCTTTCTCAACCACAGCTCAGAACGTGGAGTCTGATCTACCGATACAGGAAGAGGCTACTTTTGGAAGGAAGTCACATGATAATAGGGAAGGATGTTTCGGGGTGCAGGACTTCTGGAACGCACTCCTGAGTCTGGGGTGATTGTTCTCCTTGTGGTTTCAATGAGAACTTATAGGGGAAGGAGCAAAGATCTGTGAAAGGCCTTGTGTTCTGACCTACAGCCATGGTCTCTCTTCCATCCCAGTTCAACCTTCTCTTGGGTGAGAAGGAACTGCATGATGGGCCGTGGAGAAGGACAATTTGGCCCAGCAGTTTCAGAATCACAGCTTGCTGGAAGAGCGATGTTCAAATCCCACTGCAGAACTACTTTGGCAGCCTGTTTTCCAGTCTGCCTCGGTTTTCCCATTTGTGGAAAAGGGAACAAAGCGCCCATTGCCTTCCACAGCATGGGGAAATTGAGTGTATCGCAGCAGAACTTTTTGGTTTCTTCTTGAATAGGGAATAGCTATTGAACCCATTGAAATCTGTAGTGCCAGATTTACACTACAGATTTCAATGGATTCAATAGCTATTCCCTCCCCATGGGGAGCCCTGGGAATGATAGTTTTGTGTGAAGGGGGTTAGCAACCCCTCCCCCTAAGAGGGAAATCATCAGCATCTTCAGCAAACTACAATTTTCAAGATTATTTAAGGGAAGACCGAGAAATTGCTTGAGGGCGGGCTTCTTCTGGGGGGAGCTGTCTAGGCAGGTAGGATCAAAGTCCTTAGGCAGTAGCTGCCCAGTCTGCCCCCACCCCAACCCTTGTAGTTCCAATATGCCTGAATGGATTCTCAGGTGCGCAACACATCTCTGGGATACTTGCTAGAGTAGGGAAGTAATAATGTTCAGGACGTCTGTGACAAAAATATATATTCTCAGTTATATATATTTTAAAAAAACAACAACCCAAAGCTAAGTTCAGACTTGCCTCAGGCAGACAAACAGCTATCAGGTATGTTCCATTTAGAAGTCTTCAATGTTGGAATAACTGTGGGTCTCTTTATAATAGAAGGAGCTCAGTTGTTTTTTAGTTGGATGAGTAATTCTGTCTGGGGCTTACCAAGCTAGTGCCAAGAGATCACACTAGAGCCTAAGTTGAACAATACAGGAATATTTACAGGTAGGTAGCCGTGTTGGTCTGACGCAGTCGAAACAAAATAAAAAAATTCCTTCCAGCAGCACCTTAAAGACCAACTAAGTTTTTATTTTGGTATGAAGAATCTGAAGAAGTATCTGAAGAAGTGTGCATGCACACAAAAGCTCATACCAAAATAAAAACTTAGTTGGTCTTTTAGGTGCTGCTGGAAGGAATTTTTTAAATTTTGTTTCGAGTACAGGAATATGGCACCTGATTGGGCATGATATGCCATTAAATAACTCAGTTGTGTGTGCAACTTCCAATCTAATGCTTTTACATGCAAAATGGGCAAGTGCAAGTTCAGTTGTGAGGGCAGCTATTTTTGAGTTCCCTGACCTAGCTGTGAACACTCGCTTACTCCACAGTTGCCATCTTGCTCTCTGTGCCCGCTGATTCTTGAATACCAGGGAATCAACTTTCAGCTTCAGATCTAAAGGTGATTCTCTTTTGAGAGAGATCTGCCCTTTCTCCCTTTGGGCAATTCAGCATGCATGTATGGGCACCACCTCAAACCCCTGCAAGAGAACCAGAGTCTGGCCCAGGGGTCAGCAAACTTTTTCAGCAGAGGGCCGGTCCACTGTCCCTCAGGCCTTGTGGGGGGCCGGACTATATTTTGAAAAATATATATATATAAACGAATTCCTATGCCCCACAAATAACCCAGAGATGCATTTTAAATGAAGGCACACATTCTACTCATGTAAAAACACCAGGCAGGCCCCACAAATAACCCAGAGATGCATTTTAAATAAAAGGACACATTCTACTCATGTAAACATGCTGATTCCCCAGACCGTCCGCGGGCCGGATTTAGAAGGTGATTGGGCCGCATCCGGCCCCCGGCCCTTAATTTGGGTACCCCTGGTCTGGAATGTACATTCTGGATTTCAGTCGGAGCAATTTCATTTGGAACTAGAATCAGTTTACCTGGCATGGCTGGCTCTTATTCCAAGTGTGTCCCTTGCCAATATTGCAGAGGATGTTGGAGGGCAACTAATGGATGGTCCACCACTGGGTGTGCTCAGCACAGCATCCTCTTCGATGTTGCAGGGATGCTGTTGTCTGTGGGGGGGGGCAACTTGTGGATCCCGTGCAGCTTCACATAATCTGAGAGTTCTGCTCCAGCACTTTCTTCATTGTTCCAAGGAAGCTACTGTGTGGTGTGTGTGTGTGGGGGGGGGTCTTCTCTCTCTCTCTCTCTCTCTCTCTCTCTCTCTCTCTCTCTCTCTCTCTCTCTCTCTCTCTCTCTCTTCCCCCTCTCTCTTAGAATCACAGAATTTCAGAGTTGGAAGGGACCCGGGGGTCATCTAGTCCAACCCCCTGCAATGCAGGGATCTTTAGCCCAACGTGGTGCTTGAACCCACGACCCTGAGATTAAGAGCTGTCATGCTGTACTGACGGAGCTATCCCAGCTCTTTCCTCCTCCTTCCACCATCTCCCTTATCTCCCACCACCCCGCTTTCTGGGGCAGGATGCGCGAGACATTTCTCTACCACCTGTTCTACGCCTTCCCCTAAATGGCGCCTTTCCTCGCTTTATCTTCTCCCTGGGCTGCTGGGTGGTCTAAATGCCCATCTGAATGGGCGTCTGCAGCGGGGGGGCGGGGGGGGCGGGGAAGGGTTCACCGTCGGGAGATAAAGGAAAGGGAGAAGAAGCAAAGATTCAGAGGGGGGCGCTTCTTCTTCTCTCCTTCGCGCATTTCGTTTTGCCCATCGTTACCTCCCCACGCAGCTTCTCCACAGTGTGTGTGTGTTTGGGGGGGGGGTTCTAAGCGGAGCAGGGAGGAGCGCGCCTCCGTGATGGCTCGCCGCTGCCAACCAATGAGCGGGGGCCCTGTCAGTCTTGGGTGGGGGGGCTCATAAAAGCTTCTGGCCCGGCAGGTGGGGGGCCACTGAGGGGCTGCGCGGGCGGCGGAGCGAGCCCAGCTGCGGCGGCCGGGGCCCCCGACGGACTAGCGCCTCGCTCGCGGCCAAGGACAGGCCCCGAGGGGGGGGCCCGGAGAAGAGAGCGCCCGCCCATCCCCCTCTTTCCCCCTCCCTCGCCAAAATCCCCGGGTGTAAATAGTCAAGGGCGTTTAAAGGACCATTGTGTGAATCTCCGCGAGTCGCTCGCCTCCCGTCCGTCCCTCCTCCGTTTCCCCCCTTTTTAATTTCCCCCCTTAAAAAAAATAATCCGCCCCTTTCTCTCTCTCGTTCTACTCCCCCCCTCCCGCGTTCTTTTCTTTTTCTGTTTTCTCCGCTCCGTTCTCCTCTCCTTTTAACATTCCTCACGGATCCCTTCTCCGGGCTAAATCCCGCTTCGACGCCCATCCTTTCTCCTTTCCCTCTTCTTCCGTGCCTTCGCCGCCTCCCTTCTCCTCGGGAGGGAAGCTGGGTTTTTTTATATAAAAAGAAGGGTTTTTATTCCCTCCGCTTCTCCCCCGCCCCCCCGGCAGCAATTTATCCTCACTTCCTCCCTCCCCCCCACCTCACCCGGACGGTTCCCCCCCTATTTTGTATGCGCCACCGTCGCCGGGGGGTCCAACTCGCCATCGATCGGGAAGGCAAGGCGACCCCCGCCCCGTACCCGGGGCCAATCCGTTCCGACCCGCCCCACCCGAGGAGGAGGAGGAAGAAGAAGAAGAAGGGGGCGAAGAAGCCCGATTCTAGAGCCGTCCACGGAGCCGCCGCCGCTGCCCGGCAGGATCCCGGCGCGCCCTAAGCATGGTCACTGTAGGTATTTCGCGGCTCAGGCGCTCCTTTGTATGCTTCGGGGGCGGCGGCGGGCTGGATGGATAAATGGGGGAAGGGGGAAATGTAGCCGAGACGGCGCTCCAGAGAGCCCTGCCCCTCCCCGCTGCTCGTTTGGGGGAGCTTTGGCCTTGAACGGGGAGGTGAAAGAGAAGGCGAAATCTCTGCCGCGGAGGCTCTCCGCGGGCGCATTCGCCCCCTTCGCCAGGGACACGCGCGCGCACACGGGGGGCTCTTTGGAGACTCGGGAGCGTGAAAAGATCCACACGACGCCCTCCACGCCGAGTTGAAAGATTGCGGGCGGGCGGAGAAGGGCTAAAGAGCGTGTTCACACGATCACACACACGTATCTGGACTGTGTCAGCTATAGTACATTGTGCAGGTTGGAGCGAAGGGCGAGCCTCCCTCGGGTTTTCCTTGGGGAGGGTGTGCGTATTCGAGTGCATGGCCGAAGCGGATCTACGGTAGCTGCGTCTCGGAGGATGATGGAATCGACCATAACACACCAAAGCATCTATTCTAATGGGGTGTGTGTTTCCTATGCGTGTGGTTTTTTTTTCCCTTGGAGGAGAAGGGAGGAACAATTATGCAGATACAACAGTCTTTTCCTGCACGCATCCATCACCGTGGAGGTCGTGCAAGAAGGGGAGAGAAGGACATTTTGCGCTCCCCCCCCCCGTGTTGCCTCCGCAGGGTGGCCCAGCTTAAGCCAGATTTCTAGCTCAACGGATTGCAATTTTGGATGCAACCCGACGGATTTCTGGAGAGATCCGAGAGATATTGCGCGTAGGAATTGGGAGGGGAGGCCGTGTCTGGGCGTTCTGTGCGCCTCGGTCGCTTCGGGGTGTGTCTCTCTCGAGCTGGCCGCGGGCAACCGTTGGTGCTTCGCGCACGTCTGGCTGGCTGCCGCCGCCGCCATGCAGGCGCGCGTAAGGCACGCCGCTTTCTGGGCTGGGTGGGATCGCCGCCCGCGGGTCACCTCGTGCTTGACGGGGCCGGGAGGCGCTTGGTGGCCCTCTCCGCATGCCGCCCTCGGGCGCGCATCTCCAAGCGGCTGCTCGGAGCCAAGGAAGGAGCTGCAGCAGCCCCGCTGCCTCCGTCAATGGGGCCTTGGAGAGGGGAAGGGCAAGCGGCGAAATGAAAGCAATCCGGCTTGCCACGGGACGGGCGGGGGAGCCGACGATGCCGTTGCAAGGGGGCTTCGTCTAGAACCTGCATTTCTCCGCTGCTGCTGCCGCTGCCGCCGCCCCTCTGCACGCAAGCGGGGGAGGGACGCGCAGCCCTCCTTGGCGCGTTGCATTTTTGTTGCGCGCTTGCAAATGCCATCCTTTTGAAAAGCAGCATCGCGCTCTCCCGCTCCCCCCCCCCACCTCGTCCTTTATCCTAGACTAGAGAGATGTTCCCATCTGGGCCCCACCCCACCCACCGACCCACCCACCCCCCGCGAGCTGGAGAGCGAGTCTGCAGGCAGGGGGAATTGCAGGCGAACAAAAGGAGCTGGCGGCAGCATTTCAGGGAGGGGTTTAAGTGCCTCCCCCGACGCACAATCGGCTTGTACTGAGGCTGTTGCAAATGCTGCCAGGAGGAGGAGGAGGAGACGACGGGGTGGAAATGCGAAAAAGGGATGGGGGGGGGAAGCGTGCGTGTCTCAGGCGGCGGGAGAATAGGGGTGTGAGATGGCGAGGTTGGGTGAGCCGCAGGGAGGAAGGTGGCAAGACCCAGTGGGCTCCGTGTGTGTGTGTGTATGTGTATGCGTGTGCAAGGGAAGCATGGCATGGGTGGGTCTACTCTGTGACCAGACTTCCCTCTGTGCAATATGCTCCTGGTTGCAGGTAGGCGGGGTGGGGGCAGATATGAGTGCCCCTGCTCATGCCACATTTAGTGTTTTAAAAAGCGGAGGAGGAGGGGGGCGCGGACCACCGTAAGGGGAAAACGTAGCCTTTGTAGATGACACAAAGCCATTTTGACCTTGTAGCGGTTGCTCAGTTGTGCACTCCTGCCGTACTGCAATGTGCACCCCACCCTCTGGGAAGCATGGGCATGGAGGGAGAAAGGGGGGAGTGTAGGGCTGGAGTGGTGCTTTCTTTCTGTAATAGCTGTATGCACCGCATCTCACTTGTGGGTGTAAAGGCAGGAGGGGGGGGGTGGTAGAGAGAGAGAAAAAGCCACAGGGTCAGCAATGCAGCAGAGAGAGAGAGAGATGGAGAGGAGGGGGAACTGGTTTCTTAAAGTTACAGTGCAAGAAAATGGCAGCTCGAATAGGCTGTCCCCACTCACACGGGCAGGTTAAAGGGTTGACTTCTGCACTAGGGAAGCCAATCTGTGCCAAGGTTGGGCATGCCGTTTCTGCAGGGCAGTTTGGGATGGGGATCTGTGGGGCCTGGAGCAGGAGGGGGAAGGCCTTAGCTTTCCGCTTGATGCCTGACAGGTTGAGACACCACCACCCCCCTATTCCTAGTGAAACTCCAGCAATCTCCACAATATGCCTTACAGGGCAGAAAAGAGAGACTGTCGCCTACAACCCTTCACACCCTGGTTTAGATTTTGAGGCATTGTGTGTGCGAGAGTGAAAGCGAGAGAGATCTGCAATAGCTCCTTCTACATTTGGGCAGTAGCAGTATTGTCTTCCAAAACGTGGCACAAATGTGGTTACCAACACCCTATTTAAAACAAGCAGCGCAGTTGTGATGCCTTTGTGTGGGTGCCCGTGTGATGTCTAGTTATTAATAACATTTGGCCTACAAAAAGCTTATGGCATCATAAATCAGTCTCCAAGACTGCTAGTTGTCTTTTGTTCCATCAGACTGTCACAGCTGCCCCCTTGGGATTTGGCTAACAAAAAATATTAAATTGGTTGATCTTCCTCTTATGTAAGGTCATTGCTATTTCCACTTCACAGATGGCTAAACTGAGTCTGGCTTCTGATCAGCTGATGGTGACTGGGATTTGAACCCTGAGCCAAGGGCAACCACGCAGTCCATTGGAACCAATTGGCTCCTCTTGGATTTTGTGCTGTGTGTGCGTTTTCCTTATGGAACTGCATGCTCTGTGTCTTCAGTCAACCTCTGGGTGAATAATTCTATCACGTGGGCTTCCTAAGGCTGTGAGATGAAATACAGATCATGTAGAAACATAGAGTAGCAGGGTCATCTAGTGCAACCCCCTGCAATGCAGGAACCTAAACTAAAGCATCCATAAACCTCTGCTTTAAAACCTCCAGTTAAGGAGCAGAACTGAAATCCTGCAGGGTGTAGCTAAAATGGCCTTGACCAGTAGATGCTCTAAGCCTTGTCCTTTAAGCTGGCAAGGAGTGTGCGGTCTGTCAGTCATTCCAGAAGGCTCTGCTCTCTCTCCCCCCCTTTATTCCCCTATTTTTTGCCACGTATGCTTTCTAAGGCTCTCTGCTGCCCACCAAAAGACCCCTTTAGCTCCTGGGTCTTTTCTCCCACCCATCCCCTAGGGGCAAAAGCCAATCCTGGATCAGTCCTGATGGGAAAGAAAGGCTAAGGGAGAAGGGGCGATTACAAGGAGACACAGGAAATGGCCCAGGATGTTTTAGCCTCATTGCAGGAAGGACTCAAAAGGTTCTCCCTCTGCCGAGGGCCTAATCCCTTCCCATGTCAGAAGGCCTCACCCAAAGCTTTTAGTGTGGTGCTAGCAGCCAGGGGCAGGTTGGTGGGGTGGAGCAGGAATTCCCCCCCCCCCCAGTAGCAAGTTCAGATAGGAAATTGGCCCTTTGGGGGTTCCATCCCTGTTTCCAGCCAAGGAGGGAGCCAGCCGGCTGGGAGCCAGACCTCCTCGTCGTTTCTGTTAGTCGTTATGCGCAGCTTGGGGAACGGGACTTAATTGTGTTGTGTGAGATGGTCGCAGCTGCTGTGCTTCACCAGTTGGCATGGCTGAAGCCTGGCCCAGGCTCTGTAAATAAACATGCTGTTTTTCACTCCTCGCTTTTCTTGTTTCTCCACGTCTTAAGGCGCAAGTGGCAGCAGCCTCTCCGTTCTCCCCCTCCTCCCTGACCCTAGTAAATCAGGGCTAGAGGCAGGGGAAGCGTGGCATTCAACTAAGTGCTCCCATGCCATGGGGTGGGGGGAGAACTCCACAGCAGCTTACAGGGTGAGCCGTGTCCATTATTTTCAGTGGGTCTGCTCTGAGTAAGACTTGAGCTGAATAAAGTTGATGTTTTCTCAGTGTTACCAAATGGCTTTGTAATTAGTAGCCAACAAATGACCTTGTCACTTGGGCTGCTTGTGGTTTATATGGCTAGACTGCTACACGCCAGAAGTCTGTGACTCCCTGAGCACGTAATCTTGTGCAATATCTTGGATCTGGTACAAAGCGCACGTTCTTGAGAAATTCACCACTGAAATCTTGGAGGGTCTTTCATATGGAAACATGGAGTAGGTATCACTGACTTGGCTGGTCATCCCAGTGTTATTATCTTACTTCTGGGTTCTAGGCATGCCTTGCTATTTCTCCTAAGGCTTCTCCTTAGGACACTTAGGACAAACAAAGCAAAAACCACAAAAGGAAAAACCAAGGAAAAACCACAAAAGTCTACAAAAGCAAATACTTGTTTCAGTACAAAGTGTGCCAGTTTGGAATTTATTTGTGTGTGTGAAATTTGCACACTGAACCTGGATAAGGGACCCCTCACCGTTAGGTCCAGTCGCGGACAACTCTGGGGTTGCGGCGCTCATCTCGCGTTATTGGCCGAGGTAGCCGGCGTACAGCTTCCAGGTCATGTGGCCAGCATGACAAAGCTGCTTCTGGCGAACCAGAGCAGCACACGGAAACACCGTTTACCTTCCCGCCGGAGCGGTACCTGTTTATGTACTTGCACATTGTGCTTTCGAACTGCTAGGTTGGCAAGAGCAGGGACAGACGGGAGCTCACCCTGTCGCGGGGATTCGAACCACCGACCTTCTGATCGGCAAGCCCTAGGCTCTGTGGTGTAGACCACAGCACCACCCGCATGGTATGGATAGATCTGATTATCAGGTGGGGAACCTGTGGCTTTCTGGATGCTGTTGGACTCTGACTCCCATCATCCACAGCCAGTATGGCTAGCAAGTAGGGATGATGGGAGTTGTAATCCAACATTTGGAGGGGTTCTTTAGCAGTGTCCCCCATCTTCTGATTAAGGCCATCAGGAGTTCACAGGTGACCTAGCAAGTCACTTGGAGACAGGCAGGCAGCACGTGCTCCAGGATTAATTTTAACACATCACCTGTAATCATTCGAAATTTGGCAGGTGCATTTTGCACCTGCCTGTCAACCACTTGTGACCAAGTTAAGACGCCAGGCGCCAGGATGCCACCTGACATCACCATCTGGAGGTGCCTGCCATTGGGTTTTAAGTGTTCCTCATAGCCTACCACCTTGAGCTTTTGGGGTTGGCCCTGCAGCAACCTGATAGATTTGCTGGTCTTCCACTCTTACAACATCTTGATGATGTTCCACATCCACTCAAAAATACCCACACCTAATAAGAACCCCATGATCATGTGCAGAGATTATGTCCTCTGTGCTTTCTTGAGACATTATTGTGGTTGCCATTAGCTGTTTTGTGTGGTGCATTTTTTTTTGTCTTAGGGAGACTGATGTGCATGTGATTTTCACCTCTCCTTGGGGTAGCTGGTCTTTAATACAGCTCTTCACGCTCTCTGGTTGTTTCATGCAAGCCCAGGGTGGTTTTTGGGGGCCATTCAGGTTGTTTTCTCCCTGGAAAAGACCCTGATGTTGGGAAAGATTGAGGGCGCTAGGAGAAGGGGACGACAGAGGACGAGATGGTTGGACAGTGTTCTCGAAGCTACGAACATGAGTTTGACCAAACTGCAGGAGGCAGTGGAAGACAGGAGTGCCTGGCGTGCTCTGGTCCATGGGGTCACGAAGAGTCGGACACGGCCAAACAACTACAAGGTTGTTTTCAGTTGGCTTTTGATGATCAGCGTCTCTTGTCTCATCTTTTCAGTGGTTGTGATGGTTCTTGGCAGATGCAGTTTTCTGAGGGTTGTCTTGTTAATTCTGCTCCTGGAACTAGAGTCGCAAGGGAGGGAATAGACCTTGTAGTCTGGATCGGCCACTCTGTAACTAAACCACATCCAACAGATGCCTCTCCTTGAAAGGTTCCTACAGTTTTTTTGGAAATATGAAACACTTAGAACACTCCAAAGCACTGTGATTTATATGCTCAATAATATTATAGACAGCTGGTTCCATTATGCACTAGGAGGTTCCCCCCATTGTGTCTGTGTGTCTTCTAAAGCTACCTGCTTATAGGTACTCCATGAATAATTGCAGCCCTTTGTTGTTTTGGCATCTTTCTCATGGTGGCTGAAAAGGATGCTTGTTTCTTCTGGCCTTTGGTTGCTATGCTGGGCTTGCATGTGCATGAACTTGCATTCGTTTCTAGTTAGCCTTTTCCCGTAGCTCATCATCTTGCTGCGCCCCTGTTCCAATTGTGCCCCAGACCACATTCCTTTTGGGGGGCTCAGGCAGATGCGGCCACCAGGAACTCTTGCAGAAGGGATGCCCTCGCTAACTTCCGTTTGGTGGGACTTTCCCTGCAGCTTCAAGCCATTCACTCTTCTTGCACCTGGATGCATCCCTGGTTCTTCCTTCCCTTCCTTGTCTGTCTTCTAAAGTCCGACTCAAAGCACTCTGGCCCTGTGACTGCCATGGCTCAAGAGGCTGCCATCTTCCGTGGCTTTCAGCCACAACTCATTAAGTTCTATCCCAGGACACTTCAGATTCAGCACCATGGAAGCTCAGATTCTCAGAACGAAACTAATGATGTGAAGATCAAGTTGCTCAAATGTGTCTATTTTGCACAATAGGCTCTGTGCTCAGGATTTTGGTGTCCAGGATTTATATATGATGCCGAGCAGGGGAACAGAAAGCATGAAGGACATAGAGGGCATCGGGACTACACAACGGATGCAGTGATTGATACCCAACCCTGACCATTGGAAGCTCATTCCACCTTTGGCTTCAGATGTTTAGTTTAACCGGATCCTGCACACATGGTTTTTAGTGAAAACCTAGAGCCGTATTTGCTGCATTTAAAACAAAATCTGTGGCAACTTAAAGATGAAAAGAATGAAGGAGGACGATCTTTTCATAGCTGGGGAGGGCAATAAAGCAAATCTGGATCTTCTGGTGGATCACTGGATGATTTGCAGCAGAACGAATGGCAAGAGTTTCTGACTCTTAATTGTTAATAGCAACAACAAAATGGCATCCCTCCAGCCTTCTAAAGTAGGCCAATCCCCTGAGCTGCAGTAACTCACTCCGGTACAGATTTGTATGTTTATGTGCAGATCATCTCCATGCTTGAGTCCTGGGTCCCAGTAGGCTCTTCCCCTGACCTACCATGTTCCGCTGGCTGGGCCCTCACCATCGAGCCTCTATTTTGCATTTTGCATTTGGCTTTGGTTGGTTCTCCTTAGGATTTGAATGAAAACAACAACAAAGTAGAGCCCACAATCCTGAAGCTTGTCCTTGCCCTGGGCTTGGAGGCATTTTAACCAGACGCACAAAGTGTTCTGTAATCCAAGCACTTTTAATCAGGTTGGACTCTCGTAGCCCCTGAAAGTGGATGCCACAATAAATCTGTGGGTCTTTCAGAGTCTCTTCCAGGGCTTACTCTCAGGTAAGTGTGCATAGGATCGTAGCCAGAGACTCAAACCTTCAGATTTTAGAGATGTAAGTTTAACACCTTATTGTTCATCGTGACCCCAGTTTGACCCAAGAGTTTATTTTGCCCCCCTCTGGGGCTTTGGAGATCTTTGGTGAGGGTGATGGGAGAGAGCTGCTTCTGAGAGCCCCGTCCCAGCGCAACAGCCATAATGTTCATGGTGCTGTGCAGACGCATCGTTGGGCAGTTGCACTACTAAGTTGGCAATGGCTGCAGCCTGGAGTTCCTGAGGCGTAGCTGGAAAACGTCTCCCCCCTGCAGCCCCTCCTTCATTTTTAAACCCACTCAATGGGCACCGTCGGACTGAGCAAGGCAGCTGGGCCTTATCACGCAGGGAGCATCGCGGCCTGGCCTCACAGCACCCTGAATGCTCAATTTCACGCTGTGCATGAAATATTCAGTGCTTGCTGCCATGTTTGCGTGAGAGGGAGCAGGCGCACGATTTCTCCTCCCCCGCCGCTGTGCCTTCTGCCTATCCATTATTCAGCGGCTTTCATCAGGTCCCTTGGCCCTGCCTCACAGACAGGCAGAAAGGGGGGGGGTCTCCTCCTTTCTGCCCTCAAATCTCTTCCCTTTTTTTCCTCCCCCGCCTACCGCCCCCAGCTGTTCCATCACAGCGGCTTCCCTCGTGCTTTCAGCAACGACCATCATCTAAAGGGCAAGCGACTTGGCCAGTTCTGGTGACCAGGGCTCCTCCTCAGTGCTGTCCTGAGAGAAGAGAGCGGGGGGGGGGTTTGTTGTCTAAGGGGATGCCTGGGAGCAGTGGGCAAGCAGGCGGGCACCGGCAAGAGTGAGGCTGGGGGGCCAGAACTCCTCTGAGTTCTGCTGCCAGCTCTAGGAGGAGAGGAGTGGAAAGAGCACTGCTTGTTATATAACTGCTGCAAAGCTCCACTGGACAAATCGAAATGACTCAGCAGCTTGCCTTCCGCTGTCTTCTCTGAACAGTAGGGAAACTCTGGTATCTGCTCCAGATCACAACCCAAGTGTTGACAGATGTGCAAACGATGGCGGCCGCTCTCCCGTGCATGAGGGTGCAGTCCATTTGATGGCGATGTTTGTTTTTTAATATATATATTCTTGCTCCTCGTACCTTTGTTAAGCTCCAAGGACATCAGGGCAGGGGGTATATACGATCTCCTCGCTTCCCCTCCTCCTTTTAAATAATAGTCACAGCGACCTTGTAAAATAGGTAGGCTGAGATGGAGCCTGGCCCAAGGTCATTTGCTGAGGTTTGAGGTCAAATGGGAATGAACCCAGCACTCCCCTGTCTCCGGGTCCAGTACATTATCTGATTGATGGATTATGTGTGTGGGCAAGTTCTCTTCTGTGCTGAAGGACAGTTCCCTATTGGCGCGGCACATCTTCCAGATCTTGGAGAAGAAGCACAAGGATGCTACACACAATTCCATGTGCCTCCTCTCTATAGGATTTGTTAGGCACCATGCCTTGTGCTTGTGCATCATTACAAGATGTTTATCTACTCCAAGATTGTGATTTTGTGTGTTACCTGACAGTCAGTTGTGATGTCCCATCTCTTCATATCGATCCTGGCATGCACTGAATCCAGTTCGACTGACCCCAGAATGCTAGGCTTTGAAACTTTTCAATGGTGAGAGCACTTCCTGATCTGTCGATAAAAAAAAGCAAGAAGGGGGTGGTGTGGAAAAGGAAGGGGGTGATCCGAGAGGTACTAATGTTGCTCAGAATGTGAGAGTAATGAGGTGCCCATTTGCATTTCCTGTAGTCAAATCCAGGTATCCACAAAGCAGCATGTAGCATCAGAAGCAGCATTTAGTGCACATGTGGCTGAAACTTCACAATGCATTGCAGACTCCGCATTCCCCCCCCCCTAGCACAGTATTGGAGGCTTCCAGCAACTAAACCTTATGCAGCCAAATAAGCCTAGGCCTTTATGATCCCTTTGCTGCTGTGAACAAGCAGCGTGTGGGGGGGTGCCCACCACAATCTGCATGCCACACAATTGTACATCTTAAAATTTTTTAAGTTCAGCGAAAGTCTTCCGCTTTCTGCTATGATGTGTTGTCTGCTAATATGTCACAAGAAAAGTTGCAAGGTGTCTTCTTTTTGGTTTTGAATACTTAAAAATATGCATACGTAGCTCAGTGTGTTGACAGATGATTAAGCGGGCATTGCTTTTCCAGTCACTTGAAAGGGGTTTAATTGCTCCCAACCAGTTAATTGGTTTAATGTTGCAGACCTACTGAGAACAGGTTTAGAAGCTAAAAAGGGTTGGCTGAGTGGAAGCCCTTCAGTCAAGCTAGGGACCTGACCGGCACTCTACCGAAATCCCTGTCCAGCAGCTGAAATGCTAGTCAGTGCTCTTGCCAGTCTAAAGGTTCTCAGAGGGAGCAGATCTATGGGCTGCTGGTTGCATGATAATTTCATATTGCAGACCTTCACTCATGAACAAAGTTAGTGCATGATCTAATGCTGAGTGAGACATTAAGCTTTCCTGGTGTGTGTTTTGCATGTCATTTTCTCAAATTATAATCTCAGAGCCATATTCATGTATGCACACATGCGCTTTGTAAGGTGAGATTGATAGGCCCCCCTTCCCCTCCCACCCCAGTGTATGTATGCTTGGAAGACAGATCCTTGCTTCTGCTTTCAGATACCTGTGCTGGTCTGGAAAGAGAAGATTTACATTTTCCCTTTACAAAATGTATGCTTTAATGTATGCTTTAAAGAGGGACCCAGGTGGCGCTGTGGTTAAACCACTGAGCCTAGGGCTTGCTGATCAGAAGGTCGGCGGTTCGAATCCCTGTGACGGGGTGAGCTCCCGTTGCTCGGTCCCAGCTCCTGCCAACCTAGCAGTTCGAAAGCACGTCAAAATGCAAGTAGATAAATAGGAACCGCTACAGCGGGAAGGTAAACGGCGTTTCCATGTGCTGCTCTGGTTTGCCAGAAGCGGCTTTGTCATGCTGGCCACATGACCTGGAAACTATACGCCGGCTCCCTCGGCCAATAATGCGAGATGAGCGCGCAACCCCAGAGTCGGTCACGACTGGACCTAATGGTCAGGGGTTCCTTTACCTTTACCTTTTATGCTTTAAAGAGCTATTTTCTCTTAACAAAATGCAGACAACCTTCCCTCTTTTTTGTGTGCCGCTTGTGTAATAATATTGAACTTTCCAAAGGGCAGCGCAGTGGAAGGAAGGAAAGGCAAACAATACCATATAGAATTTATTCAAGAAAGTTACTTCCTGTGCAGATACGCTGAGCAAAAATCTGTTTACTATATAGATTTAAAGACTCTGGATTAGTGAGGATCCGAGGAACCATATGTGAGTGGGTGTCTACTCCCCCATTTTATGCTACGAGGAAATGGTCCACCCAGTTTGACACCATATTGCTCAAACTTCCTCCCCCAGGATAGGTTGGGGGGGGGAGAGAGAAGCTGGGTTTCCCTCCCTTAAAGAATTGGGGAGTGTGAAGGGAAGGGGAGGGAATGTAGCTGCCATGACTAGGACTGTAGCCCCTATGTTCAGCTTCTGATCAATAATAATAATAATAATAATAATAATAATAATAATAATAATTTTATACCCTGCCCATAGGGACCCAGGTGGCGCTGTGGGTTAAACCACAGAGTCTAGGGCTTGCTGATCAGAAGGTCGGCGGTTCGAATCCCTGCCGGTGAGCTCCTGTTGCTCGGTCCCAGCTCCTGCCCACCTAGCAGTTCGAAAGCATATTAAAGTGAAAGTAGATAAATAGGGACCGCTCCGGCGGGAAGGTCAACGGCGTTTCCATGCGCTGCTCTGGTTCGCCAGAAGCAGCTTTGTCATGTTGGCCACATGACCCGGAAGCTGTCTGCGGACAAATGCCAGCTCCCTTGGCCTATAGAGCGAGATGAGTGCCGCAACCCCAGAGTCGGACACGACTGGACCTGATGGTCAGGGGCCCCTTTACCTTTACCTTTTTTTACCCTGCCCATCTGGCTGGGTTTCCCCAGCCACTCTGGGCAGTTTGCAGCACATAAAAAAATTGTAAAACAATACAGGGTTGCCTTCAGATTTCTTCTAAAAGTCAGATAGTTGTTTATTTCCTTGACATCTGATGGGAGGGCATTCCGCAGGGCGGGCGCCACTACCGAGAAGGCCCTCTGCCTGGTTCCCTGTAACCTCACTTCTTGCAGTGAGGGAACCGCCAGAAGGTCCTCGGAGCTGGACCTCAGTGTCTGGGCTGAACAATGCGGGTGGAGAAGCTCCTCCGGGTATACTGGGCCAAGGTCGTTTGACTGGGTGCAATTGGGATCAAGGGATCCAACAAGATATGGCAGCAAGGAATACATTTTTGTAAGCTACTATAAAGCAGACCTTCTGCAGCCTCCTGGTTACTTGATCCAGGACCTGAGAGCTAAGACTTCAGTGGGCTTGAACAGAATCCTTTGGGTTGGCCAATTCATTGGAAACAGTGAGACTTTGGGTTTTCGTGAAAGCGAAGCAAGTAGTTATTTAATTTATTACTGTATTTCTTTACTACTGGGGAGGGGCAAAGGCACTGGCTGGGTATATTTCTTCAGTGCTGAAATAACTTGAGCAGCCTCTTTAGTACTACCTGTTTTGACTAGGAGGCGGCATCATTTCTCCATCTTTGGCGGCAAATTATCTTGGACTGTTCCTGAGAATCCCGAAGCAGCACAGAGTTCACTGAGCAGAGCTGTTTGTGGAGGAAGGGGGGAAATAATCTGGTGGTTTTTTTCCACCTCTTTGGACCTGTGGTGGTTTAATACTCGCGGACAGTGCAAAACTTAACTTGTTTCTAGCAGGAACATTTTGAAAATGGCTCTTTTTTTCTGAAGGCTGCTGATCCATTTTTAAAAATCCTAATTGGTTGCCAACCAATTAAGGTTTTTTAAAATGGATCAGCGGTCTATTTTTTGAACATATGAATAGATTTGAATACATTTGCACACTGGAAAACCTCCTTGGATTGTGGAGGAAGCGCGACAGCATCTCAACTGTGAGAGCTTATAATTTAGCTAACAATAGCCGCCAGCCATCGTCAGAAGGAAAATCCATCTTTCTTATTTTCCTCTTCGCCAAAACTGAAGAACGCGCAAGGCCCTCCTCACATTAATCCATTGTGCGATTACCTGGCCGGTAGAGATCGCGGTCTCTTCCTTCACGATGACGCTTCTCGTGCTTTAAAAGACCCGTGAGAATTCCTGCTGGTCATTCCAAACTTAGAATTCGCACAGAGGGTCAAACTGTAGGTCAAAAATGGACGTCACAAAAGTGTGCGTTTGCAATGAGCCACCATGTTTCAGTTGCAGAAAGCAAACCCTGGAAGATCCCAATCCAGGCTGCCACCACCCTATGAGGAGAGGAGATGGATTTCCTTCCCATGCCATTTTCCTGCTGAGCATCAGCAGTACTTGAGTTTGCCCCCGGTAGTTCTCTTTGTAGTTAACAGCGGTGTCCGGGCAATTGTGGTGGTGCATGTTGAGGGGTGGGGGTGGGGACATTGTTGTTGTTTAGTCGTTTCGTCGTGTCTGACTCTTCGTGACCCCATGGACCATAGCACGCCAGGCACTCCTGTCTTGCACTGCCTCCCGCAGTTTGGTCAAACTCATGTTCCTAGCTTCGAGAACACTGTCCAACCATCTTGTCCTCTGTCGTCCCCTTCTCCTAGTGCCCTCAATCTTTCCCAACATCAGGGTCTTTTCCAAGGATTCTTCTCTTCTCATGAGGTGGCCAAAGTATTGGAGCCTCAGCTTCAGGATCTGTCCTTCCAGTGAGCACTCAGGGCTGATTTCCTTCAGAATTGATAGGTTTGATCTTCTTGCAGTCCATGGGACTCTCAAGAGTCTCCTCCAGCACCATAATTCAAAAGCATCAATTCTTCAGCGATCAGCCTTCTTTATGGTCCAGCTCTCACTTCCATACATCACTACTGGGAAAACCAAAGCTTTAACTATACGGGTGGGGACATAGCAGGTCCTAATCCACATCAGGGCTCCATAGCAGGTTCCTTTGGAGGAAATAATGGTTGCAACATCAGTGTTGCCACCAGTGGCGCCAACTTGAACAAAATATTGGGGGAGCCTTCCCCTGGCAGAGGCTGCCCCACCTTTCTTCCTTACCTGGCTCCAGGCATGAGAGGCGGCACTGCTCGGGCTGGGGCTGGGGCTGAGAGGCTGAGCCAGGGGGCTCACGGGGGGGACAACGGCAGGCCCAGCCTGCAAACACTCCCTCCTCTCCACTCCTGGACACCAGCAGGCATCCAAGTCCCCTCCATGGCAGGGGGCTTGCGAGGCACTTGGTTCCAGGCTGAGGCCACCAGAGGAGAGGAAGGAAGGAGCCTCGGGAGAAAGGGAGAAGGGTGGGCAATTGGGGGTCTTACCTGTGCTGTTATGCCGCAGCGGTGGAAAAGGAGGCTGAGGCAGCTCGGCATGGTCAGTTTGGGGGGAGCAGTGGATGGGTCTGGGTTCCTTAGAGTTGATGTCTATGCTTTAAAGCAGGCATAGGCAAACTCGGCCCTCCAGATGTTTTGGGACTACAACTCCCATCATCCCTAGCTAACAGGGCCAGTGGCCAGGGATGATGGGAACTGTAGTCTCAAAACATCTGGAGGGCCAAGTTTGCCTATGCCTGCTTTACAGTGTATGTTTAACTTAATGGTTAGTTTGGCTTTGAAATATAATAATAATAATAATAATAATAATAATAATAATAATAATAATAATAATACACCGCCCATCTGGCTGGGTTTCCCCAGTCACTCTGGGCGGCTCTCAACAGAATATTAAAAACACGATAAAAGATCAAACCTTAAAAATCTTCCCTAAACGGGCCTGCCTTCAGATGTCTTCTAAAAGTCAGATCGTTTATTTCCTTGACATCTAATGGGAGGGGGTTCCACAGGGAGGGTGCCACTACCGAGAAGGCCCTCTGCCTGGTCCCCTGTAACTTGGCTTCTCGCAGCGAGGGAACTGCCAGAAGGCCCTCGGCTCTGGACCTCAGTGTCCAGGCTGAATGATGAGGGTGGAGACGCTCCTTCAGGTATACTGGATCGAGGCCGTTTAGGGCTTTAAAGGTCAGCACCAACACTTTGAATTGTGCTTGGAAATGTACTGGGAGCCAATGTAGGTCTTTCAGGACTTGTGTTATATGGTCTCGGCGGTCACTCTGAAACAGACCTCTGAATAGTAGACCACTTTTGAAAGTGGTGACGAGCTGGTTCTAACTTCACATGTTGTAGTTGGGTACCAACAGCACCCATCAAGTGCTCATAGAATCACAGTATTGTAGAGTTGGAAGGGATCTCAGTGGTCATTTAGTGCAACCCCCTGCAATGTTGGAATCACAGTTAAGGAATCCCTGACAGATGGCCATCCAACCTCTGCTTAAAAACCTCCCGTGAAGGAGGTCCACTACCTTCCATGGGAAGTCCATCCCACAGTCAAACAGCACTTAGAAAGTTCTTCCTTCCTGATGTTTAGTTAGAATCTCCTTTCTTGGAACTTGAATCCATTGGTCCGTCTTCTACCCTCCAGAGCAGGAGAAAACAAGTGTTGAAGGTCCTGCATATGTAAAAAATTGCTTCATGGCCCCTTATAATACTAAGACGCTTCTCCACACTCCCTGCATAACCTCTAAGTACTATAAAGAGGCATTTACCAAATTATAAAGGAATGTGCTCATTACAGGTAGTCCTTGTGTGCAACGTGTAAAATGAGATTTGGCTTAATCTCATGTCTGTTTGAATTTGTTTTGCATCAGTTGTCCAGTAAGATGTATTCAAGGACTTGCAAGACTGCTCATGAACTCTAAGGAGGGATTTAGCCCAACGGGATGAGCACGAATGTGCAGGATCTTCCCTCTCCACTTAATGTTGGAATAGTTTTGGCTAAACTTATTTGACTAAGTTTCAAGTTGTGCTTATAGTACACTTGGTAGCTGAAGGACAAAACATTTGAACCTTCCAGCAAAATCGAAAAGGATAAGGGCAGAATACATCATCATCATCATCATTTTATTTGTAAACCGCCTTTGCACAGTTAAGAACAATGCTCAAGGCGGCTTACAACCTGACAAGATTTACGTAATTACAAAAGTCACAAACAATAAATAAACCACATCAAAAAAATACACAGCCAAATGGAAAACAATTTCCACATAAATCAAAATCTAAAACTAAGAATACAGTATTAATCTCACAGTTTAAAATGACATAGGTAAAAAATAGCAGCAATTTAAACAACAACAACAACAACAACAGCAACAACAACACCACAAAGCCCTCTCTGCCCAGTAGTGGCAGCAACCCTAGGCCAGGTTGTGAATGACCTCAGGCGCTGAGCAGGGGAGTCCTGGGTAGCAGCCAAGCAGAGGAAATTCAAGGTAAAAGATTCCTAATTTGCAAGAGCCATTTGGCGATGGAACACAACTTTTTAGGGAGGCCATGGAATGTATTCTGAAGCTTTTAAAATATGCTGACAGAAGATGGAAAGGCAAGTAGACACTGAGATGTTTGGTCTTGAAGTTGTTTCCATCTTGCATAGTTTAGGAGGCTGTGGTTTAGGAGGCCACATTTCAAGATGTCATCTTGAAGTGGCTTGGACCCACACATGCTCCAGGTTAACATGCTAGGGGACACTTGCCCCTCGCCCCATTGCTGAAAGCAGTGCAGCCATTCTTTGATTTCCCTAGAGTTAATGGTAGCCCAGAAAGCACTGGAGGAGGGGAGGAATCCTTGAGAAATGCTGCAGTTATTAGCCCATCCATGCTGCAGCCTCCAAACATGGCAAAAAAGGCATGTGTGCAAGTGTGAATACCATACAAGCATTTTTTTAAATACAGTTTTTTTGCATTTACAGTCTGAGTCATATCAGGGATTGAGGGTGTGGGAAGTGGATTGAGGATCAAATCTGTAGGTTTAAATCTGAACCACCTATTCCACATGTGTGGAAGAAATACTAAAGCAAAGCCTTTTTAGCAGAGTAAAAAACACTTAGATGTTTTGCAGTTTATTAAAGCTTAGGAATTGGGCAGTTATACCCTTTTATCCCTTCTATTTGTGATCTCTTGGGCCTTCCCTCTTCACCACCGTTGCAGAGAATGAACCATGTTTTTGTAAGATAAACAGAAAAAGGGTTTACTTACATTTCAGTGCAGGCAGCAAATACAGCAGTGTGCAGAAAAATACTTTGAGTTACAGTAAAATGATATGCATTTGTGATTTGGGCTGCAAACCCCAAAGGGGAAAGTTTTGTCAGTTAGAGGGCTGAGCTGGGTGTTCCTTTGGCAAAGGTGTGACTGACTCAGCCAGGAAAAGATGGTTCATGTTTCACAGACAGACATCCCGATTCTCAAACCAGAGATAATTGGAGGTTGGTAATTAGTTCCAATCTACATTTAGGCTGCAGCAGCTGGCATCTTCTTTTGTCACCTATTGAACTGACTAGGGCAGAGAGAAACATGGCTGTTGTATTGCTCTGAGCACATGGGACAAGTCTTAAGTTTCATGACAGAAGCAGGCATTACATCCCAGTTTCATTGACACGCTCTGCTTTGAGGTGCCACTCAAAGGTCTTAGTCTCCAAGCAACTATTAGGTTGTGCAGTTCGACAAGGGAGCAAGCCTGATATAGCCTCAGGTTCTTCCTGCCTTGCTGGAATAATTGTAAAGTGTTGGATCCTTTTCAAATGGAAATGGAGGAGCTTAGGTTGTGTACATATTGCTGGCTTGAAATGCAACTAGGTTACTCTCTCAATTTGAATCAAAGCTGGCTTGGGGAGAAATGCAGAGGGTGGAATTCAACATAGCAGTACAGTCATACCTCAGTTTAATTACGCCTCGGTTTGAGTACTTTCAGTTTAAGTACTCCGCGGACCCGTCTGGAACGGATTAATCCACTTTCCATTACTTTCTCCCCCCCCCCTTTTTTTCTTTTTGCTCTTTCCACTCATTTTATTTCGATTTCAGAAACAATTATATACAAAAAAAGAAAGCATAGTACAAATCAAAAACAGATCAAATCATAACCATACCAAAACAAATAATACAAACAAATAATAACAAACTATATTATAAACGGTAATGTAAAAAATAAAGTATTATACAAGTTTGAGCTCAAACTCATAAATCGAAAAATTATAAATTCTAAAGAAAAGGAAAAAAGGAAAAGATAGAGAGAAAACAAAAACATAAAATTACAGATTAAAATTGACTCCTCACTGGTCATACATTGCTTCCCTATTAATTACACTCAATCATTCTTGCTTCCATCTTATTCTCACTCATAACTTTGGTTTCAATTCCTCGTAGCTATTGTTCTTCCCTGGTTTTCTTTCAGTGTAAGCATATCACCAAATCGATATTAAAGTTTTCCTTTATTAAATAATCCTCTACCTGTTTCCACTCATTTATATATTTTTGTTTGGGAACATTCCTAATTGCTGCGGTCATCTTGGCCAGATCCATAAACTCCACCAGTTTCTCCTGCCATTCATATAGGTGTTTTTTCTCCTTTCCAGTTTTGAGCTAAGAGTAACCTAGCTGCTGCACTGGCATATAATAATATATTTCTTTTTCCTTCAGGGATATCTTCTGGGACCATACTCAGTAGGAATAGTTCGGGATTTTTCTCGAATGTAATTTTCAGCATTTTTTCAACTTTTCATATATATCATTCCAAATTTTTTGGATTTTCTCGCATTGCCACCAGCAATGATAGAAATCTCCTACCTGTTTCCATTACTTTCAATGGGAAAGTTTGCTTCAGGTTAAGTACACTTCAGGTTAAATACAGACTTCCGGAACCAATTGTGTTTGTAAACCGAGGTACCACTGTAAGTAGGGTACTTCCCCAATCTCCTCCCCACACGCCTCCTAAACCTGTCCTGGGGATTCCCCTAACCCTCCGGATGGTTGGATGGTTACCCAGGGTGGGGGCAAAGGCCCTTTGAACAAGCAGGCCTCATTTTGCTTGCACAACAACTTAGTTGAAGCCACGCATGAATTTCCAAAGGAAACGAAGTAAGAAATTCCTCTACGTCCCCATCAGCTTGGTGTTATTTTGCCCTAATCACGGCACCAATATCCCCACATATTCCAGTCGCACAAATCAAGTCCCCAGCCATGGTAGTGTTGGTTTGAAAGTCCCATAAAGAAGGCAATCAGGTGCTGAAGCTTCATTACAGATGGTTGTTTTCCGAAGCTTCGTTTGTACAGAGAGAGACTGGAACAAACATGCTGGTCCCCAAGAATGTGTGGAAAGTGGCAAAGCATTTCTGAAGTGGTTCAACTTGGTGGGCTTCTGTCACAGAAATAGGTTGGGGAGGCACTTTGACGTGGTTTCAAACTGCTAGGTTGGCAGGAGCTGGGACCAAGCAACGGGAGCTCACCCTGCCGCGGGGATTCGAACCGCCGACCTTCTGATCGGCAAGCCCTAGGCTCTGTGGTTTAACCCACAGCGCCACCCACGTCCCTGGGGAGGCAGTGGTGGAATGGCTGGCTTTGCAGTACCAAAACCTGTGTTTATAATACGAGGAAAGCTTCCCCCCCCACGTTTCCCATGAAGACTTAGGTGCTAGGCGGTCAAATTGTTGAGTCAACACAGGCCCTTTCCTGGCTTTAACCTCTGTGCTGTTGCAATTTCCAGGATGCAATTCCAGGGGGACTGCTTAGGGGTGTGTTGCCACCTCAGCCTCACAGACAATGCACTCCACGTGGATTATTCCTCCGGAGTGCAGCTGTTATTCTCTGCCCAGCTCATGGGTTTGGGAAGGGACCACAGCTCAGTGATATAGCTGTGGTCCCAGCTCCAGTTTTGATCCCTAACATCTCCAGTAAAAATGATCAGGTAGCAGGGAGATGAGAGAGACCTGGAGGACTGCTGCCAGTCAGAGGAGGCGGTATTTGGAGTAGATACAGCTACCTATGCTCACAGTGGGTCCTTGCCACTGTGAGGCCAAGGGAGACTTGTCATCTGGGCAGCCCAGGACCCCCATACACTCTGCCCAGTCTTGCACCCTGGAGAGGTCACTTTGGTGCTGCTAATGCAGCGATTTGACTTCATCCCCAGAGGCCCACTCCAATGTCTCTCAAGACAGAAGGATGCCAGCAAATTATCCCCTACTTGGTTGCTGGAACAGTAGTTCTTTGGGAGCTAGACTATGTCATGCTATCCACACTTTATTAAAAAGCCTATATAAATTGGCTTCTTTTAATTTGAAGAAAAGCAAAACATTGACCCCTAATTTGGAACGTGCTGTTGATCAGGATCCTGCACCAGTTTCTGCTGAAAATGGTACCTTCTTGGCTCGACGTACTGTATTTGCTACTAGGGTGCCTTAAAGGAACAGGACAATTTTCAGCAGGAAAATGGCAAATGTGGTCCCCACCCACAATTGGGAGTGTGCTCCAGATCAGCTTGTCCCCGTGGCCTTTTCTTCAAAATGCAAGTGTCCTGCTTAGATTTTATTTTTAATTTTTTTTGGAATTAATATAATGTGGTATTCCCTTCAATATTTTTCAGAAGGAGTGCATTGTCAAGGTCATTTAACACAGACTGGTTGTTTAAAGTGTTAAGAGGTTTAGACAGATTCTTAGAGGATAATGCTCTATTGTTGAGTAGTAGTGATGGCTAGTAGCTTCTGCATACCAGTTGCTGGAAACCGTAAGAGTGAAGGATACTCTTGCGCTCAGATCCTGCTTTTGGGCTTCTTCCCTTAGGCCAGAGTTTCCCAAACTTGGGCCTCCAGCTGTTTTGGGACTACAGTTCCCACCATCCCTGGCCACCGGTCCTGGTAGCTAGGGATGATGGGAGTTGTAGTCCAAAAACAGCTGGAGACCCAAGTCTGGCAAACCCTGCCTTAGTCATCTAGCTGGCCACTCTGAGAAGAGGATGCTGGACTAGACAAGTCACTGGCTTGGTTTAGCAGGGCTGCTCTTAACGTTGTCAAAAGCTGGTGAATGTGATTTTTTTCTGTTCTTTGTAAATTGTGGACCAAAGGGCAAAAAATAGACCAAATGAGTCTGAAATGTTTGGCCTGAATATATATTTTTGTTTAGGTCCCAGCTGAACGAGTAGCTACAACTGCTTGTGGAACTCAGTGTTAATCTGGATACCTGACATCCCTTGGCAAGAAGATCTCAGTGCGGGTCACTGTATCTGTTGTTATGGGCGAAGCTCAAGTCTGCAGCAGCGGCTGATGGAGATGCAGGGAGGGAGAGCTTCCTCAGCTGGGAGGGGGACCAGCTGGGAGGCTATGGGAGTAGCAGTCACATCCATTTCGTCATGATGCTCCTTGTTGATGTGAGCAAATCATGTGTTTCGATGCTGAGAAGAGAGGCAAAGGATCCAGGTTGCTGCCGTTCCTCTCCATTTGTGGCGCCAGCCTCGGTTCCATTCAGAGAGAGCTCTTCCTTTGCTCACAGAAAGCTCATTTGCTTTCCCCAGCTTTTCTTCATTTTGTCTCTTGCTCTGCAGTGTCTCGTTTTCCTATTTTCCTAATCTCAGTTTTCTGGCTGCATTAAGCAGCTCTTGTGCAGCTGCACAGAAGTGACAGGAAGTTTGGGGCCTGATTGTGGGGACCCAGGTGGCGCTGTGGCTTAAACCACTGAGCCTAGGGCTTGCTGATCAGAAGGTCAGTGGTTCGAATCCCTGTGATGGGGTGAGCTCCCGTTGCTTGGTCCCAGCTCCTGCCAACCTAGCAGCTCGAAAGCACGTCAAAATGCAAGTAGATAAATAGGAACCGCTACAACGGGAAGGTAAACAGCGTTTCCATGTGCTGCTCTGGTTTGCCAGAAGCGACTTTGTCATGCTGGCCACATGACCTGGAAGCTGTACGCCGGCTCCCTCGGCCAATAATGCGAGATGAGCGCGCAACCCCAGAGTCGGTCACGACTGGACCTAATGGTCAGGGGTCCCTTTACCTTTACCTTTTAAGCAGCTCTTGTGCAGCCACACAGAAGCGACAGGAAGTTGGGGGCCTGATTGCGAGGTATGCTAAATCTTGAAAGTCGACAGTGTATCGTGGGACTGTTCCCCAGAAATGCAATTATGCCTGGGATTGTTTTGCATCGAGATGGGTGTTCTGTTGCAAAAATGAGCCATTGTACTGTATAGATCACAGAATTTTAGAGTTGGAAGGGACCACGAGGATCATTCCACACTCTACAATGAAGGAATCTTCTGCCCAACATGGGGCTCAAACTCACAACCCAGAGGTTGTCTACTGATGGAGCTATCGTATGTGTGAGTACATCAGCATTTTGCTAGTGGTCAAAGGGGAGGAATGACTCCCCCGATGAGGAAAGGTTACAGCATTTGGACTTTTTAGTTTAGAGAAAAGATGAATATGATGTGGCATGATGGAAAGTTGTTAATAATAATAAAAATAATTTATTATTTATACCCCGGGCGGCTCCCAACAGAATATTAAAAACACAATAAAACATCAAACATTAAAAACTTCCCTAAACAGGGTTGCCTTCAGATGTCTTCTAAAAGTCAGATAGTTGTTTATTTCCTTAACATCTGAGGGCGTTCCACAGGGCGGGTGCCACCACTGAGAAGGCCCTCTGCCTGGTTCCCTCGAACCTTACTTCTCGCAGTGAGGGAACCACCAGAAGGCTCTCAGAGCTGGAACGATTATGCATGAAATTAGATGGAGAAAAGGTCTTCCTCCTCTGTCATAAACTTAGAACTTGTGGACAACCAAAGAAGCTGAATGTTGGAAGATTTAGGACCAGTGTTAGTAACTGAGATATGAAAGCTAGGAGCTAAATGACACCTTAAACCTAGGTTATGGACGCAACAATGCAATGTCTAGGCAGTTTATGGTAGCAAGTATGCAAAGCCAAAAATGAATGAACTGCAGTTAACAAATTATGTTCATTTTTCACATGGTCAAGTCCTTCCCTTGCCCACCCCCCTAATATTCTTAAGAGGGTCTTTTCTCCAGTCTTCAGAGAGTAGCTGAAAGTGGGGAGGCAGAAAAAGGTCCTCCTTTCCTTCCACTCTGTGGTTTTACTCCAAAATCTTAGGTGCAGTACTGCTCAGAAACTGCTTGCGCTAATGAAATTCCTTGTCTCAAAATGCACCTAGAACAATGGGAGTTTCGAACACTGTTTAGGACAGATAAAATAAAGTATTTCTTCATGCAGTGCATAGAACGAACTACAGAACTCACTCCCACAGGAGGTAATGATGTATGATTTAGTTGTATGTATGTATGATTTAGTTCCTGCTTTTGCAGGGGTTTGGACTAGCTGACCCTTGGGGCCCCTTCCAACTTCTGTGGATGACCGCCTGGGATTCATGAGCCATAGGCAGTGGCAGAGGAACTCTCTCCGCCACCCAGGGCGGGGCGAACCGCCCAGCGGCGCATGTGCAACTTCCGTATGGACTGCGCATGTGTGGCAGCCCGTATGGACGCTGCGCGAGAACAGCAGCCCATACGGGCTCGACCGCTCTACACCTGGGGGGAGGCAGCGGGCCATCTTGTGACCCACCCTCCCGGGTGGCACCCGGGGCAAACCGCCCCCCCTTCGTATGACCCTGGCCATAGGTCGAGGTCCTGCACACACAGACATGCCTATACAGTGGTACCTCGTTTATGAACACAATTGGTTCTGGAAGTCTGTTCATAAACTGAAGCGAACTTTCCCATCGAAAGTAATGGAAAGTGGATTAATCCATTCCAGACGGGTCCGCGGAGTATTCAACCTGAAGCGTACTTAACCCGAAGCATGGGTGTAATTGGTTCCAGAAGTCTGTTCATAAACTGAAGTGTTCATAAACTGAAGAGAACTTTCCCATTGAAAGTAATGGAAAGTGATTTAATCCGTTCCAGATGGGTGGGTCCGCAGCATTCGTAAACCGAAAATTCATAAACCGGGGTTCCACTGTATTTGGATGAGTTACAGGTTACTGTTCAATGTTACTAAGCAATTACAGGTTTTGCTGAACTCCTTCAGATCATCCAGCAATCTGCCAGTAGATCCAGTTTTGCATTCCTTCCCCTCCCTATTTTGAAAAGGGCGAATAGTTGCCTGTGTGGCTAGGTGCAAACTCTTGAGAGCAGCCTTGTGATGGTTCTGTTCCTTACCCACATTTTGCTCAGTGGGCCTTGTGTGGGACGCCACATCTGCTTTTAGTTTTTCTCACTATTGTGAACTTCAGACATTTCACATCAGCAATTTGGCAGCTCAGTAAACCATCAGCTTTGTCATCAAGTCTTACAGAGTCCCCTACTGGGTTTTGCCCTGTCTGGGCTGTGGTGGCAATGGAGCTGTTTGGATGTCTTCTTCTTCTTCTTCTTCTTCTTCTTCTTCTTCTTCTTCTTCTTCTTCTTCTTCTTCTTCTTCTTCTTCTTCTTCTTCTTCTCCTCCTCCTCCTCCTCCTCCTCCTCCTTCTCCTCCTCCTCCTCCTCCTCCTCCTCCTCCTTCCAGGCTTTCCCCCACTAATACAAGGGTGAGGAATGGAAGACGTTGCTTTTAAAAATAAGGTGTGATTTTTCGCATAATCACAAGGTTCCCGGAATGGAGCTGTTAAGTACATTACACTTTGAAGGCTTCCTCTTTGAAGTGCACAATAAAATCCTGAGAATAACTCAATGGGGATGGGCTAGAAGGCAGTAAAGCTCAGGATATCTTGGTTGGTGGGGCTCTCGATGACAATGTGAGGCCATGGAGTCCAAGCTGGAAGAAATCTCTCTGCATGGTCCAGGGCTGGGAAGGGCATGTGCACTTCTAGGAGTCAGATATTCCACACGGCGGCCTGTGATGTAATGCTCAGCACAATAGCTTTTCCCATTCCCATCAGGTGTGGGCCTGCTTGGGTGAAGTATGTGAAGGCATCACCTACACCAGGCGTGTCCAACAGGTAGATCGTGATCTACCGGTAGATCACTGGAGGTCTGTGGTAGATCACCGGTTCCCCCCAAAGAAGCTAAAAAACTTTGGCTCCCCTAAAAAAGCTCAACATCTTTGCCCTGCACCCCTAAAATGACCTGAACCATGAAAAACAGGGCTTTCCTTCCTAAAAAAAAAAGTTTAATGTTGCTTTCCTCTTCCCTATAGAAGCTCAACAACTTTGACCTGAACCACCCAAAAAGGGGGTAGATCACTCCCAGTTGTTTTTAACTCTGTGAGTAGATCACAGTCTCTTGGAAGTTGGCCACCGCTGACCTACACCAACCCCATTGCTGTTGTTTACAGTGCAATTTGCAAAGCCGCCTTTTTGACCATGAGGGTTCTCAAACCAGTAAAGTTATAAGGAAAGGATAAAACACGCAGAAGTTTGCAGCAGTCCGTCTAATTTTGAAAATAAGAAATCACCCTAGTTCTCTCGGAAATCATGATTGATGGAATAAAACATATTTATAGATTACCTTTTAAAAAAAACCCAGATCTAGTGAATTTCCGGAAGGTGGGGGCGGATCCCACAGTATATGCATTTACTGAAAAAGTTATGCTTCTAGTATATTAATCTAGCATATTAATGTGCTTGGGCCCAGCTCCTGCCAACCTAGCAGTTCGAAAGCACGTCAAAGTGAAAGTAGATAAATAGGAACCGCATTTCCGTGCACTGCTCTGGTTCGCCAGAAGTGGCTTTCTCACGCTGGCCACATGACCCGGAAGCTGTACGCGGGCTCCCTCGACCAATAACGCGAGATGAGCGCCACAACCCCAGAGTCGGTCACGACTGAATCTAATGGTCAGGTGTCCCTTTACCTTTACCTTTACATTAATCTTACTTTAAAGAAGCAGGCAAGACCTGAAGCAGCATTTATGCATCAAATTTAATATACTATAATATGTGTGTTAACATATGGTAGGTGAACTCTTTAACTATTCCAAACTTAGGGAGCTTTCAAAGCTAAAATCAGCACGTTGGGTGATATCCAGTGTTATTCATAGCTCCTGTAGACTTGGCATCTAAAGTGCTCCTACCACTGGGGAAAAGAATGACCTAGATGTGTTTCAAACTGGTAATGTGTACACAGCAATACTCAAGAGTAGATCCATTGAACTAAGCTGACATAAGTGACTGAGGCCCATTCATTTCAGTGGGTCTCCTATAAGTCTGACTAACATTGAATATTGCCTCTTGAATTCATGACCTCGAATGCTTTGGCACTTTGAAAGCACCTCCCAGAACAGAAGAAAAAGCTTCATTTTAGCAGGGGGTTCAGTGCAAAACATTGTTGGCAGCTAGACTGGTGACTGGGAGCGACCGCCGAGACCTCATAACACCGGTCTTGAAACACAGAAGCCCGATTCCACATGCTGTGTAGCTCTCACTTCCCAAATATTTTCTGGAGATATGCTTTTAATGTGCGATGTTAATACGAACCCTTGCTTATCTTTTGGGCGCTTAAGAGCCACGCCACAAAGGAAGACCCAGGATGCCCATATTGCCACAAGTATCTTGCTCAGGAAGCCTATAGAGAAATAAATCAGTGTAGAAAAGATTGAAAATGTATATCTCCGAAAACGGTGGATTTTGCTTCTGATTAGGAAGAACATAGTCTTTCTTCTTCGTTGGAGATCACTTGTAGCCGAGTAAGATTGTCATAAAGAAGGCTGATCGCCAAAGAATTGATGCTTTTGAATTATGGTGCTGGAGGAGACTCTTGAGAGTCCCACGGACTGCAAGAAGATCAAACCTATCCATTCTAAAGGAAATCAGCCCTGAGTGCTCACTGGAAGGACAGATCGTGAAGCTGAGGCTCCAATACTTTGGCCACCTCATGAGAAGAGAAGAATCCTTGGGAAAGACCCTGATGTTGGGAAAGATTGAGGGCACTAGGAGAAGGGGACGACAGAGGACGAGATGGTTGGACAGTGTTCTCGAAGCTACAAACATGAGTTTGACCAAACTGCGGGAGGCAGTGGAAGACAGGAGTGCCTGGCGTGCTATGGTCCATGGGGTCACGAAGAGTCGGACACGACTAAACGACTAAACAACAACAACAACAACAACAAGATTGTCTTCCATAAACACGATTTTAACAATGGGTCTGTAAGTGACTGTGGAGGCCAATTCTGGATCCACACATCCTTCCACAGTGGGGACATAGGTTCCCGGGCAGGAGTTGATCACTGTGTGGATTTGCCAAGCGTGCCTTCCTCTTAGCATGTTTCTCCCTTGCGTCCTGAGATCGAGTACTGTATCTTCAAAGCCCATGACACCTTTGGTAAAGGCTGTTCTCCAACTGGAGCGCTCGCAGGCCAGTGTTTCCCAGTTGTCAGTGTTTATACCACATTTTTAAAGATTTGCCTTGAGACAGCCTTTAAACCTCTTTTGTTGACCACCAGCATTACGCTTTCCATTTTTAAGTTCGGAATAGAGTAGTTGCTTTGGAAGATGATCTGGCAAAAAGATAGAAACTGTGCCACTACGAAAAAAAGAAGAACATAGTGTATGCAGTCTAAATGCTCAAATATTAGAGAGGGCAATCCCAGGAGCCCAGCTTTGCAGAAATCCCCTCCTGCTCCACCTCTCACAAAGCAGAAAGAGAACCAGGAATTCTGACTTTTCTTCCCAGCTGCTGCCCAGTCATGAATGACCCAGTCCCCCTGGGCACAAAGCAAACCTTCCTCTCCTTCCCCCACCCACACTCCCAGCCAACCTTCTCCTACTTCTCCTCCCCGATTGTCTTCCACTCTCCCTGCAGTTTCCCTTTCTGGAGAGGAGGGAACTGTGTGTGTCATTGTTGGGGTGGGCGTGTCGGATGCATGTAAGAATAGCAACATTCGGTGGCTGGCAGTCCTTGTGCCTCCTGTCGCCTGGGCACTCAATGCTGCATTGTCCCGAAAGCTCGGCTGGGCAGGCCATTGTTTTGCATGCCGTGCTTGTCTCCGTGCGGGGAGAGGGGAGGAATAAAGGTGGCAGGGGTGGGCATTTGTGTGTCTGCTTTCCCCCTTATTTTTGCACAATAACATGATATGATTTTATTTACGGTCAAGGACCAGCTCTTAAAAATAACATATAAAAAGAAAAAAAGAAAAGAAGATAAAATGAATCCCTTTGAAAGAACAATTTCAGGGAGCATAACGTATATATGATACCTTGAAAAACATTTAAAATAAATTGTTAATTATATGTACAATGCTAAAAAAATTAACCCTTAAAATAGAAGCTGCAGAAAACTGAGCCTAGTTCGCTCGGGGTACCATATTTTGGGAAATTCAGACGGACTCGGGAGAAAGTCTGTGTCTGCATATTTGGGCACAGAATCTGGCGACCGCCCTGGTTATCTTCTGGTCTTTGCCTTGCAGGAACAAGTTGTATAATTGCTTTTCCGGGAGGCTTACTAACCTCACCAGTATGGGATCCAGGAACTCCCTTCGAGCTTCTTCATAGAGGGGACATCTGAAGAAAAAGTGCTCTGGGCTTCCTATTTCCCCTAATGGGCATACGCAGAGTCTTTGGGCTTTTTGGGATTTTTTTGTAAAGCCCCTCCAGCACAGGCGTGGGCAAGTGAGAAGGCCCTTCTTGCGTTTTTTGACAGGAGAAAGGAGAGGTAGTTGCACAATAACATGTTATGGTGATACCCTCGTTTTTTGGTGGAGAGATGCATGGGGTCAGGACTTCTGAGTTTGTGAAACTGGGCATGCAAGGCCCAGGCCATTGGACTGTAGACTTCTTGGGATCTTCCCTCCCCTGCGAATGAGGAGCACTGCCCAGTGCTTGGGCAGTGAGGAGGTGTGTTGGGGGACAGAGGGGATGGAGGATTTCTACGGTGTCTCTTGGAACTAGACTTCTCGATTCTAAAATGAATTTCAAAGGTACGGTAGTTTAAGCTGGCACAGTCTGCAGGCAGCCTTGACAGTTCCTCCCCCAAATCCTGGGATGATAATAAATGCGATCTCTCTCTCTTTTTTATGCATCTTTTCGGTGGCTGAGCAAGTAGGGCACATTCTGCAGTCACACTTAGCAAGTGGCTGGGTGTATGTCTCTGTGCGACAGGGAGGGAGGAGGAGAGGAGAGGACGCCCGATTCTCAGTGCACTCTGGCAGCCCAAATGCCCTCGCAGGCATCTGAGCCATGACTGTGCGGAGCTCCAACACGGCCAGCCAGGGAACACTGAAAAGTCTTGCTTTTCTAGCAGCTGGAGCTGGATGGGGTTGTTACAGCACAAAGACACGAAGCAAAGGGGGGGGTGTTGTATCTGTTAGCTGAAGCATTTGTGCCTTGTCAGAAGGCACCCCACTCCCCCACCCCCTTTGCACTGCATTGAGAGCATCGGGGGCCAGCTTCTCCTGCCAGGGCATCTTTCTCCCCCCCCCTATACAGAAGAAGACGGGGGCTCTTAATCATTCTGCCCGGACACTGAGGTCCAGCGCCAAAGGCCTTCTGGCAGTTCTCTCGTTGCGAGAAGCCAAGTTGCAGGGAACCAGGCAGAGGGCCTTCTCGGTAGTGGCGCCCGCCCTGTGGAACGCCCTCCCAAACAACTACAGTGGTACCTCGCTAGATGAATGCCTCACAAGACAAAAAAACTCGCAAAATGAAAGCGTTTTGCGATTTCAATGGAGACTCGCAAGACGAATCCCCCCGTCTTGCGAGGCACCCTATGGGAAACCGCACTTCAATGCGTTCCTATGGGAGCCGCTATACGAAGCGACTCGCGGGACGAATTAAATTCGTCTTGCAAGGCACCACTGTACCAGATTTTTAGAAGACATCTGAAGGCCGCCCTGTTTAGGGAGGCTTTTAATGTTTAATAGATTGTATTGTATTTTATATTTCCCAGAGTGACTTGGGAAACCCAGCCTAATTTTTTTTTGGGGGGGGGTATGTATAAATATTATTATTATTATTATTATTATTATTATTATTATTATTGGCAGCCAGAAAAATTCTCGGGGGGGGGGGGGAATATGTCCTGCCATTCAGGCTGCAGCCTTAGAGGCCAGCAGCACATCCACAGGCTTCATCCCTGGCCTGATGTTCCATTGATGATGCATTATGGTGGCAAAGACCCTGGACTCGAAAGTTCCCTGCTCTTCTCATCTTGCTTCAGCCACAGAAAGGGTTGCCATACGTCTGGGGAAACCCGGAGAGGTCCTCCTTTTGGGAGCCAACATGCCCATCCGGGCGGAGTTTTACATTTTAAAGGAAATGTCCGGGATTTTGGGGCTTAGGCGGCACAGGCTCGGGCTGCTCTGCACGCCACAGCTGCTGCCAGCCTGCGTCAGAGAAAGAGGTGCGTGGGCAAGGTAGTGGCAGCCCCGTGCACCTCTTTTCCCGGCTCAGGGTGGCAGCGGCTCAGGCTGTCCACTTTTTTGCTCTTCAAAATAGGCCAACCCTAGCCACAGACTAATGTGGTGCCCTGAGAGGGCCAGTATTTTGTCACTTGGCCTAATTGTACTGGTCTACCTTACATGGTTGTTGTACCGATTCCTCAAAGTATGTGAAGTGTTTTGAACGCAGAGCACTTAAATGAATGTTACGTATCATTATTAATTTGTGGAACGGCGCTTAGCATTGAAAACGCTTCATCAGATTATGGGCTGATTATTATAAAATGTTGCTGGGTGGAATTCCCCCCCCTCGCTTTCAGGGTTTCAGCTATGGCTTCTTCCCGAATACTTCATTTCATTACTCCCCTGGCTTGCTTTTCTGTCTCCCCAACCATTTCATGTTATTGATCACTAGTCTCATTCAGCCCGTTAAGAAAACGGGTGCTAGAGGTGCGACGGGGCCGCGGCCTTCCCACCCTTTCTGCGCTCGGCCGTGGGGCGCGCCGGGAACGCAATTAAACAAAGCGCTCTCCCGTCGTGTCCTGCGGCCGAGCGCAGAGAGGGAGGGAAGGCCGCGGCCCCGCCGCTCCTCCCACAGGCCAGGTAGGGTTGTCAGGAGGAGGCAGCGGCGGACCAAGATGGCGGCATCTTGGTCCGCCGCCGCAGGGGGACAGGAGGCAGAGGGTTGAGGGGGGGGAGGGAGCGCACGTGTGTGTACGTCCAGCCTCTTCGTCCAGTCCCTGTGTCCGTGGGGCACATGCGCATTAGGGCAAACCCAGGGACACAGGCTAATACTGGACGCAGAGACACAGGGACTTTATTATATAGGATGCTGAGTCCTTGTTGGACTTTTTTGGAAGATCTGCCACCCTTTTGGGTTTTTTTTTTAAATAAAAGGGATGTGTGTGTATCTGTAAACCTCAGTGTTCCCCCATCTCTCTCTCTGTTTTAGCTGCATTCGGATTGGCATTTGGAGAATGTGTATACACGAATATTATGTGGATTTGCACCTCACTGTTCTTCCAAAGAGTGCGGGACAGTGTTTTCGCTTCGCAACGGCACTCTGAGGTCCACTGATTCATCTGAGGTGGCAAGTGCCTTGTGTCCAAAATCTCCCATTGAGCTTCATTTAGGATGCCCCCAACTTCCATCATCATGACTATTGGTCAAGCAGACTGCTCTGTTCTGCTGCAATGCACGCTGCTCAGTGTGGCCGTTTGCTCGGGAAGTCCTAGGATGACATGAGAGCCATACCTGCCAAGTTGCTGTCAGAGAAATAAGGGACCGGGCGGAAATAGCAGACCGGAAGTAGCGCTGCCGCCATTTTGGAACTGGGCGGAGCATGCTCAGAAGTGACTTTTGATGCTGCTTTGCCCAGTTCCAAAATGGCTGCCGCGACAGAATAAACCGGGGGAAAACAAAAAAATCTGTTTTTTCAGCTAGGAACAGCTGGAAAAACGGGGATTTCCCGGGGGAAACGGGAGACTTGGCAGCTATGATGAGAGTTTAAAGCAGGCTTCCTCAACCTCGGCCCTCCAGATGTTTCGAGACTACAATTCCCATCATCCCTGACCGCTGGTTCTGCTAGCTAGGGAGTTGTAGGCCAAAAAACATCTGGAGGGCTGAGGTTGAGGAAACCTGGTTTACAGGATAAACTTTGGCCTGACTTTGGTTTGGGTCTGCATCCGATGCTTCCTGAGGAGCTTCCGGGGCTTCTGGCCCCTGCAGTCTAAATCCCTCCTCCAAGCCTGGCCTGCTTTCCTCTGCATTGCAAAAGGGTGTCACTAGGTTGGGACACTGAGAAGCATCTCCTGTACGGTCAGGAAGGTGCTTAGCTGTAAAGGGATTTTTTGCAGTTCCATTCCGGGATCACCATTCAAAGTTGGGAAAGCAAAACATCATAAATGGGTGCCACTTCTGACATCCCCGATGGCAGCCGTGCAAATACCACATAAAAACAAAAAACTAAACTAAACTAAATCCCATTAAGCAATTTTGCTCCGGTGAAATGGAGGAAGCTGCTAGTTACCTAGTAGGTTTTGGTCTGCAACAATAGAATAATTTCATCTCTTTGGGTGGTGTTCAACGAAGTTTAACTGATAGTAGACCCACTGAAAATAATAGACTTAACTTAGTCATGTTCATTAATTTTAATGGGTTTTGTCTGAGTTAAACTGCCTTGGATACCACCCTTCCCTTGCCCCCATCAGGAAAAGCCCCAGACCATCCTTTAGTCCCAGGAGGTCACAGTGGCAGATTTTGAAAGCAGGATCTTTCCCTTCCTCTTTCTTGTTTCTGGTGTTAATCTTTGATCCCCTCCCAACTGCTAGTGAAATCAACCTAGTCTTCTGTTCCCAAGAACTGTCTTGTGTCCCATTTATTTCAGATAGTATCTTCTTAATTGTTCAGCACAGTATGATTTTTTTGTCTCCTTTTCCAATTCTCCTTTTTCTTTTCTTTCCTCCCTCTTCATTGCATGTGTTGCTATTTTTCCATAGTCAGCCTGTGGGCAGTATCCTGCCATCTTGAATATTTTGGTACAGCACCTAGATAGTTTTTTAGATGCTTGATGCATAGCATTTATTATTGCCGGATACAAAGGTGTGTCACCATGAGATAATATTAAAGTAGGTACAAAGCTGGCTCCCTCATGCCGTTGTTGTTGTTGTTGTTGTTGTTGTTTATCAAATTTATATCCCACCTTCCCCCTGGTGTGGTAAACAAACCCGCAATTTAGAACAAAGCGAAAACAGAAACATCTAAAAGCAGTTTCAGTTACAAACACTATTTCATTTTGTAATCTTGGGGTTGCTGACTCCAGCTGTCGAGGATCAGGGTGCCATCCTGAAAACCATTTCTTGATCATAGCATAGTGTAGATATAGGAACATTGGAAAACTGTTTAGATACAGTGCTGACCTTTAGGGGAACCATCATTGCTGGATGAGGACGAAACTGCGAAAATGGAAAACTAGGGTTAAGATTTTTGAGCGGGATCTGAACGGTTATTTAGAAGGATCCTGCTGTCTGCCCATATTTCATGTGTGCTATAGAATCTTGCCAGTCTTCTGCATGTCTGTGGCTATTTGGGGGGCAGCAACATACCTCCTGCCCACTTAGCAGTTCGAAAGCACCTCAAAGTGCAAGTAGATAAATAGAGACCGCTCCGGCGGGAAGGTAAACGGCGTTTCCGTGTACTGCTCTGGTTCGCCAGAAGCGGCTTTGTCATGCTGGCCACATGACCCGGAAGCTGTCTGCGGACAAACGCCGGCTCCCTCGGCCTATAGAGCGAGATGAGCGCCGCAACCCCAGAGTCGGACACGACTGGACCTGATGGTCAGGGGCCCCTTTACCTTTACCTAACATACAATACGTAGAATTCTGTGCTGACGTCCCACTTTTATGTCTCCTCCACCCCAAACTAGAGCAATTCCTTGTAACGGTGGCTTCTCTTCCTTTGCGAGATTTGTCGAGGCATCCTAGCAAAGAGTGCTGTTGTTAATACTGGCGCAGAACAGAATGCCTGGGTTTGTTGTTCACATCCTCATTCCCCTGCTTTATACCAGGCTGGGCTCTTTTTCCATCAGTGCCCAGCATTGTCTAAATTTGCAGGGGCTGCCCAAGGTCTCAGGCACAAAAGGGTCTAATTCTCATCAGCTGCTACTATCTGGTCCTGATTTTTCCAGCACCTCACTTAACTCCAGATTTTCCAGCACCTCACTTAACTCCAGATTTTTCCAGCACCTCAATTAAGGATGCAGACATCACTTTAAAACACCCGTACCCTGTAAAAAGGGCACTATCTCCATAGGGGCAGGGGGCTGAACAAGAGGGGGTGAATGTGTGGGTCCCAGTTCTCTAATCACAGCTTCAAGAGCCGCACCTATGGTGTTTACAGACCCCGTCCGTCCTTTAGCAACCAGATTAGGGGTAGCAGCTTAAGCTGCCATGGCATCACACAGTGAATGGCTGCCATGGCAACGAGGCCTGCTGGCCCCTGGGGCCAGCAACCTAGGACAGATGGCTGTCATGTGGGAAAGGGGGTCCGGGTGGACAGGGGGCTAGAGAATAGACCCTGGGGGTGTGCATATCTCAATCCAATTCCCAGCCCCATGCTTTCTCCTGCCAACATATGTTTGTTGGCAAGAGAGGGGGAGTAAGGGGGGCAAATCTCATTGTGTGGCTCTAAAGAGGATAGAGAGTGAGGATCATCCCAATTAAGGGCTTAGCAGGGCTAAAGTGGGCCAGAGCTTGAAACTGATACCAGATTAGGCTGTGTGATCCCAGCCTGTGGGTAACTGGGGGAGCACAATATCTTGTCTGGAAGGGAAACAGGAGGTAGCTGTTCCAAAATGGGAGAGCTAACAGCTCCCCAAGACCTTCCTGCCTAATCTCCTTTCTGCCTGACCTTCCTGGAGCCTTTCAAATTATACGCTGTTTCAATATTACAGTATAACCAAACCCAGTGCTTTTTTCCTTTTTTTAAAAAAAATGTCTCCTTTTGACTCAAGAAAACCACCATTTTATAGTTCAAATCGGGGGAAATAAATACAGTAAATGGACAAAAGTACAAAGGTTCACAAAATGTTTAGGGGTATGCGTACCCCTGCATACCCCCAGGAAAAAAGCACTGGCCAAACCTTCTAGTGGTGAACCGCCCTGAGATCTTCGGATGAATGGTGGTATACAAATTGACAGTAATGATGATTAATGATAGTAATGTGTACCCCACTCTTACAGGAAGCTCAGAGTTTGTACTTTAGCCATCTCTTCTGCTCACTTGTTTCGTTTCTGCACAACTTTGCTTCCATCTTAGAACTCAAGTGATGACACTGAGAGCTAGCAGCTTGACACTCAAGGTCTAGCAAGCTTCAGCACTAAGTAGGAATTTGAGGTGGTGCTTTTTAATTTGAAACCCAATACTCAAATCACTGCATCACATAGTTGACTCCCTGTCCCGAAATGAAAGGACCATGCAAATTTCTGCTGCTTACGTGCCATCAGTTCCCAACTTAGTAACCTTCCTGAACCTGGTTGTAGCTGGGTGCAAAGGACAGCAAGACTTCCTCTCCTTTTATGTCAAAAAAGGAAATTTCAGCAGTTGCAGCTTTGCTCATCCCTGCATTACAAAATCTCCCTCTTGTGCACAGCTATTAAGAAGGAGCAGCGGATCACCTGCTGCTGTCCTTTGCAAATGAACATCTTGCATCCAGGAGGGAGGCAATGCTTATTTTTCTTAAATCTCTAGGACAGCACAGTGTTCTGCAGGTGCATCTCTGTCCACAGAACATATCCTGGGCTCGAAAGCAATTTTGCACCATGTCTGGGGCAAAAGGAAAAAACAAACAGCAACAAAAAAACCTCGCACAGTTACCATAAGATTACGTGCTAGGTAATGTATGGATAAACGCTCAAGGCTCTAATGTTCCTGGAGAATTACTTCTGCCAGCTCCATCCTTGCATCCATTTCTTTCTCTCTGGTTAGATAAATAATTTGATTATTTTCCCCCCTTGCGTATGCTGTCTCCGGTGAAAAGCATTTGACATTCCGCTTTGTTTAAGCTGGACTTCCAAAGCTTTAAAAATTATTCTGGAAATGAAAAGTGAGCACAGTGAAGAGTGAGGAGGGTGCTGGGTCATAAGAACACATCTTGCCTAAGGAGACGAGGAATGCTTGGTGCTCCTCAGGTAGGCAGAGTCTTCACAGCAGCCACGCAATGTCATCGGCGGCAAAGAAATGCTAGCCTGGATTTTCCCCCATTGAATTGGAATTTCTACTTTTGCCAGAGTCCTGTTTGTGATACCAGAACGACCTTTTTACAGTGCCAAGTCTTGATACTCTGCGGCATGGTTTTGATTCAGCATATCTTCTCCTCACAATTAAGTCTCATGGAGTTCAATAAGAACTTGCTCTGTAGTTAAAGCCACAGTCCGAAACATGCTTAGTGGGGAGTGAATCCTGTTGAATACACTGGGCATTACTGCAGACTGAACCTGCCACAGGATTGCCCTTTAGGCTTGTAGCCTTAAGGAGCTCATGACTTGACTTCCAAGATGAAAACAAGTTACAGTATACTTTAACAAGTCAATCTGCATTATAAAGGATGGAATTACAGATCCGATGTAACCTTTCTGCAATAGCAGAACTAGTGGTGGTTAAACAAAATATGTCTGGGAATCACTGTAGGGTGGTGATCCTGCAAATCTGGCTCCCTGCATGGTGCTGTTCGTCCCCTTGCATTGCTAACTCCCAGAAGTGAAGTGGGGGGGGGGCGCACTGACCTGACCTGACCACTGCCTCCTGGTAAGCAGGTCAAGTGAACATTGCTGCCCCACAATGTCTTCTGCTGCTTGTTGTGACCCCAAAACTTTGGAAGAAGATTCTGGTTATCACCTGTGAAGCCCTAGGTATCTTAGGCCCAGGCTATCTGAAAGACCATTTTCTCCCTGCTCGGGCGCTGAGATGTTTGGGGGAGCCCCTTCTCTCAGTCCCACCCACCCTTACAGGCACCTTCATGGAAGACGGCCTTCTTGGAAGCTGCTCTTGTTGTTGTTGTTGTTTAGTCGTTTAGTCGTGTCCGACTCTTCGTGACCCCATGGACCATAGCACGCCAGGCACTCCTGTCTTGCACTGCCTCCCGCAGTTTGGTCAAACTCATGTTCGTAGCTTCGAGAACACTGTCCAACCATCTTGTCCTCTGTCGTCCCCTTCTCCTAGTGCCCTCAATCTTTCCCAACATCAGGGTCTTTTCCAAGGATTCTTCTCTTCTCATGAGGTGGCCAAAGTATTGGAGCCTCAGCTTCACGATCTGTCCTTCCAGTGAGCACTCAGGGCTGATTTCCTTAAGAATGGATAGGTTTGATCTTCTTGCAGTCCATGGGACTCTCAAGAGTCTCCTCCAGCACCATAATTCAAAAGCATCAATTCTTCGGCGATCAGCCTTCTTTATGGTCCAGCTCTCACTTCCATACATCACTACTGGGAAAACCATAGCTTTAACTATACGGACCTTTGTCGGCAAGGTGATGTCTCTGCTTTTTAAGATGCTGTCTAGGTTTGTCATTGCTTTTCTCCCAAGAAGCAGGCGTCTTTTAATTTCGTGACTGCTGTCACCATCTGCAGTGATCAAGGAGCCCAAGAAAGTAAAATCTCTCACTGCCTCCATTTCTTCCCCTTCTATTTGCCAGGAGGTGATGGGACCGGTGGCCATGATCTTGGTTTTTTTGATGTTGAGCTTCAGACCATATTTTGCGCTCTCCTCTTTCACCCTCATTAAAAGGTTCTTTAATTCCTCCTCGCTTTCTGCCATCAAGGTTGTGTCATCTGCATATCTGAGGTTGTTGATATTTCTTCCGGCAATCTTAATTCCGGCTTGGGATTCATCTAGTCCAGCCTTTCGCATGATGAATTCTGCATATAGGTTAAATAAGCAGGGAGACAATATACAACCTTGTCGTACTCCTTTCCCAATTTTGAACCACTCAGTTGTTCCATATCCAGTTCTAACTGTAGCTTCTTGTCCCACATAGAGATTTCTCAGGAGACAGATGAGGTGATCAGGCACTCCCATTTCTTTAAGAACTTGCCATAGTTTGCTGTGGTCGACACAGTCAAAGGCTTTTGCATAGTCAATGAAGCAGAAGTAGACGTTTTTCTGGAATTCTCTAGCTTTCTCCATAATCCAGCGCATTCCCTTCCCTTTGGAATTCCCTTCCCAGAGAAGCTACACTTGGCTCCCTCCCATCTGGTTCTATTTTGAAGTGACAGTTTAACGAAAGAGCTGTGCTGCTTTTACTATCTGTAGTTTAATAGATTTGTTTTAATTCCATTACGGCTTAATGACTTTTTAGCTATTACTTTTTATATGTTTTTTTTTAGCTTTCTGTGTTCTTATTCATGCTGTTTTAATTTTTTTGTAAGCTATCTTGAGTCTCTGGGGGAAAGGTAATGATGGTGATGGTGATTGATGATGATAAAAAGAAATGGGTGCCCCATTTTTCTTCAGTTTTCCTGGGTTTTTTTTAAATAAAAAAATATTATGATTACCTTTCTTCATATATGAATTGCTTCCTCTGAAGCATATTGAGGCTTTATTCACAAGACAACAGACACACACAAATGTCTGACTATGAGTTGCTGCTGCCTGCTATTCAGTTAAGTCTCCTTCATATCTCTGTGTTTCTATATTTTGGGGGCGCTTCACAGATTACATTTTGAGGTGGTGTTATGTACTGAGCTGAATCATAGAACAATAGGATCCAGAATCAGCAGTCTGATTGGTCTGCAAGAACCACCCAATCCAACTCCAGGTGGAAGTGAATCCGCAACCTGATTGGCCTGCAGGAGCAGCCAATCAGGCTGCTGGCAGAAGTCAATCCACAAACTGATTGGCCCACAGGTGTAGCCCTGAAGTAGCCAATCACGCAAGGCCCATTGTGTAAATAATGTATATAAGCAGATGGTTTTGGGAAAAGGGCATTCTTCTTCTCCTTGATGACTACGAGCTGAATAAAGAGCATGAAATTCACTCTCGACTCCGAGTATATTTCAGGTGGCCACCTAAAAATGCCATGAGCAGCGTTTCAAACAGAGCTCTCACACTCCTAATGGGGAGCTTTGAGTAGCTTCCGCTTCCTGTTGGGGATGCTCTCTGCCACAACATGCGCATCGGCCCTGAGCGGGTATCATATCCTTTTTTTAAATACTGTGTAATGTCTGCTCTGTGTGCAGCATCTTGGAAGTGCTGCTTTCTTCCCTTCCTGCTGGTGATACTTTAGGGTGGGGCTGGGTTGAGTTGAAAACCGAAGCAGGGAAGCCGGCTGCTTCTAGGGTGCCTGGCTTTTACGCTGCATGTGTTGTGCAGAATCATTGGTGGAGGCTGGTCAGCAAATTATTTGCTGCTGCACAGAACTAGGGAGAGCGACTCGAGGCTGTGTGATGCGGAGCCATTTTGAAAGAAAGCACTTGGCCGTGACAGCTTTATGTACGTAGGATTAAAGAACAAAAACAAAGAGCATAAACCCACTCGCTTCACAAAGAGGGAGATGAGAGGTGAGCCAAGAATCCCCAATACAACGCCCAGTCTGGAGAGGCCACAGTGTCCGACCAAAAATAGAACAACATGGGATATTGAAATCCCAAGGATCCTTTTCATGCAGGGCTTTTGAGCATATTAAAGGCAATTGGCCCAGGATGGAAGTCTCAGTGTGTCTCTCATCATATAGCCTAAGGTATCTTGAACCAAGATGTGGTGAAATTACAAATGCACATGTCAGAGCATTCGAGACTCAGCACACCAGTACTCTGAGAAACAAACCCACCTAGTATTGATTTCAAGATGTTAAAAATGATGGTGCAAACAACCAGCATGGTGGAGTGCTGTCTGCAAGCCTGAGTCCTTTGCCTCTCTTATTTTTGGATTTTTGACACTGAGTTCTCAAAGCCATTGGGGGGGGGGAATATGTATTGATAGTGAGATTGCATGTCATTGATTGTCTTTGGAAGCAGAATTAATGGCAGGTCCTGCAGGCAGCGAAGCGTTTTTCTTTGATGCTATGCGATCCTGGCCTGAAGCTGGGGATAATAGCAGAATCGATGGCCTGATCAATAGTTTAACAGGGCGCCATTGCACCGCTTGCAGAACGGAAGTCTGCCAGAAGGCAAAAGAGAACTGAGCCCGGGCGCAGAGGCTTTGTGGAAATCAGGACAGATGTGGGAGGAGGAAACTGAATTGTGCCCCTATTGCTGGAGGGGGGCACCTGTAGAATGCCTAGAAGGTGGATGGTTTTGCAGATGCCCAACTCTAGGCAACATACTACTGTTGAATTGGTGTACTGCATATTTTAATGGATTCATTGATGCAAATGAAAAAATGGTGATATGAGCCATATGAAATTGCCAAAGACTATGTGACTTCTTCTGACTGTTGTGATGGGGAACATATATATCACTACCCACCATAGCTGCCAAGTTCTCCCTTTTTTAAAGGGAAATTCCCTTATGCTGAATAGGCTTCCTCGTGAGAAAAGGGAAAACTTGGCAGCTATGCTACCCACCCGCCCTGTGGAACGCCCTCCCATCAGATGTCAAAGAGAAAAACAGCTACCAGATTTTTAGAAGACATCTGAAGGCAGCCCTGTTTAGGGAGGCGTTTAATGTTTAATAGATTATTTCATTTTTCTGTTGGAAGCCGCCCAGAGTGGGGTGGGGTAATAATAATCATAATCTTCATCATCATCATCTACAGTATGCATGTGGGACATAAAAGGTAAAGGAGTCAAAGGTGACTATGGGGTTGTGGCGGCGCTCATCTCGCTTTTCAGACTGAGGGAGCTGGTGTTTGTCCACTTCTGGCACAATGGTACACTGTGATGAGTGTCAGAGTGCACGGAAACGCCGTTTACCTTCCCGCCACAGCGGTACCTATTTATCTATTTGCACTGGTGTGCTTTTGAACTGCTAGGTTGGCAGGAGCTGGGATAGAGCAACAGGAGCTCACCCCATCGAGCGAATTTGAACTGCCGACCTTCTGATTGGCAAGCCCAAGAGGCTCAGTGGTTTAGACCACAGCGCCACCAGTGTCCCTATGTGGGATATATCTATGGATGGATGGGGAGCTGTGGCTGACAGTGTGGAAGTTCAGGACATTCTGGTGCAGTAGTATTCTCTTTCTCTCTCTCTCTCTCTCTCTCTCTCTCTCTCTCTCTCTCTCTCTCTCTGCCAGTCAGAGGTACTTTGGGATAGTTTGAAATTCTCCTACTTCATGTGGATCAGCCTATACACATGACCAATGGGGAGATTTTTCTTCTTGCCTGTATTCCACGCACTCATCCCAGGAACTTTCGTTTAGGGATCAGTGGAATCCCCTCCGCATATTTTGTATGCCTGCGGAACTGTTGACATGCTCAAAGGCTTCCCCCCTCCCTCCACCTTTAAATCGTTGCTTCATACACCTGCTGTTCCACCCCTGTGTTGCAAATGGCTTTCAAATGGCTCGGTGTTTCAGATCCCACAAGGTTATAGCAGGGTTGATAACCTCGGTTGTGTGTGTGTAAGGAAGCAAACATGTGGCTCATCTGACCCGACGTTTCTTCATGGCTGGTGCATTTATTAATGGGGAAGGGTGTTCTCCATGTCTATCCTCAACTCCAGCATTCCCGGGCAACTCTGAGTCTTTGAAAAAACAATACTGCTTTGTTTGTTTAAATGGGCTTTGGGTGACCAGGGAATATGCAATTTAACCGGTGTAATTTGGTGATTTTTTTTGTGATTTAATGTATTGTCTCCTGTCCTGTGTCCTTGACATGGAATGGGCTATAAATAAAAATAAGTGCAAATTCAATAATACGGTAAATAGTTGCAGAATGCCTTTTGTGTGCTGCACCTCACATGTATTCATCCCCGACATCTTGACTCAGTAGGGTAAGAGAGCCAGTGTGGTGTAGTGGTTAAGAGCGGTAGACTTGTAATCTGGGGAACCGGGTTCGCTTCCCCGCTCCTCCACATGCAGCTGCTGGGTGACCTTGGGCTAGTCACACTTCTCTGAAGTCTCTCAGCCCCACTCACCTCGCAGAGTGTTTGTTGTGGGGGAGGAAGGGAAAGGAGAATGTTAGCCACTTTGAGACTCCTTCGGGTAATGATAAAGCGGGATATCAAATCCAAACTACTATTCTTCTTCTTCTTCTTCTTCTTCTTCTTCTTCTTCTTCTTCTTCTTCTTCTTCTTCTACCTGAGTAGCCAGCAGGCAAAATGCCTCTCCAACAAAACAAAGCTTCTCAAGGGAGCTTCTGGGTGGATCAGAACAGGAACTCTGATCCATCCAGGCCAACCTATGGCCAACCTGACCCTTCCCATCCCGGCATCCCTGAAGTTGCAAGCAGAAACACCCAAGCCTGATTGTTGGGTTCTGCTTTCAGTTCTTTCATAACAGTAACCCCCTCCCCTCACTCCCTCTTGTTTTCAGCAGATAATCAGCACAATGGAGACCCAAGTGTCCAATGGTCCCACAAGCAACAGTTCCCTCCCCAATGGGCCACTGATTAGTGCCAACGGCGCCACTGATGACTCCAAAACTAACCTCATAGTCAACTACCTACCCCAGAACATGACGCAGGAAGAATTCAAGAGCCTCTTTGGAAGTATCGGAGAGATTGAATCCTGCAAGCTGGTTAGAGACAAAATCACAGGTAAGACAATATGGTAGTGGGGGGGGGAGAGAGAGGGAGAGATCCTGGCTCTGGTTTGATTCAGATGTCACGACAAATCGTAGTATGATAATACCTGCAATAATAATAATAAAAAAACCAAGCATCTTTTGAAGAGCTCCAACTGGTTCCATTCAAACTGAGTTGATGGTCAACCAAAATGGCGAGTGGGATAGCGTAAAGTGAGGTGCATTGGGGCAAACAGAACTCCAAAAACTCCATGTACAGTGATGGAGTCAGAAGTGGCAGTGACTTAACCTGAAATGGTGGAAGATAGCTCGGTAAAGACGTCAACGCCATAAGGCGGCAGGTGTGGAAAAAGAGGCCTGGAGACCCAAATCCCGTGAAGGAGGTGGATGTGTTTGGCATAGTGGAAAGAGAAGTAGGGGGCAATCTTCAAATGTTACTGTTACATAGAAGATTGGACAAACCTGCTTTCTCTTTCTCCAGATTACAGGACTAAGGATTTAGACGAAACATTTGGAAGAACCTTCTTGTTATGTATTCAGTGGTCTGTGTTTGCCTGAGCTTGAGTCTGGACTAAGGATTCTGAGCCCCTGTGTTCTGATTCGATACATGATATCCAATCACAGAACATTTCAAGATTTGGGCCTCTGTCGTTGTCCCTTAAGCTCTGAGTCATGATTCGCAGCTTGGAAGTTTTGACAGCCAATCACATTAGGAGTGGGAGTGGCCCAGGCCCTCAAAAATGTATATAAGCAGTCGCTTTGCCCCAGTTGTCCAGTTCTGTTAGTTCAATAAAGGTTCTTGCTGTTATTACTGTGTCTTGCCTCGTGGGAACCCACCTACACTTCACTGCAGATGATACTAGAATGTGGTAGACCCTCCTGCCTTAGTGGGTTTTAAACCAGTGGCTTTAACTATATGCCATGGGGGAAAATACTTTCTCTTACCTTTTTTTGGCCAAGACTTTTTTTTTAAGAAGCCCTTCTTGCCTTAAATAGGTTGTTTGACCCTCATGGTACCTTTCCTGATCTGTGGTACACACTCCCATTGAGCTTCTAATCTTGTGGGGTTTTTTTAACAACTCCCAAGCATCCTGGAGTGATTTGACCCTCTTAACTTTGAGTCTGCGGTTCCTAGCTTAGCAAACAGAGACAAAAATGAAATTGCTCATATTGTAATGCCTGTATGTCAATCTAGGGTACTGTCTACTTTGGAATATTGTATATGGTTCTGGCCAGTCCACTTTAAAAAGTAATATTGTGTTGCTGGGAAAGGTGAAAAAATCCAGCAACAGGTGTTCAAAAGAAAAAGTGTTTCTTTGTACAATGCAGCTAGACTCATGACTGGGAGTGGCCGCCGAGACCACATAACACCAGTCTTGAAAGACCTACATTGGCTCCCAGTGTTGGTGCTGACCTTTAAAGCCCTAAACAGCCTCGACCCAGTACACATGAAGGAGCGTCTCCACCCCCATTGTTCAGCCCGGACACTGAGATCCAGCTCCGAGGGCCTTCTGGCATTTCACTCAGTGAGGTTACAGGGAACCAAGCAGAGGGCCTTCTCGGTGGTGGCACCCGCCCTGTGGAATGCCCTCCCATCAGATGTCAAGGAAATAAACAACTATCCGACTTTTAGAAGACAACTGAAGGCAACCCTGTTCAGGGAAGTTTTTAATGTTTGATGGTTTATTGTGTTTTTAATATTCAGTTGGGAGCCACACAGGGTGGCTCGAGAAACCCAACCAGATGGGTGGGGTATAAATTATTATTATTATTATTATTATTATTATTATTATTATTATTATTATTATTGGAATTTGCTGCCATAAAAAGTGGCAATGGGCACCCGGTTAGATGGCTTTAAACTGGGATTAGAGAAATCCATGGGGATTTTTCGGTGGCTAGGAAGAAGGGCAATATGAAATCTCAGGAGCACTCAGTAGTGGTGGTGGACGGCTTCCTGGTAGCAAAGTGACTGCCACTTATGAGGAGGAGGAAGGTTGGCACTGTGTGGCCCGCATCCCTTCCCTGATCCTCCTTGGCAAATGGCAGGAACTCATCTGCCAGGTGGGTTTGGTTGTGTAGCTGTGCTCCTCCTCGCTGACTGCTCCTCCAGACCAGTGGAAGCATCCCTCTAAAGACCAGTTAATAGGAAGCAGCAGCAGAGAGCATTATAGTCACCCAGCCCTGCTTGTGGGCTTCCCAGAGGCATCTTATTACAGTAGTAGGATGTTGGGCTAAAAGAACCTTTGGTCTGATCTAGCAGGCCAGTTATTACGCTTAGGGTGGTGGGGATTTCATTTATAGCTTGTTGTGGTACATGAATTGAGCTTTTCTGTTTGTCGTGGAAGCCTTAAGCCTAAGGAGCTCTTTGTAGATGGCGAATGGATCGCAGGCCTGGAACTGTAGTGCATTTGTGCTTCTCAGGATTTGGTATGTCATAAAAGAGACCACAAGGGCCATCCAGTCCAACCCCCCGCCAAGCAGGAAACACCTTCAAAGCATTCTTGACATATGGCTGTCAAGCCTCTGCTTAGAGACCTCCAAAGAAGGAGACTCCACCACACTCCTTGGTAGCAAATTCCACTGCCGAACAGCTCTTACTGTCAGGAAGTTCTTCCTAATGTTTAGGTGGAATCTTCTTTCTTGAAGTTTGAATCCATTGCTCCGTGTCCGCTTCTCTGGAGCAGCAGAAAACAATCTTTCTCCCTCCTCCATATGACATCCTTTCATATATCTGAACATGGCTATCATATCACCCCTTAACCTTCTCTTCTCCAGGCTAAACATACCCAGCTCCCTAAGCCGTTCCTCATAAGGCATCATTTCCAGGCCTTATTCTTGACATATGCCTGTCAAGCCTCTGCTTAAAGACCTCCAAAGAAGGAGACTCCACCACACTCCTTGGCAGCAAATTCCACTGCCGAACAGCTCTTACTGTCAGGAAGTTCTTCCTAAATGTCGCCATGTCGTCATTTCCTTTTACTATCGCGATTCACCCTTAAAATAATAATAATGATAATAACAGGTTAGCTGTGGATGGAATATGATGAAAAGAGACAATAGCAGACCATGTGGTGGCATGGAACTTTTCTCCTGACACCGGTATTAAAACTGCAGTTTACCAGGGGCCGGGGCATCACAGGGTGGCAGTGAGATTGTGACTGCCTGGGCACCTCGGCACCTCGTGATGATGTGCCCCATGCAGCCCTGACGCCAAAGCTGTTCTCCCACTCCCTGTCTCCAACTTGGGTAAGCTATACTGATGCCAAGGTTGGGAGGGCAGCTCCACAGGCTGCTACTGAAACCAGACCTTGAGGTACCAGTTCAGATTACCTGTTGCATTGGCTTGTTGCTGGTGTTCGTTAAGAGGGAAGGTCAGATTTGAGCACCTGATATTTACAAATGGCAAAGCTGTGTCTGAATTCTCAGCACATTTGTGCAGCAAGTAAATTTGACAGCCCCCTTTGAAGAGAGGAGGAGTTTGGATTTGATATCCCGCTTTATCACTACCCTAAGGAGTCTCAAAGCTGCTAACAATCTCCTTCCCTTCCTCCCCCACAACAGACACTCTGTGAGGTGAGTGAGGCTGAGAGACTTCAGAGAAGTGTGACTAGCCCAAGTTCACCCAGCAGCTGCATGTGGAGGAGCGGAGACTCGTTTGGGGGGGGGCATTGTCTTGAGGTTCAAGTACACAACTGAATAAAGAAATAGTCTGGTTTCAAGCCATCCGGTCCTCAGAACTAGCTACTTGTTTTTATTATTATTATTTACTTCCGGCTTGCCAATCAGAAGGTCGGTGGTTCGAATCCCCGCAACGGGGTGAGCTCCCGTTGCTCGGTCCCTGCTCCTGCCAACCTAGCAGTTCGAAAGCACGTCAAAGTGCAAGTAGATAAATAGGTACCGCTTCGGCGGGAAGGTAAACAGCGTTTCCATGCGCTGCTCTGGTTCGCCAGAAGCGGCTTAGTCATGCTGGCTACATGACCCGGAAGCTGTATGCCGGCTCACTCGGCCAGTAATGAGTGCCGCAACCCCAGAGTCATCCGCGACTGCACCTAACGGTCAGGGGTCCCTTTACCATTACCATTTAGTTTGCATGCTACCCTTTCATGTGAAATACAGTCAAACCTCGGATCCCAAACGCCTCCGTTTTGGAACATTTTGGCTCCCGAACGCTGAAAACCCAGAAGTAAATGTTCTGGTTTTCAAATGTTTTTCAGAAGCTGAATGTCAGACGCGGCTTCCGCTTGAGTGCAGGAAGCTCCTGCAACCAATTGGAAGCTGCACCTTGGTCGTCAAACATTTCCGAAGCCGAACAGGCTTGCGGAATGGATTATGTTCGACAACCGAGTTTTGACCGTATTTCCAGAGAGGAGGCCTTCTCCTTTTGCAGATGTTAGGAACAAATGAAGCCAAGAGGACTTTTGTAGCACACCTTTATCCCAGAGGCCTCCTTTGCGCAGGAAGATATGCCATCTTGATTATCAAAGGCTACTCAGTGAATTTCAAATTAAGCAGAAATTTGAACTTAAACTTTGCACACCCTGTACTCTAGTTAGGCCTGATGGGGATCCTAATTTAGCCTGCAAGGCTGTTATCCCCAGGCCATGGCCACTTGCCTCCCACCTGACATCATATAAGACATCAGGTGTGGGGAAGGCAAAGATGAAGATCTTTGCCGGAAGCAGGGTTTGCACGCTTTCCAAGGTCAGCTGATTGTCTGTGGCTGGCAAACTGCCCGTACAGTTTGTAATCAAACTGTACAGCATGCAGAATATCAGCAAACGGGAATGCTTCACCTGACATAATGGTGACATCAGGTGACTGTCAGGTGGGCAGCTTCATCCTCCTGTCAAAATGGCTCATGGGGTTTGCAGAAGATCTGGTTCCAGCCCACTGACCTGATTCAGTTCCCTGTGCTTGCTCCAAAAACTGCCCTTTAATCTAATTGCCAAATCCAGGAGGGCGATTGTCACAAGTCTGGGCTGCTGACATCCGGGGTTTTCTTTCTCCCCTCCCTTCAGATCCAGATGTGATAACTTCTATTTACTGTTTCTAGGTAGTTTTAGCATGTAACCTATCCCCCTGTTGTGTTGCTACCAACATTCTATAAAAGCAAGAAGGAAGCCCAAGCTAAGCACAGTTAGCAATTTCTCTCTCTCCAAATATATTTATTATTTTGTAACAAACAAAGACACAGAAACAGAAACATACAGAATACAAAATACAAAAAAAGCAAAATACAAAGAATACAAAATAGAAAAAATACAAAATACAAAAAATACAAACAAAAACAAAAACAAAAATTCCAAAACTTCAACTTATATCTATTCTAATATCGGTGACTTCTTCATGTCCCTTCCAACTGCGTTACATTGTAAATCCTCTTTAGTAATTTCTAAATCTTATACCTTGTTTACCATATAACTATTCTTTTTCTAATCTTATCTTATATCATAACACAAAATCTCACACTCTGTTTATTTATAACTACACCTCAATATCAATATTTATCTAAACCTTTCCCCCCCTACAACCTCCCTGTACCTCCTAACCTTCTATTAATTCTTTCCAATAATATGTTTATTTCTTAAATACACTTTAAATTTCCCCCCATCTTCTTCCACCACTTCTTCCCTCTGGTCTCGGAGTCTCCCAGTTAGCTCTGCCAGTTCCATAAATTCTATCATCTTCTTCTGCCATTCATCCATCGTTGGTAATTCCACATTCTTCCGATTCTTGGCTAATAATATTCTTGCTGCTGTTGTGGCATCCAGAAAAAAATGTAACATCTTTCTTGGGTATTTCCTCTCTAACTATCCCAAGTAAGAAGGCTTCTGGTTTCTTAACGAAGGTGTTTTTCAACACTTTTTTCAATTCATTATAAATCTTTTCCCAGAAGTCTCTTACTTGGGGGCAAGTCCACCACATATGGTGGAAGGTTCCTTCTTGCTTTTTTACATTCCCAACATTTATTATCATGTTTGTGATAAATCTTAGATAATTTTACCGGTGTAAGATACCATCTGTACATCATTTTCATCATATTTTCTCTTAGAGTATTACACGCGGTAAGTTTAATACTTTTAGTGTTAGTTTTAGTATATAATGTATCCCCCTGTTGTGTCGCTACCAACATTCTATAAAAGCAAGAAGGAAGCCCTAGCTAAGCACAGTTAGCAATTATTATTTTTTGGCTCGAAGTCGAGTTCTGTTCTTTGCTAGTATTAGTCCAAAACTCAGCTTCTGTGCAACACCTTGGCAGTGTGTGACCAGTCACATAACTCAGAAGATGTAGTATAGTGGTGCCTCGCTTAACGAATGCCCTGCTTAACGAAATTTCCGCTTAACAAAAGGATTTTTCGAGCGGAGGTTGCCTCGCTAGACGAATTCGTTTTATGAAAAAAATCGTCTAGCGAATCGCGGTTTCCCATAGGAATGCATTGAAATTCAATTAATGCGTTCCTATGGGCAAAGAGGGACCCAGGTGGCACTGTGGGTTAAACCACAGAGTCTAGGGCTTGCTGATCAGAAGGTCGGCGGTTCGAATCCCTGCAATGGGGTGAGCTCCCATTGCTCGGTCCCAGCTCCTGCCCACCTAGCAGTTTGAAAGCACATCAAACTGCAAGTAGATAAATAGGGACCGCTCCGGCGGGAAGGTAAACGGCGTTTCCATGCACTGCTCTGGTTTGCCAGAAGCAGCTTTGTCATGCTGGCCACATGACCCGGAAGCTGTCTGCGGACAAACGCTGGCTCCCTCGGCCTATAGAGCGAGATGAGCGCCACAACCCCAGAGTCAGACACGACTGGACCTGATGGTCAGGGGCCCCTTTACCTTTACCGGCAAAAAAAAAAAAAATCCAAAAAAAAATATCCAATGCATTCCTATGGGATTCGCTAGATGAATTTTTCGTTATAAGAAAAGACCTGTGGAACGAATTAAATTCGTCTAGCGAGGCACCACTGTATATACTTAGAAATCCAGGCAAAATCTAACTTTTAAGTAAATTATCAAGTTTAATAAAAGAAAACTGAAATATCGACAGAGAATTTATAGCATTAAGGGAAGGATGCACATGCACACTGACAGGCATTGCTGAGATACAACTGGGTCAGCAGGGCATGGAAAGTACATTGGAATTGCAAGTGGTTGTATTTTTAGGGTGCAAAACTAAGTTCCCTGGGAGGGTGTTCCAGGAACAGTAGGGTATAGTGGAGCTCTCTGCAGTTGGAGAGAGAGGTGCCTCGCTGTAGCGGCATTGCTTTTCTGCAACCACCAGTGCTGCAGCGGTAGAGAGGAGGGGAAGGTGGGTATTGGAGGGAGACTTCAGATTCGCTGAGTCTAAAGCCTGCTTTTTTCCTGGATATGCCGCCGTTTGCCTTCAGATTGATACCACTGGAAGGAAAAACACAAAACGGGTGGAGCAGTGCAGGATGGCAGGAGAAAACTCTGCCCCCTGCCACCTTCTGGCATGAGCCCAGAGAGTTCTGGATTTAGTGGTTCTTGCACCACAAATTCATCCCCCCCCTTTCCCCATTGGATTGTTCTGCCCAACATTGCACATATTTCTGTAAACCAAGAAAATCTTTAATAATAAGAAAAATATCCTGACTGTAATTTTTTTTAAAAAAAGATTTAAAATAAGCTTTACTGTATATTCCTGCGTATATGACTACTTTTTAACCCAGGAAAATCTTCTCAAAAGTCGGGGGTCGTCTTATACGCCGGGTCGTATTTCTTATATGGCGAGTATATCCCAAACTCTATATTTTAACTGGAAAAGTTGGGAGTTGTCTTATACGCCCAGTCGTCTTATACGCCGGAATATATGGTATTTCTTATTAAAACATTCACAAATCAAACAAACGCACACATGGATATAGCAAATCATAACTAAACATATCAAAGCATATCAAAGCGTATCAAACTCCACCCAAATATAAAGGAACACAAAAAACTAACAAGGAAATAAGAAAAAAGAGAGAAAGAAAAAAGAAAAAAAAGCAGGAAAGAGAAAAAAGGAAAAAAGAAAAAGATGAACAACTTCCATTCATTTTAATATCGCTTCCCTTTTCAAATATGTTACATTTACTTAGCTTCTTCCTTATTTAATATAATTAAAGTCTATCTCTTTTAAATACCCTAACTCTGTATTTATTTTCTTGTGAGTCTAAGCAAATCACCAGTTTTGCATTTATACCTTCTTTACACAGATATTCTTCCACATACCTCCATTCCTCTTTAAGTTTCTGTTTTGAGCCCTTCCTAATTACCGCTGTCATTCTTGCTAAATTCATGAATTCAACCAGCTTAACATGCCACTCATGGATTGACGTACTGTAAATTATCTGTTCCTGACCTGTAGTCGTTTCATGGATGCAGAATGAATGTGCTCTTGCTGGAAATAGCAGCAGGTTGAAAGGGGCAGTCCAGAAAGTTAGTAAGATACTTTCTCAATTAAAAAAAAAAGATCTCAAAAACTAGAAAGAGGGACTGGGTGGCATATTTTATAGTGAATGCCAGTCATTTTCTCCCTCGGGGACTGTCATGTAGATTCCAGATTTAGATTCACAAAGTACGAGCTTTGTCACAAGCAAGTTAGCAGGGAAATGTGTGTTTAGTGCCAATTACGTAGTTGAAATGTTTCGATTGTGAACTCGGATGTACCCCTTCACACATGGCGGTGATAAAGGTATTGAGAGGCAACCTACACAATGGCAGGAAGACACCACCGTCATTAAATAGAAACCAACCTTCTTCAATGGGAGTGGGCCTTCTTCTTGCCCACTGAGTGTCAGAATGTGGCTGTCTGTTGCTCTAGGGGCAGAACTAAACTTGCCATGGAAGGTGCCTGAAAGCATTGCCCAACATTCTTTCTGCGCGGTTTTATTTTTGGTCGTCGTGGGTAAGGGGAGCTGCTGTTTGGAAAGAGGGGTTGGCTACCATCTGGGGCAGAGGTCTAGGCGCTTGGCTTCTCAGCTGCTCTGCTTCCAAAAGTACCGGTACCTGATCGCTTATGGGCTGAACTCTCTGATCGGGCATTTTGTTGTTGTTTAGTCGTTTAGTCGTGTCCGACTCTTCATGACCCCATGGACCAGAGCACGTCAGGCACTCCTGTCTTGCACTGCCTCCCACAGTTTGGTCAAACTCATCTTCGTAGCTTCGAGAACACTGTCCAACCATCTCGTCCTCTGTTGTCCCCTTCTCCTAGTGCCCGCCATCTTTCCCAACATCAGGGTCTTTTCCAGGGAGTCTTCTCTTCTCATGAGGTGGCCAAAGTATTGGAGCCTCAGCTTCACGATCTGTCCTTCCAGTGAGCACTCAGGGCTGATTTCCTTCAGAATGGATAGGTTTGATCTTCTTGCAGTCCATGGGACTCTCAAAAGTCTCCTCCAGCACCATAATTCAAAAGCATCAATTCTTCGGCGATCAGCTTTCTTTATGGTCCAGCTTTCACTTCCATACATGACTACTGGGAAAACTATAGCTTTAACTATACGGACCTTTGTCGGCAAGGTGATGTCTCTGCTTTTTAAGATGCTGTCTAGGTTTGTCATCGGGCATTGCTACTACTTAATTCTGTAATAAGACCATGCTTAACCACCATTTGATTGTGGATGTAGGGGCCGACTTGGTGTGCATACTGAGACCTGGGTGGGCGAGCTGGGTGGGTCTGACCAACTCAGCTCTGCCACCTTGGCCCAACTAGAGAATCTGGGTCTGTGTGTCACCATCGTCCATAGGACTTCCATCCCCTTTACCAAAAAGCTATTGATCTTCAGGCGGGCTTAGAGGACCTTGCACCTGGTTTTGGGCCAGGGGAGCACACTTTTCTGCCCAGCAGCCTCCCCGACTGAGTTGGCCAAAGTGATCTCTAGCATGGTGTTGGAAGCCCTGGGTGACTTTAATAGCCACACAGAGGCTGCTATAGGTCTAACTATACCTCCCCAACCACCATGGGGCTGTCTCAAATGGCCATCGGTCCAACACACTGCCCTTAATTTACAGACTTTACCCAGAGTGATGCGAGGCGTGGCCTGAAGTTGGGGTGTGTGCAGGGCAAACCATTGTCATGGCCGGACCACCATCTGGTAAAGTTTGGGTTGGTGATGGCAGTTCCCCCCTGCAACTGCGGTGGGCCCATTCGGAGGGTCTGCCCTGAAGTCTGATGGAAACCGATGGATTCCTGAATGTTCTGGGGAGCTTAGCAGCAGAGAAGGCCGATGATCTTGTCCAAGCCTTGGTTTCATTGTGGAACGGTGAGATGAGACACAGTCACTCCTGAGTGTCCTCTTCGGTGTTGTGGAACCCAGTATGCTCCCTGGTATTTGGAGGAGCTGCGGGCTATGAATCAGGCTGGACAAAGTCTAGAGCTCAAGCGGTGCAAAAGGTTCCTGGAGGTGTCAGCCGAAGACTTACTGCGCATAATTTTGCCTACGAGGCATTGGAGAAGATGCATTTTGTGCCTCAAGCAGCTCATCGCTGGAGCTCTTCCGTGCAGTTTGGAACTGCTGACTCGCACTGGGAGGGAAAGACCCTAGAGCCCCTCAAGAACCTGCTTGAGACCAACTGGCTGCACATTTTGATGATAAAGTTGCTTTAACTCTGCATTTGTGGCAGGTTCCGATGGTCAACCCTTGATGTGTGGTGAGATCACCTTCCACTTACAGGTGCTTTCAGCTCTCTGCCCAGCCTTGTTGCCCCCTTGATCCCTGTTTCTCTTAGCTTACTAACTCTAGCAGTTGAGCTACGACTGGTTGGGTCCAGAGTGTGGTTAATGCTTTGCTGCATGATGGGGTGGTCCCTATCACCTTGAAGAAGGCAGTGGTCCAGCCACTTCTAGAGAAACTAGTACTGGACCCATTGGCTTGGACAAACTAGCTACCACCTAGCCACAAACAGCCCCTATTTAGGGAAGCTGGTAGATGGTTACGGTGGAGCAAGTTCAGGCATTCATGGATAATACAGCCTTACCTTGGTTTTCAAACAGCTTAGTTCTCGAACGTTTTGGCTCCCAATCGCTGCAAACCCGGAAGTGACTGTTATGGTTTGCAAACTGTTTTTGGAAGTCCAGTGGGGTTTCCATGGCTGGAGCTTCCTGCAGCCAATCAGAAGCCTCACTTTGGTTTCCGAACGTTTTGTAAGTTGGGCGGGCTTCCGGAACGGATTCAGTTCGACTTCCAAGGTACGACTGTACAGACATATTCAAATCAGGATTCAGACTTAGTCATGGGAACGAATTGATTGCCCCAATTGATTGCCCCTTTATTAACAATGGGACAAGGGGAGTGTGACCTCTCTCTCTCTCTCTCTCTCTCTCTCTCTCTCTCTCTCTCTCTCTCTCTCTCTCTCTCTCTTTCTCAATTTCTCTCTGGCTTTTTGATACCGTTTGGACCATGGTATCCCCCTGGAATGGCTCTGTTGGTTTATATTGTGGGCATTGTTATACAGTGGTTCTGCTCCCTGCCTCTGAGTGTTCATTTGGAGAGCAGCACTAGACAAGGGTCAGCAATTTTTTTTCAGCAGGGGGCCGGTCTACTGTCCCTCAAATCTTGTGGGGGGCCGGACTATATTTTGGGAAAAAATAATAATGAACGAATTCCTATGCCCCATTCTACTTATGTAGATTCCCGGACTGCCCTCGGGCAGGATTTAGAAGGCGTCCTGAAAGCCACGCTGTTTTGTTTCCAGTGCTATTTAATATCTAAATGAAGCACTTGGGAGAGTGGTCATTAGCAGATTTAGGGCAGGGTGCCATCACTGTGCCGAGGACACTCAGCTCTGTTTCCCCATCACATCTGACTCAGAAGAGGCTGTGCAGACCCTGGACCAGTGCCCGGTTGCAGTGGTGCACTGGATGAGGAGAAATAAACAAAGTCTGACTCCGGGGAAGACAGAGCTCTGGGGGTGAGCGGCTGTCATGTTTGTGAACTTTGCCTGACCTGGACAGGGTTGCGTTCCTTCTGAAGGGGCAGATGTGCAGTCCGGCTGTGCTCCTGAATCTACCTGGAGACGCAGGTGGCCTCGGTGGCTAGGAGCATCTTTTACCAGCTTCGTTTACACGACTGCTGCAACCAAAGTTTGGGCACAGGAGGAGTCCAGGTGTTGGTGATTTCAAGGTTGGACTAGTTCAGAATGCTGCAGCATAGTTGCTGGCAGGGGTGAGATCCAGCCAGCAAATTATACTTCTGCTCAAAGATCTGCACTGCCTACTAATTTGTTACTGGGCCAAGTTTGGGGGTTCATGTTATAGTAGATGAAGTTTTTAGAAGCTTGTTACCAGTTTACTCAGAAGAATCACCTTGCTCCATGTGTGCCTCCTCCTCCTCCTCCTCCTCCTCCTCCTCCTCCTCCTCCTCCTCCTCTTCTTTAAAAATCATTTTTATTAGTTTTACAAATACAAAGTTATAAACAGAGAGTCAAAAGGTATAAGCAGCTATCCTATTTTTAAGAGACATCTGAAGGCAGCCCTGTTTAGGGAGGTTTTTAATATTTAATGCTGTATTGTTTTAATACTCGATTGGGAGCCACCCAGAGTGGCTGGGGAGACTCAGCCAGATGGGCGGGGTACAAATAATAATAAATTATTATTATTATTATTATTATTATTATTACTACTATTATTTCCGTATAAAGACATACCTACGAATCTCAGGACTCCCCCCCCCATCCCCTCCATGGCGTCCTATTATAAACATTTAATACTGCATATTCTTCCATACTCCAATTTTTCAAATGTTTTTGTCCATGTTAATTGTTAATATAGTCCATGTTAATATAGACTATATTGGGGGGCCCCATGTTAATATAGTCCAGGTTAATTGTTAAACTACAAGTGAAATCAAAATCCTGTTAATCTTTCCATCTGCTTACAGTGGTCTCCTAATTAACTTACAATTTTCTCCCATTCTTTTATAAAGTTTTTATCCTCTTGGTTTCTGAGTTTTCCAGTCAAGTTTTGCCATCTCTGCATAGTCCACGGCATGGACTATAGACCATATGTGCCTTCTTAACCATTTTGATCTGCAGAACTTTTCCAAGGGCCCAGATGGTTGTTTCAAATTCATGAGGAGTTGATATTTTGGCGTGGCGTCACCAATACTTTGGAACTCACTGCCTGTTGACACCCATGCCATACTGCTGTAGACACGTGCTAAAAACTTTTTTTTTAATTTCAGCAAGCCTATTCAGACATAAAACATAGCTACATATGCTTGTTTCAGTGTATTGTTAATAAATATTGTATATTATTTCATATACACTGCTTGGATATTTCTTTTTTATTGAGTAGTTTATAATTTTTTCTATTTTTTCCTAAACACATAAGCGGCCATTGGGGGATAAAAGTTAGGATTGGGATTGTGGTGCAAGAAATGAGGACTCAACCCTTTGTCCCCGATTCCATTTCTCTGATGTAAATTGCTCACCCCTCCCCCCCAAACTACTAATATACAAACATCTAGGACCCTCGTACCTACGGGACCGCCTCTCCTGGTATGCCCCGCGGAGGACCTTGGTCAACAAATAACAACACTTTGGAGGCCCCGAGCCTCAAGGAGGTTAGATTGGTCTCAACTAGAGCCCAGGGCCTTTTCAGCACTGGCCCCAACTTGGTGGAACGCTCTGTCGCAAGAGACTAAGGCCCTGTGGGATTTGACATCTTTCCGCAGGGCCTGTAAGACGGAGCTGTTCCGCCTGGCCTTCGGCTTAGAATCACTCTGACCCCTTATATGGGATTTAGTATATAAATCTTCCCTTGGCTTTTTTGCTGGCCCATGTAGGACGGACCAGCATGGATAGCTGGCTCGAGTGAATGTCTGATGTTTCCTCCCTTTATGGTTTTGATCTATGGGCTACTACTAAAATGGGCTACTACTAAAATGAGGCTGCATTTTAAGCTGTATTTTAATTAACTGTTTTTGTCTATTATGTTTTATTGTAATTTATATTTGGTGCCCTGAGCCCAGCCCAGCCCTGGCCGGGGAGGGTGGGATATAAATAATTTATTATTATTATTATTATTATTATTATTATTATTATTATTATTAATTTTTCTTCTACAACTAATGATGGTTCCAGGGGGGGAGGGGGAAATTAGCATCAAGAGAATTGACATGGGAAGGGATTAAAAACCCTCCCTCCTTCCACTTGCCACAATCCTAATCGCCCCTGCAGCTGCTCTCAGCCTGGGCAATCAAAAAGATGCTGGGAAATGCAAGCTATATCTCGTTTTGCCCTTAGGCAAATAGGGCAAAATGTAATTTCTACAATTACAGTTAACATTAATTCAGGCACTGAAATCTGGGTATCTTAAAGCTGCTGTTTCATGCATTAAAGTGATAGACCTTGGAGTTTCTATTAATAACATTTGTCAAATTGGATATGTTATTTTAATTGTTTTTTTTTTGAGCTGTACAAAACATCAAATGAAATCTGAATTATTTATAGCACAGAGGCATATTTTGTATAATCTCATATATAAAAATCTATAACTCTTGAGATTGTCCCCTGCAAGTCTAACATTTTGGTAATTATGCAGTTTGAAGGCATCTTCGGTCTGTGTCTGAAGGTGCAGCTTTTGCTAGGATGTCTTAACTTTTGCGAAGTCAGCAGCACAAAGCTCATGGCACGGTTGATTTTGATATTAATTAATCAAAAAAAGAAAATTGACAAAATCTTGTTAGATAATTAAAAAGTGCTGCGCTACAATTTGCATTTTCTGTTATACATCAGCGGATCTTACACACTTTTCTAATAGAACCCTTATACTGGTTTGCCTGAATGCTGGAAGCCCCCGCATTTTGTTACCTTAAAGCAGGGGTTCCCAAACTAAGGCCCGGGAGCCAGATGCGGCCCAATTGCCTTCTAAATCCGGCCCACGGATGGTCCGGGAATCAACTTGTTTTTCATGAGTAGAATGTGTGTGTGTTTTTTTAAATTTAAAATGCATCTCTGGGTTATTTGTGGGGCATAGGAATTAGTTCATATTTTTTTTTCTTCAAAATATAGTCCGCCCCCCCACAAGGTCTGAGGGACAGTGGACTGGCCCCCTGCTGAAAAAGTTTGCTGACCCCTGACTTAAAGCCATAGAGGTGGGGGGACCTGATGGGCTCTCAGCTCCTCTCTGCTCCAGCCTGCAAAACTGCCAGGCAAAGATGCTGTGAGCTGTGGTCCCATCTGTGAGAGGCTCCCAGATTGAAACTCAACCATTGTCCTGGTTGTGACATTAGCAAAGCTGCGAGGGGGGGGGGAGAGAATGTGCACATAGTATTACTTGGAAGTTTTTGCTTAAGAGTCCGCAGCACTTTAAAAAAAAAAGGCAAACCACCTCTCAGTTTAAATTTCAAAATTTAAGCAGATGAGGCGGTTTCCTTTTCAGCATGTGAGGAACATTTCTGAGAATTCCCCCAGCTAGTCATTGTCATCAGCATAATCAAATGCTGAACTGGGTGGTCCTGTATCTGTCAGTTTGGCAGTGGAACAGGGCCACCTACAGGCAGAATAGTTTCTGCCTAATAATAATAATAATAATAATAATAATAATAATAATAATTTATTATTTATACCCCACCCATCTGGCTGGGTTTCCCCAGCCACTCTGGGCGGCTTCCAACAGAAAAATAAAACACAGTAATCTATTAAACATTAAAAGCCTCCCTGAACAGGGCTGCCTTTAGATGTCTTCTAAAAGTCTGGTAGTTGTTTTCCTCTTTGACATCTGTTGGGAGGGCGGGCGCCACCACCGAGAAGGCCCTCTGCCTAGTTCCCTGCAACTTGGCTTCTCGCAACGAGGGATCCGCCAGAAGGCCCTTGGTGCTGGACCTCAGTGTCCGGGCAGAATGATGGAGGTGGAGACGCTCCTTCGGGTATACTGGACCGAGGCCATTTAGGGCTTTAAAGGTCAGCACCAACAATTTGAATTGTGCTCGGAATTCCGCAATAGACTCCCCAGGTAGCAGCTCAAGGAGGACTGAGCCTGCTTAGTAGCCTCCATCAATGCTGAGGGTGCTAGCTGGGGAAAAGAAAAGGTGCGGGGAAGCAGTTGGCCTGCTTGAGGCCCTAACCCAGAGGTGGCTAACCTTTTTTTTTTTTTTGACCTCCAAGGACTGCATGGCAGCATGCGCAGATGAGGGTCATGTGGTTAACGTCCACACACCAACCATATGGTTCACCACACACAAGCTCAGTGCTGGATTTACATATAATCTAAACATGGTATAGCTTAGGGCCCCACTCTCTTGGGGGCCCCCAACATGATTAAAGGGGGAAAAACTGAATGTACATTTCCAAAATATAAGATTAAAAAAAAACCCTACATACAGCAACAGTGTTTCTGTGTTGTGTAGGCTCCTATGATATAAGTCGTGGACCCCGCCTGCTAGCCTGCTCCCTAAAATATCACGGGTTTGCTCATTTCTATATATAGGGTGCCTACATTCTGCATGGCAACATGTGCAAATGACTTTAAATACCTATTAGGTCCATAAAGCATATATTCAACAGAGGGATGCTGGTCATAGCTGCCAAGTACCCGGCGGAGAAATCCGGGATCGGCAGCTGCGCGACACCGGAAGTTGCATAGACGCTTGGTGGAGAAGCTTTAAGCCTCACCAAGCTCACTGCTGCAGGGCAGACATTGCCCCGTTGCAACTTTGGGCTGGGTGGAGTGGGTTAAACCTCTCATCCTAGCCCAGTGTTGTGATTTCGGGGTGGTGGTGAGCCACTTCAAAGGCTGCACAGTTTGATCTGGCTTGTGGGTTCACTATATCTGCCCTGATGGTTTATAGCAACCTGGAAGTGGAGATTAAAGTCAGCGGATGCATGCAATGAGGTTTAAAAAACAAGTATGATCCCCTTAATAATTACTTTATTGTTTATACCTCGGCCATCTTGCTGGGTTTTCCCCAGCCACTCTGGGTGGCTCACAGCTTGTTTGGAAACATAATAAAAACATCAAGCATTAAAAACATCCCGATAGAGGGCTGTCTTCAGATGTCTTCTAAAAGCTGTGTAATTCTTTATCTCCTTGGCATCTTACTGGGAGGGCGTTCCGCAGTGCGGGCACCACTACCAAAAAGGCCCTCTGCCTGGTTCCCTGTAACTTCGCTTCTTGCAGCGAGGGAACCAGAAGACGACCCTCGGAGCTGGACCTCAGTGTCCGGACTGAACGATGGGGGTTGGGACGCTCCTTCAGGTATATTGGGATGAGGCCGTTTAGGGCTTTATAAAGGTCAGCACCAACACTTTGAATTGTGCTTAGAAACCTTAGCGCTGTGTGTTTTCACAAAAGTGACCAAGGAAATAATGAGCCGTTCCTCACACGCACCCCGGAACCCCTGCGTAATCTCTGAACAGGTGGGAAGTCTAAATAGCAGCAGCCCAGAGACCCAACACATTTTCTTTGAGTCCCCACTTATTTCTCTATTAAGGCCTTCTGGACTAGGGACTGCTGCTTACGAACTGCTGCTTCTATTAATAAGTGTCTGTGCCTGCTGAAATAAAAAGAGGCCCCCTCCGATCAGTAGCTTGATTTTTAGTAGTGCTTTTGTTTAATGTTAATTTGTTGTCTAATGCTCCTGTTAGTCCAAAACGGGATTCTGGGACTACTTTTCAAATCACACTCATTCTAATAGCTGATGGAAGAGTTGCTACTTTGGCACAGGCTAGAGCTGAAACCAGTTTAATAATAATAATAATAATAATAATAATAATAATAATAATAATAATAATAATAAATTTTTATTTATACCCACTGTAACCTCTTTTTCTTCTTCCCCACCAGGGCAGAGCTTAGGCTACGGCTTTGTCAATTATGTTGACTCCAACGATGCTGATAAAGCAATCAACACGTTGAATGGGCTCAAACTACAGACAAAAACAATCAAGGTGAGGAGGGTTGGGGTGGGTGGGGAAGCTGCCCTCAAGGTGCCTTCATGAAAGGAAGGCCGGAATGCATATCTGAGTTCAGAAGGGACACCGACCCTCTTTCCTTTCATGCACAGTTGTGTTTCACTGCCAGGGACGGTGCTGAGGAGGAATGGTGGGAGCCTCCCCTCCCCCTGACCAGGATCCTGAATCTTCCCAGGAGCCATGGGACAGTATAGATTTGGAACAGTGGTTTGCAGAGGGGCATAGTTCAGAAGGCAGAAGTTGGGGAAAAACTGGGTGATGAACAGCTAGGAGAAGAAGAACTGGAAGAGTGAGAGAGTTAACAGACTTTCTTTCACTGGAAAGCATCCATCTGCTCAGCCTAAGGTCAAGGAGATCAGATAAGGTGGCTGCTCAGAAAGTACAGTGGTTGCGAGATCAGGTTGCAAGACGCGGTAGTGACGTGGTTGACTAGGGAGGAAGTAGGTGGAAACCTTAATTGGGAGCACCTTCAATCTGAGGAACAGATTCTTTGTTCTTTCGCTATGATTGTTAAAAATTCTAACTGGTAAGAGACTCCTTTCACTTTGCTCTGTTTATCCACTGCCGGGCAGCGGCAGCGGCCGGGGGGGGGGGGGAAGCCGAGTCCCTGAAGCCTGATATCCACCCACTCAGGGCCTTCAGCACAAAATAAGGGGTCATCCAGACATCCTTTTTGTTGTTGTTCCAGGCGCTTTCCCCGGGAGACCTCACATTTTACCACTGAATCCGGGCAAACGGCAAACAGGTTCTTTTGCAGATTGACGTTTGCAGTAAGACATTGCTGTTCCCAGGGAAAGCGCTGGGACAAACAAACTGCTCAGACGCAGAGCTTTAAAACTTGGACGTGCCTAGAAAAGTTGCATGAAAGGATGTCAATGAGTCTAAGCCGTACAACTAATCAGGGTTTCCCAAACGTGGGTCTCCAGCTGTTTTTGGACTACAGTCCCCATTATCCCTAGCTAGCAGGACCAGTGGTCAGGGATGATGGGAACTGTAGTTCGCAAACAACTGGAGACCCAAGTTTGGGAAACCCTGACCTCAACGAATCAGTGCAAAAGATGGAAGGAGGCCAGAGTCTATGAAGGGGTGTAAAGGCAGAGTCTGGGTGGCAATATTGTTAGTGCTGTTAATTATTATTGTTACCACACAATTAATATGCATGGCACTGTGGAAAGAGAGGTTCCTATCTCAGATTGCTTACAGCTGGAATCTTGGCCCAGCTAACAGAGGAAGAGGATGGGAGATGGATGCGAAAGTAGGCAGGGGAGGAATAAAGTAGGTATCCTACTCCCACAAGAAAGTTGGAGCTGTTGGGGTTGAAGTGGGAGGTTGAAACAGAAAGCTCTTTCTCGAGAGTGTTTGCAATTCTGCCCTCTCTTCCACCAGGTGTCCTACGCCCGGCCTAGCTCAGCCTCCATCCGTGATGCCAATCTCTACGTGAGCGGCCTCCCCAAGACGATGAGCCAGAAAGAGATGGAGCAGCTGTTCTCGCAGTATGGGCGCATCATCACCTCCCGCATCCTTGTTGATCAGGTCACAGGTAACAAGAGGCGCATAAGTACCCTGCCACCAGCGCCACTGGTGGAAAAAGATTGCCAAAGGGACTCGAGCAGAGGGAGGAGAGGATTTATCATAGTCCTAGGGGTCCTTCAATCAGAGCAGGAAGGGTTGTGCCTAATTAGGCATGTGCCTATAATGCTATCAGTGTAGCACATCATGTGCCTTTGCATGGGCTCATGTTCTGATTTGCATATCCTTTCTATCGCACTACCTGTACATGGGCTCAGGCCTTGTCCACACAGGCAAACAAAGGTTGATTCTCACGTTGAGGATCAGTGGAGTTTCACCCTGATTTCATATGCATTCTGCATCTGCATACCCAGAAACACTCCTGCCTCTACAGTGGAACCTTGGTTCTCAGACTTAATCCACTCTGGAAGTCCGTTTGACTCCCAAAACCCTTCGAAAACCAAGGTGTGGCTTCCGATTGGCTGCAGGAGCTTCCTGCACTCAAGCGGAAGCCGCGCCGGACGTTCGGCTTCCGAAAAACATTTGAAAAGCGGGACACTTATTCCGGGTTTTTGGCATCCAGGAGCCGATTTGTTTGTCAACTAAGCCGTTTGAGAACCAAGGTTCCATTACAGCTCAAAATATTGACTTGCAAAGAGTCTGTAATCCAATATTTGTTGAGGGATGATACTCTCAAAACTACCAAGATTGTTTTGGGGTACTTAGCCCAGATCTTTAAAGCTAAAGCTAAAGTTGTCTGATTTATCCAATGGTGGCTATCCAGTCTTTTATATATTATATGTGTTTCAAACATTCAGGGGTACAAAAAAGGAAAATTAAACAGATGTCTAAAAAGAATACAAGGTGCAAAAAAAAAACCACATTTCAATAAGTGTCTGTCTTCAGATAAGAGATACAGTCAAAGCTCGGTTCCTGAACGGCTCCGTTTTGGAACATTTTGGCTCCCGAACACTGAACACCCGGAAGTAAATGCTCCGGTTTCCGAATGTTTTTCGGAAGCTGAATGTCCGACACTGCTTCCGCTTGAGTGCAGGAAGCTTTTGCAACCAATCGGAAGCCGCGCCTCGGTTGTCAAATATTTCGGAAGCCGAACGGGCTTCCAGAATGGATTACGTTTGACAACTGAGGTTTGACTGTACCCTATTGTAGCCCTGCATTCTCAACTCAGCAGATGCCCCCGCCAGCATTCATACAACCCCCGTGCCATTCTGACTCCTGCTCTTCCAGGTGTCTCTAGAGGAGTCGGCTTCATCCGCTTCGACAAGAGGATAGAAGCTGAGGAGGCCATCAAGGGGCTGAACGGGCAGAAGCCCCTGGGAGCCAGCGAACCCATCACAGTCAAGTTTGCCAACAACCCCAGCCAGAAGACAGGACAAGCTTTGCTCACGCATCTGTACCAGACCACAGCTCGGCGGTACACGGGACCTTTGCACCACCAGACTCAGCGATTCAGGTGAGACACCTTCCCCTCTCCTCTGCCGGAGGGCTGAGAGTTCAGCTTGTTCTCCTCGCCAGGTCCCTGGCAGCTGCCACCCTATGCTTGGGGGAAACCTAGGACTCAGATACCCAGCCTCATCATTTGCCTGTATGTTAGATCTGAGTGTCCATGGGTGCTGCTAGTCCCTAAGTAAACACAAGGCGAAGATGTGCGGTCGAATCCCCTGCCTCCTTCCAGTGTCCCTTTAGCACAATCTCACTGGCTGTTCCTTAAGAGATTGCCTTCTGTAAAGCTGACCCATTGGGCTTGAGCCTTGTTCTGGTACTGCTCTGTGCACTTCCTTAATATACCGTGGATCAGTGCACCTTGGGGGGCTCCTGGACTCCCTCCTTCTCTTGAGCCCATGCCTCACATTTGGGTCTTAATAACGAGACAGACAGGAACAGTACCATTCAGTGGCTACCTCATGCTGAGCTCTTTGAGGCAGGAAGGGACCAAGTTATGAGTATCTTTCAGATGGTTGCTGTGCTGAATTGGAAAAGATGACAGGGCGTCTGGTGTACCAGATGGTTAGAAGCAGTCTGTGTGCTCCAGTAATGCTCACCTGAAAACTGCTAGGATTAGTGGTGGTGTGGCCAGGCACGTCCAATGTGAGTGGGCCTCTTTGTGCCTAGCTGCATTTCCCCCTAGCAGTTATAGCAGCAGCTGACCCTGCCGCTCCACCCCAGAAATAGCCGCATCTCAGTATTCAGTAAAGGGACGGTTGTCTATATAGCTGGAGGTTCTGCTGGATCTAGAGGGCAGCCACATTTCCATCCGGTGTAAGCAGAGGTAGTGCTATTTTCCTAAGTACCAATGTGTGCCATTTGCCAGTTGCATTGTGTTCCGCAGGGGGCAGGGTCGGGACAGATGAGCGTACAGATTCCTTTTGTGTGGGACAGATCCTGTATGAAACAGGAAGTTCTTTTTGTACGTTGTTTTGGGAATCGTGATCCATGAATTCTCATATACCCCATTTTCTTTTTTCTTCAATTTGTAGGTAAGATGGGGAGGGGCAGATTATGAGGGTCACCTGAAGGTCTGCAGCAATCCCACAGCAGCCCCTTAGCCCGTTTGGATTTGAAAAGTCTTAGGCAAACTGAAATACAGTGGTACCTCGGTTTATGAACACAATTGGTTGCGGAAGTCTGTTCATAAACTGAAGCGAACTTTCCCATTGAAAGTAATCGAAAGTGGATTAATCCGTTCCAGACGGGTCCACGGAGTACTCAACCTGAAGCGTACTTAACCCAAAGCATGGGTGTAATTGGTTCCGGAAGTCTGTTCATAAACTGAAGCGTGCATAAACTGAAGCGAACTTTCCCATTGAAAGTAATGGAAAGTGAATTAATCCGTTCCAGATGGGTCCGCGGCGTTCGTAAACCGAAAATTCGTAAACCGAGGTGTTCATAAACCGAGGTTCCACTGCAAAGCCATGAGGCTGTTAAACCCCCACTCCCCATCATTTGGTGTCGAATGCCTGGTTGCACCTGAACTCCCGATCAGTATCACATGTATGTTTTCTCCGTTTTTCATGGATTTTTTTTTGTTACCTGCTGCTTCACACGTTGTATTTTCCCCACATGGCATCAAAAAACATCCTGTGTACACCTGCTGGGTGTGAAGATGGTGCATATGTCTGCTTTCGATGTGACTTCTTTCATGTGTGGCAGCATCCATCGATGAACACAGATTTATCTTCATGCCCAAGCAGGAAAAATAATGCTCATTATGTGGTACCTACTCATCACATATTTACTCAGCTTCATACTGTCCCCAAATCTCCGAAGTTGTTCATCTTCCTAACTCTCTAGGATGGCTGGTAGTCCCACCTAACAGCTGGAGAGCTGAGAGGGAGAAATGGCCAGGGTTAGAAACTGAGATGTGAAAGCTAGGAGCTCAATGGCACCTTAAACCTAGGTTAGAATCATAGAATCATAGAGTTGGAAGAGACCACAAGGGCCATCCAGTCCAACCCCCTGCCAAGCAGGAAACACCATCAAAGCATTCTTGACATATGCCTGTCAAGCCTCTGCTTAAAGACCTCCAAAGGAGGAGACTCCACCACACTCCTTGGTAGCAAATTCCACTGCTGAACAGCTCTTACTGTCAGGAAGGTTATGGGCGCATCAACGGAATGTCTAGGAGCCCCTTTTTATAACGAGAGTGCAAAGCTGAAAATGAACTGCAGCTAAAATATTATGTTCACTTTGCATATGGTCTAGTCCAGGCATCCCCAAACTTCGGCCCTCCAGATGTTTTGGACTACAATTCCCATCTTCCCCGACCACTGGTCCTGCTAGCTAGGGATCATGGGAGTTGTAGGCCAAAACATCTGGAGGGCCGCAGTTTGGGGATGCCTGGTCTAGTCCTTCCCCTGCCCCCCTAATATTCTTAAGAGGGTCTCTTCTCCGGGCTTCAGAGAGTAGCTGAAAGTGGGGAGGCAGAAAAAGGTCCTCCTTTCTGTCCACACTGCGTTTTTAATCTGAAATCTTAGGTGCAGTACGGTGCCCAGAGCTTGGAAACTGCTTGCGCTAATGAAATCCCACCGCAAAACGCTCCTAGAACAATGGGAGTTTTGAACACTGGAAATGTCCAGGCTTTGATAACACATTTGGTTCATAGCTAATGTGGAACTTAACCTGGGTCTTGAGCTCTTCATGTTGCTCACTAAGCAGGAGTTGTCGTCTTGTGCATCTCATGCTAAATAGCAAGATTAGAGCACTTGCTGCAGGAAGGGGCTGTAGAATGAGGTGGCCAACTGGCACAGGTGGGCAAAGAGCAGGGGCAAGGAGAAATGCATTGAGGCTTGTATTAGGCAGTGGTGCTAATCAGGATGGATTTGGGCATAGGCTGTGCATATTCGACCCAGTAGGAAAGGTGGTTTGGATACTAGAAGCATATCGGGGTTTGTGGAGGAAGCTTGTGGTAGAGCAAGTGAGCAGCTGTGCCTTTTGGACTTAAAAACATTTTGAGTGCCAGCAGGGAAGAGAGATTCTCCTAGCCTTGCTTCCCCAGAGGACTGTTATAGGTGTTTCCTTTGTTTCTTGGAGAAGGAAAGTGCTGTGATTGGGAGGTGGACTTCCTGAACTATTCTGTTGCCCGTCTCCATGAGGCTGAACCGGTGGATAATCTCCTGTTGCTCTCTTATCATCTGACCAGAAGACATTTCTGTTGCACTCATGCGCCCCTCTGTCACTCTGTAGGGTTGCTTCAAAACCAAAAAGGCCATAGGTTTAGATCGATCAATATTGTAACCGGAGCCTAAAAACACTGGGTTTTAAAATCTATATATAGAGGTTAGTTGCCACTTTGGTGTTGGAGAACAGGAAACTGAGTATTTCGAACAGTATCTTGCACCATCCTACCTTCTGTTGCCTCTCGACATCCCATGTCCTTGAGGTGGAAGGACAGGTGGCGCTGTGGTTAAACCACTGAGCCTAGGGCTTGCTGATCAGAAGGTTGGCGGTTCGAATCCCTGTGACGGGGTGAGCTCCCGTTGCTCGGTCCCAGCTCCTGCCAACCTAGCAGTTCGGAAGCATGTCAGAATGCAAGTAGATAAATAGGAACCACTACAGCGGGAAGGTAAACGGCGTTTCCATGTGCTGCTCTGGTTTGCCAGAAGCGGCTTTGTCATGCTGGCCACATGACCTGGAAGCTATAGGCCGGCTCCCTCGGCCAATAATGAGAGATGAGCGCGCAACCCCAGAGTCGGTCACGACTGGACCTAATGGTCAGGGGTCCCTTTACCTTTACCTTTTTACCTTCTGTTGCCTCTCAACATCCCATGTCCTTGAGGTGGAAGGAGTTCTTCATATTTATTTCCTCCACCCAACCACCTTGGCCATACTCTGCGTCCACTTCTAGCTGGGATGGAAGCTCAAAGGATTTTGGGCTGGGTCTGAGAAGAACCGACTTGGACCAGAGGGTACACCTGTGTATTGCACTGAATGTGCCTCGCCCCAACAAAAACCATCCCACCCCCCCACCCCCCACCTGCTTTTTTGCACATGCATCAATGGCAACTTCTCTTCCTGGCCTGGAGCAAATAGCACCTTTGCAGTGGGGAGGAATTCATTTTTTTCCAGGATGGTGGAAGTAGGGCAGGGTTAACCATGCACACACAAACACACACATGCTATGCCACGCTACGGGTCATATGAAAGTTTTACATATTGTCTATTTTTTGGGCCTAAAGTGTGGCAGGGCCCCGGGAGAACTCCTTGGGGTAAATGGGCTGTTCAAAGCTCAAAGGGTTTCTTGTATCCCAAAGCAAGGCTAGAACCCTACCCTGTTTTGGTTGAAGTTGTGAAGAATTTAAAGGAGTGGTTTTTTGGCTTCCAGGCACGTTCTATGGAGCCACTGAGTGCTCTTTTATTGTTCCATTTGCCTTCTCCCATGGAGAGCAAAATGGCCTTGGGTTGCTAGTAGACTAGTTCAGATTCTAATGTAAGCTGCCACATCCAGGTTTAGAACCTGGTGATTCCTTCTCCTTTCTCAGAGATGCCTGTGGTGAATTTCCCTTTTAACCCCATCAGCTAATGCAGGTATGTTCCAACCCTTCAGGTAGAGAGAAACCACCAAATGGAATTACAGTGGTACCTTGGTTCTCAAACTTAATCCATTCCAGAAGTCCGCTCCAAAACCAGAGCGTTCCAAAACCAAGGCACACTTTACCATAGAAAATACAGCCGTACCTTGGGTTATAGACACTTCAGGTTGTGCACCGCGCCAAACCCAGAAGGACCAGAATGGGTTACTTCTGGGTTTCGGCGCATGCGCATAAGCGCCGAATCGGGACCCACGCGTGTGCAAATGCGCCGCTGCGGGTTGTGAACGTGCCTCCCGCACGGATCACGTTTGCAACCTGAGCACCCACTGTAATGTAAAATGGATTGATCCATTCCAGACTTTTAAAAACAACCCCTAAAACAGCAATTTAACATGAATTTTACTATCTAATGAGACCTTGATCCATAAAATGAAAGCAATGTACTGCGGTCACACAGTCAATCCATCAGTAGCTGAACTGGGTTCCACACAGTAACACACAGAAAAGAGCCTCAAAAACAAAAATGCAAAAGAAATACCAAAAACAGACAGAGCTCTGCGTAACAATCAAAACTGAAGCGTGGCACCCAAAATGGAAGCGTGGCACTCAAAACTGAAGTTTTGGCACTCAAATTGGAAGCGTAACACTCAAAACGGAGCATGTTTGGCTTCCCAAAAAAGTTCGCAAACTGGAACACTTTGCAGTGTTTGGGTTCCAGGTTGTTTGAGTACCAAGGCGTTTGAGAACCAAGGTACCACTGTACTGCGTAGAAGTGAGGAACACAATGTTTCCAGAAGGCCATGTGTCTAAGCCCTTCCCAAAAAGTGGCATCATCAACCCAGCTACTTTCCCCACAATCCAGGTCAACTTTTATCTATAGTATCTAAAACATACTTTTATCAGAAAGAAAGCAATTATAATACACTATGAAAATTAAAATAGCCCCTCTGCCTACTAGACGAGGAATTTTGTGCTGCTGGAAGGCTTTTCTTATAACCCACTTCTTCTTTTGGTCCAAAAGCCAATTCAGGTCCCGACAGGCAGGATAGATTTTGGTTCGGTTTGGTGAAGTAATGACGGACTGAATTGTGGTTTGAATAACTTGTGTTTGAACTCCCTGCTCATACATATCCAGTGAACCCATACGCAGATGATGTTCATAGGCATGTAGTCTGCATGGCGTACGACATGACACACATGCAAAAGTCATACATATTCATGGAACATGCGGACCTAGATATTTTCTGTGTCTTGGCTCATTAAACATCCGCTTATGATGGAGCCACAACATACATGCTAATAAACACACCCATGGATCTGGGAGGTGTTATGTTTCACCCATTAAATGCTCTCTCCCACATGTGCAAACAGGCAAAAGGTCTAGTTTATTAGAAATGGACCTCATAAGTAAGGCCTGGATATCTGCACTAGGAAAAATACTCCAGAGTCCTATTCCTAAGTTATAAAAATTGTGCTGCTTACATGTGTATACTGTATTCTATGCAATTGCACCATTTGGGGGAGTTTGAGCAAGATTTTGCCTTTCTACACCACATTCTTTGAAAAGGTGAGATTCTGGGAATCCAGATATGTGTAGCTGATGAGATGAGGGACCATTTTAAAGGACAATAGAGGCAGGAAGGCCAATAGGGGAAAGTACTAATGCTGGTAGCTTTGACCACTGGAAGCTCAGGCAACCTGCAGGTTTTCAAATCTTTGCTAGCAACTATTAAGACTAAACTCTTGCCTTTAAAAAAATAAAGAGCAAGGCAAGCTGCCGAGATTCCATGGCACAATGGTAACCATGCAGATTCTTAAGCAAATGAATTGAAGAAAATTCAGAGTTGCTGCATGAAATCTGGACACAGCTCTGCAGAGGAAAGTAAGTCCTAACAAGAGGGGGTGGCAAAGTTGTAACTGTAAATATGTTTGCCATGTTCTGTTCTAGGTGTTCTCTCTCTCTCTCTTTCTTTTAAAAAAAATGATTGATTATTACCATAATCATCATCATCATTTTTGAAATGCAGACACCGTTGCCCTTAATTAATTAGTGCCTGCCCATTACCCATGCATCTCAGTATGTGAAAAACAGATGATAAACAAACAAAATAGATGGAGATCCTTTCCCATTGCTGTTCAGCATATATATATATATACGCACACCTATATTTCCAAACCTAAGACATTTAAATTCCTCCAGGGCCTCCGAGTGCACATATACAAACAGCAACCTGTGCTTAGTCTCAGGATGCAAGCGCTGCCTTGCTGCGGCACTAATAGCCAAGCCAGATGGCACCGCAGGACCCTCTTGTTACGAGATCGTCTACTAACAATGGCCTCTCCTCGTCTTCCTCTTCCTCCCACAGGCTCGACAATTTGCTAAACATGGCATACGGCGTCAAGAGGTAAATAGCCTTCCAAAAGCCTACGCTCCTCGCCACTTCCCCCCCCCTCTCCCTCCCCACCTTGGCCCACAGCACAAGGCTGGATTTTAAAAAGGTGATTGTCAACACAGCCCCAGAGGCGAGAAAGCCCCCCCACCCCACCCCACCCCACCTCGGCCTTAACAGTGCAGCCGCGCTCATCCTTTTAGAAAGCAAAGGTGGGCGTCAATATTAGACATAATATTGGTAGAGTCTCCTAAGGTATCTGACTGTTTTTCTTAATCTTAAAAGAAAAAAGAAGTAGACAACTTTATTTGTGGTTGCTTGGTTCAATACCCCCACCCCCACCCCAAAATACTATTTTTTTAATTTGTAATCATTTCCCCTCTTTTTTCTTACCCCCCCCCCCACCTCCCTCAGTGAGCATGGGAATTTAAAAGTACTATAAAAGTTTAAACAATAGAATCCCTCCATCTTCTGCCTTAGGCCTGTAGAATTTGGGTTTGTGTGTCTCGGGGGACACACTATAGACCTTTCGTGCCTCTCTTTTTGTTCTGTTTTGGGTTTGGTTCGAGAGAAAGGTTTGCTGTTTTGCTCAGATGACTGGCTGTTCCTTATATAATTTTTTTTTTGGTCTTGTGTTTATCTGTTGTCACTGTGTTGGGTGCTTCTTGGTTTCATTTAGTTGCGTTGCTTGAAGGACAGAAAGTAGACGGTTGCTCCAAAGGTGAATTGGGAAGGCGGAAAACCACTGGGCAGACAAACTTTTTTTTTTTACCAAAGACATATATATGGGCAACCCTCTGAGAGCTAGAAGGCAGTCAAACTTGTTACAACAATTACTGTTAATATTTCACGTCCCAATCTTCCTTAGAAAGTTCAGAGGAGCTTAAATGGAGCTCTCTGTAGTTCCCCATTCCTCCTTAGCTTCTCAGGCCAACATTCCTAGGCCCCAAATTGAGCCTGTGTCGTTTTAACTGGTTGCTATGCCAGCATCCTTCATGCGTGGTCCAGTCTGCCCTGGAGATTCCTGGCAATGCCCAGCCGTTTCCTCAGATTCAGCAAGGAGGAGAAGCTTGACTCTTCTGCAGAACTACCTTCCTTCACTCCTCCTGTTCCCAACAAGATGAGAGGGGAGCGTTGTTGTTCACAAACAGAGAATTTTCTATGCAATAGGACAGTCGTGTGCATGTGTTTATTCTGAAGTCAACGGGGCTTCCTCCCAAGTAAATGAGCATAGAATGATTGCCGCTGAAGTCAAGTAAATTAGCAGACACTTGCACGACTGCTCTACTGCAGCGGGCTGGAGGTTGAAGATATTCTCTGCCCAGAACCACCTCCAAGACATTCACTTCCACCTGTATTTGGAAAGCTTAGTTGCAGCAGGCAGGTAGCGTTGGTGAGCCGTTCAGCCACGAATAACAGTGTGTTCTGGATCAACAACAAAAATTACACATCCATATAGAGTTGTGGTGTGAAACAACCCAGAGGGACACGGGTGGCGCTGTGGTCTAAACCACAGAGCCTCTTGGGCTTGCCGATCAGAAGGTTGGCGGTTCGAATCCCCACGACGGGGTGAGCTCCCGTTGCTCTGTCCCAGCTCTTGCCAACCTAGCAGTTCGAAAGCATCCCAGTCGCAAGTAAATAGGCACTGCTGCAGCGGGAAGGTAAACGGCGTTTCCATGCGCTCTGGTTTCCGTCACGATGTCCCATTGCAGCAGAAGCAATTTAGTCATGCTGGCCACATGACCTGGAAAGCTGTCTGTAGACAAACGCCGGCTCCCTCAGCCTGAAAGTGAGATGAGCGCCACAACCCCATAGTTGCCTTTGACTGGACTTAACTGTCCAGGGGTCCTTTACCTTTATCAACCCACAGATCCAGGTTATCCAAACATTTCAGTTTTCTTTCTTCCTTCTTCTCCCCCAAAACTGGGGTGGACAAGGAAAGGGAAGGAAATAACTGGAGCACAGGTGGAGACCAGCAACGTGTCAGAAAATAATAGGTGGCCGGGGGGGGGGGGGGGATGACATAGGGAAGTTTGTACTATACCTGTTCCTCACCCATCTCACAGCAAGTTCTGCCCCTCATCCTGGGCAGGATTCACCTAATGGGTCCCATCACTGGAATCCCTTGTGCAATGGGCTTTTCCCTCCTTCTCTCTCCCTTCCCTGTGCCAAAATTGGCTTTGGGGGGCTTGGGAGAACCCCCATAACAGTGCTCAGGGGAGGAGAGGTGGGGTCATTTCGTCTGGCAAGCTGAAATGCTTGAGCTGACGGAACAATCGGAAGAGCACGGCGTTGAATTCCTCTGTTTCATTAGAATCATTTCTAAGATGTTATTTGCTGCCATGAAGTTTATAACTTGGTGCGGGGTTTTCCTTTGTTTGTTTTTCTTTAAATGGAAACTGAGATTCCCATTGTGCCAGATTCTGCATGGGATTCCAATTTCAGGACTTGCACGATGAACTCATTCATGCACAGGAAAAGTCACAACCTCCTTCGTTAGGAGCCCTTCTGTTTTACCCTTGAAGTTACTTTCTTGTTAGAGCCAAGAAACCTTAAGGTCAAACAGGGAGGCTCGTGGAACACTGGCAGGCTGATTCAAACTGGGCAAACATCTAGCACAGGCAGAAATACCCTTGAAGGAGTGTGAATTAAAATGTCACCTCACCAAAATCTAGGGGGGAAATTACAAAGGTAGGCTTGTACAGAGGTACCTTGGTTGTCGAACGCCTTGGTACTCGGACGTTTTGGCTCCCGAACGCCGCAAACCCGGAAGTGAGTGTTCCGGTTTGCGAATGTTTTTCGGAAGCCGAACGTCCGACGCGGCTTCCGCAGCTTCCAATTGAGTGCAGGGAGCTCCTGCAGCCAATTGGAAGCCATGCCTTGGTTTTTGAGCTGTTTCACGACTCCCAGAACAGATCCAAGTTCGACAACCAAGATACGACTGTACATCAAATTCAACCTGAAGGATCCGGGGCTTTGAGTAGGAACTGGCTGTGCCCTTTCTCTCCTGCCCCTTGGAGCCAAGGCTTGTAGGAGTGAACGGAGAAGTAGGCGGCACTGTTCTTCACCTGTCCATATTGCAGTGAGCTCATGCTGGTAGAATGCCAGCCTTACACCCAAAGTAGTCCTCTCTCCTTGATCTCCAGGTTCTCTCCCATCACGATCGACAGCATGACCAGCCTGGCGGGAGTCAACCTGACAGGGGCCTCCAGTGCCGGCTGGTGCATCTTTGTGTACAACCTCTCCCCAGAGGCCGATGAGAGTGTCCTGTGGCAGCTCTTTGGGCCTTTCGGAGCAGTGACCAACGTCAAGGTGATCCGCGACTTCACCACCAACAAGTGCAAGGGCTTTGGCTTTGTCACCATGACCAACTACGACGAAGCAGCCATGGCCATCGCCAGCCTCAACGGCTACCGACTGGGCGACCGAATCCTCCAGGTTTCCTTCAAGACCAGTAAGCAACACAAGGCATGAGCGAGCGAGCGGGGCGAGAGAGAGATGGCGGGAGGGGCTTGGGGGTGTGTGGGGGGGGAGCGGCAAGGATGCTGGAAAACAGCCCTCTTCCCCGACTCGCCACGAGAACGGAAATGTTCATTGACTCAATGTTGCAGAATATTTAAAACAAAACAAAACAAAAACCGCCAGACACCGTGATCTTCTCTGGGAAGCAGGAGGCTTCTCCCGCTCTCCCTCCCCTGTGCCCGACAGCCCAGCGGGGAGCACGGACGTGGCAACATGTCAGCCACCTTTTTTAAACCGATCCCTGCTCTTGGCAACCTGCAGGGGAGACATCCACTCAGAATAGAACACCTCTCTGTTTTTGTGACCCTACTGCGCCCCCCCCACCCCGTCCCCCGGTCCCTTGTCCTAGGCTTTTCTAACATACTTTACCCAAGTCAGAAGCTTTCCCCAATCTCCCATCCTTCCTCTTCCCTCTTTGAATTCTGACCCTTTATATTGTTCCTTTGGATGGGCAGGTTTCCTGGCCCCGGGGGGGACGAAAAACCACTCTCTCTCCTGTAAGGTGTGATATAGAAACACTCCCGGGGACCCCCCCCACCTCCAATATTGCGGATCAGGAAATCCAAGAATTGTCACGACTGCTTTTCTGAGCTAGCCTTGGGGGGGGGGGGGAGTTACAACAATCCAGCTCACCACTTTTGTCCTCCTTGGATGCAAGCAAAAAAAAAAAAAGGATAAATGTGGTGGGCGGACAATGCTCTCATCTCATCCCTTGGTCTAAAATGTTAGCGATATTGTTTGTTAATCCTACCACCTTGCCTGGCCCTTAATTAGAATGATGTTGTATTTGGGAAATAAACCCAACCCCATATGTCCTGAACAGGGGTCCTTCCTGCCTGTCCCCAGAGAAGCCTCATTCATTCCCTGGGGAAAAAGCAAAGGCCCCATATGTATTTTTTTTTCTGCTCTGTTTTGTAAGTTTGCATATCAGGTTTGATAATTTGCTTACGTCCTGGAATAATTTGGGATTAAAGTAAGAGCGTGGGTCATGGAGATAAGCAAGCGAGAGAGGCCAGGGACCTTGGCACAGTGTCCAAGATTCCTAGTCGATTAATCAGGTTGTGTGGACTAGAATGGGTCAAGTTTCTTTTCGGGTCGGAAATATGGACTTGAATCAGGTGGTGGTACAATTTAAACCTGCTGTTTTGCCTCCTCTCCAAAAAAATCAAGCCTTTCATTCTTTCCTTCTTTCTTTATAAATTTTTAGGCGAAGAATTTGTTAAGACCAAGCATGGGGCCATCTGAGAGAGAGAGAGGAGGGAGCCAACCCCCACCCCCACCCCCAAACTGTGTTAGTTGACTATCTGATAAGCTAGAAAGTTGTTTTTAATTAAAGGGGGAGGTGCAGGAGTGGGAACGGGCTGGTGGGTAAGTTTTCCCTTTCTCTTTTTTTCAATGTTGGATCAATCTAATGACTGAACGAAAGGGGTGGGGTGGGGAATGATACATTAAAAAGGCTGAGATGGGAAACAAAATGAAAACAACAGCAAACGTTTAGAAAGATTTTAAAAAAATCTATTTTTATAAAAAAGGAAGAGAGAGCTTGTTGGAAATTTTTACTGGGATTCTTGAACTTCACACACACACACACACACACACACACACAATTCAAAGGGAGAAAAAGAAAGCAAGTCACTAAGTGCTACTGCTCTACACACACCAGTCATTCATTCCCAATGGCCTTTCCAGACAAGTGATGGGGATGTCCGTATTGTATCAAATTTCACATATACAGGTAGCTTGGAGCCACCCAAGAGTCTCCATAGAAATGAACTGGGATGGTGGCATCAGCTTTCCTATGGGATTGAGTTGGGGGATAGCCATTAGTTCTGAGCCAGTACGGTTCCTTCCCTTTGCTAATTCCACCCAGGTTTGTAGTGCAGCAGTTGGGGTTGAGCCTGGCTTTGTTGCAGGGAGGGTTTAAATGCCAGGAAAAGCAACTGAGCCCACCAGCACGGCCGTGGCGGCTCTCAGTGACTGAAGGCATTTTTAAAAGCTTTAAAAGCGCGAAAGGAAAGTATAGAGCAGGCATCCCCAAACTTCGGCCCTCCAGATGTTTTGGACTACAATTCCCATCTTCCCCGACCACTGGTCCTGGTAGCTAGGGATCATGGGAGTTGTAGGCCAAAACATCTGGAGGGCCGCAGTTTGGGGATGCCTGGTATAGAGAGGTGCTGGGAGCAGGAGAGAAAAGGCGTGGCTTTTTTGCAAAAGGTGTCCCAACAGGTGCCAGCTGTTGCCAGTTGCATAGCACCCCAAACAGCAGTGAGTAAGGCCCATGTGCTTTCTCTACACCAGAAGCATGCCGGGAAGGTATCTGCTTTTCTTGACCTATCGTCTTTTTCCTGCCCCCATCCCCAGTTGCCTGGAAAGTCTTTGAGAGTCTTGTGCAGAAGCAGCACTTAGTGCCTCAGATCCCAAGGGTTTTGGATTGTTCTGTCCCTCCCTTAGCTGGGCAAAGGAAGAAGCAAATTGCTTTCAGAATTCTTTTCCCCCCTCCCCATCCTTTTAAATTTAATTTTATTGCTTTTCTTGTCTTTGTGTGCCTTGTTAGGGGCTGGGAACAGGGCAGAAGGGGCCGCAGTCACCTTATGGCTTTTTGCAACATCCCCACCAGACTTCTCTCCTACCCACCCAGCCCCTGCCAAAGGGACAAAAAGCCTAGGAAACCATTTATTTCTTTAAAAAACAACAATGGTTTAGGCCGTGTGCTTAATACCAGCATTAGTTTTACACGCGTCCATTTTCGGAGTTGTTTCCCCGCTAAGATTTCTTATGGCTTTTTCATCGGAAAAGCCATCGAGTGAAATTTTAAAAAAAGAAGCACCCCAAAACAGTTAGTGCTGCTAGAGTATGGGAGCTGATTTGTGCCAGATAGGTTTGGTTCTGCAGGAAAATCCTGCTACTGCTAGGTGGGGAAAGAGGGGCTCTATTCACCCACCTCTCAATGTATGCCTGATATGTACCCTTAGCAAAGAGACAACCTGGTCCTCAATGGGAGCACGGTAGCAAGCAACTCCTCTAGCCGTTGCTGAGGATGCAAAGCCTGAACTGTCTCAGGTGTCAGTGCCCACTGCTGCCGCTCCAAGGCTTGTTATGCATGATGCTGCAAAACATCTTTGAAAGAAGAGGAAGAGTTAGATCCGCAGAGTGGACATCAATTACGGAAAGTAGATTTAACATTCAGTTTCCCAAAGGCAAGGCAGCTTGATCCAATTTGGGAGGCTCCCAGGCAGTCCATTCAGCGTAGTGCTAATGATGGGCTAAGTGCAGGGGCAATCAGGAGGATCATGAAGGAAAAGCGGGGACCCTCTCATTTTGAGGGGTGTTTCTTGTTTGACACTGACTTTTGGTAGTATTCCACATCCATATACTGTAACGAGTCCACAGCTCCAATAGTCTTAACATAAAGAGAACCCTTTAATTTTGGACCCAGCCGGTTCGCTAAGAGACAAAGGATAAGTCGGGTAGGTGGGGGGGGGTAGGGAAAACTGGTCCAAAGGAGGTCATGCAGCTGGAGAATTTGCAAATGCCCCCCCCCACCAACCTGGCCTCATACTTCAGAAGAGTACAACAGAAGTGGAGACAGGCTGACTTGGGTCCTGGCATTTTCTGAGGAAGGACTAGATAGGGAGCAGCAAGCACTTGCTAGGGAGGCACCAATTCTTCTCTTTCCCCTACAATTTGAGTGGACGTGAGGCAGAACATTTGCCACTTGCCCTTTCCAGGCAGCTGAATGCAACCAAATAGGTCAGCTCTTTGACCCCCTTCACTGTTGAATGGAGATCTCGGGGCTGTTTTGGCAATGCCTTTACTCCGCTTTGTCCATGTGGCTCCCTAAAACAGCTGAGTGCGAGTCACACTCGACCAGGGGAACTGCATGGCCCGGCTTGTGGGGCGGAGGAGTCCAACATGATCCCTGGTGGTTGCTATCCACGGGGTGGGGGGGTTGGGCAAAATGGTGATGCCACAAGGGATGGCTGTGCCACGCCTTCCTTTTTAATAAGGGGCACAGTTTTATGTTCCTCCTCCGCTTTCCTTGCACTGGCAAGACCCAACAGTCAAGTGTCCATCTGGGCATTTGATAACTCCGTGTTCATTCTTTCTCGCGGCTCACTCAAGACAGTTCCGCTTCCCACCTGCCCTCACTCTGAATTAGCCACATGCCTTGGCAGCTCTGAAACGGCACAACCTTTTCACCCTCAGCCATTCTGCTAGATTTAGTGCCTGCTCTGCTGTGGCTGATCCATCCCCCCCGAGAGAGAATACGTCCCCCACAAAGCCAATCACCTCTGTAAAGCAACACTGCACTTTGCCACAGTGGACTCCAGCAACCGAGGGTGTCTTCTGACTTTCCAGCAGAAGCTCTCTGGTGCGCTGGGCTGTAGGGGAAGGGATCGGAGCTCTCCCCCCCCCCCCAATGCTGCGAGGCACTTGTGGCGCAATCTGACCCGTAGGAAGGCCTTGCAATTCCCATGCTTTAAGATTTCTCTCAGGGGGCTTCTCTTTTCCTCTTGGCAGCAATAAACCTTCCAGTCTTTTGAGATGCACACTCCTGCTTGGGTTCTTGGTCTCTTCTGCAGCCCGGGGCAGCATGGGCCAGTGGTCACGGCATGGGCCAGTATGATTGCTTTGTGCTCATCTTGCAGGACGGTGAGCGCCTCACAGCCCACCTTTCTGGATCCTTGCCAAAGACGCTTCTTGTCTGCTGGACATCTAGCTTTCAGCACGACAACCCCGCTCTGATTCTGAGCTGATGGCATGTTTCCCCTCCACCCGACGTCTTGTGGTATCTGATCCATCATGGGGGGGGGGAGGGATGGGGGGAAACCCCTTGTCCATGTTTGGAAGGAAAAGGTACTTAACTAGGTTCCCCAGCAGAGATTTGGATGCCAGTTTGGTGAAAGACAACAGCAAGTTCCAGTTAAATTGCCCTTTGAGGCTAAACAGAGACACCTCCTTCGGTCAAGGCACCCGCAGCTCCCAATAATGTTCTTGGGTCATCTGCAAAAACTGCAGGCAGCAAGTGCTTGTTTGACGTAGCCAGAGTGCCTCTGCACATGCTTAAGAAAAAGGACAAGTGTGCTCTCTTGCTCAAAACAGAAGGCAGCGTAAAACTAGGAATCACCCCACTGTGGAGTGTAGACCTTTCAGGCAACTTCCGCTTCTGTTACTATCATAAGCATCATCTCTGCCTGTTAACCATGATAGGAGGATGGAACAATGCTTAGGGCTATGCCCTGAGCAAACCCTGCAGGGACTGTGTACCCAGCCACCTATCCCACCCGGCCCTCCTCGATTCCATCTCTATCCGATTAAATGTCCTAAACATGTTGGCAAATTTAAGGGCGAAATAACCCCACCCACCACCAATCTTCAACCAAATAGACCTTGTGTGTCCGAGGCCATGCTTAGTTTGCGGAAAGCTAAAACAACACCGTACGAAACGCAACCCTTGAAGGGAAGGAACTTGCTGCTCCAATATCTCACACCTTTGTCACGTAGGGCTCGATTCGAAGGCTTGGTGGAAGTTTCCCTGACAGTTCTTAATACCCAAACTCTTCCCATTGACCGTTGCCCATTGTAATTCCCCCCCACGTTTTTCTTAAACAACGGGATTAACACGCCTGAGGGTGTCATCTCTGTTACTGTATGTAAGTTTCCTGCGATATAGGAGGTGCTATCATGGAGTGGGTAGAGGGGCAGAGATGAGGTTCTTGGCACAGGTGAGTGTTCCACCTTTGGACCAAGACACCTCTTGCTCCATGGCCCTCCAGAGGGAGCCTTCATCCCTTTCGAGTGTGCATGTTTGTTGAGTGGGGACAGGCCAAAACATTCACTTGGGACAGTTCCTCCACAGCACTGCCCAGCTTGTTTTTTATTTATTTGGTATAAAAGCAAGAAATTGGGGTAGGGGGGGGGGTGATGGTGGAGAGAAATCTACTCAAGTTTTTCACTCATCCGGCAGCCACAGAAGCCAAATACCTTTGGAGTTTTAGCCATTTCCGTGGAGGCACTGTCCAGTTTCTCAAATTAAAGCCAAAAGAGTCAGGAAGACTTTTTAAAAACATCTGAATCTTGCTCTATAGGGCTGCTGCTTTTTTTTTTTTTAAATTATTTTATGGTTGTCTCCCTTCAGAATGGAGCCTTCAAGTGGGATTAATCTGTTTGTAAGGGTTGTACTACACTAACATCCATGTCCATGTTGCTTTTTTTATTTCCCCCCTCCACATACTTCAAAGGGAACGAGAAGGGAAGTTTCTCTTTAAAAAAACCTTAACTTTTAAAAGGGGACGCACCTGCTACCGCCTTTTCCCGAGGCATCTCTTTGGATCTGTGTTCACAAATCACACCCTGAAAATGCACATCGGCTATTTTCCGTTCCTTCTTTTTAAAAAATTTATTTATTTATTTATTTTGGTTTGCTGAAAACAATGAAGTCATCGTTGGCACTTGTGGAGCAAGGGACTTTTTAATTTTCTTTTGCTCTCAAGCAAAAAAAAAAGGAAACAAAATGAACAACATTTAAAAGACGAACTTAATGATAATTAAAACATTTTAGCATTAGTTCGAGTTTTAATTGTTTAATGATTTAGAAATTAGTTTAGGATTTCTTGATTTTTTGACAATAAATGTGTTCACTTGTGTTTTGTAAGAGTCTGTGGCAGCTTCTGTTTGCGATAAAATGAGAAAAAAAAGAACAAAAAAACCTGGCACCATTAACTCTTGTATCTTTTTGCGAATTTTAGCTTCTTGTAGTTTTTAACTTATTGTTAACTTAAATATTTATTACTGCCTTGTAAAAGTACATTTGTGTATATTTATGTTCTCATCAGAGTTGCAAGTTAAAAGGGAAATATTTTTTAATTTGCTGAGAAGTGATTATTCCTAATTTATTTATTAAATAGCAAACAAAAATTGAAACAACAATAATAATAATAATAAAAGCTTAAATGACAGGCTCTCCAACAGGGCAAAGTGCACAGAGGTAATTTTTTCTTCTTTTAAAAAAACCAACAACCTACAAATGTGGCATTTAGAACAAAAAAACTTTATAGGCAAGTTTGTTTGTGGGGTTCGATGTTACATCATCTACTTTTGTCTTGTTGGGAAAAATACATTTGAGTCTTCATCCTAATAGAAAGTAAAGGGGAGGGCGGGAGGGGGAAACATGTAGCTTGTCATTTTCTCTATTTATTCTTGTGTTTTGTACCCTCTGCCCTTTACATGCTGCCACTCAGCATCCCTCCCACATGTTAAAAAAAGTTATTTCAGTGAGAGTTTGCTTCTTTTATTTTAAATATTTGAGCAGGCACCACAGGCAACTGAGACGGGCTGGCATAAAGGATGTTTTTTACCCACTCTGGCTCTGATTCATCGAGATCTTTAAGCACAAGGGGAGATCTCTAGTCACGACAAATAACCTGCTGGATGGCTGGGAAGCGGGAATCTCCCAACTCAGGAAGAATTTCAAATACAATTCACCAAACCCCTGGCAACATTGCAGAAAGGGGAGGAGAGGCTCGGGTTAGTAGTGGTAAAGGGAGTGGACTTTGAGAGACACCAATAAAGGAAACTGAAATCAGGCAAAGTATACAAAATCTAAAAGGTATATATATATATATATATATATATATATATATATATATATATATATATATGAAAGCTTAGATGCGAGTAACACGTTTGAAAATAAATTCTGAAATTTAAATACGCAGGATGGCATTAGGTCAGCTTTCTCAAAGCTGGTGCTTTCCAGATGTTTTAGACTGGGACTGCTGGGAGCTATAGATCTATGTGCTGATGGAACAAATGTAAAAAAAAAATTGAGCTCATGCTACTCTTTTGAAGCATTTTCTTTTCGAAAAGCCCACTGAACTAAAAAAAACTTGCATTCTTGGCTACTGAATGAAGCTGCTTCGAATCCAAGAGGGGTCAGGGTGGCCTTTTCTCCAGCACAGCAACACAGGCCTTGAGAGGACTGTTCCTCAAAATTCATCTTGGGGGATTCCCGAAACTTGGGTCTCCTGATGTTTTTTTTACTACAACTCCCATCATCCCTGACCACTGGTCCTGCTAGCTAGAGGTGATGGGAGTTGTAGTCCAACAACAGCTGGAGACCCAAGTTTGGGAAACCACAGATTAGATGAAGGCTAGGAGCCACCCACCCCCATATCTTCCATTGTCAAGTGGCTTGCTTCCTTTGATTTGTGCCCTGCCATGTGGCCTCCTTAAGAAACCACTGCAGCAGCTGAAGAACTTCTATCATTGGGATTAGCCTTTAATAATCTTAGAAAAGAGGTCATGCTGCAAACTCTTTACACTAGCTAGCCACAAAATCTGCTGGACTGTGGATTCCAAAGTGGACCCCTGCTCCGAACTGTACATGAGTCTGGGAAGTGCTGATCGGGAGAGTCATATATATATATATAGGGGGGGGGCATAGCTGCCAAGTTATCCCTTTTTTAAAGGGATTTTCCCTTATGCTGAATAGGCTTCCTCGCGAGAAAAGGGAAAACTTGGCAGCTATTGGGGGGGGGGATAATGAACGAATTCCTATGCCCCACAAATAACCCAGAGATGCATTTTAAATAAAAGGATGCATTCTACTCGTGTAAAACAAGCTGATTCCCGGACCGTTCCCCGGCCCGGATTTAGAAGGTGATTGGACCGCATCCAGCCCCCGGGCCTTAGTTTGCCTACCCATGCCTTGGAGCTCAAAAAGCAGCAAAAATAGCACAGCCCTGTAGTTGTAGCAAGTCCTCTCTTCTCAATACCACTCAATATATGCAGGGAGAAGCACATGTGTGCGTGATAGTGGGAGTGGAAAAGGTAGAGGAAACTCTCCCCCCCTCCCTTACAAAGTTCTCTTGGTGGGTGGGAAATGGAAACCCACTAAAATTCTTTTGCTCAGAGCTACCCACAACACAGCCTAGAGTCTGGCTCCCTTCGCAGACTATGCAGCCACTGAAATAACTTGCGTGCTTAAAGAACTGTTCTGAAACAAGAGCCACTGAGTTAAGCTGCAAATTGGAAAGCACAGCTACTTTAGGGAGCTCTGCCTCCAGTTCCAGCTAATTTGGTCAAGACACTTTTCCTTTGGCTACCCGGCTCAGATCCTGATTAATTTCTTCTCCCGCAACCACACCCCTGCATCTGACTCCCTCCCCTGCATCTCGACGAGGGCATTTAGTGGCAAAACGAAATTCTCTTTTGTGATCTGTTGCTTCTAAAATGGTCACAAGCAATCTAGCCTCTTCTCGACTATATTTTTTCAAGTAGCAATAAGTGCCAGTTTGAGTTTACTAAAAAAAAAGCGAAGTGGATTGAAATGGGGGTTGGAGCAGGGGTGGGGAGGAAGAGAGAATTCTGCATGCCGACGAAGGCAGACACCAGAGAGCGAGCGAGCGAGCGAGTGAGTGAGCAGGGCTCGTGGCATTTCCTTATGTTTGCTAGGCAAATTTGCTTCCAAATGATGGGTCAGGGTGCAACATTGAAGGGAGCAGAGGGTTAAAGAATTGTCTGTCTGTTGTAATGGCGAGATCCTAATAACCTTTTTACATGCCCTCCACCCTCCCCACCAATGTATTTAGTCCTGGGGCATGGTGGGGCTCAGGGGAAAAGATGACAGGCCTGGAGAACCTGGCCCCCAGAGCCTCTTTAAGCTTCACATGTGTATTGGGACAGTTTTTAAAAACAATATTTAAAAAAATAAATCATGAGAGAGTCTGTTGATGTGGGAAGGGTTTAAAAAACTGCTGTTAAAAAAAAGAAAAAAATGACACTTTGCATTTAGTTTAGAATATTTATTACTGGGATTTCAGGCACGGCGGCTGTATGAATCTTTTACATGGAATTGTTTAATTATTTGTACTTTTCATGCCAGAAAATAAAAAGTTCAGAATCTTATGACGTGTCCGTCTGTTTGTCTACGTGATAATTCTAGCAAGGCAGGACAGGGGATGATAAAAGTTGTCCTCCCTTCTACCCGGAAGGCACCAACAAGCACACATTATCCATAGGAACTGTTGCGTGTTGTTCGGAATAGGAAAAAAGTCCCATGCCCTTTGCAAGGAAACATCTCTTTCCTCTTGCCAACAAATATTTTGGCAGTGTGTTTAATTTACCTATCTACATCAGAGCAAATGCCCACAGTTGCTTCAGAAGCAAAGCAACTTTTTCAGGCGAGAAAAAGGGCTGAGAAGCAGATTAACCAACACCCCAAAAAATCAGAAGTATTTTGATGTACTGGGACATAGCCCAGTGTTAATATCCATGCGCCACACCCCATAGTTACATCTGACTAGGCTTAACCGTCCAGGGGTCCTTTACCTTACCTTTTACACATGTAATATGAACATAGCACAAAAAGCCTGTTTTGGATTGAAGGCTGGTTTGCATAACATGACGGGGAAAGTCCCAGAATGCTTGTAAATTTTGTGTTAGCCAGGGAGGAGAAAGTATATGTTAGCTGGCTCATGCAATCAAAGGACTAAGCTATGCATGTTCTCATGGCTGTTAACTGTTGGGGCAGACACACAGAAGATACAGGCTTGTACATTTACTGAAGCAGATGCTCCACTTACTCTGGGCTACTCATACGTACTGGGGGAGTCGGCAGCAGTAACTAGGTGGTACCTGTGGTCTGTCATGCAACTGAAAAGAAACAACATGAGACGGGCTCTGCAGCTGGTGGGGCTCTACCTGCAGTGAATCCCATTTGAGTTCTATGAGAAAAAGTAAACAGGAAGCAGTTAACATACAGCAAAGGATCCTTCGTCCAGAAACTGAAGCCTGTTTTAATCTCAATTCCCAGCGGTTTGCCCAAACTCTGTCTTTTACTTTCTTCTATAGTGATTACAATTCACTTATGTCGAGGGAAGCTGAACACTGACACCTGAGAGATGTAGCAGCGGATGGTCTGTCCCCACTAACAGATACTCACTGCACATTTAAGTCACTCTTTCAGCAACAATGAAAAGGCCCCTTAGGAAGGGACATTTTTTATTAGCATAAATCAAAAAGGTCCATTTGTCACGCTATGACAACCAAGCATGGAAACAAATGAATGGGGTTGGTAGAAGAGGTGATAACTCAAGTTTTGCCCTGTGCATGAGAGTCAAGCTTACTCTACTTGAAGTGTGTTTCGGCCGGAAAGGGGGGGGGGAAATGAATGGTGCTTGTGGGAGGTGGGGTACAAGAGTCTTGCCCATCCACCCTTCACCAATCGGAGGATATGATTCAAAGGAAGGGAACTGAGGGGTGCACATACACACATACCAATTGAGATCTGGTTGGAGAACAGATGCTTCCATTTAAAGTCTTGTTTCGCCAGCGAAAAACGCCTACGTCACCCCATGGGTGTGGGAGAAACACCTCCTTCCCCCCTCTGGAAAGATTGGAGGAGGGATGAGGTGGTGTGCCCCTCCCCCATCGATAACCAACAGCACATGCTTCCCCACTTCTTTGCCCAGGGGAGGCTGAACCCATACAGTAAACATGTCCCCCAGTCACCAGAAGGGCCTTTTGTCAGACCTACCCCCCAACCCCCTCTTCCCAGCACCAGGCGCCTTTTGGGATGGGAGCTCAGATGGGAAACAATGGTGGCTGGGAGGGAAGTAGCCTCCCTTTTTGTTATGGAAATGCTCCGGCTTTGACAGCAATCAAGGGGAGCAGGTGAAAGGCACCAGAGCTGCCCTCCCCCAAAACCTTTATCAAGAGGAGCATAGCAGCCCTGGGAGGCCCAGTTCCTCAAAGGTGGAGGGGGGGGGAGGAGGAAGGAAGAGGAGGATCTGTTAGGTCTAATGCATCCTGTCAAAGTTTCTGCCAGCCCCTCCTGGAGAGAGGAGAAATGACACATGCGGAGGCCACTGATAACAGCTGCATGAACGGAAGGCAGACATAAAACTGGCCATGTTATGCCATCCCCCTTTTATACAAGCCCTTCCAAACAACTCTCCGAATCTCACCTTTGAGGCCACAGACAGAAGAGAGCAGAGACGTTTATTGGAAGGGAATGTGGTGGTGTTTTTTTTTAATAATAGTTCAACATCAGACAGCAGATTTAAAAAACAACAACAACCAGGCTGTGATTGGCAGTGCAGGGGGCAAGCTAAAGAGCAGGTTCTTTTTCCAGTCTTCTTCCTTCAGCTGTGCAAAGTCTCAGAGTGGAAATCTGGCTCGGAACAGGAAAATGCTGGCAGGAGAGAGGGCTTCAGGGGGAAAGACCTGAAGTCCCTGCATGGCTGAAAAGTAAGGGCTCTTCCTCCACAAAGAAGCAACCATTAAGAGGTGGAGAAAGCCTTTTCCCCAGCAAGAAAATGGCCCAAGCAGCTGAGCAGTCCTGTGTGATGTGCATGATCTGGGCAGATGGTGCCCTGGAAGGAAAAAGGGGGGGCACACTCAATCCCCAGTGTTTCACAGGGTAAACATAATTATTCAAAAGCTCCAGAGTCCACTGCGGAAGAGCAGCACAAACAGTGGAGGTGTCGGGGGTCCATGTGGGGGAGCCCCAGGGGGGGAAGAGAAGTAAATTTTGCAGTGCTTCTTTGAATCATGTCGATTAGAACCTGGTCCCACTGACAACAGCTCTTCTGCAAATCTGCAGGGGGGGGGGGAAATCGCAGACAGGACAAATCAGCCAAGGGAACAGAACTGAGAAGAGATACTGGTCTTCGTTCAATACATTTAAAAAAGAAGTTCTGATTAATCAGAAGGGGCAAGAGAGGCAAACGACTTCCCAAATGGCCTGATCTTGGGTAGTTGCCAAGTGGTGGAACCTTCTCAAAAAACTCTGCTCCCCTTTCCCAGTGGGGCTTTATTTACATTCTTTACATACGCTAAATTTATACACCACTTGATTGTATTAAAAAACCTAAGTAGTTTACAAGAAATATTAAAATTATCAATGAAAACAGTAAGCACAATTAAAAACGTTTCGGTAATAATTAAAAGGAAAAGTAAGAGATTAAAGGACACCTTCCCGGTGTCAACAGGCAGGGGGTTCCAATGTGTAACTGCTGCCAAACTAAAAGTTTTAGTCTGTACAACTTAGAACATGGCTTTCCTTCCACGTTTGCCAGCGCCCATGGCTACTGTGTCATCTTGAGACTTGACAAAGGAACTCACCTGCCAGCCTCAGAGTTCATCGTGGCCGAGGTCTTTTGGCTCATGGCAGGCCGCTGGGGTGATAAACTCCATCAAGTACTCGCAGCGGCTGGGCTCTGTCGTCGATGTGACCACTGTCTCCTTGCCACATGTAAGTTTCACCTTGGTAGGAGAGAAAACAGGGCATTGGCTACCCACTATGGAGTCTGTGGCTTAGGACTGCAGCTGTTGTGCAGGAGCCCATCACTCTTACCGTTGACTGTGGAATAAACCCTCCCTTACCCACTGTCATTTCTTTGCAACAGGCATGGGGAACCTCTTTGGTCACTCCTTGGGGAATGCTGCTGAACTACAACTCCCATCATCCCTGGTTATTGGCCATGCTTTCAGACATGGATGAGTTGTAGTTCAGCAACACCTGGAGGGCCAAAGGTTCCCCACACCAGCTTTACAACATACTAGCAACAGTGTCAGCCAACCACGATAGCCAACTCAAGTTTCTGCCAGGTGAGACAAATCACTGCCACCGCAATTCACGGGCCTGTTACGTGTGGCATGGGATAATTCCTACTCTGATCCAAGCATGGCAGATCAGCCTGATCCTAAACTCGCACAAACATCCCTCATCCATCAAATTTTCCCAAGGGAAATCTTAATATTATGTTGGAGTGGATGAAGTGATTGTTGTTTATATATAGCGGACAGATGAAGAATCAGAAGTTCTTTAATCTCTGAACTTTTCTATTTTCTCTTGAAGGTTCTTTCCTATCTTTTTTCCTTATCTATCTCTCTTTTGTCATGTTTTTATCTTAATGTTGAGCAAAAAAGATATTTGAGATTAAGTTTTGTATTTATAAACTCTAATAAAAATTTTAAAAGTACTAAGGGAAATCCTAGGACATCACTGAGGCAAGGAATGAATGAATGAATGAATAACAACCACGGCCACTGCCCCATCCCCTCAAGCTGGTCTGCTAAAACTGGCAGCCCAGCCCCAATCTTTCAGATGTTCCTACAGGTAGCCAACTCTACTTCCTACTTACTTCTTAAAAAGTGCAACTCTTCTGCTGAACTGCCCTCTTCCCACTCTCAAGCAGGTTTCCTTCACTAACTGGGATCAGGGAGTCCACATTAATGGGCACACTTGGGAGTAGAAAATAAAGGTTTGTGATTTTTTGAGCCAGAACTCGGGTGTGCTGGAAACCAAACTGCTTCTCCCAGCCTGCAGACAGGGAGGCATACTGTCAGCTGGGTGACAGGCCACTTCATGCTGCTGCTGGGCCTTGAAAAGGCAGCTGTATCTTGCTGGTCACCCGACCAAGCTTGCTGGTCTCTCGGGACTACGTGAATCACTTACTGTGGTGGATCGGTTGGGGCCTTGCCAGCAGCCTGTCCCGTGTTCATACTTCATGACACCAAATTTGTTATCATCTGGACCGCTCCAGGAGCCCCACGTGCTGGAAAGGAAGCAACAACTCAGAACACCCCAAGAAGCCCCTGCTAATCATAAACTCAGGGAACATTTAGAACCAGATGGAGCCACTTCTCCACAGGATGAATCTGCTCCAGGGTTGGCTGGTCTCGGGGCCAAGGATATAGCCACCAAGTGAGGTCCTATCAGCGCAGCTGGCCATTTCCAGGAAGTTAAAATATGCAGCAAAGGTATTTTAAAAACTGCACACCACACACATAAAGTTTTCTTCCCCGTTTCTAATTGGGTAGGTATTCTTACACTGACTGAGGCTAAGGGGCAGGGTTTTATTATTCATACTGATAGTAGTGATTATTATTTTATTCCTTATATATTACCTGCCCTCCATCCTAAGGTCTCAGGGCGGGTCACAACGTAAAAACAACTTACAGTTACAATAATAATAATAATTTATTATTTATACCCCGCCCATCTGGCCAGGCCTCCCCAGCCACTCTAGGCGGCTTCCAACAGAAATATTAAAATACAATAATTTATTAAATATTAAAAGCTTCCCTAAACAGGGCTGCCTTCAGATGTCCTCTAAAAGTCTGGTAGTTGTTTTTCTCTTTGACATCTGGTGGGAGGGCGTTCCACAGGGCGGGAGCCACTACCGAGAAGGCCCTCTGCCTGGTTCCCTGTAACTTGGCTTCTCGCAGCGAGGGAACCGCCAGAAGGCCCTCAGTGCTGGACCTCAGTGTCCGGGCAGAACGATGGGGGTGGAGACGCTCCTTCAGGTATAATAAGGTGGCTCCTAAAAATATGCATCTCAAGTGTTAAAAGCCAGGACAAAGAGGTGTGTGTTTATCCAAAGTGCCCAATGTACATAATCATAGTTGTAATCCTAATCCTTACAGACCTGTAAGGTAGGTCAGTATCATCACCCCCAAGATGAGGATTGTTACAAGGCGTCCTAAGGCTAAGAATTTGGCTGGCATAATGCCTCCTAGCATGTTGAAGAGCAAAGCCAAAGTTCAAACTATGCACTTCCTGATCTGTAGCTCAGCCTCTGCTTAGCCACTAAAACACCGCGAAATCTCCCTGCTTAGCTTGGGAGGCTAGTGACCTCAGACTGTTATGAAACATGTCAAATCCTGGAGCACTGTTGTCTCTTACCCAAGGCTGGTCTCCGAGCCACCATGTTTGGGTTTCTGAGACACTCTGCTGAAGGGACAGAGGCGATAAATATATCTGAGGAGGGAAAGAACATAAGAGAAATACATGAGATCCCTGGGCCATATGTTTTGAAGTGCCAATAATTAGACCATTAGACCTGGCTCCTAAAACGATGGCACCCAAGGCAAAATATATTTGGAAAGGATTCTGCTCGGGGTTAGATGGAATGGGAAAGCATGGCAGGAAGAAGATTAGGCCCCTGATCTATCCCTTGCTTCCAAGATTATTTTGCTATCAACACCAGATTTAAGAATGTACGAGGTGAGCTTCCCATGAAAACACGCAGAACACAACTATGTGCAACCTTTTAAAAATGATCTGCTTACAAGGAAAAATACTGAGCACCCAGAATAGAAGTCTGTGTCTCTTTCTCTCTCTGTGTCAAAGACTTCTATTCTGGATGCTCAGTATTTTTCCTTGTAGGCAGATTATAAGCCAATCAGAAGCCGTGCTTTGGTCTTCAAACGTTTTGGAAGCTGAACGAACTTCCGGAACGGATTCCATTCAACTTCCAAGGTACGACTGTCTATCTAGATCAAAGAATAGCACCTCTCTTCTGCTGACTGAGTGGAGAACCTCACTTCCCCAAGAACTAGTAAAGAATGAATTCTGAGGGAGCCTTAGCTGCCTAAATTTTGAGTGCCTGGCTCCATCTTCAATTTTGAAGGGGGTGCTTTTCTTCTCACCCTGAGCTGCCCCAGCAAGCTTCCAAAAGCTAGCCACCTTGCTCTAGAGCAGGGGTCCCTAGACTACGGCCCGTGGGCCAGATGCGGCCCAATTGGCCTCCCAATCCGGCCCGCGACGACCCCCGCCGCCCGCTGCCTGCTCTTACGGCGCGCAGCGCGGCGGCGCACTTCCATATCGAAAAAAAGCGCCAAAAATAGTTTCTGCGCATGCGTATGGGCCTCTCCCGACCCAGAAGAGGTCATTTCCGGTGCACTTCCGGGTCGGGGGAGGCCCATACGCATGCGCACAAACGATTTCCGACGATTTTTCCGACCTGGAAGCGTGCCACCACGCCAGTAAGTGTGTGCATGCGCACGGGCACGCACTCCCCCGCCCTCCGGCCCACTGCGTGTGCCCTCCCCTGCCCTCCGGCCCGCCGCCCAAAGCCGGGTAAGTCTGGGGACCCCTGCTCTAGAGGGCTATGCCAGGCATCCCCAAACTGCGGCCCTCCAGATGTTTTGGCCTACAACTCCCATGATCCCTAGCTAACAGGACCAGTGGTCGGGGAAGATGGGAACTGTAGTCCAAAACATCTGGAGGGCCGAAGTTTGGGGGTGCCTGGGCTATGGCATACTACCAAGCTACAGTTTGGGGGAGTAAAAATCCAGCTTCCTTCCCATTAATAATGCTCGCCTTATAGTCAAGAACAGGAGCGAAGAACCTTTTTGGCCAGATCTCCATCTCCTGCCGCTTCACAGGCTCACCCTGGCGGGTGGGCAGCAGGCCACCCACCTACATCTTGGCACCTCTGGAGTGACAGCTTGTAAGACATACAGTTCAAAGAGAGCACTCCAGATATCATAGGGCTGAGCAGAGAGAAGAGAGCCACTCCCTCCCAGAGGAAACAAAATAGTCAAGCAAGAGACACAGGTACCTACTCATTGGTGGTGAGTTCATAGCACTGGCCGTAGAGGTAAGAAAATTCACCATGAGGTCCAAAATCAAAGGAGATCTCTTTCTCCAGGCTCCTGGGTGAGGGAAGGAAGAAGGCAACATTGTTAAAAAGAAAAGAACTGCACGTGGGCTAACAGGACATTTGATGGAATAAGAATGGGGCTAGGGTTACTGGAATATTCCTGGGTCAATTTTAACAGAGATACAGGAGGGACGCTTTGCTCAGAAGGCAGAAGTAATCCAGTCAAACAAAGGCTGAGAGTTTCTGACCACTAAATCTGTCTCCATACATTTAAATTCCTACTATTTCACATATACAGCAAAATACAGAGAAAGCGTAAGAGGGGGAAAAATGTGGCTTTTAGCTCCAAGACCAGAAGAGAAGGAAATAAGTGTTTATTGTATTTTTAACGGAACATTTTATCACATGGGATATTGTGATTTGAAAAATTTGAAGGCTGCTCCGAGTTGCACATAAGCGACAAGAAGCATGGATAGAAATTTAAAACGAGCAGGCGGACCTCCTGGCAGCCTCTTAGTGACTTTCTCTAGACAGCAGGCTCCTAACATTAAGGGGTATTTCCAGGGGTGGGAGGCTGTGCAGTTGATAAGGACAAAGAGCAAGAAGCTGTTGCAATCAAGGAAAGGTTTTGCGGGATACATGCATTCTGTGGAGGTGAAACCTCATCTCGGAACACACGTTATCCCAGAAAGGCCAGCAGGAGACTGGCGTGAGACAAAGATGGCAAAAACATTTCATGCTTCTCACAAACGGTCTCATTTTTATGAAAAATGAATTTTTTAAAAGAAGAGGAACTAACGCCGCCATATTGCTGAGCCAGCTCAATGGTCAATCTAAGTGAAGCATGGCCTCCCCTGGTGGGCAAGAGCTTTCGGGATTCTGCAGCGAAGAGGCAGAGGGCCGTGTTACCCGCTCTTGAGTTATAGCTCCTCCTGGCAGCATGTCCCTTTTGCTTCACTGACCACCAGGAGTCAAGTTTCCTCCGCCCTCTCCTGCTGGTAGAAGGCAAGTCCAGCCTGTGTCAGGGGTCAATGGCCTTTGCCCAAGCTCTTTGCTAAGTGGCTGTCTTTGTTCCTTGCCCTTATCTGCCTGTCCTCCCAGGGGACCCCACGGAGCAGCAAAGGGACTGGTTGGGGAGGCTGTCACCAATGGTTACCACCCTGTCACCAAGGCTACTCCTAATTACGGCTCTCTCTCTCCCATGAGCACAGAGAGATGCAAAGCTCTTTGTTTAATAAAGGACCTGCCTTAGCAGCCACTTTGCCCTGGTTTGATCAACGTAGCTTTTAGGAAGAAGGAAAACCCTCTCCTTCTCAACCCCACCCTTGTCGTTCTTCCTGTTCTCCTGTCCTCTCCTCCCTCCCTCGGTCTGTTGTGGCAGGACATGCCAAGGTGGGCACATGGGTCCTAACCCAGACTTCCCCCCAGAGCCTTAAGCCCTGTCTGCAACCTGGGAAAAGTGGGGTAGCAGCAACTCACGGCTGTGAGACTCTTAAGGATAGAGGTGAGCAAGTATGTTCGGCCATGCTGAAACTTTTGAGGGGAGGGCAGGTAGTAGCCCTAAATGAAAGGGACCGTGAAACACCCTCCTTCCTTTAGAAAGGAAAGATGCCTTTCATTACTTAAAAAAAGAGAGCATGGAAAGATGACACCAACAAAAACAGGTCCCAGCTGTGACTCCAGACTTCCATTAGCTGCTTACTTAGCTGACACATTTTCTCCAACCCCTACCCCCCTTAAAAGCCTTCCTAATGGGACAAGCCAGAGATCTCCCTGGGGTGGGGAGGGGCAGTTTGCACTGCAAGCGCAGCAGAGTTACGGCTGGGTGGGAAATGCCCCATGTGGAGCTAATTCTGAAGAGGGACTTCAATTAAAGCTCTTGTTTTGCACCTGCTGTTTTAGGCCTAGCTCTCCCTGAGGGGATAAACATGTGTTTTGGCTGTATCACTTCAGATGGCTGGGGGGGTGGGGGGGGTGGCTCGTATGACTAAATGTTCCTCTATGTCCCCCCTGCCCCCGCAAAACACACCCTTTCCTGAGCAGAGGAAACCAGCATATTGGAAAGAAGGGCTCTACTAGCCCATAGCTCCTTGGACATGCTTGCTGCCTATCTGCGGAGACGGGGGTTTGGGGGAGGTTGCTTGGGCAAACTGTTGGTCATGCAAGCCTCTTCCTGCCAGCCGAAGTGCTGCAGGCATGGCACACACTTACAAACTCAGAAAAAAAAACCCCTAGGTCTGAGTGGCCATAATTTTGTACTTTCTAAGGACTCTAGCTCACAACAGAAGCAGCTTAATTGCTCTGCCTGCACACACTCTCTGGGAATCAGAGCCTGCTGTCAAGGCTTGCAACTTCTATGCCTTTCAAAGTTCTGGACCGAAAGTTGCTCCAGAGGCATAAAGTCTCTGCAAGTCAGGGGTGAGGAACCTGGGCACCCGCCAGATGTTTCTGGACTACAACTCCCATCATCCCTAACTCTGGCTAGAGCTATGGAAGTTGGAACCCCACACCTGGACCAGGTTCACCAACACTATCCTAGACCTACCCATCAAGGAATATTGATATTGGGAAAGCAGCAACAGTAACACACTAAACATCAGGCTTTCCCTGATATATCTTAGCAGTTTATTACTCACTGATGCCTATATTTTAAGTATTTGATGTATTGTATTCCCTGATGCGTACCGCTTTCATATTCTTCTATGATTAAACAGCATATAAATCTGAGCAAATAAATAAATAAATGAGAAGCTACTGCATTGTCCCTGAGCTTGTTCAGAGGTCTTGGTCAGACTAGGGCACCCCATGGGCAGCTCACAGCCTCTCCTTGCAGGGACTGCCCTTGATTGGGGGGGAGGGGGAAATAAATCTGTAGACTCTCCACTTAAGAAGATGTTAAAGTCAGTGCACAGGAAGCTGCAATACTATGCCCGGAATAAATTACATTTTCATAGATTTAATCTGTATAATTTATTCTGATTCCTTTAAAAACAACAACATGTTTATAGGCAAGAGTAACAGATGTAACAAGAGGTTCATTCAGACAAGCCCTTCATAGCTAGTTTGCGGAATAAGATTTATTTTAGCACACTCCTCTCGGACAGAGAAGCTCCTGCTGCACTTCCAAGCAAGCTAGGGGAAGATTTGTCAGAAGCAACAGGGTAAACGGTCTCAGGGACAGAGCATGGAAATTGAGCAAAAACCTTTGGCTGGAAAGAACTGGCTGGTTGACTTGAACAATGTGCTGTATCACATTCTAACCACTTGCAAGTGACTATAGCCATTGCGAAGATGAAGTGGAGAAAGGATGGAACAGCTGATAATACTTATCAGACTGGGAGTCAAGTAACAGAGCATGTCAAAAAATGCCACCATGCCACAATGGGTATGCGAAGAGACTCTGAAGATGCGGCCAGAAATCACCAAGCCACAGGGTCCGTTTAGTGCCTCTGCCACTGTACATCCCCTTCCACTGAGAAGGCGGCAGAAACCAGCAAATATATCCTCCCCCAATAGCTAAATGAAGTGTCTGTCACCAAGGTCAGCCAAGCTAAGCATGCTGAGGTCTCCCATCTGCTCCCTGCATCAGCCCTCCCAGCCTAAGAACCCAGGAGTGGCGTGATTACGGCAATAATTATGTATGCAATCAATAGGAGACAGCTTGAAGTTTATTTTTGGCTTCTATACTTCTCCCCCTCCCCCACCTGGGACCGGGAAAAGGAGGGGAGATGCGATTTAAATGGCAAGTGGCATCAAAGCAATGCCCAAAACCCTAAAGCGAAACTGTACAAAGCACTCTTATCTTCACAGTAAAATAATGAACAGTAACCTCTCCTAACATCCTAGCTAAGGATGCATCAACAAAGTAAGAAGCAGCAGGAAAGACCAGGCATAGGATAGGATTTTAAAAACCAGCCCTTTTAACGCTTTAAAAATCACCCTTGTGGTTCTCAACAGAATTCCTATGGACACCCCCCCCCTCGCTTTTAGCACATGGGTCCTCAAACACCAGCTTGCTGAGATCCCCTAACTAAAGGGTGGGGGGGGAGAATGGCACACATTCTTCTTTAAAGGGTGGGTAGCGAGGTGGAGGAGATAGAGAAGGAGGAGGAGGAGCCATATAGAGAAGATCCATGACAATGAAAATGGTCCAGAAGAAAGGATCTCCCTGTCATCACCCCCCCCCCAAAAAAGAACTTTGCCTACTGAACCCATCCAAACCATTAGGTGTCTGGGGAAATCATACAAACAGAGCTGGCTAAGGGGTACAAATTGCCATTGCTGGAAGCCAACGGGGAAGGGTCAGTGTCAAGCAGAAAGAAATATTGCAGACCTCGAGGAGAATTCATCCAAGGCAGGGGTGAGGGAACCTCCAGCCTTCAGAGCTTAATTAGGCCCATCAATCCTCCCCATTTGGCATGCCAGGCTCTTTTGGCCAAGCCATCTCCCCATACCCTACGCCTGACATCACATATATGACATCAGGCATGAGGCAGGTAAGGACAAAGCTGAACTAAAAAAAAAAGGGGAGGGTGTTTGATGTCAAACAGTCCTTGTAAAGCGTTATGTATAGTGAAGCCCTTGCTCCATGCTCCACCCAGGTTATGCCTTTGCACACATGGCTTGATTTCAAACGGGATGGGGGGCAAAAACATGTCACTGTGACTGAAAGGTGAGAGGCCTTCCCAGCCTGTCAAGCTTGGCTCTGCCAGCAAGACCTGGTCCCCCTAACTCTGATCTAAGGGCTTAACTTACCCTTGCAAGTGACATGGATTCTGTTCCTCTCCGCCCTGCCCCTCCTCCAGAGGGAAGCCCACCCCACCCTTGAGGGGCTGCGGCTGCCAGCCCAAAGCCATACCTGATAGACTCCTCCATTTCTTTCAGGGACTTCTCTACCTCTTCAAACTGCTCTCGGGCCTTCTGGGCAGCTGGAAGACATACAGGAAAGTAAGCCTGGCTGCAAAATTGAATGAAAAAACGTAACTCCCGCCAACTTTTCTGCAGAGTTCGCTTCTTAATTAAAACAGCCCTGCTTAATTAAACCAATCTAACCCCACAGGGACGTGGGTGTTGCTGTGGTCTAAACCACGGAGCCTCTTGGGCTTGTTGATCAGAAGGTCGGCGGTTTGAATCCCCGCGACGGGGTGAGCTCCTGTTGCTCTGTCCCAGCTCCTGCCAACCTAGCAATTCGAAAGCACTCCAAAAAGTGCAAGTAGGTAGATAAACAGGTACTGCTCCGGCGGGAAGGTAAATGCTGTTTCCGTGCGCTGCTCTGGTTTCGGTGTTCCGTTGCGCCAGAAGAGGCTTAGTCATCCTGGCCACTTGACCAGGAAAAAGTGTCTGCGGAGCGGACAAACGCCAGCTCCCTTGGCCTGTAAAGCGAGATGAGCGCCACAACCCCAGAGTCGTTCGCGACTGGACTTAACTGTGAGGGGTCCTTTACGTTTACCTTTTTAACCCCATAGCAATTCTGCAAGGTGTAAATTAGGACCCTACAAGGCCTGTAAACAACCCACTACAGCAAGCTTCAGCAAACTGTACAGCAGCCATGATGGACAAAAGTGGATGAAGAGAATGGAAAGATTCAACTCTGGGCCACTCATGTGCAAGCTGCTGGGAGCTGTTCAGCTGATTCTCAGTGGCAGACATATGAGTCCCTGGCATCTTGCATGACAGTTAGATGAAATACGAGGTCATACTATCAGCATAAATAGGATGCCATTTGCCTTTTAAAACTTTCCCCCACATGGTAATCCATGCTTTCTCTCTTATATTGGTTCCCCTAAGTATGTCATGAAACTGACCCATCCTCCTGACCCGGCTACTGATCAATATAAAAGGTGTTCCAAGGAATCTCTCTATCCAAACTCTACCTCATGTGCTCAGCTGAAGGCCACAGGATCCTGGCCCATAGCTTTGGATGGCTAACTATGACCTTTATATCAGAATGCCAACATGCTTGGGGAGATCAGAAATTCTGTTCAACAACTAGATGATTTGGGGGAAATCAGAAGGAGGGTAAATAGAACTCTGATGGATAATGCTATTCCTATACAATTTGCAATCTATAATGTATTCTAAATTGCCATGTTGTACTGTTTCAGGGTTATTTTCTTTCCTTCTGGAAAATATTATCTTCCGTATGAAGATAATACGGCTTACATGAAGCACTGTGCACCAATAAACCAATTAAGATGCATTTCAGCTACAATCTTGAGTTTAAGGCCTTTCATCACTAGCTGTGCTTTACTGAGCGGCTATTGAATACTGGTAAGTATGAACCCAGATTAGAGGGCCCAGTTAACTGTGCCATGACTAGAAATTGAACAGACAATGCAGAGGAGGGTAACAGAATAGCACAATGCAAAGGCACAGTAAAATATATCGCCAAGGACAAATGCTCCACAATAAGGAGCATAGACAAGCAGACAAATATAGAAGTAAGTCTTTTTCTTTACAATCACACACATATTTGATAGAAGTAGCATCAATTCGTAAGTCAACACCTGGCTCGGGGGTTGCATAACTAGTTAGCATGCCAAAGTCTCGTTTGTTATCTGAATTAACCAGACAAATCGCTCCATCCAACTAAGAATGGCCATGCACATGGGAAAGCTTGCCTGGCCCAGACACAGAAAGGATTGACAGATCGATAGTTCTTTCTCGATTCTGCGGGTGCTGGTGCATGGCTGCTCTTAGTTGGTGGAGAGATTTGTCTGGTTAATTCCAATAACGAACGAGACTCTGGCACGCTAACTAGTTATGTGATGCCCGAGACAGGTGTTGACTTATGAGTTGATGTTACTTCTATCAAATACACGAGTGATTGTAAAGAAAGAGACTACAGTACTTCTATATTTGTCTGCTTGTCTATACATCTTATTGTGGGTGACTGGAAATTGGCCAGGTAAGTGATTGCTTGGTATCAAATTAATACCAAGTTGGCTAGTATTCATTCCATTTTATAGGAGAACCCAGACTGAGAGCAGGACTTAAGAGATCTGAACTGCACCAGTGAGGCCCAGATTTCTACCAGCTGCACTGCATGGCTTTCCCCTTGCAAGGACATTAGCTCTTCGCCTAGGGAATCTAGTTGGCTTGCAAGTAACCAGCACAGAGAAGCCTTTCACATATATGAAATGGGAGATGCTCTGGAAATTCAACAGCAGCAGCAATAAATGGCGAAAAAGCGACTGACTTCAACACTGGGCCCTGTCCAAAGGAAGGGGAGAACGCAAGAAATGATGGATCTGTGGCTCAAATTCAGTCTATTAATAGCTACCTAAAAGGGCCATTTCCTTCTTACTGCAGACCACGAGCTAACCACTGGCCTTCCGGGACACAGCTTAAGAGCAGTGCAGGAGATGCCACTCATATCTGCCCTCTGCAGAGAGGAATGAAGCCATGGAGCACAAGAATTTGTAGTGACCTTGCTACCCAGGAATTTTCTTTATATTATTATTATTATAGTGGTGCCTTGGTTTGCATACGTTTTGGATTACAAACATGTCAAACCCAGAAGTGTGTGTCCCGGTTTGCCACCTTTTTTAAAAATTATTACAACCCCCCATTTTTTGTTTACGAACAATTTTCTTTTTTGGAGGCACCATTTGTGAAAGCGCGCCCTGGGTTACAACCTATTTTGGTTTACAAACGGACCCGCGGAACGGATTATGGTTGTAAACCAAGGTATTATAATTATTAAGATTTTCTACCCAGCATTTCAATCGACATGATTCTTGGGATGGTTCATAACAAAATAAAAATCCAAAACTATTTTTAAAAATCCAGTGCACATTTCTTTTTATCTATTGTGCCTATCTGAGAGCCTGCAGGTGCATACTAGCTTATATTTTAATCACTATACAGCACCTTAGTGATAAATACCGGTAGCAGCAACAATGGATATCAACAATGCACACCAACAGCATAACCCAGCAAAGAACAGAGGAAAAAAGAACCACAATCCAATCTATAAAAAAAATTTTTTTGGGGGGGGAGGGAAGATGCCTGCTTCCTCACCTCTGATGGGAGACCTAGAAAAGGTCCTGCAAGACAGATCTTAACACAAGGAGCAGTTTCATCAGGGAGAAGGGGTCCTAATCATTAGGAAAGGACATGCTCACTCACGAGTAGTTTGGCAGTGGAACAAACTACTCAGAGTCTCCTGCAATTTTTAATTGTTTTTTTTTTTACAGTATCTCATTTGCGGCTGTGAAGTCTTCACCACTGACTGACTGAGCTGGTGTGGTGAAAAAAGAAGAATGCCCAGTTGCTCAGGGGATTCAGCATGCTCTCCCAAGCTATTTGTTTGTCTGGAATTGGAGCTTGTCATGCCAAGAACCAAGAAGCCACCCCAGAGCGTATGACAATGAGCTGAGGAAAAGGGCTGGGGAGAAAAGGCACTGAGAGAACAACTCTATAGTATCTCATGTCCAGGGAGGCCTGTATGACGGGACGGAGGGGAAGAAGGGAAGAGGAAAAAGAATACCAAGCAGGCTGGTCAAGAGACAGAGCAGCTACAGGAAGTGAGACAAAATAAAAGACAGGAACCTGGGGGAACAATGGTAAGTGGTGGAGAGACATGGAGTTGAAAGGAAAAACCAAGGGGGTATTAGGACTGAGATTGCGCAGGAAGAAAATGGGAGAGCCAGAGGAGCGGCGTCCAGGGAACAGGAGACACTGGGTTGCTAGAGCTGGAGAGAATGCCTGCGCCAGGGGTGGCCAACATGGTGCCCTCCAGATGTTGCTGGGCAAGTTACAGAGCTGACACTTCTAGGCCTGATGGGAGTTGTAGTCCAACATCTGGAAAGCACTGTATTGGCTACCTATGATCTAGAGCTAGTTGAATTCTGCCAGCTGCAGCTTCTTACAGTCACTGCAACATTGCTACAAGGTCCATTAAACTGTGGTGGGAGCAGAGAATAGGTGGTCAATAACACATACGGATTTGAAACAGCCAGTCAATTCCTAGGCTGTGGACTTTAATTTTTGTTTTCAGCAGGTTTTTAATCAGAAACTAGGATTGCTTATCCAGATCAAGGCTTTCAAACGGTCTCACTCCTTTTTCTTAATCCAGCCTCTCAAGAGCAGAGCTATTCAATCCACTTCTCTCCAATAATACCAATGTGCATCCACCAGAAAATTGCTTTTGTCTATTAAACAAAAGAGGGAGAAGAAAAGAGCAACCCAAACTGTTGCTGTTTATATGCCTGGACTGCACCATGCATCAGTGACTCCCTTCTGTTCAAAAAGCTACTCTTCCTCTACTGGGGGAAAAGCTTGCTGGCTCTGGAATCCCATCTCATGGCTAAGATCTCCCCTCGATTGCACCAACATTTTTTTTAATCTTTCAGTTTAGAATAAAATATGCCCATATATCTGTAAAAGTTGCCCCAGAGTTTCAACCCCGAGTAGCTCCTTACAAGGGTTGGGAGGATAAGGAGAAAAATGCGTTCTCGTTTTGTATTTTTGTTGTGAACTGCCCTGTGATCTTCAAAGGAGGGGCGCTATACAAATTTAATTAAAATTAACTAAAACAACAACAACAAATTTAGCACACCTCTCTGGAAGAATTTATACAAAATAATGGGAATCTGGGATGCACCACCACTACCACCTAGTGGCTATCAACTGAAAACTGCCCATACATCTCAGGTATATGTCACTGTCCACTCCCCAACTAGCTGGAATTACTGAAAAGCAGGATGGAATCGTTTCAGTACCTATAACTAATGCAAAGGGGAGGAAAGGCAAATCAGAAGTTAGGCAAACAAACATGTCATAATCCCATACCCATACTGTGCGTTCTGATGGCTCTCCACTGCTGCAAGGAGAAAACCACAAACAGAGCGCCCCCCCCCCCTTTAGCCCACACGAGCCGCTTCAAATAGCAAGTCCGGCCTATTGATTGCCTTTTGCTTCATGGACATTAGATATCTGAGAAATGGTGCCTGCTTAGCAATGCTAATGGCGGTGATCTATTCGGATGGCGCACGTTCCCAGAACACAAAGTGCAGACATGCCTTTGGCTGCCCAGTTCATTTCATTACAGCTATAAAAACAGCTTTTGGCTACGTCTGGTACATTTTGACAAGCTCCATTCTACAGCATCGACAGATCCTGCTTGGAAACTGGGCGGACTTGGAAGAATCTCTCAAGCACCCTGGGTCAACTTGGTCTGCTGTTCCTTTAAGCCCCAGCCTACATTTCAGCAACAGTACAAAAAACAAAAAAACAAAGCTCCACCTTCCCAGGCTTATTGAAAAAGGTGCCACTGCATAGCTTTGGGTAAACTCAATCTTCCAAAAGACCAAGCACACCTGGGTCACTTGGAAAAGAGAGCTTCACATTAAAGTAAAATATGATGCTGAAGTGCAGGTTGGTGAACCTTTTTCAGCCAGAGCCACCTGAACAACCTTGTGGGTTCTTTTTTTTTGGGGGGGGGGGAATCTCCATCTCTCCATCCAAGCAGGCAAGAGGTATTCTGAACAGTACAAGGTCACATTCTGTTTAGGCAGAGAAGAGGGGCCTTGGGAGGAGGAGTGGCCTGCAGAGAATCCTAAGGGCCAGATAAAGAGGCCTTGGAGGGCCGGAGGTCATCGCACCGCTGCTGAAGAAGTTAGATCACCTCACTGGGGTACCAAAGGCTTGGAAAGCCACATGAATTCAGGAGTAGAAACTGGAGGTGTGGCTACATGGCATCTATCTGGAAAGAACTTACTGGAACACTAAACACAAACATCCTCCTCCCCCCGCTGCCCCGTGCTATATTTAGACTCAAGGTGATGCTAAAGTGTCTTTGCCCTTTCCATCGACGTGACTCAACTTTTCCCAACAGAGCAAAAATGGTCAAGCGATGCAACAATTTAAAAAGATTCTACTCCAACGTTCAAATACAGACTTTTTTTTTTTGAAAAATCAATACACACTGAATATACAGCATGGAGAGTAGCCAAAAGGGTGCGCTGTGGAAATTCTTGAGTACAGCAAACGAAACACATAACTACATGTTCACATCTGGGTCTGTCCCTCTCCCTTTCTTTGGTGCCATGCAGAAAGTTTGTATGGTGCCCATTTCTCACCCACGAGGCACTAGATGGTTCCATGACAGGATTAAACCACTCATCTCACCCCCAATGTAGAGAAATAAGGCTATCAGTGGCTAAAAGCCATGATGGCTATACGCCGCTTCCACTGTTGGAGAGAGTATTCTTCTGAATACCAGGTGCTTGGTATTGCAAGTGCGGAGAGTTGCTCTTGTGCTCTGGTCCTGCATGCAGGTTTTCTCATGGGCATCTGGTTGGCCACTGCAGGAACAGGATGCTAGACTGATCCAGCAGGGCTCTCACGTTCTAAGAGGAGCTTGTTGCCCCATCTTGACTTCACACCTCTCCTTCTCATGTTCAGATACTTGTTAAAGCGAGCAGCTACCTATAAACTCCTGCTTGCCTCACTGACTACTGTGTGGGAAGAATGCTCTAAGCAATCAGGACATGACCAGTTATCAGCATCAAGTGTTCATGGGACAAGGTCAACTGGATCAATTACCTTCCTTGCATGATAAAAAGAAATATTGAACAGCTCTGATTTTTCCCCAGAACTTTCTCAAAACAAGGCAGCTCCGCTTTTCAGCCATGTGTTAAAAGCTGCAGCTCACCTCCTCTTGGAGCAAATGGCTTTTGTTTTCTGACCCGGTAGAACATCGATCTTGCTTGAAGCTCATAAGCCTCTTTATGGCATTTATTTGAACAGAAAGCAAGCAAGAAAGCAGTAACTTTCTTTTGTACCATTGCTAGATGACTCCACTTGGACTTGACCCCTTTCGGAAAATAGCTCTCCATTTTCTACACAGCAAAGTTCACAGACAGGCCTGCACGTACTAAAGACAATCATGGTGTTTCCTGCATTTGAAAGGATGCTCTCTAAAGAATAGCTTACCTTCAATGAGAGCTTGTGTGGCTTCATCATAAGGGGGCATCTTCTCCAGTTCATCTTCTGACGCCTTGACATCTGACGATGGCTTGGGGGAAGGGGCCTGCGAAGACATTGAGGCAGCAGGTGCCCATCGTCACTTTCAGTTCAAAAAGCAGCCCGCATAGACCATAAACTAGAGGGGAAGAGGAGCCTGGGAGAAACTGACAAGCAGGGACTGGCCATGCTTCACACCCTGAATGATTTTGTGTGACTGAAATGCGCCCAGAAGGGAATGCAGCCCTAAGGCTGAGGAAGGTTCTCCATCTCTGCTTTGGAGGATAAGAGGGGCTCAGAGGGAGCGAGACAAACAGAGGACCCGCGTTGAACTCTCATGTGCTTCCTAATGTTAAGCAACAGCATGTGTGAAACTGTAGAATTAGCAACTTGCCATTCTTATTACACCAGGCATAGCAATTTGTCAGGCTTGAATATTCCACCCTATCCCAAGATCAGCAAAAAGCTCTGGAGGGGACGAGCCCCTGCTAGCAGCATGGCTACTTTTCCACTCACCCTCTATAGCAGTGTTAGAAACTGAGATATGAAAGCCAGGAGCTAAATGGCACCTTAAACCTGGGCTAAATGGCACCTTAAACCTTGTTATGGGCACAACAATGGAATGTCTAGCCACGCTTTTCTTATAACAAGAATGCAAAGCTGAAAATGAACAAACTGCAGCTAAAATATTATGTTCATTTCCCACATGGTATAGTCCAGGGGTGGCCACCTCCCAAGAGACTCTGATCTACTCACAGAGTTAAAAACTGGGAGTGATCTACCCCCTTTTGGGGGGTTCAGGTCAAAGCTGTTGAGTTTTTTTAAGGAAGGGAAGCCCTGTTTTTTGGGGTTTAGGTCAAACTTGTTGAGCTTCTTTTAGGAGGGAGGGAGGCCCATTTTTGTTTAGGGCTTCAGGTCATAGTTCAGCTTTTTTTTAGGGAGGAGGAAAATTTTGGGTGAGCTTTTTTTAGGGGTGCCAATGATCTAGCAGTGATCTACCACAGACATCCAGTGATCTACTGGTAGATCACAATCTACCTGTTGGACGTGCCTGGTATAGTCCATCCCCTGCTGACCCACCCCTTAATATTCTTAAGAGGGTATCTTCTCCAGTCTTCAGAGAGTAGCTGGAAGTGGGGAGGCAGAAAAAGGTCCTCCTTTCCTTCCAACACTGCAGTTTTAATCCGAAATCTTAGCAGTACTGCGCCCAGAGCTCAGAAACTGCTCACGCTAATGAAATCCCCTGTCTCAAAATGTGCCTGGAACAATGGGAGTTCCGAACACTGCTCTTTGCGTCAAAATTCTTTACTCAACGCCACTCCCTCAACACCTTGCTCCATGAGCAGCTCCTCTCAAGTGAAACATACATGCAAATATTGTGTTCAGAATAAAGTGTGCTAAAAATAAAAACACATCTGAATATATTTTCCTATGGTGTGTGTGATCTTGAATGCAAAATTTAAGTTAGGAGAGGGGGTCAGGGGAGGAGAATATCCCTGTATACTGTATTTCAGTTGTAGACTCCTGAAACTCAGTTTAGTACCTTCACCTCCTCATCAATGCCGTCTTCCTCAGGTTCTTCATCTTCATCCTCCTCCTCGTCATAATCCTCATCAGGAGGTAACGGGTCCACGTGGGCATCGGGCTGAGTACCTGGCTCTTCATCTGATGGGCCTTTTGGTGGGGGTTGTGCATCAACCAAGCTCTGGAGTGGGAAAAGTTGGGGTTAGCCCATCTTGTAACTCACTGCTACCCTTAGTTAGCAACCTTTTTTTTTTTTGAAATTCTTGAGGAGCAAGGGAGAGTGGATCCCATGGATGTCACTCAGAAACTCCCAGAGCAAAATGGCCTGCCTTTCCATGAAAGATCCACGTCTCCAGTAGCTGCAGATGGAGCCATGATTAATGCCTGCCAAGATGCTTCTAATTCTGCAGCCCAAACAGTTCTGCCAAATGCGCCAGTCTACTTATGCTTACCATTCATGTCATGCCTTTCTAACCAACTAAGAATTCAAAGCCGCATATAATATACCAATACGGCATAATTTATACTGTGTAACCTAGGCTCCTTCAGGAAGGATGGGTGGCATATAAATTGAATACATAATAAATGTGAAACCACCACAGAATTTTTTCAGAACATATTGACTAGTCCGGAAAAGTAATGTACAAAATTAAGAGTTGATGTAATAATAATATAATAATTTTATTATTTGTACCCTGCCCATCTGGCTGGGTCTTCCCAGCCACTCTGGGCGGCTTCCAACAAAGATTAAAATACATTTAAGAAGTACAGCAATGGCATCAAGCCAAGCATGGAAAAAAACTGTTTCAGATATCAATTCCCCAGAAAAGGTCATTCAAACTACTGTACTTGGATCTGTGGTAGAGAAAGACAAGGTTGGCACACTGACCTCTGGTCTGTACTTCTCCTTGATCGCGGCCCACACAGTGTCCTGGAATCTGGCCACATCCGCCTGCAAGGAATTGTCCAGTAAAGTCTGAAAGAACAGGAAAACTGTATTTATACACAGCTGCATATGTCCCAGGGCTAACCCATAGTTCAAATTAATTAGCAATGCACTTTATCAGTCAAGTAGTCACCCTCCTGCTCCACACAATGGTGATAGATTTTGAAAAGGCAAGAGGGTAGCATTTCTTTCAAGCAAGCCAGACGGTGCAAGATCATTTTTTCTAAGAAACATTTTAAAAAAAAACAGACCCTGCTCTTTCAGCAAGTGACACCCCTTAAACAAGGGGTGGGCAGAAGCTGTATTTGCATCCACAGTACTGGTAGATTGCTGGGTGATTTGCAGTAGATGGGCAAGGATTTCTGAGTCCCAGCAACAAAATGACATACACATACCCCGCCGCTCTGCCCTAAATAATGCTGCTGAAATTAAGAAAGCTTAGAATAACCAAAAGTGAGTATGAAAAGACTGTACGCACCATTCAACTTTAGTATGAAAGAACAAAAATTCTGAGCCCAGGAATTTGTTTAAGTGTATGTCTTTTGCACCTGGCTTCAGCTGGGGGCTTACGGGATTTTGGTAAAAATGACAACGAAACAAGATTCTGCAAGCCGGAGATCTGCTCACTCCTGATCTAAACCAATGAAACAGTGAGTTCCCTAAGTTAACTATGAATTGTGTGAAGAGGTACCCTTCTCTCTGCCAATCACTTTTGGGGGAAGAACCTCATTTGTGATGCTCTCAACCATGCAGCTCTACAGAACTAAGAACACAGATTGGGAGGATTTCCACAGTCTCTTCCATAGCCTTGATGAGCTCCCTTGGGATGAAGAAATGATGTAAAATAATAGTTCAGCAGCCAGCAAGAAGAGCCTAAAAAGCACACTCTCGAAGTAGAGCAGGTTCAGTGTTACTGCCACCTTGTGGACACCTTCGCGCAAATAAATAAATCACACACTAGTAAAAAAGAAAAAGACTAAAGTTCAAATAGAAAGATTTTATCCCATGGGCTAATTTCCTTAAACATACATGCCTTAGATTTGTTTTTCTTGATGCACTTTAAATTTGAATCTGTTTGAAACCTACATGTAAACTGTCCGAATCTGATAGCAATGGGAAGACAGGATTCTACAACTTCAAGCTTCTAATTCGGCAAATGGGATAAATACACATGGATTTGTGATTAGTACTTTTCTCCTTTTGCAAGTACTATAAATATTCCAAAAGGTTGAGATATGTGAAAACTGGTCTGGCAGGGCTGAGGAAAAGTGATATATTGGAAAGGGGCAAGTGCTTAGTGATTGCTGCATAACTAGGAAACTCCCTTCTTCTCTAGCAGACTTAGTCATCCCCCCCCCCCAGCCAAAATGGCACAGAAGACCCCCTTGTAGCATTGCACTGTAAAGCAACTGAGTTTTCATGTCAGGAGGGAGAGAAAATGGAGCTTCTAAGGCACTTATGGGATATCTTTTTACAAAGGATTCTAGCTTTCGCTTAAAAGTGTGCACCTCTCGTCACTGGGGCTAAAAAGGTGGAAGGAAAATGAAGATTGCACTTTACAGTGTACAGTGGAACCTCGGGTTGTGGGCGTAATCCGTGACGGAGGCACGTCCGCAACCCGCAGCGTTTGTAACCTGCAGCGCTGCGTCTGCGCGCAACACAATTTGGGGCTTCTGCGCATGTGGGAAACCTGGAAGTAACCCTTTCCGGTACTTCCGGGTTTCCCGCGGTCCGTAACCTGAAAACGCGTAACCTGAAGCGTCTGTAACCCGAGGTACCACTGTACAAGAAGAGAGAAACAGAAGTCAAAAAGTAAGACTTTGGATAGACACCACTGCAATAAAGGTTCAAGTATTATTATTTATTGAATTTATATACTGCCCTATACCCGGAGGTCTTGGGCCAGTACTGTTAAGAAAAGATCCAAGAAAAATCTGACAAAGGAAGTGAGCTATTGAGCACACATAGGACATATTGGGAATGGCTGGAAAACGGTAAAATAAAGCAGTGTGTCTTCGGTAGAATGCCTATTGAAATCTTCCCCCACCCCAGCAAGTGACTTTGAACCAATACCCGGGGGTTGGGGGGGTTCATAGCCTGGCAGTATTTGGACACTCTGGTTTGATCTACAACTTTGTCTGCTCCCAGACTCCAGCCCTACTCCAAGTGTCAAGTGGTCTCATCTTAACCTAGCTTTTGGTGGGAGAGGGGAAAGAACCGCAAAGCACAGGAAGTGCATGAAAGCAGAAGGCCTACCAGAAAGAATGAAGGATAACCATGAACAGCTGTTTTTGCTTGCATGAGAAGAAAAGCCCCCCTTTACAAGTGCACATTCCCCACCATACCTGGGCTTCCGATTCTGAAAGGATCCCATCGCCATCTGCATCTAGCTCAGGGTGCGTCTGGAGCTCAGCAACAGATATCCTGAAGGCACAGGAGGGCAATTAGGGTACTAGCCATGCCTTTCACAACTCTGCATACACAAAAACTGATATAGCAGTCCCTGTGGCATGTGCACTCCCAGGTTCCTAGCTTTCATTTTAGGGGAAAGAGCACGTTTTTAGCCCTCATTATTGCTAGAAGACTTAAAGGATCACTTAGGGATGCTTTTAATTAACAGGGTATCTTGGGATTGGGTTTGTGCCCTCTCACCAGTTTGAAACATCTTACAGACAATTAATGCTTCCTGAGCCCAACATGGCCCTTGAGATGGTAGCAATAAGTGCTCCTCTACTCCAAATAAATACAGGAATAGTGAAGTGCGAGAATTTGACGTCGGGACACAAAGGGATCAGCAGCTGGATCAACATCTGTCCTGCCACATGCCTTTGACCACAGATCAGAGTGTCTGTGAACAAGCTACTGAAAGGGGGAATAATTTCAGACTCACACTCCATCTCCATCATCATCCAGCTCCTGAAAGGCTTCTTCTGCTTTGGCTTGATCCCGCACTGCTCTTTCAGCCGCTTTCTGTTCTGTTGCAAAGAGGGCAAATAACAAGTTCCATTCATTTATTCAAAAAAACCAAAATAACTTCCCTGCATAACTTCTAAAGTCATATTCTCTCTATAACTAGGAGAACAGCTTTAGGATTTCTGTGCACCTCAAATCCTGCCCCCAAAGCCCGCATTCCAAAGAAACAATAAGGTGGACACACATGTATTAAAAGCTAGAACCCTGCAGACTTATTTCCCTGCTAAATACAGTCTTTGAGAACCGCCAAGAAAACACATCCTATCCATGCCCTAACAGAAAAAAGGAATAGTCATGCCCAACGTATATTCTGCTTATTTTTCATTTCAAATTCATTCTCAACACATGGCAACGTACAAAGATGAAAAACAATTTAAGTGGCTTGATGACTACCCGAGAACTGTGCAGCTCCCTCTTCCTGAAGGCCTGCCAAACATCTTCCAGAAGTCTTGCAACAGCTTGATATTGGTCTGTTTTTAATTGCCGGCGTTAAGGAGGTGCAGGATAATTTCAATCCGTTTCTGGATGCAGCACTGAGTATTTCACCCAACCATTTCATTGTGCTGCTTTTACCATGCTGAACTGTTAACGTGGCAAACACCCCGAGCCCCTGCAAAAGCTGGGCTTGGAACTAAGAATGCGAGCAGCACAGACAAAGGCACATCCGGCTGCAACTCTAGCACCCCATCTCCCCATCAGCGGCAAGGCAGATACTTCCAGGAAGCCATTCCTGGACATGAGGGTATTAGACACTATGTATCTGAACACAGAGGCTCTGGTTCAGAGCTTATAGCTGCTGAAAACCCACCCAACATAAAATTGTCTAACCACCTATTAAGGTAGGGCTGGGGAATCTGTGTCCACCCGTTTGCTAAGGGACTCCCAACTCCCATCCATCTCAAGCAGCATGGCCAAGGATCAGGGATTCTGGAAGCTGTAATTCAACAACATCTGGAGGGCCACAAGTTCTCCTGCTTTAAAAACGAGGCTATTGGGTGACACAGAGGCTTTCAGTGCCATGAAATCCCCTCGTATGGTAGAAGTGCACTCACCTTCCCAGGCTTTCTGATGGATATCCTTGGCTTCTTTTTCAGGCTTCTCGGCAGCTTCTTTTAGCGACCTCAGAGTCTCCACTTGCTCCTCCACCGACTTCTTGCTCTCCTGTAGCTCAGTGAGCTTTATCTATACGTGTTTGGGGGGGTGGGGAGGAGAGAGAAGAGGTCCTCTCAACAGTCCAAGCCCAAGATGTGCACAGAATCTCCTTGGCTCCCCCACCCACTAGAGCTCACTTCTAATGCCTACCTGAAAAGAGCCATAGTTTGGCTTCTTCAAGTGACTCCAAAATGCTCCTGTGAGAGGAACGATGCCCGGGCTCACGAGCACTTGTGGCAATGGGCACTCTTTGCCTGTATTGTCAGCACAGTGTTTCCACTTCCTAGGCCAGCATCCTCACCTGTTTCTCTTCCTTCCTCTTACTTGCTTCCTTCATCAGGGCCTGCTTGATTTCGAAGCCTTCTCTGGCCACTTCAGCCATCTGCTTTAGTGCCTCCCGCTCCTTTCGGCCCATTTCTCTGCACAGGGGAAGGAAAGAGACAGCTGGAGCTGAGCCCCAAAGACACCTTCCACCCACAGCACCAGCCAGTGCAGCAAGAGAGACCCTAATCTAGAAGAGGTGGGGAGCAAGCTTTTTTCAGGCACGGAGTATATGGCAGGAAATGGCAGCACAGCAGCAAGCTACAACCCAGGCAATGTCAATGATGACCAACTTGGGCTGTGCAGCCAGAGGCAGTGCTCACATTAAGACACACAATGCAGGTCCTCTTAGTCTGAATAACTCCATATTCATAAAAGTTTGCAGAATGATGTGACAGCAGGACAAGAGCTATTAGTATGACTACAAATATGACTACTCTGCCCCATTTATTTTGTGAATTTATTACAGAGTTATTAGTCTTCAAATACATTTTCAGGACAGCTTACAGTAAAAGGTTAAAAAGAAACCCTAAAATAACAAATATATCAAAATAAACTAAAAATAGCATTAAAATAATCATTGGAAAATACTGCATCAAAGTATTTCAGAATCTCTACCCCTGCAAACCCATACAGCTACCGCCCCCTTTTTTCTTTCATGATATTTACAAACATCAAGATCAATATAATACAATACAGAATGTAGGACCGCATTATGTTTAGCCAGCACCGATGACAAACACATGAAAAGAAGTTATCAGGGGAATGAAGAATTGTTACCTCTCTCTCTGTCTTTAAAAGTGAAAACTTGCATTGCACAAGAAGATAAAGTTTCTGGTGCTTTCATGCATTTTTAAAAATTTTTAAATTAATTTATATTTTGGAGTTTGGTTTTAGCTGGCATCATTATTTTGCAGCTGCATATTTTTCTGGTGGTCATGTTTGAAATGTTCTGTTGTGAGCTGTACTGGACCCAAATATGGCACAGACAGGCCAGGAACATACTTAAAAAACCCAAACACCTACAACCTACAGCACAGCAATTGGCTGTAGCCACCGAAAAGCTGAGACATTCTATTATGCAAGATAATACAGTGAACTATCAATAAAATTTGCCTTTTAAAATGTCTCCAATTGATTAAGGCTGAGTTGGTGTTCTGTTTTTAATATTGAGATTTATTATTGTAGCGTCCTGTAATTAAACAACAGAACTGTTAAGTGGATTTATTTTTTTGAAGATGGGGAGCATCCAAGTTTCCCAGAGGCTGTGCAAAATTATTTGGGGAGCTGCTGCTGCCTGGGACCAAGTGTACATTTATCCTCTTTCCTTTCCTGAACTAGCCCAAACCCAGTCTGGAGCTGCCTTTAAATCAACAGTCCAAGGAGAGGAAAAGCTTCCTGAAAGGATATAGGCCATGCCTTACTTGCACGTGTTTTCACACACGATGCCGCTGTTGTACTCATCTGTTGCATCACAGCAGTCTGAAAGGCAAAAGACAAGGCGAGCCATTAACATTCACTCACTTGGGCTTGGCTGCCCACAGCCCGAAGTCTCCCACCCGCATGAGCTAGCAAAGCTTACCACAAATGCCATCATTGACACGGGAGGAGGGGATGTACTGAGGTCGGTAGCCAGCATTGGAGCAGTGGAAACGGCCACTAGGGCATGCAGCAGTTCCTGGGCAGAGAGATAAGATACTAGCGGATACCATAACAAATTAGATGCTTACAGCTATCTACAAGATCCCAATGTTACCCTTCCCTCCCGCAAATTTTGTGATTTAGGGATAAACTGGCAATGTTGGATTTCCCCATGCTATGAAGTTAGTCACTATGACCACTTTGTCTTGTTTTACCATTATGAAGAGTTGAATTTGCAACAATAAAAAGATTATCCAAAGGTCACTTTCAGTCATACACAAACATAATATTCACACCCAATCTTCCTCATGCTTCAGCTTCTCCCATTAATTCTAAACAGATTGCAGCAAACCTATGTAACATATTCAGACATAACATCTGGTCCAAAAAGCCTTACTCAAAAGTGGCATTAGGACATATCATTTTCACTCTTGACTAACAAATTTAATGTATCAATTTCATCTCTCCCGCTCTCAACTTTCAATGCAGATTCTTGCCAAAGTTGCAAGCAGGAAGACAATACAGATCCATCTCTGTCTCATTTCCCACTAGCAACTTTGCACCTCAGCTGGACCAGGGCCTGCCTATCATTCAGGCATTGCTGATAGCTCAGTTGGTAGAGCGTGAGACTCTTTAATCTCAGGGCCATGGGCTCAAGTCCCACATTGGGCAAAAGATTCCTACATTGCAGGGCGCTGGACTAGATGACTGTTGTGGTCCCTTCCAACTCTACAATTCTATGATTCTATTAAGTGGTATTGTTGTAAGGCAAAAGAACCAACACCCTCCCCCCAAAATCCAGATGCAGATTCCAGAGCCCCCATGGGCAAGTGCTTGTCCCTCTATTGAGTTAGGAACGTCTAATCTGTCCTGATGTCTAATCTAAAAGCTCCCACCCAGCTATGGCTTGTGCTGTCCCTCTCTTCAACTAATATGCTTGCTTTTAATCCGGGCTAAACCTATTCTGCTTTTGCAACTTTGTGCATTTCATGCCTTGTACGTTTTCATACATTCAGGGAACGGGTAACCCCATGAAGTACAGTATTAGCAAGTATCTAATTAAATAAGCAGCAAGGTTCATTAGCAGAGGCAAGGTGTGAGAGTGGGGCTTACCTGGCTCATCTGATCCATCTTTGCAGTCACAGTAATCATCATTGACTCTATCAAAGGCTATTGTTGCTGAGCCATCTAGACAAGTAAATGGCTTTGATTCATCATAGAAGTGATGGCCTGAGAAGGACAGCAAGAGACACTTGGTTCCAAGAACAAAAATTGCAGAATGCAAATACACCAATCTAGAAAGGCATTCAATGCCAACATTCAAGGCACAAGCCAAACAACACAAATTTGGGGTGATGGAGAAAAACAGAACACCAATAGCAATATCATGGCATAGTCTTGTAACATCCCCAGCCACGTATACAATACCAAATCCTTAAACACACTCACTCTCTCTAAATCACCCATGGATAACCATAGTGATGTGGTGGAGAGGGGAAGATTGACATTTGAACTGAGGGAAACTGCAACATTATAGGATGAGTTTGCTTTTTAGAAAGCTTCAAGGAACTGTGTATTCAAAGCCTCTGAAATAATGTTTAGCTGTGAACAGTAGTTTCGACTTTATACAACCTTGTCACTGTTCTACACAAAGAAGGCTGTATTAGGTGCTAGGAAGATTTGTAATCATCTGAGGCTCAGGAGCCATTCATGAAGCATGACTGACCTTTCACAAGCAGACACTAAAACACCATCTTCTCCCCAAAGCCACTACTGGATAACGATTTGACACATTCTGGCAATCCAACTCCTAGAACAGCGTTTCTCAACCGCTGTTCCGCGGCACACTAGTGTGCCGCGAGACGCTGGCTGGTGTGCCGCGACGTGCGGCGACGAGAAGGGCGATTTGCATTGTCACGTGCCTGGCGGCCGCCAATACGCAACACTGACCCGCCGGAAAAGAAGCCGGCTGGGTCACGACGCGGGGCGAGCGCAGCTCTCAACAGCGGGAGGGTGGTTTTAGACAAACTTAAAGAAGCTGGCTGGATGAGCTCAACCTGAAACTTGCTGAGCAAAGGATTGTGCTGGCAGAGAAATAAGCGGCTTGTGAAGCCTTATTACAGGAGATTGCAACCAACACAGCAATTGGCAAGTGTTTCTTACAGTCATAATTATATAGTCAATATAGGGCGGCACAGAGTTAAATTTTTTAACTTTTTTAATGGTGGTGTGCCTCGTGATTTTTTTCATGGAACAAGTGTGCCTTGGCCCAAAAAAGGTTGAGAAACACTGTCCTAGAAAATGCAACCAGTAGTGTAGTGCTTTGCCCTTCAATCAGGGCACCTGCTAATAAGATGAATTCACTTCATAGTTAAACTAGTCCAGAATAGCTACACATTCAGATGCACAGTCTCTTTTCCACCACATGAGGAAGAAACAGCACAAGGGAGGCTTAAATACACTTCAATGTTTCATGTAATGAAAGTCTCAGCATTTTATGCAAAACAGTTCCAATGGGGAGAGGGGAAGAACTGTGGAATCTGAAGAATGAGAATGTGATTACAGACCTCAAGATCAAGTCGCTGGGGCCGCTGCCACTGCCAGGCAAAAGAATTGAGTCTACTCAAAGAATTATGAAAATTAGGAAATGCTTCCAAGTTTAACAGTTTTACCAGAAAGGAACAGCAAGTCGTGAAGAAGACAACCCTTCTCTACAGGAAGTAACTGTGTAAATGTGTGCATAGTTGCAAATGCCAGGACTCTGGGACCGAATGAAGTGCAGAACTAAGAGCAGGAAGCAATGGCAGCCCTAACCCTTGGAGTCCTCCCTCATTCCTCCATTTTTCAACCAGGAAAAACCAAACAGTGAATATACCAAATGTAGGGTTTTGCTAAGAAATGAAAGTGGATTCATAAAATTTATAATACAGACATCTTGTTTCCATTCTCCACATCAACAGAAGGAGTTGCTTGCTGGTGGAACAATGCTTGGCATTTTATCTGCTGGGAACTCACTTGTTAAGGAGACACCCCGTGGGCGCTTCACCTCCACAGGAGATGCTAGGCCCAAAAGCAAGTACAACGACAGGGTAAGCAGCAGCATGATCCACAGGCAAAAGGCAGCAGCAGCTCCTGAAGGAAAGGGAAAAACAAAGGACTGTTGCTACAGAAGTTTCCATGCTAGCAGAAATAGGTGAAGGGGCAAAGATGCAGGATTCTGTCCCCTCCACCCGCAACCCAAAACACAATTCCTTTCACATCTCAAGAACTTAATTTGAATTCAGATATTTTATTTGACAAAGCATGCTCTACAATTTAGAAAATATTCCAGTTTCAAAAAGAAATTTAAACACATTTTATCATCTTTCTCAGGGCTCAAAACTCAGGAGGTGATATTAAGGCAATCTTTTGTTGTTGTTGTTGTTGTTCAGTCGTTTAGTCGTGTCCGACTCTTCGTGACCCCATGGACCATAGCACGCCAGGCACTCCTGTCTTGCACTGCCTCCCGCAATCTTTTAAGTACCTTAAAAGGTGATGCTGTAGTGAATTCTTTTCAACTCCACACAAGACGGGTGCATAAAACATTTTGCACACCTTACTAGAAATTGTATTTTTCCATCACTGGTTTTTAAAAACTACTCCAGTTGTTTTTATTTTGGTGCACCCCCCCCACCCAAAAAATGCTTCCCATTTTCCAAAGGGGCCACACCCCAAGACCTGGGTCACTGGGGACTGTCAAAACATGAAACAGGATTCTGGGTGGGAATCAACAGGCACCTACTCTGAGTCTCCACAAACATGAGAGCATTTGTTATAGTTGCCATGGGTGGGGCTAATAACCCCATGGAGGAATTGTTTCAGTTTGTTACTATGTTATGTCTGTTTGTGTTTTTATAGAAATTTAATACATAAAGTAAATAAAGGCTTCTCTTTAGAATAGGCCACCTGTTCTGGCAATAACATATACAACTACAGTGGTCCCTCGACTTATGAATTTAATTTGTTCCGAATGCACATTCGTAGGTTGAAAAGTTTGTATGTCGAAAAAAGCAGTTTCCCACGAAAGCGTGCGGCCATTTTTTTCATTCCTAACTCAAAATTTCGTAAGTCGAGGGACCACTGTACTTGCAATGGAAGTCTACATCGCCACTGCCTGCTATTATCTATGCTACAGCTAGCACATAGCACCATCTGTAGGAAAGTCCCAGGTGGCATCTCTATGGAAACTACATGCTCTGGTCTTCAGAGAACATCATTGTCCAATCAGTTGTGGGCTTGAGAAAATAATTGGGTTGGGATCTGAATAAAGAAAAGCAGCACTTTATCCCAGTGCTTTGGAAGAGATGTTCTCTCGTTTGCCAAATCATAGCACAAATGAGTAACTTGCCTCCTATCCTGCATTGGTCTTTCTCTGTGCCTGTCAAAGGACTTGAGGCAGTCAACATTTTGTCCACCATGCTACAACGGCCATTTTTAAAAGGTGAAACTCCATCTTGGGAACCAGGTAGCAAAGCTTTTAATTCTATTGAATGTGTGCATTTCTTTATCACAGCATACCACTTTCCACCTACCTAACAACTGGCCAATTTTATAGCCTGAAATCGAATTTCCCAATTTCTGTCCAAGATAATCTCAGAGAGGTATAAATTAGGAAGTCTGCCCTTTCTGAACAAACTAGCGTTCCAGCATTTGGAGTGCTAAACTCAAACCAACCTTCATTATTATGAAAAATGGAAAGCCCACCTAATATAAAACTGCCCTGGTCCATTTTCCTAAAGCCCTGCTCAGGACCACAATACGTCAAGGACCACCTCTCTCCATGTGAACCACCCCAGACTCTGCGGATCACCATACGAGGCCCTTCTTCATGTCCATCCTTTGAGAAGTATGGAAGGTGGCAACCAAAGCCTGTGGCTCCCTGACTGTAGAATGAGGGTGTCTCGCCTGGTGCCTTCACCAGGAACAAACGTTTCTCTTCAACCAAGCCTTGGGCTGATTCACAATCTATGGTCTTCCAAATGCGGTTATGTTGGGGGGGGGGTTCCACTTGTTTGCTTTATTATGCATTTTATGTTCTCACTGAACCTGGGATCTTGGAACAAAGGGCAACATACAAATCTAATAAATAATGACAATAATACAAGGAGGTGTCTTCACTGGAAACCATCTGTGGCCTTTTAAATTAGGATGGGTTTTTTTGTTTGTTTGTTTGTTTCCGTTTGTTACTATGGTGAATATTTTTGCGTTTTCCTATTGCCGACCTTTAATTCAAAATGATAAGCAATATTTAAAAACACAGAACCACGACAAAAACAGCACGGCACTCCGCACCCCCATTTGAAAGGAGACAAGGTTCTGCAACGTGGCAAGTCTCCGAGAAGCCAAGGCAGGATCAGCCCCGCTCCCAAAGGCAGGTGCAGCGCGACCTGCCCGCCCCACCTCCCACCCCGCGCAGCGGCCCTGGAACTCGCCTTTCCCCGGCTCGTCCTCCAGCGCCCCTCAAGAGCAGCCTCCGGCGCTCTCCCTCCAGGAACCCGCACTCACCTCACAAGCCCAACAGTCTCCCTCACCGACGGGGCGCGGGAATCCTCGCGGAAAAAGGGTCCCAAGTCCAACCGTCCGAGGAAGCGGAAGGGGATGACGGGAACATCCGCTTCGAAGCGCGCGCGCGTGTGGGGGCGTGTATGGCGGAAGCGGCCCCTGTCCCTTTTCCCTCAAGCGCTGTCTCGAGGACTTCCCCTTCCTTGAGGTGCCCATCGCGAGAGTGGCGGAAGTGCGCTTTGCTTGTTCCGCCCTTCAATGGCATTGCCTCATGGGTTTACCTCTATCATAAATGACCTCGTTCCCTTTTTCCCTCCAAAGGGACGACACCAATACCTTTGCTCGCGTTTCCCCGCACGGCGACGGCGAGGCTGGCTACGGATCGATTTCAGCTGCGGCCTAGGAAAAGCGAGACAACTTGACCTTCCTCCCGCCATGCCTTTCGCAGGCCGCTTCCCTCGGCCAATGGGCGCTTTGCATCGGAGGAGCTGGTCGCCATGGAGACGGATGCAGGCGAAAGGATGCAGCTGATGGTCGAGTGAGGGGGAAGCAGCGGGGAAGACAGGGAGGCTTGGGGACGGGGGCGGCGGTCGTGTGAAGGTGGGGAAAGGACGAGCAGCCCCTGCTTGAGGTGGTAGGAGAGATACTCCGCCATGCCAGTGACACAAGCCCTGCAGGGGATTAAGCCCCCCGTCCACGACCAGATTACAGAGCTGCAGAACAAGATACAACTCCTAGGTAAGGGATGCCTGTCTGCCGAGGGGAGAAAGCGTTCGGAAGTGGGCCAGGAGGCATCCCGTATTGAGTAAGGCTGCTTTTCTATGCACACTTACTTGGGAGTAAACATTTACTTATAAGTAAGTGCGCATAATATTGAACTGATTGCAAATTGTCATGCAGGGCCACCACGAGATAGGTGCTAGGTTGACCCGGAAAGTGTTTTTCTGTTCGTCACAGCAATTTTTTTTATTTTTACAAAAGCAACAACTGTGGTGTGCTTTGTATTGGAGAAGGATCATAGCACCTGCCTTTTGTGCAAAAAGCCCTGTGTTCAACCCACGGGGTCTCCAGGTAGGGCTGGGAATAGAAGCTTCCTGAAACCAGATAAAGCCATTTCCAGTCCAAGTAGATAATGGTGAGCAAGATGGACCAATGGTCTGACTTGGGAAGATAGGAAGTTGCCTTATACCCTGTGATGTTGCAATCACTCAGCAAAATCCTCAGGGGAAATATTCCATTGCCTCGTTCCTTTTTGCAACAACCTGTAAATTATGTCATTACAACTATTTTGTTAGTGGGAAGGCAAAAAGGGAAGGGCTCCCTCCTAAAGCTGCCCATGGGGGGAGTGGAACATTACTACCGTGTTTCCCCTTTTTTAAGACGTAGTCATTATATAAGCCATAGCAGGATTTCTAAGCAATTGCGCGATACAAGCCATACCCCGAAAATAAGACATACTGATAGACCCTTCACCCACTAGCAATAACCCCCCTCCCGCCAGCCAACTCCCCCCTTAAAAATCTCTCCCCATTTTGCTGTCGCTCCACAGACACGTATTTCCTTTAAAAGCTTGTAAAAATGCACCGGACAGCCGTAGCTGCTGGCTGCCGAAGCCTTGTGATTTCCCTTCCCCGTTTCTGAGAGCATTTTTTTAAATAAAAAGATCCAAAAATAATTTTTTTAGCCAAGCTGTGTAAGCTCTACTTGGTGAAGGGGAGAAAAGTGGGGTGGGGAGGAGATGAAGGCACGAGGAAGAAAAGAGGGGCGATTGAAGAATGCAAAGGCTGTTTTCCCTTTTAGGGAGAGACCTCCGTGCGCGCGTCTGTCTCTCTCCCCCCCCTGCGTCTCTCTCTCTCTCTCTCTCTCTCTCTCTCTCTCTCTCACACACACACACACACAGCCCACCTCTCGCTTCCCCCCACCTTTCCCTAAATTCCCTTCCATTCAATGCACGTTGATTTCCTCTTAACGGGAATCTCCAGTGTCTGATTGTTGTCTCATTGCTTTTACCGGGCATAAAGCAGCCTTTTAAAAATCCTGCTGCAGTTTTCTTTCTACCTTATGCTGCTTGGTTGTCTGTGGAGCTGCCCCTTTAAGGATTTGTAAGTAGTCTGGATCGCAGTCCTTGCCTTGGGGACTTTTTTTATTTATTAAGGACTTTTTCCTTCGCTGTTTGCAAGCTGCTAAAAGGAGCTGCTAAACGCTGCTTTACACAAAAGTTAAACTGCCGGTCCTAACAACACGTGCTTCCTCACCTCGCTGGCTCAATTGCTTCTCAATTGCTACCATTTACCAAGTCAGCAATCTTAAATGCTGCTTAGCTGGCTTCTTTGTTCTCAGCAGGTAGCTTCTTTGCTATCAGTGATAGCACTGCAAAGTGCTATGTTGTTGGAACTTCAGACAGTCTTGCAGTCTTGGGCAGCTGGCTGGTAGAGATCCTTACTTGCTTTAGGTATAGGCTACTGCTAGGACTGTATCACACAGATAGATTCCATTATACTGGTTTAGATTTAAGAAGCTCCAGTGTAGCAGATTGCTATTAAGTGAGTCCCCACCTTGGAGGAGAGAGAGAGCAGCCCTTCGCGAACATCCCAGGGCCGGGGAGAGAGGGCTGCACCAGGGACGCACACACCTCCCTTCCCTCAGACTCGTAATAAAAATACCAGTAAGACATCCCACCAAAAATAAGCCACCCTGTGGTTTTTTGAGAAAAAAAAGTAATAAGACGGTGTCTTAAAAAGGGGGAAACATGGTAGTAGCCCACTCACTTTTATCTACTCATTTGTGGTATAAATTATAAAGGGGTGTGGGAACATGAATGTTTGTCAAGCTTCCCTGTTTGAAGGCTTCAGGCTAATTCTTATACACTGCAGATGACCAGACTCCTGCTGTTGCATTTCAGAGCTTTCCCACTTGGATTTCTAACTAACCAGTTGCATGTTGTTGTTGTTGTTGTTATTATTATTATTATTATTATTATTATTATTATTATTTATACTTCACCCATCTGGCTGCGTTTCCCCAGGCACTCTGGGTGGCTTCCAACAAAATATTAAAAATGCAATAAAACATCAAACATTAAAAACTTCCCTAATCAGGGCTGCCTTCAGATGTCTTCTAAAAGTCAGATAGTTTTTTATTTTCTTGTCATCTGATGGGGAGGGCATTCCACAGGGCGGGCGCCACTACCAAGAAGGCCCTCTGCCTGGTTCCCTGTAACTTCGCTTCTCGCAGTGAGGGAACCGTGAGAAACTGGCACAGTTCAGCCACTGATGTGGTTTGGGAGAAACACTCTTAAAAATAAATATTGTATGGCACCTTTCCAAAGTTGAAACCATGCTCAAGGTGGCTTACAACATGAAAAGATGTTACATAATTACAAACATAAAGTAGTCATAAACAATAAATAAAACATATGAAAAAGTACACAGCCAAATTGAACAATTTCCACATAAATCGTAATATATAAAAATAAAGATACAAAATAATAATAATATCAGTAATAGCAAATAAACCTTCCTAAAAAATACCCCAGCCCAATAGTCTGTTCAGCAGCCTCAGCTTTTGTAGTTAGCAAGCAGAGTCTTCCAGGACACACAGCCAAGGTGTTGCCTCTTAGGAGCAGCAGAGAGGGAGAATGTGAGAGCATACTGTAGCTGTGACAAATATAGGACTCCTTTGAGTTGTTTATGACTCAATTAGGAGCCACTAATTACCGCCCGGCACGCTTTCTCTAGCGCCTCTGCTCCGTAGACCCGGGCTGGCAGTAAAACACACAGCAGAGTTCTTCTTCTTCTCACACACATCGGAAGCTTGTATAGCCGTTGGATAAAAAGCCTCTTAAGAACACACAGAGTCCAAAGTGTTCTAATAACTACTGGAGTTTATTCTACAGAGAAAATAACAAACAACCTGGTGAGAGCGCAGACATCTTGCGACCGTCTCCCAGGCAAAAACGAAACCAACTGATACACACAGAAACACTTCTAGCACATTCTGTAACATGATATCTTCCTCAGTGGTCAGGTGCTACACAGTACACAGTTAACCCCTTCGGTTACTTGTTACTCCTCACATGTGCTACTGCAAAGTCTAGTTAGATGCTAGGTAAGAAGTGCTAGTTTCATTGGGTTGTATTTAGCACAGCATGTTCTGAGTTCCACTCATACAACAGGACTTCCTTTCTCCACGCACCCCCTAAAATCTGTTCCACATGGTCCCCCCAGTCCTCTAGAGCAGATTTTGGGGGGCCACGGGGCTGCAAAGGAGAGGCAAGTTTATTGGCTCAAGCAAGTTATCTGTTGTGCAAGCAGAACGGCAGCATTGGATATAACCCATTGTACAGTCATACCTTGACTTCCGAAGGCTTCGACTTCCAAAGTTTTCGACTTACGAAGTCGAAGCCTCCGGAAGTCCTCCTGGTGCGCGCGTTCTGCGCCTGCGCCGTAACGGCCCCTCGAGAACCGAAAACCTCAACTTACAAAGACGACTGCGGAATGGATCATCTTCATAGGTCGAGGCACCACTGTAGATGGGGAGGAACTACTGGGAAATATTAAAAAACGCTGTTCTTTTCAGACTAGAGTTATAGAGCAACGCAAAATGCTTGAAACCTCTAAAAGGAGATTGGATTTCCTATAAAAAGAGGCCTTGTATTAAGCCCTTTTTGTCCTTCGTTACACCTGATTTTAGAGAAATACTAAATTCAACTCTCAAAGTATGCCATGTAGTTAAGCATAATTTCTGTCATTTAATTAACTATATAGCCTAATGTAGCTGCCATAATCACATATCTATGAGAGGATATGAAGATGACAAAAAGTTACCCAAATTGGCAACTACTTCAACCAATTTGGCTTTGCTGCTGCTTCTTTGTTTGGATGAGCAATAAGCAGAGCGGTTTTATTTGTACTCATTACAGAAGGTGATCGGAAAGGTTACTATGAGAGCACCCAATGGAACATTAAGAAGAACAAGGAGTCAATTTTGCTACTGAGAAAGGAGAATAAGAAGTTGCACAAAACGTTGGCAGATCTCCTAATGGTGAGCCTCATAGCTATGTTTCCCCCTGTTTCTAGGAAGCAGAAATAATGAGCAGAATTTATGATATCAGCTCATGCTGGCACTCGTCCCAGACCAAGATCTCTTTTCACTCTCAGATAAGGGCCCCAGCTCTACAGTTCCTACTTAGGCACAGTGATTTTTTTCTATAAATATGTTTAGGGGTACTCTCATTTTCCTTCTCATATTGAAATACTGCCCCTCAATTATGCCACACTCAGAGTCACAAAATGTTTAGGGGTATGCGTACCCCTGCGTATCCCCAGAAAAAAAGCACTGCTTAGGCACGAGTGTTTTTGGGTGGAAAGGTATAAAAGCACATACCGTCCATACAGTGGTACCTCTGGTTAAGAACTTAATTCGTTCCGGAGGTCCGTTCTTAACCTGAAACTGTTCTTAACCTGATGCACCACTTTAGCTAATGGGGCCTCCTGCTGCCGCCGTGCCGCCAGAGCACGATTTCTGTTCTCATCCTGAAGCAAAGTTCTTAACCTGAGGTACTATTTCTGGGTTAGCGGAGTCTGTAACCTGAAGCGTTTGTAACCTGAAGCGTTTGTAACCTGAAGCGTTTGTAACCCGAGGTACCACTGTACTTTTAATCTGTTAGCAGTCACTGCACAGTCTATCAGGGATGCTTCTCAGGTGACGTCCGGTGTGACCTCCATGGCAGCTTTCCCATGGCACCGGACTCCAGTCAGGGGTAATATGGGGGTAATTATCCCTGACGACCCCCCAGGGCTGGGGGGGACGCCTTCACCCAAGGGTCGTGCAATATCTGCCGTCCGCTACAATGGAATGTGTGGGCAGGGATGCTGGGTGCTTAGCACTGCACAAATTGAAACTTTCCAATCCCATCGCTATGAGCGGGAGTATCCCTGTTTTTCAACAAATACAGTGGTACCTCTACTTACGAATAACTCTACTTACGAATGTTTCTACTTACGAATGGAGCTCTGTCCGCCATCTTGGATGTGGTTTAGATAGGATTTTTTTCTACTTACGAATTTTTAGATAGGGTTGCTTCTGCTTACAATTTTTTTCTCCCAATGCATTCCTATGGGATTTGACTTACAAATTTTTTCGACTTACATATGTGCGTTCGGAACGCATTAAATTCGTAGGTAGAGGTACCACTGTACTTGAATTCAGACTTGGAAACAGGCGTGTTCTGGAAAGAAGGAGACAAAAAAAGGACCTGCTAAATAATTCAGTCACTGAGTGCCAAGGTTTTGATCCGGAAAGGACTTTTGTCGTTCTGCTATGGCATTTGTGAGGTGAGCGTCTCATTCTCTCTTACACTTGCTACTTCATGATCTGGCAAGCCTCACTGAGAAAGATTTAATTAATTAAACAGAATGCAAAAGGAACACTACAAAAACTTGAGAATTTGATGCTTTATGGTGCTGCCCTTTGTGGAAGGCTCTAATTAGAACTGGCAAGACATTATTAGATATGTTTTCTGCGTGGGGTGATAAAATGGCGTAAATGATGGCGCAGTAGGGAAAAAAGGGGGCCCTCCCAGGGGGGCTGAAAACAACCGATGGATTACAACTGGGGAATATTTCACTCAAGAAACTACATCTGTTTGAATGGACTTTTGTCGTACAGTATATGGATGAATATAAAAGTGAAGGTGAATCTTTGATCTTTGTAAGCTTCCCCTAGGCCCGGTGGGGGGCGGGGGAAGCAAAGCTTGGATTGTAGAGGAACCAAACTGGGAGGGACCTCTCGGTATCCCCTGTCCCTCACATCTCTGACACAAACAATTTCGAGCTGTGAAATATACCTTATGGAACTGCCTCCCACGGAAGACCCTTATTCAGATTGGAAAAACATCAGTTTGTTAAAATACTTGAAGGATTGTGTGTCTTAATTTTAATTAAACAAAGAAAAGACTGCCCAGAGTTCTGGAAGATAAGATGGTGGAATGAAAAGGGGCCCTCTGAGGGGAACTGCGCCGAAAATAATTGACGGACAACAACAGGAAGAGCAAAATTCCTCTTGCATGCTAATATATACAGTGGTACCTCGGTTTAAGAACAGTCCTGTTTATGAACTTTGCAAAACCTGAAGTAGTGTCTTGGTTTGCAAACTTTACCTCGGTCTAAGAACGGAATCCGAATGGTGGAAGGGCACCAGCAGCGGGAAGCCTCATTAGGGAAAGTGCACCTCAGTTTAAGAACGGTTTCAGTTTAAGAACAAACTTCCAGAACGGATTAAGTTCATAAACCAAGGTACCACTGTATATAGATTTGTTAAATATGATTGGAAGTCTCAAACCAGTGACTGTCAAGATAAGATAAAGGGTTAAGATCAGAACTATGATATTGGGAATAAACGAGAGAGAAAAAGCAGGAACAAGAAGCAAAAACTTTCTCCGACTGGCCAGAACATGGGAAGTCTTTTTAAAATATATAATTTGGAATGTATAATTGGCTTTATTATTTGTATTATGGTGTGGCAAGATTTGGCATTGTATCAATTGGAATATTATTAATGAAAAATTAATAAAAATCATTTATAAAAAGGGATTCTTCTTAGGAATTCTGGACATTTTGTCCAGGGGCCAAAGCAGTCAACATGGATTTTTAGATGTTTTTATATCACCTTTATGTGCACATGCTGAAACCAGACAATGACATTCTATAACCTTTGGGCAATTTGAGATATTTGACTCCCAATGTTCGAGTTACCAAGAAAGCTGGAAAGTGTCATGCAGCAAATATTGTTCTTTAAAAACAAAATCATGAATGGTTAGAATTCAAGCAAATCAACATCTTTATTTCAGTTTCTGAACTTTCAGATAACGATTGCAGATGTGACTGTATGTGATACTGATTTTGCTGCCTGATAACAAGGTAAAGCTGGATACCTTAGACAAGGGACGTCCAACTCCCAAGAGACTGTGATCTACTCTCAGTATAAAATAACTGGCAGCGATCTACCCATTGTCATTGGAGGGGGGGAGGCCAGAGTTGCTGAGCTTTTGGGGGGCAGAGTTGTTGAGCCTTTTTTAGAGGGGAAATAAAAATCGCAAAAAACTGCAGCACTGCAAATTGCACGCAACGTGAGAGCAAAAATTACTTTCGTTTTCCGCATTCCAAATAGTTCGCGGCAGCTGCAGCAACGGCACAGCGAGAGACTGCCATGGGCAGGGAGCTTGATTGAACGTGATTGACAAGGAGCCCGCGGTCTACCAGGATGACCCAGAATATCGACCTGTCAATCGCGATCGACCGGTTGGACATCCCTGCCTCAGACTTTCAAAAATGGTTCTGCTACCGGCAAAACAAATTGTATTTACAAATATTGAGAAGAAAAAGCACATGATTAATTTGATATGTTCAAAATGTGTACAGTGTGTCAAAGAAAATGCATGGAAGATATACTTGTGCTAACCTGAAGTTCAAGTATACCAGCTCAAGTCCTATGCAATATTGTCTCTTAGCACAGAGACCTGAAAACACATGAGGAAGCATACACTGTTTTGTTACAGCCAGTAATCTATGTTGTCATTGTGTGTCATCACAAATGCATCAGGGCTGTTTCAGATGACAGTGATGTGTTTGTTTTGCTAGTAAACTATTACTGGAAGTTTAATATGTCAGGGAAAGTAAGCATGAAAGTGACAAGCCATGGAACACAAGTCATTGACCTACGGCAAACTGCAAAGAAACCCAAAAGTATTGCTCAAAGTCTGTTAGCAGCCCATTCTGAATCTTGCTGTGACACTCTGGGACGCTGTCAAAGTAGTAAGGAAGGAACTCTGATTAAGACGTTGGAACGGCTGTCAAGCATAAGAATGAACGAAGGAAGCACTGAAGATGTTCTCAGTGAGGCTGTAACACTGGTTAGTAGCTGTTATCACCTTTTTCAGCCTGAAGTCCACATTCCCTTTCCGGGGCAGAGGCAAATGTAGGCAGACCAACAAATGTGAATTATACCTTTGTACAGTAGGCAGTTTTGACACACACTTGCACACCCCTAACTAGCCTGACTCCAGCCAAGCAAACACACACAAGGAGTGTGCAAAGTTGGACTAGTAAGAGGCATGGGTTAGGGCATGTCCCATGGGAGAGGTCTGAGGTTCCCCATCCCTGGTCACATTATTGCAGACATGTAAGCAACAAGTGTGGTGGCTGAAAACTTCAAACGCATAATTAGTAGGAATATTTTCACAGAATCGTAGAGTTGGAAGGGATCACGAGGATCATCTAATCCAAACCCCTGCAATGCAGGAATCTTTTTGCCCAACCCACATCCTTGAGGTTAAGAGTCTCATGCTCTACCAACAGCTATCCGTTCATGTGCACCAAAGCTTGCTTCACTATCACCACGTAACCATTGGGGAAATGTCAGACCTGCTCATTCCCAAGTCATGGTATGGTATTTATCTGCCAACTCTGATCCACCACCCAACTAAGCTTTGGTTGGACACACAAGGAGAAAACAAAATGTTCGGTTCCAATTGAATTCCCACTAAATGTATGTCCTGTTCCAAAACAGATGCTTGTTTTGTTTTGCTGTTGTTGTTTAGTTGTTTAGTCGTGTCCGACTCTTTATGACCCCATGGACCAGGGCACGCCAGGCACTCCTGTCTTCCACTGCCTCCCGCAGTTTGGTCAGACTCATGTTGGTAACTTTGAGAACACTGAGAACTTTGAGAACACTGTCCAACCATCTCGTCCTCTGTCGTCCCCTTCTCCTTGTGGCCTCAATCTTTCCCAACGTCAGGGTCTTTTCCAGGGAGTCTTCTCTTCTCATGAGGTGGCCAAAGTATTGGAGCCTCAGCTTCACTGAGTCCTTCCAGTGAGCACTCAGGGCTGATTTCCTTCAGAATGGATAGGTTTGATCTTCTTGCAGTCCATGGGACTCTCAAGAGTCTCCTCCAGCACCATAATTCAAAAGCATCAATTCTTCGGCGACCAGCCTTCTTTATGGTCCAGCTCTCACTTCCATACATCACTACTGTACTGGGAAAACCATAGCTTTAACTATACAGACCTTTGTCGGCAAGGTGATGTGTCTGCTTTTTAAGATGCTGTCTAGGTTTGTCATTGCTTTTCTCCCAAGAAGCAGGCGTCTTTTAATTTCGTGACTGCTGTCACCATCTGCGGTGATCATGGAACCCAAGTAAGTAAAATCTCTCACTGCCTCCAATTCTTCCCCTTCTATTTGCCAGGAGGTGATGGGATCAGTGGCCATGATCTTAGGTTTTTTTAATGTTGAGCTTCAGACCATATTTTGCGCTCTCTTCTTTCACCCTCATTAAAAGGTTCTTGAATTCCTCTTCACTTTCTGCCATCAAGGTTGTGTCATCAAATGTACAAATGCTAGAACTCATCAAATGTAACTATCATTCTGCTAAGCCTTGGAGGAACAACCCCTTCCCATCTCCCAAGTCTAGAGAAAGATGAGGGTCTACCTGACGTCACACTGAGTTTGTCGCACCAGATTTAATAATGTGCCCACCAATAGCAAGATGGGAAAGGCCCTTATACACCCTCAGTTCTTATTTTGTTATTGTATACAAAGAGTGGGCTGGATACATAACTTGGGACATTATCAACCTTTGTTGAGCCAGTGTGGTGTAGTGGTTAAGAGCAGTAGACTCGTAATCTGGGGGTCGCGTCTCCACTCCTCCACATGTAGCTGCTGGGTGACCTTGGGCTAGTCACATTTCTCTGAAATCTCTCAGCCCCACTCACCTCACAGAGTGTTTGTTGTGGGGGAGGAAGGGAAAGGAGGTTGTTAGCCAGTTTGAGACTCCTTAGGGTAGTGATAAAGCGGGATATCCAAACTCCTCCTCCTCCTCTTCTTCTTCTTTATTCTTCTGCTTGTATATGAGTGATTTTTGATTAGACCATTATCTGAACTTCCAAAAAAAATTTGGACTCATGCAACACTGCTGATAATCAGTTCCCTATTCTATTCTATCTACTAGAGGTGTTTGTCACCTGGAGATCTGCGTGCTTCTTCAGAGTTGGTCCAATAAAATGTTGCCTTATTTCTTGCATGTTTGCATTTAAAGCATTCCCAGTGTTTCCTCTGCATTTTTAAAAAGATGGAAGAAGGGACTTTGGCTTTTGGTGGGGAAGAGGGGGTGTCGCACATGCCTTTCCTAACATGCCCTACCTTCTGACTTGTAGAAGGCAAGCTCTGTTCCAAGAAATATGCTCCCATCTTGTATGCATCTTGGATTTATGTCAGACTTTCCGAAAATGAAAACAGTTATTTGGGGGTTTTTTCAGGGAGAAGAAAAAGTCATCAAGGCTGCATTCCACAATCATCCAGCTGAGCAAGGGTCTGTGAAAAATAAAACTGGAGAGGTAGGTGGTGATCCCTGTCCCATTACATCATTGCACAGAATGAAAATGCAAAAAAACAAAACCCTGCAACACAAAGGAAAAACAATGTGTCTATTGGGCAACAAGTTTTTCAGGTTTGTGCATTATTTCAAAAACCTGCAGTATCTGTTTGCTCAGAGGAAATAATACAGGGGAAAACATTTCCACAACATGAAAAGCTTTCCTCAATTTGGTTTTTTTATAATTTTATTATTCATTTTCAGCTTATACAAATATTTTGACAAGAAAAACAAAAACTTTACAAATCTAGTTTACCTTCCCTTCGAATTCCCTCCCTTCCTTTCTGTGGTTATTTATTTCATATATTTTTTATTACTGCATATCCAGTTCAAATATATTTACAAATTTTAAAGCCTTCCTCAATTCAGATCAGTTTCAGCTTTATTAAAACCTATTCTTTGCCTCCAGTCTAATTCCCCCTCACCTGGATGACTGTCTGCACAATCATTTAGGCTTCTTTAATTCTTCTCCTCTTCTCTCTGTTCCAAAGGGTGCTATTCAGATCATCAATCACCGGCTATGTGAGAAAATCAATCAGTTAAACAACCTGAAGCATCAGGTGGAGATGCGGAAACGCAGGCTCGAAGACCTACAGCTTCAGTATGGAGTTAAAACAAAAGAGATCACTGAAATGCAAGAAATGGAAGAACGGAATATAGAGGCAGCTAAGGTGAGTCAAATCTGAATCCTTTGGAAGGAGGTGGCTGAAAAGCTCCACCTTTGGTTCCCTCTCACTGGGCTAGAATCTACCTGTTGTTGTTGTTGTTGTTAAATTTGTATACCATCTTTTATCTGTAGATCTCAGGGTGGTTCACAATAGAAAATTGCAATATGTAAGATATAATACAAATACGTAATACATCAGGCTTTCTCAACCTCGGCCCTCCAGATGTTTTGAGACTACAGTTCCCAGCATCCCTGACCACTGGTCCTGCGAGCTAGGGATCATGGGAGTTGTAGGCCAAGAACATCTAGAGGGCCGAGGTTGAGGAAGCCTGCAATACATAATCTGTATAAATAAAAATCTACACGTTCGTTTGTTCATAACCTCAAATCTCTGAAAGCCCTTCACCGATTGCTTTGAAATTTTGACACAACGTTGCATTCTAATACGGGAGTGTTTTTATATAATTAGATTCTATAGATGTCACACCTGTGACAGGTAAAAACATGATTTTCTATTAAACAGCACCATCTGTTGGACATCAAAGCAACACACGCTATACTAAATGCGTGAGTGCGCAGAGGCTGCTGGGAGTGGCTGTCTGGTGGCTCCTCCGAGGGCAGGGGCTGGATCCTGCCCCTTCGCTCACCAGGACCCGCTGGGAGAACCGGCCAGCCCCCCACCCCAAGATGTGCATGCGGTGTGCAAGGGGGAGAGAGAGAGAGGTCGGGGTGCCGGGTGCTGTCATGCGGGAGGAAGATGACGTCACGTGGCGGGGGACCAGAGACGGGTGTCACGATGTCACATGGCTGGGGTGGGAAACGGGGACTCTGAGTGGGGATGGGGTGGGGGGATTTACCATAACGCGCGTGGGTGGGTGAGTCTTTTTTGGGGGGGGAATTAATGTCTGCAAAATGAAGGGGGACTCTGAAACTGGGGGGGAGGGGCATTCTATACTTTCAACAGACTGAACCACAGCAACGCGTGGCCGGGTGCAGCTAGTGCATAATAAAAATAAGAACAAACACAAATCATTGCTGCAATGCTGTTGAAACTTCTCTCTCTCTTTCTTTGAATGCTTGAAAAGGACTCTTGTCATGGGCACCTCACCTTTTATATTTCATCTCACCTTTTATATATGCAATCATTGATTGCATTCTGCAGAAGTTGGACTCCTGCAGGTATTGTTAGTTGTCGTATTCCAAGTGGAGTCTTTCCTTCTACCAGAGTCCTGGTTTTAACTAAAAAGAAAGCAGATCAATTGTCACAAAACTTGAGAAGAATGTTAAGTTCATTTGTGCCTGAAGGTGTCCTAGGTTCTCCTCTCTATTGTAACAGATTAGTGCAGTGGAGTGGGGAAGCCAAAATGCCTGGATTCCGTGAGTCCTCAGATCTCTTGAGAAGAAGAACTGATGGTTTTGCAAATGGCTCTCTCAGGTAACACAGAGAGCAAGTTCTTATCACAGGGGCTAGGTTGATGTGTCATATCTGCTCCTGCAGCTTCTCTCCCTGAGATGCAAGGATGAATTCAGGATCTCTCATGTTTGGTCTCTTTTGCTCTCTGATTGTTACTAATTGGTAATGTCAGGGGATTGTTGCAGCTACTCCCGAGTAAAGACGCTCCAGTCTGTTCTGTTTTTGAGGGTTTTATTGTGCATACTATTTACAGGGCAGAGATAGCAGAGATGACCTCCTAGTCACTCGCAGAATCCGGCAATGGCGCCTGTCTGCTTCAGGGCCAGCATAATAGCTTGGGCACCCCAAAACGCCTCCCTCTCACCCTACATTTGGGCGCACGCCTCAATTCGGGCGCCGGAAGCGGCTGTGCTCCCTCCTCCAGCTGTGGGCTAGGGCGGTGCAGGGGCTCTGATACCTCGCTGAGCGTTCCCTCCATTCCGCTTCCCTCCTCATTCCCCCCGCCTGACCCGCTGCTACCGCTCTCGCTGGGCGAAGTGCTGGTCAGCATGACGGGGGGAGGCTCCCTGTAGGGAGGCCCCTGACAGGTAAGGAAGAGGAAGAGGAGGAGGAGGAGGAAGAAGAAGAAGAAGAAGAAGAAGAAGAAGAAGAAGAAGAAGAAGAAGAAGAAGAAGAAGAAGAGTTTGGATTTGATATCCCGCTTTATCACTACCCTAAGGAGTCTCAAAGCGGCTAACATTCTCCTTTCCCTTCCTCCCCCACAACAAACACTCTGTGAAGTGAGGGAGGTTGAGAGACTTCAGAGAAGTGTGACTAGCCCAAGGTCACCCAGCAGCTGCATGTGGAGGAGCGGAGACGTGAACCTGGTTCACCAGATTATGAGTCTACCGCTCTTAACCACTACACCACACTGGCTCTCAGTGTGGAGGCATCAGTGTGATGTTTGCATGTCCTTGGCATGCTGAAGCTCTCTTTGGAAAAATACTTTTTCTTCCTAGAACCCACGACTGACAGTTCTTGGGGTTTGCGCCATTTTCTCATAATCATAGAACTGTAGAGTTGGAAGGGACCCTAAGGGCCATCTAGCATCTCTCAGTCTCCTCCAGACTAAACATGCCCAGCTCCTTCAACCATTCCTCATAAGGCTTGGTTTCCAAACCCTTTATCATCTTGGTTGACCTCCTCTGCACATTTTCCAGCTTGTCGATATCCTTCCTAAATTGTAGTGCCTAGAACTGGACTTGGTACTCAAGTGGAGTCTGACCAAGGCAGAATAGAGCATTGAAAATAGAAATAATAATAATAATAATAATACGTTAACTGACATTTATAGTGCAGGACATTTTAGATCTGGTTATCCTAAATCAGATGTCATCTAAGAATGGCAGCTTTCCTTCCAAGGCAAGCAGCAGCTGTGGGAGAGCAGGACTGATCTGTACCAGAACTAGAACAGGAATAAAGCACTGAATTTCTATCCCTCTCCTCCTAGGCTGCGGTAGCAATCTTGATGAGCCCCTCCTCCTCCTGTTGCTGCTCTTTATCAAAGAAAAAACAACCAGTTGCTAACATATAATGTAATGTGTAATTTGACTCCCCATTTCTTTCTGGCAGCTTATGTGAACACGCCGCAAGAGGGAGGCAAAGAACCACTGCATTATTTTCCTTAATTGTCCCCATTCTAGCTACTTAGCTGTAATGGAAAGCAGTGGGTTGCCCAATAGGCAGACTAAACACGTGCTTTGGGCATTAGCAAAACAGGGGAACAAAAACAAAAAACAACAACAAGAAGAAAATGTTTTTGGGAAGTATTAGACATTCAATATTAAAAAACAAAACAAAATTAAAAGATTCTGGGGATGCATTCAAGAAGAGATTAAAAAGATGTTCAAAATCTCTATACTGAAGAAAAGTCAGAGGCATATTTGCTGGGCATTTTAGGAAAAGATACCCCACAGGATAAGAAAATATTATTATTATATGCTACAGCTGCAGCCAAACTACCGTAGTCCTGGCAAAAAACTGGAAAGGAGGTACTATCCCCACAAAAAAAGACTGGTTAAATAAACTATGTGAATATATAGAACTGGCAAAGTTAACAGCTGCCATAAGACATCAGACAAATCAGAAATTAAGGAGCAAATGGCAATGTTTTGAAGACTATATGAAAAAAATTGGTCTAAAGATAACATGTTAATATGCATAGATTAAGTATGTACAGCTGAAATAGATAGAATTGATATATTAGGAATATCAGGGATAATATATGAAAGATGCAATGGTAAAAAGTCTGTAAAAATAAAGAATGTTGAGTTTTGGAGGAGGGAAGCCAGAGGGGGAATTTGTATATATGTTATTCTTTTCTTTTGCTTTTCTTTTATTTTTTATGTTAACTTTTATTTTGTGTGTGTGTGTATTTTTTAAAGCAAGAAAACCAATAATACCGTATTTTTCGCTCCATAAGACACACTTTTTCCCTCCCAAAAAGGAAGGGGGAAAGTCCCTGCGTCCTATGGAGCAAATGCCAGAGCCAGAGCCAACGCAGGAGCCAGAGCACAGCAGAAAACCGGCTCTCGGGCTGCTTCCGTGACAGCTTCCTTCCTTCCTTCCTTCCTTCCTTCCTTCCTTCCTTCCTTCCTTCCTTCCTTCCTTCCTTCCTTCCTTCCTTCCATCTTCCCCCCCCTCACCCCTTCCTTCCTTCCTTCCTTCCTTCCTTCCTTCCTTCCTTCCTTCCTTCCTTCCTTCCTTCCTTCTCTTTCTTTCACTCTCTCTCACCCCTTCTTTCTTTCCTTCCTTCTCTCTCTCTCCCCTCCCTCCCTTTCTCTCTCTCTCTCCTTCCTTCCTTCCTCCCTCCCTCCCTCTCCTTCTTTCTTTCTCTCTTTCACCCCTTCCTTCCCTCCTTCCAGGGCCGTCTTAAGCCTATCCAGCGCCATGGTTCAAAGATCCCTTTGCCCCCCCCCATTTCCCAAAGTTGCTGACCTTTGTGCTGTGTGAAGAAGTGCCTTTTCCACTTATCTCTGTCTTGAATCTCCCAATATTCAGCTTCGCAGGATGTCTGCGAGTTCGAGTGTTAGGTGAGAGAGGGAGGAAAACACTTTCCTCTACCCACTTTCCCCATGATTGTGTCACTTTTCTTGCGCCTTTTCCCCAAACCAAAAGAGCCCAAAACCTTTCCTCGTAGCGGAGTGGCTCCTCTGGCCCCTTTCCTCCCACCCACTACTATAATTGCAGCAATTTCTCGCTGCCCGCACGGTGGGCGCCTCCACTCTGCACCCCCTGAAGAGGCGCACGCCCCTCGGCCGAAGAAATTCTGGGACCAAAGGCAGCAGGCACGGGCTCCTTCCCCCACCATCACGTGGCACCTGTGGGGGCGGAGCGGCCTTGCAGAGCAGGCACCCGCAGCAGCCCCTGGGCTTGTCTCCCGCTCCCCGCCCTCCGGAGGTGAAACCAGCAGCATCGGCGGCCGCCTCCTCCTCCTCCATCCCAACCCCGGTGGCAGTGCCCCCTGGTGGCCAGGTGCCCTGGCGCATTGCACCACCCACCCCAGGCCTAGAGACGGCCCTGCCTCCTTCCTTCCCTCTCTTCCTCTCTCTCTCTCTCTCTCTCTTTCACCCCTCCCTTCCCTCCCTCCCTCCCTCCCTCCCTCTTCCAACTTGAATAAAATATTGGGGGGGCAGGTAAGCCCCACCTCACATACTGTATCAACCTTTCTCAATTGAGATCAGTTGCAGTGGTTCTCAACCTGTGGGTCCCCAGATGTTGCTGAACTACAACTCCCATCGCCCCTAGCTAGCAAGCCCAGAGCTCAGGGATGATGGGAGTTGAGGGATGATGGGAGTTGTAGTCCAACAACATCTGGGGACCCACAGGTTGAGAACCACTGCAATTGATCTCAAGACAAAGTACATGCACACTATATGAATGTCAGTGCCAATCGACATGGGGACGACGACGACGACTATTTAATGGGGGGCAAAGGCACTTAGGTCTCTAGGAATTGGCTGCTATGCCTATGACAATTCAAGAAAGCATTTTTTCTCTTGTTTTCCTCCTCTAAAAACTAGGCGTGTCCTATGGTCAGGTGCGTCTTATGGAGCGAAAAATACTGTGGGTTTTTTTTTTGTAAAAAGTAAAAAGCAAAACAAAAAAACGACCAATTGAAGTAGTCACCGCGGAGGGAAATCAGAAGTTGGTTAGACTTACACTCCACTACACACCTTCCCTCATGTTTCTGTTCTCTATTACTGATCCCCACCTAACTAGGAGGCATCCTACTAATGTAGTTCAAAATAATGCAAGGAAATCAGATCCTGTCTTCTGGTGCAATATCTCTATATTTTGATTTCTTTTGTTTTGAAATTTTGTTTTACGGTTTACTATTGATTTTATTTTGAATGACATATGGGGGGCTTGGAGCCTCCTAAGGTCTTGATTCTGTCTTGGAAATGGAGCTGCCCGAAACTGAGAAATTGCCGTACATGCCCTATTCTCAGATGAGGACATCAAGGCAGAGAGAAGGGGAAAGGAGTAGCTCCCTGAGATACTGAGGACAAAAGCTCAGTGCCTGAGCTCCCAAGCCTTAATTCATCCACCAGACCTCTTTACTGCTCCTGTTAGTGATATGATAGGGATGCTCTTCCACTGATATGAATGATTTCTGAACTTGAATATACAGGCAGGAGCTACACTGATACACACCTTCACAAACCCATGAACAAAGTATGTATCTGCCACCCTGTGATTAATATACTCAGTACATTTTGGCTGTGAATGAGCAAGAGCTCTCAGGTTCGATTCCTGGCATTATCTGACACAAGAGGTCTTTGGATAACAAGGCTGTAGACCCTCTGCAATTCAGAGCAGACAGTACTGGGGTACAAAACAGTTGTCTGGGTTGGCATGGGAGCTTCACATGTTCATATGAAGGTTCAAATCAAAGCTTAGCATGTCCTGCAGCTAACTGTATGTGCACATGTGTGGGATGTTTTTATCTACAAGAGGAAAATTGTGTGGTACAGTGGTGCCTCACAAGACGAATTTAATTCGTTCCACGAGTCAATTCGTTTTGCGAAAAATTCGTCTTGCGAATCACAGTTTTCCATAGGAATGCATTGAAATTTCTTGTTTTGCCCATAGGAACGCATTAATTAAATTTCAATGCATTCCCATGGGAAACCGCGATTTGCAAGACGAATTTTTCGCAAAACGAATTCGTCTTGCGAGTCACCATCAGATCGCAAGACACATTCGTCTTGCAAAAAATTCGTCTTGCAGGGCATTCGTCTTGCAAGGTACCACTGTAGCTTCAAAAAATAAGCATTCTTGAAAATGTAGGCAAACGTCCTCTATCAGATGCAATTATTGTAATATATTAACCGTGTGCAAATGCACGAATGTGTTATCAGATTGAAGTATTGAAAGGATTATTTTATTAGATGGTAAGAGCACATAACTTGGTTGCTGTATAATGACACAACATCGCTGTGCTCTAATTTTTCAAATACTAGAGTATCTTTGTTTAAACACCCGTAGGTACTTATATTGGTGTTTGATAGCTTTCTAAGAGATACTGGTTTCTCAATATCTCATTATTTTTCTAAGAGAGAGATTCAAGCACTGTTTTGCACATCCAGTTATACAAAACCTAATGCTTAGCACAGGCATCCCCAAACTTCGGCCCTCCAGATGTTTTGGACTACAATTCCCATCATCCCTGACCACTGGTCCTGTTAGCTAGGGATCATGGGAGTTGTAGGCCAAAACATCTGGAGGGCCGCAGTTTGGGGATGCCTGGCTTAGCACCTACTGTACCCAGTGCTTTGTTTGTTTAAAAATGTTTAGGCGTACTCTCATTTTGACTCAATAAAATCACCATTTTAATAGTTTGCATCAGGAAAAATAAATACAGTAAATGGGGACAAAAGTACAAAGATTCACAAAATATTTTAGGGTATGCGTCCCCCTGCATCCCCCCAGAAAAAGCACTGACTGTAGCTAAACCAATTGAAAAACAAACAGTTGCAACCAGCCGATCACAGGAATCTGAATAAAGGTATCACCCAAATTTGCAATATCTACCACTTGTATAACAAGCAGAAGAGATTCTTGGATCTTGCCTCAGAAATTGGGGGTTTCTAACGTATTCCGATTACTTAAATAAAACTTGTTTGAGTACAGGAAGTAGGATGGTGGTGGTCGTATTCAACCAAGTTCTTGTTCCCTCGATCCTGTCTGTGCATGAATGTTATTAGAGGAGAAGACCCCCACATGCCAAACATGGCTTTTCTCACCCACCACCCATCCTGCCAGATCCTGAGGTCTTGTGCTGGGGACTATGCTCCACTTGCTGGCTGAACTATACCAGCATTTTGTTTTCCCTTCCAAGCTGGCAATGTGCCAGGTCCATTTTTCCCCTTGTTATGTCACCATGGAGCAATCACCATGTTTGCTCACCTTGAAGATTCCCTACAAGTCAATGACGTCATTGTAAAAAAAAATTCCACTGACTCATAAAGCACGTAGGATGGTTGTCAGTCTACCGTGTGCAATCTGAAGGGCGTGGGAATGGAAAGATTAGACCAGGCACCCCCAAACTTCGGCCCTCCAGATGTTTTGGACTACAATTCCCATCTTCCCCGACCGCTGGTCCTGTTAGCTAGGGATCATGGGAGTTGTAGGCCAAAACATCTGGAGGGCCGCAGTTTGGGGATGCCTGGATTAAACTATACACCCTGGAAGTTGCCTGCATCCCTGAAGCTGTAATTTGGGGAAAGGACATCTTTGAACTAGATGGGGTTTTGGAGACTCTTCATCCCTACTGGCTGCTAGCTCAGGTTGCTGTTCTTTATATCCAGACACTGCGGACGCTGGAGAACCGACTGGAAAAGGCCCGATTCAAGACTGATGAGGCCCAACGCATCACCGGCATGTACCAGAAGTTAAAATCGCACATGCAGGTGAGACACAGACACATTCTAAGATAGGGGTGGGGAACCTTTTCCAGCCCAAGAACCAAGTTTCTTCATCAGTAATGTTCCGGGGGGCTAAATGGCAGGTATGGGTGGACCAGAGCTTCTTATGCAATCCATCCACCTGCACATTTGCCTCCTGCCCATCCAAAGGACAGGTAGGTAGGTAGGTTAGATAGACTGTACTTGCCCACGGTCACAAAGTAAGCTTCGTGGCTGAGTGGGGATTTGAACCCTGATCTCCCAGGTCCTATTTGCGCTGAGTTAAGTGGGTTAGGAGCCACTGAGGGAGTTATGTGTCTTCAATGATTTGTGTTCTGCAAAGATTAATGCGGCATCAAGGCTGTTTGCTCCACAACCACCCTGGAATGCTTCATCCCTTTTCTAGGAGCAGAGCCTGCACTTCCAGAACAAGCTGGATGCCATGGAAGCTGAGATCTTACGCCTGCGCAATGAGCTTAAGGACCTGGAGAGCGTGCACACGGAAGCCCAACTTGCTCGTGATACAACCAGGGTAGGGAGTCAGCACAGTGTTGGATACAGGATGAAGTAGCAGTTATGGTTTGTGGCTACTGTGTGGTGAGGAGCAATACAGTCGTACCTTCAGGGCCGTCTTAAGCGCCCCTGGCGCCGTGGAGCGACGGATCCCTCTGGCACCCCCCCGCCCCGTTTCCCAGCGCGGTGGGCGGGCGGGCGCAGCGCGCAGCGTGGCTGCCACAGGCGCTGCTGCGCTGCGCCGCGGCGGACGGGCAAGCACAGCGCGGTTGTCGAACCGGCAGACCGGGCGGGCGCAGCTTGCGGCGCCCTCCTGGCGGGCCGGCGACGTGGTGCCCTGCGTCACCGGGGGTCTACCTAGAGCCGGCCCTGTGTACCTTGGTTCTTGAACAGAACCTGTTTCAGTAGTCCGTTTGACTCCCCAAACCATTCAAAAACCACGGCACGGCTTCTGATTGGCTGCAGGAGCTTCCTGCACTCAATCGGAAGCCACGTCAGATGTTCAGCTTTCAAGAAAAGTTTGCAAACCGGAACACTTCCGGATTTGCAGCAATCGGGAGCCAAAACGTTTGAGTCACAAGGCGTTCAAGAAGCAAGGTATGGTTGTATATGCATGTTGAACCAGTATAATAATTAAATAATACAAGACCTCCCACTGTAAGGAGATTCTCACTAGGGGCTGCATGTTTGCAGTTATAATTAATTTTATTTCACACATATTCTTCATTTCACATATTTTATTCCGATCTTAAGAGTCATACTTTCAAGTAACTTGGGGTTTGTTCTGGAGACTTTTAAGGCTTTTTAAGCAAACATATTAGCCTAGAACTCTTATTTAAAACAAATAAAATAAGAGTCGGGTGCCATTGGATTAACCACACAACTCTAATTATGATCTAGTGTTGAGTAGGTTAGGAGAGAGCACCAGGAAGTGGTCCTCAGGGAACATCACAATCCAGAGCTCCCCAAGATTACCACGTCAGTGGGTGTATTGGTCTGTCCAAAAACAGGCCTAAGAGGTGCAGAGATGTTCACAGGGCATCCTATTTAGAGATTACAAGGACAGGACAGTAGCTCACCTTCTCTTCCCGCCAAAATGCAGGCAGAGCTCCTGAACCAAGAAGATGTCATCTACCGAGAACGGAAAGTTCGTGATAAGAAGATGAAGGATCTGAAGAAGCTGACTGAGGAAAAGAGAGCGCAGAATGAGCGTACAGACAGGCGGGTACTGTAGGATTTTTCTTCTCTCCATTACGTGACTGACACTCCCCAGGTCTGTCCCATCTTTAGACTGACTATTGGCCAAAATGATATTTTGCCTGTCAGATAGTGTCACAGGGTGTGCGTTGCGACTACTCTAGAGTAACGACGCTGCACGTTCTGGCCTTTTCATGCTTTTATTATGTGCAGTCTATTTACAGTGTTAGAGCTATACAGGATACATCTGTCTAGTCCGAACCAGAACCCTGGAATGGTGCGCTCCGCGTTTTCTTCCAGCATAAGAGTCTGGGCACGCCAAATCGCCTTCTGCGTTTTCTCCTGCGTATTTCCGGAACCGGAGGCAAAAAGGGCCTCCTTTCCCTGTTTTCCTTCTCCCCCTTTTCCACCTCGCTCTCTTCCTCTCCCACGTGCAGCAGGGGCTCTCCTATGCTGCCAGAGCCCCGTCTCCTCCTTCCTCTTTCCTCACTTGACTTTCCCCTCCCCGCTGGCACTACTGCTGGTGGAGGAGCTGCTCCTCAGGATGGGAGGGGGCTCTCTGTACGTTTTGCCCCTTACAGATAGCTTCTGCTTTTCCTGGTGCTAACAGCAAGAACTTACCGTAAATCTCAGAAGTGGACTAAAGATCACAAATGTCTGAAATGGGCAAGCAGCCACTCTCTGACTCTGAACAGGCCTGAATGTGCTTTAAATCTTCTGTAACGAGAAAAACGCGGGTGGCGCTGTGGGTTAAACCACTGAGCCTAGGACAGGCACCCCCAAACTTCCAGATGTTTTGGACTACAATTCCCATCATCCCTGACAACTGGTCCTCTTAGCTAGGGATCTTGGGAGTTGTAGGCCAAAACATCTGGAGGGCTGCAGTTTGGGGATGCCTGGCCTAGGGCTTGCTGATCAGAAGGTCGGCGGTTCGAATCCCCGTGACGGGGTGAGCTCCCGTTGCTTGGTCCCAGCTCCTGCCAACCTAACAGTTCGAAAGCACGTCAAAAGTGCAAGTAGATAAATAGGTACCTACATGGCGTTTCCATGTGCTGCTCTGGTTCGCCAGAAGCGGCTTTGTCATGCTGGCCACATGAACTGGAAGCTGTACGCCGGCTCCCTTGGCCAATAACGTGAGATGAGCGCCGCAACCTCAGAGTCGGTCACGACTGGACCTAATGGTCAGGGGTCCCTTTACCTTTACCTAACGGGAAAAGAGGAGTTAGGTCTTATTACTATAAATCTGCCCCCGCTAGCCAATTCTGTGGTTTTGCTGCATCTGTGTGAAAATACAGAAATCATAACACTGTCTGTGAACTGTCAGTGGGATTCTATAGCAAAATTTAAAAAATCTGACATCAGTCCTATTTAGCTTTAACAGGACAATAACAAAAGGGATTTTAACCCAGGACTGGTGAACTTTGTGGCTTGCCAGATGTTACTGTATTACAATTTGTATCGTCCCATGCTGGCTGGGGCTGATGATAGTTAAATAAATAAAAAAAGTTTCTTGCGAAGAGGCTCCGTGGGTGATTTTTCTGAGCACCCGGTTGATCTCTGCATCCAGTTAAGAAATAATTAGTTTATGTAGCAGCTGAGCAATAATATCCTCCTTTATGAAGTGTGGCTGCTTTGTTTATTCCCTCTTATGAAAGGCTTTAATCAGGGTGTCCTGACTAATCTGAGGGTGGGCTAATGTGGATGTGACCAGTGATTTAGAACAGGCATGTCCAACAGGTAGATCGTGATCTACCAGTAGATCACTGGACGTCTGTGATAGATCACCGGTAGATCAGTGGCTCCCCCCCCCCAAGAAGCTAAAAAACTTTGTCTCCCCTAAAAAAACTCAACACCTTTGTCCTGTACCCCTAAAATGACCTGAACCACCAAAACCAGGGCTTTCCTTCCTAAAAAAAAGCTTAATGTCGCTTTCCTCCTTCCTAAAGAAGCTCAACAACTTTTACGTGAACCCCAAAAACAGGGCTTTCCTGCCTAAAAACACCCCAACAACTTTGACCTGAACCCCCCAAAGGGGGTAGATCACTGCCAGTTTTTAACTCTGTGAGTAGATCGCAGTCTCTTGGAAGTTGGCCACCCCTGATTTAGAAGATCCTGCCAGGGGAAAGAGCAGGATAAGATTATCTTGAAGATGTGTGCCTTGATTACCCAGAGGCCCTTTCACATACTGCCACCTGGACTGCGTTCCAAGGGAGTTCTCGGGCCCTTTTTTATTTAACATCTCATTGGCTGGGTGATCTCATTTATCCTCCAGGGAAGGTGATCAAAGGTCTTCTGGTCGCCACCAGCTGTCCAGGGCCTTGACACAATTGTAAAGGGGAGAGGCAGTAAAGGAGGGCAAATCATTAAACAGATGAAAACATTGGCAGGATTATTGTAATAACCTGAAGGTCGGCAGTTCGAATCCCCGCGACGGGGTGAGTTCCTGTTGCTCAATCCCTGCTCCTGCCAACCTAACAGTTTGAAAGTACATCAAAGTGCAAGTAGATAAATAGGTACCACTCCAGCAGGAAGGTAAACGGCGTTTCCGTGTGCTGCTCTGCTTCGCCAGAAGCTGTACACCGGCTCCCTCGGCCTTTAGAGCGAGATGAGCGCCACAACCCCAGAGTCGTCCATGACTGGACCTAATGGTCAGGGGTCCCTTTACCTTTATATTTAAAGAAGATGAGTAAATGAGAAAATTAAGTTAATTTGGATATGCAGAAGATATTGAAAACAAAATTAAGATATTGAAAACAATATCTTATCAAAATTAAGATATTGAAAACAAATTTAAGGAACCGCAGAAAGAGGGGGAAGGAAGTCAAGTTTTGAAATGTCAAAATGATTGTAAAATTAGTGAAATGTATAAACTTGAAAAGTATAAACAAACAAACAAAGGGAAAAAAGAAGGGGAAATGGGGGGGGGATAGAAAGAAATCTAGTCAGTTCAGCATACAATAAAATGAGGCAGGAGAGGAATTAAAAGCAAATCAACAATCAACTGGCAAGGCCTTAGCATAACAGAAGCCATTTTGGGATTGTTTGTTGGGCTACGTGTACTGTACCTTGTCCACATGCATGCACTCTATTTGTTTCAAGCAGTCTCAGAAGGATCGTTTGCCATTTGGAAGTGAGGACGTACTCAAGGAGCCCCAGGCCAAGAAAGCAACTATCCTGAAAAGCAAACAAGCCATGTTCACTGCAGCAGAGGCCTTTGAGAAGATCCGAGTAGCCACTGGCGTCACAAATGCAAATGTAAGAACTTTGCCCGCTGCTGCCTCCTCCCAGACTCCTTCCTTAGCTGAGAGAGGGCAACATTAGATCAGCCACCCTCCCAGTCCCTTTCAAGACTTAAGATGCTTATTATTTCTAGCTCCCCAGTCTGAGATTAATCCAGTCAACAGCATTAGTTGTTTTGGTGCGGATCAGGTCGGACCTGAGGCTGCTCTAAATGTGTTTGACCTGCCTCACATTCACTGGCAACGTATTCAGGAAGCCCAGCCAGTGTTCCGACACTGTCAGGGTTTGCACCCCAAGATTCAGAACGAGAAATAGGCAGCTTGTTGTGAGGCGGTGGGGTCGCTGTGGTTAAACCACTGAGCCCAGGGCTTGCTGATCAGAAGGTTGGCGGTTCGAATCCCTGTGATGGGGTGAGCTCCCGTTGCTTGGTCCCAGCTCCTGCCAACCTAGCAGTTCGAAAGCACGTCAAAATGCAAGTAGATAAATAGGGACCGCTACAGCGGGAAGGTAAACGGCGTTTCCATGTGCTGCTCTGGTTTGCCAGAAGCGGCTTTGTCATGCTGGCCACATGACCTGGAAGCTATACGCCGGCTCCCTCGGCCAATAATGCGAGATGAGCGCGCAACCCCAGAGTCGGTCACGACTGGACCTAATGGTCAGGGGTCCCTTTGCCTTTACCTTTAATTTGCAAAGTAACCCAAATTTAATTTGCAAAGTAGCCCAAATTCAACCTCTAGCTTGTCCAATGAAGCAGAAACAAAGCAAGTGCAGGACACGCCACCGTGCAATTACTGCTTAATTTTCTTTCAAAAAGAAGGAGTTCCTGGGGGGTGGGGGGGTGACGCTGTTAATTTTGTTGCCCCCAGACGAACTGCAAACAGAAGTGAATTTAGCCGCCCTTCTCAGATTGGAAGAACAGCTTCCTGGCTACTACTCTCCCTTCTTTCAGGCAGAGGACCAAATAATAAAACTCAGAATTGATCTGCATCTTTTCTCGCCCCCATTTCGCAGCAGCTCCAGCACATCCCATGACTGTTCCCTGCTGATATGCAGTTGACGCCACAAGTCCAATTGTTGCTCGGGGCACTAGTTATTCATGTGTGACGGCAAAACATTCTCTGCTCTCCATGTACCAGCTGCTGCCAGCCAATCAAAACTTAGTTATCCTTAGTTATCGCAGGCTGTGCTCTTATGCCATTCTGGGCAAATTCCATTCATAAATTTATTCCTTGCCCTTAGTTGATTTTTCTCATGACCTTGGCCTCTACTTAAATATTCCAAAGACGCCCTGGTTAAAAAAAGAGGGGGGGGGAAGCATTTCTAGGAAAACCGGATGTCCATCCCCATTCAGGTCTTCCACACTGTGAACCCAACAGGAATGCTGCTGTGCCCGTAGGAGGCTCAGGCTTGCAGCCAAGCTATCTATGCACAATCAATTGTTGCTTTTTGGCAGGAGCCAGACCTGCAGACAGCCACCCACTGACGTAGTTTAGAGGCACTTGTGCTGCAGGTTCCTGGGGGGCAAAAGGCCAAGGACATGGAATCTGGATCTTTTCCAGTAAAGCTGAGGCATTGGAGAGGATGTGCTTGTGGCAGGGCTGGATTAATTGAGCCCATAAAGCCTGGCATGTTGATGAAAATCATTGGATGCCCCTCCTGTTGTCTGCTCCATCTGGAAAATTTTGTTGTTGTTTTTTTAAAAGTAATTTTTATTCATTTTCCATTAATAACAAGAAAAAAGAAATAGCATAAAAAAACAAAAAAGAAAAATTAAAAAAGAAAAAGAAAAAAGAAAAATACACACAAAAAAGAAAAATCTCTTAATTCTAACCATTACCATAAATCTTTAGACTTCCCCTGTTCCCTCCCCTTCTGGGTTCCCTATTAATTATCCTTACAGCAGTTTTCATAATTATTTTCATACGTCATATATCCATTTACATATTCCCAATTTTACTACCTTATACATATGATTATATATTTGTTTAATCAATTTCTATTCATTCCAAATCCTCACCTTAATTAAAATCTAATTCATCATAATTATATATCATACTTCTTCTCTTAACTTATTATTTTTTATCAGGAATGCAATATATTTTGAATCATAAATAATCTATCTTATTTTTGGTTTTTTTTCCTTTTAAATTTAAAAACAATCCCCCCTACTTCTAAAGCCGAATCCTCAGGGCAGTTTAATGAATTCCATTTATCGTACCCAGTTCAAACCATACATATCCAACCATTAAAATTAATCTTTACATAATCATCCCACTTCCACCTTTTCCCATATCCACCTCCAGCCTTCCTTCCACAAAATCTGCCCACCCAGCTGGAAAATTTTGACCCGCTTCCTCCATGCCTGAAATTTCAGAGCTGTGTCTTGTCCTGTAAGCAGCACTTGCCTGTAAGCATGACTGTCCCATGAATGACACAGAGCATTTGCATTTGCTCTCAAGCTGCCTTTTGGACCCATTGCAAATCCATTTGATCTAGCGAGGATCACAAAGGCACCCAAACTAGACAGGAAAGCTTCAGGTTGGTTCTAGAACTGGGACAACTGTCTTTTGCAAGACTTCTCTGTGCTCCAGACTTCTCTGTGCTTCTCTTAACTTCTAAGCCAGAGGGATACCCCATTCTGAGATGGCCACACTTTGATGGTGTGCTGGCAGGTCCAGCTTCTTTGTACTAAGTTTGCATTGTCTTGTCTCATGCCCCTGTGCTGCTGGTTGCTCTCCCCTTAACTTGGTCTGCTTGAACGGTAAGAATTCATCTTTTTGGGAGCTTGGATACCAGCAGTTGGCTCCAGCAGAGACAGGAGACTTTGCTGGCAACAGTGGTTTCCCTATTGAGACTCCTTTTGATATGTACAGTGATACCTCTGGTTGCGAACCGTCCTCCTTGTGAACTCTTTGGGTTACGAGCTCCGCTAACCCAGAAGTAGCTGCTCCCGGAAGTGAACTTTGCCCTGGGGTGCGAGCAGAAATCGCGTGCTAGAAGCGCACGTGCAGCGGGAGGCCCCATTCGTGAAAGCACGCTTCAGGATAAGAATGGTTTCCGGTTACAAACGGACCTCCAGAACAAATTAAGTTCGTAACTGGAGGTACCACTGTACTGTAGGAGACAAAAGGGCCAGACATGACCAATAAGATCTGCAGGGTTGCCTCAGAGCTGTGGTGGATCCTATCGCTCCCCATCTGCCTCATATTTGCATGCCGAGCGGGCAGGGGCCAGATAGATACAGCTCTGATATTTCCATTCATCCCTATGAAATCTTGACAGGACGTTATGGCCTGCTTCGCGGCTCAAGAAGAAACCTTCAGGCACCTGGAGGAAATGAAGAATGTGAATGAAGAGTCCCTGGTCCGACTAAAAGAGGAGAGGGATGTATTGCAACGTGAACTTGAGCACACCAAGTACTCGGGAGAGGCACGGAAGGTGGGGTAAGTTGGTTCCTCCAGTTGTATCACTTAGCTTACAGGCAAGAGCACATGTTGGCGATCTGCCATGCAGAGAGTGTGCCCGTCTTTGCTTCCCGCCCCACCCACTTTGTAGGAGCACATGAGGGTTAGGAGCTGGGGGACTCAAGGGTTCTCTTCTGTGAACCACCCCACCCCCTCTCCCACCCCCAGGGCCCAGAACCTCATGAAGGAGTTACGTGCGCACCTGCAAAAAGAAGAGAAGAGGCGTGATGCAACCCGGGAAGAGCTGTCCAAGGTGAACAAGGTTCTGCTCAATGCCAAAACTGGAGTGGAGCATTTGGCCTCCAAAGTGCAGCACATCAAGCTGGTGAGTGCACAGCTGAGCATGTCCTGGCTCTACGGCAGCGTTTCTCAACCACTGTTCCGTGGCACACTAGTGTGCCGCGAGACGCTGGCTGGTGTGCCGCGACGTGCGGCGACTGGAAGGGCGATTTGCATTGTCACGTGCCTGGCGGCCGCCAATATAAAACACTGCCCCGCCAGAAAGCAATATTTCTCCTCCTCTTTCCCAAAGCTCAGTGCAAACGAGCCTGGCGGCCGCCAATACATAGCACTGACCCGCCGGAAAGCAATATTTGGCAAGTGTTTCTTACAGTCATAATTATAATATAGGGCGGCACAGAGTTAAATTTTTTAACTTTTTTATTGAGGCTCTCCACTGAGAAGGAGAGGAACAGAAGTTTTGGAGGAAGAAAGCAGGGGCTAATGGTTACAGCAGGAGCTGTGAGGCAGAACTCCTGGGTTCTGTTCACCTCACTCAAAGATATGCTTATAGTAGGGTAACTGGATTTTGCCCTTGTTCTCTCCCTGTGTGGCCCTGATCAAGTAGCTGTTCCAGCAAGTCCATAGGTTTCCCTGCTGTGCTCTGTTGGGCAGAAGCTAGTGAACATCTCTTCTTCTCCCTAGGAAGATAGCCGCTTTGCTTCTACCAAACTGAACGAGAAAGCCAGTGATTATGTCCTTGACCTCCTGGCCCAGACAGAGGAGAAGCTGCTGTTCCTTATGGATTCTCTCAAGGATCGAGACAAGAAGGAACTTCTCCAGAGAATTGAAGACATAGAGGTGGGTTCAGATAAGGTTGAGAGGGCCAGACTAGTTTGTCTTCTCAGTCACCTTTGTTGGGATTCTTCACAATGACATATTTCCCAATTCACCAGGCAAGTGATAATCCACATGGAATTATGGGGTTTAGCTTCCTTTGGGATAAGAGGGCACGGAGACCTGTGTTGTTGTTTTTCTATTTGCTTTATTTCCGAATATGCAAGCAGAGCATTTGGGGAGCAGACACCTAAAGCAGTCAGTGCAGTTGCTAATTCTGCCTCGGTTCTCCAAAGGGAGCAACTTGTGCTTCCCAGGCACAATCCTATTTCAGCTGAGCACGCTCTGCTCTATCCTTGCCCTGCCTAAATTCAGACTGGCTCCAAACTCTTTGCACTTCTCTTTAGCCCTCCATTTTCAAACTCTGCTAGGTTCTGAATTCTGAGAACATAAATTGCTCAGCCATTATGGCTGCATTCCAGTTATTAAGATTCTTCTATTTAATCCCCGACCCGATCAGGTGACACTTAGGCAAAGACAATACATTTCAAGTCAGGCCAGAATTGCTGGGCTACGAGGTCTGCTGGGCTTTGCCCTAATACACAAGGAAATGAGTTGCCCCTCCTTATTTCCCATGGTCCCAGTCTAACCTCTATCCTGTGTTGTTGCAGTTCCATTCTAAACTTGAGAGAAGGCTGCCTACCTACAATACGAGGGTCAAACTACCCACCTCACAGAAGCCAGACATGTATTATGGTGAGTCTCAGCAACAGGTATCCAAGTTTTCTAAAACATGGCCATTGGATGAAAGCTACATTGCACAGCAAGAGCCTTCCCTGAAGGCAAATTCTGTTGACTCCTGTCTACTTCTGTGCTCTGTAGCTTCTATAGCTGATAGTTTTGGGTTCCATGTACCGGGCTAACTTCTGCAGGTGGGTACAATGCAAAGCAATGCACAAGAAGCTTAGTGGACTGTGGCTGTGGACTGTTTGTCGTGTTAGCCGTGCCACAATTTCATGGGAGCATAGAATGTGTTTGTGGGCATAGAATTCAGCTTCCTGGATTTTTTAAAAAAGTTGTTTTGAAAAGAGAATTTGTAACTTGTGGGTGTGCAGGTCAGTTTTAATGCCTGCTAAAATTTCTGAAACCGGATAAATGGCTTAATGGGATTTTCAGCGGAGAGGGGAGATGAGCAAAATGATAATGTATTTTACAAAATGCTGGACGTTACACAAAACCAGAGTAAATATGCATGTTTGCATACTTTACAGATTTTTTTTAAAAAATCTGGAATTTGGACTACCTGGGCACAGAATTTCTCTCCTTCATTGCACAGAGTTCACGCAGCCCCTGTCGTAGCACACCGGGCTCTTTGGTAGTTTTAAGTTACAGGTTCTGTGTAGGTGGCAGCTGTGTAGCACAGGTCTTCTCTGCCTATGACATCATTGGCCTTGAACACATGGCTATGGGGCATTGGCACACCCTTTGTGATATCACAGGTATAGACAACTTAGCTTTCTTGGCCTTTGGGCTATGGGCTTTGTTGAGGGGCAGCCTTTCTCCGTGGCTGTGGACTTGGTTATGATGCTAGTCCCATGTCATAGTGCAGGAGCCTTAGCCTTGTGGCCTCCTGCATGATGATGATGATGATGATGATGATTTTATTTATTGAATTTATATACTGGTTGTCATGAAGGCCATGAAAGCTAGGGAAAGATTTTTGGCTGACAAGGAAAAGATTCCCCTATCGTCTTCATAATTTGTTTTTATTGTATTTTATTTTTATTTTATGGGCTGATGTTATTGTTAAGGCTACATGCAATAAATGTTAACATTATCACGTAGATATTTGTGTAAAGGCTTAGTTCTCACAATAAACTTTTGATTTGATTTGAATTTATATACCGCCCTATACCCGGAGGTCTCAGGGAGGTTCACAAAACAAAAACAAAATAGAAAACCACAAAATATATACTCAAAATAAAAACAATACCCCCCCAAAAAAACACACACACCAACCACAAGGTCATAGGATGTCAATCAAATCAACCACCTGGTTAAAAAGGAATGTTTTCGCCTGGTGCCTAAAGGTGTCTAATGAAGGCGCCAGGTGAACTTCCCTGGGGAGAGCATTCCACAGACGGGGAGCCACTGCAGGGGAGACCCGTTCTCGTGTTGCCACAAACTCTTTGGTCTCTTTGCAGATGAGGAGGAGAGCGGAGAGGATGATGCGGATGTGGTGACCCGTGCAGCCCTGAAGCGCCAGTCCCAGCAGATAATAGAATCGAAGACCAAACGCCGCACCCGCTACAGAAAGAAGGATGGGAAGCTGCATCCTATGTAGCCCCCACCCCATAACGTCCCCTGGTCCTGCAGTGCTCCAGAGTCCTTGGCTATTAAAGGTGCCTCCCAGCCACTGAGCCAGTCCCACACTTCACTCCCGCCAAGTCTGCAGGCCCCAGGAAAGGAGAAACATGACCGCTTTGTGGATCTGTTTCCCATGCCGGAAGAGAGCAGGCAGGGACCTACAGTGAGCTGCAGCCAGTGCGTAGCTCCTGCTCTCCCTGCCTTTCAGCTCTCACCTGTGTGAAAAGCATGGGGGTCTTCCATGGGTGGGGTGGGGTGGGGTGGCTTGGCCCTGGTGTTTGTCAGGAAGGATGCACCTAGCCCACCTCCCAGCTAATTCAGACTCTTTTTTCCAGAATCTCTCAACCCTGAGCAGAGATATTCCCCACCGTGCCCTTAGTTTGACTGATTTCCCCCCTTGCTCCAGCCACAATCACCCCCCCTGGTATATCTGGATGGAGGTTGGGGCTCAGAGTCGGTTACACTCTGGTTGCGGAATGGGGTTCCTATGTGCTGTGTTTGCTGTGTATGATGCAATAAACCCTGTTCAGGCTGAGTTGCCTCCTTGTCTGTGCTTTTGTCAGAGATGGGGTGGACTGTAAACAGAGATCAGGCTGGGATTGCAAAGGCTAAGGAAGCAGATGGTTGGGAGGCTAAGCTGTTCATAAGGTCAAGGGACCCCTGACCATTAGGTCCAGTTGTGACCGACTCTGGGGTTGCGGCGCTCATCTCGCATTATTGGCCGAGGAAGCCGGCGTATAGCTTCCAGGTGATGTGGCCAGCATGACAAAGCCGCTTCTGGCAAACCAGAGCAGCACAAGGAAACTGTTTACCTTCCCGCTGTCTGTAGCGGTTCCTATTTATTTACTTGCACTTTGCCGTGCTTTCGAACTGCTAGGTTGGCAGGAGCTGGGACCAAGCAACGGGAGCTCACCCCGTCGCAGGGATTCGAACCGCCGACCTTCTGATCAGCAAGCCCTAGGCTCAGTGGTTTAACCCACTGCGCCACCTGGGTCCCTTTGCGTCACCTGGGTTAGGGTTGGCTTTTTGGTGTAAATCTCCTGGATACAGGTTTTTTAAAAAGAAGCATAACCTGATTGGTTGATGTTAGCCAGACAGGTGTCCCTCAGCTTCTCTGCTGTCTGACCATCAGTGGTGATGCCAGATCCACAGTGTGTGGCTGTCATTTCAGACAACGACACCCACTGAAAAATGGTGAATTAAAGGACCAGAAACTGTATTCTGGGATCTCACGTATCTCTAATCCACATGGTGCACTCCTCCTAACTGGGCTTGCTCCAGGTTTGTTTGTATTGCAAACGAATAGAGAAGAGCAGGCAGCCTTCCTTGGTTGTTTAGATCCCGTGTTATGTATCCCTGATTGGCTGGGATGCTGCTGCGAAGGCTAAGAATTTCCCCATGGGGGGGGGAGAAAAGGCTCTGATAGAGCAGAGGTGGGGGGAGGGAGTGGGCTGCAACACCCTGAACAAAAATGCAGAAGGAGGTGGTAGTGGGTGTGCTCAGATAAAGTCGTGTGGTCTCATGGGCAACAGTTCAGCAACTGCTCCAGTAACTGATACCATATACATTTTCTTTGTACAGTATTTGTTTCTGTCCTGTGTGGCAGAATCATGCACTCGCAGAATCATAGAACTGTAGAGTTGGAAGGGACACCAACGGTCAACCCCCTGCAATGGAGGAATCTCAAGTACAGCATCCATGGCAGGTGGCCAGACAACCTCTGCTTAAAAACCTCAAATGAAGGAGAGTCCACAACCTCCCGAGGGAGTCCCTTTCCACTGTCAAATATCTCTGGTCAATTTTGATTTCTATTCTTCCTTTCAGTCTACAAAGACCCTTGGGTCTTCCATTAAAAACAAATCAGATTTATCCAATCACTCGGGATACTCGCCTTGCTCCATGGTAGCATGTCCCCACCCCCCCACCCCCTCTTCATTAAGGCTGCAATATTCACTCGGGCTGTGTGCATATTAGTGGCTTAAAACAAAGCAAGGGTGTTCCCCTCTACTGTGTTTCAAGTCACATTTGCAGGTGGCTGGACACGCCATAGAGGAGATGGGGGTGCCCACCTAGTGCACATTACCTGACTTGCAATTCCACCCTCCTCCCCAGCTCCTGTTCGAGGAATCTACCATCTGCACATGCACAGATGCTGTCTGAACTGAACACAGCTCAGCTTAACTGCATCTTGCATTTTCAAGTTGGATGGAAGGGGAGAAGGAATGAAGGAAGATGGTTTCTCAAGAAACTACAGGGTACCTATGGATTTTGGCTAATATCATGTGCACTTCAGACATCAGTGGTGGGAGCACACTGGAGCAATGTGTACAAAGCCTTCTTTACAAGCCCCAGTGAACTCGGTGGGACAAATTTGGAGTAGATTGCGCTGTAAATCGTTGTGGCTCTTCTTATTGACTCTCACTGACCTTCTCTTGGACACAGCAAATGTTCCCCATTGGCCAAGAGCAGGGAGGGAATAGGCAGGTGAAGTGCCTTGGTGAGTTGCTAAGCCACCAGCAGGTGTTCAGCTCATTTTACGACTCCTGTTTGCATTTTGTCATATTACAGTTTTATTGTCATGATGCCTATTCAGAAGCTGCCCTGGAAACACTCCTGGGCAGCATAGAATTGTGAAAAACAAATATTCTCTGCTTTCCGGGGACACAGATCAGCTGGCAACAAGGGAATGCCCGGGGTGGACTTTGGTAATCGTTTGTTATTTGACGAGGCCAAAATTTGGCACCCCCAAATGGGTCTTCACAGTTTTGCGCCCACTCAGCTCAGCATTCTGTGAGGGGTGGGGATCGGAAGCCCCCACACTGCCCTAAATCCAACACCCCAAAATGGCAAATGCACACACTCCCTGAAGACAGCCAGTTTAGCAAAGCAGCTGAGAAACTACTGTTGTAAGCAAGGAAGCCCTGGTTCAAATCTTGCCTCTGCCACAGGCAACCTAAATAGGTTTAGACAAGCAACTACTGGTACTCTCAGCTCTTCCCGTCAGCTACTGTGTGTGTGTGTGTGTGTGTGTGTGTGTGTGATACTTTGCAGGGTTTGTGTGAAAAATGCTTGCAATAACATCTGTAAATCCCAGCTAATATTCAAAAGCCCCACCACAGGAATAGTCAGCATTGCAGAACTACGGTTCCCACCTTGCCAAGTATTAAGAATTACTATCTAGAGTTCTGTGTAATATTGGATTGGACAAAATGAATATTGTTTATATATATGAGACAAATGAAGAACTGGAAGTTATTTACTTTCAGAATTTTATTTTTTCTGTCTCTTTCGGCCTATTTTCTACACTCTCTTTTTCTTTATTTCTCTCTTTTTCTACTCCCCCCCTTTTTCTTTCTTTCTTTATGTTCTTATTGTTATCTAGATCAAAGCCTTAGTTCAGTTAAACCAGGCAGAGGGTTTTCTCGGTAGTGGCGCCCTCCCTGTGGAACGCCCTCCCATCAGATGTCAAGGAAATAAACAACTCTGACTTTTAAAAGACATCTGAAGGCAGCCCTGTTTAGGGAAGTTTTTAATGTTTGATGTTTTATCATGTTTTTAATATTCTGTTGGGAGCTGCCCAGAGTAGCTGGGGAAACCCAGGCAGATGGGCGGGGTATACTGTAAATATATTATTATTATTATTATTATTATTATTATTATTATTATTATTATTATTATTATTTGACCTAATAAAACTTCCTAGGAAAAAGGGGAGGAGCCTTGTGTTAAGAAATGAAAAGTAAGTAGAAATGCTGAGGGAGGAGAGGAGGCGCTTTGGGAATCTTTCAAGAAACCTCTATTGCGTGGCTCCCTTGGGATTCTCCCCTCCATCCTTAAGATTCAAACGAAGAGGTCCCCGGCCGGGCACCAGGCGCAAGAAGCCAGCACTGCAAGGCTGCCGGATCCGGGCCGGGCCGGAGGAGATTTGCACGGCGGCTCCGCCTCCTGCTGCATCTGAGCTCGCTGGCAAACCGGACGGTTCCCGAGGAGGAGTCCCCAGCCCGGGCAGGAGCTCTCAGCCCCTCCTCGCAACAGGGCCGGGCCAGGCGCCTGCCCACATCGCCTGCCCCATGCAAAGCTCCGAGAGGGACCGGCCGAGGCTGCTGCTTCCGAGGAGACCCGACGAGGATGGGCAAAGCGGAGATTGCAATGGTAGGTAGGGAGGCGGGGCAGGGAGACGGGGGGGGGGTGCAAATGTACAAAAGAGAGCGGCTTGCTCCTGGAAGAAGAGGGAATTTTGTAAAGGGCACTTTTTCCCACTCCTGTGTGCAGAATTTCCTCCCTGCCCCCCCCCCAGCTCTTGAACCCAAGCCCTGCTGCATTCTCCTCCTTCGACTGTTCTCCAAATAGACACTCCCCCCCTCTTATCACGCTTTAATCGTCGGGGTTTAAAAGGCTGCCTGAGAAGCAGCCGATCCGCAAGGCAGCTAAGCCGTCGCAAAGTTCGCTTAAGGGAGCCAGGGGCGCGTGCCCGCGGGTTTTCGGGTTTTGCGGCGAGTTGGAGCTGATGAATGGGACTTTGCAGCGGAGGGAAGCCTCCAGGGGCTGCGACCTTAGACGGGAGGGGCTGCAAGACCCTACACCCATTGAAGTCAACGCGGCTTCCTCCCGGAAAAGCACAAATCTAGGACTGCTCTGGAAGTAACAGCAAAGGCTGGTACCCTCTCGCCATCCCCCCCCCAATGCAAACTGCAGAGAAAGTGTTGCACGGCGCAGCTGTGGCTCAGGGTGGGAGGGAGGGAGGGAGGGGTTTTATGTAGGGTTGTGGTGAGGTTCGGATATTGAAAGCGTCTCTCTATGACAGGGGTGGCCAACTCCCAAGAGACTGCGATCTACTCTCAGTGTTAAAAACTGGCAATGATTTACCCCCTTTTGGGGGCTCCAGGTCAAAGTTGTTGAACTTCTTTTAGGGAAGAGGAAGGCCCATTTTTTAGGGGTTCAGGTCTAAATTGTGTAGCTTTTTTTTAGGGAGGAGAAAAGCCAGTGATCTTCCAGTGATCTACCACAGACGTCCAGTGTGATCTACCAGTAGATCACGATCTACCTGTTGGACGTGCCTGCTCTATGAGAAACAGGAAAGTGCGTAGCATACGAACGAACTGAAAAGCAAAAGAACTAACTCCAGAGGCCAAGCTTCATCTAATCCCTTGCTCTCACATTCTTTTAATTCACACACACACACACAGCCCTGCTTCTCACGATGCTTCTCCTGTAGAGTGAAATTCAGGATCCGAATCCAGACCCTCCGCTGTTCATAACACCACCTCTTCACTGGAGATAGGCTAGACATGTGTATCTTTAAATAATGCAGAATAGGAAAAAGATATACAAAGAGGGAAACAATATTACTGCATGTTTAAAAAGAGGAACACATTTTGGGACTTTGCAGATGGATTTCTAAATATCCTAATATTTATAATATGGAATTCATACTTCTTATAAAGTTTGAAAACAGGATCCACAGCACATGCATGTGTACACACACACACACACACACATTGTGGCTTTGCGAAACGCTTAAAGCTAGTTGGCAATCATGCATTTTGTGCATCAATAATGTTGCTATTAGTCACTGATTTTGATATATTTATTATTTTCCTAGTTCAACTCTCTCAGTTATAAATGATGTTTCCAAGTTTTTAGTATTCAGTATTTATTTTAGTATTTAAAGGTAAAGGTAAAGGGACCCCTGACCATTAGCTCCAGTCGTGACCGACTCTGGGGTTGCGCGCTCATCTCGCATTATTGGCCAAGGGAGCCAGCGTACAGCTTCCAGGTCATGTGGCCAGGATGACAAAGCTGCTTCTGGCAAACCAGAGCAGCACATGGAAACGCTGTTTACCTTCCCGCTGTAGCGGTTCCTATTTATCTACTTGCATTTTGACGTGCTTTCGAACTGCTAGGTTGGCAGGAGCTGGGACCAAGCAACGGGAGCTCACCCCGTCACAGGGATTCGAACCGCCGACCTTCTGATCAGCAAGCCCTAGGCTCAGTGGTTTAACCACAGCGCCACCTGGGTCCCTATTTTAGTATTTAGTATTTATTTATTCCAAGTATTTCGTATTTATGATGTTTCCAAGTATAAATGATATTTCCAAGTATTCCAAGTATAGCCACAGTATTTAGGGGTGGGGAGAGATAAAGGGTGGGTTTTCTTTATTATTATAAGAAAGAGAGATGCCCCTTTTTCCCTTTTGTGCCCCTTCTAGTGAGAGCTGGTGAAGGGCACTTGTTGCTGCCTTTGCCTTCAGCCACTGGTACCTGGCACAGAGCAGTTCAGATGGTTGTGGTGTTACATTTCCACCTCTTGCAGGACCGGTCCGGTGGCTCTGCTGAGCAGGAAATGTCAAGGAAGGTCACAGGAACGAAGCTGGAGCAACTGGATGGGGTGCAGAGACCAAGCGGGCGGAATTCTTGTCCCCAGGCAGGGCTACTTTCATCCTTTAGCGCAGTCACGTCCGACTCCCAGGAAACGGCAGAACTAGCAGTGATTTGTTGAGCTTTTTTTTAGGGAGCCAAAGTTGTTGAGATTTATCAGGGGGTCCAAGAATCGACAAGGGGCATCCCATGATAAACCAGTAGATCACGATCGACCTGTTGCACATGCCTGCTTTAGTGGGTCTCCCCCATCTTACCTTACCTGGATAGAAGGGGGTTCAGCTTGGTGGCAGGGCATGGAACTCCTCGATTCCACTCTGAGTCCAGAATCCAGATATCATCACTCCAGGAGAGGAAGAGTATTTTTCTCCTGTGTACAGACAACATTGGTAGCATGATTGCAGTCGCCTATGTGCTTTTCTAAGCCCACAGCAGCAAGCATTAAGGATAATGTTTCAGGTAAAGCTTCTGACAGGCAGTGGGGAAAGGTGCTATGTCAGGTTGCTATTAAAGCAGTGATGTCGAACCTATGACACGCGTGTCATACGTGACACACAGAGCCCTCACTGCCCCATCGGCCCATCGCACTGTTGTTGTTGTTGGTTCCCCCCATTTGTTTTCCCGCTCCTCCTACAGCTTGCCTCCGCTAGAGCTTGTCTCCACTGTTGCTGGTAGCAAGAGACTGGTTTTTTAACCCTTTCTGTGCTGGTTTTTTTTGCGCTTTGGCAGACTATGTCGGTGCTGAGTGTTAGTTCCAGCGAAGGTATTATTCGTCTTTTATTTCTGTTCTCTTTCCCCCTCCCCCCAAAAAAGCGCAGCAGCTTTGGGGCATCCTCCCCCTAAAAGCAAAGCAACCTTTGCACCCCCCAAAAAACCTCCAAAAATTTGGCTAGCAGCTCCCCCCCAAAAGCTCAACAACTCTGGGCACTTTGTGATAAATAAGGGGTTTTTGGTTTGGTTTGCTTAAATAATTAGTTTTTGGTTTATTAAATACAGTTATATGTTACAATTATACATTTTTGTTATTTAAACTATAAATATCACGAAATTATGGTTTTTTTCTCGAAGTGACACACCACCCGAGTTATGCTCGGTTTTTTGGCGAATATTGACACACCAAGCTCAAAAGGTTGCCCATCACTGTGTTAAAGAAAGCAAAACAAAAGCACAAGAGCAAGGACAGAAAAAGAGGCCGCTCCATAGGCACAAATTCAGGGAGTGAATCCTAGGAGCAAAGCCATTGAGCACAACCCAGTGGACAGTTTCCCCCTGGAAACCCCATTGAAGTGACGTGGAAGAGCACAGCCCTGCAGAGTCTTTAAATATATTCAGATATTTTGGAAAAATCAATCAGTAATCAGACACTGCTGAAATTGTAACCATTTTTGCTGCTTTTATTAAAGAAGTGGATTCTCAAGTTCTGTAGTAGACGGGTGACTGTTTTTAAGCCAACTGACATTTCCCCCCCCCAAAAAAACTCTTAAGATACTCAATCAAAAAAATAAATTTCAAAACCAAAGGGCTAACTTTGTATAAGGCAATATTAACATATAATTGGTTTCCTGTACTCTGGCTGAGACTATTAATAAAAATAATCAATCATTAAAAAAAAAAACCAAATTTGGGGAAGAACCTTTCTCCCAGCTCAAATTTGCATGCAACACCCTCCAACCAGCCTAGATTTGTGCAATATTGATTGAAACATTTCTCCCTCGGTAGTGTTTAAATATTTTAAGAGAGTAAGATGCAATCCTAAACACACTTATTAGGGAGTATATCCCACTGAACTACAAAGTAATTGTGAATGGAACTGGGCTGGAAAAGTACTAAATGTAGCTTACCATAGATTTATTTTTCAAATGCCTCAAATTTGAAAGTGCTAAAAATGAAACTGTGGTTATGAATTTAAGTGATTTAAATTTTTTATCTGAAATTGCATTTCAGCTCTAGTTTCTTTCCTAGCTGCACTGGACATATTTCAAAGGAGGGGAGAAAATATGTAGCTTTCCAGCTATGATGGCACCAAAAAGATAGGATAGAACAGGGTCCCCAAACTACGGCCCGGGGGCCGGATGCGGCCCAATTGGCCTGCCAATCCGGCCCGCAACGACGCCCGCCGCTGCCCGCTCTTACGGCGCGCAGCGTGGCAGTGCTCTTCCGGGTCAGGAAAAAAGTGCCGAAAATCCTTTGTGCGCATGCGTATGGGCCTCTCCCGACCCGGAAGAGGTCATTTCTGGTGCACTTCCGGGTCGGGGGAGGCCCATACGCATGCGCACAACGGATTTTCGGCGCTTTTTCTACCTTGGAAGTGCGCCGCCGCGCCAGTAAGCGCCCCCGTCCTCCGGCCCGCCGCGCGGTCGGCGCGGTGGGAACCGGCCCAAACGCCGGTAAGTCTGGGGACCCCTGATAGAATAAAATGGGGGGGCACACAGAAAGGGCAAAGAGCAGTGAGGGGAGGGCAGTAAATATATGAAAAGTGCCTTTGCTTCAAGGGGCCAGCAATAGGTGGACAGATGGGGGCAAGTTACTCAGATAGGAGTCCCTCTCCTCACTTCCTCTGATACCCCTTGTGCTATTAAGGATCATAAGCGGGTAAAAAAAAAAGACCCAACAGATTTCATATGGCATAAGCTTTTGCGGACTAGAATCCATTTCATCAGATGTATGAGGTGTCACCCTTATAAAGTGTATATTCACATGGGTGCAGAGGGGGAAATGGAAAGCTTACGATGGGGCTAAATGATCGAGAAATGCCAAAAGTACAGTGTGCAACGATTGCAGCTTAAAATGTATGCAAAACAAGCACCATGACCATTCACAACAGCAGTAACCCGTGATGCCAACACAAGTTTCTTAGCAGTGTTAAATCAGGGCCAGACTAAAAGTGACTTGCTCAGGGGTAGGCAACCTAAGGCCCATGGGCCAGATGCGGCCCAATCGCCTTCTCAATCCGGCCCACGGACGGTCCGGGAATCAGCGTGTTTTTACATGAGTAGAATGTGTCCTTTTATTTAAAATGCATCTCTGGGTTTTTTGTGGGGCCTGACTGGCGTTTTACATGAGTAGAATGTGTGCTGGACCGGCCCACAGCTGAAAAAGGTTGCTGACCCCTGTTGTAGCGGATCTTTGTTTTGCAAATACAGTGGTACCTCGGTTTAAGTACGCAATTGGTTCCGGAAGTCTGTACTTAACCTGACGCGTATTTAACCTGAAGCGAACTTTCCCATTGAAAGTAATGGAAAGTGGATTAATCCATTCCAGACGTTCCGCGGAGTACTTAAACTGAAAGTACTCAAACCGAAGCGTACTTAAACCGAGGTATGACTAGGTGGCAAGAGCTGGGTAGCCCCAGCCAGAATAGCAGCTCCCTGCAGCTACACTGTGTGTGGTTGGTTTAGGCCAGGGTCCGCAAAGTTTACTTTGCCTGGGCTGGTTCACACCAGCGGAGATCCCTCCGTGGGCTGGATTGTGCACGCGCATAAACGTGAGCGCCTGCAATTTCCAGCGTGTGCGTCTGCACAGACACGATTTCCAGCATTTGTGCCTGCGCAGACGCGATTTCCAGCGCCACGGAAGCGAGTCCCCATGTCGTGCTGTGCCAGTTTAGCACAGCATGCGGAAACTCGCCAAACAGGCAGCTCGGTTTGGGGGCGGCTCGTGAGCCAGCTAAATGACCCCTGTGGGCCACTTGTGGCCCACGGGCCTTAGGTTGCCTACCCCTGGTTTAGGCTGGCCTTTCATGCTGAGGGTTGAGTTGGGAAAGGACGGGTAATCAAAGTGAAGGAGACGAAGCCTTCTTCTCTTTGACTGACTGTTGAACCTTGGTCAATTAATAACGGCCTTGAGTTCGCAAGCACCACCCGTGACACCAGCAGCCTATGGAAAGGTGAAAACATTGCAGAAACCCAGACAGTGCCCTCTCTCTGAGCCACTGAGTATGATGCCTGAATCAGTGTGATAAACAATAATGGCCATACTTGCTGGCTCAGCACTAAATAGGAATCAGGACAGAGGTATGCCCCTCTTCCATGCGTAAGTCTCTTTTCTCACCCCCAGAAATCTCCTGTGCAGCTGTGCCCTGAGTCTTTTCATTTGTTTTGGAGATGGAAAAGAAAACCTACCAGTCTTCCTTCTCTGATAGTGATACACACCTACCGGGGATCTCTCTCTCTCTCTCTCTCTCTCTCTCTCTCTCTCTCTCTCTCTCTCTCTCTCTCTCTCTCTCTCTCTCTCTCTCTCTTAAACCATTAGACTCCATTCCCTTGCGTACTTTGCTCAAGTTTATTTGTTATTTATTTTCAAAACGTATACCCCAGGTTTCCATATTGGGTGTTCAAAGCAGCTAATACTAACAAAACAACATAAATGCCACACCGTACAACAAAATAAGACCAGGGCCAGCTCAATATATTTTGCTGCCTGAGGCAAGATGGCACCTCTTGCAATTCCATGCGCGGGAATGTGACTAGACTGGCTGTTGAATAGTACTTCAGTTCTGGCTGCCATCATCACACCTGGGGCTAGTTTAGGGGGTACAAGAACAACCACATGGTACACACAGCTCCAGCGTCTCACTACTGCTCTCTGCTCCCCAACATCTACTGGTGGAAGCCTCCCTTTACCTTACAGTAACATTTTCCTGGCTCCCAGCTCAACTCTATCCAGCTCAGTTTAGACCTTGCTCTACACCAGGCACGTCCAACAGGTTGATCATGATCTACCGGTAGATCACTGGACGTCTGTGGTAGATCACTGGTAGATTGCTGGCTCCCCCCAAAGAAGCTCAACAAGTTTGGCTCCCCTAAAAAAAGATCAACATTTTTGCCCTGCATGCCAAAAAAAAAGCATGGCTTTCCCCCTCCCTAAAAAAGGTCAACAACCTTGACCTGAACTCCTAAAAAAGGGGGTAGATCACTGCCGGTTTTTAACTCTGTGAGTAGATCGCAGTCTCTTGGGAGTTGGCCATCCCTGCTCTACACCACTGGTCCTCAATTAGCTAAGTACTGCAGACCCCCTGTTTTTCAGGAGCCAAGCCCTGGACCCCCTACTTTTGAAAATTTTGATATCTCTAACATAGCTTTTGATACAGGTAGGTAGCCGTGTTGGTCTGACGTAGTCGAAACAAAAAATAATAATAAAATCCTTCCAGTAGCACCTTAGAGACCAACTAAGTTTGTCATAGGTATGAGCTTTCGTGTGCATGCACACTTCTTCAGATACACTGAAACAGATGTCACCAGACCCTTATGTATAGTCAGAGGGTGGGGAGGGGTATTACTCAGAAGGGTGGTGGGAATGGGTGATTGGCTGATAGGAGTAGTAAACCTGTTGACGACTGTTAACGACTGCAATTGGTCTTGCAGGAAAAAGCAAGGGGTGAGATGGCTAAAGACTAAGGAAAGCTTTATCATGTATAATGAGATAAGGATCCAATGTCTTTATTCAGACCAGGTCTCTCCATGGTTTTAAGCTTGGTAATGAGTTGCAATTCAGCAACTTCTCTTTCCAGTCTGTTTCTGAAATTTTTCTGTAATAAGACAGCTACTTTGAGATCTTGTATAGAATGTCCTTGGAGGCTGAAGTGTTCTCCTACTGGTTTCTCTGTCTTGTGATTCCTGATATCCGATTTATGTCCATTTATCCTTTGGCGTAGAGTTTGGCGTAGGGTCTGGTGACTTCTCTTTCAGTGTATCTGAAGAAGTGTGCATGCACACGAAAGCTCACACCAATGACAAACTTAGTTGGTCTCTAAGGTGCTGCTGGAAGGAATAGCTTTTGATATGTGAATGGTGCCACGGCCCCACCTAGGTAGGTTATATGGACCGCCTGGGTTCCGCAGACCACCAATTGGGAACTCCTGCTCTACATTGCTGTATGCATATGGTTCCAAGAAACCAAAAAGCTGTGTCTTAGTTCTGCTCCTGTTTCTTCTCTGCCTTTCCCCAGACACCCCTTCAGCAGTGGGGTGAAGAGGCAGAAGATGGGGCCATCTACAGCATCGTCCTTCACCGAGTGAGGGCAGAGCCCATCGCCAACAGATCCCGTCAGCTGGTATGTGGCAGCTTCCCTTATAGGAAATACTGGATCCCTCCTTCTATGCTAAACTGGTTTTTATTATTGGACAGCAGAGGGGACACATGCGCGGAAAGTCATGTCTGCCTCATGTGTGCAAGCATGACAGGGAGTTCTCCTCTCTTTCCCTTGCTCCATCTGGTCCGGAGGCTGAGACCCTACCTGCCCGCGGACTGTCTCGCCAGAGTGGTGCATGCTCTAGTTATCTCCTGCTTGGACTACTGCAATGCACTCTACGTGGGGCTGCCTTTGAAGGTGACCCAGAAACTACAACTAATCCAGAACGCGGCAGCTGGACTGGTGACTGGGAGCGGCCGCCGAGACTACATAACACCGATCCTGAAAGACCTACATTGGGTCCCAGTACGTTTCCGAGCACAATTCAAAGTTTTGGCGCAGACCTTTAAAGCCCTAAACAGCCTCGGTCCAGTATACAGTACTTGAAGGAGCGTCTCCACCTCCATCATTCACTGAGGTCCAGCTCTGAGGGCCTTCTGCTGGTTCCCTCACTGCGAGAAGTGAGGTTACAGGGAACCAGGCAGAGGACCTTCTCAGTAGTGGCACCCGCCCTGTGGAACGCCCTCCCATCAGATGTCAAGGAAATAAACAACTATATGACTTTTAGAAGACACCTGAAGGCAGCCCTCTTTAGGGAAGTTTTTAATGTTTGATGTTTTATCGTGTTTTTAATGTTCTGTTGGGAGCCACCCAGAGTGACTGGGGAAACCTGCCCAGCTGGGCGGGGTATAAATAGTAAATTATTATTATTGCAAATTTGTTTCAGAGGCCTGACTTAGACAGAATGTTTGTTTAGCCATGAGATTATATTAGAGAACTATTAACTTATGTTCGCCAGTTCTACGTTGACCTCAGAACGTTGCTTAACAAATACAGAAGCAGTATGTTTAGGTTGCTCAATAGATATTTAAGCACATTCCAATTAGTGTTTTTTTTTTAAAAAATAATAATTTGATGGTGGAAGAGTGCCATGGATAAGTAACTCGCAAGCAGCAACCAAGATTTTTTCAGAAGTGATGGGAATCATTGGAATCTCCTGTATCAAAGGCAAGATAACTCCACAAGTATCAGATTTTCCATGTTAACTAATCTGATTTTTCACAAATAGGGTTTTTTTTTAACTGTGCAGTTCTTACTGAAGGGCAGTGGCAACTCTACCTTGTGTATTAGACAACGATAAGCACCTCTTCAATAGGTACTGTTGGAAGATTCCCCTGTGTGTCAGCTATGTGAGTTTCCCCCACCTCATCGTGCCTGTCCCTTTTCCAACAGGATGTCCCCGGCACACCAGAATGTCCCTTTGTACAGTACCGCACGTTGAAGAAGCGCCTGTTGCGGGCTGCTACACTCCCCAGGCTGGTGGAGTGGCTGGTGTCTGCCAATGTGGAGGGTGACCTTGGCTACGTGCCCAGCTTCCTGGCCACCTACCGGGCCTTCGCCAACCCTGCGCAGGTGCTGGAGCTGCTGCTGCCACGGGGACCGGACAAGTGAGGCACGGGGGTAGGAGGTGGGTGGTTTGGGCAGGAGGAAAATGCCGGACAATGTGTGCTCCAGAATAAGGAAGCTGGAGAAGGGCTGTTTCTTGATTCTAGCAGTGCGGTAAATTGGGGTGGGAAAAGCAATTCTAAACTGGCAGGGTATCAGAGAGATGCCCGCCTTGCTTTTCGCCCTGTAGACGTGTATGTTCAGGGCGAAATTATTTGTTTCATGCAAATAAGTGTTCTTTGGGAAAGGGAATATACTGTATAGACATGGGTGCAGTAGTATGGGAAGGTGATATCGTCATTGAAATTCTACTCAATATTGATCCAGAGCAGAACTCCCAACATATAGTTAGCTTAGCAGAGTGAAAATCCAATTAGCAGTGGTCACAAATCCAATATATCCAGGATTGGCACTGTCCATAAGAAATCCAGTTGCAGCAGACTTGATTTAAACTTACAATAACGTATAATAAGTCTAAACCTTAACACTAAGTATACTATGTACACAACACCACACCAGAAGGAAAAGAGATAGAAAGCGAAAGTGAAACCCAGGCTCCTTCTAGCCCAGTGATGGCCGAACTTGGCCCTCCAGCTGTTTTGGGACTACAACTCCCATTATCCCTAGCTAACAGGACCAGTGGTCAGGGATGATGGGAATTGTATTCCCAAAACAGCTGGAGGGCCAAGTTTGGCCATCACTGTCTAGCCTATTTTTATAGTCTGCATGACCTTGACAGAAGAGATAACAGAACCAGTTTAAGCCAGCTGTGCTCTGCTTCTCTCTGAAGGAATAACCCAAACATCATGAACCTCTGCTTGTTTCTTTCACACAGAGAAGCTTCCAGAACCCTCTTAAATTCAGTAGAATAGGAAAGATCTCTACACATCAGATCAATACTTTCTGTACTAAGAAATGCAGACTGACGGATATAGGCAGTGCTTCCCCCCCCCTCAAAAAATGTTTAGGGGTACTCTCATTTTGACTCAAGAAAACCACCATTTTATAGTTCAAATTTGGAAAAATAAAGACAAATAAATGGACAAAAGTACAAAGATTCACAACATGTTTAGGTGTATGCGTACCCCCAGAAAAAGAAGCACTGGATATAGGAAGAAAATACAGTGGAGCCTAGGTTGTTGAATGTAATCCGTTCCGGAAGACTGTTCGACTTCCGAAATGTTTGACAACTGGGGCCAAATGGGCGGTCGGAGAATTCAGTTGAAAAAATTGAGAAACGTGCCTCGGAAGCCATTCGACTTCCGAGGTGTATTCGAAAACGGAAGCAATTACTTCTGGGTTTTCAGCATTTGGGTTCCAATACATTCGGCTTCCGAGATGCTCGAAAACTGAGGTTCCACTGTACAGGCAGTGACGGTTTTAGGTGTGTCTAATATGTGTGCAACTGAGCACACGGGCATCGTGCCGAACCCAGGAATGACCCCCCAAAAGGGGGTTTCAAATGTATGTGATTTCACTTAAGCGCACGGTGCCTTGGAACGTGGCCTCTGCACAAAGAGGGAGTTGTCTGCAATGAGATGCCTGATGGGCAGTGAAGCTTGGTGAAGTCCGAGCAGCATAATCTGGCAGGACGCTTAAGGAGGGGGCACCCTCAGGAAGAAATCCTGGTGAAGGCAGCATGGAGTCATCCACCCGTAGAGTTGGAAGGGACCTCCAGGGGTCCTCTAGTCCAACCCCCTGCAGTGCAGGAATCTCAACTCAAGCATCCAGGACAGATGGCTATCCAACCTCTGCTTAAGGACTTCCGAGGGAGTCCGTTCTGCTGTTGAACAGCAGGCAGCTTATTCGGGACAGGAGAGGTTAGGGCAGGGGTCAGCAAACTTTTTCAGCAGGGGGCCGGTCCACTGTCCCTCAGACCTTGTTTGGGGCCGGACTATGATTTGGGGGGGAAAAATGGGGACCCCTGGGTTAGGGGCACCGGGGGAGGGGGGGAGAGACAGGGGTCAGCAACCTTTTTCAGCCATGGGCCGGTCCGCTGTCCTTCAGACCTTGTGGTGGGCCAGACTATATATATATTTTGGGGGGAAATGAACGAATTCCTATGCCCCACAATTAACCCAGAGATGCATTTTAAATAAAAGGAGACATTCTACTCATTTAAAAACACGCTGATTCCTGGACCGTCTGTGGGCCGGATTGAGAAGGCGATTAGGCCGCATCCAGCCCCCGGGCCTTAGGTTGCTTACCCCTGGATAAGAGACTAAGCAGTCTGTGAGTATACGTATGTGTATGGTTGGTGCCTGACTCTGTTTCCCTTCCGGTTGCAGGGCAGTGCTGCACGTATTGGAACTCTGGCTGCAGCATCACCCTGGAGATTTCTGGGAGCCCCCCCAGCACCCCAGCCTGCAGAGAACCTTGAGCTTCTTGCGCCAATCTGCTCGTGACTCCCCAGCGTGTACTCTGGCAGAGGGGCTGTGGCAGTCCCACAAAGACGACGAGGAGCAGCACAGGAGGGCAGGTGCAGCTGAGGCAGACGGTAAGGATCTCTCTCGCCCTGGGGGCACAAGGGCCGAGAGCAACCGACCTCCCAAAGTTTGTGGCTCAGGTCCAGCCCCCGTCCCCACCTGTGACCTCAGCTCCTCAGCCACATGCAATTGTCCTCAGGGCCATCCTATTCAGCCTATTCGATGGCATGTCTGCATAATAATTATAATCATAATAATAATGATAATAATAATAATAATTTATTTATACCCTGCCCATCTGGCTGGGTTTCCCCAGCCACTCTGGGCGGCTTCCAACAAAACATTAAAATACAGTGGTACCTTGACTTACGAAGGTGATCCGTTCCGCGGCTCTCTTCGTAAGTCGAAACCTTTGGATGTCGAAACGTCCATTTTGTGCATGCGCGAAGCGCGAATTTGCGCTTTGCACATGCGCAGAGAAAATACTTGCAGGTTAGCCGACTTCATAAGTAAAAACCTTCGTAAGTCGAGGCATTCAGATGTCGAGGTACCACTGTACAACAGTCTATTAAACATTAAATGCTTCCCTAAACAGGGCTGCCTTCAGATGTCTTCTGAATGTCAGGTAGTTATTTATCTCTTTGACATCTGATGGGAGGGCATTCCACAGGGTGGGCGCCACTACCGAAAGGCCCTCTGCCTGGTTCCCTGTAGCTTTGCTTCTCGTAGGGAGGGAATCGCCAGAAGGCCCTCGGCGCTGGACCTCAGTGTCCGGGCAGAACGATGGGGAAGGAGACGCTCCTTCAGGTATACTGGCCCCCGGGCCTTAGTTTGCCTACCCATGCCCAAGAGGGATGCTCCAAATATTGTCACGTTCCTTAGGATAGCTTGCTCCATTGGGTTTAATATCTTCTGAACATAATATAATAATAATAATAATAATAATAATAATAATAATAATAATAATTTATTATTTATACTCCGCCCATCTGGCGGGGTTCCCCCAGCCACTCTGGGCGGCTTCCAACAAAATATTAAAATACAGAAATCCATCAAACATTAAAAGCTTCCCTAAACAGGGCTGTCTTAAGATGCCTTCTAAAGGTCTGGTAATTGTTATTCTCTTTGACCTCTGGTGGGAGGGCATTCCACAGGGTGGGCGCCACTACCGAGAAGGCCCTCTGCCTGGTTCCCTGTAACTTGGCTTCTCGTAGCGAGGGAACCGCCAGAAGGCCCTCGGCGCTGGATCTCAGTGTCCGGGTAGAACGATGGGGAAGGAGATGCTCCTTCAGGTATACTGGACCGAGGCCGTTTAGGGCTTTAAAGGTCAGCACCAACACTTTGAATTGTGCTCGGAAACGTACTGGGAGCCAATGTAGGTCTTTCAGGACCGGTGTTATGTGGTCTCGGCGGCCACTCCCAGTCACCAGTCTAGCTGCCGCATTCTGGATTAATTGCAGTTTCCGGGTCACCTTCAAAGGTAGCCCCACGTAGAGCGCATTGCAGTAGTCCAAGCGGGAGATAACCAGAGCATGCACTACTCTGGTGAGACAGTCCGCGGGCAGGTAGGGTCTCAGCCTGCGTACCAGATGGAGCTGATAAACAGCTGCCCAGAAGATGTTGTATTGTGTCTTCAATATTTTGTTGAGAGATGCCCAGAGTTGCTGGGGCAACGCAGTCAGATGAGTGGCATATTAATATTAATAATAATAATAATAATAATATAGTTATTGTTGTTGTCATCAGAATTTTCTGCATGCATTGGATCATGCCTCCCCTTGATAATGTGGTATTTATAGACTTTTTCGGGAGGGCAAGGATGTTTCGTAGGCCACACCAGATTTTGCTGCAGGTTCTGAAATCTGTCAGTGATACACTTTCTGGTACGGATTTGATTGTAGAAGCAAGACAAGCAGTCACCTGGCAGGGGGATGATCTCTTTAGGGGCACCGAGGGGCACCTAAGGATCTCTTGCAATTCTGGGACTCAGCACTCAGAGGATGCAAAGCTAGCACATGTCGTATGAGTTGTCCCTGAATTCTGCAAAACGTTTTAGGAGATCCTGGGGGAAGCACATCTCTTGGTCCAGTGAAAGGACCTCCTTGCACACAAGTGTGTGGCCCTCTTCTTCCTTTGTCAGGGTTGGGCTTGCCTTGCGCACAGTCAATCAAGTGGCCCTTGTCTCACTGCCCTGCAGGAGGGGAGCCCACAGGGATGGGGCTGCCACAGGTGATCGGAGAAGCAGCTGGGACAGGTGACCGCGAGGAGACACCAGCCCTCCTTTCCTTCTCGGTGGATGAAGTAGCTGAGCAGCTGACCCTGATTGATGCAGTGAGTAAGAGGGGTCAGGGACGGCAAATAGCTTTGGGAAGAAGAAAACAGCATTAATGGGGGTGGGGGGTGGCTCTCAGGCTCTTGAATTTTATTTCCAGCTGGGGGGGGGATTTGATTTAAATCAAATCAATTTAAATCACTAGTCATCAATACTTTATTTAAATCATTTTTTTAAAGCAGAAAGACTCATTCTTGCTGGTATAATCTTAATTTTGGCAACCAGATGAAGGTTTCATTTTTGGAATAATAAATGTTCAGAGTAGTTTTTACAGTTATATCAAAAATTACTGACTTAGTTATACTATTAGAAATACATAGACAGATGCTTATGAAATGATTGTGAGGTTTAATAAGTTAACTGTTTATATTTGGACAACTTTTCTGCTGTACTTTATTGGAAGGAGAAATATCATCATTTCCTTAATAACAATTCAAACAATTTATTTAACTAAAACAATAACATTATAGCATATGTATCCATGTTTGTTAACTGATGCAGTTAAACAATTAAAAAAAGCAACTTAGACTGAGTTTTAGCACACGTGAAAAACTTAAAACAAATCCTTATTTCCTGATGAATAGCCTTTGGACTATAATGTAACTTAAATAGAAAACTATCTTTAGAAAGATTTTTCCTCCAAAAGCATTTTATTTTAAAAAAATCCAATTTAAATCAAAAGAATCCGATTTTAAAAATTTTAAAATTCCAATTTAAAATTTTAAAATCTGATATATATATCAGATATATATATATATATATATATATATATATATATATATATATATATTGATTTTCATCCACCCTGTTTCCAGCTATAGGAGTTGAAAGGTAATGGCTCAGAGAGGTGGGTGATAGAAGCCAGGAGTCTGTGACTTAGATCTAGACTTAGTTCTGCTAAGAACAAACCCATTGTAGTCAATGGGATTTCAGTCACAACTAAATATGTCTACATCTGGATTCCACACTCTGCCCTTTCCGAAGCCATGCCATTTGTTATTGGTCTCTGGTGAAAGGAAACAGTGACTGGGTCAGCCTTTATGGTTCAATGTTGTGCAAAAATATATCACCAAAGCAACTACTCCAGAGAAAGGAGTGTGGAGAAGCAAACAAATACATCACAGAAATAAATCACAGAAGAAGTCTTTTTTCTTTCAGTCTTTTTCTTAATAATAATAATAATAATTTATTTATACCCCGCCCATCTGGCCGGGTTTCCCTAGCCACTCTGGGCGGCTCCCAACAGAATATTAAAAATACAATAAAACATCAAACATTAAAAACTTCTGAATACAGGGCTGCCTTCAGATGTCTTCTAAAAGTTGTATAATTCATTATTTTCTTGACATCTGATGGGAGGGCACTCCACAGGGCGGGCGCCACCACCGAGAAGGCCCTCTGCTCGGTTTCCTGTAACCTCACTTCTCACAGGGAGGGAAATGCCAGAAAACTCTCAGAGGAGGACCTCAGTGTCCAGGCTGAACGATGGGGGTGGTGTTGATCCTTCAGGAATCCTGGGTTCAGGCCGTTTAGGGCTTTAAAAGTCAGTACCAACACTTCAGTCAATCGTGTATTAGCAGAAGCAACAACAACTCGTAAAACAACATCTGGACGCTGTTCCGGTATAACCAGCGTTTCTTCCCACAAGGGGTTTAATCATCGAGCTGTACAATAGAGTCTAGACAATGTACAATTGATAGTTTAGAGCAGGGGTTCCCAACAAAATTTTCTCGAGGACCCCTCAACGAGCCGCTATTGTGACAAGGACCCCCATTAATTCCTAATCCTAAATCTAATTCCTAATTCCTAATCTAATTTTTCCAGTAAGCTTAACACTGATCTTGGAAGGGTTAGGTTCAAGGGACGCCGATGATTTAGGTTCAATGGACACTGACAAGATCGGTTCGAGAGTCACTGACTTACTTGCTTGAACATCAAATGCATTATCTTCCTCTTCATCTGTAGGCCTTTGTCGTTTTAACGAACCACTTTTTAACCAACGGTCCATTTTTAACTACGCGAACTGTAGCTTCCGCGAAAAACAACGCTTTGTTTACAAACGCTACTGTTTTGCAAAGAGGCAGCGCGCGCCAGGGAGGAGGGAGGGGAATGGAGAAGACAGGGTACCTGCGCAGTAGTGCACAAATGAAGCCGATGCGCACAAAGCATCTTGGGGAGGTGAGCGTTAGTAGAATGTGTGCGCTGCCTCTTTGCAAAACAGTAGTGTTTGTAAAGTACCACCTAACAGCATACAGCAGAACTACTGCCTCTATCTAATTCTAGTTTTGCGCTAGACTCTGCTCATGCAGGAAGCGGCCAAAACAAAAAATCTGTTATCATACAAAATATATTTTTTATTCTAATAGCATCTTGCGGACCCCTCTGGCATAGCTCGCGGACCCCTGGGGGTCCGCGGACCACCTGTTGGGAACCACTGGTTTAGAGAAATGAACAAATCTGTCCCTCTGTGATTTCTTCCATAGACACAGGCTATGCCGCCTTCTATTTGCTAGCCTTCCTAACAGTGCCAGTATATCACTTCCCTGTATATTGTGACATGGGTGGGAGTGTGGTCTAAACTACTGAGCCTTTTGGGCTTGCCGATCAGAAGGTTGGCAGTTCAAATCCCCACAATGGGGTGAGCTCCCGTTGCTCTGTCCCAGCTCCTGTCAACCTAGCAGTTTAAAAGCACGCCAGTGCAAGTAGATAAACAGGTACCACTGTAGCGGGAAGGTAAACGCCATTTCCGTGCGCTCTGGTTTCCATCACAGTGTCCTCTTGCGCCAGAAGCGTTTTAGTCATGCTGGCCACGTGACCCGGAAAGCTGTCTGTGGACAAACGCCGGCTCCCTCGGCCTGAAAGTGAGATGAGCACCGCAACCCCATAATCACCATAATAATAATAATAATAATAATAATAATAATAATAATAATAATAATAATAATAATATTTATTTATTTATTTATTTATTTATTTATTTATACCCTGCCCATCTGGCTCGGTTTCCCCAGCCACTCTGGGCAGCTTCCAACAGAAGAATAAAATAATCGATTAAAGATTAAAAGCCTCTCTAAACAGGGCTGCCTTCAGATGTCTTCTAAAAATCTGGTAGCTGTTTTCCTCTTTGACATCTGATGGGAGGGCGTTCCACAGGGCGGGCGCCACTACTGAGAAGGCCCTCTGCCTGGTTCCCTGCCACTTGGCTTCTTGCAACGAGGGAACCGCCAGAAGGCCCTCAGCACTGGACCTCAGTGTCCGGGCAGAACGATGGGGGTGGAAACGCTCCTTCAGGTATACTGGACCGAGGCCATTTAGGGCTTTAAAGGTCAGCAAAAACACTTTGAATTGTGCTCGCAAACGTACTGGGAGCCAATGACTGGACTTAACCGTCCCAGGGTCCTTTACCTTTACCTTTTACCCTGTATAATGTTTATGTTTCAATGGCAGAGAGTTGACTTTGGATCTTGGAGACCTGATCCAAGATCCAAAATCCTACCCTACTTCTGCAGTGGTTGCAATGAGTGGCATTGGGGTGGTCTTCTCTCTCATCCTCCTTCTCCTTCTCCAGGAGCTCTTCCGAGCAGTGCGGCCCTTCCATTGCCTGGGCTGCGTGTGGTCGCAACGAGACAAGAAGGAGAATCAGCACGTGGCTCCCAGTGTCCGAGCCACTGTGGCCCAGTTCAATGCAGTCACTAGCAGTGTCATTGCATCTGTACTGGGAGACCTGACTCTGCGCTTTCCCCAGCGGGCACACCTGCTAGAGAAATGGATCGACATTGCCCAGGTAAGAGCTTCTGTGTCCAGTGAGCTAGCTGGTCTTAGTTTTCCTTGTTTCCTTAGCCCTGCCTATACTGTGGTACCTTGGTTCTCAAACTTAATCGGTTCCGGAAGTCCGTTCCCAATCCGAAGTGTTCCAAAACTAAGGCACGCTTTCCCATAGAAAGTAATGCAAAATGGATTAATCCGTTCCAGACTTTCAAAAACAACCCCTAAAACAGCCATTTAACATGAATTTTACTGTCTAATGAGACCACTGATCCATAAAATGAAAGCAGTAAACAATGTACTGCAGTCACACAATCAATCAATCAATCAATCAGTAGCTGAACTGGGTTCTGCACAGTCTCAAAAAGAAAAACAAAGAGCCGCAAAAACAAAAACTCAAAATAAATAGCAAAAACAGACAGACCTCAGCGTAACACTCAAAATGGAAGTGTGGTACTCAAAATGAAGCATGTTCAGCTTTCGAAAAAAGTTCACAAACCGGAACACTTACTTCCTGGTTTGCAGTGTTTGGGTTCCAAGTTGTTTGAGTATCAAGGCGTTTGAGAACCAAGGCAGCACACAAACCACGATATGGGATTGTACCTCCAGCCAGCTCACCGGTTCACCACAATTTGTGACTATTACAAAAATGAGCCTATATAATAGCTGCCCAAGCCAAAGGCACAGACCCCCTCAACTTTTCATTGCCAAAGTAACAGACAGGCTGACAATGTAAACTTATGATGACATATCAAAATATAGCCAAAACAATTGGCATTAAAGTGAGGGATGCTAATTGATTTGAAGAATGCTTAATTATCATCTGCCTTCTAACTGATCTGTCAGTTTAATTGAATGTAAATAATCGTGTACCTTATCAAAACCTCAGTACTGTGGGGGTCAGGCCCGGCTCTAGGCGTAGTCCCAGTGGCGTGGGGCGCCAGGGCACCGGGCTGGCAGGGGCGGCGCTGCGCGGCTAAGCTGCGTGGAAGCCATGCTGCACGCTGCGGGGGCGGCGGAGCGATCTCCGCGCCTCAGCGCCATGGCGCCCGACCTGCTTGAGACGGCCCTGGTGGGGGTTGAGGGTTGAGATACTGACAAATGCAAGATTATTTGACTTTCTTTTACTAAATAAAAACTGCCAGCTATTGTTAGAAGATAAGGTCTTCTTTCTTATGTATAATTATGGTAATAGCCTGCACAATAAGAATAAGAATAGGAATAAGAATAATTTATTATTGGCCAAGTACATTTTCCAACATACTTGGAATTTGTTTTGGCTACATTGCAATGTAAACACACACACACACACACACACACTGTTCCACTCACAATACAAATAAGCAAAGAAACCCACCCATAATTGACCTCCCCTTCAGCTACACATCTACAAATTTAACAATTTAACAGCACAAGGGATAAAGCTGTTCCTGTGCCTGGCCGATTTTGTATATGAAGACCTGTAAAGGTAAAGGGACCCCTGACCATTAGGTCCAGTCGTGACCGACTCTGGGGTTGCGCGCTCATCTCGCATTATTGGCCGAGGGAGCCGGCGTATAGCTTCCAGGTCATGTGGCCAGCATGACAAAGCCGCTTCTGGCAAACCAGAGCAGCACATGGAAACGCCGTTTACCTTCCCGCTGTAGCGGTTCCTATTTATCTACTTGCATTTTGACATGCTTTCGAACTGCGAGGTTGGCAGGAGCTGGGACCGAGCAACGGGAGCTCACCCTGTCGCAGGGATTCGAACCGCCGACCTTCTGATCAGCAAGCCCTAGGCTCAGTGGTTTAACCACAGCGCCACCTGGGTCCCTATGAAGACCTGTAGCGACGTCCAGATGGGAGTAAATCTGGCAGATGATGGCAGGGGTGTAAAGGATCTGCTGCAATTCTCTCTGCTCTCTTCTTAACTCTGGTAGCATAGATTGTCTCTATTGTAGGCATGCTAGCACCAATTACCCTTTCTGCAATTTTTACAGCACAATGGCCATGTTTTCTCTTGAGTCACAGTCCACACGTCAAAAATGGTTTGATTATCAACTGAAAGCTTGCAGCCATACTCAAAATGCACATTTGCAGTTAAATCTTTAATCGATCCAATGCCTGGTGTTAAAGCCTACCCCTTTCTTACTGAAATATTTGTCATTACCCCACTCCCAATTCCCCAAATGGCATGCCTGCCCTCCAGCGATGTCGGGCCCTCCGGAATTTCTCCTCGCTGCATGCCATCCTCTCTGCCCTGCAGTCTAACTCCATCTACCGACTGAAGCGGACTTGGGCTGCTGTACACAGGTGAGGTCTTTGGTGGGAGCCTTTGAGAAAAGGGCAGAGCTTTTTTTCCGGGGGTGCTCAATGACAGTACTGGCACCATTTTTCCCTAGAAGAAAAGCCCTGGTTAAAAGTGTGGCGCTTTTTTTCTTTTTAACCAACTTTATGGAAAGCTCAAAAAGTACATAATGATATGTGCACTAAACACGGTGAGACGTAAATGAAAGAGAGAAAAGGAAAAAGAGAAACAGAACCTGTGTAGAAGGGGAAATAAAGGGGGGAGGGGGGAAAACCCAAAGCTGTATACCAGGCACGTCCAACAGGTAGATCGTGATCTACCGGTAGATCACTGGACGTCTCTGGTAGATCAGTGGTAGATCACTGGCTCCCCCCAAAGAAGCAAAAAAGCTTTGGCTCCGCTAAAAAAAAGCTCAACATCTTTGCCCTGTACCCCTAAAATGATCTGAACCACCAAAAACAGGGCTTTCCTTCCTAGGAAAAAAAAGCTCAATGTTGCTTTCCTCTTCCCTAAAGAAGCTCAACAACTTTTACGTGAACCCCCCCAAAACAGGGCTTTCCTTCCCAAAAAAAGCTCAACAATTTTGACCTGAATCCCCCCAAAGGGGGTAGATCACTGCCAGTTTTTAATTCTGTGAGTAGATCACAGTCTCTTGGAAGTTGGCCAAGGGAGCTGCATAAACTGAGCGCGACTTCTCTCCCAGGGACACCAGGGGCTCCTTCCGAAAGCTCTTGCAGATCTTCTCCGAAGACAACAATTACCTGAAGTGCCGAGAAATCTTGCTGCAGGTAGCAGAACTGTGTCGTTTGAGAGGAAGAGGAGAGCAACGGTGTTGTTGTTGTTGTTGTTGTTGTTGTTGTTGTTGTTGTTGTTGTGTGTGTCTGTGTCTTTTTATGCAGGATAATGTGCCCAGAAGAATGTATTTTTTTTTGTCCAGCATTGTCGGGATCAGGACAGGGTTCAATAGCCCGGGGCATACCGTGTTTCTCCAAAAATATGACACCATCTTATATTTATTTTTCCTCAAAAAACACACGGTGGCTTATTTTCAGGGGATGTCTTATTTTTTTTATTAAGTATGGTACAGTTTAACCTACAAGGTTAAACTGCCCATCACTATGGCTTATTTTCGGGGTATGGCTTATTTTCGGAGAAACACGGTAGGAGCCAACTCCTTGGGGCCGAGGTCCCTCCCCCCCCCCTGCAATGAAGTATTTGTGATGTCTCTGAGGTGGGGTGGGGACTTGAGCAGTGGCGTAGCAAGGGGGGGGTTGACAAAATGGTGGGCGGCACTCACCGCGGGGCCTGCAGCGTGTCCAAGCTATGTGTCTCTCCTGGGACTGACGCGGTGGCTTGGGCGCCCGCAGGCTCCGCGCTGCCCCAAACAGCCGACCCGTTGCCTTCCCCTCAGCTGTAGGGCGGCTGAGTGGGAGGAGGCAGGCAGACTCCTTGGAGGACCCACGGTGCCCCCATGGGCAGCCGGCTCCGCCCCCAGGCGCTGCCCCAGGCGCCCAATCAGCTTGCTCCGCCGCTGGACTTGAGGATAGTTGCCGTGCTGTGTTAAGTGTTACCCATGGCATTCAGTCACCATGTTTGGAGCAGGGAAAGTGTTGTGCTCTGTTCAGTGTGAGCTGGGTGCAGCCTCTGGGTGCAGCAACGAGAGGCACCTGCTGAAATGCCCCGAAGCCTTTGAGTTCTTCGACTAGCCCCTGTTAGGAGGGTCAGTTCTGTACAGTTGGATCAAGGCACATCTGACATCAGCTGAGCTTATCCTGCAGCCTGTCTCTGTGTCTCTCGCAGGAAGGAGGTATCCAGGGCTCCAGTGATGGACGGAACAGCACACAACCCCCAGCCGGGGCATCTCCGAAGGTGAAACATCAGACCAGGGTAGTGGTGAGAGCCACACACACACACAGCCAGCTGTCCACCCACTCTGAAGGAAATATGTGGGAATGTTCAGGGTGGCAGGAGAGGATATACACTGGTGCCTCGACTAACGAATTTAATCCGTTCCGAAGGCACCTCCGTAGGTCGAAAAATTCAGAAGTCAAAAAGCGCCATTGGAAACACGATTTCCCATAGGAATGCATTGGAAACGGAAAAATTTGTAAGTCCCATCTAAAAATTCATAAGTCAAAAAAACCCTATCTAAAACCGCCGCGGTTTCCGTTCGGATGTGCGGCCATTTGCCCCATTCGTAAGTCGAAAAATTCAGTTGTCGAGTCGTTCGTAAGTCGAGGTACCACTGTATTGTTTATTGATATCTTTCCTAACTTGCACTAGCAAGTTCCTTTATGTAGCAGAGTTACATTCCCCCTTTTTTATATGCACAGCAGATAGCTGGTTGCAGGCTCGTGTGAGCCTCTCACTATTACCACTGTCTCCGATTGAATTGTACGTTCCTGGTAAGTCCCCTTGAATCCCTTTTAAAAGAATAAAGATGCGGCAATCTTATTCAAAGTCAATAAGTTTTCTCAAACCAGTTCACAGTTGGATTCCTGAAGGCAGACTTAGTTACAAATATGTACATGTGGATCTACCCCATATGGGGGAATAATCCCAGTGCTTCTGCTAGCTGAGAGCTAGCAGATCAGTCCTAGCTAGAAGCTGGTCAAACAAAGAAGGAAGTAAAATAAAGAAGGGAGGTGTGCTGCGTGACTTGTCCTTTTGTTACCTGGACAGGTTAGGTCGTGCCCATCTTCTATCACATGCAAATGGAAGGATGCTCCAGCCAGGAGGAACAGGAAGTTTCAACTAGCTGGACCAAACATTCCCTCGCATGCCTTCTCTAGCATTACAAGGAATGTTGTACTTGACTGCCTCTCATGGATCCCATCCCACAAAATATACATAAAGGGGTGGTAAGAAATACATGTTTAATGTAACCTCCCTCACACTTTAGTTCCTGAAAACCAGACTCTCACCAAAGAATTACAGTGGTACCTCTACTTACGAATTTAATGTGTTCCGAACGCACATTCGTAAGTCAAAAAAAATTGTAAGTCGAATCCTATAGGAATGCATTGGGAGAAAAAATTCGTAAGTCGAAGCAACCCTATCTAAAAATTTGTAAGTAGAAAAAATCCTATCTAAACCGCATCCAAGATGGCGGTTTAGATAGAGTTATTCGTAAGTAGAGGTACCACTTTACTTCCACCAGGGTGTCCACATTCTCCCTCTTGTGTGAAAATACTACTTAAGATTAGTCAAAGGTATGGTTTCAAATTGGATCGGGAACTGCGTGTTGAGATTCCTGCATTGTAGGGCATTGGACTTGACGATCCTCAGAATCCTTTCCAAATATACAATTCTCTGATTGTGCAGTTCTATGAAAGTCTGCCCATGACATGTCATCAAAGATGACTTTGAAGAAGTGGGATAGAAGAGAAAGGGAAACTTTTTTACTTGAGAGAATCACCTTCTCTCACATATGCCACTTGACAGCTTTGATCTGTAGAACTGGCCGTGTTGCGAGTGCCACATAATATTCATCATGCACCCATAAGAAATCCATCTTTCAGCGTGGCGGCATCTACCCTTTGGTATTCCCCTTTCTCTTAGAAAACTAGAGTTGGAAGGGACCATGAGGATCATCTATAGTCCAACTCTCTGCAATGCCAGACTATGCAGCTGTCCCACATAGTGCTCTTTTGTTTTTGTTTTTAGAATCATAGAATCATAGAGTTGGAAGAGACCACAAGGGCCATCCAGTCCAACCCCCTGCCAAGCAGGAAACACCACCAAAGCATTCTTGACAGATGGCTGCCAAGCCTCTGCTTAAAGACCTCCAAAGATGAAGACTCCACCACACTCCTTGGTAGCAAATTCCACTGCTGAACAGCCCTTACTGTCAGGAAGTTCTTCCTAATGTTTAGGTGGAATCTTCTTTCTTGTAGTTTGAATCCATTGCTCTGTGTCTGCTTCTCTGGAGCAGCAGAAAACCTTTCTCCCTCCTCTATATGGCATCCTTTTATATATTCGAACATGGTTATCATATCACCCCTTAACCTTCTCTTCTCCAGGCTAAACATGCCCAGCTCCCTAAGCCGTTTCTCATAAGGCATCATTTCCAGGCCTTTGACCATTTTGGTTGCCCTCTTCTGGACACGTTCCAGCTTGTCAGTATCCTTCTTGAACTGTGGTGCCCAGATCTGGGCACAGTATTCCAGGTGAGGTCTGACCAGAGCAGAATACAGTGGTACTATTACTTCCCTTGATCTAGATGCTATACTCCTGTTGATGCAACCCAGAATTGCATTGGCTTTTTTAGCTGCTGCATCACACTGTTGACTCATGTCAAGTTTGTGGTCTACCAAGACTGTTAGATCCTTTTCACATGTACTGCTCTCAAGCCAGGTGTCTCCCATCCTGTATTTGTGCCTTTCATTTTTTTTTGGCCCAAGTGTAGTGCTTTACATTTCTCCTTGTTAAAATTTATCTTGTTTGCTTTGGCCCAGTTGTCTAATCTGTTAAGGTCATTTTGAAGTCTGATCCTGTCCTCTGGGGTATTAGCCACCCCTCCCAATTTGATGTCATCTGCAAACTTGCTCAGGATGCCCTCAAGCCCATCATCCAAGTCATTGTTGAATAAGACTGGGCCCAGGTCTGAACCCTGTGGCACCCCACTAGTCACTACTCTCCAGGATGTGGAGAGTAGTTTAGCAAGAGTAGTTGTCAGCTAAAGGGTTTGCAACTGCTCCTAACCTTCTCTCCTCTCCACAATTATAAATATTTGAGATTTTACATTACATCTGATAATGCACACATCTGCCAATTTCAGCTTTGTTTTCACACACACACACACACACACACACAGAGAGAGAGAGAGAGAGAGAGAGAGAGAGAGAGAGAGAGAGAGAGAGAGAGAGAGATTTGAACACATCCACCTCTTTTGCAATCCCTTGCAGTGACATTGCTAGTAAGAAGGGAAACACTTCATCTTGCTAATGAAGTGTCACTAAATGTTTTCAATTCATAAGGGGTGGTGGTGCACTGGGCAATCAAAGGGCTGATGGCATGAGTCCCATTGTGCTTTGTTGCAGGCTCCCACCATCCCATATCTGGGCACCTTTTTAACGGACCTAATCATGCTGGACACAGCACTACCAGATTTTGTGGAGGTGAGCATCTTGGGGAATAAGAAGTGGCACGAGAACATCCCTTGTCCTCTTTGGGGTGGCTGAGCATCCTCTGACGAAATGCAAATGACTTCCTGTAGATCCCTGGCCATTTGGGTTGGGCAGGTGTTTCAGATCCACCTCTTTGGGGTGGTTCGGGAGTCACATAACTCAGTTTGTTCAGTGAATGAAGCCTTTGTCTCCTCCTTTGGGGTTTCCAGTACTTTTTACCTGGGGGTACTCAAGGGTAAGGGAGTACTGCCACTCCCCCTCCATTAAAAGTGTGTGACACTTACTGTAACAACTTCATGGTGCGTACCGGCACCTTTTTTTCAAAAGGCTTTTCAAATGCTGGCAGCCACATGGGGCAGAAGTTTTCAACCTTTTTGAGTCCGCGGCTCCCTTGACCAACTCCATTCTTTCTGCGGCACCCCTGTGGGGCTCAGGAGCCCAGTTCTGCCACCCCTTACCTGCAGAGCTGGCAGCCTCTCACCCCTTTTCAAACACCCTCCCTTGTGGAGTGTTCCTTCATCCTCCTCGCCTCTCTCCTTGGGAGTCCTCAGGGCAGCTGCTGCTTCCGCCCCTGGTCTCTGAGCTGTGCCCCTTGCCCCAAAGAGAGGTGTCTCTTTACCCTGCCCCATAGGGGCCTGGGAAGCACCTCCTGGCCAGCCCTAGAGGGACCATTCGCCTGGGGAGCTTGTAGCCAGGGCCGCTGCAACAAACAACTGTGCAAGCCTTTGGGAGGCAGAGAAGCGAGAGGGCATCAGAGGAGGGAGGGAAGGAAAGAGCTACGGAGGTCAGTGTTGCCAGCTGCACCCTCGACCATCATTCAAGGCACCCCTGTTTGAAAACCACTGAGGTAGGGTGGTTCAAACAGCGCCGCAGTATGGTTGGTGTGTCCTAGTGTTGCTCACAATCCCTGTCTTATTTTTCAATCCCACAGAGCAACCTCATTAACTTTGAGAAGAGGCGCAAGGTAAATCCAAGATGGGAATGCTGGGGGTGGGTGGGTGGGATTCTGCATTTCTTAGCTCAGTGCCCAGAGCTGGGAATGGAAGGGAATGATCGGATGGGGAACTGGGCTGAAGATCACTGCCTTTCAAACCACAGGAACTGCGAAATGTCTCTCTCTCTCTCTCTCTCTCTCTCTCTCTCTCTCTCTCTCTCTCTCTCTCTCTCTCTCTCTCTCTCTCTCTCTCTCTCTCCCCCCCCCCCAGGAAGCAGTGATCCTCTCCTGGATCTGCCAGCTGCAGGATTCATGTCAAGAGTACAATCTTTGCCCAAACCCATCCTTCCGTCTTGCCTTTCACCACCAGCAGCAGCTCTCTGAGGAGCAGAGGTAGGCAAAGGTGTTGGGTTCTCTGCCAAGGAAGAGAATGATTGATAGTGGGTGGCAGCCAACTAAATGACTACTGCTTGTGCAATAGGACTTTCCCTATTTCCCTCTTGCTGATCTGCTCTGGAGGATTGCACAAGTTGTTCCAGTTGTACAAAGTGCTACTTACTCCTACAGTGAATACAACCTAGGGGCTCTTGTTGTTGAAAGTCTATAGTTAGGAGTATTATCACTTGTACCACTTCAGAGTTCAATCGGAGCATCTTAAGCTAAAGCCAAAAGTCCACATTACGAGTGTACTTGGAGTTGATCCCTTTCTCCTCCCCCATTCCATTAAAAGTAACTTTGCGCAGCCCTTTGCTGGATCATGACCACTGTATGTGGAGATTGAGTTAATTGTTTCCTCCCTGGACCATTTCGCTGTTTACTGTAAATAGCATCTTTGGGCAGAGGAGGTGTGTTTTTTAATGGGAAAACGCTATGAGGAAGGAAGGGTTAACTCCCTCATCTCCACACACTGTGTTCCCAGTCCAGACCAGAGCCACAGTGCAGCTGCTTCTACTGGAAAAGAAAGTTTCCAGTTCTAAGCAAGTTTGTAAAAACGTGTATTTAACATAGAGTCTATTTGGTCCTGTGGGTTTTATATGGGGAGCTAAATTATTGATTGATTGATTGATTGATTGATTGCATTTATATCTCACCTTTTTCTCCAAGAGGTAGTGACTGGTGAGCTTCAAAGCCGAGTGGGGATTTGAACCCTGGTCTCCCATATCCTAGTCAGACACTCTAACCACTGCACCACACTGGCTCCTGGTATCTCCATGGTGACAGAGTGGGATAGGGAATGTCACATATCTCCGACCTATAGCAAAACTGTTTTCCCACCAGGATAGCAACTCTTCACTTCTCAGATACCTAAAAATGCACAGGGAATGTGCACCCGTCCTGCCCTCCCTAGGCGCCCAAGCTCAAGAGCAAGAACAATCTCCCATCTAAATCCATTCCCCGAAAGTTCACACTGTGGGCTACACAGCTAATTATTCATTTATTATTATGCATTTATTTATGCCCTGCCTTCTTCCCTGATGGGACTCAAGGCAGCTTACAGATAAAAATAAGAACCACTAAGAACAGGCATCCCCAAACTGCGGCCCTCCAAATGTTTTGGCCTACAACTCCCATGATCCCTAGCTAACAGGACCAGTGGTCGGGGAAGATGGGAATTGTAGTCCAAAACATCTGGAGGGCCGAAGTTTGGGGATGCCTGACTAAGAACAAAGAAAAAAAACTACACACACACACACACACACACCTCGCATACCAATAATTACAATTATAAACAGCATGGCAACAATCCTTTCCTTAAAAGCACTCAGCTCCCAACAAAGGTCTTCACCAGCTGACAGGAGGATGACAAGGAGGGAGCCAGCCTGGCTTTTCCAGGGAGGGAGTTGTCTGGAGGCAGCCACCACCGAGAAGGCCCTCTCCCATGTCCCCACCAAGCGTGCCTGAGAGGGTGGCGGGACCAAGAGAAGCTAAAAGGATAGGAAGAGAGGAAGACAACTTTTTTTCTGGCCTTCCTGCAGTCGTCCCCCCCCCCCCAAAAAAAAACCAGGCTGTGTAACTGTGAGGGTGGCACAAGGCATATGCCAAGGGAAAGAGCCAAGCAGGTCCTTTTTGAGAAATTACAGGGCAGCAGGGTGTCAGAAGGGACAGTGGAACAGAGAAACACCAACAGAGAAGAATGGGAGGCCATGCTTGGGTGGATATATACCCCATGCTTCTACTCTCCTCCCTCTGCAGCTACCGGATTTCCCGTGTGATTGAGCCACCAGCTGACTCCTGTCCCAACTCGCCGAAGCTGCACCGCAGCCTGACCAAGCGCTTCAGTTCGTAAGTCAGCCTTCTGGTTCCGTGAGGGGGCACATTTCCTGTGCCTGCTCCTTGGGGACGCCCCGTCCCATTTTGCCACCCAAGGCAAGATGGGAAGGTGCTCCCTCCTGCCGAAGCCTCGCTTGCCAGGGTCACATGGGATTCTACTGCCCGAGGCAGGTGCTTCAGTCCACCTCATGGGCGGGCTGGCCCCTCTGCTCTTTCCCTGCCTTTTTCTCTTGCGTGCCCCCCTGCTCCTCCCCTGCCATGCTTGGGACAAGCTTCCCTTCTGTCCAATGACCTCCGGCCTCCTGGAGAACCCTGTGCTGTTTATTTGAGGCAGAGCAAGTGAAGATGGAGAGGTTGGGCATTGCCTCCCACTAGGCCTGGTCTGCCTCCGAAAAAATCACATGCCCTGGCATGATTACACTTTTGCAGTTGGGCCACCCTTGGATTAAAAACCAGCTTGCCAGCGTTCTTGGCTGAGGTTCCCCATTCCTGATCTAGAAGAATGGCTGCTTTACCTAAGGGAAGGGATTACTCACCTCCCTCCTCATAGTAGCTATGTTTTTCTGACAAGGTTATTGCATCTTCAAAAACAGCTGTCAGGCAGACAAATCTTTGCCTGGCCTACAGGTACACCGCTGCATTCCCTCCAAGTGTCCTGATTTTCCAGGAACAGTCCTATAATTATGAAAGCCATCATGACTTCTGATTTGATCCTACATTTTCTTTTTGTAAATCTTCCAAAGAATAAAATAAAGTAAAATAAAATAGAGATTAATGAGTTTTCCCAGGGCAGCAGATAGTGTGTGCCCTGTTGGTGTGGTATTGATAGCACTTGCCCTTCTTCTCATAAGAAATGCTTTTGGTGTGGGGGAGACGACTAAAAATGGGGAATCGAGAACGGTCTGTTGCGGGCAGTGAGAACTGTCCCTATTTTCATCTGAGGAACGTTGGAGGGGTATGCTGTTGGAGAAAGCATCGCCTGCTCAATTCCCCTTCACTGCATGTCCTAGGAGTCCCACGTAAAAAGAAAAATAAAAGTTGGCAACCTGATTTTTCCCAAGAGTTCGGAGTACTCAAGTTGAGAGGCAGTGCAATGGCTGAAGCCGCACCGTGAGTGTATGGCAATGGATGGATCTGCTGGTCTCCATGCCAGCCCAAGATTTGCATTATTATTATTATTATTATTATTATTATTATTATTATTATTATTATGCCCAGTGTCATGTGTCTTGGTGACAATGATGCCCCCACACCCGAGTAACTGCCTCTGTTCTTCCTTTGCAGACTTCTTCTAGGCTCAGAAGCTTCTGCTGCTGCTCCAAGCCCTGAGAAGCCCGGAATCTCACCGCTGGGCTCCTACAGCAGCCTTTCCTCTGAAGATATGCCTAGCACCCCTTGTTCACCAACTCGGGGACTCCCCACTAGCAAGGTAGCTTATTTTTCTTTATATAATAACAACAACAACAACAACAACAACAACAACAACAACAACAACAACTCTGGGCGGCTTCCAACAAAACATTAAAATACAGAAATCAAACATTAAAAGCTTCCCTAAACAGGGCTGCCTTGAGATGCCTTCTAAAGGTCTGGTAATTGTTGTTCTCTTTGACCTCTGGTGGGAGGGCATTCCACAGGGTGGGCGCCACTACCGAGAAGGCCCTCTGCCTGGTTCCCTGTAACTTGGCTTCTCGTAGCGAGGGAACCGCCAGAAGACCCTCGGCGCTGGACCTCAGTATCCGGGCAGAACGATGGGGGTGGAGATGCTCCTTCAGTTATGCTACTACTACTAATAATAATTTATTATTTATACCCTGCCCATCTGGCTGGGCTTCCCCTGCCACTCTGGGCGGCTTCCAACAAACATTAAAATACATCAAATATCACAGATTAAAAACTTCCCTAAACAGGGATGCCTTTAGGTATTTTCTAAATGTCAGGTAGTTGTTTATCTCTCTGACCTCTGATGGGAGGGTGTTCCACAGGGCGGGTGCCACTACTGAGAAGGCCCTCTGCCTGGTTCCCTGTAGCTTTGCTTCTCGCAGTGAGGGAACCGCCAGAAGGCCCTCGGCACTGGGCCTCAGTGTCCGGGCAGAACGATGGGGGTGGAGACGCTCCTTCAGGTATACTGAGACAAGGCCGTTTAGGGCTTTAAAGGTCAGCACCAACACTTTGAATTGTACGTACTGGGAGCCAATGTAGATCTTTCAAGACCGGTGTTATGTTGTCTCGGTGGCCACTCCCAGTCACCAGTCTAGCTGCCGCATTCTGGATTAGTTGTAGTTTCTGGGTCACCTTCAAGGGTAGCCCCACGTAGAGCGCATTGCAGTAGTCCAAGCGAGAGATAACCAGAGCATGCACCACTCTGGCCCATTCTTTTGGTCCCTGAAACAACTCACAATCTTAGAATATCTCGTTATGTGACCGAGACAACTAAGCAGGGTGTAACATAAAATGCAGAAATCTGTATGTTGCTATAAAACAGAAGGGGAGCAAAAAAACATCATAAACCAAATGCTTGTCAAAATAAAACAGCCGTGACAGAGCATCTGGAAAGGGGGCAGCAGAGCCTCTTTGGGGAGGGGGCTCCACGGCCTGGGTGCCCACACCCAAAAGGCCTGCACTTGTGTTACTGCCAGTTGCACCCGTGATGGTGGTGAAATATAGAGGAGAGCAAGGGGCAGCGGCAGAAGGCAAATTCTCTTGGGGATTCGTAATGCAGTCGCCACAAAGAGTGCAAAGAGACGACATCGGTGTGGTAGGCTGATTTCATTTCTAGCCAAAAATGAGCCTATCAAAACAACACATGTCAAAGGAAAAGATATTAAAAGCTATCATTATAATACAAGAATGGTGTACCTTGTGTTACGGACGGGATCCGTTCCGGAGGCCCGTCCATAACGGGAAAAGCCCGCAACGTGAAAAGCATCGTGTCTGCGCAGGTGCGCGGCGCGGTTTGGTACTTCTGCGCAGGCACGAGCAGCGAAACCCAGAAGTAATCCATTCCAGTACTTCTGGCTTGCTGCGGGACGCATGACGAAAGCATGCCACCTGAAGTGGGCGCAACATGAGGTACGACTGTAATGATTTACCAGTCATTTTTTACACCTGTGGCTGAAAAAATGGTATGCTTGACCAATAAAGACAATATTTAGGGAAGTCTCCGTCCCACTCTCCCACCCCCACCCCCACTTCAGCAATATAAAATGTTAGGGTGCATCCTGGTGCAAGTTCACGCCACCCAACTTTTGAGAGCTGAAACTAGGGTGTGCATCTTCTGGGATGTGCTCCCAGGCAAGTCATATGACCCGTGCTTCACTCTCGCCCAGATAAAGTGTTGTTGTTTTCTTTGAGGGGGGGAGGAGTGAGAGCGCAGCACCCAAAACGGCCTCTGTGCTCTCGTGCAAAAAATGGGATGTCCAGGGCACTTGGTAGGTATTCAAGCTTGCATCAAATGCCCTTGAAGGAGCCACTGATTAGTACAGTACAGTACTTCACTTCTAGGGTGTTTAGAATCTAAACAGACATAGTGAGATTCTCATCTCTGACACCTGGGAAAAGCAGATCTCTAGATATATGTATTTTGTAAATAAATACCTTTTCAATGTGTCGTGGGGGGCGGGTATTGGTTTGTTTTGCATGTTCGATTTGTATTTTTATGCTGTGAACCGCCCTGTGGATCTTAGGATGAAAGGCAGTGTACAATTTTAATGGATAGATAGACAGACAGATAGATAGGGAGCCCGGAAGACAGCACACCTCCCATGACATTCTGTTTCCTCCACACCTATCACCCCCACTCATCTCCTCCACCTCCGGGGAGTAGCAGGAATCATTCTATAGGCTGTGCCTTCCAAAGGCTGCTTGGAGTGTTCTGAGGTCTGTTTTTATTCTTGAGTCTTCCCCTCTTGTTTATGGGAGCTTATTTTGATATTGTTGGATAGGCCGGCCCTGAAGAGCAGCCATGCTTTCACCTTTGGTCACCAAAAGTTGTTGACCCACAACTCCCACAGCTGCCAAGTATCCTGTATTTCCCGGGAAACCCCAGGTTTTGATTACCGTTTCCTGGAGGTCTCCCGTTCCAGCTCCTCTCCCGTTAATTTCCCTTATTTTTGTTCCTGTCGTCGGCCATTTTTCTGGTGCCGCTTTGCCCATCTATGGGTACCAGAAAATGGCCGGCGCCGGAAGTCGCATCTACGGAAGTGCATAGACGCACCTTCCGGTGTCACTTTGCCCATCTATGGGCACCGAAAATGGCCGACGCTGGCACCAGAAGTCGTGTCTACGCACTTCCGGACATGCGTAGGTGCAACTTCCGGCGCCGGCCATTTTCGGTGCCCATAGATGGGCAAAGCAACACCGGAAGTTGCGTCCATGCAACTTCCAGTGTCGCGCGGCTGCCGATCCTGGATTTCTCCATGGGGTACTTAGCCACAGAGCTACGGTAGTGGTCAGGGTTGATGGGAGTTGTCATCCAACAACATCTGGGAACCCAGGGGAGAGCCAGCTTTCATTTAGCATCGATGCACATATCAGCGTTGTATCAGCAAGCGATACATTCTGAGCGAGATGGTGTTTTTTTATTAGATTTTACATAGGAAAAAAAAAGAAAAGAAAAAATAATACAAAAAAAGAGAAAAACAAGGAAAAAAATATAAAAGGATATAAAAAAGATACGAAAATACAAAATACAAAAAAGACAATGTATATCACCTCTTACTTCTTCTAATATCTTCACTTCCCCTTCTTACAATCCTTGTTTATAATTTACTCTTATCATTTCTACATCTCATCTAGACATCATAAAATTACATCTTATATCTCATTTCGTAGCCTTATTCTTGAATCATTCTTATTCATTACATATAGGAATGTGAAGAAAAAATACAAAGAAAGAAAAAACCCATATTAAAAATAAAAAGGCATATAGCATTATCCTATTCTCCCATTTCTGATCTAAATATTTCGGACTTCCTCATTTCCCCTTCTTGAGTTCCTTACCAGTTACTAATTATTGCAGTTTCTAAATCTAAAATTACCTTATTTCTTCCAATTTATAACTCTTTTTTTCTTAATCATTTACCCAAACTTACTTCTCTTTACCTTTATTACCTAATATTCTTTAACCTTTTACCCAAAAATATTCATAATTAATTTCCAAAATCTTCTTCCCTTTCATGCCACCCTAAAAACTAGATCTCCCCCCTTTCCTTGGAATCGGTGTCTCCAGAGATTACAGCCAGCACCTTATTGCATTCTGAGTTCAGACCGTGTTTAATCCACCCATAAAAATCATCTCAATTCCTCCTCACCCCACTCCTGTTCTGTCACATTCTAAATTTTGCTCACCCCTTTCTCTCCCCTGCTGTATTCCCAACATTTTATCCTCAATCTCTTTCAGCCCCCCACCTACTTCCTTCTCCCCCTCTCTCACTGGGGTAACAACCTTTTTATTTTTCCCCTTTTGGGGGGGCTTTTGAATCGAGTCCCTTTGCTGTTCTACCCCTCCCACTGGTGAAACAATGATTTCTTCTCCATCCCTTCCCTGTTCCACCCCTCCCACCAGTGGAACAGTGATTTCTTCCTCTTCTGTCTCATAAATCAGTTCTTTTGAGTCAGCAAACTTCTCTCCTTCAGGATTGCGGTTGTCCTCTGTCATTTCCGGAGTTTTCCCCATAGTCAAGTCACAGCATGTGTCTTCTTCTAGTCCATCCCCTGGTCTTTCTTCATCTTCTCCCTCTTCTTCCTCTCTAAGTTCATGTGAATCATCTAGTTGAAAATTCTTTTCTGTTAGTTCACCAGTCTTTCCATCCAAACTTGTTAGAACACCTTTGCGATTACGCTTACGCATCTCCTCTGTCATTTCCAAAATTGTTGTCAAAATCAAGTCCCACTTTGTGCTGTTGTTCTCACAGTCCAGAACCTTCTCTTCCTTCCTGTTGATGCTTTCCGCCTCCATACTTGTTGCAGAGCAGGAGGTGGTGTTGTTATTGTCCTTATTTTATATTTCCCAAATATAAAAAGATTAAGGTCCCATCTGAACTGGATCCAACCTCTTTCTTTACTTTTTTCTTGTTATTCAGTCTCAAATTCAACACTGAGTAGCCTTTAAAATCTGTTTTTTAAAACTTCTTATTTTGCTTGTCTGTAGCTCTCAGTCTCAGTCTCATACAGACAGGCACATTCTTTCCCATAGTGACGTCATAAAGACGGCTAGCCGGTCCTTCCTTTGACCCGACTCCAAGTTCACAGGGGGGTTTCCCCTTAACAGATCACAGTCTTTTGCAGAGTTCTTAAGCACTTTTTTTTCCTTTTTCCTTACTCTGCATCAGGAAAAGGTTTTTTAAAGCAAAATTTCTGAGCTTTCCATGGCTTTACTGCATCGTCCATTACTCAGTTGGGGGGGGGGTGACTTCCCTTTTACGCCTCCTCCCAGCGCCAAATTTCTTAATCCAAATCGAAAATTTGACTTACTTATTCCAGATCTGATCTTTTTAAAGGAAGAATCCACCGCTTGCAGGCTGGAGGCACGGAGCTTTGCTGCGTGGAGGTAACAATGGCGCCCAAAATGGCTCCCGCAACTGCCACTCCGCTGACTCTCGAGGCTCTCACGAGCTTACCAGGCAGCGGAGGAGTCGCCTTGGGGCTCTGCCGGGCTACTTCGCCCCCGGGACGCTCTACCCGGGGTTCTTGTGGGAATCTGTGTGGCCCTCACGGGATTCCCCCCCCCACGAAGCCAGAAACCTCGGAGGTCGAGGTTTCTGCACCTCATTGCCAGCGCGACAGACCAGAAGTCCCTGAGCGAGATGTTTTGATGGTGTTGTTGGCCAGAGAGGTAATGGAAATGTGGGACGGAAAGTGATGGAGGGAGTCACAACTCACAGATTCATCTCCTGGTCCCTTTTTGATTGTCTTCCCCTCACCAGAATCTGTCTTTATCGCAGCTAAGGCCCTGCCTTCCGCTCGAGCAGCCCCCGCCATCTCCCATCTCCAAGCAAAGAGGGACAGAGTCACGCATTATCCGCGTCAGCATGGATGATGTGCATGGAAATGGCAACCTTTACCGCAGCATTGTGGTGAGTTTGTCCGCCTTTGGGGGTGAAGATTTCCGGCCAGCCGGGGGGGGGGGGAGCGTATAGAGGCCCTGCACAGTGAGGGCAACAACACTGCTTCAGCAGCATGGGCAAAGTCCCAGAGGAACAGGTAGCGACACAATGGCGGGGCAGGGCAAGGGTCAGATCCACCACCTGAGGCAAACAGTGTCATAGTCCTGTGCTGCCAGCCAGGGAGAAGCCCATGAAGAGGGAGAAGCCCATGAAGCAGGACGCAGTGATAACAGCAAGAACCTTTATTGAACTACTTAACTGGGAAACAGGGGCATAGCAACTGCTTATATACATTCCTGAAAGCCTGGGCCATTCCCGCTCCTAACGTGATTGGCTGTCTAAACTTCCAAGCTGCGAATCACGACTCATAGTTCAAGGGCCACTGGCAAAGGCCCAAATCTTGAAACGTTCTATGATTGGACATCCTGTATTGAATCAGAACACAGGAGCTCAGAATCCTTAGTCCAGACTCAAGCTCAGGCAGACACAAACAATTGAATACATAACAAGGAGTATCTCAGTTCGTGTAGTCAGACGGTCCGGGAGTCAAGAAAGCCGAGGTCACAAGAAGCAAGAAGCAGCTAGATCTGGCCAGGAATGACAAATGTTGTTTCCAGCAACTGCCTGAGGCTGGAAACCCTGCTTAAGAAAGCTGGAGCCAAGCTGGTTCTCATCAGGAGCAAGAAGGCTGATCAGCAGCAGGTGGAGTCACTTCTCCTTCTGCTCCTTCAGGCTGCTGCTCAGCAGGTGAAGCCAACTCCTGGCCCATTACAATTGGCTTCATCCCACCTCATGCGGGTTGGAGCCCAACAAATGCCAAGAAAGCCACAGGTAACCCTCCCCCCATCCCTGGTTTAGCCCGACACTTTTTTGATTCGGCTAGCATTAGGTATGAAGTAGGTTTTCACTACTTCCGTTAATATTCTCCCCTGCCCCTCTCTGAACACCTTCTACGTTGTGTTGCCACGTTGCTGGGCCTCCCCTGTGCCCTCCCCTGCGGCTCATAAGCGGATGACTTTCCCCCGCAGATCACCAGCCAGGATAAGACCACGGCTGTAGTTCAGCGCGCACTGCAGAAGCACAACTTGGAAGGGCACTCGCTGCACAACTACCGGCTCCTGCAGCTGTTGGGAGATGGCCAAGGTGAGGAGAGGGGGATGCAAGGGAGCCGGGTGGAGGGCGCAACATTGTTGGCATCACTCATGTTCTCTCTCTCTCTCTTTATCCTTCAAGAGCTACTGATCCCCGACGGCGCCAATGCCTTCTACGCTATGAACCCCGCTGGCCCCCACGACTTCCTCCTCTGCCACAAGGAAGGAGCCCCCAACTCCATTGGGACAATGCAGCCTGGTAGCAAAACCACGCTCCACGGCACCCACACACGCAAGGACCGTGGCGCCGGAGCTCTCGCTGCCTCTTCATCTTCTTGCAGCTCTCCACACCTAGGCCCTTCTAGCCTGTCCCCACATGGCCCAACATCCCCACAGCTCTGGCTAGCTTCGTGTCTCCTGGCACCCCCATTTCCATCACCTTCCTCCAGACCCACAGGGACACAGCAGCCGCCAAGTGACGCTCCGAGCTCTCCTCCTTCCCCCCTGCCTCTTTCTCACCACTCACCCTTCGGTCCAGCTCTATCCCATGTTGTTCTGCCCTCCTCCTCGCAGAGGCCAAAGACTCCTGCTTCTTCATGCCAGTCGCCCCTTTGCTACTCCTCAGGGGCATCCCGTTGGTCAGGGTCTTTTAGTCACTGTGACATCCCTCGCCTTTCAGCTTCCCAAACTCTAGACGCTCTGAGCAGTCCTGACCTAAAACTGGGCACTCAGGGCCACAGCTAATATAGTCACGAATAGAGACTCCCCCCCTCCATGAGACCACAGGCAAATGGCCAGGATAACTGAGTGCCCCACGAGGAAGCTATGACGTTAATGGATTGGCCACTGTGAGGTTCCATAGCTGTGCCTTCCCCGGCCTCCCCTCAGTAATCCTAGAACTGTAGAGCCAAGAGAGATGGGCTTACAGGCCATCCAGTACAAAACACAGCTGATGTGCAGGTATCCAGGTATGCAGAGTCTTGCCAGCGGAGATCAGAGGTGCCACACGATGCCAGTGTCCTGGTGTTTTGTTTCTTCTCTTTTTGATTTATGACATTTGCCATCAGTGACTTTATTTTTTAAAATATATTTTTTAATTTTGTTTTTTGTTTTTAAGTATAAACATGTAACAGAAAACAATTCCAAATCCAAATATTGAGATTACACTGAATCTCCTGACTTCCCCCCATCGCTTCCAGGGGTCCTAGTAATAACAACTGCAAATCAGTACTTATCCAAATTTTTAATCCTTCTAAATCAGGCATCCCCCAAACTACGGCCCTCCAGATGTTTTGGCCTACAACTCCCATGATCCCTAGCTAACAGGACCACTGGTCGGGGAAGATGGGAATTGTAGTCCAAAACATCTGGAGGGCCGAAGTTTTGGGGATGCCTGTTCTAAATTATCCATACTTTCCATTACTTTACAAGTGTGGTTAAAATAACCTGCTTACAGTGGTCTCGTAAATAAATTATAAACTTTTCTCATTCTTTCTTAAAGTTCTTGTCTTCTTGATTTCTGAGCTACCCAGTTCATTTCGCCATTTCGGCATAGTCCATCATTTTTTTTATTTCAGTATTGACAGAGAGAGGCTATAGAACCCAGCCTCTTGAATTTCCACCCCCCCCCAATCTCTCCCACTTCCTCATGCATCACCTCTATGGGTGCTGCTACATGCCCTCTGCCTTTGAGCTCTTTGCTCTCCTACTTTTAAGGCTTGCCGGGTTCTGGGAGATGGAGGGTCTGGAATCCTTCCAATGACAATGTGCCAGCCAGCTGCTGCTGTGGTTCTGCCTGCTCCTACTCTCCCATGATTTCCCTACTTTTCCACTCATCTGCCCCTGAGTTGTGACCATAGCTGCCAAGTCTCCCGTTTTCCCTGGGAAATCCCCGTTTTCCCAGCTGTTCCTAGCTGAAAAAACTGATTTTTTTGTTTTCCCCCGGTTTATTCTGGCGCGGCGGCCATTTTGGAACTGGGCGGAGCATGCTCAGAAGCGACTTTGATGCTGCTCTGCCCAGTTCCAAAATGGCTGCAGTGCGACTTCTGGCGCGGCGGCCATTTTGGAACTGGGCAAAGCAGCATCAAAAGTCACTTCTGAGCATGCTCCGCCCAGTTCCAAAATGGCAGCAGCGCTACTTCCGGTCTGCTATTTCCGGCCTGGTCCCTTATTTCTCTGACAGCAACTTGGCTGGTATGGTTGTGACCTCCCGCAAACCACTGTTGTAAATCTATACAGTCTTCCTCTTCCTCTTCCCTGGAAGGGTCAGGATGGGGAAGCAGTCTCCACCACCACTCCTCCTCCTCTGCAGCAGCCCCTGACACTGGAATTTGCAAAGCAGTCAAGGAAATACTTACCGTATTGGCCTGAATACAAGCCACACCCGCAAATAAGCCGCACCTTTAAAATTCAGGGTGGGGGGAGACAATACCCAAATTTAAGCCACTCCCTTAAAATTGGGTTACAGGCTGAAAATCGCTGCGGTTGGTAGGATTGTAACTCCGAGCCAATTTAAGCCTTTGATCTTGCAAGCCCACAAAGTTACCGTACAATCGCTCAAATTGCAACTCGCTATTCAATTGCTATAATGCCGCAAGCACTCACACCCGTAAATGGCAAACGAACAGTCTCAAGCTCGCAAATCGGCAATAAAACATTTTTTGTTCCGTTTTACTGTATGTCTGTTTCAGCAGCGATATCGTAAAAGCCCATTTTTGTAAGGTCACGAATTTAAGCCGCACTTTAACTTTTCACAGTCAGAATTTGGAAAAAATAATAATGCGACTTATATTTGGGCCAATACGGTAAGTTCTTTGTTCAGCCTTAGCAATATCAAGGGGCTATTCAACTATGACTGCCATACAGTTCAGGTTTCCCTGTTACAGTTTTGAGTTAATGAGCATATAATCAACCCCTGGTCCCGAAATCCCTAGCTATGGTTTAATATAATTAACTATAAATTTCCAGCCAATCACTGGAAGGCAGTGAGATATGTTAAAGTAGGCATCCCCAAACTCGGCCCTCCAGAAGTTTTGGGACTACAACTCCCATCATTCCTAGCTAACAGGACCAGTGGTCAGGGATGATGGGAGTTGTAGTCCCAAAACATCTGGAGGGCCAAGTCTGGGGATGCCTGTGTTAAAGGATAGGAAGCAACAGGACAAGAAAGAATAAATAGACAGTTTTCACAATGGAGGAAAGTGAATTGTGAGTTATTATAACGATTGATATTATTCACAAATATTCTTGTAAGCAGTGAGGAGCCAAATTTGCAATGATACCAAAATAGTCAAGTTTTGATTAATTGATTAATTAAAAAAATTCCTTCCTGCAGCACCTTAGAGACCAACTAAGTTTGTCATAGGTTTGTCTCCAAGGTGCTGCTGGAAGGAATTTTTTTTATTTTGTTTCGACTCCGTCAGACCAACACGGCTACCTACCTGTAACTTGATTAATTAAATTATTCATAACTCGGGCTTCATTGTTCACACAATCCCAGAAGAGGGAACAGCATCAGAATACAATAAAATATTAAATGTTTCATTTAAGTACAACTGAATGTAAAATCAGGCTGTATACTAGCAATGTAACTACATCAGCCAAGTGAGGGGCACCGACTTAGCCCAAATCTTACGTTTACCAGGTGGTGAAAACTCAAGGATACGGCAAAGAGCTTTTGTTAGAATGGATTACTAGGCAACAAAACAACAAATCGATTTGCGAAATAAACAAGGCGATGCCTGGTGGAGCAACTTACATTGTTGCATTTATTTATTTTCTAGCTTTGCATATACATGGGGTTTATGTATGACCAACAGTGTAGGAGTGCAATACAGTACTAATCAAGTCAACACATAAATGAAAACATCAATTCAGTTTGTGGTGGTGGTGATGAGGCTAAGAATTAGGATTAAATAAATTTAAAAAAATGGGGGGGAGGGGTTGCTGAGGGATGTGGAGGGGGGAGAATCAGACAGTACTGTCATGCCTTTGTATGGTGTTGCTGCATTTAGAATATTTTGTGTGCAGTTTTTTGGCACCTCTTCTGAAGAAAGGTGCTGTAGGTACAGAAAAGGGAGCAGAAGAGCGCCAGCAAAATGATCAAGCGATCAGACCACTGGGGAAGTCTAAATTGTTCAAGGGCTTTTGATTCGGGGATGAGGACTGGGGGCCGAGATAGAAGTTTATAAAATATAAAATTACTCATGATGTTGAGAGAGCGGATGGAGGCATTGGGTAGACCAGAGAGTTGACTAGAAACAGATTTGACCCAATCTAGCAGAGCTCTGAACTCATTAGACCTATAATATATCACATATACTTTAGAGAAAATAGAATAGGGTTTTTTTGTTGTTGTTCCGGCTTTTAAAAAACTAAATTGGGTCGGGGGGGAAAGTTCTTTTTTGGGGTGGAAGCAGCAGCAGCAGCAGCTACCGTATATAACAACCCAATGAGGAGGGGAATCAGATAAGAAGCTACGGCTTGAATAACTTCGTGAGGATGTTTTCAAAAAGTACAGAGTGGCTGGGATAAACAACCGCTGTGCAGGAGAGCACAGAGCTGCTAGAAGCTTATCACAGCCAAACACTTTTTGTTTGTGCCTACTTTTCTCCCCCAGCCCCACACCTCCCAAATCTAGCGCTGGCACAGAGGCTGCTTGCTCTAGTGACCTGCTTTGGGGTTTCGCTCACGCACATGCACAGGGAGTGGTCTCTGGAAATGTGAGACAAGCCCATGTGCCTTGCCATTCCCTGTTTTCTACTCCCTGAAAATGTCGCCATGCGTTTGTAGAATGCAGTCGCGCAAACCTGGGGCTGCAAGTAGGCAGAATGACTGGGCTTTTCCGAAATAACAGGCAGAGTAGCTGTATGAGCAGGGAGCCCCCTCTCTGCTCCCCATCCCCCCATCCCAGGCATTTTTGGACAAAAGATTCCTTCATTGCAGGTGGTTGGACTAGATGGTCCCTTCCAGCTCTATGATTCCAGCAGAGCCCCTTCACCTCTGGTTGCTGAACTTTCACTTCTCAAATGACCCACATCCCTGTGTTTTTCTTTGGAAACCAAGGAGAATGGCTTAAAAAAAACCACAAGACCCTCGCAAGTGACTACACATAACGTCCATGTTACAACAAAACCAACCTGATTAACAGAAGCGTGCACAAAATGAATATTATGAACAATTGCCACCCCCCATGATTGGGCTATCCTATACAGTGGTACCTCGGGTTACAGACGCTTCAGGTTACAGACGCTTCAGGTTACAGACTCCGCTAATCCAGAAATAGTACCTCGGGTTTAGAACTTTGCTTCAGGATGAGAACAGAAATCGCTCGGTGGCGGTGGGAGGCCCCATTAGCTAAAGTGGTACCTCAGGTGAAGAACAGTTTCAGGTTAAGAACGGACCTCCAGAACTAATTAAGTTCTTAACTCGAGGTACCACTGTATTTAACAAATGGAGACAAAATCCATAGGTTTAGCTGCACCCCAAGAGACCCTTCACTTATAAGTCATTTTTTTCAGAAATAAGACCATCATTTTATGGAACGTAGCATTTAAATAAAAACCCAGGGACTCCTTCCTGCCCAATGGTAGGGTCAAATGAACTGCTATTAACAGAAAAAATGGATGGCTGTATGGCAGCCATTTCTCCATACTTCTCATGTCTACACCTTAAGGAAGGAGATGAAGAAATGGCTGTCGTACAGCCATCCGAACACAGGCCTTCCAATTGCGCTACCCAAAGCAAAGCAAATGCACCAGCCCTGTCGTTTTTCTTCTCTCAACCTGGGCACCCTACCCACAGTTCATTGGAAAACAGCTTTTCCCTCCCTCCCTCTTCCAGGGCCGGCCCTACCCTTAGCCTACCCTTAGCCTACCTCAGGCGGCAGATGCTGGGGGACTGGCACAGAGTGTTGGAAGAGGTGGGTGCACTTTCCTGCTGCCCTCAGGCACAGTGGAGGGCACTGAAGGATTCAGCTGCCCTATACGTAGACCAAAGAGGCCATCTTGCCCTCCACCGCAGGCAACAAAATGCCTTGAGCTGGCCGTGACTTCTTTCCATCCAATTCTCCATGTAAGTACTGTAATGTCCCACAGAGGCTGCCTACCTGGAAGTCACCCTTCTGTTCTGGCAGGCCTGCAATGCACACTTAATAGCGACAAGGGTGCGCCCTTTGCACATGATTAGAGGCACTTACGCATGTTAAAGGTAAAGGTACCCCTGACCATTAGGTCCAGTCGTGACCGACTCTGGGGTTGCGCGCTCATCTCGCATTATTGGCCGAGGGAGCCGGCGTATAGCTTCCGGGTCATGTGGCCAGCATGACAAAGCCGCTTCTGGCAAACCAGAGCAGCACATGGAAACACCGTTTACCTTCCCGCTGTAGCGGTTCCTATTTATCTACTTGCATTTTGACGTGCTTTCGAACTGCTAGGTTGGCAGGAGCTGGGACCAAGCAACGGGAGCTCACCCCGTCACAGGGATTCGAACCGCCGACCTTCTGATCAGCAAGCCCTAGGCTCAGTGGTTTAACCACAGCGCCACATCAAATACTGTACAGTGGTACCTTGGTTTAAGTACACAATTGGTTCCGGAAGTCTGTACTTAACCTGAAGCGTACTAAACCTGAAGCGAACTTTCCCACTGAAAGTAATGGAAAGTGGATTAATCCGTTCCAGACGGTCCGCAGAGTACTTAAACTGAAAGTACTCAAACCGAAGCGTACTTAAACTGAGGTATGGCTGTATTCCAGGGCTTAGCCTGAGGACAGGTAAGTTGCCAGAAGGAGCATATAACACATGGGCCTTGAATTTCAGTTCCCCTCTGTGTAATGGCCGTAGACATAAACCCTTATTCTGGCAGGGCATCCTCAGAAGGAGGATTTCAGGAGAAATATCCAGGGAGGCTGATCCCTGACTTCCCAGCCTCTGCTCAGAGTTGCTGCTTTTGCTGCTGCTGCTGCTGCTGCTGCTGCTGCTGCTGCTGCTGTTGCCGCCACACAGTAGAGCCCGCCCTTTATCTGCAGCCTCCAGCCGGGAGCAAGGCAAGGGGTAAGCAGCAGCTCTGACAACCAGATGCAGATTCGCAGAGCAGGTGGAAGGACCCTTTTGGCGGGGAGACTCTCCTTCACCCCTGCAAGCATGGAGCGAGGCTGGAGACACGCCGCTGCCCTCTGGGTCCTGGTTCTTTGGGCCTCTGGCTCATCTCACAAGGGGCTTGAAAACCTGGGTGCCAGCTTCGACAGCAAAGGTACCGTGCTTGAAGATAGGGCTGGCCATCTGGGCCCTGTCAAAGTGGGGGGGTGCGGGTGGGGGTCGAAGGGGGTAAGAGAGCAATTGCCAAGGTGGGGAGCTGGGGGTCAAGGAACGAAGAGAGCTCAAAGAGAAGCTAAGAAATTGCCTCTTAATGTACTGTGCCTGCCCAACATGCAATTGGTCAGATGCGAAGTCTCTTTCCAGTACTCTGGATCGCAGCATATGGCGGTGGCGCGATAATAATAAAATATGAGGCAACCTCCGCAAGATTGATCTGATCTGATCTTGCCTAGTTTGTGGACTTCATCTGCTCCTTGCGGTTTTCATGTACAGTGGTACCTCGGTTTACAGACGCTTCAGGTTACAGACTCCGCTAACCCAGACATAGTACCTCGGGTTAAGGACTTTGCTTCAGGATGAGAACAGAAATCGCGCGGCGGTGGTGGCGCAGCAGCGGCAGCAGGAGGTACCTCAGGTTAAGAACAGTTTCAGGTTAAGAACGGACCTCCAGAACGAATTAAGTTCTTAACCCGAGGTACCACTGTAAACTTTCTCTCTCTCTCTTCCTGCGCTTTAAGTACGATGAAACACTGTTATCAGCCGCGTTGAAAGCAGAAATTGGCAGATATTGCTCCTTTAAAGAAAAAAAGGAGAACTGAGGGGTTTAGTGGAGCAGGTTATTGTAAGGCCCGGTGGATTCTTCTTGTAAATTTGAAGTCTCACAGCTTTAAAAAAAACAGGGGGGGAAGGATCCCTCCCTTAACTGTGGACATAAGTGTTGGGGTAACCTGGAAGGGGAACAGGTTGAGGCAAAACAAAATGAAAAAATCCTTCCAGTAGCACCTTAGAGACCAACTAAGTTTGTCATAGGTATGAGCTTTCGTGTGCATGCACACTTCCTTAGATTTCGTGTGCATGCACACAAAAGCTCATACCTATGACAAACTTAGTTGGCCTCTTAAGGTGCTACTGGAAGGATTTTTTTATTTTGTTTTGACTACATCAGACCAACACTGTAACTAGGTTAAGGCAAAGTGTGTGTGTGTGTGTGTGAGAGAGAGAGAATTATTGGATCTATTTCTGTTGAAGGTTGGAGGTGGCCGATTCAGAGGCCAATGAAATTGACACGACACCAATAAGGCATTCCCAAAGTTTGAGGTTCTAAAGCTGAAGGCATTCAGATCTTTATATACTGTGCAGTATGTTTGTTTTCCTGTGGGAAAGAATATGTCTGTGGACGACCTTTTGTGCAGTCCTGCCCACACATCCCTCGCAAGTAGACCTGAGGGTGTTATTAACGAAGCAGATGCAAATTTTCAGAGTGCACAATTTCCAATGTGGCAATTTTGACACCCCTGTTCCCCTCAGACAGCTGGAGACCTGTAGTTAAAGCTTATAGAGTGAGGAAATAAATATGTTGTTGTTTCCTGACTTCACCCATGTAGTCATTACTGTAGATTTGTAAGCCCAGTACAGTAGTTAGAGGTGTGGGATTTATGATGGGGGCAGATGCTCTCTTGGAAAGTTGCATACCTACCTACCCAAATGGGAAAAGTAGAAAAATAAAATGTGAAATGCAGATTTGCTTCCATTGGGAAGATTGTAATATGTGAGCATACTTTGACCCAACCCCCCCCCCTTGCCAGAGAGTCTTGTGGTAGGATTCCACATCCATAATGTGTGTGTTCCTACTTAGTTTAAATATTACTTGCCTAAATATCAAGATACTGGGTAATCAATCAACATCATCATCACCATCATTTTATTTGTATGCTGCCTTCCCATAGTTAAAACAATGCTCGAGGCGGCTTACAACATGACAAGATTTACATACTTCCAAACATAACATAATGGCTGCTCTATAGACTATAAAACACACGTGATCTAACAAGTCTGCCTGTGCGTGGCTTGTTTGCCTAGGGGAGCCCGATATAGTTCATTCAGTTTACTTAAGGTCAATTTAACGCTTGCTCATTATTTTATGACTGCAGCATCTGGTGAGAACTCATCATATAAAAATGAGTTTTTGTAAGGTTCTTATTTGACTTGTGTCAAATTATGGAAGCTTTTATTCTACCCTAGACCCCTGTTCAGCAAATTGTCAAGTGCAGAAGAATCATGTACTGGGGGGGGGCAGGGGGCAGTCCTTCCATTTAAGACAGTTTCCAATCATATGCCCAAATCCAACAAGAGGAATTTTACCTATTTGCCTCCGTTTTTGAATGCAACTTTTCAAAAAGGGAAGTGTATGCGTGCAAAGGGCATCTGCTTGCCTGGGCTTTTACATCAAAGCCCTACCCAGATAGCTCAGTCCGTAGAGCGCGAGACTCTTAATCTCAGGGCCATGGGTTCGAGCCCCACACTGGGCAAAAGATTCCTGCATTGCAGGGGGTTGGACTAGATGACCCTTGTGGTGTCTCCTATGAATTGCTGTATTGCTGTAAGGCAAAACAACAACACCCCTCCCCACAAGGTCCAGAGGCAGATTCTCTACTGATTTAAGAAGTTCTTCCCGATGCCTAATCTAAAACCTCCCAGGCAGCTATAGCTTGTCCTCTCCTTCTCTTCAGCTAATATGGTTTCTTTTGATCTGGGCCAAACCTATTCTGTTTTTGCAGCTTTGTGCATTTTGCACATTCAGGGACACATCCATCTCTACATGCTTGGGATAAGCAAGCAGCCATCCCACATCTTGTAGCAGAAGCAGATTTCATTTGCTTTTGTCCCCCTATTCCTGCAGTCTCCATTTCGATAACAAAAGCAATGCAAACTTCGCCAACAACTTCACAACTGCTGTTCTCTGTTGTTGACAGTTTCCCAAGGGATGCTGTTTCTGTAGTGTGGAAAACGGGGGATGGAGGAATAGGAGAAATAAGGAATTGGATTAACTCTGCTTCCGTTGCTCATATTGAATCACACACACCCCATTACGGCCAGGCCAGCCCTTGTCTCCAGGTGGCTAACTAGAAACCATTGGTCTGACCCCAATGGGTGAGGCTAAGGATTCCTGGCAGACCCATATAAAAAGTGGGTGGGTGGTGGGAGAAACAAATGGGTGCCCCCTCCTCTTTCCTGTACTTTCTCCCGCGGCCTAGACTCTACTGGGACTGAGGGTGCACAGCCAGCTCTTATCTCGGGGAAACAGATGCCAGATGGAGGTGGCTGCTGTAAGACTTCTGTGTTTGTGTGCGTAACGTAAGGAAGAGAACTGGGTCATAAAATACATAGCTGCCGATCATGTGACTTTGCATATGACAGTTTGTACTGTTCCCCTTAAAAGAACAACAACAACAATCCGACAAAATCTGGAGTCTATGGCAGTAATGAAGTTGCTTTCATTACCAGAACCCTATCCGAAGGCATTTAAAGCAAGAAGAATAAAGACAAGAATATCTTTGAGCGTGCGCAGAGTGCTGCTGCTGCTTTATTGCTGTAGCAATTTCATTCATTTGCAAAAAGCGCATGGAATGTGGCATGCAAAAAAGACAGCATGAAACGGCTGTGCAAGATTAAGAAAGGAATTTAAAAAATGGGGTTTCTGTGCTGAAAATGCAGAAGGTTGCTGGGAACAGAATCCAGCTTCTTAAGGATCAAATGTCCCATTATGAGCAGCATGTGGCTGTCACTAAACGGAACCTCATTTCTGTGAGCCCCAGGTGACGTTTAGCTAAAGATGATAGGATAATATTGTACGACAAAGATCCCCCTGCACTCCTTGCCCTTCATTGGCTGCAACTTCTGAGGGGTGGGAGGAACTCGGAGCAGAACAGCAACTTGTCATTCAACTCCATGAGCAAAATTTTGCAGAATCACAGGAAGGAGACAGAGGAAGGTTGCAGGCCAACATGTTCTTCATGCCTCATTTGGGTCTGAGAACCTCCTCAGATTTCAATTTTTTCATTAATAATTTTTTAATAGCCCAAATCTATGTTTCATATGTGAAATTTAAAAACAGAATGACAACCCGTAGTAAAAAAAACCAAAACACAAAACTCCACACTGATAAAGGAACTGTACACTAATTTGTTGTTTTGTTGGAATAATTTTGTTTGGAATAATATACCCAGGAATATTGCATAGAAAACTCCCCCCCCCCAGTAGTTAGATATCAGATATGGATTAAATTCCACTCTCACAAAATGTATTAAGTTGCTTTTACATTTTAAAGCTGTTTTAAGAAGCTTTATGGGGAGGTGACCCACAAAATGGAAGAAACAAACAAAACGAAATCAATGGTCACAAGGGAGCCTACAGAATTTCAATTTTAAAAGCAAACAAGGTTCTAGTCCTAGGTCAGGGATGGGCAACCCGTGGCCCTCCAGGTGTTGCTGGGCTCCCATTTCCCATCAACCCCAGCTAGCATGGCCAATGGCCAGGGATGATGGGAGTTGTAGTCCGGCAACACCTCAGGACCCAAGGTTGAGAAAGGCTGTAATAATAATAATAATAATAATAATAATAATAATAATAATATTTATTATTTATACCCCGCCCATCTGGCTGGGTCTCCCCAGCCACTCTGGGCGGCTTCCAACAGAAAAATAAATCACAGTGATCTATTAAACATTAAAAGCCTCCCTAAACAGGGCTGCCTTCAGATGTCTTCTAAAAATCCGGTAGCTGTTTTTTTCTTTGACATCTGATGGGAGGGCGTTCCACAGGGCGGGCGCCACCACCGAGAAGGCCCTCTGCCTGGTTCCCTGCAACTTGGCTTCTCACAACGTAGGATTCGCCAGAAGGCCCTCGGCGCTGGACCTCAGTGTCCGGGCAGAAGGATGGAGGTGGAGACGCTCCTTCAGGTATACTGGACTGAGGCCATTTAGGGTTTTTTTTTGTAGCACAGGATCGCCCTGCCAAGTGAGACACAAAGGAAGCCTCAATAAGACCACTCTCCACATGGCTTGACTTGAGTCTGTCAGCAGCCGGGGCGACCCACCAGAGGAGCTCCACAGCCAAGTTTCACGTCACCTGGCAAAGGCCAGCTGCAGGTGGTGAAATGGCAAGAGTGTGTGTGTGTTGCACTCAATCTGGTGGCTTGGCGGGGTCTCGGACAGCAGGGGCATGGGCAGAGGGTGCACTCATTCTGACACCCTCCCCAGGGCACCCAGTCCACCCCCTGAGACCAGAGGCTCAGGCAAATGAAACTTGGAAGGCTGCTTCAATGGGGGACTACTGAAATTCTCCCAGCTGGAGAAAAGCACTAGAGAATTCACCCCAGAAATTTCAGCTTGACCCTAATTTTTTGGTTTTGAATGCACAGCTTCCCTGGGCAAGGATGAGACGGGTGATGGTGTTGGGGGGGAGGGGGCAGGGAGCGCCTGCCTTTCCATTCCTATGGGTAACAGACCCTCCGAGTGCCCCCATTTTCCAGGGACAGTCCCGGATTTACAGAAGCCATCCCGGTTTCTGATTTGATCCTGGAATGTCCTGCTCTTCCTTAGGATGTCCCTGTTTCCATCAAAGAAATCTTAGAGGTTATGGCGTTATGCGACCCCCTGGCCCAAGGAGATAAGGAACTATACACTCTTTAGAAGGCATCTGAAGGTGGCCCTGTATAGGGAAGGTTTTCGTTTTTTAAAAAAATGTTTAATGTTTTATTATGTTTTTATATATTTGGAAGACGTCCAGAGTAGCTGGGGCAACCCAGTCAGATGGATGGGACATTGTTGTTGTTGTTGAATAACGGTTAAGGGACCCCTGACCATTAGGTCCAGTCGTGACCAACTCTGGGGTTGCACGCTCAGCTCGCTTTACTGGCTGAGGGAGCCGGCGTACAGCTTCTAGGTCATGTGGCCAGCATGACAAAGCCACTTCTGGCAAACCAGAGCAGCACACGGAAACGTCGTTTACCTTCCCGCTGTAGCGGGACCTATTTATCTACTTGCACTTTGATGTGCTTTTGAACTGCTAGGTGGGCAGGAGCTGGGACCGAGCAACAGGAGCTCACCCCGTCGCAGGGATTCGAACCGCGGCGCCGACCTTCTGATCAGCAAGCCCTAGGCTCTGTGGTTTAACCCACAGCGCCACCTGCGTCGAATAGGACATCCCTATTTTCTTCGGAGAAATGTTGGAGGGTATTTGGTAATGTTATGCCTGTCTGTCTGCTTTGCACCTAGCTGCGTATCTGTTGACGGAGGACCGTTCGGACCTCAAGTGTTTCACCCAGCAGCTGGAAGATCTGGCCTGCTTCTGGGAGACATTTGTACCCCCGATGGAGCAAAACAACCAGAGCATGTACAGCTTTGGATACAAATATGAGTAAGTGTGTGTGTAAGCCGTACCAGAGCCAGCCAGTCTCAGAGGCTCAGCCTGATCTACTCTACAGATCCTCTAAGAGCCTGAGGATGTTATGGGGGTTTCACCCAAGGCTTTCTGCATTGTTTTTATGTTTATATAGTGCCTTACCTCTTAGGCACTCAAGGCAGCAGCATATATAGAATAATAGAATTGTAGAGTTGGAAGGGACCCTGAGTGTCATCTAGTACAACCCCCTGCAATGGGGTATCTGAAGAAGTGTGCATGCACACGAAAGCTCATACCAAAATATAAACTTAGTTGGTCTTTAAGGTGCTACTGAAGGAATTTTTTTTATTTTGCCCCTGCAATGCAGGAATCTCAACTAAAGCATCCATGGCAGACAGCCATCCAAACTCAGCTTAAAAACCTACAAGGAAGGAGAGTTCCTTCCACCTTCCATCATATTCCCTCCATGAGGACTGCCATTCCAGTCCCACATAATAATTAGTAACAAATAGTTCCAACATATGAGAGTATGCAGAATTAACTATACAATATATTTCAGGGACATTCAGGCTTAATGAATTTTATCTTATTAAAATTTATCCTTATTAATTATTATGAAAACTATAAAAAGGAGAAGCTAGTATTACAATTTCGGTGCTAACAAGATGCCAAGGGAAGCTATACTTCTATCGACAAGCTGAAAACCTGGTCTGGTTTTTCATTATTTTTACTATTCCAAAACTCAATACATAGCTTCCAATTATTTTTGAATGCTTCTTTGTATTTTGATGCATCTGCACATAATCCAGGTTTTATTTTTGCAATATCGCTGGCCTTTGCTAAATCTAGGACGCGTTACTACCAAATTCTTCCCTCCCACATCTCTGTTCTGTTTTGAAGGACTCCTGGGAGAGGCATCATCCAAGTGGTGTTAGTAGATCGTGTCTGTGTGAAATATATACAGAAGTGCCAAAATAGGAAAGAGTCAGGTCAGAATGAGGGTCCTACCTGTAGTATTAGTCAAATAGGTTTCTGTGTCCCAAAAGTCCCAGGAGCTTGTATTTTACCCTCACATTCCTCAAACTCCCAGAGGTTAGAAAACTGATTTTTATGTTGCATAAAACAATAGATCTTGAAATGTACTAAAGCAGGCATGTCCAACAGGTAGATCATGATCTACCGGTAGATCACTGGACGTCTGCGATAGATCACTGGTAGATCATTGGCTTCCCCCCAAAGAAACTGAACAACTGTGGCTCCCCTAAAAAAAGCTCAGCATTTTACCTCCTCCCTGAAAAAACTCAACAACTTTGACCAAACCCCAAAAAGGGGGTAGATCACTGCCATTTTATAACACTGTGAGTAGATCACAGTCTCTTGGGAGTTGGCCACCCCTGTACTAAAGGATTCTGACAGTAAGTGCTGTTTGACAGTGGAATGAACTCTCCTGGAAGGTGGTGGACTCTCCTTCCTTGGAGGTTTTTAAGCAGAGGTTGGAGGGCCACCTGTCACAGGTGCTTCAGTTGAGATTCCTGCATTTCAGGGGGTTGGACTAGAAGACCCTCGGGGTCCCTTCCAGCCTCTCAATTCTACGATTCTAGGATAAAGATGCCTAAGATGGCTCTGTGCATGTAGCTATTCTGCGTGAAATGTTCTTGAGTGGGCTCCTTCGGAAACATGGGAAGTAGAAAGAGAAGGCTGAGGCGGAGAAGGAGAGAGATTGGGCACAGAAATAGGAGCTGCTGAGACGAGGAAGGTTGACATTCACATGATTTGCGAAAGCTGCACCGTCTCTCTCTAATTCACGAAGAAATTGTATGCCTCAAAGGTAACACGACGAGGAGACCATTCAAAGGATGTATGAACAAAAACAACTTTAATGCAAGTGCTTTTTATGGGGAAGAAAGCCAGTTCCACAGAAGGCTGCTTCTTCAAATGTAGAACAGGAACTCACATGCCTGAGAGCTGACTTGCACTACAGTTCAGTATGTAAAATTTAGTTCTACGCTGACTAGCGTTGACAATGAGCTTTACCAAAAGAAGTTGCCCAGGTCAAAACTGCCCTAAGGGACGTTGGCCTTGACCTCAAGAGCCTTCCCCCCCCCTAAATCCCCATCTTCTTCCTTCAACCCTACTAGGCACAATGCTTGCAATAGAAGCTGCTTCTCAAACTTTAAATAATAATACAGTATTTCCCGCCTGCTTTCATTCAGGGACGATGACTCTTTGAAATGGTGTAACTTGACTGTGGATTACACACCCCGGAATACAACACGATACACTTGCTTCTTTCCGAGGCAAGACGTTTCAGCCTTTTCCCCTCTTGAGATCAAGGTCTTTGATGGACGCTCCCCCAAGAGCACTCTGTACAACAGAACGATCTTTGTGGAAAAACTACGTAAGTCCTCAATACGAGGTGGGTGGGCCTTGCAAGAAATGACCTGCATCCGCCTCCAAGTCTTCCTAGAATGGGGTGGGGTGGGGGAACCTGGGAGCGAGAAGAATGTAGTTCAGGATCATAGAATCATATAGTTGGACTGTCTAGTTCAACCGCCTGCAATGCAGGAATATGCAGCGGTCCCTTGCGGGGATCAAACCTGTAACCGTGGCATTATTTTGATATAGGCACAAATCTGCCTTTATTCCCTTATTGGGTTCTCCATCGGTTGGAGAATATAACAGAGGCCAACCAGAGAAGTTTGAGAAGCAAAGCCTTTATTTTCACTGTTGCAACAGGGTCCTTCCCCTCACCCCCCCCCCCAGAAGCATCATCCATATGTCACAGAAGGGGTGTAGCCCAAGACCCCCCTCCCTAGATTCATCATAGGTACATCATGAAAGGGGAGGTCTGGTGGCAGTAATCTGAGCATCCTGGACCCTGCCCCCTGCCCCCAAAACCTAATCAACAAAAGAGAGATATTTACATTTCTGTGTTTCCCAGCCAAGTTAATCACACCCTTTTGTCTGGCACCCAGGTATCAGGATGCCAGGGATTATCACTTTAATTCCTGAGACAATGAGAAGGTTCCCCCCACCCCCCTTCTTCCTTGCAGAGGAACACCTGGTCAGAGAGAGAGAGTCAGAGAGAGAGAGTCAAAATGGTGTCAGTCAGGCCTGTCTTCCTGTGCTGCTTCAGACATGTTTCTGTACATTCATGTACATGTTTTATGAACAATTATTATATATATATATATGACCTTAAAATTCTTATAACAATTTGCAGAATGGCAGGTGGCACTGTGGGTTAAACCACAGAGCCTGGGGCTTGCCGATCAGAAGGTCGGCGGTTCGAATCCCCGCGCGACGGGGTGAGCTCCCGTGGCTCGGTCCCAGCTCCTGCCAACCTAGCAGTTCGAAAGCACGTCAAAGTGCAAGTAGATAAATAGGTACCACTCCGGCAGGAAGGTAAACGGCATTTCTGTGCGCTGCTCTGGTTCGCCAGAAGCGGCTTAGTCATGCTGGCCACATGACCCGGAAGCTGTATGCCGGCTCCCTCGGCCAGTAAAGCGAGATGAGCGCTGGAACCCCAGAGTCGTCCACGACTGGACCTAATGGTCAGGGTTCCCTTTACCTTTAAGCTTACTCCCAATGTAGTGCCCAGCCAGTAGATCAGCTGCACTCTTTGTGACCATAAACTACTGTACTTGGGTTTTTTGGGGGGTGGGTGGGGAGGAACAGAGGCTAGCAGTGCAGTCAACTGGAGGAGGCAAGATAATGTGCGTTTGCACTAGATAGGAAAGAGGGAGCAATTCATGCATTGCCTGTTGTGTAAAAACAAAGAAAGAAGGAGACCTCTATTCTGTTGCCACTGAGCTGTTCTCACATCCTGTTCCTTTCCTCTTCCAGTTTTCCTGGATCCCCCCTCTAACCTGGCAGTGCAGCTGTTGGAGCCTCCGGGACACCTGAATGTGAGCTGGCAGCCCCCTATTCAGTACATGGACAATAGCATCCGCTACGAGATGGCCATCTTCCATAAGGGTAGCATAGTCCAGCGGGTAAGTCGCTTTTGTCCTTTGTTACCTGGCTTTCGAAACTCCCTCCTTCCCTCCCTCTGACCTCTGCTTTCCCCCCTTCTCCTTCCAGGTGGAGATTTCTAATGGGCAGACATATTACCTCCGGAATCTCAAAGGAGGAACCCGCTACACGTTGGCTGTGCGGGCCAAGCCCAATGGAGTCAGCTTTGATGGCTTCTGGAGTGGATGGTCGCAGACGGCATCGGCGACGATACCCAGCGGTAAGTGCTCTTCGGGTAATTTTGGCCGCAGCTATGGCGCAGGGCCGGTTGAAAATGGCCACTTTATTAGCATGGAGCAATGCTCAAAACCACGGGAAGCTGAGAAGCTGCTTTTAAGGAAAAATGAAACCAAAAACCAAAGCAGCATTTAAAAACAATAATAGTAGGCACCTTCTGAGAACGCCCCCCCCCCCAATCAACAAGAATGAAAGCCTTAATAACACTGTAACCAAAATCCCAAGCCTAAGGAATCCAAAACAGAGCACAATTCACTTTATATCTGTCCAGCACATCCATTTGAAGAGAATAATAGGACCTCAGCAAAAAGATGGGAGAATTCTCCTGCCACTTTTCAATTCCCAACCTTGGCTTCTTCCAGAGAGCTATTTTCTGCCCAGATGGTGCATAAACTGGTGCTACTGATGGAAGACAGGAGATTGCTGGTGTGTTGGACTGGATGGCCCTTGTGGTCTCTTCCAACTCTATGATTCTATGATCATAAACTATTGGTGCTGCTTGTGATTTTGCTGGACTCTGCTTGTACTTATATTTACCCCATATGCTTCATAAATTTGCTGTGATGTTATCCTTGTTTAAACTGGTTTCCAATATTTCATTAATACAACTTGTAGATTAAATTGTCTTAGGGATGGTTCAGTTTTAACCCCAGTCATCTCTAGATTGTGTATCCATTCTGTTAGTCATTTAAAGGCATTGGCAAAATAGTAAACTTTATGAATTGGAAATGATAAGCCACCCTTTTTTCTTGTCCAGCAATACAATCTCTTTAATTAATTCTTGGCTGCTTCCTGTTCCATATAAATTGAGCAACTAGGCTTAGCCACATTTTAAATTAAGATTCATTTACTCATCTTGACAAAGCCTGAAAAATGACATTTAATTGGGGCAAGATTATGATTTTAGCCATGTGATCAAATAATTATTTTTTTCCATTGTTCTGCTTTGGAACTTCTTTTCTTATATGATCTTCCCAAAATTATCTTCATAGAAATGCTTTCACTTTTCTTAATATTATACAAATATCACACAGATCTCTTACTTACTTATAGTTAACTAATTTTGTTCTTTTTAAAATATCATTTTGTATAAGTAAATATATATTGATAATTTCTGTTTTGTCCTTGTTAATTTTAAGGCAAACAAGAAGACAATATTGAAAAAAGAATCTTCTCCAGCTACAGATAGAATTTACAATCTCTATTATTGTTTAGGCATTGCTGTGAAGACAGTTACATATCAGCTATTTTTCTGTGTGCAGATCCTTTGTTTTCTACATCTATTATGCTTATTAAAGGTTCCAAACGGAGAACAAATAATGAAAATGAGAGGACCTCTGTGTCTAGTTCCAGTACTCAGAATGAATTTGATATTTGGTCATCAACCTCTATCCATGCAGTTGGGCTGTTATTAATCATGTTAATCAAAGTAAAGAATTTTTCTCTAAATAAGCTTTTAATGTTTTTTAAAAAAGAAAAGACCATTATGTTATCAAAAGCTTTTTCTGCATCAAAACCATTAATAAAGGCTGTGATTTTACTTTCTTTACATGAATAATTGTGTTTATATTTTTCCATTCATTATCCTTCAAATATCAGTTGGATATAGATCCTGTTAATCTCCTATTCCAATTCTCATCTGTTATTTGTTCTCCTTTTTGCAATCTCTCATGTTTCCCATTCTTCCCTCAAAACAGATTTTTCTTCCTGTCTATTGCCATTTATTGCTGCATTTCCTCCCGTTTGCCTTTTGGAGTCTCTGTTTCCCACTTTTGATATACAAAATTGACTCAGTGCTTTATCTTTTTAATATCATCCATTCTCAAAACACATTTTTCACGTTTAACAACAAAAAACATCCAAAAGTATGACCCTCTATCCAGATGCTAATATTTCACTTTTTGCTTCACAACCAATGCAGTGGTGCCTCGCTTAACAAATGCCCTGCTTAACGAAATTTCTGCTTAACGAAAGGATTTTTCGAGCGGAGGTTGCCTCGCTGGACGAATTCGTTTTATGAAAAATTCGTCTAGCGAATCGCGGTTTCCCATAGGAATGCATTGAGATTCAATTAATGTGTTCCTATGGGCAAAAAAAAAATTCAAAAAAAATTCAATGCATTCCTATGGGATTCGCTAGACGAATTTTTCGTTATAAGAAAAGACCCGTGGAACGAATTAAATTCGTCTAGCGAGGCACCACTGTATTGCATTTTACTTTGGGCATTCAACATTGCACCTTAAACAAGAAGCAGAAATTATAATTTACCCACCACCAGTTGTTACATTCAGCAGGAAAGCAGCTATTAGAGTTTTACCTAATAGCTGCTTTTGTACAATATGTACTCCAGTGAAAAATAATTCAGTTAGAAATACAAAAGTAGATACTACCCAGGAAGTGCAGTACTATTTCACTATAAGCTCAGCCACAGATAGTTTGGTAATTTAGTACTTGCCAGTGAGAGAAATATAACTACCAAACATACCTGGGATAGCTCAGTAGAGCATAAGACTCTGAATCTCAGGTTTGTGGGTTCAAGCCCCATTTTTTTGGGGGGGGAGTCCTACATTGCAGGGGGTAGGACTAGATAACACTCAAGGTGCCTTCCAGTTGTAGGACTCTATGATAATTATCTACCATGCATAATTAGTATGTTTCCAGGTGGTGCTGTGGTTAAACCACTGAGCCTAGGGCTTGCTGATCAGAAGGTCGGCGGTTCGAATCCCTGTGACGGGGTGAGCTCCCGTTGCTCGGTCCCAGCTCCTGCCAACCTAGCAGTTCGAAAGCACGTCAAAATGCAAGTAGATAAATAGGGACCGCTACAGTGGGAAGGTAAATGGCGTTTCCATGTGCTGCTCTGGTCTGCCAGAAGCGGCTTTGTCATGCTGGCCACATGACCTGGAAGCTATACGCTGGCTCCCTCGGCCAATAATGTGAGATGAGCGCGCAACCCCAGAGTCGGTCACGACTGGACCTAATGGTCAGGGGTCCCTTTACCTTTACCTTTATGTTCTTGACAAGTTTGTTTATTGTTCAGTCCAAAAGATAATGGGCTTTCTTAGTTAACAGCTCCACAGGATTTAGTTCATTAAAAGGTCCTGTATTATTTCATTAGAAAAGTAGAACTTCAGCAATTTGACAATACTAAGTTCCATTGTTGTTGATGCACCTATTTCTAGTCCAGGACTAGGCAACCTGTGGCCCTCCAGTTGGTCATCTCTGTCCATTGACCACGCTGGCCAGGACTGATGAAGCTGCAATCTACCTACATCTGGAGGGTTGCCCACTAGCTTCCTCTTCCATCCACCTTGTTCTATTTTCTTTAAGCAGTCTCTTTACTTTTTTCATTTGTTTGCTTTAATCAGTAGCAACCCTGAATGGTGGGGGTGGATCCGCCCTCCCCAAACCGGTGCCACTGCAACTTACCTGGACAGGCAGGACATGGTTGTGATGAGGTCAGGGCTGTGTGGTTTGCTGCTGTGCCCATGCAAACTCTATTGTCACCCTGCCTTGCCCCAGCTCATTCAGCTACAGTGACCCTGACATCAATCAGGAAGGTGGCTGAGTGGTTCCATCATACCACAGGGACCTAGAATCATAGAGTTGGAAGAGACCACAAGGGCCATCCAGTCCAATCCCCTGCCAAGCAGGAAACACCATCAAAGCATTCCTGACAGATGGCTGTCAAGCCTCCGCTTAAAGACCTCCAAAGAAGGAGACTCCACCACACTCCTTGGCAGCAAATTCCACTGTCGAGCAGCTCTTGATGTTGAACTGTCGAACACCTAATGTTGAAAGAGCTCATTTTTCTCCACCTTCAGGCCCAATGTCTTCCACAAGCTACATCTGCAGCCTCTCCTTTGCTGTCTTCAAATGCCATCACCAAGCACCAACTTGACACCATTGCCACATTGTTATGGGGTGGGGTGGGGTAGAAGCCTCCTTCAATTGCTGTGGTTTCTGCCCTTCCAACTCCCAGTTAGAGCAATAGCTTACCTTGCTCACAGGTGGTTGCTGAAGGCAGGTGCAGCTCGTAGTGCTTTGACAATTCTCACTGAGCTACCTCTCCAGATAATATTTTCTAATCTTCATTATCTGGGCCAGGAATGGAGGGGTAGTCATAGAATGGTGGGAGACTTAGTGATCAAGAAGAATACATGTTAGAGCACTAGGTGATGTGATGGAATGACCACAGTTGGCCTACTCAGGAGATTTCAACATGGTTTTCTGGCCTTGTAAGTCCTCTAAGTATTTAACAGTCATGATTGACCATCTACTAGGACATCTGAAAAGAACCAGGTAATAAGCTTAAATCCAGGCAAGAGCGTATCACTGGTTCATCCTACCATGTCCACTGCCAGAAGTATGTGCTTTCTCCACATAGTGACTATGTAACAGAAGGTTATGTGAAGATGACTTGGGTACCAACCAAAGGGTTTCTTTATGAAGTGCCTCTTGCTAGGCTAACCTGTTCTTCTGACTTGCAGAACTGGATCCCCTCATCCTGACGCTGTCTGTCGTTCTAGTGCTGATCGTTCTGCTGTTGGCTTTCCTCACCCTGATGTTTAACCGCAGGTAATGCCCCGGCTCCTGCCCACCTAGCAGTTCGAAAGCACATCAAAGTGCAAGTACTAGATAAATAGATAGTACTAGATAAATAGTACTAGATAATAGTACTAGATGCAAGTACAGTACTAGATAAATAGATAAACGGCGTTCCCGTGCGCTGCTCTGGTTCGCCAGAAGCAGCTTTGCCATGCTGGCCACATGACCCGGAAGCTGTCTGCGGACAAATGCCGGCTCCCTCGGCCTATAGAGTGAGATGAGCGCCGCAACCCCAGAGTCGGACATGACTGGACCTGATGGTCAGGGGCCCCCTTTACCTAATGCCCAGTTTGTTGATCTTCCAACCCTCCCACCCACCAACGGGTGGGTGTCCTCTTTGAATACTTGGCCATCAGGTCTGGAGAGATTGTAAGAGCCTTTTCAATCGCAGAAGTTTGAGCCATCAGGAAATCCCCTAAATTGAGGAGTGGGACACCTGTGGCCCCTCAGTGTTGCTAAACCACAATCAACACCAGCACTGACCATTGGCCAAACTAACTGGGGCTGATGGGAGTTGAAACATCTGGTGCCCCATCCTTGCCCTACTTAGTTTTCATTACTAAGGTCAGTGCTTTTTTTCCTTAAAAAATATGTTCAGGGGTACTCTCATTTTCCTACTCATATTGAAATACTGCCCCTCAATGAGGCCAAACTTAGATTCACACAATGTTTAGGGGTATGCGTCCCCCTGCATCCCCCCAGAAAAAAAAGCACCGACTAAGGCAGGGATTGTCAACCTGGTCCCTATCGCCCACTAATGAGCGTTTCAGGATTCTAGGTGGGCGGTAAGGGGTTCTACTGCACAAGCTGAATTCTCCTTCCATCGAGCTCTGGTGGGCGGTAAGGAAATTTTACCATAAAGAAAGATGCATTAGTGAGCGGTAGGTATAAAAAGGTTGACTACCCCTGGACTAAGGTGATGTTAGAGTGGGGATGACTTTTAACACTTGTGATTGTTATGCACATTCTTACTAAAGTCTGTTCACTCCTATTATCTTCCACCAGGTTTTTGAAGAAGAAGATCTGGCCTGCAATCCCCACCCCAGAGCATGAATTCAAGGACCTTTTCACTATTTACAAGGGGAACTTCCAGGTATTACACTGGCTGTGCTTCCTTGTGTGCATATGACTTCTCCCTCCCTGCTCCTGCACAAATACAGGAGGGGAGACACCTGGCTTGAGAGCAGTACATGTGAAAAGGATCTAGGAGTCTTGGTAGACCACAGACTTGACATGAGTCAGCAGTGTGATGCAGCAGCTAAAAAAGCCAATGCAATTCTGGGCTGCATCAATAGGAGTATAGCATCCAGATCAAGGGAAGTAATAGTACCATTGTTTTCTGCTCTGGTCAGACCTCACCTGGAGTACTGTGTCCAGTTCTGGGCACCACAGTTCAAGAAGGATACTGACAAGATGGAACGTGTCCAGAGGAGGGCAACCAAAATGGTCATAGGCCTGGAAACAATGCCTTATGAGGAACGGCTTAGGGAGCTGGGTATGTTTAGCCTGGAGAAGAGAAGGTTAAGGGGTGATATGATAGCCATGTTCAAATATATAAAAGGATGTCATATAGAGGAAGGAGAAAGGTTGTTTTCTGCTGCTCCAGAGAAGCGGACACGGAGCAATGGATTCAAACTACAAGAAGATTCCACCTAAACATTAGGAAGAACTTCCTGACAGTAAGAGCTGTTCGGCAGTGGAATTTGCTGCCCAGGATTGTGGTGGAGTCTCCTTCTTTGGAGGTCTTTAAGCAGAGGCTTGACAGCCATCTGTCAGGAATGCTTTGATGGTGTTTCCTGCTTGGCAGGGGCTTGGACTGGATGGCCCTTGTGGTCTCTTCCAACTCTATGATTCTATGATTCCCTCGGCTACCCGTATTATGCTGTTGCGAAGCCTGGGGGGTCCTATGTTTTGTTAACTGCTTTGAAGTTTTGTTTTTACAATCAATCTGTGCATAAATTTTATGAAATGAGTAAATAAAAGGAGTGTAAAGAAGAGAGAAATATATAGTGCCTGAAAGCAGGGTTAAAGGGAGCGAGGTGGGGCCTTCCCCACCTCCCATCCCTTGATGCTGATATTCTCCTTTCTTTGCAGCTATGGCTGGGGCATCAGAGCACCTACCTGTGGTGGAGCCAGAACTCTCCTTATCTGGAGGAGCAGCCGTTTTTGGTGGAAATCCTGTCTGAATGTGAAGTCCGCAAGGTGGATGGCCCTCCCGTTCCTCCGCTCCTTCCCCCCAAGGCACGTGGCGTGGGGGAACCCCCTCGCAACCCAGAAGTCTCCCAAGATGATTACCTGATACTGGATGAAGACTTGGTGCCGTGCTGCCTAGGAGGGGGTGGTTCCCTGCTCTTGCTGGGCAGCGACAGCAGCAGCGGCGGCACAGATCTGGCCCTCGACGCAGGAGTAGGGACACCGGACAACAGCCAGGCCTCTTCTAGCTTCGAGTACACTGTGTTTGACCCCAGCTCAAAGAGCCTGTCCCCGCAACCTCGCCACATTGAGCCGCAGCTCAAGAGCAGTTACCAGATGGTGTCCGACTCTGGGATCTCGGCTGACTATAGCCTTGTGGAGTCCAACGCTGGCCAGATGAGCTTATACACCAACCTCTGTGAAGGAGGGCCACAGCCGTTCCTGCCCACCTACATTGTGTGCTCGTAGCAGCGGGAATTGCAGATCAGGAGGAAAACTGAGGCAGCGAGATGCTAGCCCAGGAGCCTGGCACCTCCCACTTCCTTCCTGGTTCTAGCAAAACGCCAGAGGAAACAGCTGTGGGGCCTCCAAAGCTCCAGTTGTTGGGCCCAAGTCACTCTTGCAGGTGGAAGAGAGGTTTGCAAAATGCAGGGAGAGGTGATGAAGGACGCAAGAACTCTGCTGGATCAGGCCAGTGGCCCATCTAGTCCTGTTCTCACCAGTGGCCAACCGGATGCCTCAACGGCAAACCGGCAAGCGGCACACGAGCACCACAGCGCTCTCCCACCCCCTGGTATCCAGCAACTGCTGTTCAGAAGCATTTCTACCTAACAACTGTCGAGGTAGCGCATAGCCATCTCGGCTAATAGCCTTTGATAGCCCTCTCCTCCATGAATTCGCCCGGATCCTTTTTTTAAAAAAAAAAGCCATCCTATTTTGAACGGGCAAAGGGGCAGGAGGCCCACGAAAGAGACATGTTGCTCCCACAACAACCCTTTGAAGCAGCATTAAATGTGCTGTGGCATCTTCTTCATCTCATTTGTACTCACCCCCAGGCAAGCGCGTTCTACAAAGCTGCAGATCGGGGATTTGGCCAAAGCACACCTAGAGTTCTGGTGTGGCACAACAGGTTTGCAAGTAGCAAGGCTTGGGGCTTGAGGTGTTTAGACCGAGCTGTGGAATATTGTGGGCACTCAACTCGCTTGCTAGCCAGGCAGCCAACTTTCTCCCACTCCACACACCGGGATGAGAAGCAACTCTTCTGATGAAACTCCTTCCCCTCTGACCCTGCTCTGTCCTTTTAACTACCAAGCTTTTCGGCCAGACATATTTGACCATTATATTATGTGCCCAATTATTGCAAAAATAATAATAATGTCCAAATGTCAGAGTTGGGACTGAAGTCTTTTGGGAGTTGAGGAGGTACGACATGGAGGAGTGTGTGGAATGAAGGAGTCTCATTTCTGCTACAATTCACTGTGTGGTCTTTGCTTACCTTCCTGTAAAATGGGCAGGGCTTCCCCCCGCCCCCAGCTGGAGCTCACTGGAACTTAGTTCTGGCACCTCTCAGGTGGGCGCCATTGACATTACAAGGGAACGAGGGAGGTGTTCCCAATGAGTTCCTGCACCCCTTTTTAATAGAAAAATAACACTGAAAATCAAAACTAGACAAACCAAATACCAATTGAAATGTTAAAAGGGTCTGTCTTTCCATTTTGGCTTGAATAAGCACAGTAACTCAAAAGCTTAAGAGAGCTGCATGGCAATTCTGCCAGCTGTTTACTGCCATAGGGTTCACATGTGGGGCACAAAAAGGTGTGTGGATTGTACATGCCCTGTTTAGAATATTACTGTTATTTTCCCACTCAAGAGACATCTTGTGTTGTTTATGTACTCTGGTAACGGGTTTCCTTGTGTCTGAATTATCCTTCGAAGGCACAGATCAGCATCAGATGATAATAATATCTGAACTCTCACAGGTATGGCCACAAAGATTTTGTAATTATCCTCTTGAATTTGTGTTTCAAAACAGAAACTGGATATATTTTTATATACTTAAATACTCCAAAGTGTTTTTTAAAAAAAATAAAAATAATATAAAAACAGTGTTTTTGCTCATTCTGACGCCCTTGTCCTTGTGGGAAAGAAGATATCTTAATGAACGCCCAGATGCTTTCTCCATTCCTTTCTCTTCTTTCCTATGTTGCCCGGAACTACTTTTCCCGTTTCACGAGCACCAAATCAGACCTCCGAGTTAGGAGGACACAGGTGTGGGGGTGTGGCGTCTCACAGCAACTGGGGTGCTCCTGAACAAGACTCCAACTAGCCTGGAAGGGCTTAAGGGCGGGCAGGAGAAGGGATGTTTCCCTTCTGAAAACATCCCCGGTTGTCCCACAAATCACTTACAGTTCCACTGTGTTAGTCATACTCAGAAAAGACTCAGCTTGTTGATTTCATTGGGCCTACTCAGCACATGCCCTAGTGACCCAGGTGGCGCTGTGGGTTAAACCACTGAGCCTAGGGCTTGCCGATCAGAAGGTCGGCGGTTCGAATCCCCGTGACGGGGTGAGCTCCCGTTGCTTGGTCCCAGCTCCTGCCCACCTAGCAGTTCGAAAGCACGTCAAAATGCAAGTAGATAAATAGGAACAGCTACAGCGGGAAGGTAAATGGCGTTTCCATGTGCTGCTCTGGTTTGCCAGAAGCGGCTTTGTCATGCTGGCCACATGACCTGGAAGCTATACGCCGGCTTCCTCGGCCAATAATACGAGATGAGCGCGCAACCCCAGTGTCGGTCATGACTGGACCTAATGGTCAGGGGTCCCTTTACCTTTACCTAGCACATACCCTAGTTCAGGCATCCCCAAACTTCAGCCCTCCAGACGTTTTGTACTACAATTCCCATCATCCCTGACCACTGGTCCTGTTAGCGAGGGATCATGGGAGTTGTAGGCCAAAACATCTGGAGGGCCGCAGTTTGGGGATGCCTGCCCTAGTTGGATATCACCCACTGGGTTCAATAGTATTTGCTCTCGTGTGTGTCTATAGGATTGCAACAACAAGGAAAAAAAACTGGGTTTGGGGGCGAACTGCAAGCCTTGAAGCTAAATAAATAATTTGCCAAATAACAGGAAGTTTTTGAAGAAGGGGGAGAGCTTCTGATTTTCCCCATTCTCCCATTCCTGAAACCTCTTAGGTAGGATTTTTACCCTTGTGGAAAACCCGTTGGGAGATGAGAGAGAGCAATCAGGAGTTTAGGCCTTGAGAGAGGCAGCTGCTTGTCAACACTGGAAAAAACACCGTTATGCCCAACCCTCACGCCCTCTGAAAGGAGCCCACCAGCACAGCAGGCCCAGCCCTGGCCTTGCTGCTGTGATAGGGCTTATCAGTGTGGCAGCAAGCACCTCTGTAACCGTTATCAGGGACGCAGCTTGCAAAAAGTGGCAGGAGACCAACCCACCGCTTGCTGGTGTTGGACGAGCTCCAGAACAGAACCAGCATAGGTCCTTGCTTCTGGGAGAGGGGAGCCCTTTCCCCTGTTCCGTGAGATGCTTCTGGGGGGCGCATTGTAATGGTCCCCTGCGGCTCTGCTTTGGTTCATGAGTCACGGCCAAACAGGCAGATTAAGCCCAGCTGTGGTATGTTGCAGCTCAGACCTCACCTTCCAATAAAGTTTCCCTGGCCGCCCCAATATTTTGCCAAAACTGCCTTTAGAACTGCAGGCCCTTTGTGAAAAGAAAACGGCTTGAATCCAACGGTCTGTTGGGGGAGTGGAGCACACCGCAGGCTGCATGTTGTTTCTTGGAAAGCTATGGGGCTTCATCTGGTGAAGAGGGGTGTGAAACCTACAACAGTCCCCCTTCCTGTGTTTGTGGTTCCAGTACACCGGGACATGGGTGGCACTGTGGTCTAAACCACGGAGCCTCTTGGGCTTGCTGACCAGAAGGTCAGCGGTTCGAATTCCCATGACGGGGTGAGCTCCCATTGCTCTGTCCCAGCTCCTGCCAACCTAGCAGTTTGAAAGCACACCAGTGCAAGGAGATAAATAGGTACCGCTGTGGCGGGAAGGTAAACGCCGTTTCTGTGCGCTCTGGTTTCCGTCAGTGTTCCGTTGCGCCAGAAGTTTAGTCATGCTGGCTGCATGACCCAGGAAGCTGTCTGCGGACAAACGCCGGCTGCCTCAGCCTAAAAGCGAGATGAGCGCCACAACCCCATATAGTCATACCTCATGTTGCGTCTGCTTCAGGTTGCGTCTTTTCAGGTTAAGAACGCAGCAAACCCAGAAGTGTCTACTTCCGGGTTTCGCCGCACACGCAGAAGCATTATGCATAGCTGCCAAGTCTCCCGTTTTCCCCTGGAAATCCCCGTTTTTCCAGCCGTTCCTAATTGAAAAAACGATTTTTTTGTTTTTCCCCAGTTTATTCTGGCGCGGCGGCCATTTTGGAACTGGGCAGAGCAGCATCAAAAGTCACTTCTGAGCATGCTCTGCCCAGTTCCAAAATGGCGGCAATGCTACGTCCGGTCTGCTATTTCCACCCGGTCCCTTATTTCTCTGACAGCAACTTGGCAGGTATGATTATGTGCAATTTGCGCGTGCGCAGAAGCGCTCTATCGCGCTTTGCGCGTGCACAGAAGCGCCACTCTGGTTGCGGACTTTACGGGGTGCATCCCGAACGTATCGTGTCCGCAACCAGAGGTACCACTATAGTCGCCTTTGTCTGGACTTAACCGTCCAAGGGTCCTTTACCTTTTTTACCTTTACAAGGGGATGCCAAGCAGCTCAAGCCACCATCGGAAACACAGCAGAAATTACAGGGTGCAGAATGTCCTTCCAGTTCACCATGCACCCATTATAGAACAGGCGATTGGGACATGCTGCTACATATTGCCGAGATTGTTTTCAGACTAAGCAGATATAAGGAGCAGAGAGGGGAACATGACGACTTCCTGGTGTTGAAGTCCAAATTCCTGCAGTGCTCAAGCGGTACAAGTCTTGCTCCAAAGCCAACCAAGCTCTGGTTAGTGCGCCCAACCGCGCCTGTGCGAACATGGCTCCTTTGGCGGCTTGCATCGCATCCACTAGTAGCCGGTTGGAAGTTATGGTGGGTGGTGTGGCTTATTGATTCTAGCAGGGGGGTGCCTGGGCAAAAAGCATGGCGAATGCCTCCCTGGAGCTGTTCCCTGCTGCCTTGGTTGAGAGGTGGTGGGGAGACTAGTGGCCGGGCAGCTGCAAGCATGTGGCAAATTGATTCTGCAGATGGTGCGTCTCTACCCTGAAACACGGTGGCGCCAAAACGGCCAATCCACCATGAAGAGAGGCACCGGGACCAGTGCAGGGCAGCAATGGAAGCGGTGTACCCAAATCAAGCCCCTAGTGTTATATTTCACCCCAGAGGAGCACATTTACAACAGCAAACAAACCCAGGGGGAACATGAGGGATTTCTCACATCGTGGTGCATTGAATGCATGCACTAGGCCACAACTCCCTAGGAAGAGCGTGGATCCCTGCAATCCCAGCAGCAAGGCTCCTGCTCCGCTTCTGTGCCTTTCAGTAAGGTTTCGTGGGGGAACTTCCCAGTCAAATGTGCTCTAGGTCAGTGTTTCCCAACCTTGGGTCTCCAGCTGTTTCTGGACTACAATTCCCATCATCCCTGACCTAGTCTTGCTACCTAGGGATGATGGGAGTTGTAGTCCAAAAACAGCTGGAGACCCAAGGTTGGGAAACACTGCTCTAGGTTAACCTGTGCAGGTATGTGGTGGTGCTGGGAACTGAACACACGCTTTCTCCTACATCCAGATAAAGCTACATGGCTTTTTTGTGTTCAAGGCACAGACGTTTTTGACTATTCTGGGAAGCAAGTATGAGACACGACAAACATACAGGCATCCCGCCCGCCCCTCACTTGTGTGCGGCTGACTTGCACGCAACTGCGCGAATGTGTGTCGCCGGGAAATAACTAAATAATTCAATACTAACCTGGAATGGTGGGAGAGTCCTAGTGTGGCTTGCGAGGAGACCCTCCCCAGAGCCCAAAGTCCAGGGGAAAAAATCATAGAATCATAGAGTTGGAAGAGACCACAAGGGCCATCCAGTCCAACCCCCTGCCAAGCAGGAAACACCATCAAATCATTCCTGACAGATGGCTGTCAAGCCTCTGCTTTAAGGCCTCCAAAGAAGGAGACTCTACCACACTCCGGGGCAGCAAATTCCACTGCCGAACAGCTCTTACTGTCAGGAAGTTCTTCCTAATGTTTAGGTGGAATCTTCTTTCTTGAAGTTTGAATCCATTGCTCCATGTCTGCTTCTCTGGAGCAGCAGAAAACAACCTTTCACCCTCTTCTATATGACATCCTTTTATATATTTGAACATGGCTATCATATCACCCCTTAACCTTCTCTTCTCCAGGCTAAACATACCCAGCTCCTGTGAGAGAGATCTCTATCCCCCCCATTGACCTATTTTATGTTGGTTACACTACAGCAGAAAGGGAAAGTGGTGTTGGGTTTTTCACATACAGAAGATTCCCCACTTACATGGGGCTTACATTCTGGGCACCAGTGCGCATAAGCGAAATGCACATAAGCAGGGTAAGTACAGCTTCCTGCCCAACAGCTGTTGAGCGGGGTAGCGCAGCAGCAGTGAGAGCTCCTGCACACCGTTTTGGACCCCTTGGAGAACAGGCGAAGGCCCAGCAGACTGGAGGAGGGCAAATGTAGTAAAGTACTACACTTGGGCAAAAAAAATGAAAGGCACAAGTACAGGATGGGAGACACCTGGCTTGAGAGCAATACATGTGAAAAGGATCTAGGAGTCCTGGTAGACCACAAACTTGACATGAGTCAACAGTGTGATGCAGCAGCTAAAGCCAATGCAATTCTGGATGTGGGGCAAGACATAGACATATTTCTAGGTGCTCTCAAAAAAGAAAAGTGGTTTCTGCTGAACCCCCAGTGAGAGGGGGGGGTCCAGGGGGAACACTGGGAAATGAAAAAAGAGAATGGTTTGTTTGATGTAATACAAAAAGAGATGGCAAAGGAAGGGGAGAGGGATGGGGTAACAGGTAAAGGAAGGGGTAAAGCAAGGCTGGAGGTGGATATGGGAAAAGGTGGGAGTGGGATGATTATGTAAAGATTAATTTTAATGGTTGGATATGTATGGTTTGAACTGAGTACTATAAATGGAATTCATTAAACTGCCCTGAGGATTCGGCTTTAGAAGTAGGGGGGATTATTTTAAATTTAAAAGGAAAAAAACAAAAATAAGATAGATTATTTATGGTTTAAAATATATTGCATTCCTGATAAAAAATGATAAGTTAAGAGAAGAAGTATGATATATAATTATGATGAATTAGAATTGAATTAAGGTGAGGATTTGGAATGAATAGAAATTGATTAAACAAATATATAATCATATGTATAAGGTAGTAAAATTGGGAATATGTAAATGGATATATGATGTATGAAAATAATTGTGAAAACTGCTGTAAGGATAATTAATAGGGAACCCAGAGGGGGAGGGAACGGGGGAAGTCTAAAGATTTATGGTAATGGTTAGAATTAAGAGATTTTTCTTTTTTGTGTGTATTTTTCTTTTTTCTTTTTAAATTTTTCTTTTTTCTTGCTATTTCTTTTTTCTTGTTATTAATGGGAAATGAATAAAAATTACTTTAAAATAAATAAATAAATAAATAAAACCAATGCAATTCTGGGCTACATCAATAGCATCTAGATCAAGGGAAGTAATAATACCACTGTATTCTGCACTGGTCAGACCTCACCTGGAGTACTGTGTCCAATTCTGGGCACCACAGTTCAAGAAGGATACTGACAAGCTGGAACGTGTCCAGAGGAAGGCAACCAAAATGGTCAAAGGCCTGGAAATGATGCCTTATGAGGAACGGCTTAGGGAGTTGGGTATGTTTAGCCTGGAGAAGAGAAGGTTAAGGGGTGATATGACAGCCATGTTCAAATATATAAAAGGATGTCATATAGAGGAGAGAGAAATGGCTTGTGGTCTCTTCCAACCCTATGATTCTATGATTCTTTATTTGCTCAAGGTAACACAGCACAAGGAATCCAAGAGGCAGTTTTGCTCATCCACTCCATATGCAACTGTCCCCCAGATCACGCTCTGAAAACCATTTCCCTCACACCATACAACTGGGTTTTTAAAAGATGAAATAAAAAAACAAAAAAAACCCAGAAGTGTGAGATTTATTCTCTTGGCGTTCTGTTTGCCGAGTCTTAGAGCCCTGCTTCCTTCCAGGGCTTTTCTCTGCAACTGGCAAAAGCGAGAAAGGTGCATTTCACGTTTGCGATCGGAGGTGCAGATGGGAAAACTGAACTGACTCTATGCTACAGAATCAGAACTTCCTGCTCGTCAAAAAAAGCAACATCTCACCTAAAGTTGGAAACAAACAAACAACAAACCAGAGTAATAAAGATGTTGTTTATCATCTAGGATGGGAATGTATGCGTTAGGGCCAGAGGTAGTTGATCACCTGAATGGGCTTAAGCCTCAGGGGGTCGATTGGTCCCTGAAGCTGTGCACCCATCAACTTCCCCTTCGCATGGATGCAGAGAAATCCTCATGTCCCCTTGTGGATCAAATCTCACCAGCCATTCTTGGTCCTTCGTGCCCGGCTGGGAGAGACGTGCTCTAATCAGCTTGGTGATGCCCTGGCTACCTGAATCAGCGATCTCCTCTGTGCTCGGATGCAGCCAGCACTGGGCTGGGAAGTAGCGCTCAATTGCCCAGAAATACTCCGCTTGTTCCCCAGCTTCTCCAGAAATCCTCATGGAAACGACGAGCTTGCAGCCTGCAGCAGACTCCACGGGGAGCTTCTGGCTGAAATGGTTCACGGTGTCCAGCAGTAAGGCCACAAGCTGAGCTGCCATCGCTGGGCTGGAGCAGCTGCCCAAGTATTCCTCCAAGCCATCCAGAACGACTAGGGAGAGGGAGCAGGAAAAGGTTTCATGTAGGGAGGCCACCAGCTGAAGCAGCTCCCGGAACGATGGCGGGTACAGGAAGTGGATTCTCTAGGGAGGGAAAGGAAAGAGTGTTAATAGCCAATTTGTAGGAATGAATAAGCCACACTACAGGCCAGGGCAGCGGTCGCCTCACTTGCATATTACTTTGGTAATATGGCACACTGAGCAAGGACAAAATTTGGTGGCCCCCTCAAATATTATTATTTTGCATCCCCTCGACTCCGTGCCCTATGGTTTGGGGGACCACCTGCACCGCCCTAGACCTGGTGCAGGTGGTTCCCCCCCCCAGCACGGAGTCAAGGGGATGCAAAATAATATGGGGGGGCACCAAATTTTGTCATTGCTCAGGGCCCCCTATTACCATATTTGTCCACTGGTGCAGTCTTTCAAATTTCAATGGCAACTTGAATGAGGACAAAATGTGTCACACACCCCCCCCCCAAAAATATTTATTTTCACAATAATTCATTTTGGTACAGCTGCTTTTTAAAATTAATCTTCTCAGTCGGGACCCACATAAATACTGCATAGGTATTTTGTTGTTGCTATTCACTCCCTCAGCTGAGCGCCCTTTGCTGGGGAGTCGCCCGCCCACCGCGCCCGCCCAAAATCCGGTGCCGCAATCTGGCCTCATGGGTAGGCTGCTGGCTGTCCCACCTACCCACCCGCCCACCCACCTGGATGGCTCCGGCTCCGGCTGCATGTGCGCCCCCGGCCGGTAGGCGCTCCAGAGGCCGTGGCGCCAAGAAGAGCGCGCGAGCCCGCGAATAAGAGGAAGCGCCCAGCAGCGCCGCGCGGAACGAGAGCGCCGAGCGCCCCGAGCCAGCGGGACCCAGCAGCAGCAGCGCCGGCCGCGGCAGGAGGAGGAGGAGGCCTGCCGGGTCGGCGCCCGGAACTGGCTGCTGCTCCTGCAGCAGCGCCGACATGGCCAGAGAACCGGCGACCGGGTGGCGCGCGCGCGCCTCGGCCGAGGGGAAGCCGCAGAGTGGGCGCGGCGGTGGCGACAGCCAATGGGCGGCGCAGCGGACGTGCATCGCTCCGCTCGCCTGGCTGGGCTGGCTTCGCAGCCGCGTGGGAACGTCCCAGAGATGCGAGAGGAAGCAGCTGAATTCGGGGGATTAGGGGTGTTTTTTTTTGGTGTCTCTTGCTACTGATCCTTTCTGAACGGCGTGGTGGGAGAGACAGGTCGCCAAATCGGGACATCGGCACCGCGCTTTTTTTACGCACAGCAAGGGGGCTACATGAGCCGCCACTCCTTGGATTGTGGACCCTTTTTTTTTTTTTTTGGCACAACGACGATCTCATTGCTGTCCGCCCTAAGGAACGCCGACTTTGCTAATATGGCGCCATGGGCGAATTTTGGCGGCCTCCTTTAAAATATGTATTTTCACAATAATTCATTTTGGTACGGTAGCGGGTTTTTTTTAGGTATAAATATAGGATGTCTCTCTTTCTGTCTGTTTTTAGCAGTAGTAGTAGTAGTACGTAATAGTATTTTGCGCCTGCTCGGCTTGGTACCCTGTGCAGGGGAACCGCCCATACTGCCCTCAATCCAGCGCTGCCATTAGTTTTGTTTATTCAGCTCCTGACCTAGCTGGTCTCATCAAGAATTCGGAGCAGTTAGCCCCCGTGACATGGGTGCAAAAATCTCGCCTCTCCACTGGTTCATGCCCTGGGCGGCGGGGCAAGGCGCGCAGGCTCTTCGCGTGGGCACTCGCAGCAGCCCTAGGGGACCCCCTTCCCAGTCAAGCCACAGCGCTATTTATTAGAGGTGCGACTTTTTTTCGAATATCTGGACCATAGACTGTCCCAGACTTTCGCTGAGAGGTTTGGAGGCTAAATGATTGACGGATTTCTAACGGCTCCTAAGAATGGAGGAAAATACGTTGTTCTGGCTTTCTATTCGTTTCTTTAGGGTGACATTCAACTTTCTCCATAAGAGATTAGTTGCTGTGAAAGTCTGCAGCAACACCAACCCATTATTGTGGTGGGAAGGCACAAGGAAGTGAAAGGCAAACCCGGATTTGAGGAATGTTGCCTGCTTTTCAGGCGCATTTATATAGCTGCTTAAGTTATATTAAAGATTCTTGAAATGAGCATGTCATGAATGTATGTATACTTTGTTGCTGCGGTTTTTTAAAATAAAATAAACAACCTTGCTTATCTAATGGAGAAATAATAAAGTTATAAACTACCATGTTCAGTATTGTTGAAATGAGCTTGTCACAGTCATATGTACCCTCAAATAAAAAAAGAAATTTAAGAACAAATTAAAATGTAAAATTGTAGAATGCTTATACATTGCGTTGATCACAAGCTTTTCTCTCTCTCTGAACATCTCAGGGGGAGGGGCTGTTGAACCCACCCACTGCTACCTTTCATAGGAAGGAACCTTGTCATACAGCAAGCAACGCAGGGGTGGGGGGGTATCTCTTGCCCAGCAGGGTCCTAGAAGAGAACACACTCTTTTCGCACCCACCCCTATGATGATTTGGGTGGAGGCGTAAGTCACAATACAGGCCCATCATATTTACCGTATTTAATGCCAGGACTTAGTTTTGGGATGTATAAAGAAGATTTATCAGGATCATGTGAAGCAGCCTTAGATTGAGTAAGTTCACTGGACCTTCTTCTGATTTGACAGGCAGCTGTTCTTCAGGCAGAGAGAGCAGGTGCAGAATTCAGTGACCAGATTGTTGCTTGAGGCAGGGTGGTCCAAACACCAGTTCTGGCATGACTGCACTGACTACCAGTTAGTTTCTGGGCTCAGTTCAAGTGCTGGTTTTGTCCTGAAGCCATATGTAACCCCAATACCTTCTGCTTCTTCCTATTTACCTGTAAGTGGATTCAGTGGCATGGCTGTCCTGGTTCTGTAGGTAGTAAATAGCTCTTGGGGCTAGGAGCCATCGTTGGACCATCTACCTAATCCAGCCTTTTCTCAACCTGCGGTCCCCAGATGGACTACAGCTCCCATCATCTCTAGTTAGCAGGACCAGTGGTCAGGGATCATGGGAGTTGTAGTCCAACAGCTTCTGGGGACCCTCGATTGAGGAAGGGTGGTCTAATCCAGGCATCCCCAAACTTCGGCCCTCCAGATGTTTTGGACCACAATTCCCATCTTCCCCGACCACTGGTCCTGTTAGCTAGGGATCATGGGAGTTGTAGGCCAAAACATCTGGAGGGCCGCAGTTTGGGGATGCCTGGATCTAATCTCCATAGATTTTCCTAAATTGGTGACCATCACAGTATCTTTTTTGGTAGCACATTTCATTATTTGCTTCTTATAGTCATCTCTCAAGGAGCTCAGGTTATTGAACATAGCTCTCCTTACCGTTTATCCCCAGAAGAACCCTGCGAGGTAGGCTAGGGTTAGTGGCTGGCCCAAGATCACCCAGTGAGCTTCCTGCCTCAGTGGGGATTTAAACCCTGGTCTCCCAAGTCTTAGTCCAACACTCAGTTGCACCACACTGGCCCTCGATAAATTAACTTATGTGCTATGAAGAAAAAGTGTTTATTTTTATCTGTCCCTTAATCTTTTACCATTCAGCTTCAGTGGATGGTTCCAGGTTCTAGTATTTAGGTGATTAAAGTAAAGGTAAAGGGACCCCTGACCATTAGGTCCAGTCGTGACCGACTCTGGGGTTGCGCGCTCATCTCGCATATTGGCCAAGGGAGCCGGCGTACAGCTTCCAGGTCATGTGGCCAGCATGACAAAGCCGCTTCTGGCAAACCAGAGCAGCACATGGAAACGCTGTTTACCTTCCCGCTGTAGCGGTTCCTATTTATCTACTTGCACTTTGATGTGCTTTTGAACTGCTAGGTTGGCAGGAGCTGGGACTGAGCAACGGAAGCTCACCCCGTCACAGGGATTCGAACCGCCGACCTTCTGATCAGCAAGCCCTAGGCTCAGTGGTTTAACCCACAGCGCCACCTGGGTCCCCACTAGGTGGGGTGATTAATTTAGGTGATTAATGCACCTTAATCATGCCCAGTTGCCTTTTTTTTAACAAACTAAGAATCCACAAATGCTGTAACCAGGGTTTTTTTTTTTTCAGCTGGAACTCACGGGAACTCAGTTCTGGCACCTCTCATAAGAGAAAAAGGGAGGCATTCAAGGTGAGTTCTAGCACCTCTTTCTTTTCTTTTTCTAGAAAAAGCACCAGCTGTAACTCTCTTCTCACTGGGGAGTTGCCCATGTGTCTGCAATTCCTTGGGATTTCTCCTTGTCCCTCTCCAGGCACGCAGGTTGCCCTCCTGCGCAGAAACATAGTTCACCTGTCTTCATTCTGACTTTGTGTTTCAGAGGTCATTTTGAGACATGAGGGGCAGGCAACAAGGGGCTTAATTAAAACATTTAGCAGTTACTAAATGCTGGTGGTTTCAGCGGACCGGTGCCACCATCTGCTGCATGCTTGGCAGTGCTGAGGCAGGGAGATGCATGCAAACCCTCGCCATCTGTCAAGTGCGAAAGTCGTGCATGAGGATGGGGAGGGAGGGCTGAGGTTCCTCCCGTGCACGGCAAGGTAGGAGCTGGATTCTTCTTGGTGCTTGACTTGCAGGCAAGTGGGGGAAGAGTCAGGTCTTCTTGTGTTAGATACTGTCCTGCTAGAAAGATCCTAGGCTCAGAGGCTCCACCTGAGATTTCAGGAGCTACTGCTATATGATGGTAGCTCTGCTCATAGCTGCCAAGTTTTCCCTTTTCTCACGAGGAAGCCTATTCAGCATAAGGGAATTTCCCTTTAAAAAGGGGATAACTTGGCAGCTATGGCTCTGCTATGAGCGAAAGTTTGGGGGCTTTTTAGTTGAGAAAGAGAAGGAAGGAAGGAAGGAAGGGAGGGAGGGAGGGAGGGAGGGAGGGAGGGAGGGAGGGAGGGAGGGAGAAGACAAAATAAGCAGCCATTTGATCCAAATTCTCAACTTACCAAGACCCAAGAGTTCAGTTGGGTCCAACTTTCTTGCAAGTGCCGAGGTTCTCTGCACACACGAGTATTTTACGACATTATTTTAAGTGTGCACTACATTATTTTAAGTGTGCACTGTGCCACAATGTAAACCTAAAGGTGCAATATGGATGTCTACAAACACACATACCATATAAGTCTGCTTGGTCAGGGAGTGAGGATTGATGGACAGGGGCAGATCTGTGGGAATGTTAGGGATGTGGATTAGGATATATTATTAGATAGGTCCTATCCAAGCTTGTGTTATCAAGCTTCCAATATCAGCAGAGTGACATTCCCCTTTTGTACGCAGCAAAATGTGAGCGTTTAGGTTTGTTAAAACCTGTACAACAATATTATACTTCCTGGAAAATCCCCTTTATCCCTCTTAAAAGAAAAGACACGACACAGTGCTATTTAAAAGTAAAAAAGTTTACTTACAGTACATCCTGAGTTAACAGTATAATCTCAGAAAGGCAGGCTTTCTTAGAAAAGTTACATTTATGTACATGTGGAGACTACTTAGTAAAGTAAGACTCCATTTGGTCTCTCTCTTGGCTGGAAGCCGAGAAAGACTCTTAACGCTAAGATGTTGCTTCTCTGAAGTGTGTGGTCCAAGAGGGAAATGGCTACTGGCCAATGAATTTATCTGCCACCTTTCTCATCTCGTTTGCATGTGTGGAGGAACAGGAAACTGACCTGGTCAGGTGTTCCTCCATGTGGTCCTCCATGTGGACACTCTGGGAACTGTTGTGACTTGTCTGCCCCAGTATTCCATCCCACAAGATCTAGGTTTGCCCTGTGCAATCACCCTTGGAACAAAAGGTCTGGCCAAGTCACAAAAGCTTCTGGATCAACATCTCACAGCAGTGGGGGCGGCAGGTGTATTGTCAATACAGGTGTGGTTGCCCAGATAACATTTCCAGGTATTAAAAAGGGATGGGGATGGGGACCCAGGAAGCGGGCAGCATGTGCTATATGCGTGATTACCAGAGAAATGTCCTGGGTGTTGCGCCTATGACAGAAGCACTCCTGCTTTTACCAGGGCTGCCATATATTCAGGTTTTCCTGGATATATCCCGGAATCAGGCTGCAAAAGAAAAATCTGGGTGGGTTTTTGCTGAATCAGCAAAATGTCCAGGAAAACTTGGACGTATGGTAAGTTAATTAATTTTTTTTTAAAAACGACCATCTTTAGGGGAGATGTTCCCAAATAAAGCTCAACAACCCCCCCCCCCCAAAAAAAAGGCTCAACAATTTTGTGCAGATTTTCACTTTGGGGAATATAGTAACCCTACCTTTATTGACTTTGCAACGGGTGCAAACAGCAGCCGTTTGGAACAGCTGCAAAACTGGGGAAGCTTCTTCCAGAAGAGGCAAGGAAGCCTTCCTCTTTGTTGTATTTTTGGAAAGCATTATACAACATACCTTTTAAAAAAAGAAAGCTTTGATTGAAGTGCTATTTCCATGGCTACACAAGAGATTCGTATTCTGTTTGATACGTGTGTGTGTGTGTGTGTGTGTGTGTGAGAGAGAGAGAGAGAGAGAGAGAGAGAGAGAGAGAGAGAGAGAGATTGTTCTGATGTAAACTGCTTGAAAGTTTGGGGAAAGCAGTATGCAGGTATTCAAATAAAGGGATAAAACGAAGGAATCGGAGGAGAGTGAGAGGCGAAGAGGCATTAAGTGGCAAATATTTTGTATAAGACATCCTTAGTGTCGCTAGATGCACTTTCAGACTCTACAGAATCAGCCCAGGGAGCAGTTTAAAGCACAAAAACAGAACACGGAGCAGTCTTAGCCAACTAATGGCACCTCATTGCAGGTGGCTGATGGACTCCGAAACAGGACAAAACATTTTAAAGATTGTTTTGTATTCTATAGCTTTATTTTATAGTTACCCAAACAATATTTTATGTTGTTGTACAGGGCTTTGATGTTGCTATGCCTTTGGTGGAAATGGATGGATGATTTTTTTAAAATAATAATGATAATAATAATTATTATTATTATTATTTTGCAACACAGCACTCAAGGTATTTTAATGATTGTCCTGAAAGAGATAATATTTCCAAGGAGGTGGCAATGGTCCCGTCCCTGTCCATCCGTCCCCATTTCTCCCCTGAAGATTTCTCACTTTCCCCATTTTAGTCTTGGGGGGGGGGGGGAGAAGAGTGATCAATATTGCCACTTGCCACTTTTCCACTCTGAATTTCCAGCTCCCTCTCTCCCACCGCCAGGCCTTCAAATTTTTTATCACTTCATTGTGACCAAGATACGCATCAGATTATTTTGATGGACATGTCATTAACCAACAAAACGCTTTCACCTACCCACACAGACGAGTCCCTTTGGTCCACCCCCTCCGCGTGAGAGAGACCAACATCTGATTTCTGTTCAGCATCTGATTTTTTTGCTGAATCAGCAAAATGTCCAGGAAAACGTGGACGTATGGTAAGTTAATTAATTTTTTTTAAAAAACGACCATCTTTAGGGGAGATGTTCCCAAATAAAGCTCAACAACCCCCCCCCAAAAAAAGGCTCAACAATTTTGTGCAGATTTTCACTTTGGGGAATATAGTAACCCTACCTTTATTGACTTTGCAACGGGTGCAAACAGCAGCCGTTTGGAACAGCTGCAAAACTGGGGAAGCTTCTTCCAGAAGAGGCAAGGAAGCCTTCCTCTTTGTTGTATTTTTGGAAAGCATTATACAACATACCTTTTAAAAAAGAAAGCTTTGATTGAAGTGCTATTTCCATGGCTACACAAGAGATTCGTATTCTGTTTGATACGTGTGTGTGTGTGTGTGTGTGTGTGTGTGAGAGAGAGAGAGAGAGAGAGAGAGAGAGAGAGAGAGAGAGAGAGAGAGAGAGAGAGAGAGATTGTTCTGATGTAAACTGCTTGGAAGTTTGGGGAAAGCAGTATGCAGGTATTCAAATAAAGGGATAAAACGAAGGAATCGGAGGAGAGTGAGAGGCGAAGAGGCATTAAGTGGCAAATATTTTGTATAAGACATCCTTAGTGTCGCTAGATGCACTTTCAGACTCTACAGAATCAGCCCAGGGAGCAGTTTAAAGCACAAAAACAGAACACGGAGCAGTCTTAGCCAACTAATGGCACCTCATTGCAGGTGGCTGATGGACTCCGAAACAGGACAAAACATTTTAAAGATTGTTTTGTATTCTATAGCTTTATTTTATAGTTACCCAAACAATATTTTATGTTGTTGTACAGGGCTTTGATGTTGCTATGCCTTTGGTGGAAATGGATGGATGATTTTTTTAAAATAATAATGATAATAATAATAATAATTATTATTATTATTATTTTGCAACACAGCACTCAAAGTATTTTAATGATTGTCCTGAAAGAGATAATATTTCCAAGGAGGTGGCAATGGTCCCGTCCCTGTCCATCCGTCCCCATTTCTCCCCTGAAGATTTCTCACTTTCCCCATTTTAGTCTTGGGGGGGGGGTGGAGAAGAGTGATCAATATTGCCACTTGCCACTTTTCCACTCTGAATTTCCAGCTCCCTCTCTCCTACCACCAGGCCTTCAAATCTTTTATCACTTCATTGTGACCAAGATACGCATCAGATTATTTTGATGGACATGTCATTAACCAACAAAACGCTTTCACCTCCCCACACGGGCGAGTCCCTTTGCTCCACCCCCTCCGCGTGAGAGAGACCAACATCTGATTTCTGTTCAGGGTGGGGGGCTAGGATGTAGCTGCAGCTTCCTTGGTGGGGGTGGGGCAGGTCAAGTGCAGTTTTCTAGCCTTGCCTGTCAGAGCTGCCAATCACCTTTAGTGCTGCCCAGCAACCACGTTGCCTAGTGACTGCCGATCTGGTTGCCAGGTTACGCAGAGAACTCCTTTCAGGGCTCTGATGGATAGACTTTTATAGTTAGGAAACCAGCACCCCCACCCCCACCCCCAACCACCACCCAATTCCCACCATCAACCCACTTAAAAGGTTATATTAACCCTGAATTATATTTTTCTGCATCCCTCGGCAAATATAGATGCCGCAGCTCAGAGGCAACTGGTAAGATGGAAAGCCATGCTGTGTGCCTCTTAGGGGTTCTGGGTGGGAAATATAGTGACATAATTCCACTTTCCTGAGAAACTTATTCATTCCACAACACCCCCCCCAATCACTCTGTGTGTGTGTGCTCATGTGCATGTGTGTACATGTATATAAAAAAGGTGAAGGTAAAGGACCCCTGGACAGTTAAGTCCAGTGAAATTCATAGAATCATAGAATCATGGAATCATAGAGTTGGAAGAGACCACAAGGGCCATCCAGTCCAACCCCCTGCCAAGCAGGAAACACCATCAAAGCATTCCTGACAGATGGCTCTCAAGCCTCTGCTTAAAGACCTCCAAAGAAGGAGACTCCACCACACTCCTTGGTAGCAAATTCCACTGCCTGACAGCTCTTACTGTCAGGAAGTTCTTCCTAATGTTTAGGTGGAATCTTCTTTCTTGTAGTTTGAATCCATTGCTCCGTGTCCGCTTCTCTGGAGCAGCAGAAAAGAACCTTTCTCCCTCCTCTATATGACATCCTTTTATATATTTGAACATGGCTATCACATCACCCCTTAACCTTCTCTTCTCCAGGCTAAACATACCCAGCTCCCTAAGCCGTTCCTCATAAGGCATCGTTTCCAGGCTTTTGAACATTTTGGTTGCCCTCCTCTGGACACGTTCCAGCTTGTCAGTATCCTTCTTGAACTATGGGGCAAGCCCAAGAGGCTCAGTGGTTTAGACCACAGAGCCACCCGCATCCCACTGTACGTGTATACGCAGAGCTCTCACCACAGACTGACCTCATTATGTGCATTTTCATAGACACATGAAAGGCGCCAAATCTATCTGCACATGAGCAAACACAGGTACACACACATGCCATTACCCAATATGAGCACCCACTAGAATAGTCATCAATGATCAATCTATCTCTAGATAAAATATAGGGTAGTCCTGATTTTGCTGTCAGGTGTGTATGGTATCTTTTGGAGGGCACAGCTCCAAAGCTGGCAACTGTGGATGGGATGACATTGGACTCGGAAGGTGCATAATCTGTCTCAGATTCTAAGATTCCCTATTTTTATAAAGAGTAAGGTTACCATAACTTCCGTCATAGAGCTTCAGTATGCTATGACAATGTAGTATTTGCACACTCAGAGGATGACCTTCAAACCATCCTAAATATCTTCGCAGAAGCTTACGAAAAGCTTGGCCTATTGCTCAACATCCCAAAAACCAAAGTGCTGCGCCAACAAACACAAAGCAGCCCCTCTGCAGCGCCACAAATCCAACTCAATGGTGTAACGTTGGAAAGTGTTGATCACTTCTCCTACCGGGGCAGTTATCTTTCCACAAGGGTCGACATTGATGCCGAAATCCAGCATCGCCTGAGCTCTGCGAGTGCAGCTTTCTCCCAATTAAAGTAAAGAGTATTTGAGGACTGGGACATTCACAGGGAAACCAAAATGCTTGTTTACAAAGCTATTGTACTACCAGCCTTACTGTATGCTTGTGAAGCATGGACAACTTATAAACACCATCTCCAACTCTTCAAAAGATTCCATCAATGGTATCTCCGGAAAATTTTACACATCACTTGGGAAGACAGGCGAACTAATGCCAGTGTACTGGAAGAAGCAAAGATCACCAGTGTCGAAGCAATGGTTCTTCAACATCAACTTTGTTGGACTGGTCATGTTGTTCGGACGCTTGATTATCATCTTCCAAAGCAACTACGCTATTCTGAACTTAAAATGGAAAGTGTAATGCTAGCGCTCAACAAAAGAAGTTTAAGGACTCTCTCAAGGTAGATCTTTAAAAAATGTAGTATAAACACTGACAACTGGGAAACACTGGCCTGCAAGCTCTCCAATTGGAGAACAACATTTACCAAAGGTGTCATGGACTTTCAAGAAGCACAAACTCAGGACGCAAGGGAGAAACGTGCTAAGAGGAAGGCATGCTTGGCAAATCCACACCATGATCAACTCCTGCCCGGAAACCCATGTCCCCACTGTGGAAAGATGTGTGGATCCAGAATTGGCCTCCACAGTCACTTAAGGACTCACCGTTAAGACCATGTTCATGGAAGACCATCTTACTCGGCTATGAGTGATCGCCATAGAAGAAGAATCTGCTTCAGATTCTAAGATTCCCCATTTTATAGATAGTATGTTTCTAGTCCTCACCATTCCAGGCAGGCTTCCTGGTGCTCAGTGAGAAACTGGGCTTTCTTCCCAAAGTTCCTCTATTCTGGCAAGGGCACAAAACAAAAAGACACACAGATGTGATAATCAATGTGCTTGATAGAGTTTGCATACCTGCCCTTATTCTGAAGTTATATCTGCATGGGAAGTCTTCCGCACTTGAACAAGCTGCCACATAAGCAGCCTGTTTTTTTTAACATTTATTCCCCATTCCTCTTGTTAACTTTGTTTTCATTCACTGTACCTGTGCATCTGTGTGCACGTACAATTCAACAGCATCTATCAAACATGAGTTCACTCTCTGCCTTTATCAAAATTGGCTACTCCCCTATGAAAGCTGTAACAATTCTCCCGGTTAGGATTTCCAGCAGAGCAGGAAAACACCAAGTCTGGTTTGCTCCTGTGTTTTTGACAGCATCTTGATATGCAAGAATTAGCAGGTGATGCTTTTTTGAGGCCTGGGGATAAACAGGAGCACTGATTAATGTCTGTAGACCCAGCTGCGATTAAAAGCACATAAACGAGAGAGTCAGTCGAAACTTGGCAACTCCACAGGGTCAACCAACCTTTTCCCTTTTTCTCTCTCTCCTTTTCTTACTGTCATTTCATGATAACTGAGAAGCAACTCAAAGCTACTTGTGGTTGCAGGCTGGTCTTAATCTGAGCCAGATTCCACTCCATCACTTCATTTGAGTCACACAGTCAGCTTGGAAACACAAAGAGCTCGCGAAGCACACACAGTCTTCCTTTAGCCGCCAAGTAACAACAGCCAATAGGGACCCAGGTGGCACTGTGGTTAAACCACTGAGCCTAGGGCTTGCTGATCAGAAGGTCGGCGGTTCGAATCCCTGTGACGGGGTGAGCTCCCGTTGCTTGGTCCCAGCTCCTGCCAACCTAGCAGTTCGAAAGCACGTCAAAATGCAAGTAGATAAATAGGAACCGCTACAGCGGGAAGGTAAACGGCGTTTCCATGTGCTGCTCTGGTTTGCCAGAAGCGGCTTTGTCATGCTGGCCACATGACCTGGAAGCTATACACCGGCTCCCTTGGCCAATAATGCGAGATGAGCGCGCAACCCCAGAGTCGGTCACGACTGGACCTAATGGTCAGGGGTCCCTTTACCTTTACCTTTACCAACAGCCAACTTCAGCTGCTTCTAAGCAAGTTGAAGCTTCCCTCTGCAGCGTGTCTTAACAAATGGACTGCAGGTCATAGGGTCATGCTCGGGCCAGGGAGCTTCTGTGGCAAAATACCCACTTTTTAAAATAAAGATTATTATTATTATTATTATTATTTTAAAAAATCAAAAGCAAAGACAAACAACAAAAGTTGCATAGTACATGAGCCGTGCAAAGGTTGCCTTTTCCAAACAAACAGGGAGCAGTTGATGTAGAGAAATAAAAGCAGCAAAACACAACATGAAAACCAAATTTCACCCAATCTCACCATTTGGTGGGGGAAGTGAGTTTTTGAATTTCATATATGAGGGTTTCATATTTCTGAATAGGATGCATCAGAAATGAAATGCTCTGGGTCTTCCCAGTGTGGTGTAGTGGTTAAGAGCAGTAGACTCGTAATCTGGGGAACCGGGTTCGCGTCTCCGCTCCTCCACATGCAGCTGCTGGGTGATTGGGCTAGTCACACTTCTCTGAAGTCTCTCAGCCTCACTCACCTCACAGAGTGTTTGTTGTGGGGGAGGAAGGGAAAGGAGAATGTCAGCCGCTTTGAGACTCCTTCGGGTAGTGATAAAGCAGGATATCAAATCCAAACTCCTCCTCCTCCTCCTCCTCCTCCTCCTCCTCCTCCTCCTCCTCCTCCTCCTCCCCTTCTTCTTCTTCTTCTTCTTCTTCTTCTTCTTCTTCTTCTTCTTCTTCTTCTTCTTCATACATTCTTGGTGAGTTATTTAATCTGCAACGGCCAGAGTTCACATCTTCTTGTACCACAGCAAAAGGTTCAGCTCCTGTAGTGTCTTCCATTTTTGAAAAATGTAATTTAATGAACCAGATATTGGTTGAAAATGGCTCCGAGCGTTTGAACCAGCGAAAACAAAATAAAAGGTAATTTGGAGAAACGTCTTGCATATCCTCCTCAGACCATTAGTGATCTGGAATTGGATGCTGTGAGAAGCAGAGAGGGATTGAACAGAATGGCTGATTCAATTACAGTGCATTTGGCTGGAGCAGATTGCTCTTCATTCTCAGATCATGTTTTTTTTATTTATTTAATGGAATGGGAAAGAAAACAAGCATGGAAGCAAATAAAAATCTCGGCGATGGGTTTCCTTTGTTGACCAAAGTGTGCCCACAGCATTACCACCGCCGGTCCCATTGCAATAACACACCAGTTCACTCTGCCTTCCCAGGGTGGGATCCTGTCTCTTACCTGTTTTCCTATCATATGCAGGGAGCCAGTGGGAATTCTGAGACTGCCCTGGTGCAGCCCCATTGTTGGGGTCGATGGCTTGGGTCTCTTATCCCAGGGTTGACAGACCACCCTGGCAAACCCTCCAGCATTTCTCCGATGAAAACAGGGGAAGCCCTAAGCAAAAGCGGGACATTCCGGGATCAAACCACCAACCGGGATTGGCTTCTGTAAATCCAAGACTGTCCCTGGAAAATAGGGACACTTGGAGGGTCTGTCCTGGCATCCGAGCAAGAGACTGAGCGGCTAAGAATGCCACTATTTGGACTACAGGTGTGCTCTAGCCAGTTTCACAAGGACCATGAATTCCAGACAGGGGCGGAGGAAGGGGGTGCGGTAGGTGCGGTCTGACCTGGGTGTCACCACTGAGGGGGGTGACAAAGTGCCAGGTAGCAATCCCTGCGGGGCCTGCAGCACGCCCGTGGCGGCTTGCGCGCACAGGCTCTGTGTTGCCCAAACATTCAGGGGCGTAGGAAGTGAGGGGCGGTGGGGGCGGGGCCTGGTCACATACCTAGGTCTGCCTGCCTGCCGCCTTTAGCTCACACCCCCCTTTCTTGTTCTGGCACTGGTGGCAGCTGGGTGGGTCACTGAGGTCAGGGGTACACTTTCAATTTTCAGTGTGGCACCCTGTGGGAAGCCAACATTCACCACCCTCTGCCTCTCGCCTTCTGTTCTGCCCAGTGGCGTAGCGTAGGTTGCCAGTGCCCAGGGCAGGATGGGAGGGAGGAAAACAGATGGAGTAGTTGTGCACATCCGATTCCGAATGGCGTCTGCATCACCCAGGAGATCATAGCAGCAGAGATAAGATAGGAAGAGTCGTTCCTTTGTCCGGAGAGGTCACTTCCTGGTTCGCATAGAGAAGCCATTTTCAACAGAGCCCAACAACGGAAACACACAGCTGTATTGAGGCAGCACTGGGTGTTGAAATTTTGTGCCCTGGACAATTTTGTGCCCAGGGCAATCACCCCTGTGGGGCTCCCCCACCACGCTATGCCACTGATTCTTTCCAACTCGCTACATAGTACGTAGTTGTGGAACCCTGCGGTGCCCCCCTAGGCTTGGTATCCATTGCAGTGGAACTGATTGCTCTACCCTAAATTGTCTTTGCTGCGGTGGGGCAGATTAAATGGTGAGAGGGTCACAGCTTGGCAAGGCTTGCAGGACTGCCAGGGAGTCACTGCCTTGCCCAATTGCAGCGGGTGGTACAATCAACGAGAAGGGGCAGGCCAGGCAGAGGAGAGACCATTTGCTGGATCAAGAGGCTCTGTGGACCAGAGACTGAAGTACAGTAGCTGGATCACTGCCTTTATGAACGTCAAAGGTCAAAGGTATTTCCTGGACCAAGAACTTCTCCTGTAAAGAACCAAACACACATGTACTTACCACAAATGCTATTTTCAAACTTAGCCTTTTTTTAAAATAAAAAAAAACACAATTCTGCAAAAGGTTCTCAAATTTATAACAAGGTTCTTCAAAAGATTCACCGTTCAGTACAAATCCTGAATCAAAGGCTCCCCACACAGTTTTCCATTCTTCAGTATGATCAAGTCAGTCTCCCACAGAGTAAGTGTCTGTTATCTGGCAGCGTTCTACCTGCCTGCCTGTTTAAACCACATATATTTTATATAGGCGAGGTGGGTCTTAAGCTATCTGTCTTTTCTTCATTCCCTCCCCCCCCTACTCTCTGACCGCCAGTTACCACCGCCAGTTGGTGGGAATAAGCAGAGGAACCAGTTCATCTCAACTGTGGTGAGTGAAAAATCTCTTCCCAGTTTCTCTGACCCGACACCAAGCACAAACCCTCAAATCCAGCTCCCAAGAAGATTGGTTGCCTCGTGAAAAGATGGAATTTCCATGGATTGTGGCGAAAAAACCCAAAAGAACCCAGCCAGCCTTCTGACGTGTGTTGATGCAGCAGCGAACATCGAGGCAGACCAAGCTGGCTCACCCATCTCACCCACCCAGGTCTCAGTAATTCACAACAGGTTACCCCCTTTAACCACAACCAGATTCTGTTTTTATTATGGGCTACACTAGCACCCGAAAAAAACAGCACCAAGTGGGGAAACTGACAGGCATGACAACCCAAATCTCATGCAGGAAATGGGGCAGTGGGCTTTAAATATCTGTGGCCCCATCCACCACCCAGCCCCAAACCTCCTTCTGCGCCAAACCTTGCTAATAGTAGCACCCGCTGAACCCCACTCTACAGACCCCACAGTTCATCATTCCTAAGGCCGCAAATGAACAGAAAATGCAAAATACTAGGGCTCCAATATGGGACGCGGGTGGTGCTGTGGGTTAAACCACAGAGCCTACCTAGGGCTTGCCGATCAGAAGGTCGGCAGTTCGAATCCCCGCACGACGGGGTGAGCTCCCGTTGCTCAGTCCCTGCTCCTGCCAACCTAGCGGTTCGAAAGCATGTCAAAGTGCAAGTAGTTAAATAGGGACCGCTACAGCGGGAAGGTAAATGGCGTTTCCATGTGCTGTTCTGGTTCACCAGAAGCGGCTTAGTCATGCTGGCCACATGACCTGGAAGCTGTATGCTGGCTCCCTCGGCTAATAACGCGAGACGAACGCCACAACCCCAGAGTTGGTCACGACTGGACCTAATGGTCAGGGGCCCCTTTACCTTTACCTTTCTAGGGCTCCAATAATGCAACAGCAATCCAAAATTCAGTGCTACAGTGCTTTTAAGTGGCCAGAGAACCACAGCCTTCAGTTCCCATCAAGAAATCAATAGTTCGTAATACAGTTGTGCTTGTATACATAAATAGCTTGCCTCACATGAAAGTGCTAAAGTAGTCAAAAACGAACCCCTCAATGGTAGGCATTGCATGAATTTCCAGAGGGCACAGTATACCCATAGCCCTTTCCCCAAATGTCAGGCGGCTCTCAACTCTTACGTATGTGTATCTCAACCAGCTCCCCAACACTCACACAGGGAAATTCTCTCAGCTAAGAGATTCTACCCTCTCGGACCCAGACTCTCACCAATCGAAATCCTCTCAACCTCTTTGGTGATTCCCCTTTGGGGTCAATGAACTGAGGGTGATCTGCTGTGTGCCTTGGAGTTGACCTATAGCCACCCCACCATGGAAGATGGATAGCACAGGATGGGGCATACCATACCATGAAAACCAGCCTGAAGGGTCTTAGAATGAAGGACATTGCCAGAAAGTTATAACCCCAGTTCGTCTGAGAACAGCTTCCTGTCCCCAACAAAGGGAGGTACCAGATGCTTCTGAATACATCTGCTCAGCTTGCAAAAGGCCATGGAGACTCCAGAGCCAGCTAGCCAGGTGAGCCATGCCATGAAGCTGTGTTACAAAGTCAACTTTGAAGATGGTTCGGAAACTTCAGCTTGTGTAGAATTCAGTGGCCAGGTCACTCACTGGAGCAAGACGGTTTGAGCATATTACACCGATCCTGGTTCAACTGCACTGGCTACCAATTTTTTCCAGGCCCAATTCAAAGTGCTGCTTTTGACCGATAAAGCCTTAAATGGCTCAGGACCGCAATACTTCAAGGACCGCCTCTTTCCATATGAACCTACCCAGACCCTGAGATCATCTTCCTTCATGTGCCTCCTCCTCGAGAGGTCTGAAGGATGGCAACACGAGAACGGGGCCTTCTCTGCAATGACTCCCCGTCTGTGGAATGCTCTCCCCAGGCAAGTTCGCCTGGCGCCTTCATTATACACCTTTAGATATTGGGGGGGAAAGTGTTCCATTTTAACCAGGCCTTTGGATAACCTGATTGACATCCTATACTCTTTTAAAATGTGGCTCTTTTGGGGGGGGTTATTATTGGGAATTATTTTTATTTTATATATTGTGATCTTTTTTGTGAACCGCCTTAAGACCTCTGGGTATAGGGCAGTTTAGAAATCCAATAAATAATAATAAAATAATAACATTTTACCGGAACAGAGCTATTCACATTCTATCTAAAGGAAACAGCTGGATTGTCCACCTGTCTTTCTGGAGGAAGAGGAACATATCTCTTAAATACCTGGTTGCAGCTTGTGCCCTTGTTCAACAAGAGAGCTTCTATCCTATTCTGTTCTTAGAATCCTGTAAAGCTTTGAACTTCAGCAAGATAAAGTAGCAATGAGTTCTACAGGACTAAATAGGTCAAGCAGGAATCTGGACAGGAAATCCAAGGCTTGGGAGAAGATGATTCCAGTGGAGTTTATTTATGTGTAGGGTTTCTTCGTTCCATTTGCTTCATTCAAGGAAGGTTGGAAGACACACTGTGTGTTCTTCTGGAGGTGGACTAAGTGGAAGAGGAAGAGAAAGGGAGAGGCAGAAAAGCACCTTCCAACCGTTGCAGAGACGAATCAACTTCCCCTCAACTACGCGTATTCTCAAGCAATAACAACGCCATCTGTATTATATACCCAAGAATACCCGTCATCGAAGGGAGCTAGTCAGCTGGGTCCTCTTCAGCAAAGTCGCACAACAGGAATTGTCTTGAAGGAGGCATCTTGGCCTGTTAAAAAAGAGACAGAAAAAGAAAAGGAGAGGCATCTTCCGTTGGCTAGTCTTAGCTCTGAGTAGACAAAGTGGCCTCTTGCTTAACTGGGCACAACTTTCTATCTCTGCTGCCTTAAAAATAATACAGTCATACACCGTTTCAGGTTACATCTTTTCAAGTTGCGTCCTGCAGCAAGCCAGAAGTACCGGAACGGTTACTTCCGGGTTTTGCCGCTCGCGCATGCACAGAAGTACTAAATTGCGTCGTGCGTGTGTGCAGACGCAGCGCTTCTGGATGTGAATGCTTTGAGTTGCAGACATGCCTCCGGGACGGATTACGCCCGCAACTCAAGGTTCCACTGTATAGTCAAATCTCAAGTTATCAAACGTAACCCGTTCCGGAAGCCCGTTTGGCTTCCGAAATGTTCGACAACCCAGGCGCAGCTTCTGATTGGTTGCAGGAGCTTCCTGCACTCAAGCGGAAGCCACGTCAGACATTCGACTTCTGGGTTTTTGGCGGTCGGGAGCCAAAACAAACGGAGGCGTTTGGGAACCAAGGTTTGACTGTAATGATAATAATACTAGGCCCCCCCATATTCAGTGCTTTCTTTCAAGAAAAATAGGTGCCGGAACTCACCATGAAATTGTTACAATAAATTGCCGGGTGACTTGGGGCAGCCCTGGCAGATGCTGGTTTGACAACAGTCACATTAACTGCCCACAGAGGTGTAATAAAAACTATGGCAAGCGGTCTCCCGGCCTAGCTGGTTTGGGGATCGCCCCTGGTTCTGGTGCAGGTCAAATAAATGCACCCCCCTCATTCTCTTAGATTCAGGCAGATGGCTAGGGCAGCTCGGAAGGGTCCCTGTGTAGGCAGAGACCTGGCTGGAAAGGTTAAAACTTGCCTCCACTACACAGGAAACAGATTGAAGAAAAGGAAATACAAATTGGCCCTGCCCCATAGCTTGACCAATTATGGCTAGGAGCTAAGTGGAAATCACAGAGCCAAAAAGAAGTGTAGACTTCTGCACACTGGCCAGCTTCCATATTGACTTGAAAAGCTTGTTTTGGGCTTCTCAGAAGTATATCAAGGTAAGAAGCGGGCAGGGGGAGCGCCGGCCCACAATGGCACCTGCCTAAGAGGTGCCGGAACTGTACTCTGCTGTCCTCCAGCTGAAAAAAGCACTACTCCCCATATTGCAGATGGGGGCCTGAGACTGAGAGAGTGTGGCTTGCTGAGGGCCACACCAGGCAGAAGCGAATTTAGAGGAGCACAACCTGTTCAACTGCACTGGGCACGGAGCCCTCGGGGTGCTGGGGTTCAGGTCAAAGTTGCTGAGCTTTTTTAGGGGGGAAGTCCCTTTGGGGGCGGGGTTCAGGTAAAGGGGAAGATCGCTAATAAAACCATCTGCCTCACAGCGAAACCTCGACCAGTTGGACACCCCTGCTGTATAGGATGCTGCAAGTATTATTTAGAATGCATCATGAGAGGCAAGGGGCACCAGATTTTGGTGTCAGACAGCGCACTGCTGAAATTTGAGACCCCAAGCTCTGACACTGCACCAGGTGCTTCCCGAGTCACAGTTGCTTTGCCCCTGTGTTGCATTTCCGAGCACAATTCAAAGTGTTGGTGCTGAGCTTTAAAGCCCTCAACGGCCTCGGTCCAGTACACCCAAAGGAGCATCTCCACCCCCATCGTTCTGCCCGGACACTGGGGTCCAGTGCCGAGGGCCTTCTGGTGGTTCCCTCGCTGCGAGAAGCCTAGTTGCAGGGAACCAGGCGGAGGGCCTTCTCGGTAGTGGCACCCGCCCTGTGGAACGCCCTCCCACCAGATGTCAAAGAGAAAAACAACTACCAGACTTTTAGAAGACATCTGAAGGCAGCCCTGTTTAGGGAAGCTTTTAATGTTTAATAGATTATTGCATTTTAATGTTCTGTTCTGTTGGAAGCCACCCAGAGTGGCTGGGGAAACCCAGCCAGATGGGCGGAGTATAAATAAATTATTATTATTATTATTATTATTATTATTAGAATAATTTATTATTGGCCAAGTACATTTTACAACATACAGTACTTGGAATTTGTTTCGGCTACATTGCAATGTAAACATACACACACAAATAAGCAAAGAAACCCACCCATAATTGACCTCCCCTTCATCTAAAGGTAAAGGTAAAAGGACCCCTGACCATTAGGTCCAGTTGTGACCGACTCTGGGGTTGCGCGCTCATCTCGCATTATTGGCCGAGGGAGCCGGCGTATAGCTTCCAGGTCATGTGGCCAGCATGACAAAGCCGCTTCTGGCAAACCAGAGCAGCACATGGAAATGCCGTTTACCTTCCCGCTGTAGCGGTTCCTATTTATCTACTTGCATTTTGACGTGCTTTCGAACTGCTAGGTTGGCAGGAGCTGGGACCGAGCAACGGGAGCTCACCCCATCACAGGGATTCGAACTGCCGACCTTCTGATCAGCAAGTCCTAGGCCCAGTGGTTTAATCACAGCGCCACCTGGGTCCCTATCCCCTTCATCTACACATCTACAAATTTAACAATTTAATGGCACAAGGGGAAAAACTGTTCCTGTGCCTGGCCGATTTTGTATATGAAGACCTGTAGTGACTTCCAGATGGGAGTAAATCTAGCAGATGATGACAGGGATGTAAAGGATCTGCTGCAATTCTATTATTATTATTATTATTATTATTATTATTATTATTATTATTGCACCGATGTACCAAGGAGTAAGTCTCACTCATTTCAGTGGGACGTACTCTCAACTGTGAGTGCACAGGGTCGCAGCATTATGAGATAACTACATGTTCAGCCACAGGCCAAGGGTTGGGACCCATGTTCCTACCAAGTGGCAAGGGAGGTTTAACATGCGTGTAGATGAAAGAGGCTTAGTCCTTTCTCCACTCATTGCAACCACTTGCACCTTGTCCCTTTCCCTTACTCAGAAGTCGCTGGTTATGGATGAGTCTGCAAGCGAAAAGCCGCAGGTGGGGGCAGATCCTCCTGCTAGTGGCTTCTCCACAACAACTGGTCCTCTCTCTCCACTGATGTACAGCTGCTGAATCGAGACCTGAATCTCCAGACCTAATGTGTATTCCTAGCATTAGCCTAGTTGTTGAAAAATGCTCTGAGGACAGCTAGACTGGTGACTGGGAGTGGCCTCCGAGACCATATAACACCAGTCCTGAAAGACATTGGCTCCCAGGTATATTTCCGAGCACAGGCCCAGTATACCTGAAGGAGCGTCTCCACCCCCATCATTCAGCCCGGATACTGAGGTCCATCTCCAAGGGCCTTCTGGTGGTTCCTTCACTGCGAGAAGTGAGGTTACAGGGAACCAGGCAGAGGGCCTTCTTTGTAGTGGCACCCACCCTGTGGAACGCCCTCCCATCAGACGTCAAAGAAATAAACAACTATGTGACATTTAGAAGACATCTGAAGGCAGCCCTGTTTAGGGAAGTTTTTAATGTTTGATGTTTTATCGTGTTTTTAATATTCTTTTGGGAGCCGCCCAGAGTGGCTGGGAATAAATTATTATTATTATTATTATTATTATTATTATTATTAAAGGTGCTAATAATGGCACCTGCCTGCTGTGTAGGTAATATTAGCATGTTGATATGAGCTGCCCAGTGTGGCTGGGGAAACCCAGCCAGATAGGCGGGGTATAAAGAATAAATTATTATTCTTATAATTATTACTATTATTATTATTATCCACACTTCAGCTTGCCCTGTGCCTAGAAAGTGCGGGTTTTGCCTTTGCCCAGCTGCTTCCCCCCAGAAAACACACTCTTTAGTGCTAAATAGGAACAAGCATCAATCTGGAGAAAACACAATTGATGTCTGCTCTGATTCAGTGATAAACATTGGGTTTCCCCTGCAGAAAGTGTTGGGGCAAAGTGGATGTGTGAACGAGCCTGTCTTTCCTTCTTAATTCCCATTTATAGCTATATATAACAGTTGAAAAGAAGAACGCTTAATTCTAGTTTTATCAACTGCCCATTCATCCCTTGGTTTTTCCATCCATTTGGGCTCAATGGACAGACACACACATTTTCGTTGACTTTGGGGTGTGAAGCTGGAGTATCTGGCACATTTATTTATTATCCCACTGGATGGCTCAGTTGGTTAGACTGTGGTTCTGATAATACCAAGTTTGCAGGTTCGATCTCCATACGGGACAACTGCATATTCCTCCACTGCAGGGGGTTGGACTAGATGATCTGCAGGGTCCCTGCCAACTCTATGATTCTATTTATTGCATTCATATTCTCTCAAGCCACCTAACACAGTTTACAATTAAAAACAACAGCATAAACAATTGCTACAGCAATATTCTCAGACCAGCTTTCTGAGCTGATTGCGCAAGCTCCTTGCCCTGGGCTTCCTTGATTTCCAACATCTAGTCTGTTGGAAGTTAGGGCTCATCCACACAGACCACACAGACAACTCCACGCTTTCCTGGTTGGTGTCTGAGTGCCCCTTTTTTGCCTCGTTGCTTTGCTGGGAAATCCTGCTCTTAAATGCTAAATCAGAACAATTTGCAATTGCGGTTTTCTGTGGATTGCTGTTTGCTCCGATTCACTGGTAAAGAGTGGAATTTTGTAGGGAAAGTGAGGTGCCTGAAACTAAACCAAAACCAAAAACCAAAACACACACACACATGTGCTTGGACAGGGAATTTTAAAGCACAGACCTGTGCCTAGATTGCTTGCTTCCTCCCCACCCACCCCCGGCGCAATTGTCCCATTCATGATGCAGCCCTATACCCACTTAAATGGGAGTACAGTAATCCAAATTGAAATCATTGAAACTAATTTCTGAGTAGGGCTATGTATAGGATTGCACTATTGCCAGTTTCCCAGGTATGAAAAGAAACACCTGCCCACCCCTTCTGCCTCCCCTTCCTCCTTCTTGGCTTTTTAGCAGATCATAGAGATAGAACTACTCTGAAACATATTTATTCAGGGCAAGAGGAATGGGGCGGATAGTAACATTTGTACAGTACCCGTCACACAACCCCCCACAAATGACAAAAGTGGCTCTCATTAAAAAGTTGTGGTGTAATATTATTTTCTCTCAGCATGTTCTCCTCATTTTTGCTCAGATCTCCAAAACCTATAGTGGCTCTTTGCATAGCTGCCAAGTTTTCCCTTTTCTCGCGAGGAAGCCTATTCAGCATAATGGAAAATCCCTGAAAAAAAGGGATAACTTGGCAGCTATGTCTTTGACCCATTTCTTTGCCCAGGTGCAGGAGGCAAGTCTCATACACACACACACACACACACACACACACACACACACACACACACACGGGGACCCAGGTGGCGCTGTGGGTTAAACCACTGAGCCTAGGGCTTGCTGATCAGAAGGTCAGGAGTTCGAATCCCTGTGACGGGGTGAGCTCCCGTTGCTTGGTCCCAGCTCCTGCCAACCTAGTAGTTCGAAAGCACGTCAAAATGCAAGTAGATAAATAGGAACCGCCACAGCGGGAAGGTAAACAGTGTTTCCATGTGCTGCTCTGGTTTGCCAGAAGCGGCTTTGTCATGCTGGCCACATGACCTGGAAGCTATACGCTGGCTCCCTCGGCCAATAATGCGAGATGAGCGCGCAACCCCAGAGTCGGTCATGACTGGACCTAATGGTCAGGGGTCCCTTTACCTTTATATACACACACATCTAGACTAGGGTTCCCACTATGACATGAGACAGTCAGGGCCTTCCGCAGCCAACACTGAGCATCATCCTATACCCGGGCTTCTTTACTGACAGCCTGATCCTACTAGAGCAAGGAATCGGACACAAGGACTGCAAGAATGCCAGCACAACTTCATATCATGCCAACTTGGAGATTTGCTGGTGAAAGAGCACAATCTGACATTACTTGGGCTGGTATAACAGCCTCCCAATATGGTCCTAATTTAGCACAGAAAAGTTAGAGAAGAGAGGGTGGAGGGTGGGAGGAAGACTGGGGCAAGAGATGGCTCACGCTCCAACCCAAGTGGCATTTCTGTCACATTTGACCCAAAGACACTGGATTCTTATCTCATTATACAGTACATGATAAAGCTGGAAGGAATTCTCACCCCTTGCTTTTTCCTGAGGACCATTTGTAGTCGTTAAGGGTCATCAACAGCTATCAGTCTGTCAATCACCCACTCCCTCCACCCTTCTGAGTAATACCTCCCCCCCCCACCATCTGACTATATATAAGTGTCCGGGGACTTCTGATTCAGTGTATCTAAAGAAGTGTGCATGCACACGAAAGCTCATACCTATGACAAACTTAGGTGCTGCTGGAAGGATTTTTTTTATTTTGTTTCGACTATGTCAGACCAACACGGCTACCTACCTGTAACTAGGAATTCCTTACACTGTGCTTTCAACTGACGGGCATCAGAGCAAACCAGCCTAGCCTTCAGTTGACTCATTAAGAGATGCCAGAAAGGCAAGAATCCCTGTGAACCTCCTGAATACTGCAGGTGGCTGTGCAAGGCTGCCCAGGATCAGAGACAACCTGGTAATGTCACCTGGGCTTGGAGACATGCAGGCCAAGGCTCAAAGGAAAAAGCAGGAGCACTTGGAGGCGGGAAGAAGAAATAGCACGAGGTTTGCTTTTCTCAGCCCCCTCAGTGTTCGGTGCATAGTACAGAGACAATGGTTTGTTCGGTGCTAGACAATGGTTTGGACTTAAGGAAGCACCCCCACTGAGTCTCCCTTGTGTGACCTATCCCACACTTTTAAGATCTAGTGGCCTAACAAAGGCAGTCGCTAGCCAAACACAGGACACCAGTTACAGAACAACAGCTTTCCAGAGTATGTACAGAACTGTATGGTAAACCAGTAATTTGGAGGAGAGAATTTTACGACTCCCTCTACTTCACCAGATTTCTGATCATGGATGCAGATATGTAGCAAAATGCCCCTCGGCACAATGTTACAGGCTTAAAATTACTATGTGTGCCATATGTTCACCTCTCAGCTGGTAAATGCCCACTATTTCTATCACTTCTATAGATGAAGAGATGAAGGCAAAATAAGTGTTTGGAACCCAGATCTCCGAGAAATGATTGTATCATTCAGGCCATCTCTCTTTTCTTGGATGGCAAGGAAAAGGGAATTGTGGGGAGGAAGGAAGATGTCTATGTTTTATGGGGAGTGGGAAAAGCTTGGGAATAAGGACTGATGTGTTTTGTGGCTTCTCCAAAGGTAAATAGTTTCCTCTTGTAGTTTATTCCCCTCCCCTCACCCCATATACTTCAGCCCACCTACTGTACTTCCCAAACCTCTGTTGCCAGGCACCCTGAAAGCAGAACCCTCATAATATTCTGCTTGTTGGCTGAAGTTTCCTTAGGTTGTTGAAGCAGCGATCTGTGTTGGCCCAAGAGCTTTTGCTTCCTGGTAAAGGTAAAGGGACCCCTGACCATTAGGTCCAGTCGTGACCGACTCTGGGGTTGCAGCACCCATCTTGCGTTATTTGCCGAGGGAGCCAGTGTACAGCTTCCAGGTCATGTGGCCAGCATGACTAAGCCGCTTCTGGCAAACCAGAGCAGCACACGGAAATGCCGTTTACCTTCCTGCCAGAGCGGTACCTATTTATCTACTTACACTTTGACGTGCTTTCGAACTGCTAGGTTGGCAGGAGCTGCGACTGAGCAACGGGAGCTCACCCCGTCACGGGGATTCGAACCGCCGACCTTCTGATCGGCAAGCCCTAGGCTCAGTGGTTTAACCCACAGCATCACCCACGTCCCTGTACTGGACCCCAAATGGTGCCTCCCTGCTGGGGCCAACACTTTTTAAAAGTCTTGCTACAACTTTCAGACTCAAGCCTCCAGCTTCCCCACCCTGATGTGGGTTGCTTCACTCTGATGCATGGCAGAGTCAGCCCTAGCAATACTGGACCATGATAAATTCAGGCCAAGCTATTTCCTACTCTGCTGCATGCTTGTTACACAGCACTCAAGTGCTGCTGAATTCCAGCACCAAGGCCAGCTCCCATCTGCCCACCCCGCTTTGAAAACCAAACCAAACCCCACAGGAATAATTGCTGAGAGCCTGGTTGAAAGGCTAGAGGCTCTGGCAATGATGGACGACCCCAGATCACACCTCTAACATCCAGTCTGTTGTGCTGGTATCTGAAGAGGGCCATTTGCACCAGGCAACATGAGATGCAATCCAGGGGGAATTGGAGATACTGGAACCATCTGGCAACTGGGTTCGCTCAGCCTTGGATCCACATAGCCCCAGGCGGAAGGGTAAGCTTTAGTTAACTTCTCTCTCCCTCTCCCTCTCCCTCCTCCCCACATGCACACTGACTGCCGATCAGAAAGAAGGCATGTTTTTGCTCTGGTGATAGGAAATGGAAGGTGAAAGGTTTGGATGGAGGGAGCCAGGCCAGCTCTTTCTGCCTTTTATCATATGGCCTCCCTGTCCCCTTAAGGCTTTAATAAGGGCTTTTCTTTAAGTGACTTAAGATGCAACTTTGAATGCAAACATTTCTGAAGATCAATATCTTCCCAAGACAAATCAAGCCATCTCTAGCGCTGGATTTTCAGAAGAGTATTTGTTGTTATTCAGTTTTTCTTTAGTAGTCTCACCCCCCCCACCCCACCCCCAAAATCCAGAGATTCCATTGGGAAACTGTATGGATAAGTAGATTTAGGAAGAGTGCGTTTTAAAAATAAAAATAAATAGAACATTCAAAAAGGTTAAGTTCACAAAGGAGTATGAAACAAATCAATTCTTTTAAAAAACAAAAACAAAACAACACTGCTGTCATTTTTAATGTTTTTTGTCTGGCCTTTTGGCCCAACAGAAGCCTCCAGGGTCGTTCTTTAGATAGAGAAATGCAGGAGGTAGTGAAAAATAAAATAAAATCCAAAAAACATTAAGAACCTCATATCAAGATATTGGAAATGTTGGGAATACCTTTAAACCTTTCTTAAAGATGGAAAGAACAGTACATAATTGCTTCCTAATTAAATTCATACAAAAATGCATACATATATACCTCCCATAATTTCATGGTTGTGAAGCAGGTTACAGAAATGACATTTCAATCCCTCTCCTCCTTCTCACGATGCCCAGTAAAGAGTGTCAGTTGGGAAAGCTGGTGGAGGAAATATTAACTCCCCCCCCGGGGGGGGGCTAAGAAAGTCAGGTGGGGGGAATTAATAAAGCGGCAGCACAACATCACACCACACACACACGGGATAGGATTTAGCCATGGGAACAGAGGGAAATACGAAGGTGTTTTTTAAAAAAATAATTGAAGCGGGGGTGTGGGGGGGGTGGGAGTTCAGAGCAGTCCTCTCCCCTTGCCACACCTTAGCAATAATGCCATCTTCCCGGAGAAGCCAAAATACACCAGGAGACCTGTCCAGTCTGGAACACGCAAGAGCAGAAAAGGGGGGGGGGAGAGAGAAATCGGGGTTGCCTTGAAATCTGGAGGCAGAGATAGAAACCGAGAAAGAGACAAGACGGACAGATAAGCCCCCGACTCACCCTTGTGGGTCTTCCCCCCGTTTCCTTTTTTTTTGGGGGGGGGGCTCTCCAATACTGATGGAGCTTCGCAAAGGTTGCCTCAGCCTCTTCCACCCTCTTCTCTTCTCCGCGGTCCATTCCCAGTTGAGGAAAGCCCTGGATTTCTGATGGAATCCCATCCTGGTGTGTGCATGGAGATTACGCCCTCCTCCCTCTCTGCCTCTCTCCTTCCCTCCCACCTTCTCCTCCTCCCTCCTCTCTCTCTCTACGATCCCTGCCGATGCCTCCCTCTTTCCCACCCTCCCTCGCCCAGAAACCTCCATGTTTCTGGGAGGGGAGGGGAAGGGGGGGAAAAACACACCACCCATCCTATACCCTGCCTGGCTCCCGACCCCACATCCCGGAGTACAAAAATGGGGGAGCGAAAAAACAGCCCTCCTGCGCCTTGATGGAGGCGCGCACAGAGAGGCGCAGCCCTGGCCTAGAGCGCAAAGAGCCTGAGAACCACCCCACCCCACCCCACATCTTAAAATGCAATCTACCTTGGCAGACATGGGGGTGGGGAAGGAACGCACCCCATGGAAACAGGGAGTGTGACCCCCTTGCCAAAAGCGACGTCCAGCCCAGAAAAGGGCTGGGCTCAGCTGCCATCCAGCCTGGCGCCACTTTCCCAGGAACCCAAATGCCCCGGGGTGGGGGAGAGTGGAGATGTCAGGAGGGATGGAAACTTAGCTGGGCACGTGGGTGCCCCCCCCCCGCTCTCTGAATTTGGAGTGGGCTGAGGCAGCGTTGGCAGCTTCTGGCAGGCAATTCAGGGGGGATGCAAACATTTTCTTTTAAAAAACGGGTTTCTTTGCAGGAGGGGGGCGGAGGTAGAAGTATGTTTTCCTTCTCACTTCTGACTGGGATGCGGCAGGGAGGCGGGTGGGCCCTGCAAAGGGGGGGGGCATGTGCCAACTGAAGAGGATGCAATTGAGTTGTGTACTGGGCTTGCCTTGACGTGAGGCACCAGTAAGAGCTGCTGAGTTGGGGCAGGGCAAACAGACCGGGCCCATCACATGGGCACCCCCCCCACACACACACACAACCAGCCGCCAAAGGAAGCTCTTCTGAACAAGCTTCATAGAAACCAGCTTGAGGTGCAGAGAAGCAGGAGCAGAGTCACTCAGAGGATCAGGAACGTGGCCAAGCTGGAAGAAAACCCACCAAAAAATGTGACATTTGGCAACCTTCTTCAATTTTTTAAAAATTCCTTCAGTAGCACCAACTAAGTTTTTATTTTGGTATGAGCTTTCGTGTGCGTGCACACTTCTTCAGATACACTTGAAACAGAAGTCAGACCCTAATGAATATACAGAGGTGGGGGTGGGTGGGAATGGGTGATGGGCTGATGGGAGTGGTAAACCTGTAGATGGCTGTTAACGACTGCTGGTGACTGCAATTGGTCCTGCGAGGAAAAAGCAAGGGCTGAGGCGCTAAAGAAAGCTTGATCATGCATAATGAGATAAGAATCCAATGTCTTTGTTCATCCCAGGTGGCTCCATTTTGTCACTCAGTTATTGAACATGAATTTTTATTCTGGAAGATGGAATGGTTTACACTTCCTGGACTCTGTTTTCCATTTCTCCACTTTGGCAGGTAAGCAAAACATCTCAAAAGCTGTCAGCTACCCGGTACTATATACCCTGTTTCCCCTATTTTAAGACGTAGTCATAAAATAAGCCATAGCAGGATTTTTAAGCATTCAAGGAATATAAGCCATACCCCGAAAATAAGACATAGTGATAGGCGCAGCAGCAATGCCGGCTGCGGCAGGAGGAGGGGAAAAAAATAAGACACCCCCTGAAAATAAGCCATAATGTGTGTGTATTTTTAGGAAAAATAAATATAAGACGGTGTCTTATTTTCAGAGAAACATAGTTGTTTTAATGTTGAAAGTCAAGAGATGTCAGCCATCTAAATAACTCATATTTTAAAGTTAAAACCTCCCATGTCAAATGTCACCTTTTTAAAAGTCTCAATACTGTAGTGGCATATTAGGTCCTGGCCAATTTTCAGATCTTTGCAGCTGCTCACTTCAGCTCCAGTGGAGAACCAGGCCCTATAGGGCAGGCCAAGATGTCAACCCCACTCTAATCAGCCTATGGGGAAGGTTCCCTGAACAAGCCCTATTGGGACTAAAGTTGTGCAAGAACTTGGGCCCTGTTCATTTCAGGGTGCCGTGTGTATTCTGTCCCCCAGCGGCAGGTATAGATCTGTCTGCTTTGTCTTCTGTTGCCCTTAAGGTTGCCCATACCAACTTTACACTTAGCCTCCTAGGAGGACCTACAATCAATATCCCACCATACTTTGCCTTTCAGCAGTTAGATAGTCTTGCCTCCTCACCCATTGCTTGCCAGCTTTCCCCAAACAGAGCACGTTGCAGGCAAGCCACTCCCATTGATTGCACTTAGATCAACGGTGAACATGCACGTTCCACATGCCCAAAGATGTTTGCAGCTAGCCAACACATTTGCTTCACTGCACTCTGCCAGCTGGGATTTTGCTATTTCGCATGCCCAAAACTCTGGTTGGTTGGTTAATGAATCTGAAAATAACAGAGGGAGAGAAGGAGGCAGGAAGGAGACTGGACATCTCTTCAGAGGAAAAGAGTCCCTTCACGTTACAAGATTTTCTTCTTCTTCATGGATGCAGGAACAAAACAGCTGTGAGATCCCTTTTTTACACCAACACCCACCCACAAGTGAGATGATCATCCTACAATTGTCCATGGGTCAACACAGAATCAGGGCCCAGTCCACAAAGGGGAGCTAAGCAACTACCTTGAGGTGCAAAATTACAGGACTGTGTAAAAGCCATTGCTGGTACTTCTGGGAGAGATGCAGTTTTGGAGAGGCAGCTTGTACAATTATACAACTTTCCAACGACATCTGATGGCAACCCTGTATCAGGAAGTTGTAAAGGTTTGACGTCTGCTAAGTTAAAAAAAAAAGTAAATAATTGTTGGAAGCTGTTCAGAGTGGCTGGGGCAACCCAGTCAGACAGGCAGGATATAAGGAATAAGTTGTTGTCACCATCAACAACTGGGCAATGCTCTCTTGTCTTCTAGGGGACACAAGCAAGACCCATCAGTTGTCCACCCGGGGAGTATAGACTCAATCCATGCAATGATAAAAGGAAGGATGGGAAGGAGAGAAGTAGCAGTCATTAGAAATGAAATAGGCCATTTAATGGCCTATTTAATGTCTTATTGTTATGCTGCCCAGTGTATGATAAGATACAGGGACATTGTTGAAGTTCACCAAGAGTAGCAAAATAATAATAATAATAATAATAATAATAATAATAATAGAAAAAGAAAGAAAGAAAGAAAGAAAGAAAGAAAGAAAGAAAGAAAGAAAGAAACAAACCTGGGGCTCACCATGTTGCAGGTAAAAACCTGTAGGTGTTTAGCGCGCACACACACACACACACACACACACGAAGTGAAATAGGCACATACATGATCTTCCTGGATGATGTTGCACTGCAAACAGATGCAAGATTTTGCTGCATTCTTTCACACCCACATATGAGGAATGCCATGTGTGGAGTGGCCCCATGCCTAGGGCACAATAACACACTACCAGGCACAAATAAATGCTCAGAGAGAGATACATGCAAACATTTCTCTTCCCCTTACCCCTCTCTCTGCAGAAATGCACACATCGCCATTAGAGACAGTAATGCATTTGTTCTCATGCCACCCACATGCCCGAGCCCTGACATCCCAGGATGCTCTAATCTGAAGGGGGTCGTTTTCTTTGCTTGTCTTGCTGGGCCATGCTCGCCCTCCCCCACCCACTCCATGCCTCTGAGCACCACCCCCACCCAAAATAATCGGACCGGGCATTTGCAGGCAGCAACCCACCCTGCCTGCCTCCACCTAAGATGATGGACTGGCTTGTAAAAGGAGAGCCCCTGGGGAGGCAGTGATTGAATCATGGTCTCCCCGGGTGATCCATCTCATGGACCCACTCTCAGCTAATGGGAGATTAATGGGGGGAAATGTCTGCCCGGAGGGTGCTCTGAAATATTTATCGAGATTGTGTGGATAAGGTGGAGCACCTGCACCTTATCAGAGGGCTGACAAGACTGGTTCCTCTGCTGACAAGACTGGTTCCTCTCTATGACAACCAGGGAGGGGCAAAGGTCATGCTAGGGAGAAAGAAAGAGCTGGTAGGAGAAGGTTTGGAAAGGTAACAAAACTGGGTGTGCTACAGTTCTCCCAAGGACTGGGGGGGAATTAGAAGACTCGCCTCTCTCTATCACAGGGCAGAGCACTGAACTTCCCTGATTCTGAGAGCAAGTATCTCCCCAAAGAGGAAGCCCTCCACCTCATGATCAGGATTTTGGCAGGGGGACAAAATGTTGTTAATGTCTTCCTTCCTACACCAGTGGAGTTTCTAAAAGTCAAGAGCAGGCACCCCCAAACTGCGGCCCTCCAGATGTTTTGGCCTACAACTCCCATGATCCCTAGCTAACAGGACCAATGGTCAGGGATGATGGGAATTGTAGTCCAAAACATCTGGAGGGCCAAAGTTTGGGGATGCCTGGTCAAGAGAGAAGATCTGAGTGTTCCTTCCCAGCTGGACATAACCCCTCTCTGACTATAACTGAAGCAGGATCTCCTGGCTGAGATCAGAACACACAGAACTCTTAAACTGGCTACACTGAACAAAAAAAATGAACAAGGGATTAAGAGTGGCGTGCGAAAGGGCTCCGGAGGGGGGCTGCTTTAAATGGTGGCCGCTCAAGAGGGGTGCTCAGCCAACCGTGGCTCCTGTGTCTTGCGAGCGGCAGGGGCTGGGGGCAGCGGCTGCGGAGGGACGATGAGTGGTGCACGAAAGGGCTCCAGAGAGGGGCTGGCACCCCTGGCGGCAAGAAGCCAGGAGGAGGGAGGGAGGCGGAGGAGGAGGCGCCACCGTGTAAGAGAGAGGGAGGGAGAGGGAAAGAACATGCGTGTTGGTGATCCACACGGCGATTTCTGGACCATCCGTGGGCCAGATTTAGAAGGCAATTGGGCCTGATCTGGCCCGCGGGCCTTAGTTTGCCGACCCATGAGTCAGTCCATATAACTAAATAATGCGTCATCATGAGCAGATCATTTATAGGTGCTGCTGGCATGCTAGCCTGAGCTGTGCAAAAACACTCCTGGCTACCACCAAAACCTGGGCAGTCCACTTCTGGGATGACATCCAAAATGTGAGCCTGAGTTTTCATGAGGAATGGCACCCTTTCCGAAACAAATGGAATTCCCTGATCTGCTCTTTGACTGACCAGGTGGACCAATATCTTATCAGGGTTAAGCTTCTGTATGTTCAGTCTCATCTGGTCCAGGCACTGGTTCAGAACTTGAGCAGCTTCCTTGGATTTAGATGGAAAGGAGAGTGAGGGACATCAGCCTATTGGTGACACCAAACCTCCGATGAACACCCTCCAGCAGTTCCATTTAGGAGTTAGATGACATGGGGGGACAAGGTGGAACCCTGAGGGACACCATAGGCCCAAGGCCAAGATGTCAAAGAAGGGTCTCCTAGCACAGCCTTCTGAAACCAGTACTCCAAAAATGACCAGAAGCATCATAAATCAATGCCTTCAAGTTCTATCCCAGCCAGTCAGCCCAGAAAGGTACCATGGCACCAAAAGCTACAGAGAGGTCCAGTACAACTAACAGGGATACATACACCCCCCGCAGATCCTAGTACAGTGGTACCTCTACTTACGAATAACTCTACTTACAAATGTTTCTACTTACGATTGGAGCTCCGTCCGCCAACTTGGATGCAGTTTAGATAGGATTTTTTCAACTTACGAATTTTTAGATAGGGTTGCTTCTACTTACGAATTTTTTCTCCCAATGCATTCCTATGGGATTTGACTTACAAATTTATTCGACTTACGAATGTGTGTTCGGAACGCATTAAATTCATAAGTAGAGGTACCACTGTATAGATCTCCTATCAGGTGACCAAATCTGTTACCATCCAGTAACTAAGTCCCAAACCGATTGAAATTAATTTTGATAATCTGCTTAATCCAGAATCACTTCAAATTGAGATGGCACCATATTCCCAAAAACTTTTTGCTTGAAGTTGTTGAGCCTTTTTGTGAGAACATTTCCTTAAAAGATCTAAGTTGTTGGCATTTTTATATTTTTTTACATTGATTAAATATATATATATATATTAAGCTCCTTGCATACAGGTTTCCCCAGACCTTTTTTTTTGCTGATTTGTCAAAAATCCAACTGGACGCCATTTTCCTGCCCAATTCCCGAACTTGTCTGAGGAAACCTGGACGTGTGGCAGCCCTGCTATATGTTGAAGCATCTTGCCCAAGAATGGAATATTGGAGGCCCGCTAGACATTATCCAATACGATGGGGTTCAGGGAGTTGTTGTTTAGTTGCTGTACAGAAATATCCTGCTGACGCCATTGATACTATTTTTCAGATTAATTGAAATGATTATAATAGGTAAAGCTAAGCGAGTTACAAATGCTGATTACAAACATAATTCAGGAAAATGTAGTTATGAAAACACTAAGGCATAAAAGAGTAATGCTTTTAAATTTCTTTGTGGTTCCTTTTGTACGAATGATATTAATATTTTTCAGCATTTACAGCACAGCCACTGCTGTGCATTTCATAAGCAAAGTAGAATTGTGTCACTGCCTTGAACGTTGCGTTGGGCTCAGGTAAGTGAGCGACATACTGCAACCTTAAATCCTTAAAGTCAGAAATGTACTCTCGAGGAGAAATATGTGGTTTGATACAAGGATGGTGTGGGGACCCCCGAATCCCTTCACCAAATAGAGCTCCCCGGTCTCTCCCTGCCTGCTAACTTTTGAAAATCCCAAGCTTGGAGGTGAAGGCAAGGCAGCAGCCCACTCTCTCGCAAAACCCACTGTTTAATCCATAAGGAAATAAAAGACAAGACAATCGGAGTAAATATTTTAATATTTGCATTCATTTCCCATTGTTGACAGAGTCCAGGGAAGACCTAAATGTGAACCCACTGAGACCAGCTCTGATCTCTCCAACAGGAAAGCGGGGAAGGAAGAGATTCCTTTTGCCTAAGCAACATCACGTGAAAGAATCTGATGGAAAACAGTCTGCAGAGAGTTTGGTTTCTGACTGACCCCATAACTCAGGTGGCCAAATGCAGAGGAAGACTCAGCAGGGTTCCTGTATTTTATTTTATTTTTGCACTGTGAGGAAGAAGGAATTTCAGTATCTGCAGCTTTCCTTGCCCCTATGTGACAAGCTCACCTGACAACATCAACTTTAACTTTGCCTGGTCTTCCGCTGCATCTAGCTAGCCTGCCCAAAACTTGATAGAAACTGGGAGAACCTGCTGATCCATTTCCTCTGAATAAAGTTCATTCAACAGGGATTGATGGGTTGGCATCCCATTGGGACCAATCTCCCAAAGGATTTATTTGAACTATGAAGAGAACTTGCTGCAATGTTGAATTTTTGAGCAAGAAATCCACCCCCACAATAAATTTATCAAAGAAGCAATGTTATTACTAGTAGCTGTTAATGGAAGGGACTTACGGTAAATGTTGTGGTGCCAGATTCCAGTGCAACTCAACATGGGTAAATCAACAGGGCTCCCTGAAGACATTTTGCTGCCCAAGGGAAAGGACAAGCAGGGGCGTAGGAAGGGAGGGGTGATAAGGCGCTCCGCCCCGGGCAGCGCGATCCCGAGGGTGCCATGGCGGCTTTCCCCTCCGCCCGTGCTGGGCGCCCCACCCCCAGAACGCGTGCCACGCCCCTACGGGCAATGTGCCCGAATGCGCACCATGCCCCTACGGGCAACGCACCACGCCCCCATGCGCCATGCCCCTACGGGTGGCGTGCCACAACCCCAGAATGCGTGCCATGCCCCTATGGGCAGCGCACCCCATTCCCCGCCCTCGCCCCCAGTGCCGGAGCATGAAGCTCTGCCAGTGAGGACAAGATATATATAATATAGTGCAACTGACTTTCGGGGTTGGTGTGTTGTGCGAAAAGCACACAGAGTGCAATGAGATCGAGTGTTTGTGGGTGGGGGAGGCTCGGTTAATTTCATTGTACACAGGTTGTACATTGACAATAAAGGTATTATTATTATTATTATTATTATTATTATTATTATTATTATTATTAGATGGCACGCATACATTCCACTACAGAGAGAATCTGACGAGAGTAGAAGCTGAATCCTGTTTCAAAATTGGTGATGTTCCACCATACCTGAAGGAGGGCACCAAGCAAGCTTAGCTTCAGGAAGGAGGACAGGATGGCAAGAGGAGGAGCTGCTGCTGCCTAACTCTTCTTAGAATTTTATTTTTATTGTTCACAGGTATGAGTGCCTGTCTCCTCCACCCCATCTTCCAATAATAAGCATGGAGTATATTTCTGTTATTCTGTTCCACAACCATGGGAGGATCTGTTAATGAATCTCTGATTTAACTAGACCTATAGTCCAATAGAGCTTAAAACCAGTTCCATTTTAAATGGGATACTTAACCCAAATGAGCCACCATGCAACAAGATCCTCCCTTCCTTTTTTTTTTATTAAAATAATTTTTATTAATTTTACACACAAAACTAAACAAACTACACAAACATACAATATAACATACAATATAACACAGTCCCTTCGTCTTCCCTCCACCCACTGGTTCACCTCTGCCACCAGTGAAACCCGTGTGCTTTGAGAATCAAAGGGGTCCATTGTAAGTTGGGTTTGGCCTCCCCCCTCCCTCCTCCCCCCTCTTCCCCCCCCTGCCACTGAGAGGACAGGAATGGAGGAGCTCTGAGGATTGGTTTCCCCCAACTCATTCATAAGTATACTTAAACACATACAAACATAACAACAGTAGGGGAGAATTTTAACTCCCCAATTCTTATTGCCTTAACCTTATACTTGTGACTTCCTCGGTGGTCTTCCTCTTGGTTTTCCTTAAACAAAATCTAAAGTTTATGGCGGGTTTCTATTTCAATTTAGAATCCTTTTCTTATAATGTTAACTCAACCCTCCTCCTTTTCCATGCTGCCCTCCCACAGGCCCCCTCCTGCCACAAGAGGAACCTGTGGGGCACAGCATTTCCAAGGTTCCATTATATCCCCCCCCCCCTCTGAGCACTCCCTGCCACTGAGTATCTCAGAGTAAGGAAAGGAGAGTAGGCAGCTTTCTGCCTAGACTTAACTTAACTTACAAAAATTTACATTAACTTGAATTCTTTCCTAAGCCATTCTTAGAATTCCCTCCAGAAAGCACAACTTTTTCCATTCAATTTTACACTCCATCTCCTCTCCCTAAGTCTTTTCCCCCCAATTGGATCAGCATTTCTGTTAACAAGCCAAAATTTCAAAAACCGTCTTTCAGAAACTAAAATAAAATCTTTTAACTAAAATATTCACCCCACACCCATTCTTTCCCATATCCGTCTCCAGACCCTTGTCCCCCCCTGTCCCTGTCTTTCCCATTCCTCCCTAACATCACCCCACATTTCAACCCCTCCAGGATCTTCAAGTCCATTAATCCTCAAATTCCTTTGCTTCTCATTTTCTTGTTCTACTTGATTTTCTTCCTTTTGAAGTCCATACTTTGCTTCATCCCCAACATATTTTTTATAGTCCAAGTCCTCTTTAAGATTTTCAACTAATTGTTTCTCCTGACATCCAGATTCCATCTCCACAATGTCCAAAATCAAATTTTCTTCTAAATCCTGGACTTGGACTTCATCCTCGACTGCTGGTACATTGGGATGTTGCCGTTCCTTGTAGATATCCTCCCATAATTGTAGATAGTTTAGCACAGCCTCCTGGAAGGCTCGAGAGTACTTTGTTTTCATACTTCTCCTGACCGCAAACAGGCAGGAAGTGGAGAACAAAGAGGTACTGGAAAATTCCTTCCTCAGACGGTCGACTCCATTTTGGCAGTTCTTTTCCTTTGTCTTTTAACTCAATCACAACTCCATTCTTAGTTCCAATTTTAAATAGTTCTAGCACATTTTCAAACAATTTTTACTAATTGTAACAGTACAATAAGTCCACCCGGTCTTTTGACAGCTTGACAGCTTTTGACAGCTGTCAAAGCACTCTCCCCCTTAATAATGCTGTACCTCAAGGGGTGCCGGACTCGGGAGTTGAGAGGGTTCAAAAAAGTCTTTCTTTCTCTCGGGTCCACAGTCCCAGATGCCTTATTCAGCTTAAGATTATTTAAAGCGCCTCCCAATTTTCCATTAGGAAGAGACCGACTTCCGTTTCTTTGGAGCCTCTCCTATTTTTCCAATTAACGAATTTAACGTCCGTGATCACAATTCCACTTACTTTTTGGAAGTTTAAATTTGTCGGAAGAATCTGCCGCTTGCCGGGTCAGGACTCGGAGCTTCACTTCTCGGAGGTAAGATATAGCCCAAAATGGCTCCCACGGTTCCACCCCGCCGGCTCTCGATTGCTCTATTGAGCTCTCGGGCAGCGGGGGATCCGCAAAAAAAACGGAGCAACCGCTGGGCGCGTGAGTCACCGGGACTCTCTACCCGGTGTTTTTACGGGGAATCCGCTCGCTCTGCGGACTTCCCCCCCCCTCCACGAAGCCAGGGACATCGGCGCGCGAGGTCCCTGCGTCCTTCTCTCCGCCGCGACAGACCGGAAGTCCCAGATGCACGAGATCCTCCCTTCCTTGTTCATTAACATATATTATGTATCTAAGTGACTGCTGCAAATTCATCTTCGTAATTTTTGTTTATTCATGCTCTTAATTGTTTAGTAGGGTTTTCAGCAAATGCTTGCTTGAACCATTCCCAAAATGTTATTTATTTCAGAAATCTAGTTCTTTTCACTATCTTTCTGCATCCTGAGGGAATGTCACTATTTCTATAAACGGCAGGGATCAGTTTTGCTTTCCAGACAATAGCAGCCGGGCAAGTTCCAGAGATGGTTGTACATTGTGCCAAATTACGTTACCACGTTCAGCAAAGACCTTTGTCCCCAAAAAATTGCACAGTGGGGCAAGTCCACCACATGTGGAAGAATGTACCTTTATTTACTGCAACCTCTCCAACAGAAAAGACCCTGATGTTGGGAAAGATTGAGGGCACTAGGAGAAGGGGACGACAGAGGTCAAGATGGTTGGACAGTGTTCTCGAAGCTACGAACATGAGTTTGACCAAACTGCGGGAGGCAGTGCAAGACAGGAGTGCCTGGCGTGCTATGGTCCATGGGGTCACGAAGAGTCGGACACGACTAAACGACTAAACAACAACAACAACTCCAACAGACATAGTTAATTTAATTGGAGAATGATGCCAGTGGAGGATTGGTTTTAAAGAGGACTCTCTAACTTTTGCTGAGACCATCTTACAAAGTCTTCCCTGCTCTCTGGGGGCTTGCCATTTTTCTTTAGCTATTGATTCCCCATGCTTTGTTCCCATATCAATGTTAATCCTTCTGTTCCCATGCCAAAGAAACCCCTGCAATTTATATAAAGTTGAGACCATACCTTTACTATTTGGCAAATATGTGTCAGAAAAGAGCCTTTGAAATCAATCAACTTGAAGTTACTTAATCCAGTACTTTTAATGGGTCTACTTTGAGTATGAATAATGTTGGATCTCATCCCATATTTTGCAGAAGCTGCAAAGTTGTGCCAGGAGCGTAGTGAGCAGTCTCATTAAGTTCCTTGGCCACAGCCTTAAAAAAACACACACACCAAAAACCAAATGGGCTAGATTTCTAATAAGAGAAATACAGCTCATCCTTACCTTCCAAGTCCCGGACTGCAGAATGCGGGACCGGCAGCCGTGTGACACCGGAAGTTGTGTTGACGTAACTTCCGGTGTCGCTTTGCCCTTCTATGGGCACCAAAAATGGCCGGCGGCGGCTTCGAAAGTCGCTTGTACGCATGTCAGGAAGTGCGTTGACGCAACTTCCGATGTCGCTCCGCCCATCTATGGGCACCAAAAATGACCGCCGCCGACACCGGAAGTCGCGCCTATGCACTTCCGGACATGCGTAGATGCGACTTTTGAAGCTGGCGGCGACCATTTTTGGTGCCCATAGAAGGGCAAATTGGAAAAGAAAAAAATGGCCGCCGGCAGGAGAAAATAACGGAGAAAAACGGGAGACGAAGTGATACGGGGGACCACCGGGAAAAGGTAGGTAAAAACGGGGGTTTCCCGGGGAAAACGGGGTACTTGGCAGCTATGCAGCTCATCACAATCAAAACATGAAACACAACTGGGAATGGGGAGAGGATAAGAATGTTAGCTAATACCTAAAGTTATAGGGAAGTTAAATTTAATTTTTCTGAGAATTCTCCACAGTCAAGGAAGAAAGCCCTGTCATTTGCCAGAGATCATGTATAATCATTGCAACACAAAACAGCTGTTCTGTTCCAGGTCAGGCATATACAAAGGTGTCTCCTCATTAAAGGGAGATTACTGGCAGGAAAAACCCCATCATGGAAGAGGCCAACCAATAATGCTGTTATTTCTGAAGCTGTAGAGCAGGCATCCCCAAACTTCGGCCCTCCAGATGTTTTGGACTTCAATTCCCATCATCCCTGACCACTGGTCCTCTTAGCTAGGGATCATGGGAGTTGTAGGCCAAAACATCTGGAGGGCCACAGTTTGGGGATGCCTGATGTAGAGCCTAATCAGGGAGGAAAGAGGTAGGGAAAGCTTACTTGGAACGAAGTTTCTCCCTTGCCACCTCACACAATCATCAAAACTTTGTCTTGTTCCCCTGCAAGTCATTTAATATTTTATTTATTTTTAAAATAGTTTATTTTTCCATTTTTTTCATTTTACAATGTTTCTACCAAAAAAACAACACTAATCTAAACAAAAAAACAACATTTTATTCGACTTCCCTCTCCTCCTCTCTGTGGTTCCTTATTTTATATCACAATCTTACTGCATCACCAATTCCATTATTATTATTATTATTATTATTATTATTATTATTATTATTATTATTATTATTATTTTCTTTTTCTATCATTACATACATCTCATATCAATAACATTTATGTTACATCACCTCTTTCCTCCCTTCCTGGGCTTCCCCCAGCTTCCACCTCTGGTTTGTTTCCCTCTTGTTACATACTGCTGTTTCTTAAGAGTCTACTATATAATTTCTATTACTGTTTTAAATGTTCTTTGTTGATAAAGGTGTAAATGTTTATTTAAATCCTGCCATCAAGTCAATAGTCTTCCTTTGTTTCTGCAAGTAAGTTATACTGTAAATGGTTCCCACTCTTTTTCAAAGTCACTGTTGTCTTTTTCTCGAAGTCTGTCCATCAGCTTTGCCAGTTCTGCATAATTCATCAATTTCTCTTGCCATTGTTCTTTAGTTGGAATTTACTGCATCACCAATTCCAACTTATTTATAAATTCAATCTTTTTACTCTCTCTGTTTTTTATTTACTGCTCGTGTTTATCTCAATCCTGCTATCGTTTTTAATGGTTTACAATTTGTCTTCATAAATTCAACCAATTCGCATTCTATAAGAAAAACGTCTCTCATCTGGATCTCTTATTCTTCTGGCAAGTTTCACCATCTCTGCACATTCCATCAGTTTTAATTGTCGATCTTCTTTCATTGGGACTGTTTCTTCTTTCCATCTTTGGGCATACTGTATACCATTCGCAAGTCATTTATTTTTTACACTAACCCTGCACCCAGGACACTTTAGACCAAGACCTTTTCAGCCTGGAGGCCATATTCTCCCTTCTAGGACTCCAGGCCAGAGATCAGGAGCTGCCCTAGCCATTTTGCTCCCTGGGGCAAAGGGAAAGGAAGTGAATTCCCCATTCTGTGCACAAAATTTGACTAGACAGCTGAATCTTACTTCCGCACTGGTGATGGAATAGACTGGGACAACCCAGATGGGTGGGGTACAAATAATCAATATTATTATTATTATTATTATTATTATTATTATTATTATTATTATTCCACCACACCCTTAGGGCAGCGAGCTAGCTTAGGGGCTGTAGGACGGACCACATGGCATATTTCTAGCCACTTTTCCTCCTTCAGAATTTGCTGTCTGAGGCAGCTGCCTCACTCTTTCTGCCTTATGGAAGGGCCGGCCCTGCCAGTGGTGGGTGGCACCTGAAGCAACAGTACACAGATTGATGGATGTGGCTCTTACCTTCTCACAGCAGGCTCTATTCCAGCTACTCAAAAAGTCAGAAGTTTCGCCACCCCCCCCATCCACTCCATTCTCCATCCAGGCAAACAAGAGGCATTATCGCAGTTCAAGGAGACATTCCAACCAGGCAAAAGCAATCGAGGAGAGCATGAAGGAAAGCTAAAACTGAAAACTGATGTGGGGAACTGAACTTAAGATTGGGAAAAAAACGAGAAACCAACATTGACCTGTCCATATTTGATCCAGAATGAACTGGGCACCCCCAAGTTCCCACCTTAGTCCACTCAAACCACCAGAACCCTTCCTCGAATGAATGACTCGCCTGATCAAGAGAGATTGTTAAAACATTAGTTTATTCAAATCATTCTGGAAACATGTGGGTGTTCCATTGCTCCAAGCATAGTTGCAGCAGCCCAGACCCTCTGATGCTCTCTGAAGCATCCCTCCGCCCCCAGGATGTATCCAAAAGATGCCCAGTGGTTATGCTGCATTGGCAAAGCAGCGGTTGTCGGCACTAGTCCGGGGTGCTGGCTTGGATGGGAGTTGGGGGGTCTCTCAAATGTATGGGAGGAGAGGCACGGGGGCAGTGCTTCTTCCTAGAAGCTGGGGGGGGGGGTTACCCACAGTGGGCAGGCAGGATGTTGTGAGGATGGCGCTGTCTTCCAATATGCTTGCAACTGAAATATCTGGAAGAGCGGGGTTGCTGCTGGCGAGCCAAAGAGGTGTGGCGGGGACAATGAAGCTATCTATGTCATGCATGTAAGCTAATGTTATTCGTGACCTGGCTTTGACCACGGTGGGAATGGGAATTTGGAGAAGTTGCTTAAACTCTTGTATCGGTGGTGAGAGCATGCCCCTAAGAGACAACAGGGTTTGGAGGGTCTGCCCTAAGTCACCCTAGAATACCCACATGCAAACGGCTCCAAGCCCAATGGGGGATGTGACTACAGGGAACTGGTCTAATGGGCCACTGAAGGTCCAGGGCTCAAGGGACTCTATATGCTTAGAGTCATGCTAACACAGAGCTCCAGGAGCCCTTTCTAGAGCACAGCAGCTGGTCCTAGTCCACACTAGGAAAGGCTCCATTTGAACCACAGCAGAAAGCAATCTGGACCATTTGCATACACTTTTCACTGTATCTGAAGAAGTGTGCATGCACACGAAAGCTCATACCAAAATAAAAACTTAGTTGGTCTTTAAGGTGCTACTGAAGGAATTTTTTTATTTTACTTGGACCATTTGCAGAATGCCACATAACCTGGGGTTCTAGGTAAGGGTTCTAGGAGCATGTGGAGGCTATATGTTTCAGGCCATTGGTTTGCCCAGACCGGAATCGTGTCTATTTTGACCAGCAATGGTTTTTCCAAGGTCTCAGACAGCAGAGGTCCTTCTCTGCCGATTGAGATGTGTCCTGACACAACTGCTCTTTATTAAAATGACCACCGGTTTTGGAGTCCACCAAAAGGTGCCAAGATCAGCTGCTGTATATAGAAACAGAGCCCACCACAGACACCTTCCTGAAAGGCTTCCAACCTACCATTCCCCATTTTCCTCCCCTTCCCTGGGGTGTACAGAGGCTGGTATGCAAGCAGCACTTGTTAAGTGATTGGCAAAGTGAGGCCGTTGTCTTTTCTGGTGGACCGACTGGTGCCAGCCTGTAAGTCGCTAAGTTGGTGTTCCATAAATGCCTCCCTCTAGTCTGCTTTGCCGAACGCTAGAAGGAAACACATTTACTATCCCTGCTCCCAGCTCTGGAGCTCAATAGCCTCCCAAACAATGCTATAGTAGCCCCTGGGATTAGTCATTCTGTCCTCCCTGCCTGGGTTTCTGTTCCTTTGTTCCCCAACCAAATCCTCAGACATTGGCCATTGGCCTTGTCTTTGGACAAAACCACACAGCTCATTCCTGGTTGAATATAACTGAGAACCTGCTTCCTTTGGGCTCAAAGGGTATGGGATGTCATTCCATGTAGACAAAGCGACTTCTTGGAAGCAGCACTTAAACCCATTCCAAAAGAGAAAAAAAAAGCAGCTGTGGAAAGGATGGGCGTGCCAAGTCGGTCAGTGTGCATCCCAGTTTCCTTAAAGAGGCACAAAAGGCCACAGCAAGAAGGAAGTGGTGAGGAGTCTTAACTCTTAAAGTCCCAGGAGATTCAGTCTCCCAGAAGACACACAACTAGCAGCAGGATCGAGCCCCTGCGAACAGCCCCAGACTCCCTGGAAAACGTACAAGGTTTCATTCTTACACTCCCTGCCCCCAAGCTATGTTGCAGACTCGCATCAGATAATCTGAAGGATGTCATGACAATCAACGGACCTGGTCCCAGGAAAGGCCAAGGAGGAGGTTGGGAAATTGAGAGTGTGAGAAGTTAGACGCCCCATCCCCCCTGGAAAAAAAAAGGCCCAGTCCCACAGTAAGGAGACCAGGAGTGCCTCCATAGGTCAGACCTCGCTTGTGACTGACCGGGAGGGAATGAGGACATCTGGGGTGGTGGGGAAAAGACACAGCTGAGGATCAGGTGACCTCTGAGAACACAACTCCGTGATTCTGGAACAGAAAGAGGGAGAGGCAAAAGAGAGAGAGTCAGTTCTGCCTTCAGAAATAGTAACAAACTGTTTGAGAGGTCTGAGTTTGATCAGAACCTTCAGCTGGGCCCTACTAGAGCCAAAACAGCAGGGTCATGACTGTGGTGTAACACCCAAGGTAATCTATCAAGCAGAATCTAGTACCACATTTACTCAAATGTAATGCGCCATCGAATCTAATGCGCACCTCAATTTTCGAAACCTCGAAACCAAAAAAAGTATTTGCTGGCAAACGTAAATGCGCCATCAAATGTAATGCGCACCCGAATTTTCGCGACATAATTTGGCCGAAAAAGGTGCCCATTACATTCGAGTAAATCCGGTAATTTTAAAGCTTTCCTCATCTTGTTGATGTGTGTGCATTTTAAAGAAGCACAATCCTAGTCCTCGTGGCCATAAGATGGTGTTTGAAGATCAGAGGAAAAGTTGACCTAGTGTTTACTTATAGCCCTGCCATATGAGATTTTGCCCCCCTATCTTCTGGTTGTCGCAAAAAATGTCTCAAACAGCAACAACAAAAAGTGTATTTTGGTGTGAACAACATATATATATATAAGGCAAAGCAGCACAACAACATAGAAAACAGTTGCAGCACAGTTCTGTCCCTACTTACTCAGGAGTAAGTTCCACTGTGTTCAGTGGGGCTCATACCCCTCTAAGTGGGCATAGGATTGTGACCTGTGTGTGTGGATTAGGTTGGCTATATAAATTTATCTAGCTGGCATAATTTATTCTAGTCTCAGAATTTTTCTAGTTGCGGAATTTGGAGTATCTAGCACAGAACTACACACACACACACACACACACACACACACACACACACACACACAACATTGCTGCTGGTTTCCTTTGAAGGATGTGCCTGCAATCGTTTGTTTCTCGAGGGTCATATGATCTGCGGCAGATGTGCTACGAAGTGCATTCAACGCTCAGGGAACAGACTGCACCTGTTTTCAGCCTGTCTTTGACCCATCAGAGCTGCTGGGAAGGGAGAGCCTGGGACCCAGTGGAGCTAGTTACCCCCAGACGTGAGTCCCTAGCTCTCCTGAATTGCCGCTTCATCCCTGCTGCTCTTCAGAGAGGTGCTGTCTTCCTCCAGTGCTCAAAACCAAAGCATAGTGTGGCAGTCACATTCTTAAGGAAGCCAGCTGCTGGGCTGTATCCCAGCTGCTGCCCAAGCAGGCTAACCCTCAGGACTTTGGTCACTATGTTGAGGTCACTTCCTGCTGTTCTGCAAAGCATCCGAGAAAGCATGGCACAGCCAGAGCAAGCGGGTTATTAATGCTCAAGCTCAGGGAAGCAGGGGGCCGGGGGGGGGGGAGAGAGAAGGCTGGCGCATGTTGCCTGCAGGGTGGGCAATGGGCATCCACAGATCAGCTGTCCATGCAAACCCACCTCCATGGGCATTTGTTAACCTACTCCGCCATGTTGCCAGGCCTCCTGTTGCACATAGAATGGTCAGAATAAGGATCTCGCCCAAGGATGACCACCCCCTGCCCTTAAAATGAAGAGAGCTCTCTGCGATTTAGGGTGATGCTGTCCCCTCACTGAGGGGCAGATGGGGCTCGTCAACCTGGAAAGATAACCCATCTAGGAGAAGGAAAACTCTGGTCCTAAACGTCTCCCCCTCTTTGGGAGAAGAAAAGGCTAAGGCAGGCACCCCCAAACTATGGCCCTCCAGATGTTTTGGCCTACAACTCCCATGATCCCTAGCTAACAGAACCAGTGGTCGGGGAAGATGGGAATTGTAATCCAAAACCTCTGGAGGGCCGAAGTTTGGGGATGCCTGGGCTAAGAGGTAAACCCTACACAAATCCAGGGTTGAGTCTAAGATAGTTGCCTGGTACCTTGTACGTCTTGCTCTGCTTTCCTTTAGACCACATCAGGAAGGCAAAGATGGGGGGGGTCTTATTGTCTGGGCAGCCCAGGACCTCCATACACCCTGCCCAGGGTTGTGTTCTGGGGAGGTCGCTTTGGTACTGCTAACACCGCAGATTGACTTCACCCCTGGAGGCGTACTCCATTGTATCTTGAGAAAGATGGATGCCAACAACCCCCCCCCCCCCGTGGACATCATATTATTACAAGCATTCCCCCTCCACCCGCAAGCTGCGATCAAAACAAGCTGACCTCTCTTGGATTTGCATGTGCTGGCCTAATTTTGCTCATCCTGTAGGATGGGTTAAAATATGTGTCAACCCACGTAGACGGGAAACTACTTTTCAGAGGTATTTTGGCATCGCTGGTTACAATTTCCTGTGATGTTGAAGAGCCAGCGACAGCTTAAATGTAGGACCTCATTAAGGGAACCTGCCCCCCGCCCCAAAAAATGCTGTAGGATTCCAAACCCATGGCCCGTGGTGAGGGATGGTGGGAGTTGTAGTCCAGCAATATTGAGAGGGCCACAGGTCTCCCACCTTTACTCTAACTCAGTGTTTCCCAACCTTGGGGCTCCAGCTGTTTTTGGACTACAGCTCCGATAATCCCAAACTAGCAGGACCAGTGGTGATGGGAATTGTAATCCAAAAACAGCTGGAGACTCAAGGCTGGGAAACACTGCTCTAACTGCACAGAAAACTAGCTGTAGGGATTGTGACACTCATTTCCAGGCATCCATGTAATTAGCATTAATCTGAGTGTGTGCTTGTGTACTTTAAGAGGGCAAAATTTTTGTGGGTTTTGAAACTGAGATGGAAATTCAGTCAGCTGAGCCAATCCTAAAAGATAGGTGCGAACTCTCAGGCTGAAAACAGCCCCACTCACCCCTGCAAAAAGGCATGAGGGACGCAGGCTAAAAAGCCACGTGGAAAAACCAAACGAACACTTTGAGGCTCATTTCTTCTGGTTCATTTTTCTCTTTAATAATAAATAATGCTCAGATCATCTCTTCAGTTTCTAATGTGCTTCCAATTCTTAGACATTTCCCCTAATAAATATACCTTCGTTTAAGATAAGAGAATTGCCTGCTGTTGTTAGACTACAACTCCCATCATCCCTAGCTAGCAGGGCCAGTGGTCAGGGATATTGGGAGTTGTAGTCCAACAACAGCTGGAGATCCAAGTTTGAGAAACACTAGGATGGATGTTGAAATGCCCATTAGTTGTAAGGCAACCCCAGCCATGCAGATGACAAAGGAATATAAGAAGTTGGACCCATTTGGTCAACCCACTCAGTATTAGTATTGTCTTCTACACTGGCTGGAAGCAGCTCACCAGAGTCTCAGGCAGGAATCTTTCCCAGCTGTTCCTGGAGAATCTGAGAATTGAACCTAAGCACTGAGCCTTTACACAGGTGGGGCGTCCTGTCCTCATGCCTAGTTGGAGGGGGGAATTTCTGCTTCGATTCGAGCATTCCAGCTCACCTAGTGTAGTGTAACACCGGTCTTGAAAGATCTACACTGGCTCCCAGTACATTTCCGAGCACAGTTCAAAGTGTTGGTGCTGACCTTTAAAGCCCTAAATGGCCTCGGTCCACTATACCTGAAGGGGCGTCTCCACCCCCATCGTTCTGCTCGGACACTGAGGTCCAGTACCGAGGGCCTTCTGGCGGTTCCCTCGTTGCGAGAAGCCAAGTGGCAGGGAACCAGGCAGAGGGCCTTCTCGGTGGTGGCGCCCGCCCTGTGGAATGCCCTCCCATCAGATGCCAAAGAGAAAAACAGCTACCAGATTTTTAGAAGACATCTGAAGGCAGCCCTGTTTAGGGAGGCTTTTAATGTTTAATAGATTATTTTATTTCATTTTTCTGTTGGAAGCCGCCCAGAGTGGCTGGGGAAACCCAGCCAGATGGGCGGGGTATAAATAATAAATTATTATTATTATAATATAGGTGGGTGGGAAACCTCTTGCTTGCTTCAGTGCTTCCCTTCCACCTGAAGGGTCTCCCCAGACCATCAAAGCAACTGACCCAACTCCCTTGACATCTTCATGTCTGTCTCTCTGGACCCATCCATTCCCACAGCCCTCTCTTCTCAACTCTTGCGGCCCTCAACTTCCTTGACCTCTAGTTGTCCCCTACACTGACGTCCTGCCCAAATATTATTCTCCCTCAGTGAGTGTTCCGCCTTGAGCAAGCAATGGGGATGGCATCTTGCGTGGGGCTGAGTCTGACCCAAAGGCAGTTCCCTCCCCCTTCCTCCGGAGCAGTCACTTACTCGTAGGGGCGGGCCATTGGTGCATTTCCAGGTGGCGCCAAGCGGAGAGATCGCGCTAGCTGCCTTTCCAGGCCTCTTGAGAGTAGTGTAGAAAACTCCTGTTCTTCTGGGGGGTCCCTCACCTGCTACATCCCCACCCCACCCCAAGGGGGGGGCAGGCAGCACCATAGCAGGGGAGTGGGGGGGAGCACACATGGATGGATGGGAGAGAACGACACAGAGATTGAAACAATTAGCTGCTTGGTCAACACACACTTGCTTGGATTGGGGAGGGAAGAAAATGGAAGTTTTGGGTTATTTTCAAGGTGTGGAGAATGGCGAGGGCTTGCGGAGAAGGTGGCTCATGCCACACAAAGAAAGACTCGCAAATCCCAAAAGTTCCAGAATCGGGGGCATGGATAGGTTCACAAAAACTCACTCTGTTTATGTGTAAAGTTTCTCCTCTTCCCGGAGGGGAGGTGGTGTGAGCAGGAATCGCTTCCTGCGTCCGCAGGGGGGTTGTGGCCAGGCCCCCTGCGTCATTGGAGTCCTGGGCATGCGTCACGCACTCCAGCCAGCCAATCCAGCAGGCTGGTGGGCGTGGTTTTGCCCTACAAGCTCCTCCTTGTCCGCGGCTTCCTTGGCTCACCCTCCCTCCCTTTAGGCTTTGCCTCAGCACCTGACCTTGCTATAGACCTCGGTTGGTTGCCCAAAGGGCCTGGTAGAAATTTTTTCCACTTGGCCGATTGGGTCCAGCCACTTGGTTTTTTGCCTACCTCGTGGCAAATTGTCACAACTTTGTAAGGTTTGGCAATTAGGCATTGGAAATGTGTTGTGTGTCAGAGGGGAGGTTGTGGCCATCACCTGCCGCTCTCCTTGAAGGGTATTCCGTTAAAGGAATCTGGCGGTCGTGGTTCCTGTCTGGTGCCCAGGTGGTGGCTAGGGCCATGGCATGACCCCGTCCCCTCCGGTGACTCTACGGGAAAGCTTCCAGTTGATTTGCATCAACAAGCTCCCCCTCCAGATTGTTAACCCTTGTGTGACTCCCCGAAGAGCGGGCAGGAGTCAAGTATAGTCTGTTCGGAGCCGATGCCTAAGCCAATACCACTGACATTCAGTAACGAATAAAGTTGTGGCCTTTTTTTAGCTGATTAACCTAAAATACTTGTGTCATGGAATCATAGAGAGAGTTGGAAGAGACCACAAGGGCCATCCAGTCCAACCCCCTGCCAAGCAGGAAACACCATCAAAGCATTCCTGACAGATGGCTGTCAAGCCTCTGCTTAAAGGCCTCCAAAGAAGGAGACTCCACCAGACTCCTTGGTAGCAAATTCCACCGCCGAACAGCTCTTACTGTCAGGAAGTTCTTCCTAATGTTCAGGTGGAATCTTCTTTCTTGTCTGTGTGTCTTATTTCATCACAAAGCGGGGAGCAGGGCCTTGACTCACAACTATGTACAGTAAACTCATGTCTTCTGTGAAGAAGCGCCACTTTCCCCTTGCCTGCCTGCATAATCAGTCCCTCAATTCCATCACAGGGGTTGTCTCTAAACCAGGCTTCCTCAACCTCGGCCCTCCAGATGTTTTTGGCCTACAGCTCCCATGATCCCTAGCTAGCAGGACCAGTGGTCAGGGATGATGGGAAACAAAACATCTGGAGGGCCAAGGTTGAGAAAGCCTGCTCTGAACCAGGGATGGAGACTTTGTGGCCCTCCAGATACTTCTGTTTGAAAGTGTTGGGACTGCAACCCAGCTTGTGCTGGAGACTGATGTGTCTGCCCGGGGGAAAGTAGACACAGAGAGAGGAACCTCCCACTTCAAATTTGCATCAGCCCCAGCCAGCACGGACAATAGCCATGGGTGAGGTAGTCCACCAATATCTGGAGGGCCCACAGTTCCCTTACCCCTGCCCTACACTGCCAATCCCACCCAACCATGTTGAACTGAGACCTGCTGAAGGTGAGCTTTTGCTTGAACAGGAGTCCCTCTGGGCTTACAGATATGTGAGCAGAGAAGGGAAGGCTGGACTGAGCACGCTCTGAGATAAGCAAATTGCAAGGAGATTGGGAATTCAAGGGAGTTGGCTGGCAGGTGGCTTCCTCCCACGTGGTCCAAGCATCATTGTGGCGGTTTGCCCCCCCCCCCCATCCAGGGAGGCAACTAGAGTTAGGGGCTCAAGAACTAAGAGAAGTAGCTAGCCTGGCACACTCCCCTGTTGTGGTTAGAGCTGCCATGTCTTGCTGCCCCCTGCTTCCTCCTCCTTTTCATCACCCTAAAGATCCACCTTTCCAATTTCTGCAACTCCCTACCTTCTGCTTCTTGGCCTTCCCCTCTCAAACGGTTCAGAATAGCTCAGCCAAGAAGAGCCTTTTTTCCTTCTGACAAATGAACCCACCCTACTCCATTTTTTGGCACTGCTCCATTTTATTCTTGGCATCAAGTCCAGGCATCTTTTAAAAGCTCTCTACATTCAGACTGTGAGCCAATGGATCAAGCACTTTTTGCATGGTGGATTTTTTCCCCTTGTGGTTATTTGTTTAGATAGCAAGGCACTTAAAAAAAGAAAGAAAGCACCTGTGTATTCTATTTGCTTTTTTTAGGGAAGAAAGCAAGACATTAACAGGGGGAAGAGCACTCCTAGCAAGCAGAGAAGGAAAGGACAGGGCAAGAAACACAAGGGAGCAAAGAGCAGACAGTGCAACGTATCTGAAGAAGTGTGCATGCACACGAAAGCTCATACCAAAATAAAAACTTAGTTGGTCTTTAAGGTGCTGCTGGAAGGAATTTTTTTATTAGTGCAACATAGTGAGCGATCGGAAACCGCAAGTGCAAAGAGGCAAAAGGTCTTTCCAGGATGTCTAAGCAAGAAGCAAAAGTGTCTCTGGGAGATAATAGGGAGCCAGTCCAGTAAGCAGTAATGAGGAATGCCATGATCAAAGCAACACCATGCGGTATGGATTATTCAGCAAGCAGAACTTGGAAGAGAAATGAAACATTTAAGGTGGGAGAGAGGCGGACAGAAAACAAAACAGGACGAGAATCCCAGATGAGAAACAATCAGAGCTCAAAGCAACGATTAAGCAACTGATAATAGAAAGGGATGGATTCTGGCAATATCAAAAAAGAAATACGTGGCATGATCTACAGAGAGAGAGAGAATTTGATGAGGTGGGTGGGTGAAGTTATGCAAACACACACACACACACACACACACACACACACCCAAGGTTACATACTTGGGTAGAGAATTGGAGACCCAAATCCTTACTGAGATAAAAAAAGCAGTAAAAATGGTGGTTTAGAATGGAGGGGAAAACTCAATGCTATGTATATAGATTATTAGGGAGTGAAAGCTCTGATGCAGAAAATAACGAAGAAACAGAACAGTTGTAAGTGTAAAAGAGGCCAAAAGAAGAGTTGGCGTGTGTGTGTGTAACATTCACATGTAAAGGTTGGCAATCTAAACAGATTTTGTGAATAAGTGAAAGCTCGGAGATACACCAATGAATGTTTATAGTCACTTTGGTTTGGCTCTTGGCATTCATTTGTACATTCCTAAAACTGGGGAAACTCATCTGTGATGGTGGGTACTCATGTGTGAATGATGATATTCTCCAGGTTTCAGATATCCCTGTAAGAAGGGCAATTCTTGGAAACCATGTCAAAGTGGCTGCCCAGTTGCCCGGTTGTTCATCAAGGCAACAGCTAGTCAGTCCTCCCTTTGACCACTCATGAAGTGGAGCAAAGAGTTGAGAGGATGGCTGCAGGACAGCTTAGGTACCATGTGATGGGCAGCCAGACATGTCCCATCACACAAAAGAGGTTGCTTTATGTGAAATTGTTCTTTAGCTCTGCCCTCCCGTCTTCCTCAATCCCTCCCCCCCTTCCCTCTGCACAAATTCATCTGCTCTCCAGTCTTCAAGCATCACTTGGGAGCCTTTTGCCAAGCTGCTCCCTCCATCTGAGACAACCTGTCTTTCGTCTTTGCCTTCCCTCTTAAAATCCATTTCTTCCACCCAAACATTTCCTGGATTACCACAACCTCCTTTCTTGCTTCTTGGTTACTCCATACAGCTATCACCTCTCATTATTCACTAGGCACATTCTGTCTTCTCTTCCCAGTTTTGTCCTTTCCATCACACCAAGATTATATGGGTCTCTAAGCAACAGAAACTTTTGAATTCTCCTTGTTTGGTCCATTATGATACATCCCACCTTCCTTCCATGGTGGAACTCAGGTGGAATTCCCCCTATAATATCTCTTCTTAATTACTGCATCGAGCCCAGAACTTCATGTTGAAGACAACACATGGCACCAGGAATGAAATGTATGATTGTGGAAAGCTACTTATGGAATGGTGGGACGCTGGTGGCGCTGTGGGTTAAACCACTGAGCCTAGGGCTTGCCGATCAGAAGGGCGGCAGTTTAAATCCGCACCATGGGGTGAGCTCCCATTGCTCGGTCCCAGCTCCTGCCATCCTAGCAGTTCGAAAGCACCTCAAAGTGCAAGTAGATAGATAGGTACCGCTCCAAGCGGGAAGGTAAACGGCGTTTCCGGATGCTGCTGTGGTTTGCCAGAAGCGGCTTTGTCATGCTGGCCACATGACCTGGAAGCTGTACGCTTGTTCCCTCGGCCAATAATGCGCAACCCCAGAGTCGGTCACGACTGGACCTAATGGTCAGGGGTCCCTTTACCTTTACCTTTACTTATGGAATATCTGAAGCTAACATTCCTTCCAGTGCTCAAACTTTTAAATTGCCACTTTCCATCCCTCAGTGTCACCCCATTCTCAATCTGCTTAAACCCTTTGCATTCTTTAAAATCATTTTCTCCTTCTCTTTTTCCTTTATTCCAGCCTATGCAGCTGTTTAAAAGTGTCATTTTACAACCTGCTTTTGCTCCCCTTCCCCACCCTAACTTAATGCAAACTCAGAAATTCTCCAAGTAGGACTGAGTGATGATAGCCTGTACATGTATATTGGAAGATACAGGGCCGGCTCTAGGTAAGGTCCCGGTGGCGCGGTGCGCCAGGGCGCCGGGCCGGGAGGCAGGACGCTGCAAGGGCGGGGACGCCGGAGCGATCTCCGCGCCTCAGCGCCAGGGCGCCCAACCTGCTCCAGACTGCCCTGGGAAGATATATCTATTCATCTATCAATCGGACCCAGCACTCCAAGCAACTGGGTCTAGCATCTAAACTGGAGGCATTTCCCACAATGCCCCGACATAGTGTTCCTCTGGGACGCTGTATGAGATTTAAAGACTAAAGGGGCCAATGACCATCAGGTCCAGTCGTGTCCGACTCTGGGGTTGCGGCGCTCATCTCACTCTATAGGCTGAGGGAGCCGGTGTTTGTCCGCAGACAGCTTCCAGGTCATGTGGCCAGCATGACAAAGCTGCTTCTGGCGAACCAGAGCAGCGCACAGAAACGCCGTTTACCTTCCCTCCGGAGCGGTCCCTATTTATCTACTTGAACTTTGACGTGCTTTCGAACTGCTTTCTAGCTCACCCCGTTGCAGGGATTCGAACCACCGACCTTCTGATCAGCAAGCCCTAGGCTCTGTGGTTTAACCCACAGCGCCACCTGGGTCCTGTATGGGATTTAAGTGGTGGCTAAAGCCAGTTGATCAGAGAGCTCTAGTTGCTCCCCACCTCGGCTCCCACTGTGCCATGTAGGCCTGTCAGGGCCCACAGACTGAGGAGGGAGCCCAACGGAGAGCCCACAGCCCACCCCCAAACCTGGAGCCAAGTGTGTGTCCGTGCATGAGCCGTAGAGATGTTTTAGGACTTCTCAGAGCATGAGGTGGGCAAGGGTTGCTGGGCACTTACCTGAGCCACACTCAACTTTTCAAGGGAACTGTCCACACAGGGCAAGCCTATGACAGGGACACTGGGCAAGCTGCTTTCAGTTGGGGTTGTTTTCTTGGCCGTAGGCGGGCTGCTCTGGAAATTGTTGACCACGCAAGTCACCTGCCAGCAAAAGAAGGTAGGAGCATAAAAAACCCTCTTCTCCTGATCCCGAACAATACAGTGAAAGAAAAAGGCAGAGTGCCTGCAGGTCCTGTCCCTGCCTCTCACCATCTGACCCAGGGCGGGGCCTGACATGCCTCAAAAGGACTGCCGCCGCCGCCGCCGCTGCTTGAAAAGTATAACCAAAAAACAAAAATACATCAAAAACTGAAATGTTAAAATGATTGTAAAATTATTGAAATGTATAAAATTGGAAATTACAACAAACAAACAAATAAATAAACAAACAAACAAGAGTGGTGTCAAGAGGCAGGACTTTTTTGGTGATGGCACCCTTCCTATAGAACACTTTCCCCAGGGAAGATCACCTAGTGCCTTCTGTGCCATCTTTTCGGTGCCAGGCAAAGCTATGCCCCACCCCAGGAGTTTGTTCATTTTTTCTGTAGTCCTTGACAGTTTTGTCGGCTTTAACGGTGGTAGGATTTTTAGGGCTTTAGAATTAACATCTCACCCTGCTGTTGGTTTGTAAGATTATTTACGGAGGCTGTTATTTTGGAAAGGCAAGCTTTTCACACGTAGTTTTGCACAACGCTTGCCAATGTCTCCATGTAATTGCATTTCCTACTTTGTATGTTGTACGGCACCTAGAGGCTTCTGTGTAGGTGAAGTACTAATCTGATAATAATACTAATAATCTGGTGAGGAGGCTCCTGTAACTGCTGTGCAGACACTTATTAAATTAGGCGACTTTCGTCTTCCAAAGCAACTCCTCTATTCCCAGCTTAAAAATGGAAAGCGAAATACCAGTGGACAACAAAAGAGGTTTAAAGATGTTCTCAAAGCAAATCTGGGGAAAAAATATATAGTATAAGCACTGATAACTGGGAAACCCTGGCCTGTGAGTGCTCCAATTGGAGAACAGCCTTTACTAAAAGTGTCATGGGCTTTGAAGACACTCGAACTCAGGACGAAAGGGAGAAACGTGGTAAGAGGAAGGCACGCTTGGCAAACCCTCACCATGATCAACTCCTGCCCGGAAACCTATGTCCCCACTGTGGAAGGACGTGTGGATCCAGAATTGGCCTCCACAGTCCCATACAGGGTCACTGTTAAAACCGTGTTCATGGAAGACAATCTTAATCGCCAAAGAGAAAAGAATGAAGAGAGCAGAACAGAACATTAGCCTACTGCGCACGAAGTCCCCAATAGAAGGCCCACGTGGCACAACTCCTCAGTAGGGTTGCCAGATTCAATAGTGGACAGGACTTCTGTGCCTTTAATTGCCCTGCTCTCTTTTGAGTCTGGAAACCTTAAAGAGAAACCAGCAGACCCTTTGCTTGGAAATTAAACAAAGGGTCTGCTGGTTTCTCTTTAAGGTTTCCAGACTCAAAAGAGAGCAGGGCAATTAAAGGCACAGAAGTCCTGTCCACTATTGAGTCTGGCAACCCTACTCCTGAGCATCTTGCCCATCTCCCTTTCACCAGCTAACATCCTGCATCTGCAGGTGAGGAGGCCCGAGCTCTCTCTTCCCCCACGTCCTGTGCGGAAGCCCCGCCTCCCCCAGTCTGCCTTCAGTCTTGCCCACGACAGACACACCATCACTTACCAGGAAGGCAGCAATGGCCCCACCGGTGAGGAACCCCGCCAGCACATCGGACCAGTGGTTCCGATACTCCGCAACGCGAACCACACCCACCAGGAAAGCAGGGCACAACAGAGCCAGGCACAGGGAAGGCTTGGCCAGGCGAGAGCCCTTCAGCTGGAAGACCAGGGTCACGTACATCTGCAGGGGGAGAGAGGTGCAACAGAGGGTCACAGTCGGAGGCTGGCAATGGGGGCAATGAGGGCAGTTGCTTAGGGGCTCCCAGTACGTTTCCGAGCACAATTCAAAGTGTTGGTGCTGACCTTTAAAGCCCTAAACAGTCTCGGCCCAGTATACCTGAAGGAGCGTCTCCACCCCCATTGTTTAGCCCGGACACCGAGATCCAGCGCCGAGGGCCTTCTGGCAGTTCCCTCACTGCGAGAAGCAAAGCTACAGGGAACCAGGCAGAGGGCCTTCTCGGTAGTGGCGCCCACCCTGTGGAATGCCCTCCTATCAGATGTCTGACTTTTAGAAGACATCTGAAGGCAGCCTTGTTTAGGGAAGTTTTAGTGTGACATTTTAATCTTTGTTGGAAGCCACCCAGAGTGGCTGGGGAGGCCCAGCCGGATGGGCGGGGTACAATTAAATTAATAATAATAATAATAATAATAATAATAATAATAATAATACAGTGGAACCTTGGTTTACGCCTACCTCCATTTACAAAAACCTTCGCTTACGAACATCGTAGACCCAGAAGTGTTTACATCTGGGTTCCGCGGTGTCAGATGCGCAGACGCGGTGTGCGCAGCTCGCGCATGTGCAGAAGCGATCTGCGCAGCGTGTGCGTGCGCAGAAGCGCTCTATCAGCACTTCGCGCACGCACAGAAGCGTGCCTTCGGCGAGCAAATGCCTCGGCGAGCGAACGCCTCCACGGAACAGATTGCGTTTGCAAACTGAGGTGCCACTGTAATAATAATAATAATAAGTCTTCCTTGGAGGGCGTTAGGAATGCATAACAGAGTCGCGGGCATTGCAGGATGCACAGCTATTATGTTGTGGTATTTTAAAAATGTAAATAAAAAAGGCGGGTTTACAGTTCTTATTACAAATACGCTGTATTGTGGCGCTTCCAGAGAGGCAGCAGTCAACTGCAGAGTCCTGATTCATTCCCCACCCCACCCCCTGCCTCGACTTACCACTGAAATGGGCCTTAGAGCAACCAGCAGTTTCCTACATTCCTGTAGCTACTGCCACCACATTTCTTCAAGACCTGTGAGCAGGTGCGTCAGCTAGTGGGGGCCAAGATACTTTGCCCCTCCCTCCCGAAGTTCTTAAGGAGGGAGCCGGGTCCCCTCAGTATTGAGCAGCGATGTGGCACATGTTGCATCAGTGCATCACACTACGTGGTGTGTGTGAAATCAGTGCATTGCATGATGTGTCGTGTGACATCAGACATCAGATCGCTCAATAGTGGAGGCAAGTCAGCATTCCTGCCCCCGACCACTGTACCTCCTCCTTAATTCACTCAGCAGGGCCTTCTGCCCCTAGTCCTACAGGACCCTCATAAAAGTGCGTGGTCCAAACTAGCGCACCAAAAACTCCTTTCCTGCGGACTCCATCCGCATCAGCTCCTTATGATGGGCCTTACCAATGCAAAAAGGCTAATTGGACAGCGCCTCAAGGACCCTGAGCAACAGAACAACCTGGCCATCATAAAGAAATCCTGCCCTTGGTTTGCCTTCTTTTCCCCCCTCCCAGCTGGAACCCCTGTCACGCTATCTGTATAAATTAACCATCTCTAAATTCAGATGTGCTTTTACTTTGGCCAAATTGGATGTGCTGCCCTCCGCCGTACTCGAGGGCAGATTTCAAAAGATTCCAGCGGAAAACCGACTCTGCCCCTGTGGAATTGGCAACACGGAAACAGTGGTTCACATCCTTCTGTCGTGTCCCCTCTATAAAGACTTGCAGCTCGATCTCATTACACCACTACTCATAACTATCCCAGGCCGCTCAATTGAGGCCACATTGTTCTTTCTTCTATCAGATCAAAATGACCTGAGAACAACAAAAGTTGTCAGACTCATCAAGGGTGCAATGAGACTAAGGGCTACCTTTTAAACGATAATCATAGTCATATGGCTGATCCTTTTATCCATGTTGTTTTTAATTGTATATTGCATGTATTCTGTTGCTATGGCTGTCAGCTATGCAAATAAAGCTTATTGATTGATTGATACACACACACACACACACACACACACACACACACACACACACACACACACCAATGGAAAGCTGAGTACACACAGCACTGCAGCACTGCTTTAACCCCAACTGAAACAGTGTGCCCCATATCAGTTCTCCTGTGGGGGGGGGGCTAACCAGCCCACATATTGGGGGTTGGGAAAGGTTCTCTGCCAGGTCGGTTTAGCCAGCGGTACATCTGTGGTGCTGTGGGTTGAACCACAGAGCCTAGGGCTTGCCGATCAGAAGGTCAGCAGTTTGAATCCCCGCCACGGGTGAGCTCCCGTTGCTCGGTCCCTGCTCCTGCCCACCTAGCAGTTCAAAAGCAAGCAGTGCAAGTAGATAAATAGGTACTGCTCTGGCGGGAAGGTAAACGGCGTTTCCGTGCGCTGCTCTGGTTCGCCAGAAGCGGCTTAGTCATGTTGGCCACATGACCTGGAAGCTGTACGCCGGCTCCCTCGGGCAATAAAGTGAGATGAGTGCTGCAACCCCAGAGTCGGTCACGACTGGACCTAATGGTCAGGGGTCCCTTTACCCTTTGCCTTTACATCTGTGTATGTACGTCTTTCCTCCTGCGAGACTCGGCTGCTTTGTTCTCTTGTGTCTAGAGCTGGTTGTTCAGCTTATTAATCATGTTAATAATGAAAATCTTAATAATGAAAATCTTAATGATAATAAATCTTAATAATGAAAATCTTAATGGTAATAAATCTTAATAATGAAAATCTTAATAATAATAAATCTTAATAATGAAACCAGCGAATGCACAAAGCCATTAGATAATCAAGCAGCTTTCTGCAGCGCTGCATGTTCTGAATTGCACTGTGTTTTATATGCAGGAAGAAGCCTAACAGGAAAGCTGGCTCTGCAGCCCAGCCCAGGATAGAGGCTGTTCTCACCATCATTTGGTCCCTTCCAGGTCTTTGATATGATGAATTTCTCCCTCCTTCGCAGCTGACACCTATTGCTTGCCCCAAGACATTTTGCTGCCCAAGGCAGAGCCTATGTATCTTCTCTCTCTCTCCCTCTCTCTTACACACACACACACACACACAAGCAAACACAGGCAAACACTTTGAAAAGTCTCGTTCGATATGCAGATATTAAGGGCTCATCCACACTTCTGCTTGTCCCTTGCCTAGAAAGCACAGGTCTGGGCAGTTTTCTGGTCCAGGCAATTTTGCCTTTGCTCTGTCGCTTTCCCCTGGAAATCCTCTCTCTAGAACAAGCAGCGTTCTGCAGAAAACCAATTGCCATTGGTTCCAATTCAGTAATGGAGCAAATGGATGTTTGGATGAGCCTTTATTCCTGCCCTTATGTATTCCCACCCCATAGCAGATTGCTGCCACCACCGCAGCTAAAGTCTTTCTTGCTGATCCTGGGTGTCCCCCAGATGTTGTTGGAGAGGCAAAGGGAAATTATTTAGGAACATAGAAACAAACTCGCCTGCTGGATCAGGCCAATGACCAGCATCCTGTTCTCACAGTGGCCAACCAGATACGACTTGTGGGGAACCAGCGAGGGGAACACGAGCACAAGAGCCCTCTCCCATCCCATGGTTTACAGCAGGCATCCCCAAACTTCGGCCCTCCAGATGTTTTGGACTACAATTCCCATCTTCCCCGGCCACTGGTCTTGTTAGCTAGGGATCATGGGAATTGTAGGCCAAAACATCTGGAGGCCCGCAGTTTGGGGATGCCTGGTTTACAGCTACAGGTATCTGGAAGCGTGCTTGCCTTCAACTGTGGAGGTAGACCATTCGGTCCTCTCCATCTGGAAAGAGAGTAGGTTCTCTGCTCAGATCAGGTGACACTTTGTGACACTGCTGAGCCACCCAACTCATTTCTTTTCTGAGCCTTGATAGCAAAAGGCCCACTTTCCTCCCCTCTTTTTTCCTTCATGCCCATCAGAAGGCAGCCCAGCCCCCCTAAGGAGCCCACTTTGGGGTGGGGCAAGCAAAATCCAGAGCTGTCTGGCATCCCTTGCGATCGTAGGTCAGGGTTTCCCTTGGGCTGCCATACGTCCAGATTTCCCTGGACATTATCGGGATTTCGAAGGCCGAAATGACGTTTGGGAGGGCATTTCCGAAATGTGGCACTTTGTCCTGGATTTTAGGCAAGTCAATTGAAAAATTGTGGTTTGGGGGACGGTTTTGTTAAAACAAAAAAGCTGTACAACTTTTGGGTTTTCCTTAAAAAAAAAACACAACAATTTTGGGGTCTTTCAGCGTGTCCTGGATTTTACTTTTTGAAATAAGGCAACCCTAGTTTCCCCAAACTTGAGTCTCCAGCTATTTTTGGACTACAACTCCCATCATCCCTAGCTAGCAGGAGCAGTGGCCGGGGAGATGATGGGACTTGTAGTCCAAAACCAGCTGGAGACCCAAGTTTGGGAAAACTTGGTGTAGGTGGCCTTTGAAAGGTTGGGCCCCGCAGTCACCTCCACCACACCCAACATGTCCTTGTGGGAAGAGCTCGGCGCTTTCTTCATACCGCTGCCACTTCAGTTCCCTCCTCACTCCGACACCCATCTCCCCGGCCCCTCCGCCCACCAGAGCCTCGTACCACAGTATACGCCACAGCGTAAGCGCTGAGAGCAGCATCCTTGGAGGGGAAGGCCTTGCGGGCGGCAGTGACCAGGACGGGGTTGCCCGTGCAGGCGGCCTTGTCCGTGACGTAGAAGGTGCCTGGTGGCAGCTGGCAGCCGAGGGCAGTGTAGTTGGGTCGACACACCGACAGGAAGTGTGGAGTCTGGTTGCCGGTCACCACCTGGCCAGCGTTGGCAAAGATAGTGGTAGTGAAGAGGCCAAACGAATAAATGCCTGTGGGAAAGTAAAAGGCAAGAAAAGGGCTGAAAGGAAGGAGGTGAGCAGCTGGAGGTGGCGAAGATGGGGCTTGTAAAAGATATATCGTCCAAAACTGGTTTGAATTCCATATCGTGATATCGGTTTCATAATTTTTCGCCTGGCAGCAGTGCCGGATTTACGTATAAGCTAAACAAGCTGTAGCTTAGGGCCCCACTCTCTTGCCCCGCCCCCCAAATTAAAGAAATAAAAACCTGGATGTACATTTCCAAAATATAAGATTAAAAAATAAAATAAAACCTACTACAGCAACAGTGTTTTGTGTTGTGTAGGCTCCTGCGATGTAAGTAATGGGCCCTGCCTGCTAGCCTGCTCCCTAAAATACCACTGGTTTACTCATTTTTATATATCGTGTTTCTCTGAAAATAAGACACCGTCTTATATTTAAAGGTAAAGGTAAAGGGACCCCTGACCATTAGGTCCAGTCGTGACCGACTCTGGGGTTGCGGCGCTCATCTCGCATTATTGGCCGAGGGAGCCGGCGTATAGCTTCCAGGTCATGTGGCCAGCATGACAAAGCCGCTTCTGGCGAACCAGAGCAGCACATGGAAACGCCGTTTACCTTCCCGCTGTAGCGGTTCCTATTTATCTACTTGCATTTTGACGTGCTTTCGAACTGCTAGGTTGGCAGGAGCTGGGACCAAGCAACGGGAGCTCACCCCGTCACAGGGATTCGAACCGCCGACCTTCTGATCAGCAAGCCCTAAGCTCAGTAGTTTAACCACAGCGCCACCTGGGTCCCTTATTTTCAGGGGATGTCTTGGTTTTTCCCCCTCCGCCTGCTGCTGCGGCCAGCATTGCTGCTGCACCTATCACTATGTCTTATTTTCAGGGTATGGCTTATATTCCTTGAATGCTTAAAAATCCTGCTATGGCTTATTTTATGGCTATGCCTTATTTTCGGAGAAACAGGGTAGAGGGTGCCTACATTCTGCTATTTATAATTATTAGTAATTTGCATCATATATTTACACCTATTTTATTTCATGTTATAGCAAGTTTCTAGAGACTAGATTATGAGTCTTTGTAAATTGTGTTTCTAAAGGAATTTTACAAACACACAAATGCCATTGTGTTTGCATTATTAAGTTTGTTATGAATAAAAAAAATCATTGTAAGTTAGAGCTTAATAATTATTTCACTATGAATATAGGTAAAGGTAAAGGTGCCCCTGACCATCAGGTCCAGTCGTGTCCGACTCTGGGGTTGCGGCGCTCATCTCGCTCTATAGGCCGAGGGAGCCGGCGTTTGTCCGCAGACAGCTTCTGGGGCCTTGTGGCCAGCATGACAAAGCTGCTTCTGGTGAACCAGAGCAGCACACGGAAACGCCGTTTACCTTCCTGCTGTAGTGGTACCTATTTATCTACTTGCACTTTGATGTGCTTTCGAACTGCTAGGTGGGCAGGAGCTAGGACCGAGCAACGGGAGCTTACCCCGTTGCAGGGATTCGAACCGCCAACCTTCTGATCAGCAAGCCCTAGATTCTGTGGTTTAACCCACAGCGCCACCTGGGTCCCTATGAATATACTTCTTCACTATGAATATACTTCTTCTTAATTGCATTTCACTATTAATATACTTCATCTTAATTGTATTTCAGTTCAACAATTACTTTGATAAAATACATATTTTGTTATGTGCAAATGGCTTTAGATACCTATTAGGTCCATATAGCATATATTCAACATACACAAAAACAGTGACAATTTGTTGCTGACAAAGGACAGCTGGACATATAAAGGGTCCCATTACCTTCAGTAGCTCACGGCCTCATCAGACCTAAACCCAGCCCTTCCTGGCAGTAAATCGTGAATCATCGTGTATGTGTGTGCTATGCAAAAATCACAATGTGGGCAAAACCATGAAGCCAGCCAATGTGCCTCTTGATTCCTGCAGCTCCCATTCATTCTGCTGGCTCAGCTCTCCCCTGCCTCAAGCAGGCGGCAATGAACCACAAGAGCAAAATTCACGATGCAGGAAAAACTGTGAGGCCAGCCAATGCCTCTAAATAGCTCCTTCCTTATTTCAGACACCATGATATACCTGTATATCGCAATGTTTAGCTGGCGATATACTGCGATGTTGAAAACCAGCTATCGCCCAGTCCTAGTGTGCATTGTGTGTGGAACGTAGTGAGCTTTGTATCTGCAGAATGTCTGCTTTGCAGAGAACTGTGGCAAGTGCAAAAAAACAACAACATCCTATTGAAGCTAAAGCTGCCACAAGAGGATGGAAACTTTGGGGTCATCCACACTTTCATTTGTCCTATGATTTCATGTCACGGGTCCAAGAGGAATATATATATATATTGTCCTGCTGCTTTCCCCACAAAACCTTGTTGTTTACTGTCAAATTGGAACAAACGCCAATCGGGTTTTCTATTCCAATTCAGAAGTAAACAGCTCCTTTTCCTGGGGAAAGGGGTGGGACAAAAACAAAAAAACCTCTCGGATCTGTGATTTGAAAACACTTGAACAGAAGTGGAGATAGGCCCTTTGCTTCAGTGTTTGAAATATACTCGGAGTCAAGAGTGAATTTCATGCTCTTTATTCAGCTCATAGTCATCAAGGAGGAGAAGAGAAGACGAATGGCTCTTTTCCCAAAACCATCTGCTTATATACATTATTTACACAATGGGCCTTGCGTGATTGGCTACTTCAGGGCTACACCTGTGGGCCAATTATATTGTGGATTGACTTTTGCCTGCAGCCTGATTGGCTGCTCCTACAGGCCAATCAGGTAGCAGATTCACTTCTGCCAGCCGCCTGATTGGCTGCTCCAGCAGGCCAATCAGGTTGCGGATTCACTTCCACCTGGAGTTGGATTGGGTAGCTCCCGCTGATTCTGAATCCTATTGTTCTAGGATTCAGCTCAGTACATAACACCCCTCCCCTCTAAGTTCCAGTCCTGCCCGGGAAGTTGCATTCGTAGTCCCCAAGGTCTGCTGGCCGCCTCCGTGTGCGTTGTGGCCTGGGGTGTTCCTTGGTCAGGGGTTCTGGTTCTGGCTCGTGTTCCGAGGCTGCTGGCTGTGCCGGGGCTGTCTGGTCTGGCGCCGCTGAACCACTAGGTTGTAGCTCTGGTTCCGGTGTCCTTCCAGCCTCGGGGCGCCCCTCTGTGCCTACTGCTTCTGCTTCCTCTGCCCACCCCTCTCGCTCTACAGGCCTCACTGCCCTGCTGTCCCCTTGGGACCCCTCTGTCCCGCTCTCCTCCCGGGTTCCTCCTGGGAATCGTCGCCGTATCTGGTCGCAGTGGCGGCGCCAACATTGCCCCCCTTCCGTTAGTACCTCGTACGACACGGGACCGGTCACCTTGGTGACTGTGGCGGGTACCCATGCTGGGCCTGCCCCAAAATTCTTTGCATACACTGGGTCCTGGGCCACAAATGTCCGGGGGTTCCTGCCTTTCCCCACCACTACCTCATCCTGAGCTCTGTCGGGGTGAAGTCGGTCCAGTCTAGTTGCAAGGCGCCGGCCCATTAGTAATTCAGCTGGGCTCCGGCCCGTCGTTGTGCTTGGGGTGCTGTGCTGTGCTAGAAGAAATGCGGCAAGGCGGTATTCCCAGTCCCCTTGTGTCATGCGGCGGAGGCTGTCCTTGGTGGTCCGCACCATGCGCTCCGCTTGGCCATTGGTGGCAGGGTGGAATGGTGCTGAGCGGATGTGGCGGATGGCGTTCTGCGCTGTGAAGGTCTGGAACTCCTCTGACGTGAATGCGGTTCCATTGTCCGAGACGAGGGTGTCAGGGAGCCCGTGGGTCGCAAACAGCTTACGTAGTACCCGGATGGCTGCCGCCGTAGAAGTGGATGGTACCAGTGCGACCTCCAGCCATTTGGTGTAGGAATCCACCACTATGAAGAATGTTTTTCCCTGGAAGGGGCCAGCGAAGTCCACGTGCAAGCGTGACCATGGATGTCGGGCGGACTCCCAGGGCTGGACTGGGGCCCTTGGGGGATCCGGGCGGGATTCTTGGCAGGTCTGGCAGTGTTGGACCCAGGCCTCTATCTCTCTGTCAATCCCCGGCCACCACACATAACTCCTGGCAAGGGCCTTCATCCTCACTACCCCTGGGTGTGTCTCGTGTAGGGCTGTGAGGACCCTTTTGCGGAGGGGCTGGGGAACAACAACCCTGCTTCCCCATAACAGGCACCCCTTGTGGGCCGACAGTTCATGTTTGCGGTTTGTGTAGCCAGCGAATTCTGGCCCGGGGCTGCTGCTGGGCCATCCTCGCCACACCCAGTCCAGGACCCGGGAGATGACCCTATCTTTTGTGGAATGGTGCGCAACTTCTTGTGCCTGAATGGGTCGGTCGGGAAGCAGCTCCAGGGTCATAACCTCTTGCGCAGGCGCTGGGTCGGGGCCTGTTTCTGGTAGTGGTAGCCTGCTGAGGGCGTCTGCGTGGCCCATCGCCTTCCCAGGGCGGTGGATTAGTGCATACTGGTAGCCGGCAAGGAAAATTGACCACCTGAGGACACGTGGAGACAACACTTGGGGGGTCTGCTTCTCAGGGGCAAACAGGCCAAGCAACGGCTTGTGGTCAGTCACTATGGTAAAGGGCCGCCCGTACAAGAAATCATGGAATTTTTTTACGCCCTTCACGATTGCCAGACCCTCCTTGTCAATCTGTGAGTAGTTTCGTTCGGCTGCAGCAAGCGTCTGGGAGAAGTATGCCACCGGCACCTCTCTTCCATCCGGGAGTTGGTGTCCCAGGACAGCGCCGATGCCATAGGGAGAGGCGTCGCATGCCAGCACCACTGGCAGCCTCTCGTCGAAGTGTGCTAAGACCGAGTTCGAGACGAGCAAGTCCTTGACTGCCTGGAATGCGGCCCTTTGTCGCTGGCCCCACACCCAAGGGGCCCTTTTATCTAGGAGTCTGTGTAGGGGCTCCGCTACCGCTGCCTTATGGGGAAGGAAGGCATGGTAAAAGTTCAATAGTCCCAAGAATGACTGAAGTTCGGGCTTGCTCTTGGGCGCTGGGGCCTCACAAATGGCCCGTACCTTGTCACCGGTTGGATGGACCCCTTCTGCGTCCACCTTAAATCCCAGAAAGTCCACCTGCGGCACTCCCAGTAAACACTTTTCCCGCTTCACCTTGAGGCCCGCCGTCTGGAAACGGTGCAGGACGGAGCGGAGGCGGTCCTCAAATTCCTCTGGTGTGGGCCCGGCGATCAGTACATCATCGAAGAAGGGGGTGACACCAGGAATCCCTTTAAGGAGAGAGTCCATTAGATTCTGGAATATGCCTGGTGCCACGCTAACGCCAAATTGCAGCCGCTTTACTCTGAATGCCCCTCTGTGCGTCACAATCGTCTGAGCCTCTGCTGTGGCTTCGTCCACAGGCAACTGTTGATACGCTTGGGCCAAGTCCAGTTTGCCAAAGATTTTTGACCCAGCCAGGGTGGCGAGGACATGGCTGACCACTGGCACTGGGTATGCATGGGCCGTGAGAGCCTTGTTTATGGTGCATTTGTAGTCTGCACAGATGCGGACCGAACCGTTAGGCTTGACGGGTGTGACAATTGGAGTTTCCCAGGGGGCGTTGGGCACCGGCTCCAGCACTCCTTGCTCCACGAGCCGGTCCAATTCCTCGTCTATGCGGGGTTTCAGGGCAAACGGGACCCGGCGGGCCTTGTGCCTGATGGGTCGTACAGCGGGGTCTAGCTGTAGGGCAATGGGGGGTCCTGTGTATCGTCCCAGTGCCCCATCGAAAACCCCTGGAAACTCTTTGCATATGGCGTCCACGTCCACTTGTAAGCTAGTGCGGTTCACCCCAGTAACGGCTAGCCCCAGAGGTCCAAACCATGCCAGTCCCAGTAAGCTAACGTAGGGGCCCTTAACTACCAGCAAGTCCAATTGTTGCTTTCGCCCTCGATATTGCACCCTGAAGGTCCCCACCCCCATAGTAGGGACCTTACGTTTCTGGAAGTCCCGGAGGGTGAATGGGGCCGGCCTTAGTTTGGGACCCCCATTAGGGCACAGTTCCCTTAATGTTCGGGCCGAGATTATGGATAGAGTTGAACCCGTGTCCAGCTCCATGCGGCATGGGGCTCCCTCTATCTGTACCTCTATATAAATTTTCTCTGTGCTGGGATGGGGCAACTGGAATACCTGGTAGTCCGTGATCTCCGTCGAGTTGCCTTGGTGCATGGTGCCGTGTGACCTGGGGCTCCTGGGTCGGTCATCTGATGCTTGTCGACGGGTGAGTCGAGCCCGACACACCCGGGCGATGTGTCCCAATTTTCTGCACTGCCTGCACTCTGCGTTGCGGAAACGACAGGTCCTCCTCTCGTGGTTCTCCCCGCAGCTTGCACAGTTCCCTCCTTCTCGTCGAGGCTGCTGTGGTGTGTGTGCTGCTTGAGTGCGCCGCTGTACTCGGTGTACTTCTTCCCTGTCAGATTCGGATTCGTCGGTGAGGTCTTCGTGGTAGACCCTCGGTTGGGATGGCGGGGCCGGTCGTGCCTCTTGCGTTGACCTCTCGGCGGCTTCGGTTGCCAGGGCTTCCTCCAGAGCAATCTGGAACGTGAGGTCTTTTTTGGCGTAGAGGCGTCGTTGCAACATCTCGTCCCTCAGGCCACCGACGAGGCGGTCACGAAGCATGTTCTCCAATTCTGAGAAGTTGCATAACCGGGCGGCTTGGCGGAGGGAGGTCACAAACCCAGTTATGGTTTCCCCCGGGGCTTGCCGTTTTGCGTAGAAGGCATTTCGGCAAGCTACCACCGAGGGCTGTGGTGAGAAGTGCTCCTTCAGCCGTTCCATTATTGTTTTGTAAGAGACGGTAGCGACATCTCTAGGTGCAAGGAGAGCCCGGGCGATTTCAAACGTCTCCTCTCCACAGACGCTGAAGAATGTCGCCCTCTTCATGGCATCGTTGGTGACTTCTTTCGCTTGCAGGAGGAAGTTGAAACGGGCGGCGTACCCTTCCCAGTCTCCTGATGCTGGTTTGAATGGCGAGAAGCTGCTGTCGGTTGCCATTCTGGGTTCCTTGGGTCCTGGAGCTGAAGCCTGGATGCACGGTGCGATGCAGCGGTGCAGCAGGTGGCGGTGCTGCGGTGCAGTGCGTGGTGGCGGTCAGCTCAGCAGGATCCCACCTTCGTCGCCAGTGAAATATACTCGGAGTCAAGAGTGAATTTCATGCTCTTTATTCAGCTCATAGTCATCAAGGAGGAGAAGAGAAGACGAATGGCTCTTTTCCCAAAACCATCTGCTTATATACATTATTTACACAATGGGCCTTGCGTGATTGGCTACTTCAGGGCTACACCTGTGGGCCAATTATATTGTGGATTGACTTTTGCCTGCAGCCTGATTGGCTGCTCCTACAGGCCAATCAGGTAGCAGATTCACTTCTGCCAGCCGCCTGATTGGCTGCTCCAGCAGGCCAATCAGGTTGCGGATTCACTTCCACCTGGAGTTGGATTGGGTAGCTCCCGCTGATTCTGAATCCTATTGTTCTAGGATTCAGCTCAGTACATAACAGTGTTTATGTTAATTGATGACTGGGAGACTGGGCCTCTCTTAGAAACTGCCGGCATATTGCCAGATAACTTGCTTATCTGTCTCTCTGGGACCACAGAGAGAATAGTTCTTAGGTAAGAACCTAAAGAAAACTGGACTGCATTGCTAGTTGTTTAAGAGCAATGAGCTGATTTGTATTTTAGTTGGTTACCCTTTTTTGTAACCAGTTAAAAGATGGTTTGCTGTAAAACTTTGGAACTATATTTTTCTCAGCGTGGAGAGCTTATTGATCCATACTCTGCACAAGGTCCAGATCAGGGAATTCTGCTCACATAACTCTTAACAGGGTGGAGCTGAAAGTGAGGAGGGAATATTGGGAGTGACCTTGAGGCAAGGGAAGGAGGCCGGGTGGTAATCTTTCACTTACCCAGGAAACGGATGATGCGCCGTAGAAGGGGGTTGAAATAGCAACACTCTCCTGAGACGATTGTCTTCTCCTCGCGTCTCTCAGGCTGGAGGAAGAAGGCAGCCAGTTCCCCAACAAGAATCTGACGCAGGCAGGTGGTGGGTAAGAGAAAGAAGATCAGCTTTGGTCAAGTCAAGCCCAATTTATTAACCACTGGAGTGAGAAAGAATCTGTTTCTTTGAAAGTGCTTATGACACGGTGTTTACACTTGTGGGTCCAACACACTTATTTAGCAAGACGGGGCCTCACTCTTTATCGGGATATCCATTTCGGAGACCATAAATGGCTGAAACAAATAGATGGGCACTTGCTGCAGAAAAAGATGTGACTACCTAATTCTTGGGTTCCATGCTCACTGCAGATGGTGACAGCAGTCATGAAATTAAAAGACGCCTGCTTCTTGGGAGAAAAGCAATGACAAACCTAGACATGGTCTGAAGCTCAACATCAAAAAAACAAAGATCATGGCCACTTGTCCCATCACCTCCTGGCAAATAGAAGGGGAAGAAATGGAGGCAGTGAGAGATTTTACTTTCTTGGGCTCCTTGATCACTGCAGATGGTGACAGCAGTCACGAAATTAAAAGACGCCTGCTCCTTGGGAGAAAAGCAATGACAAACCTAGACAGCATCTTAAAAAGCAGAGATATCACCTTGCCGACAAAGGTCCGTATAGTTAAAGCTATGGTTTTCCCAGTAGTGATGTATGGAAGTGAGAGCTGGACCATAAGGAAGGCTGATCGCCGAAGAATTGATGCTTTTGAATTATGGTGCTGGAGGAGACTCTTGAGAGTCCCATGGACTGCAAGAAGATCAAACCAATCCATTCTGAAGGAAATCAGCCCTGAGTGCTCACTGGAAGGACAGGTCGTGAAGCTGAGGCTCCAATACTTTGGCCACCTCATGAGAAGAGAAGACTCCCTGGAAAAGACCCTGATGTTGGGAAAGATGGAGGGCACAAGAAGAAGGGGACGACAGAGGACGAGATGGTTGGACAGTGTTCTCGAAGCCACCAACATGAGTCTGACCAAACTGCGGGAGGCAGTGCAAGACAGGAGTGCCTGGCGTGCTCTGCTCCATGGGCTCACAAAGAGTCGGACACGACTAAACAATTAAACATCAACAACACCTAATTCTGCTCTTTGATTCTGGTCCCCAGCCGAGTTGACTTTAAGTCTGCTCCTGTCTGCAGAGATACTGTTATTGCTATTGAAACAAAATTAAAAAAAATCCTTCCAGCAGCACCTTAAAGACCAACTAAGTTTTTTATTTTGGTATGAGCTTTCGTGTGCATGCACACTTCTTCAGATACACTGAAATAGAAGTCCCCAGACACTTATATGTATGTATAACAATGTTATTGCTATTGTTATTAGCCTTTATTGGCACAAGATTAAGCAATAAAATCATAATCCAAAATACACACAATATAGAAAAGACTAGATAGCCACCATTGAGTAAATCAGGCAACTTTAGATTTAGGTTTAAAAATCTCGACTAAATACCCCGAAACAATCTTGGTTGTTTCCAGAGTATCATCCCTCAATAAATATTGGATTACAGACTCTTCGTAAATTGATATTTTAGGATGTAAGGAAGGCACAAGGAGATCTCTGCCAAGGGTGTTGAGAAGAGGGCAATCCAAAATTATGTGATGTATTGTATCTGGTGTTTTCTTATTACAGGAGCAGAATCTGTTCTGGAAGGAGATTTTTTGAAACTTTCCGAACTAAAAAGAAGAGGGGAATGCATTTAGATGAGCTAGCATAAAAGCTCTGCAATGTGATGACTAAATTATAAAAGTAATTTGGCATTACTCCATGGTGGGGATGCAATCCTAAGTAAGCAGATGAACATACAAAAGGCTGGGGGGGGTAGAGTTTTGGGATTTCATGGTCTAGCAGTCTCTGCTTGATGAGAAAGAAGATTTGTGACTCATCCAATAGGGAATCTATTGCAATCCCCATTTGCCCGAGTTTGAGGGTAATATCAGAAAACCATGTAAAATTGTGTGTATCTCTGCTACTAATCCTGACTTTTGTTACTTAGGATTTCTCCAGACATCCTTTTTAAATCTTCTATTACGCTCATGGTGGTATCGGAATAGTTATATGTGATCCTGCTTTCCATACTGTAAAATGACTATGAGAGGGTCTATTATCTCATTTCAAAAATAAAAAATTAAATAAACTGAATTGAACTGAATAATAATAAATCCACCGTCCCCCCCCTTTTAAATAAAATACAGTCGTACCTTGGTTCATGAACACCTTGCGAGTTGAACGTTTTGGCTCCCAAACGCTGCAAACCCGGAAGTGAGTGTTCTGGTTTCTGAACGTTCTTCAGAACCCAAATGTCTGATGCAGCTTCCGATTGGCTGCAGGAGCTTCCTGCAGCCAATCGGAAACCATGTCTTGGTTCCCGAACGTTTTGGAAGTCGAACAGAAAAATAAGGACTTGATCATCTGGAAGCATTCCCTAATGATAACAGCAGTATGTCGACGGAATGCATTACCTCGAGGAAGTAGCTGGATTTTTCATTTCCACTTTGGAAAATACCTGACAAGAATCTGATAGTGCTGGGATGGAAGTCTAGATAGGGTTTGGCATACGCCTGGATTTTCCTGGTATATGGAATACTGTAGTCAGTAGCAGTGTTCAGGTGGAAATCAGGAAAAACCGTCCGGGAAAATCCGGACATATGGCAGCCCATGTCGACAGTGCTGCTTTCCCATAAAAATAGCTCAAAAACTGCATTTTCAAAAGCGATGTTGGAAAAAAAAAAGTCTGGATTTTCACAGTTTGAAATATGCCAACGCTAGTCTAGCAGGCTTTCTAGAGCAGAACAAGAACTTACTGCATTCTAAAGGGCTTCCAGTCCACAAATGCTTTTGAACCCACATGGCAAGAATGCATCATGAGAGGGCCGGCCCACCTCTGAGGCAAGGTGAGACAACCACCTGAGGCAGCAGGACCCACAGGGGCAGCAGATCCCAGTGTATATCTTTATTCCCTCCTTGTTCTAATATAGATCTTCACTCCCCTCTTATTCCCTGGAAAGCGTTAGGCGCCATTTTGGGGTTTACCTCCGGTGCCCAAATGTCTTGGGCTGGCCCTGAATAAAGATGATATCAACATTTGGTAGATTTTGGATAAAAATAGGATGGTGTGCAGAAACATTTCCTGAGTTGAACCCGAGGGCACCATCAGAGGCAGTACGCCTCTGAATATCAGTTGGTGGAAATTGCAGGTGTGGAGAGTGCTGTTGCACTGATATTCTGCTTGTGCGCATCCTAGGGACGTGGGTGGGCTCCCATGGCTCTGTCCCAGCTCCTGCCAACCTAGCAGTTCGAAAGCACACCTGTGCAAGTAGATAAATAGGTACTACTGCTGCGGCGGGAAGGCAAATGGCGTTTCCGTGCACTCTGGCTTCTGTCACTGTGTTCCGTTGTGTCAGAAGCGGTTTAGTCATGCTGGCCACATGACCCAGAAAGCTGTCTGTGGACAAACGCTGGCTCCCTCAGCCTGAAAGCAAGATGAGCACTGCAACCCCATAGTCGCCTTTGACTGGACTTAACCGTCCAGGGGTCCTTTACCGTTTCTTTTTACTGTAGGCATTCTGTGGGCATCTGGTTGTCTACTGTGAGAACAGGATGCTGGACTAGATAGGCGCTGGATCTGATCCATCACGCTTTTCTTGTGTCTTGACCCTGTTCTTTCGGTCACCCTTCCAAAACACCCAACACCCAAATGGCTCTGCATTTCCTGCCAAGACACCTGCCTCTATAGCATCCTGACCTGACAGCATCTCCCAGAGATCTGCCTGGCTGAGATGGGTGCAAGGGTCGAAGGATCTCCATTTGCCACCCAGTGGTGGATCATATGCCCATGCTGCATACCTACCAAGTTGCTGTCAGAGAAATAAGGGACCGGGCCAGAAATAGCAGACCGGAAGTAGTGCTGCCGCCATTTTGGAACTGGGCGGAGCATGCTCAGAAGTGAGTTTTGATGCTGCTTTGCCCAGTTCCAAAATGGCCACCGCTCCAGAAGTCGCACTGCAGCCATTTTGGAGCTGGGCAGAGCAGCATCAAAAGTCGCTTCTGAGCATGCTCCTCCCAGTTCCAAAATGGCCGCCGCGCCAGAATAAACCAGGGAAAAACAAAGAAATCCGTTTTTTTCAGCTAGGAACAGCTGGAAAAACGGGGATTTCCCGGGGAAAACGGGAGACTTGGCAGCTATGCCATGCTGCCCAGGGCAGGCACGTCCCCCAGGGGTGTGGAGAGTACCCTCCCAAGTGCGGGATAGCTGTGTGCGCCCCCATGATCCTGCTTACTTCCTCTCCCCTTCCCACTCACCTGCCTCCTTCCCGTCCTCTCCCCTGCCTGCCTCCTCCAGCTGGGAGCATGGGGCTACAACGCACTGCCCGCCCATGACTCCCGGGCTTACTGCCAGCCATCAGGGGAAGGGGGGAGCTGCTGCACCGTGCTCCTGGCTGGAGGAGGCAGGCAGGCAGGGGGAGAGGAAGGGAAGGAGGCAAGTGAGCGGGAAGGGGAGAGGAAGGAACCGGCAGCAAAGCAGTGCAGCAGCTTCCACCGACGGCTCGCGGTAGGCATGGGAGTCCGAGTTGCGGGCGGGCAGAGCACCGAATGTCACCCCCGCTCAGGGATGACACCCGGAGCAGTGCACATCCTCCCTGCCCCCACCTTCTTCCGCCAGTGTTGCCACCAAGCCCAATTCAAGGTTTTTGTTTGAGACTCTGCTACCTGTAGGAATGCCTTGCCCCAGACCAGCCCTTGACTTGAGATCCATTGGAGAGGCCCTGTTAGTTGTTCCAGCATTAAATGTCATCTGGGAATCAATTACCCTTCAGAGGCATTTGTCAGCAACAGCACCCTGGTTGCAGAACATGCTCCTTCCAGAGGTTAGCCTGTCATCTGAATAGTTTTATGTGGCAGCTGAAAACTTGTCTTTTTTTTAGACAAGCTTTTTCAGTTAGGGCATTACATTGTTGAATTGGGAGGTTGTTACCCAAAACAACTGTATTGTGAATTTAAATGTCGTGTCTATATACTTTTGGTATCCCACAGACACAAGTCTGAAAATAAATAAAATGATGGCAAGATGATAGTTTTGAAAAAGCTGGTTTAATATTGGGTTGGTCAGGATATGATTAACCAGCGACCTTCTTGCAATGTGGGTCACTGCCCTTCCTCCCAGGGAACCGTTGTCCAGACACTGACAAGAGATGGCGTCTGAATTAAAGGAGGGCACTGGGATAGCAGCGAGAATAGAGTCAGACATTCAGCTTGCATGTTTAACAGAACGGTGGGGTAATATTAACTCTAAATGTGTGCAATGAAGACAGTCCCAGGAGAGCTCGGCTCAGTCCTACTGTTTGCATATCGGTCTGCAATTTCTCCTGCATACAGTATTAATTCATGATGCACTGAAGATGAGATCCAGTATGATGGACTCGCGAAAGGGTTTGACTGTGGGTGTAGGGACAACTGGCTTCAAATACCTGCTCAGTGCTCTTAGTGTCTCCCACTCTCACCCACTTCACCAGGATGTTGTGATGATACATGGGAAGAGGGAGGGAGAGCTGCGCATGCTGCCTTGATTAGATTAATAAATTTGAGGTGGAGCATTGCAAATTCTCAACATACACAAGAGTAAGGATGGAAGGACGTTTCAGTTCTGCTTCTCTCCGCTTCGCATTTTTCCATACTTCTGCAAATTTCTCCTAATTAACGTTTTTTATATGTAGTTTTGACACAGATTTGTGTCAAACATACAATGCTATTGTATGCTATTTTCAGTAATATCTTCATTTTTATGCACCCTTCCCCCGAATACATGCATTTTAGTAAACATTGGTTGGAGAACTGCACTGCAAAATTCAGAGAGGTGTGCATTTCAAAGGATAGCTGTGTTTTGGTTTGCATATTGTTCCAGAAAATGTGGATTTCATGGATTCAGCTTTAAATGAAATCCAAATTTAATTTCTCCTCTATGCCTACATGTGGGTGTCTTGCTCAGACTTCTTTGTGTGTGTAGCGGCAGTTCTTGAAAAATTCATATAGTAGAAATTCCTATACAAAGTGGCCTGACTAGAACCTCCTGGGCGAACACAGAGCTTGAAATGTGTGCCTCCAAATTTTGGGATGTAGTGTTCAGCTAATGAAATGTACCAAAATGCATAATTTAGGGTGTGTGTGTGTGTGTGTGTGTGTGTGTGTGTGTTTCTCAGAAAATGCATTCCAAAATACAATTTAAGTTCCTATTTAAATGTGCATTTTTGTAAGGACCTTTTTTTTTAATAATTGCAGATTAATGCAGAAATGGGACAGTACTGACTTATGAATGAGCACATGTCAAATTCATGCGCCCGAAATGGACGAATCTGCCCAACCTTGGTGGGTAGTCACAGCACACCTACATCTCAAGCATATATATCTGCATGTGTGTGTGCGTCAGGCACGGTTGATCTACATGCCGGAATGGTTCTCAAATTCTAGTACAAAAGAACATGACTGAACAGCTCCGCACCTTTTTCCCCCCCAGCGGAGCTTCAAAGTTATTTGCAAAGAAAGAGCTAGTTGTACCGGTACCTCTGCTTCCTTTAGGCCCCTTGACTTTGATATCCGAAACCAAGTTCCCTGGTGATCTTACCCCCAGAGGGAACATGTGGGTCCTAAATCTCACAACAACAGCAGGGGGTTGTCACCCCCTCCACACCCACCCACCCACCACGTGCCCTGCTGGGCTCTTACCATTACGGTGGGCACAGCAGTGACGAGAGAGTAGACGAGGACCGGAGGCGCCCGGCTTGTGTCTTCAGGGCCAGGGTAGGGCTTTGCGTAGGCACTGTCATAGCAGAAGAAGCCTTGGAGGTGCACCGGGAAAGTGTTGGTGTATTCAAAGTGGTACGCCAGCACTACAGTGCCCGCCATAATCACCAGCTGGAAGTAGAACATGGCACATCAGGCAGGGGAGCGGCGCTGAAGACTGAATGGGAGACAGAGGCAGCCAGGAGAGCCGGATCCCTGGAGCCACTGGAGCCTGGCAGGCCCCCCCCGCCCTCCGCCTGCTCCTCCGTGCAAGATTCCTCGTGTACTCCTTTTCACGCTCGGGTGCCTGCTGTAGCTGTGCATCACATCACGGCTGGCGGGAGAGGCACCGAGCTTGCCTGACTCAAAGTCAGGCAGACAGTTGCCTCCTTCTGATGCAACCCCTCCTTCCCCTGCCCCCTCTTCCTCCCCCCAAGCACCAAATAACTCTCCGGGCTCCCTTCCATTCCCTGGCGATTCACTGCTCACAAGCAGATGTTCGCACGGAGAGGGCTGGTGTCTGAGACCACGTGTAGGTGAGGGCATTTTCAGGGGTTTGGGAGCGGGGAGGGCAGAGTACACCTGCCCGTTTTGGTTCCCATCCCTGCCTGCCTGCCTGCCACGGCCAGGCAACAGTTCAAATGGCACCCCCTATGTGTGACGCATGAGAAGGGGCTCTATGCAAGGAAGGGGCAGTGGTGTCTCGCAGCTGACACTGCCCCAGAGATGTATACCTCCTTGCCTGCCTCCCTCCCATGGCTCCTCCAGATTGCGTGTGGAGGTCTGGAGGGGGGAGGTCTATGTCTGTATGCCCCTCTTCAGACCTCCATACGCAACATCTCCCAGAGCAGCTCCTGGTTCCATGGGGTGGGTGGGTGTGGAAAGAGAGGCCCTTGCAAAATTAGCAAGGAACCATAGAATTGTTGACTTGGAAGGGACCCCAAGGATTATCTAGGCCAACCCCCTGCAATGCACTAAAGGGTCTCAGACAGATGGCCACCCAACATCTGCTTTAAAACCTCCAGGGAAGGAGAGTCCACCACTTTCCAAGGGAGTCCGTTCCACGGTTGAATGGCTCTTACCGTCAGAAAATTCCTCCTGATGTTTAGTCAGAATCTCCTTTTCTGTGATGCGAATCCATTGGTTTGGGTCCCAACCTCTGGGGCAGCAGAAAACAAGCTTGCTCCATCTTCCATGAAACAGCCCTTTAGATATTTGAAGATGGCTGTTGTCCCCTCTTGGTCTTCTCCAAACTAAACATACCCAACTCCCTGAACCATTCGTCATGAAGCATGTGCAACATCTGTCTCTGCACCCCAGCAAAGCAACAGAGGTGACCCAGCAACTGAGGAAACAACTGTGTGCAATCACGGGTCCCTGTTGATATTCTAAAGGCTGCTGCAGCAAAATTGCTTAGATTGCGCTGGGCAGCTGCTCCAAGACTGGCAAAATGCTCTGCGCTGGACAGGAATAAAATACTTTGAACGGCTTCAAAAGACTTGGAAGTACCGTTAATGCGAAACACAATATGTTCAAGCACCTTGCTGAACAATGATTCTTCAACATCAACTTCGTTGGACTGGTCATGTTGTGTGGATGCCTGATGATCGTCTTCCAAAGCAACTACTCTATTCTAAACTTAACAATGGAAAGCGTAATGCTGGTGGTCAACAAAAGAGGTTTAAAGACTCTCTCAAGGCAAAGCTAAAAAAACAATTGCAAGGGCTCCAAATGGAAAACAGCCTTTACCAAAGGTGTCATGGGCTTTGAAGACGCTCAAACTCAGGACAAAAGGGAGAAATGTGCTAAGAGGAAGGCATGTTTGGCAAACCCTCACCATGATCAACTCCTGTCCAGAAACCTATGTCCCCACTGTGGAAGGACGTGTGGATCCAGAATTGGCCTCCACAGTCACTTACGGACTCGCTGTTAAAGCCGTGTTCATGGAAGACAATCTTACTCAGCTACGAGTGATCGCCAAAGAAGCAGCAGCACCCCTTAACTACAGAATTGGGGTTGTCCTTGGGCAACTGTGGCCCTGGAGGCCTAACTAACCCATGCTGACTACTCCTTTCTCAGTTCCAGGGAAAGCCTGGTCTGGTCACTTGTTCATTTGGCTAAATCCAGTGGCAGCCTTACCTCCACAAACACAAAGCAGGGAATGATGGAGATGCTTCTCTTAAGCTCCTGCTTATCACCAGCCATGGCACCAGGGCTTGGACCTCTCCTCAAGGAAAGACGTGAACTACAGAAAGGAGATACCAAAGCAAGTTGGTCAAGTGGCTTCTGGAGAAGTGAGAATATTGTTACACACCATCCCTCTCTCTGAAAAGTACGAGATTCCAGGCACTTACCCAGGATTCATGTTTCTTTCAGAAATTAGGCAAAAACTGTGGCGTCTTTACAATATATGGTCTTATTTACACAACCTGTACCTAGATGGAGGGATTGCAGCGCATTTGCATCCTATGACGGATGACGCTGTGGTCTAAACCACTGAGCCTCTTGGGCTTGCTGATCAGAAGGTCGGCAGTTTGAATTTGCATGGTGAGCTCCCGTTGCTCTGTCCCATTTCCTGACAACCTAGCAGTTTGAAAGCACGGTACTGCAAGTAGATAAATAGGTACCACTGCAGCAGGAAGGTAACAGCGTGTCAGGAGTATGGGCAGGAATCAGGCTCTGGGGCAGGCACCCCCAAACTTTGGCCCTCCAGATGTTTTGGACTACAATTCCCATCTTCCCCGACCACTGGTCCTGTTAGCTAGGGATCATGGGAGTTGTAGGCCAAAACATCTGGAGGGCCGCAGTTTGGGGATGCCTGCTCTGGGGCCTGTAGTGCTTTGCAGGACTGGGGCCTGCCTCAGCTTGTGCTGGAGAAGCAAGGAGTGGCCACTCAGGTGAAGACCTCAGCTTGTGCTGGAGAGGCAAGGAGTGGTCACTCAGGTGAGGCCACTTGATACCTCACTGCACCTGGTGGCAGGAGCTGGGAGGGATAAAAGCTCAGCATTTCCCTTCAGCTCTTTGCCACAGCAACGCTATCCCTGCCTGGTTGCCTCTGGCCTCTTGCTCCTTGGACCCTTGCCTTGCCGACGCCTTGATCCTCGACCCTTGGACCTTCGCCTTGCTGACACCTTGCTCCTCGACTCCCAGACCTTCGCCTCTGCCTTGCTCCTTGACCCTGCGACATAGCTGCCAAGTTTTCCCTTTTCTCGCGAGGAAGCCTATTCTGCATAAGGGAAAATCCCTTTAAAAAAGGGATAACTTGGCAGCTATGCCCTGCGACTGCCTGCTGCTGGACCATCAGCCCTGCACCTGTTCCTGCTTCTACATCACCATCTTGCCTCTGGTCCTGACGTCCTCAGTCAGGGCTTCAACCACCCGCCGACCGGACCGTGACATGGCGCTTCTGTACGTTCTGGTTTCTGTCACAGTGTACTGTTGCACCAGAAGCGGTTTAGTCATGCTGGCCACACGACCCGGAAAGCTGTCTGTGGACAAACACGGCTCCCTCGGCCTGAAAGCGAGATGAGCACCGGCAACCCCATAGTCACCTTTGACTGGACTTAACTGTCCAGGGGGTCCTGTAACTTTTTTTAATGAGGGTCTGGCATCCCCCATAAGGGCAGCATTGGCTTCACAAGGCAGCAAAAAGCTGTCCTGTGTCTCTTCATTCCGGCCGGTCATCCTCAGCTCACTTGGAGTTCTGCCTCTCCTTCTAGCTCCTGACTCCAAAGACCTGCCCCCAGCCTACGTCATTCAAAGTTGAAACCCTAAACTCAGCCGTTGCCTCTGCCCACTAGCACCCCACAAAGGAGGGCCCCCACTCCCCCTTACCTGGCAGTCTTGCCCTCTAATGGTTTCCTTGGCTAGTCATCACTGGCCTTTGTCCCCTGCTAAAGACCCACCCAGCTAGCTCTGCTGGGCTGGCCTGGCTCCTCAGCCTAACTACATCCAGGGGGTTTCCGTGTTTAGTAAAGTTTAATCAAACTTTATTGCTAAATGCAGGAATTATGGAGAGGATCCAACACCCAGGAATTTGGGGGATCTGCCCCCCCCAACCCATAACAATATAATCTGATTTGGTCGCACACACACATTTTTCTCCAGTGCATGGTCACAATCTCAACCCTTGAAAGTCACCACTTCATGTTGCCCTGCTTTAAGGATAAGCATCCCCCAATTTAAGTACGTTACTGTTGTTTCAGCTACTCAGGCTTTGCAAAGAAAGCTCAGATTTTGTCTAGCAGCTTGGGTTTCCCAAGGCTTATTTCAGCTAGTCTGCGGAGGAGTCAAAGCTGTTTCCGTGCTTTGCTTTGGTTTCGCAAGCTGAGCCCTTGGAAAGCTTTCCTTAACTGCTAAAAATAAATTGGACCTAAAAGTCTGGAGATCAGGCTTCAAACCAGGTGTTTCGAACTCCTACTGGGAGTGGCGATGGTACAGCGCATGCACATCCAAAGTGTTTAATCCTTGACTCCCTGCCACTTGTGCCCAAATGCTTTTCCATGTGATCCTATCAGCAGATGATAAAGAGTTTGCTGCTCCAGCCAGCTCCCATCATGGAGTTCCCTGTAGCGCCATAGGCAAGTTATTGTTTGTGGTTCGTATGGGGATTTCCCCTTACCTTGTCACATTTGGACATTTCCCCTTCCACAGAAGTCATATATCATAGATGAGGGAACTGGCTATGAACTTCTATATATTGCTGAACTTTAACTCCCATCAACACCTGGAGGGCCTCAAGTTCATCGTCCCTAAGCTACAGGACCAGGGTGGCATTTTTGCTTGTAAGTTTGAAATGATTTCTGTTTTGAACAAGGGTGAAATTCATTGAGGAGCTCCTCAGTGTGGCCCTAAGCTAAATCTCTCCAGCTCCTGACCCTTCCTGCTCCTGCCTCGATGGTATTTATTATTTTAGTTGCATTTCTATGCTTCCCCTCCACTTTTGCACAATTGATTCACACGGAACTGTGTTTACCCGCGGTGCTGGGAAATAAATACAGTGGTACCTCGACTTACGCACGACTCGACAACCGAATTTCTTGACTTACGAATGGGGCAAATGGCCGCACACTTACGAATTTCTCGACATCTGAACAGAGACCGCAGCGGTTTTAGATAGGGTTTTTTCAATTTTCGAATTTTTAGATGGGGTTGCTTCGACTTAACGAATTTTCCCGTTTCCAATGCATTCCTATGGGAAATCGCATTTCCAATGGCGCTTCTCGACTTACAAATTTTTCGACCTACGAAGGTGCCTTCGGAACAGATTAAATTCGTAAGTTGAGGCACCACTGTAAATGATTTAATTCAAACCTGGGAATGGTGGGAGAGAGCTGGAGAGTCCTTGTGGCTCACAAGGAGACCCTCCCCAGAGCCTAAAGAGGACGTCAGTGAGGGCAGAGGAAGCCCCAAATAGACTCAAGGCAAAGCAGGGCTTTGTTTAGACTGATTAGCTTCCTCACCTAATAGCTGATGTACAGGAAAGTTCAGCAACAACTGCTTTCCTGTGCGTTCTTCAGCCTCCAGCTGGTCCCCAGAGATTCAACTCTAGATATTTTAGTCTAGATCGGGGAGAGAGCTGGTGAGCAGGAGAAAAGCAGGTGTTTAGATGCTTTTTAGCGAATACTCCCCCATTTTACGTGATTTCAGTTATGAGCATGGGGGCCCATCCATAGATGGGAGGGACGCCTGTATATTGAGTCTTTATCTCCAAGTTGCTCAAGGCTGCTTACATAATCCCTGCTTCCATTTTATCCTCACACTGAGAGCCAGTGTGGTGTAGTGGTTAAGAGCGGTAGACTCGTAATCTGGGGAACCGGGTTCGCGTCTCCGCTCCCCCACATGCAGCTGCTGGGTGACCTTGGGCTAGTCACACTTCTCTGAAGTCTCTCAGCCCCACTCACCTCACAGAGTGTTCGTTGTGGGGGAGGAAGGGAAAGGAGAATGTTAGCTGCTTTGAGACTCCTTCGGGTAGTGATAAAGCGGGATATCAAATCCAAACTACTACTACTACTACTATTCTTCTTCTTCTTCTTCTTCTTCTTCTTCTTCTTCTTCTTCTTCCTCTTCTTCTTCTTCTTCTTCTTCTTCTTCTTCTTCTTCTTCTTCTTCTTCTTCTTCTTCTTCTCACCACAATCACTCCAGGTAGGATTACTCTGAGAAATAGTGACTGGCCCAGGGTACTGCATGGTTGGGTGGGAACCATGGTCTCCTAAGTCCCCATCTGATGCTCTAACCACTATGCTGCACTATGCTACACTGGCTCTTAAATTGATGGTTTCACATACTCTGTAATGGAAAGGATGTTCCAGCATCTAGTTGAAAGAGGGCTATGGCACCTAAATAAATAAAATCAAAACAATAGCATCTTTCATTTTAAAAATGGATGAATGATAGCAGGGTGGTTTGTTAAAAGGAGAGAGGATAAAATGAAATCAGCATTAAGAAAACAAGAAAACAGGACACAATGGTTAAAAGCAGCAGGATGGAAACTATCCGTTTCTTTTTTCAAACCTCTCTCTCTGTTTGTATTACTCACATCTAAATATATGTCAGTTTCACTTCTCCTCCTTTCTCCTTTATCCAGTCTTAAATTCTGTTCTCCAAATTTTGCAAACAATTGGTGTGGTTGTTTTTTTAAAAAAGAATCCTCATTAAAATTCATCAACATTTGAGTGAGAATTTCTAATAAATATGCCATTTTGACTACTGTAACACATTTCGGCAAGCAATTTCCCCATATGTAATGCATTTTTGTTTGCTGTTTTCATGTTTATGCACACTTTCCCCTAATATATGCATTTTTGTAAATACTGTCTGGTTGCCGAACTGCATAGCAAAATTCGGCTATGTGTGGATTTCAAAGGATACCTGCGTTTTGGTTCACAAAGTGCAAATCTGACAAATTTGGCTTTAAATGGGTCCTGAATAGAACTTCTTCACCAACCCCACTTGAACCACCCAAAATTATATTCTGCAATATTTAACACACCTAAGAGCGCAACCCACACTTTCCTGCGAGTAGGCACTATTGAATACAGTGAGATTTTCTGTGAGTCAGACATGCAGAGAGTTGCTCTGGCTTCTAGGACTTGGGAGCTGGGTACAATTGTCTCCGTGTTCCCACCCGGCTGGGCCCTGCAATTGTCTCCCTGCTTCCACCTCCCTGTTCCTCTATTGCTCCCCTCTTACTTCCTGGCCTCAGCCACCATGTTTCTCTCTGGCAACAGAATCTGAAAACTAACTCAAAATGCCCTTTTCAGGATAAAGGAGGCACAACTCTGGACGAGGTAAGTGTTTTTTTTTTAAGTATACTGTAGTGATTAGCAGACCTCATTTTGAGCAAATAATCATGTTTCTTTATAGTGCAGGATTAGGATCGGGTGGGGGGGGGAGAGAGATTTGCAGCAGAGGGTTGCCCCTATTCTAAATATTAAGACTCAGAGATGTACATGAGAACACCCTCAAGTCTTCTATTACAGGCTCAATTAATCCCAACTGTCAATCATAATAAATGCACGTGGGACACACACGTGTCCCATTATGAAGCAAAGGTTCTGGCTTCAACCGCCCTCCTTCCTTCCTTTCTTTTTGCATGACCACCACATCACCAACGCCCCACCTAAACAAACTGGAGATGACCACTCCCCCCCCCCCCCGGAGCAGCAGAACCATGTTGCTCCCAACAGAGGCCAGTTCAGTGCCACCTGTCCAACTTTGCTAGCAGTAGGGCCGGTGCCATGAGAATCCAGCTGAAAAGATGCTCCTGCTACCTGCCCCCCCCCCCCCGCCGGTCCAGCGTCCCATCGCCGAGAGCAACTCTCCATCCCCATGAGCCGAGATTAAGACGCGGAGTCTGCCTGCTCCGTTCTTCCTGGCAAACGGAATCTGCTCACTGCTGGGCTGCAAAGAGCGAGCGACGGAAAATCTGCACCCGTGTCTGTGCATGTATACACACACAGTGACAGACACACAAACACACACATCTGCACCACCCCCAGAGTGTGTAACTTAGCAACGTGGCCTTTAAAACAGAAATGCAGACATACACACACACACACACACACACACACAGAGAGAGAGAGAGAGAGAGAGAGAGAGAGAGAGAGAGAGAGAGAGAGAGAGAGAGAGAGCCCAGTAATTGTCAAAGCTGTGACAATGCCTGTATGGATAACCGGGGGGGGGGGGGGGAGAGAAAGAAAGAGGCATTGATGCTTTGAAAACGGAGAGCCCATTTGACACAGGATGAAGTGAGACTCTGCTGGCTCACCAGCCCCCCCCACAGCCCCCCCGCCATCACATCAGCCCCCCAGCCCAGCCACTGCATCTCTCACCTTCTGTATGTCAGTGAGTGTTATGTATTTTTTAGGCAGCAGCCATGGCTTCCTCGGCCCACATCCAATCTCTTCTCCTCCTCGCTCTCTTCCTCCTCTAGCCAAGCAATTTCAACGGTCTGCAGGATGCAGCGGGGAATCCATGCTGATCATGCCAATGTCCCAATTAGAAGCTGGACCGCTGGATTAAAACGTTGTTTCGTGTTAGCAGCTGGAGCCCTTCCAGGGAGAGGAGGGGGAAGCGACACACATCTACACATGCATGCATGCACACACACACAGGGAGGGGAGAGGAGAGAGGAAAGAGGATATTTCAAGGGGGAGAATTCATTGAAATGCATCCTGTGTCCGCTCTGGGTCAGAAGGGCAAGAGATGCAACCTAGACGGCTTCGCTGAAATCCATTCGGTTCCCCATGTCTGCGACCAGACTGTACTTGCAATCGTGTTGGCCTCTTTCGCTCTGCTGCTGAAAAGTAACTCCCGATAGCTACGGATTGCCCTCTTCTCCTGCCCTAAATGGTCGAGCCCTGCTTGTGAATTTCTTCCTATTTTACAGATAGGAAAGTTAAGGCACCCGCTGACCGAGCCTGGCTTACTTACCAGGCGTGTACCAAGAGAGCAAGTGCCGAACCCTCACATTAGTCAAGGCTAGCACATTTGTTTCGAACCAAACAGGAAACTCCAAGGTTTAATTACTCCAGAGTGAAAACCATAATTCAGTCAGGCATTGCGAATTAAGTTAGTATGAAAAGCACCTTCATCTTTTGAACTCTCGACAACAAGGGTGAAATATTTTTAATTTGGGTGTTTGTAGTTCATTTTAGCATTTTGTTGTTGTTTAGTCGTTTAGTCGTGTCCGACTCTTCGTGACCCCATGGACCATAGCACGCCAGGCACTCCTGTCTTGCACTGCCTCCCGCAGTTTGGTCAAACTCATGTTCGTAGCTTCGAGAACACTGTCCAACCATCTCGTCCTCTGCCGTCCCCTTCTCCTAGTGCCCTCAATCTTTCCCAACATCAGGGTCTTTTCCAGGCAGTCTTCTCTTCTCATGAGGTAGCCAAAGTATTGGAGCCTCAGCTTCAGGATCTGTCCTTCCAGTGAGCACTCAGGGCTGATTTCCTTAAGAATGGAGAGGTTTGATCTTCTTGCAGTCCATGGGACTCTCAAGAGTCTCCTCCAGCACCATAATTCAAAAGCATCAATTCTTCGGTGATCAGCCTTCTTTATGGTCCAGTTCTCACTTTTTATTTAGCATTTTAGCAAAATAAAAATAAAAATTAATGCCTCAGAAGCAGGAATCACCCTCTGGATACAGCATTCCCAAGGATGGGGCCAGCTGGACTCTGTCTTGGGGAACGTGGTTAGGGATCCAATGCTCTTGACTCCTATCTGGGAAAGTATTTGAGGTTGCTGCTTTTAAGAGCGACACATGGAACCCAGTTACGGAGACGTTGCCAGATGGATTAGCACTGTTTCCTTGGGGATCAGAAGGGCTCATCGGCGGAAGGAAGAAACTACCCCGACTAGAGAAGAATGGCAAACCCAGTTGATGGACTATGCCGAAATGGCAAAATGAACTGGGAAGCTCAGAAATCAAGAAGACAAGAACTTGAACGGGGGGAATGGGGAAAAGATTATAATTTATTTACGAGACCACTGTAAACAGGTTAAAACGTTAGCAGGATTTTAACCACGCTTATAAAGTAATGGAAAGTATGGATAATTTAGAAGGATTAAAAATTTGGATAAGTACTGATATGTAGTTGTAAAAAATGCTGTTAGGACCCATGGAAGGGATGGGGGAAAGTCAGGAGATTCAGAGCAATCTCAACATTTGGACTTGGAATTGCTTTTTGTTGTATGTATATACTTTTTAAAATCATACACACACACACACACACACACGGAGAGGGGGGGAAAGTATTTGATCCCCTGCTAAATTTGCCCGTTTGCCCTCTGACGAAGAAATGACCAGTCCATAATTTTAATGGTAGGTTTATTGTAGCTGTGAGAGACAGAATAACAACAGGAAAAACCCCAGAAACCCAGAAGACAAAAGTTAGATATTGATGTGCATTATAATGAGTGAAATAAGTATTTGATCTCCTATCAACTAGCCAGATGTCAGGCTACCTGGTATCTTCACTGTATGTAACGAGCTGAGATTACAAGCACCTGCTGTAAGGGAGAGGTCTTACCTGTAATCCCAGCTCGTTACAGTACCTGTACAAAAGACACCTGTCGACAGAAGCAATCAATCCAGCAGATTACGAACTAGCCACCAAGACCAAGAGCAAAGAGCTGTCCAAGGATGTCAGGGACAAGATTGTAGACCTGCACAAGGCAGGACTGGGCTACAAGACTATTGCCAAGCAGCTTGGCGAGAAGGTGACAACAGCTGGTGCAATAATTCGCAAGTGGAAGAAACACAAAATAACTGTCAACCTCCCTCGGCCTGGGGCTCCGTGCAAGATCTCATCTCGTGGAGTTGCAGTGATCATTGGCACCCCTATTACCACTGGGGGAACCTGCCTGGTTCTGCTGCACATTGACACCCACACACCCACACACCCAGGACAGATCCCAGCTTTGAAATGGGAGGCAGGTTGGTGCTTGGTTCCAATGTATGCTGACCAGTGACTGCCTCTGACACGTTAGCAGGGCCGGTGCTAGGGTTTTTTGCGCCCTAGGCGAGATCACCTTCTGGCGCCCCCCCCCCAAATTTCCCAGAGTTATAGACCTTTTTTTAGAAAATAGAAAAAAATAAAAAAGTAGAAGAAAAAAAGAGAGAGTTCCTTGGTTGTTGGTGAGGGGTAAAAAGCAGTCTCTTTACCTTGTCAGCTAGCAGCCTTCCCTGTTTCTGGCGCGGCCTTCCTCTGCTTCCTCTGGAGCCCAATCTTGGCGCGCTAGCTACTGGAGGGGTAGGCCCGGCCCGAGCAAGCGAGCGGCCTCCAGGGCCGTCCCTAGGCCCAGGCTGGGTGGTGCAAGGCGCCAGGCCGCCTGGCCATCAAGGGGTGGAAGGAGCGCCGAACTCAGCGGCTTCAGGTGGGCGGCGGGCAGGCTGGCCAGCGCCCCCTCCATTTTGGCGCCCTAGGCAGCTGCCTAGTTCGCCTTAATGGACGCGCTGGCACATTAGTAGCCCCTTTGCTGCTTTTCAAGTCACATTTTTATGTTGCTGGACACAGCAGAGGTGGGAGGGGGAGTCTTTACCTGATGTGCATTACTTAATTTGTTCCCCCCTCCCCCCCAAAAAAACCACCTCCTGTCATCTGTGCGCAAGCTTTTCTCATGGCTTCGGCGGCTGTGCCTTGCAAAAAATCCGATCCTACCTGCTGAACCGGACCTTGTCAGATGAGCAGAAAATCCAAAGAGAGGTTTTACTTCAACTGAGTTTCAGCTCAGTGGGTGAGAGGGGACTTTCACAAAACACAGCTGCAGATCAATGAGAAAAGGTCTCAGACCCGGGGGGGGGGATTAATTGGTACACGATGCGATCAAAATATGGGTCAAGCAAAAAGTGTGGATGAGCTCATCTTAAGTGGAAAGGCAAGATAAGGATAATAGCAGAAATCTTTTTCTAATCCAGCTTCTTAGGAGTAACCTGACACATTATGACTCAAAGAGGTGAGGGGGGGGGATCCTTTGTAGGGTGGGGTCCAGAGGCAGAAACCATCGAGAGAGATGCTCAACATCAGAATAGATCCCAAGGCTGCTAAATTTTAAGCACAATCAAGGGAGGCTGGGAGGACGAAAGTGTGAAAAAATAACCAAAGGGAAGAAGAATCTGACCACGCTTTAAGTAGAGCAGAAAATCCCTCTTTGAAGCAGAAATAATGACATAAAGGTTAAAAAAAATATGTTCCAAGGATTTTTGGGAGAGGTAGATTCCACCCTACAGCTCATCAGTGGTTGGGGATGTGGGTTCCTCTATGATGCATAGGATATTATGGGGTACTCAGGAGACCTGGAGAGAACTTGGGGGGTTGCAAAGTCTGTCCCAATGAGCATTCACAAGTATTGCAGCAAAGCATAGCCGGTTTACTGCAGGCTGGAGACGGGAAAAGCTTTTGACACCATTAAGTCCAAGGGGAAAGCAAAATGGCCCGTTTAGAAGACCCTTCTGGGAAATCTGAAAACAGAATGGAATGGAAAAAAGCAGCAACACCTCCAAAAGAACCCAGCAGAGTTTCCCACAGGCATCTAGTTGGCCATTGGTTGTTGTACAGGCAAGAACTGATTTAGACGTGCCTGAATGATGCACGATCATGCACACACACGGACAGCACCTGACCTGGAAGTAGCCCCCAAATGTCATAAAGACATCACAAAGAAAGGGGGGAACAGGGTGGGGTGTGCTTGTGCATGCTACGCCGCATGGGGGTCTGGAACATAGGTAAAGGTAAAGGGACCCCTGACCGTTAGGTCCAGTCGTGACCGACTCTGGGGTTGCGCGCTCATCTCGCATTATTGGCCGAGGGAGCCAGCGTACAGCTTCCAGGTCATGTGGCCAGCATGACAAAGCCGCTTCTGGCAAACCAGAGCAGTACATGGAAACGCTGTTTACCTTCCCGTTGTAGCGGTTCCTATTTATCTACTTGCATTTTGACGTGCTTTCGAACTGCTAGGTTGGCAGGAGCTGGGACCAAGCAACGGGAGCTCACCCCGTCACAGGGATTCGAACCGCCGACCTTCTGATCAGCAAGCCCTAGGCTCAGTGGTTTAACCACAGCGCCACCCACAGCGCCCCCACACAAAACAAGGATTGTCTGCACTCGATGGGCCACTGCCTGATTCCAACATCTTACGTTGTTAAAGGAGAGCATTTGCTTTGAGTGCAGAAGCCCCAGGTTCCATATCTCTATATTATATTATTATTATTTTTATTATTATTATTATTATTATTATTATTATTTGAGTCTATATACTGCCCTATACCCGGAGGACTCGGGGCGGTTCACAGAAAAGATCACAACATATATAATCCGAATAAAAACAACAACCCAATAACACCACACACACACCCGGAAAAGAGCCACATTCTAAAAGGGGGTTGGATGTCAGTAAGATCAGGGGTTCCCAAACTAAGGCCCGGGGGCCGGATGTGGCCCAATCGCCTTCTAAATCCGGCCCGCGGACAGTCTGGGAATCAGCATGTTTTTACATGAGTAGAATATGTCCTTTTATTTAAAATGCATCTCTGGGTTATTTGTGGGGCATAGGAATTTGTTCATTCCCCCCCCCCAAAATATAGTCTGGCCCCCCTCAGGGCCTGAGGGACAGTGGACCGGCCCACTGCTGGAAAAGTTTCCTGACTCCTGAGTAAGATCAACCAAAGGCCTGGTTAAAAAGGGAACGTTTTTGCCTGGCACCTAAAGGTATGTAATGAAGGCGCCAGGCAAACTTCCCTGGGGAGAGCATTCCACAGACGGGGAGCCACTGCAGAGAAGGCCCCGTTCTCATGTTGCCACCCTTTGCACTTCTAGAGGAGGGTTATCTCCATGTAGGGCTAGGAGAGACTCCTACCTGAACCCCCCGAGAGCTGCTGCCTGTCAGTGCAAACAATACTGAGCTAAATGAGCCACTGGTGTGACTCAGTACCAGGAATCTTCATATGTTCCTCAGCCAACTTGCAGAGTCAGTCCTATTTCCCAGAGTAAACAAGAGGAGAAACCCACGCAAGGACGCCTTCGTGCACTGAAGGGCAGTTGCTTAATTCAGATCCTGCCTTTCCGCTGTTCAGACCAGCATGGAATGCTAAAAATAGTAAGCTGGTTTGAGCACATTTTCAATGCAAAGGCACTTAAGGAAAACAGATTACTTGACTAGCGAGTAGCCTTCTTCTTTTGCCATAGCCTTGGCTCCAGTGCCAAGAGTTCACACCACACTTAAACAATGGAAGTAGTGTCTAGTGGATGGAAAAGGCATGAGTAGGGACTAAGAGGCAGGGTTCAGGTACCCACCATTGGGGTGTGTGTGTAGCTGACCAGGTGACCCCCAGCTGCCCAACAACAAGGAGCTAGGAAAGGTCCACGGTTCAGTGGCAGATCACACACTCTGTACACCCCAGGTCCCCTAGTTCACTTTTAGGCACCTCCGGGTGGAATTGGAAAAGACCTCTGCTAACCAGTGTGCAGGTGATATTGTGTTAGACGAACCAAGGGCCTGAGACTTGCTAGAAAGGAGCTTTCTGGGTTCCTGTGCTAGTCATGTCCAGAACAACCTTCTTTCCAAGCAGCACGGTTTAATTTCATCTGCACTGTCCATAATTCAGCCCCCAGGAAGGTGCCAGTCTTTCCAGGTTCCTGAGCTGAGTCTTGCTCTATACCTAAAAGACAGGACGGGAGGTGCAGTTAGTCTGCCCGGCGCCAGAGCCTTATTCATTTCCCCCAGATGGGCAGGATATAAATAATAAATTTATATTATTATTATTATTATTATTATTATTATTATTATTATTATTATTTACAGCCCACCTTTCTTCTTCTTCTGTGTATAATTTTTATTAAATTTTCTGTTTTACACTTTGGAATATTCATTTAAACAACCTTAAAATGCCAATGGCTTCGCTTCTTCTCTTTCCATGGTTGATTTTGCAGAACATAAACCCCTGCATATTTTACATAAGCTAAACCGTTCAGTATTCCATTATTACAACCATCAAAACTTGTTTATGCTGTTGAATTTATCTTAATGCTGCCAACGTTTTCAAGTGTATACAACCCCCCCCAATATATCCAATAAAAATTTTCCAATCTCCTTTAAACGTATGTTCTTCTTGTTCTCTTATTCTATGTGTTAGGTCCATATCCCATCAGTTTAAGTTGCCGTTCTTCTTGGGTTGGGACCTCAACCCCCCACCACCACCTTTCCTCTGAGGCGCTCAAGGTAGTATACCTACCTCTCTTCCCCCTCCCTGGTTTTGCCCCATTTTATCCTCACAAACAACTCTGTAGGGTAGGTTTAGGCTGAGAGTGAGGGACTGGCCTGAGGTCACCCGGTGATCTCTTAGGTGGAGTGGGAGGGGACGGATTGCTTGTACATCCATTTACCTGTATACCTGAAGGAGTGTCTCCACCCTCATCGTTCAACCCGGACACTGAGAAGCGAAGTTACAGTGAACCAGGCAGAGGGCCTTCTCGGTAGTGGCGCCTGCCCTGTGGAATGCCCTCCCATCAGATGTCAAAGAAATAAACAACTATTTGACATTTAGAAGACATCTGAAGGCAGCCCTAGTTACAGGAAGGTAGCCGTGTTGGTCTGCCATAGCCGAAACAAAATTTTTAAAAATCCTTCCAGTAGCACCTTAGAGACCAACTAAGTTTGTTATTGGTATGAGCTTTCCTGACAGTAAGAGCTGTTCGACAGTGGAATTTGCTGCCAAGGAGTGTGGTGGAGTCTCCTTCTTTCGAGGTCTTTAAGCGGAGGCTTGACAGCCATCTGTCAGGAATGCTTTGATGGTGTTTCCTGCTCGGCAGGGGGTTGGACTGGATGACCCTTGTGGTCTCTTCCAACTCTATGATTCTATGTGTGCATGCACACTTCTTCAGATACACTGAAACAGCTAGTAGCTGTCATATTACAAAAGAATTTCAGAAATAGAGTAGAAAGAGAAGTTGCTGAATTATTACCAAACTTAAAACCATAGAGAGACCTGGTCTGAATAGAGACATTGGAGTCTTATCTCATTATACATAATAAAGCTATTCTCAGCCATCTCACCCCTTGCTTTTTCCTGTAAGACCCATTCCCACCACCCTTCTGAGTGCAGTCATACCTCGGTTTAAGTACGCTTCAGTTTGAGTACTTTCAGTTTAAGTACTCCATGGAACTGTCTGGAACGGATTAATCCACTTTCCATTACTTTCGATGGGAAAGTTCGCTTCAGGTTAAGTACGCTTCAGGTTAAGTATGGACTTCCAGAACCAATTACACTCATACTTTCGGTTAAGTACACTTCAGGTTGAGTACTCCACGGACCTGCCTGGAACGGATTAATCCACTTTCCATTACTTTCAATGGGAACGTTCGCTTCAGGTTAAGTACAGACTTCCGGAACCAATTGTGTACTGAAACCGAGGTACCACTGTAATACCCCTCCCCACCCTCTCACTATATATAAGGGTCTGGTAACTTCTGTTTCAGCGTATCTGAAGAAGTGTGCATGCACACGAAAGCTCATACCTATGACAAACTTAGTTGGTTTCTAAGGTGCTACTGGAAGGGTTTTTGTTTGTTTGTTTCGACTGAAAGCAGCCCTGTTTAAGGAAGTATTTAATGACTGATGTTTTAATGTATTTCTAATCCTTTGTTGGAAGCCAGCCAGAGTGGCTGGGGAAACCCAGCCAGATGGGTGGGGTATATTATTATTATTATTATTATTATTATTATTATTATTATTATTATTAATTTTTATGGATGAGGAGGGAGAGAGACGAGAAACAACCTGCGGACTCACCTCTGCATTCTACGAGCTGTACTCTGGGCTACTGCGGGCCTGATACAGGGCTGAGTCCGATAAAAAGGCCTCAGGCGAGCTAGATTTCCGGTGATGTCGGCTGCCCCGACCTGTAAAAAGATCCAAGAGAGCTTTTTCCTAAAGCCCTGTGCCATATAGGGCTGAGCATCTCACCGCTTGCCCCTCCCTCCCTTTCCTGGTGTCCTCAAATCAAACTAAGCAAGACCTGCCTGCTCTAGCTTTCCTTTCCTTTCCTTTTTTCACATTCCCCCACCCTTTCCACTGTTATCACCAGCAAGATCAATACACACCTGTCATGGAATTCAACAGCCGCTAGAATGATAATTGCCAAAAACTGGAAAGGGAACCATACTCCAACAAAAGGAGAATAGATAAACAAAGTTTGTGAATACCTGGAAATGGCGAAACTGACAGATTTAATACGCCAAAAATCTAAAGATGAGATCAAAAGGCAATGGGAGTGTTTAAATGAATATGTAAAGAAAGTGGACATGGGAAATAAAACATGGCCATGTTTAGAATAACTTTGCAAGATGGAAGAAAGAAAAACTTATGTGTAGATTAGTATATATACCAGATATGTGGAAATATAGGGAAAGACAGGAAATTCAACGAAGGAAATGTTAACGACTGCGTGGAAGGCGGTGGAAGCACCTGTCTCGACTGGAATTTATTTTTTGTCTAAAAACAACTTTATATATTTCTATATCTTTTCTTTGATATTCTTTCAAATACTTGAGGATTGCATCTTAATGCATGTTTTGTTATGTTTTGCTTTCTTTATTTCTTATGGTTTTTTTACATATAATGTATTTTAATGATGTGTTATCTTTGCAATAAATTTTTTTTAAAAAAGGAATTCTTCTCAATATTGATCCAGAGTAGAACTCCAAAGTATAGTTAGCGGAGTAAAAACTTAAAACACGGTGCAGGATTCCCAAAGAATAGACCAGAGACAATTGCATTTCATCCAGCAGAGCTTTACTGCCACTGAAGGCAAATGAGCATCGTGGTCACAAATCTAATACATTCAGGATTAGCGCTGTCCATAAGAAATCCAGTTAGTAAGACTAAACCTTAACACTAAGCATACTACGTACAGAACACCACACAAGAAGGAAAAGAGATAGAAAGTGAAAGTGAAACCCAGGCTCCTTCTAGCCTTTTAAAGTCAGAATGACCTTGACAGAAACCAGTTTAAGCCAGCTGTACTCAGCTTCTCTGAAGGAATACAGTGGAACCTTCGTTTACGAACACAATCCGTTCCACGGAGGTGTTTGTAAACGGAGGCATTCGCTCCCCGAAGGCGCGCGAAGCGCTGATAGAGCACTTATGCTCACGCTCACGTTGCGCAGATCGCTTCTGCACATGCACAAGCTGTGCAAAAGCGATCTGCGCATCCAACGCCGCGGAACCCGGATGTATACACTTCCGGGTCCGCGGCGTCCGTAAACGGAGGCGTTCATAAACAGAGGTAGTTGTAAACTGAGGTTCCACTGTAACCCAAACATCATGAACCTTCTGCTTGTTTCTTTCACACAAAGAAGCTTCCAGAACCCTCTTGAATTAATTAAATAGGAAAGATCTCCACACATCAGATCAATACTTTCCGCACTAAGAAATGCAAACTGCAAGCTGAAGATTCAAGTCCAAAGAATAATTCAAGAGGGTGATGCCCCCATTGGAAAGCCATGCCAGATAGGTTGTGGTCACCCAGCCCAACTTCATAGAATCGTAGAGTTGCAAGGGACCATGAGGGTCATCTAGTCCAACCCACTGCAACGCAGGAATCTTTTGTCCAACGTGCCTTCTTTCTAGTCCGGACCACTGCCCCGTAACTCACCTTTCATCCTCTGAGAGCCCCTCTTGTCACTCCAGATGCTGTTGGTGAAGGAGTTGCGCAGCGTGTTGACCGCTGACCTGTAAGGGAGATACAAGGACCTCCGTGTAGACTGCCTGCTGCTGAAATTGCAGGGCGGGAACATGACCCTCCCCTTCCTGGGTCTTCCTTCCGCTTTGGTAGCTAGTACAGGAAGTAAACTCTGCAGGCTAAACCCAGGTTCTTGATCACTGTGGTCACAAACATCTAGCTCAGGGGTTCTAAACCTTGGGGGCGAGGGTAGGCTTCAGAGGGGCCATGAACCAGGTGCAAAAAAAAACCCCGATCCCCCCATTTGCTTTCTTTCCTTTTTCTTTCTGTACCCTTGCATGCATTTTTCTGTGGTCCATGGCTTTCATCAGGTTCTCAAAGGAGTCCACGACCCCCAAACCACTGATCCAGTAGATAGTGTTGTGCAGAATTATTAAAACAGCAGAGAGTATCATTGGTTGTTCACTCTCTACCTTAGAACATATTTAGACCATCAGGTGCCACAGAAAGGCATTCGATATATCTAGAGACCCATCACATCCTGGTCATCGTTTCTTTGAGTTCCTGCCCTTGGGACGGAGATACAGAATAATGAAGGCGAGAACGAGCCATCTCAAGAACAGTTTCTTTCCTAGAGCAATTTTGGCCTTAAATGGAAACTCTGGACTTTGTCACTTTATTTATCTGTTATATTGTTCTGTATTGTATTGTGCTTATTAGTATTTTAATTTATGTGGAGTGTCCTATTTGAGTTGATATAGCAACTGAAAAAATTTGTTGTTCCCGCAAGGGGGCAAAGACAATAAAGATCTATTCTATTCTATTCTATTCTATTCTATTCTATTCTATCTAGTTGATCCCCCAGACCAAGGCAACTTCTTTACATTTTCATAGAGAGAAATCCAAGGTATGTGTTTTGTAATGTGAAAACAGTCACCGGGGCCGTCTCTAGGCCCGGGCTGGGTGGCGCAATGCGCCAGGGCGCCTGGCCACCAGGGGCGCCGAACGGCTGGTGTCCGGCTGAGTGCGGCAGCCAGGAGCTCCATGCGAGGCGGCAAAAGCGACGGCACTAGCAGCGAGTTGCAGAACCAGCGAGACTCCTGCCTAGAGTGGCAGCAGGCGCATGGTGCCACTCTAGGCAGGAGTCTCACTGATTCTGCAAGAAGAGGAGAAGAAGCTCAATGGCCACGCTCTACTGCCGCCGTGGGGGTGGGGGGGCACTGGCGGCAGCAAGACACTCCAGGCAGGAGTCTTGCTGGTTCTGCAACTCTAAAGCTGTCGCTTTTGCTGCCTCGCATGGAGCTCCTGGCTGCTGCGCTCAGCGCTGCCTGTGCCCTGGACCATGAAAGCTCCGCGGAGAGCGTGGCCAGAGCCCTCCCACCCGGCAGGTGAGTCAAAGAGGAGGAGAGCCATTCGCGCTCCAGAGCATGGGGCTCCCCCTTCGATGTCAACCTCGGCTTGCTGCCGGGCTCTAAAGACCCGGGAGCGGGATGTTCGCTGGTCTTTGAGCCAAACCGTGTGCCCCGCGTGACTGCCCGCCCTCTGTAGGGAATGTGGGGCAAGCTCAAATAGGGGGGGCGCACCGGAGGGATCTTCGCACCACAGCGCACTGGATATGCTTAAGACGGCCCTGACAGTCACATGCTTCCCTCTCTCTCTCTGATGCATGTGCCTGGAAGACAACTGAGCCTTTTGTTTCCAGATACATGTACACATTGATCCAAAATACAGGCAGATCTTTATGCCGGAATTTGGATCTGCATGTATGAAAATGTAAACGTGAGGAGCAGAGGTGGAACTTCCTGGTACAGGAAATTCAAGCCCCGTGTCTCATTGGCCTACAGAGTTTGAACAAGGTACACAACACCAAAGTCCACAAAAGTGGAAGAGGGAGGGCTGTCCTTTCTTTCACTCCTCAAGGCAGCGCACATGGGCACGAAATACAAGGGCAGGGCAGGCTGAAGCTTTAGAGAGTGTTTAGGGTGGGATTTATTGACAGGAATCCCCAAGATGATGTCCTTACCAGATATTGTTCAGCTCTTCAGTCACAGGCTTATTATCTGCAGCTTCTAAGGCATCGCCTGCTGTTCTGCCCTTCAGCTGGCCCAGGAACTAGGAAGACCAGGGAAGGAGGACACAAGTAAGGAACAAATCTGGGAGGACGGCGGCCAGCAGCTATTTGCTGCTGTCCGGTAGCAAGGAGGCAAATCTATATAAAAAAAAGGTAGTATAAACACTGACAACAGGGAAATAGTGGCTTGTGAGTGCTCCAATTGGAGAACAGCCTTTATCAAAGGCTTTGAAGACGCTCAAACTCAGGACGAAAGGGAGAAATGTGCTAAGGAGGAAGGCACATTTGGCAAACCTTCACCATGATCAAGTCCCGCCCAGAAACCTATGACCCTACTGTGGAAAGACGTGTGGATCCAGAATTGGCCTCCACAGTCACTTACGGACTCAAATGTTAAAACCGTGTTTATGGAAGACCATCTTACTGAGCTACGAGTGATCGCCAAAGAAGAGAAACTCCAAGGAGGAGCATGGATTTCTCAAGCTTATTGCCACAAGATCCATGGCCTGGATGGCCACACGTCAAACAGGACACAAGTGTTGTGTGATCTATAGGACACACACTTCACCCCCCATCAAAGTCAAAGGAGCCGGCGCTTCCCTGTTTTCCTCTTGAGCTCCTATTCATCTGGGCCAGAGATCTTTATCTTTGGGTCCCTAAGATCCTCAGAACCCCAGGTGGCCTCTTATAGCCTTGGACACTACCTCACAGATGACCAATTGAAATGAATGAACCTATGTTAATCGCAGCCGTTAATTTCTTTGAGTCTGCCCGAGCAAGTTAGTTGAACACAACCCATTAATCTACTGTTGAAGGCTGTCAGGAGTATGGGCAGGAGTCAGGCTCTGGGGCCTGTAGTGCTTTGCAGGACTGGGGCTTGCCTCAGCTTGTGCTGGAGAAGCAAGGAGTGGTCACTCAGGTGAGGCCACTCCTGGTGGCAGGAGCTGGGAGGGATAAAAGCTCAGCATTTCCCTTCAGCTCTTTGCCACAGCAACGCTATCCCTGCCTGGTTGCCTCTGACCTCTTGCTCCTTGGACCCTTGCCTTGCCGACGCCTTGCCCCTCAACCCTTGGACCTTTGCCCTGCCGACGCCTTGCTCCTTGACTCCTAGACCTTCGCCTCTGCCTTGCTCCTTGACCCTGTGACTGCCTGATGCTGGACCCTCAGCCCTGCACCTGTTCCTACTTCTACACCACCATCTTGCCTCTGGTCCTGATGTCCTCAGCCAGTGCTTCAACCACCCGTTGACCGGACCGTGACAAAGGCAATGGGGTGTGTTGCTTCCTTTGATACAGACTTCTGCAACAAACAGCACCGGCTCCTTGCAGAGGTCCCACAAACACACCCACCTCTCGACGCTGGAACTCTCAAAGAACTGAGCCAAGAGAAGCTACTCACCTTGGTGCACTTCAGCTGATTCGCCTGCATTTTCTTAATGCTGACCAGGTTCCTGGTGATATCAACCTCCTGGTCCTCTACGGTAAGAGTCCAAACACACTTGGGTCAAGATTTTGCCCTCTGCTACATTTCAACCTGTTTCTTGCCCAGCCGCTGTGCACACATGGCCTCCTCGTGCCAGCTAGGCCTCGCAAAGAGCCACAGCCGAGGCCCTTGGCTGGGAGTGGAGGCCTGAAGGGTTCTGGAGTCTGGTGCAGCAAGGAGCCCTTGTTTGCTCTCTACTACATGCAAAGAGGTCTTATCTTCCAAGTCCCGGACTGCAGAATCTGGGACCGGCAGCCGTGTGACACCGGAAGTTGCGTCGGCATAACTTCCGGTGTCGCAACGCCCATCTATGGGCACCAAAAATGGCCGCCGCCGACACCGGAAGTCGCGTCTACGCACTTCCGGTCATGCGTAGATGCGACTTTTGAAGCCGCCGGCGGCCATTTTTGTGCCCGTAGAAGGGCAAATCAGAAAGAAAAAAATGGCCGCCGGCAGGAGAAAATAACGGAGAAAAACGGGAGACGAAGTGATACGGGGGACCACCGGGAAAAGGTAAGTAAAAACGGGGGTTTCCCGGGGAAAACGGGGTACTTGGCAGCTATGGATAGAGTGCGATTAGCCCAGAGGGTCACCAATGTGCCCGTCAATGCCTCCTATGGTGCCCACCAAAGGTCTCAGCAAATAACCCCTTCAAATTCAACGATGCACAAGAGCTTGCTTGCTCTCAGCTCCTGCTTGCATTGGTTTGGCCAGGGGCGTAGGAAGATGGGGCGGTGGGGGCGGATCGCCCAAACGTGGCGCGCCCCGCCCCAAACGTGTGCCCTGCCACTGCACACAGTGCGCCCTGCCCCAAAATGTGCGCCCCACCATTGAACGTGCACCCCGCCCCGCCCCCCCAAACGTGCGCCACGTCACTGGGGGCAGCGCGTCTACTCTCCGCCCCCGGTGGCGGAGCATGAAGTTCCGCCGCTGGGCTTGGCCTCTCCTACACCAAACTTTCCCTGTTAAACATGCCCACATTTCATTTGATTCTGGGATTGGACACTCATCTTCCCGTTCATTCAGAACTGGGGAGAGGTGCAAAGAGGGGTGCAAATGATATACAATGAATTGAAAAGGATGTTCAAAATAACTTTTTTTTATTTTTTTAAAGAACCAGAAGCTTTGATTTTGGGAATTATAGGGACAGAACTACGAGATGGCTGGACAGTGTTCTTGAAGCTACAAACATGAGTTTGACCAAACTGTGGGAGGAAGTGGAAGACAGGAGTGCCTGGCGTGCTCTGGTCCATGGGGTCACAAAGAGTCGGACACGACTAAACGACTAAACAACAACAACATCAGCAAGTATGTTACTTGCCCAAAAATGGAAAGAAGAAGTCTCAGCAAAGGAAGAATGGATACAAAAACTTCTGGAATATGCAGAAATGGTGAAACGTAGCAGAGGAATAAGAAATCAAGATAACAAACTTTCTTTTTAATCAAAGAATGGAAAGGGTTTATTGAATATTTACAGATAAAGTGTAAACAGATAAAAACATTAGTAGGATTATTGCAATAACCTGCAGTTTTATAAGAGTATATATTTACAGTAGATAATTAAATGAGCAAGTTAAATGAATTTGGATATGCAGAAGGTATTAAAAATAAATTTAAGGAACCGCAGAAAGAGGGGGAAGGAAGTCAAATTTTGAAATGATAAATTGTTTGTAAAACTAAGAAAATGTATAAATTTGAAAAGTTTTTTTAAAAAAAACATTTAAAAAAACAGCTCCTCTCCGAGAGCAAATGTGGAGATGGTGGTGGCGGTTGACATAGGTATTTGGTGGTGGGGCTACATCATTTTGCATCCTTGTACAGTGGTGCCTCGCTAGACGAATTTAATTCGTTCCACGGGTCTTTTCTTATAATGAAAAATTCGTCTAGCGAATCCCATAGAAATGCATTGATATTTTTTTTGAATTTTCGATTTGCTAGACGAATTTTTCGTAAAATGAATTCGTCTAGCGAGGCAACCTCCGCTCGAAAAATCCTTTCGTTAAGCGGAAATTTCATTAAGCAGGGCATTCGTTAAGCGAGGCACCACTGTATCTTTTCCTGCTTTTAAAGGTGGCAAGCCATTTCGGGATGGGCTCCCCACAGCTCTTCCTCAGAATTCCCAAAATTCCTGCCAGCTGGACCCCGCTAGCTTAGCCCTCCTCTAGAAAGCAAAACAGCCATATCAAGGGCCATCTCAAAGGAGGGGAGGCAGGCCTACCTGAATCTTTATACACATATATGAGAACCTAGTAGACAACATGGGATTTGTGTCATTCAAATCAACCTAGTTTCCCCCTTTGTTAAAGTCTCTGGTGGTTTAACAGTGATCCTCAGACTTAGGAAATACAGTTCCAACCAAGGAAGAGTGGCAGATAAAATTAATGAACTATGATGAATTGGCAAATCTTACAAGAAGAATTAGGAGTCAGGAAGAATCAAACTTTAATAAAGAATGGGGGGTGTATATAATGTATTAGGAAAAACTATTGTAAACAACGACATTTATTAGTAGGTTTGACAGAAAACTTGTATTAAAATTTGAAGTATGAATAAGGACTTGTAATATTTTGAGTTAGTGATGAAATGCAGAATGAAAATTAAAATATAAGGATCTATAAAAAGGGGGGGAGGGAAGTCAAAGGGAAAATGATGTTCGTATTTTGTTTCTTTTTCGTTGTTATTGGTTGTAAAATTGAAAATGCAAAAATAATTTTAAAAAATAAAAGAACAGCCTTCTCAGATCCAGGATTGAATTTGTTCTAACATGCTGTGGGGGACCCACATCTTAATGACTCCCCCGACACCCCTTTTGGAGGGCGATTATGCTGCTATTGCAACCTACCTTAGGTAGCAAAGAGATGGGACACACCCAACTCCCACCCTCCTTGATCATTGGCTGGGGCTGAAGGGAGTTGGATCTCAAACCCATCCTTGCCCTAGCGAATCCTGACTTGAAGGTGGAAGGGTTTGTGAGACAGTGCCAAGAGTCTCAATGTCTGGGGTCTCGACATTGGTCACAATTCTCCTAAGGAAACCTGAGATATGTAGAACTTGGGGGGGGAGACACCTCCTGCAAGGGGAACAATTAATTTAAAAACCACACTCCAAAGGTCAGCTGCTGATGTTACAAAATCAAACGGAAGACAGGCGAATGAGAGAGTTCACCACTGAGGACGAGACGAGATTAAGCAAGAGTGTTAAATTAAAGGAAATCTTTCTAATTAACAAGAGCAGCTCGGCGATAGAACAAGTCGCTCTGGGAGGCTGGGAAAGTCTCCTTCCTCCAAGATTTTTAAAGCAAAGGTTGCAAAAGGTTCAGGAAAAGCTTTTAAGTCTATAAAATATTCAGCTGTAGGAGGGAGAGTTGGGCTGGCTGATGGCAACTGAATGAACACATGTGGACTTGGGAGATTTTAATTCTATTACCCTAGTTGAGTGGAAGGCCAAACACCCTTCCCCCTCTATATCCCTGAAGGTATAAACCAGGTAGCCCAGCAGACAGAGTTATGCTTGAGTCCAAAGCCATTCACATTTGCCATCCGCTCAGATATAGGATAACGGAGGATATAGGAGGATAAGGGAGGGTCTGCTGTTGAGGAAGATTCAGGATGGCTTGAGTTTGCAGGACGTAAGAGAGGGTAATGAATGCTGGCTGGAGTCAGGTAAAGAGCCCCCAAAAGGGGCTTTTCTCATCTCTCCTCCTCTCAGCAGCGTAGCGAGACGCTGCAACACCCGGGGTGGCAAATTGCCGTGCACCCGGGGGGGGCACATGTGTCGTTACGTGGTGGGGTATCGCCACGCGCCTCCAACGCGCCGAGCAGGCTTTTTACCTGGAGTTTGGAGCTGGAGGCGCGCGGCTTTGGAGGCACGGGGGGGCGATACCCCGCCATGTAAACGACGCATGCTCCCCCCCGACTTCAAAGCCGCGTGCCTCCAACTCCAAACTCCAAAAGCCCACTCGGCGCGGCTGAAAGACTTGGACTGGCAGAATGATCAGAATGATCGGAATTCCTTCCAACATGGCTGGAGAGGCACCCACTGCATGTTGGGAGAGGGGGCACGCTCCGGGTTCTGCAAAGGACACAAGGAAAGTGAGCGGAGCAGCTACGTACTCAGTTTCTGATGAATGCGCCGCAGTTCACCCTGGACAGCTTCCAGCTCCTCCCAAAGGAACTTCTTGCTGCAGGTTGAAGGAAGGCGGGTGGGGAGGGGGGGGGAGAAAAGAAATAAGGGGAAACTTCAAAAATGGAGACTCACTGGGAAATTGCACCGGCTCCTGGGCAAGGCAGCAACACTCGCTTTAAGCACACTGTCCCTGCTGTTTGGTCTATTGAAGGTCTCCAACATGGCGCACGACACTTGTTCTGGGACTACAGCTTCCATCAATTTCAGCCACTACCGGCATAGTCAAGGATTATGGCCGTTGTAGTCCAACATCTAGATCAGGCATGTCAAACCTGCGGCCCTCCAGATGTTTTGGACTACAATTCCCATCTTCCCCAACCACTGGTCCTGCTAGCTAGGGATCATGGGAGTTGTAGGCCAAAACATCTGGAGGGCCGCAGGTTTGACATGCCTGCAGAGCATACCGCCTTGTTTACGTCTGGGTTAAGATCATCCACCAAGCTCCTTCCACTCCAACCTGTCACCTAAGCCTGCTTAGATGTGCCAATGGGTCTATGGAGACCCAGGTCAGCCAGGGGTGCCCTTGATCAAGTCTTCCTCCCAGTATTTATTTATTTTTATTTATTTTTTTTATTGAATTTATATACCACCCTATACCTGGAGGTCTCAGGGTGGTTCGTAGAAAAGATCACAATCTATAAAATCAAAATAAAAACAATAACCCAATAACACACACACACCCCAAAAGAGCCACATTTTAAAAGGGCCTAGGGCAGTGATGGGCAACGTTTTGAGCTTGGTGTGTCAAAATTTGCCAAAAAACCGAGCATAACTCGGGTGGTGTGTCACTTTGAGAAAAAACCCATACTTTCCCGATACAGTGGTACCTCGGTTTATGAACACAATTGGTTCCGGAAGTCTGTTCATAAACTGAAGCGTTCATAAACTGAAGCGAACTTTCCCATTGAAAGTAATGGAAAATGGATTAATCTGTTCCAGATGGTCCGCGGGGTACTTAAACTGAAGCGTTCATAAACTGAAGCAAACTTTCCCATTGAAAGTAATGGAAAGTGGATTAATCCGTTCCAGATGGGTCCGCGGAGTACTTAAACTGAAGCGTTCATAAACTGAAGCATGGGTGTAATTGGTTCCGGAAGTCTGTTCATAAACTGAAGCGTTCATAAACTGAAGTGAACTTTCCCATTGAAAGTAATGGGAATTGAATTAATCCGTTCCAGATGGGTCCGCGGCGTTCATAAACCGAAAATTCATAAACCGAGGTATTCATAAACCAAGGTTCCACTGTATTTATAGTTTAAATAACAAAAATGTATAATTGTAATACATAACTGTATTTAATAAACCAAAAACCAATTATTTAACCTAACCTAACCAAAAAACCCTTTTTTTATCACAAAGTGCCCAGACTTGTTGAGCTTTTGGGGGGGAGCTGCTGACCAAAGTTTTGGAGGTTTTTGGGGGAGGTCCAAAAGTTGCTTTGCTTTTTTGGGGGGCGTACCCCAAAGCTGCTGCGCTTCTTTTTTGGGGGGGGGGGGGAGAACAGAAATAAATGGAACTAGCACACAGCATCGACATAGTCTGCCAAAGCGCAAAAAAAAAAACCAGCACAGAGTGGGTTAAAAAACCAATCTCTGGCTACCAGCAGCAGCAACAAAAAAGGAACCGGGTTTTAAAAGCGGGGACAAGCTGTAGCGTGATGAGGAGGGGTAGAATAAATTGGGGGGGGAGGACAACAAAAGCGTGAATGGGTCGATGGGGCATGTGCCAGCAGTGAGGGCTCTGTGTGTCACATCTGACACGCGTGTCATAGGTTCGCCATCACTGGCATAGGATGTCAATCTGGTCAGCCAAAGGCCTGGTTAGAAAGGAACATTTTTGCCTGGTACCTAAAGGTGTATAATGAAGGTGCCAGGCGAGCTTCCCTGGGGAGATCATTGCACAGACGGGGAGCCACTGCAGAGAAGGCCCGTTCTCGTGTTGCCACCCTTTGCACCTCTCGAGGAGGAGGCACACGAAGGAGAGCCACAGAAGAAGATCTGAGGGTCCAGGTAGGTTCATATGGAAAGAGGCGGTACCTTGAAGTATTGCGGTCCTGAGCTGTTTAAGGCTTTATAGGTCAAAAACAGCACTTTGAATTGGACCCGGAAACTAATTGGTAGCCAGTGCAGTCAGACCAGGATCGGATATGCATGAGATACTGCATTAAGGACTGTGAAGTATGATCTCGCGCTCCACCTAACAGCCCCTTCCCTCTTCTCTTGCCCCTTGTGTTTTCTCCCACCTCTCGAGGACCTCTTGCGACAGGTTCTCCATGGAGCTTTCCTTCTCGATCATGGATCCATGGAGTCCTTGTACCTCTCTGGTCATGACTTTCCATACATCCTGGATCCTTCTCTGGATGAGGCTATCAAACATCTCCCCAGGAGGTGAACGGGCAACAAACTGCACCTCCTCTGGACAGGAAGAGACAAAGGAGTCATTGGAGCAGAGCTTTCCAAGACCTTTTGGCCTGCACTAATCTGAGGAGGTGGCAGGTATTCTGCACACCTTTGATCGCACTGCGCAAATGTGGGGTTTCGCATCAGGTGCAGAACTTAGTCTGCCAACATTCTTGGCTTTTGCTTTTTTAAATTATTGGGTTTCTTGTCCTCATGGCTATGGAGAGAAGCTTGAAAATAGATTGGTCTTGCTAGGAGAGCTGAGCAGGGTGGACTTCAGGAGGCTACAAAGTTCTTTGTCCCTCCCACTAAAAGTGGAAGAATGGATGCGGACTAGAAGAATTTGGCCTTTCGTGGTGCAGCATTCCAGGTTTCCCTTTTAACAGAGATGGGTAATTAACTTACAAAATCAGTATCAACTGGCTACGTAGAATTGTGAAGAATACCCAACTCATTAGCACACACTGCAACACAGAGCATGACCTGCGATTAACATGGGACATTGTGATAAGTTAGGTAAAGGTAAAGGGACCCCTGACCATTAAGTCCAGTCATGGATGACTCTGGGGTTGCGGCGCTCATCTCGCTTTATTGGCCGAGGGAGCCGGTGTACAGCTTCCGGGTCATGTGGCCAGCATGACTAAGCTGCTTCTGGCGAACCGGAGCAGCGCACGGAAACGCCGTTTACCTTCCCGCCGGAGTGGTACCTATTTATCTACTTGCACTTTGAAGTGCTTTCGAACTGCTAGGTTGGCAGGATCTGGGACCAAGCAATGGGAGCTCACCCCGTCGCGGGGATTCGAACCGCCGACCTTCTGATCGGCAAGCCCTAGGCTCTGTGGTTTAACCCACAGCGCCACGCGCGTCATGTGATAAAGTTACTTACTAAAGTCTTAGTTGTGATAAGACTTGGGATCCTAAAGAAAACTGCACTAGGATTTTTTTCCAGACGGAGTCACACTGAAATGAATGGAAATTGCGATCCGATTCACTTCTGCGGTGTTTCTGTAGAGTGTCTGCAGGAGGGGGTGACCGGGTGTCTTATTTCTTCATAGCCACCAGGACCAGACACATTAAGACACCAGGCTCCATGGAGAATTTTGAACACACGGAACCCCCAAATATGATCATCATTCCTCCCCTGCACAGGTACGTGATGTCCCCTTTGGAGCTATACTAAATACTGAGCAGACCACATTCTGCAGGGCCAGCGTGGTGTAGTGGTTAAGAGCGGTAGACTCGTAATCTGGGGAACCGGGTTCGCGTCTCTGCTCCTCCACATGCAGCTGCTGGGTGACCTTGGGCTAGTCACACTTCTCTGAAGTCTCTCATCCCCACTCACCTCACAGAGTGTTTGTTGTGGGGGAGGAAGGGAAAGGAGAATGTTAGCCGCTTTGAGACTCCTTCGGGTAGTGATAAAGCGGGATATCAAATCCAAACTCTTCTTCTTCTTCTTAAGCAGCACCTATGCATTTTAAAGCCAATCTCCAGATTGGCTGGTGCTTACGAGTCTCCACAATCCTTACCTTCCAGCTCCTTGATCCGGCCTTGTTGATGGTTGCTCTCTTGCTCCAACAAGGTGATTGAGTGGCTCAATGCCTGGAAAGCCTGGCAGGAAAACATGGCACAGACGCGGTTAATGCACACAGCCACTGCCTTTGTGTAGTAGTAGTAGTAGTAATATTTCATTCATACCCCACCCATCTGGCTGGGTTGCCCAAGCCACTCTGGGCAGCTTCCAAGACATAAAAAGATTAATAAAACCAATCTGATCCAATATAAAAATCACAATAACTTTAAAATAAACAAAATCAAACATCAGCAAATAATAATTAAACAGTTCAACCACAATAAAGAATTACCAATCTATAATCAATAGAAGAAACAGCAGATCACAATGCGTAAAATACCACAAAACCATGTAAAAGGATCAAATTGAGAAACAAAGAAGCACAATTTATAAAACTATTTTTTTATATATAAAAAAAATTCCTGAACTCCTCTCTTCCCTCCTCCTCCTGCTGCTGCTGTTCTCAAAGTCATAGTCTGGGAAAGGCTAGGTGGGGCAAGGCAGGTGGTAACGCCATTGCCTGATGAGGAACAAAAAGTCTCTCTCCTCTGTGTTAGGGTACCAGAGAGGGGGAGGGCAGAGGCTGCAGACTGGAAGGCAGCACTGGATGACTGGCATAAACACATGGTCCTCTTATACAGGGCAGTCTCGAGCAGGTCAGGCGCCCTGGCGCTGAGGGGCGGAGATTGCTCCGGCGCCCCCGCAGGGCGCAGCACGTCTTCCGCGCGGCTTTGCCGCGCAGCACCCTGCCTACCAGCCCGGCGCCCTGCCACCCCACACCACCGGAATTCTACCTAGAGCCGGCCCTGCTCTTACAGTCAAAGTCCCTGACTTCACCACAGAGCAGAGAGAGAGCTCTTGTGAGTTTCCCGGAGGTTATCTGGTAACATCAACAACAACTATTATTATTACCGTATTATTATTATTATTATTATTATTATTATTATTATACTCCACCCATCCGGCTGGGTTTTCCCAGCCACTCTGGACGGCCTACAGCACATAAAAATTTGCAAAACATTAGACATTAATAACTTCCCTTCAGATGTCTTCTAAAAGCCAGGTAGTTGTTTATTTCCTTGACATCTGACGGGAGGGCATTCCACAGGGTGGGCACCACTACTGAGAAGGCCCTCTGCCTGGTTCCCCGTAACCTCACTTCTCGCAGTGAGGGAACCACCAGAAGGCCCTCAGAGCTGGACCTCAGTGTCAGGGCTGAACGATGGGGGTGGAGACGCTCCTTCAGGTATACTGGGCTGAGGCCGTTTAGGGCTTTAAAGGTCAGCACCAACACTTTGAATTGTGCTTGGAAATGTACTGGAAGCCAATGTAGGTCTTTCAGGACCGGTGTTATGTGGTCTCAGCGGCCACTCCCAGTCACCAGTCTAGCTGCCGCATTCTGGATCAGTTGTAGTTTCCGAGTCACCTTCAAAGGAAGCCCCACGTAGAGCATATTGCAATATTCCAAGCTGTTGGCCTTGTTAGATACATTTCCAATATTAACTGTGCTGGAATAATGTGGGAACAGTCCCAGGTTAAATTCTTCCATGTCTTCAAGTAGGGCTGGGAATGTTCTTTGCCTGAAACCCTAAAGATTACCCACCTGTTGCTGTAGGCAATGCTAAGCTCTATGGACCAATTGTCTGACTCCTTTCCTTTCTACTAAGCCAAAGCTTCCCAACTCCAATGGTAAAATGCTCAGTGCTTTCCCAAATGTACCTGGATCAGAAACGAGCATCTTCCACAGCCTTACCAAGACCTTACCTTGGTTTGAGCATGCAGCTGAGCTTTGATAAGATCCACTTCGTTTTTTATCATCATCTGGGATTCTGGGATCATCACTGCAAGAGAAAGGCAACAGCTATACATAAGAAACCCCAGGGGTGGAATTCAACTTCTGAAGCTCAGGCTGAAGATCAGGAAGCCCAATTCTCTCTCTTTTATATAAACTTATTTATTTGGTTTTCCAGATTAAAATTTTACAATGACATCTCCAACATACTGTAGGAACATTTATATAACACAGTGGTACCTCGACTTACGAAGGTTTCGACTTACGAAGTCCGCTAACCCGGAAGTATTTTCGTTGCGTGTGCGTTCTGTGCATGTGCAGAAGCGGCGTGCGCGGTTTACGCATGCGCGAAATGGACGCTTCGACTTACGAAGTTTTCGACTTCCGAAGAGCGCCGCGGAACGGATCACCTTTGTAAGTCGAGGTACCACTGTACTGTATATAATATAGCAGAGTTAAACGATTCCTTGTTTGAGTTTACACAGCAGCAGGTGGATTGCTAACTCGTTTGAGTCCTTTTAATAATTATGCCTTCTACCTTCCTGCCTTCTTGCCTTGTCCCTCTTAAAGAAAAATACACATGAATCTGAATGATAATAACATAAACTACTTTACTGTCAGATTCATTGAGTAGATACTTAGGTTACATAACATATAAACTATATACTAGATATTACGTAAAGGTAAAGGGGCCCCTAAACATCAGGTCCAGTCGTGTCCGACTCTGGGGTTGCGGCGCTCATCTCGCTCTATAGGCCGAGGGAGCCGGCGTTTGTCCGCAGACAGCTTCCGGGTCATGTGGCCAGCATGACAAAGCTGCTTCTGGCGAACCAGAGCAGCGCACGGAAACGCCGTTTACCTTCCCGCCGGAGCGGTCCCTATTTATCTACTTGCACTTTGATGTGCTTTCGAACTGCTAGGTGGGCAGGAGCTAGGACCGAGCAACAGGAGCTCACCCCATTGCAGGGATTCAAACTGCCGACCTTTTGATCAGCAAGCCCTAGGCTCTGTGGTTTAACCCACAGCGCCACCTGGGTCCCTATAGCGCCACCTAATATACTAGATATTAGTGAGTCCTAAAGAGACTCCATCAGAGCATTTACTACTTAACACTCCCATCAGCAGCAGACCAACCGACCAATTGACAAAACTGACTGTCACATAGAGGCAATTAGTCCTCTCTTAGAATGTTGGATTTGACTGACATATCCCATACATACAACATAAGAACGAAATTCCAAAGAATCTCCTGGACTTCCCTCCTCCCCTTTGCGGGTCCTATTGTTAATCATTTCCTCCTGAATCTTTTATAATAATCCAAATCTTTGTATGCAAAATTCACTATTAAACTACAAATGTTATTCCAATCTTACAAACAATTTTAGCTGTGGTTTTTAAGATAAATTATAAATTTCCCCCATTCCTTATTAAAAATTTCGTCTTCCTGATTTCCGATTCTTCCCGTCATTTTAGCCATTTCGGCATAATCCATCAACTTAATCTGCCATTCTTCTCTGTTAGGGACTTGATCTTCTTTATCTTCCATTGGAAGCCCGATTCTCATTGCAGCTGGAGCCTGGGACTGCAAACCAGAAAGTGTTGGTCCAGCTCTGCTGTTTTCCATGCTTCCTTCCAGATCACCTCCAAGCGGGAGAGACACTTGGCCTTTCCACATTTATCCCCATCACCAATCAACTAAGTTTCTGCAAGGTCAGAAGGCAAAGAACATCACTTACAAGTTGGCTTCATAGTAGCTATCTCAAGCTGGGTCTGGGCATGCTGCATAAAGGAGAAAACAACAACACCATCAGCCTCATTCCAATAAGCTAACTGTTTTAAAATGGTTCGCATGAACTCAAGATAACCTGGTGGAAGCATGAGGGGTGGAATCAGATGACTTGGCACCCAGTGTGAGCAGAGGATTTTCTCTGAAGTTCTGCCAGCAAAGGTACCTCGATTATACAGTGGAACCTCGGTTTAACTTTATGAACACCTCGGATTACAAATTTTCGGTTTACGAACGCCGCGGACCCATCTGGAACGGATTAATTCACTTTCCATTACTTTCAATGGGAAAGTTCGCTTCAGTTTATGAACACTTCAGTTTATGAACAGAATTCCGGAACCAATTACACCCATGCTTCGGGTTAAGTACGCTTCAGGTTGAGTACTCCGCGGACCCGTCTGGAACGGATTAATCCACTTTCCATTACTTTCAATGGGAAAGTTCGCTTCAGTTTATGAACGCTTCAGTTTATGAACAGACTTCCGGAACCAATTGTGTTCATAAATCGAGGTACCACTGTACAGGATTCTTAACTGATAAGTCGTGCAGTTGTTATCCCTCCATTCATATGCAATGTGTGGGGTGGAGGCAATAGGACTACATACATTAAACCCGCTCTCCCAACATTAATAGGCAGTCCAGCTCTGCCCTTCTGACAGCCACACATTCGAACAAATCATCAGGCAGGAGAGACTGTGTGAATATCCTCTCTACTCAGTCAATAGCCTTCTGCATCCTAGATTCCCGGTGAGTGGAAAGCTCGAGCTTTATTCGAGCTTTAGAGGTGGGATTCTGCAAATCATACCCAACTCAATAAATAACCCTGAAGATCACGTAAAATTTTTATTAGTTGATGCCAATCCACAGGTTTCCCAAGTGGTAGCGGTCTATGTGATGAAGGCCATGAAAGCTAGGGAAAGATTATTGGTGGACAAGGAAAAGACCCCTTATCGTTGTCTCCATAATCCGTTCTTATTGTATTTTCTTTTCTTTTATGGGATGAAGTCATTGCTAAGGTTATATGTAATGAATTTTAACATTATTATGTAGATATTTGTGTAAAGGCTTAGTCCTCACAATAAACTTTGTTGTTGTTGTTGTTGTTGTTGTTAGAGTGGAAAGCTTGTGTGTGGACGGCTGTGTATAACCGCAGATGGAGGGAACTTGAGGAAGTCCCCTCATACAATGTTAAAAGAAAAGGATTGTGCATTTGGATTTCTGTGTTCTTTTTTTATTGTTATGTTATTGTGTTTTATTGTGTTTTATTGTGATTTAATTGTGTTTTATTGTGTTGTTTGTTTCTGTTGTTTTTTGTTGTAAAACCAATAAAAATTATTAAAAAAACAAAAACAAAACAAAACCAGTTTGAAGTCCATATCATTATACTGATTTCATGATTTTTGATCTGGCAATATATCATGGTGTGTGTGTGTGCGCGTGCACGCTGTGCAAAAAAACCACAATGTGGGGGAAACCATGAAGCCAACCAATGCTTCTCTCGATTTCTGCAGCTCGTGCTAACTGTGTTGGCTCAGCTCTCCCCTGCCTCATGCAGGGGAGCAGCAAATCACAAGAACAGGCACCGGCAAAAATCAGGATGCAGGAAAAACTGAGAGGCCAGCCAATGCCTCTACATAGCTCCATCATTATTTTGGACATCATGATATATCAATATATCATGATGTTTAGCTGGTGGTATATCACAATGTTGAAAACCAGATATCACCTGGCCCTCGTATGTGTATGTGTGTGCATCAGAATTGCTCCAGCTACCTACCCCGCTGCAATGCCAGCATACCTATTGCGTAGGGTCACCACTGGCGGAGGAAGAGGAGTGCGGGGGGGGGAGCGCACCGCCCCCGGCAGCGCAATCCCGGTGGGTGCCATCGTGGCTGCTCCCCCGCCTGCGCTGGGCATCACGCCCCCGCAGGCGGCGTGCCAAGCTCCCAGGGTGCGCACCAGCCCCGCTCCTGCCTGCTCTCCGCCCCCCCAAGTGCCGGAGCATGAAGCTCTCCCACTGAGCACCCCCCCAGTGGTCACATGTCCAACATCGGTAATTTGGGTAGTACAGCTTGGTGGGTGCCAACCTGCCTCCCTCTCACACACGTGTCAGGGATAACCAGAAGAGGCTTGCCTGCCCACCCGCAATGCCAGGACTGCAGCAAGAAAATTCAAGCTGGCAATTCAAGTCCCCTTCAAGCCAGATACTCAAGAGTCTGGGCTACAGTTGTGGCTTGTGGGTCACTTGTAGCTTTGGCAGGCTCTCTATTTAAGCAACCCCCACCAAGGAGCCAGGATTCATAGAATCATAGAGTTGGAAGAGATCACAAGAAGAAAAGAACACGAGATGAGCCTGTTGGATCCAGCCAAGAGCTCCCTCTAGCCCAGCATCCTGTTCTCGCATGGGCCAACCAAATGCTTGTGGGGAGCGCATAAGCAGGACATGGGTCCAACTGCCCTCTCCCTCCCTGTGGCTCCACGCAGCGGATACTCAGAGGCATTCTGCCTCCGACAGCATTATGTTAGGCTGATTGAGACTTGTCAGAATCCCTTTCTAGATCATAGAATCAAAGAGTTGGAAGAGACCACAAGGGCCATCCAGTCCACCCCCCTGCCAAGCAGGAAACACCATCAAAGCATTCCTGACAGATGGCTGTGAAGCCTCCGCTTGAAGACCTCCAAAGAAGGAGACTCCACCACACTCCTTGGCAGCAAATCCCACTGTCGAACAGCTCTTACTGTCAGGAAGTTCTTCCTAATGTTTAGGTGGAATCTCCTTTCTTGTAGCTTGAATCCATTGCTCTGGGATTGCCACTCCCGACCTTCCTTTAGCAGAACACAAGCACTTTCTGCCACCCTCTTGTAGCCCACCCACGGCACTTACCATTGGCAATGTGCTGCCTGCCCGAGACAGGCACCAGTTAGGAGAGAGGTCTCGGCACTTATCATCGTGGGAAACTGACGTCAACAATGGCTCCTGGGAGAGAAGGAGGCAGAGTCTACATTTGATTTGGCAGGAGGGTCAGAAAGGGGAGGCCCAGACCAATCACCTTGGGCAGAACGCTGGGGCCTGAGCGGTGGATGAGACCCTATAGTGCCCCAGTCTCTTGGTTTCCAAGCCCCTGGACTGGAGGTGTGAAAACTTGCCGCTAGATGGTGATCCATTCCCAGAGCCTACAACTGAATATCAGCTTCAGCCAAAGCAAAGTCTGGAGAAGAGAATCTCCTGCACAGTTGCCTTAATATAAGCACACGTAGAAGGGCTTAAGAGTTTAAATCATTTTAGAGAAAGGCTTATTCAGAGAAAGAAATATCCCACTGAGCTATTTGAGTGATTCCTCCTCCTCTTTTTGCATACAGGCCTGACTGGGTGGAGGTTGTGTGCATGAAATTAAGTATAAATAGGCAGCTATGGCAATAAATATATATTTTAAAAATTGTATAAGTTGTATCTTATCTTTCGATGTGCATTGTGATGTTTTATGCACTGTGAGTTGCTGTTATTTTTATTGATTACAGTCAGGGGCAGAGCAAGTGGGGGCGGGGGGGGTCCGCCCCGGGCACTGCCCTGGAGGGGGTGTCACTTGGGGCCGCGCCCCCGGCCCTCGCCTCTGCACGGCAGCCTCAAAAAAAAGGGGGAAGCTGCAGGTGCGTCAGCCAAGCGATTGGGCGCCACGCGGGTGCCTGCTGGAGGGGGGTGGCACTCGGGGCCGCGCCCCTGCCCCGCAATCAGCACCTGAGCCTGGATGCTCCATTTAGAAGTTGCGGGGGGACACGATCCCCCTCTACGTAGCACGCATGTGCAGCGGGATGCTGCACATGCGTGCTAGGTAGAGGGGGATCGCGCCCCCCCCACGACTTCAAAATGGAGCCAAAACGAAGCGTCCAGGCTCCAGGTAGATAGCCCACTGGTGCGACGGGTGCGCTGCGCCAGTGGGCTATCTACCTGGAGCCTGGACGCTCCGTTTAGTTTTGAAGTCGCAGGGAAGTTGCGATCCCCCTCTACGTAGCAACGCATGAGTCATTACGTAGCGACGCCGTGCCCCCCGGGGGCATGGCAATTTGACTCCCCGGGTGTCGCAGCACCTCACTATGCCCCTGATTACAGTTTAGAACAGTGTTTCCCAAAGGGGGCGGATCACCATTTGCCCTGATGTATCGCTAAACAGCGATTTCCCCCTCAAAAGCATGAGTCAAGCAGAGAACTGCACGCAGTCCCTTTTTTCTAGGCACACAAGACTTCAGACTTGCTTCTTAAAACCACCTGAGACAGGCAAGGAGGCAGCAGCTGCCTTGGTCAGGCGGCCTCTTCCAACCAGCAGCAGATTCCTTTGGGGGGGGTGTATAATTTGTATTAAGTTTTTCCATTTTCCATTTTAGACAACCTTAAAATATCAGTGACTTCCCTTCTCCTCCTTCCATGGCTCAACTTGCATGCCATAGATCCCGGCATATTTTACATAAACTAAACCATTCAGTAATCCATTGTGACATCCATCAAAACATATTTACACCGTTGAACTTATCTTCATGCTGCCAGCGTTTTCAAATGTACACAATTATGTCCCATATATTCAACAAACATTTTCCAATCTTCTTTACACGTATGTTCTTCTTGTCTTCTTATTCTATAAATTACCGTAAATCCGCCAGCTGTGCCTACTCCATCAGTTTAAGTTGCCATTCTTCTTCAGTGGGGACCTCGCTCGTTTTCCATTTTTGGGCTAACAAAACATGGGCGCAGTACTGCCATACATAAATAGCCTTTTTTTTTTACACCTGGGAATTTCCATCTGAATTATCCCTAACGAAAAGGACTCTGGTTTTTTTTTGGAAAGTACTTCCCCAAAAAGATACTTTTCCAACAACCAGCAGCTTCCATGGCTGGCCTAGTGCCTGGGGTGGACGTGATACTCGGACCTTCGGGAGGAGAGCGCCCCTTGATCTTCTGCCCCCCCCCCAGGTATCCTGCGCCCGGGCGGATGCTATTTTCTCCCACCCCACCCCCAGCCTCGCCCCCCCTACAGGGACCATCTCCCCCTCTTTTACCGTCGCGGACAACACCACCTCCTCTCTCGAGTCCATCACTCGGCTCTGCCCCGAGCGCCCCCCACTTGCCCTGCCGGGCGCAGACAGGAGCCTGAGCGCATCCCGTCGGAGCCCGCACGCCGCCTCCCTGTGTGTAACAAAGGGGCGTGGCCCCGCGTAGCCTCGCCTCTCTTCATGACGCTGCCGTTTAGCACAGCCCCCCGCCCATGCGACCCGCCTCCGTGGGGCGGGGTCTTGGTTACTGCGCTGCAGAGGAGCTCGGCCGCGAGAGCGGAAGAAGCGCAATCGTCAGGTAAGGGAGGCGCGATCTCGGGGTCCGGCATGTCATGGGACGGGGCGGGGGTGCAGAAAGTGCGGTGGGAAGTGTTTTCCAACAGCACCCCCCCCTTGGATTTCCTACAGCCCGGCCCGTTTCCTTGCAATGCTCGACACGCGTCTTTTTTTGCAAATAGGCCACTATCATACGACATAACAATTAGAACAGTTAAAACAAGTGGTTAAAACAATTAAGACAGGAGGTTCGTGCACAAGATCAGGGTAATGCTTGTCTGAAGGATGGGGCTTCTCAGATTTCAGCAGGGAGACTATTCCACCGCATTGGGGCTACCACAGAAAAAGCCTGCCTCCACGTTGCCCCAGGGTTAGAAACTGAGACATGAAAGCTAGGAGCTAAATGGCACCTTACACATAGGTTTTTGGTGCAGCAACGGAATGTCAAGGCGTACTTTTTTATAACGAGCTGGAAATGATTGAACTGCAGCTAAAATATTAAATTCATTTTTCACATGGTCTAGTCCTTCCCCTGACTGCCCCCCTAATATTCTTAAGAGGGTCTCTTCCCATCTTCAGAGAGTAGCTGGAAGTAGGGAGGCAGGAAAAGGTCTTTTCCTTCCACTCTGCGGTTTTATTCTGAAATCTTAGGTGCAGTACTGCGCCAAGAGCTCAGAAATTGCTCGCGCTCATGAAATTCCGTCGCAAAATGCGCCTAGAATGGGAGTTTCGAACACTGTTTTACCCCAATTATCCCAGCTGTGGTAGAACTACTTGTTGAGCTTCATGCCCTTACAATGGAGGGGAGGGGGGTCTTTCAGGTGACTAACTGCCTGTTTCGGGTAAGAACGCTTTATATGAAGGTAAAGGTAAAGGGACCCCTGACCATTAGGTCCAGTCATGACCGACTCTGGGGTTGCGTGCTCATCTCGCATTATTGGCCGAGGGAGCCGGCGTATAGCTTCCAGGTCATGAGGCCAGCATGACAAAGCCGCTTCTGGCAAACCAGAGCAGCACATGGAAACGCCGTTTACCTTCCCGCTGTAGCGGTTCCTATTTATCTACTTGCATTTTGACGTGCTTTCGAACTGCTAGGTTGGCAGGAGCTGGGACCAAGCAACGGGAGCTTACCCGTCACAGGGATTCGAACCGCCGACCTTCTGATCAGCAAGCCCTAGGCTCAGTGGTTTAACCACAGCGCCACCTGGGTCCCTTATATGAAGGTAGCAGGATCTTAAGACTGGTTTGGTGGTTAAGAGCGGGCCACTGTGGCAGATCCCGTAATACTGGTGTGATAGGTGGTCGATAAGGGGCCTTGCTTACCAACTAGGTTGCGGCATTCTGTGCCAGCTGCAGACCCTCCAGAACAGCCGCAAGGGAAGCCCCACGAAGCACACATTACAGTAGTCTAAATGTGAAGTTACCACTAGAGCTGGGTGTCATCAGCACACACGGGTGACACCATTCCCCAAACCTCCTGATGGCTGCTCCCAGTGACTTCATATCGTGGCACTGGAGACAAAACTGTGCCCTGTGGCACCTTGTTTTCTGAGGCCAGCCATGCAGCTAAGAGTGGAACGGCCAAAAAACAATGCCTTCCGACTCCCAACAAGTTCAGGACCATGCTCTACCTTTGAGTGTTCAAAGTACTTCACCTCTCCCACATTGTGAAATAAGTTAGTCTTAGTATCCCCATTTCATGGATGGGGTCAGTGTTAGAAATTCAGATATAATAAGGGAACATTCTTTCATATGTGGTGGATTTGCAAAAGGGTAAAAGAGTATTGGGAAATGATCCATAATGAATTGAAAAAAATGTTTTAAAGTACTCCCCACCCCACCCCCCAAAAATTCCCAGAGTCCTTTCTGAAATCCCCAGGTGTCAAAAAAAGGTCATTTATGTATGCTACTACTGCAGCCCGTGTTTTGTTAGCCCAAAAATGGAAAACGAGTGAGGTCCCAACCAAAGAAGAGTGGCAACTTAAGCTGACAGAATATGTGCACCTTGCAGACTTAACATATAGAATAAGAGAACAAGAAAAACATAGGTTTAGAGCAGGCATGGGCAATCTTGGCTCTCCAGATGTTTTGGAACTACAACTCCCATGATCCCTAGCTAACAGGGCCAGTGGTCAGGGATCATGGGAGTTGTAGTTCCAAAACATCTGGAGAGCCAAGGTTGCCTGTGCCTGGTTTAGAGATGATTGGGAAACGTTTTTTGAATATATGGGAAATAATTGTGTACAGCTGAAAACGCTGGCAGCAGCATTAAGATAAATTCAACAATGTAAATAAGTTTTGATGGATGCAGTAATAGAATAGTGAATGGTATAGTTTTTGTAAATATGCTGGGATTTATGATACGTAAAATGAACCATGGAAAGAGAAGAAGGGAAGTCACAGATATCTTAAGGATGTAAAAATGAGTACTTTAAATTGTAAAACAGAAAATTCAATAAAAATTATATACAAAAAAAGAAATTCAGATATAATGGCTCCTTAAAACCAGGGTTATAGACGCCAAAAAGCAATGCCTAGTTGCCATTTGGGGGCCAGATGGCTCAAAAGTTGTCATTTGGATAGGACATTTTGGTTCCTGACATTCATTCCGATTGTACAGATGAAATGTCACAGACAGAATTCTATAGGATGTGCCGCTAGTGTGAAAACAGTCAAGATCCAAGGATCCCCCCCCCCCCCGGCATAGAATCATAGAGTTGGAAGAGACCAACAAGGCCATCCAGTCCAACCCCCTGCCAAGCAGGAAACACCATCAAAGCATTCTTGACATATGGCTGTCAAGCCTCTGCTTAAAGACCTCCAAAGAAGGAGTCTCCACCACACTTCTTGGCAGCAAATTCCACTGTCGAACAGCTCTTACTGTCAGGAAGTTCTTCCTAATGTTTAGGTGGAATCTTCTTTCTTGTAATGCATACATCTTCTTTGTAATGCATACATCTTCTTTCTTGTAATGCATGCATACCTCCAGATGGTGGAGACGACAGACGCCATGTTGGCACCCGGGTATCTTCATTTGGTCACAAGTGGGTAATAGCCAAGTGCAAAATGCACCTGGCAAATCTTGAATGCTGGATGGTGGAGGGGGACTGAGGCTGGGGGTGGGGAGCTTGCCTAAGACCTCCTGATGAGATCATGGCAGAGGTGAAATTTGAACTTGGTCGCTGTGGCAAAACTGCTTTCAGTAAACACAAGACCAGATCGCTTTGCACGTGGCTCCTGTGTTGGGCCTGCCTCTCCCATCTCGTCTTATCACCTCCTGCCAGCTGCTGTTTGGAACAGCATGGGGAAGGCAGTAGAAAACTTACCCAGGCCTTCTGAGGGTTTGTTTTTCAAATGCTAATGATTTTTAATACTGTTAGCATGATGGGAGCGAATGATTTACATTCCCAATGCCGTTACAATACATGATTCACAGCTCAGTAAAACGTACAAAAAACAGAAGCATCTGTTCTTCGAGCCAACGTGTTAAAAATAAACTAAACGAGGAGAAAAACAATTGCAATAATTAACCAAAATATTGAAAGAACTTCGGCACTGTTGCTGATTCCTTGGATAGTCTTGATATGCAACCCACCCAGTTATATATATCCACAGTAGTCTCTGCTCATCTTCCTCTCTTATCAGGAATTGTGTATATATATATATATATATATTTAAGCTCTTGTGTTCTGATTCATGGGGTATTTCCTGTGTTGCAATCCCCCGATCCTGGCCTGCCATAGCACAAAGAGCAGTGCACTTTTAGAGCACGGCAACTTTATACTGATTGCGGTTCATCTTGCCAGAGTGCAAAGGAGTCATCTGAGTAAGAGTTTCCTGCTGCTTTTGGGCTGGGGCTGAAGAGAAAGATGAAGAGCATTGTGCCAATATGTGTGAAAGCTGTCACAATGCTTAAGGCTGCCCTGTTGAACTGACCTGTTCCCTGCTTCCTTCATTTCCATCCATGGCAACTGAGTTAAGAACCCGAGAAGAGCCTGTTGGATCGAGCCAAGAGCTCCCTCTAGCCCAGCATCCTGTTCTCGCATGGGCCAACCAAATGCTTGTGGGGAGTGCATAAGCAGGACGTGGGTCCAACTGCCCTCTCTCACCCTGTGGCTCCTCGCAGCGGATACTCAGAGGCATTCTGCCTCCGACAGCAATATGTTAGGCTGATGGAGACTTGCCAGAATCCCTTTCTAGATCATAGAATCATAGAGTTGGAAGAGATCACAAGGGCCATCCAGTCCAACCCCCTGCCAAGCAGGAAATAACACCATCAAAGCATTCTTGACACATGGCTGTCAAGCCTCCGCTTAAAGACCCCCAAAGAAGGAGACTCCACCACACTCCATGGCAGCAAATCCCACTGTCGAACAGCTCTTACTGTCAGGAAGTTCTTCCTAAGGTTTAGGTGGAATATTCTTTCTTGTAGTTTGAATCCATTGCTCCGTGTCCGCTTCTCTGGAGCAGCAGAAAACAACCTTTCTCCCTCCTCTATATGGCATCCTTTTATATATTTGAACATGGCTATAAACATGGCTATATCACCCCTTAACCTTCTCTTCTCCAGGCTAAACATGCCCAGCTCCCTAAGCCGTTCCTCATAAGGCATCGTTTCCAGGCCTTTGACCATTTTGGTTGCCCTCTTCTGGACACGTTCCAGCTTGTCAGTATCCTTCTTGAACTGTGGTGCCCAGAACTGGACACAGTACTCCAGGTGAGGTCTGACCAGAGCAGAATACAGTGGTACTATTACTTCCCTTGATCTAGATCAGGCATGTCAAACCTGCGGCCCTCCAGATGTTTTGGACTACAATTCCCATCCTCCCCAACCACTGGTCCTGCTAGCTAGGGATCATGGGAGTTGTAGGCCAAAACATCTGGAGGGCCGCAGGTTTGACATGCCTGATCTAGATGCTGTACTCCTATTGATGCAGCCCAGAATTGCATTGGCTTTTTTAGCTGCTGCATCACACTGTTGACTCATGTCAAGTTTGTGGTCTACCAAGACTCCTAGATCCTTTTCACATGTCCTGCTCTCAAGCCAGGTGTCTCCCATCCTGTATTTGTGCCTTTCTTTTTTTTTTGTGCCCAAGTGTAGTACTTTACATTTCTCCCCGTTAAAAATCATCTTGTTTGCTTTGGCCCAGTTCTCTAATCTGTTAAGGTCATTTTGAAGTGTGTTTCTTGAGGTTCTGTGTCCTGAGTTCTTTTGAGTATTTCTGACCCTGTTAATTTCTGGAGCTGACTGCCATCCTTCTGTGATCAGGCTAAGGTCAGCCAAGTTCCCAGGGTGGCCTGCTGTGATCACCATACAACACAAACAGAAAGAGAGAGACATGAGAAGGTCCATATGTCCTATTCATTTACTGCTGTGCTTATTCCTGAAAGAGGATCTCCACCCACATCGTTCTGCCTGGACACTGATGTCCAGCTCCGAGGGCCTTCTGGTGGTTCCCTCATTACGAGAAGTGAGGTTACAGGGAACCAGCCAGAGAGCCTTCTTGGTAGTGGCACCCTCCATGTGGAACACCCTCCCATCAGATGTCAAGGAAATAAATAACTCTCTGACTTTTAGAAGACATCTGAAGGCAGCCCTGTTTAGGGAGGTTTTTAATGTTTGATGTTTTATCGTGTTTTTAATATTCTGTTGGGAGACGGCGAGAGTGGCTGGAGAAACCCAGCCAGATGAGTGGGGTATAAATGATAAATTATTATTATGATTATCATAATCATCCTCGTTTCTCCCTGCCCAGTCTTAGGTCTCTTACAGCAGAGATGGCGACAGAGGGGGAGCCGAGCAGCTATGTCAAAATCATCCAGCTTTTTGTGCTCTCCACAGCCTGGGGGATGCAGATATGGGTTACCTTTATTGCAGGTATGTTTCCCAGGGGGTGGGTGGGACAAAGCTTTCTTGAATTTTTAGCCTGCCCTGTCCCAGAGGCTCGCTCTGGCAGGGGGAGGAAATGACATGTGTTCCTCGGATCCTTTTCTCCAATGCAGCCCTTGCTAACCCGGTGCCCTCCAAATGCTTTGGACTACAAAGCAACTGCTGGAGAAGGCTGCTGTAATGCATTCGTTTCAGATCCTGTTGTGCCCCACTGCCTTTCACTTCCCAAACTCCTGGCTCCCAGCTGCCATCCCAAGCACACAAAATCCTGCTTGTAATCTGTCAGGGGATTATTGCAGCTACTCTCGAGTAAAGACGCTCCAGCCTGCTCTGTCTTTAAGAGCTTTATTGTGCATACTATTTACAGTGCAGAAGGGACCCAGGTGGCGCTGTGGGTTAAACCACAGAGCCTAGGGCTTGCTGATCAGAAGGTCAGCGGTTTGAATCCCTGCAATGGGGTGAGCTCCCGTTGCTCGGTCCCAGCTCCTGCCCACCTAGCAGTTCGAAAGCACATCAAAGTGCAAGTAGATAAATAGGGACCGCTCCGGCGGGAAGGTCAATGGCGTTTCCGTGCGCTGCTCTGGTTCGCCAGAAGCAGCTTTGTCATGCTGGCCACATGACCCGGAAGCTGTCTGCGGACAAACGCCGGCTCCCTCGGCCTATAGAGCAAGATGAGCGCCGCAACCCCAGAGTCGGACACGACTGGACCTGATGGTCAGGGGCCCCTTTACCTTTACCTTTTTATTTACAGTGCAGAGACATCAGAAAACATCACTGCCTAGTCACAGCCAAGGTGGCATTTTTCCATCTTCGCCGCATTAAGCAGTTGGTCCCCTACCTTTCTCAACCTGATCTGGCCACAGTGATCCATGCGATGGTCACCTCTAGGCTTGATTATTGTAACTCGCTCTACGCGGGGCTGCCCTTGAAATTGACCCAGAAACTCCAGCGGGTGCAGAATGCTGCGGCGAGGCTCCTTACGGGGTCCCGGCCGCGGGATCACATTCATCTAGTGCTTTACCAGCTGCACTGGCTCCCGGTGGAGTACAGGATCAGGTTTAAGGTGCTGGTTTTGACCTTTAAAGCCTTATGCGGCTTAGGACCCTCGTACCTACGGGACCGCCTCTCCCGGTATGACCCGCAGAGGACATTAAGGTCCACAAATAGTAACATACTAGAGATCCCGAGTCACAATGTGGTTAGGCTGGCCTCAACCAGGACCAGGGCCTTCTCAGTACTGGCCCCGACCTGGTGGAACTCTCTGTCTCAGGAGACTAGGGCCCTGCGGGATTTGTCATCTTTTCGTAGGGCCTGCAAGACAGAGCTGTTCCGTTTGGCCTTTGGACTGATGCAGTCTGACCCTGGGATTACCCTCCCCTAAGGTTTTATCTCACAATGGTTTTATCTTATTTGTAGATTTTTAATTTTAAAATTGTATTAATCTGCATTTTAACTGAATTGTTTCTTTTATACTTGTATCCGTTGATATTTTTGTTGTTAGCCGCCCTGAGCCCGGTCTTGACTGGGAAGGGCGGGGTATAAATAAAATTTATATTATTATTATTAGTCTGATTCAGAACCCGGCAATGGCACTTGTCTGCTTTTGCGCCAGCATAATAGTCTGGGAACCCCAAAACACCGCCCCCTTGCCCTACGTCTGGGTGCATGACCCAACGTAGGCGCCGGAAGGGGCTGCGTTCCTTCTCCCATCGTTTGGCTGGAGTGTTGCCGAGGCTCTGACACCATCCTGCGCTGTCCTTCCTCCTCTGGCCAGCTGGGTCGGTGCCGAGGCTCTGATACGTCTTGGAGCCCCCTCTGCATTCCGCTCCCTTCATCGTTTCCTCCTCCTGATCCGCTGCTTGCGCTGTCACTGGGCGAAGTGCTGGTCAGGATGACTGGGGGAGGGTCCCTGTAGGGAGTCCCCCTGGCATAATCCATGGTTTGAAGAGAGCAGAACTCAGGGCTCATTCACACCTTTCTTTGCCCTGCTGCTTTGCCCAGTGCCAGATTTACGTATAAGCTAAACAAGCTATAGCTTAGGGCCCCACTCTAGAGACTAGATTATGAGTCTTTGTAAATTGTGTTTCTAAAGGAACTTTTGTTATTGTTTTTTATTTTTATTTTTTATTAAAGATTTTATTGAGTTACAAAAATATACGCAACTTTTGTTATTGTCAAATGCCAATGTGTTTGCATTATTAAGTTTGTTATGAATAAAAAATAATTTTAAGTTACAGTTATTGTCAAATGCCAATGTGTTTGCATTATTAAGTTTGTTATGAATAAAAAACAATTTTAAGTTACAGCTTAATAATTATTTCACTATTAATATACTTCTTCCTAATTGTATTTCAGTTCAACAATTACTTTGATAAAATACATATTTTGTTATGTGCAAATGGCTTTAGATACCTATCAGGTCCATAAATTACCATATAACATATATTCAACACAAAAAACAGTGACAATTTGTTGTTGACAAATGACAGCTGGACATATAAAGGGCCCCATTACATTCAGTAGCTTAGGGCCTCATCAAACCTAAATCTGGCCCTGGCTTTGCTCTTTGGTTTAGCGCTGAATTGGGGTGGGGGGTGGGGACAGCCACTGGGTTTTCCACGGACTGCTATTTGTTCCGATGTAGCACTAAAGAGCAGGTTTTCCTGGAGGCAAGCAGCGAGGCAAAGGCAAAATCGCTCGGACACCTGCCTAGAAAGCACAGGACAAGCAAAGAACTGCTCGGACCTGTGCTCTCCAGGTACGAGACAATTAGAAGTTTGGATGAGCCCTTTGTCCACCTGCTGTAACCACTCCCTTCTCTCCCCTGCGCAGGTTTTGTTCTCTTCCGGGGTGTGAGCCGCCATACCTTTGGCCTGGTGCAAAGCAAGTTGTTTCCTTTCTATTTCTACACCCTGCTTGGCTGCATCTTCCTGAACCTTGCCATCTTCGCTTCTTACCACCCGCGGGAGCTTCTCAGTGCCTGGGATACGGTCCAGGTAAGTACCGACCGGTTATCTAAAAATCTTGCAGTGTTTCGTTTGGGGCCTGTGAGCAGGAAGTGCTCCTTCATGTAGCTTCTTGAGAATGTCACAAGTCAACTATAGACCTGCAGTTTGAAGACATGAGCTCCGCAAACCCACTAGCCAGTGCGATGCTGCAAAAATTCCATACTCTGTGGAATAAGCCTGGCTGCTTCAGTGTTCAATGTGTGTCTCTTAGGACAGTGGTCCTCAACCGTGGGCCTCCAGATGTTTTTGGCCTACAACTCCCATGATCCCTAGCTAGCAGGACCAGTGGTCAGGGATGATGGGAATTGTAGTCTCAAAACATCTGGATGCCCAAGGTTGAGGACCACTGTCTTAGGAGACCTCCTCTTTCCTTCCTTTCATATGGAATTTCCCTCTTCCTGCAAGGCTTTTCTGTCCCAAGATCCTTTGCAGGATTTCTCTGTGTTCTTCCTGCCTCCCTAGTACCATCGCAGCGCAGGCAGGCTTAGGCCTAAGGCAGGGGTTGGCAAAGTTTACCTTGCCTGGGCCAGTTTCACTCAAGCGGAGATCCCTCTGTGTGCCGGATCGCGCCTGCGATTTCCGGCGTCTGCGCAGACGTGATTTTCAGCGTCTGTGCATGCGCAGACGCGATTTTCGGCGGTGCCAAAGCGAGTCCCTGCGCCGTGCTGCCTGGTTTAGTGCAGCGGGCGGGGACGCGCCGAGTGGGCGGCTCGGTTCAGGGCCGGTTAAACGACCCCCGTGGGCTGCTTGTGGCCCATGGGCCTTAGGTTGCTGACCCCTGGCCTGAGGCAATCACGACGCATTCAGAGGTTTTATATTTATAAAGGAACCCGAGAGCTACTCCTTATTCAACCCTGCTGCTACACAAACCTCTGCCCACCTCCAAACACTTGGAAATTATTTGTAATTAAATCTTAGAACATCATTTACCATAAAGACCATTGTGTCATATGAGGAAGGTGGGAAACAAAATAGAACATTCCAGCAAGGGAAGCAGGAAGGCTGGTTTGAGGAAGAGGAGCAGTTTCCACCTTTTGTGCTGCAGCTACTCAAGACACCGTAGGTTTAAGGAACAGCTACCTCCCCGTTTCTTAATCCTGAGTGCACCAGGAAGAAATGTGAGCAGTCCAGCTCTGGAAAAACCTGTTCAGAGTGGTCATCGAATCTCTTTGTTGGTAAGGCACTTGAAGTACAGGCTATCCTTTCAGAGAACAGCAGATGGGACCATCTGATCTACCAGATAGGAACCACAGGTGAAAGGTAAAGGACCCCTGGAGGGTTGTTGTTGATGTTTAGTCGTGTCTGACTCTTCGTGACCCCATGGACCATAGCACGCCAGGCACTCCTGTCTTGCACTGCCTCCCACAAACTCATGTTCGTAGCTTCGAGAACACTGTCCAACCATCTCGTCCTCTGTCGTCCCCTTCTCCTTGTGCCCTCAATCTTTCCCAACACCAGGGTCTTTTCCAGGGAGTCTTCTCTTCTCATGAGGTGGCCAAAGTATTGGAGCCTCAGCTTCAGGATCTGTCCTTCCTTCACCTTTACCTTTTTCAGACCCTGCCTAAGGAGGTAAGGAAGTCTTAATCTCTGCTAAGTTTTTGCACTGGTTGTGCAAATTGTTAGATAATTATTTCAGATTGATCTTTAACTAATTGGGTGGTTTGTTCAGTTAATTATAATCTTTTTTAAAAAAAATACAGTGGTACCTCTACTTATGAATGTTTCTACTTACGAACGGAGCTCCGTCCGCCATCTTGGATGCGGTTTAGATAGGATTTTTTCTACTTACGAATTTTTAGATAGGGTTGCTTCTACTAACGAATTTTTTCTCCCAATGTATTCCTATGGGATTCGACTTACAATTTTTTTCGACTTACGAATGTGCGTTCAGAACGCATTAAATTCATAAGTAGAGGTACCACTGTAATTATTTTTATTTCATGAGGTGGCCAAAGTATTGGAGCCTCAGCTTCAGGATCTGCCCTTCCAGTGAGCACTCAGGGCTGATTTCCTTCAGAATGGATAGGTTTGATCATGGGACTCTGAAGAGTCTCCTCCAGCACCATAATTCAAAAGCATCAATTCTTTGGCGATCAGCCTTCTTTATGGTCTAGCTCTCACTTCCATACATCAAGACTGGGAAAACCAAAGCTCTAACTATACGGACCTTTGTTGGCAGGGTGATGTCTCTGCTTTTTAAGATGCTGTCTAGGTTTGTCATTGCTTTTCTCCATTCCTGTCAAAGGTGAATATCACCCTCATCTCGCTTTCAGGCCGAGGGAGCCACCGTTTGTCCACAGACAGCTTTCTGGGTCATGTGGCCAGCATGACTAAACCACACAGAAACGCCGTTTACCTTTCCACCGGAGCGGTACCTATTTATCTACTTGCACTTTGTGCTTTTGAAGTGCTAGGTTGGCAGGAGCTAGGACAGAGCAACGGGAGCTCACTCTGTTGCGGGGATTCGAACCGCCGACCTTCTGATCAGCAAGCCCAAGAGTTTCAGTGGATTTAACCATGGAGGTTTTGTTTGTTTGTTTTAAAAAAGAGTACACTGCTTCTTTATACATGACCCTTGCGGATCAGCTGGGGGGGGGGCTATTGACTTCATCCAGTGATCAGTTTGCATCTCCATCAGGGTGCTGGGCTGGTTGGAGAGGTTTATACCTCTCTGTTCACTTCCGTGCTATTTTATTATTATTTTTGCCACTGCCACCAAAATCAGTGGGGTCTTGAGAAGGGGCAGAAAAAAATGGTTCCCTGGGGTGGGTGGAGGTAGAACAAGTTGAAGCCATCTCGGCCTCTTAATGGTTTGGTCTCAACGTACTGGAAATTCCTTCCTTCCCACATCATGCCTTCGGATCAGCTGTGAGATTGTGTGCCAAGCAAAGATGTCGAGGAAGCAACGGGCCGACAACAACTATGCAATCTCATTGCCCTAGCAAATTCTGAAAAACTTCTAATTTTCTGAAGCCGTAGTGTTTGAGCTAGCTTTAATCTGAATTGGGGGGGGGGACATGCCTGGCGCCTCCAGTTTCTGTTTTTAGGTGCCAGGTAAAAAATGTTTTTCTTCACCCAGGTCTTTGGAATTGAATTCTCTGTGCATATTTTAGTGGAGTGGGCTTGAGTTGGATTTGAGGTTTTATGCCAATTATTGTGTTTTAGGTTGTTTCATGTATCTTATTTTTAATCTTTGTTTCTGCAAGTCACCTTGTGATAATCTTTTGGGAAAAGAAAAAAGGACTAAAACAATAGCCGTGTCAGTACTTAAGATGCCTTTGTCTGTTTTGATGTAGTGCTATGCATATTTATGCATAAAGTCTTCTGGAATTGAGTGGGTGAATCATCTAAATCAGGGGTGGCCAACTCCCAAGAGACCTCGATCTACTCACAGAGTTAAAAACTGGCAGTAATCTATCCCCTTTTTTGGGGTTCAGGTCAAAGTTCTTGAGCTTTTTTTAGAGAGGAGGAGAGCCCTGTTTTGGGGAGATTCAGGTAAAAGTTGTTAAGCTTCTTTGGGGGAGCCAGTGATCTACCCGTGATCTACCACAGATGTCCAGTGATCTACCGGTAGATCACGATCTACCTGTTGGACATGCCTGATCTAAATGAATCTCAAAAGGTTAAAAGAGAACCAGATTTACTTCCTGGTCTCCCCACCCCCACCCCCCAAGAAAGAGCATAACCTCCGGACACCAAATAAACAGCCCAAGCAGGAAAGTTGTGCACTTTCACCCAGCGTGGATTCGATTTAAATCAAATCGATTTAAATCACTAGTCAATAAGACTTGTTTTAAATCATTATTATTTTTTACAGAAAGACTCATTTATGCTGGTATAATCTTAATATTTACAAACCAGATGTTTTCATTTTTAGAATAATAAATTTTCAGAGTAGTTTTTACACTTATATCAAAACTTACTGATTTGGTTATACTATTAGAAATACATAGAATGATAATTATGAAGTTATTGTGAGGTTTAATAAATTAACTGTTTATGTTTGACCATGGGGTCACGAAGAGTCGGACATGACTAAACGACTGAGCAACAACAACATGTTTGGACAACTTTTCTGCTGTAAAAGAATCATTTCCTTAATAACAATTCAAACAATTTATTTAACTAAAACAATAACATTATAGCATATGTATCCATGTTTGTTAACTAATGTGGTTAAACAATTTTAAAACAACAACCTTAGACTGACTTTTAGCATGAATTTAGACAAATCCTTATTTCCTGATGAATAGCCTTTGGACTATAATGTAACTTAAATAGAAAACTTATCTTTAGAAAGATATTTCCTCCAAAAGCATTTTATTTAAAAATCCAATTATTATTTTTTAAAAAACTGATTTAAATTAAAAAATCTGAATTAAATAAAAAAATGATTTTTTTTTATTTTTTAAAAAATCATTGATTTTTATTCAGCCTGGTTTCACCCCAAATTCCAGAAAAGGTCACAGTATACCTTGTGTCTCCTTTGCAGATTGTGTCCTTTTTTGTTGGGCTCATTTTGGCGGCTTCCAATGCTTCCTGGCTCTCCCAAGTCACCACCAAGACCATGTTCAAGATGCAGGAGATTGAAAGGGAGCATGGCCTCGGGGACGAAGTGGGGCTGTCGGCTCGGCGGGAGGCTTACCAGCTTCTGAAGGAGAAGGATGCCAAGTACCAGAGCCTGCGCCAAAAGTTCTTCAAGTTCCACGGCCTGTCCTCTCTCTGCAACCTGGCCGGCGTCTTCTGCACCGGGGTGAATTTGGCATGCCTAGCACTGCAGCTGGACAGCCTTTAGACTGCAGGGGGCGCTCTACCCCTTCGCTCGAGTCCTGCTGTTGCTCCAGGATTGTTTTCTAAGGCACAAAAGCCGAGCTTTCTCTCAAAGCAAAGATGGCACCCTGTATTCTGAGCTACGCTTGACCACTTGGAGTGAAGGATTTTGACAGGGGCCATAAATCAATTCATTGGAGTGAATGGTTTTGGGGGAAACTGCCCACTCCCGAAACAGCCAGATTCCAATGGATGGTGTGTTGCAATCTAGACTAAAGCCTCTTTGGTCATATTCCTCAGTGCCCAGATATCTGCATTGCAGGGGGTTGGATTAGATGACCCCCAGGTCCCTTACAAGTCTTTAAGATTCTATTCTCCTGTTTTGGACACTTTTGCAAAAATAAAAGCCGTTTCTATTTCTGCATCTCAGATTGCCTAGCAGCCATTTTTAAAAAATAAATAAATAGTTTTTTATTAAGTTTTACAGTTTTATATTCAACACAAATATCATTATCACAAAATACATATATAATCCCAATCTCCCCCACCCACCCGCCTCCCATGTCTTATTCTACCTTAATTTTGTAATCTTTTAGTTAAATGTTATATTCTTATCATTTTTGTACCATATTTTTTTCAAATTACATCTTACATTTTGTTATTTTCCCTATTATTACATCTTATGCTTATACTTCTTATGCTTGTTTTCTTAAATGTAAGTGCTTAATCAAACTCTGCTGGTGAGTCCACTTCTTTACAGTGTTTCTGAAAATACAACATAAGCGGTTCACAGTCCTTTTTGAAATCTCTATTGTCCTTCTCTCTTAATTGTCCAGTAACAGTTAGCTTCGCCATTTCACCGTATTCCATCAGTTTTTCTTGCCATTCTTCTTTCGTTGGCGTCTTGTTGTCTTTCCAACTTTGGGCTAGTAACATCCTAGCCACTGTTGTAGCATACATAAATAGTTTTTTCCACACTTCTGGCAAGTCTTGACCTATAATGCCTAACAAAAAAAAGCTTCTGGTTTTTTAACAAACGTTGTCTTAAACCAGGCATCCCCAAACCTCGGCCCTCCAGATGTTTTGGACTACAATTCCCATCATCCCTGACCACTGGTCCTCTTAGCTAGGGATCATGGGAGTTGTAGGCCAAAACATCTGGAGGGCCGCAGTTTGGGGATGCCTGTCTTAAACATTCTCATCATTTCCCAATAGTTTTTGATTATTTTACAATTCCGGCACATATGCTAAAACGTGCCTTCTTTCTCTTTACACTTCCAACACTTAATTGGAGCTAGCAGCCATTTTTAACAATACAAAATTACTGAAAGTCCTCTAAATAGAGGCCGCTTAAATGTCAGCCCATGCTTGTTCCAGCCACGGAGCTCCTTTAAAAACCAAAAACGGCTCGGCACTGCTTCTGATAAAATGTCAGACTTCCAAAATTTGTGTCTGCCTACATTAGGGGCAGTTGATGGTGAGCACCGAAAACCAACACACCAGGTATTGTGTGTGGCAGGTAGGGCAACCAGCAGCTACCAAGATGACCATTGATTGGTCAAAACTACCAGAAAGGCAAGCGGTATCCCCCTACAGAAATCAAATCTCTCATAGACAGCCTGAAACTAAATAATGCGCCATGTGAGAATATTATGCCACCAGAGAGCTCTTTAAGGCACACACAGATTACTGGCAACTCATCCTGGCATATAAATAAAGGTAAAGGGAACCCTGACCATTAGGTCCAGTCGTGACCGACTCTGGGGTTCCGCGCTCATCTCGCATTATTGGCCGAGGGAGCTGGCGTATAGCTTCCAGGTCATGTGGCCAGCATGACAAAGCCGCTTCTGGCAAACCAGAGCAGCACATGGAAACGCCGTTTACCTTCCCGCTGTAGCAGTTCCTATTTATCTACGGTACTTGCATTTTGATGTGCTTTCGAACTGCTAGGTTGGCAGGAGCTGGGACCAAACAACAGGAGCTCACCCCATCACAGGGATTCGAACCGCCGACCTTCTGATCAGCAAGCCCTAGGCTCAGTGGTTTAACCCACAGCGCCACCTGGGTCCCCCCACCCATATAAATAACACGGCCCAAATGACAGCAGGCAGGAAATTGAGTATCATCGTGCCGATTCATAAGAAAGGATATAAAACTCCCCCTCCCCCCCCAAAAAAAATTGTTTACTGGATGTTCCTTCCAAACTCTTGAGTTAGACACCCAGTTATCAAACTGACAGATTTTGGCTCCATGAAAATAACATCCTATATGAGGAACAAACAGGGTTTAGAGATAGGTATGGTACATCATTAGCAAATATATTGAGCAAAACAAATGCGACCTTGATGGTGCCTTCATTGAGCTATCCTACCCACCACTTTTTCTCTCTTATTTTGTAATTATTTTTATTGGTTTTAAAAATGCAAAATTGTAACAATCCAAATACATATTCGCATATAGAGATTACTCTGAAATAAATGCACTTTTTGACGAAATTCTAATTTTCCGAGTTTCACCTATGCATGGGAGAGCCTGCCATTGCAAGGCACACTAACAATCTGTCTTCCCTCTCTCATCTTCCAGCCCAGGGGCGAAGCTAGGCTTTATTTCACCACCCGGGTCACAGTTTGGCACCCTCACGTGCATTTGTGTACAAACACACACATGCCAGGACCCCGGATGGTGCTCTCTGCAGGCTTCACCTGGGGCTAAAAACCTGGCTAGCCCCCCCCCCCCCAGCTATAGCTATGCTCCAGCCACCAGTAAGTTCCCTTGAACAGCAGGCAGTTCTGAAGAAGAAAGATTGCAGCAGTTTAGCGCTGTGTAAGAGGCAGCTGCAAATGCTAAATTCCCCGGTTGCTTCCCTGGGGGATTATCTGAGATGGATTGAACGCAGTGGGGACGATCACTTACATAGCAGCACATTCATCAGAACTGCTGGGCACAATTTCCCGTTTCTCCGAAAACAGCTGGCTACTAGTTCCATGTTTCTTCTTTGCATGACACACAACTCAATTAGAAAACTTCAAAAAAAAAAAAGAGATTTATCTCCCTCAACCCCAGAATAACCTTTGGTCTATCCCATATCATATCTCCATGAACAGGGGGCACCTCACTCTCTGAGATCCACAACACTTTTCTCAAATAAAAACTGTTGCATTTGTGTGTTGCTCATAAATGCATGGTGATCTTGGATGACAACAACAAATAGGGAACTGGGGGTGTGAACCCCACAATACACTTGGGGCCCTGCTGAATCTTACATCCATACCTCTAGGAGAGCACCCTTTACGAGATACCATCGAATTACACCTGACTCTCTGATTTTCTTGGGTAGAAGACACTGTTAGGGCTGTTCGCTCATGCAAATAGTAGGCAAAATATGCAGAAAAGAATAAGGAATTGGAGGCGTACACCCCCAAGATAAGAGGTGCAAGGGATGAAAGGGGGGAGAGAGAACTAATGGCTAATGCGAAGGCATTTAAACACCCCATAAGCAAATTATGAGGAATGCTCATTGTCATAAAACCACCCTAAACAAATCGGAACGGGTGCTCAGTAAAGGCCAGACATAGTCTAGATCTAGACGTAAGCTTTGTACAAGCAAATCAGGATGAATGCTGATGAAACATGTTGCCTGGAGGAGTTCCATGAGTGGCTTTGAAGGAGAGATCCATTTCCTAACCATTAGCTCCCAATGAGGAAACAGTAGATAACAAGCAAACAAGTAATTTACAATATGGAAAACATGGGGAAGTGTGCCTCTCTCTTTTGTGTGAAAGTGTGCAGTACCAGCGAGTGTGCTTGCCTTGGCACTATTGCTATGGAGCAAAGGGATTCATTTGACCCATTCCTCTGTGCATTGTTTGCTATGTTTTATCGCTGTACAAAGCAGATGATTGTTTGCACACTATCAAAAACGAAGACATACTAATAAAGTTTTCAATAAAACATTTCCCCATCATTTGTAGGTCAGGTTTCTAAATGTGAAAAATATTGGGATGTATGCAGCAATGCGGGTTTTCCAGCAAACGTTAGAGTTGAATTTTTTTCCCGTGCAAATTTGAGTACTCTCAGTTTGCACTGAAAAATTTCAGTTTGCTGGGTCCAGGGATTAAGTGGCTGGTACCCAGTTAAACACCCCAAGCCTTGATTAAATTCTGACACTTACTGGATCCAATAATGTATTGGAGTCTGGCACACACAAAATCGCTGAGTTGGGTGGTAACACAGATGACAATGCAGTAGAAAACCCTATCAACGTTGTAAGCTGGTTTAAATGTATATATAATCATCTCCAAATAGATCTAATAAAGGGACAAATCTATATTAAACTGTAAATGAATACACCTTGTTCATAAGAGGCCAGAAATTTCTTTTCAAGCCCTTTCTGTCAGTCAATTCTCTATTAATGCATTACCCCGTCTTCTGTGTGCAACCTCTTATGATAGAGTTGGCTTTTGAGTGACTGTTTTGCTGAAATTGCTCAAGTTGAAAAGCCAAAGCCTGCAGCAGCTTTACAGTATAACTGTCACATGTTGTATATGCTTTCTTTCCGGCTTCTGTGGCAGGAAATATGTCACGTGTGAAGGGGGCCCTCAGATCTCTCAAGAGCAGTGTGATAAGCTATAGCCAGGAAGCTTCATGAGCCAGCAAAGATTTGAACTCAGATCTTCCCAGTGATGCATAAGATCAAACGGTTAGCATTTTTTTGTCATGATCAGAGCACACTTTGTGTTCTATTTGTTGCACAGAGACCACACACCTTTCCTACTGTGATTATGTTGCAAGGTGAAATCTGTGCATCACATCTTATTCCTGCAACACTGCACCAAAAATTAATACATTCACTGGTAGCACAATTCTTCCATTGGATATGATTGTGCAAATCTCCTGGGCACCGAACTGGCTGCAATTTCTGATGTAAAGAATGAATGTCACAATATTCCCCCTCCCTGACCACGGCTAATGGTTGCTTGAACATGCTGCCTATTTTTCATTTATCAACATTTCTTCGCGAAGGCCCAAAGTGAATAACAAAATAAAAATAATTACAGTGGTACCTCTACTTACGAATTTAATGCGTTCTCAACGCACATTCGTAAGTCGAAAAAAATTGTAAGTCGAATCCCATAGGAATGCATTGGGAGAAAAAATTCGTTAGTAGAAGCAACCCTATCTAAAAATTCGTAAGTAGAAAAAATCCTATCTAAACCGCATCCAAGATGGCGGACGGAGCTCCATTCATAAGTAGAAACATTCGTAAGTAGAGGTACCACTGTATTTTTTTTAAAAAAGATTATAATTAACTGAACAAACCACCCAATTAGTTAAAGATCAATCTGAAATAATTATCTAACAATTTGCACAACCAGTGCAAAAACTTAGCAGAGTTTAAGACTTCCTTACCTCCTTAGGCAGGGTCTGAAAAAGGTAAAGGTGAAGGAAGGACAGATCCTGAAGCTGAGGCTCCAATACTTTGGCCACCTCATGAGAAGAGAAGACTCCCTGGAAAAGACCCAGGTGCTGGGAAAGATTGAGGGCACAAGGAGAAGGGGACGGCAGAGGACGAGATGGTTGGACAGTGTTCTCGAAGCTACGAACATGAGTTTGACCAAACTGCGGGAGGCAGTGGAAGACAGGAGTGCCTGGCGTGCTCTCGTCCATGTGGTCACAAAGAGTCAGACACGACTAAACGACTAAACAACAAGGCAAAGGACCCCTGGATGGTTAAGACCAGTCAAAGGCGACTATGGGGTTGTGGTGCTCATCTCACTTTTCAGGCCAAGGGAGCTGATGTTTGTCCGCAAACAGCTTTCTGGGTCATGCAGCCAGCATCACTAAACCGCTTCTGGCACAATTGGAGACTGTGACAAGTGCCAGAGCGCATGGAAACACCATTTACCTTCCTGCCACAGCGGTACCTATTTATCTACTTGCACTGATGTGCTTTTGAACTGCTAGGTTGGCAGGAGTTGGGACAGAGCAACGGGAGCTCACCCCGTGGTGGGGATTTGAACCGCCAACCTTCTGATCGGCAAGCCCAAGAGGCTCAGTGGTTTAGACCACAGCGTCACCCACTCCCCTAACAAGGTCTAAAGAGTAACACCAGCAAGGGTTCTGCTGTTTAAAGAATTCATGGATCAGGAAAGAGTCCTGCTAAATTGGCTATAACTGGGAGAATTCTTAACCAGAACCCACAAAACCCAATATAAAAAGAGGAGTGCTCAAATTTCAAGATGTGTCATATTTGACTGACAGCAGTGGTAGCTGAGCTTTAAAGAACCCAATTAGTGCAGAATGAGCCACAAGAAATACCAGGGAGAGCATTAGGTAAAGGTAAAGGTACCCCTGATCGTTAGGTCCAGTCGCGGACGACTCTGGGGTTGTGGCACTCATCTCGCTCTATAGGCCGAGGGAGCTGGTGTTTGTCCGCAGACAGCTTCCGAGTCATGTGGCCAGCATGACAAAGCCGCTTCTGGCGAACCAGAGCAGCGCATGGAAACACCGTTTACCTTCCTGCTGGAGCGCTACCTATTTACCTATTTGCACTTTGACGTGCTCTCAAACTGCTAGGTTGGCAGGAGCAGGGACCGAGCAACGGGAGTTCACCCCGTCACAGGGATTCGAACCGCCAACCTTCTGATTGGCAAGCCCTAGGCTCAGTGGTTTAGACCACAGCGCCACCCGTGTTGCACCCATGCGCCCGTGTTGCACAGCAAATGTACCGTCTTTTTCTGTGTATAACACAACCCCGATTTTTGGGGACTTCAAATTAAGGAAATGGGAGATTGCCCAGAGTTGTTGAGCTTTTCGGGGGGGGGATTGCCCAGAGTTGTTGCCCGCCTGACTGCAGCTAACAATGGCTAAAATCACTAAAGTTAAAAATGGAGGTTAAGAAGACAGAGAAGGAAAAAGCAAGAGTGTAATTCAAAAAGGAAGAAATGAAGTTGGATGAATGAGAGGACTGAGAGCTGGAGGAAACTGGGACCAAGCAGGAAGAGCTGTGAAAGCAGCATTGAGAGATGCAGCAGCAGCAGCAAACAGCAGAGGCTTATCAGCCATAGATTGGCAAGGAACATTGTAACACTCCCCAATTCTGGCTTTACAAAAAAAAAACCCAACAACAATACTCGAACTGCCACTTTCTTCCACATCTCTGGTGCTGAGTGTATGGAAGATCTGGAGCCCCAAACTTGTTGGAGGGAGGACATTGTTAAATTATTTTTAGTATATAAAAATGTTAACATCAAATGCGCGGGGTGGGGGTGGGGGGGGGTGACACTTCAGCAACAGGGAAATGTTTTTCAGTATTTCTACTCTAAGCACCACTAGGTGGTGCTATACTGCTGCATCCGGTTTCTTCTGAAAATTGCTACAGACCGTCACCTGCAAACATTTGCTTAGTTAATGGAAGCCTAGTCAGCCTTCCTCAATGCTTCAGGTTCTCTGCTGCTCTACTTCTCTCTGCCCCCCTCAAATGCCCCCTATCTCATTTTACTCTTCTTTCAGAAGCTCGCAACTGAAGTTCTCAACTTGCCTTGACCAGCCTCTGCACCTGTGCGTTAACGCCCTCCCATCAGATGTCAAGGAAATAAACTCTCTGACTTTTAGAAGACATCTGAAGGCAGCCCTGTTTAGGGAAGTTTTATATGTCTGATGTTTTATTGTGTTTTTAATATTCTGTTGGGAGCTGCCCAGAGTGGCAGGAGAAACCCAGCCAGATGGGTGTTGTATAAATAATAAATTATTATTATTATTATTATTAGGGGCTGAAAATAACTTGGCATTGGTCACCTGTAGCCTCTGAAATTTCATGGTGCTAGACAGCTGGAGAAAGGGCCACAAAACCTCACATCCTTATCCCACGGCAAAGTTTGGTCTTTAAAGGCAAGGCTCCTTAGTTTCCCATCTCATTGGAGAAATGCTCTTCTTTCCCAACTGGTGGCAAAAAATACCAAATTGGGGCACGGGGTCAGGACAGGAGATACGCCCCTACCGCCAACAAGTCTCTAACCTTTCCTTGAAGCCTCAAGAGTCACTTGTATGAAAATCAGAGGATTCCTTAAAATAGGAAGCAACATTTCAGAGGAGGCTCAAATCCATCACAATGCCCCCCCCCCCGCCATGCCGCCTCTAAAGGGGCCTTCTGGTAGACAGGACGCGCTGCTGGTCCCCTGCCACCCTTGTTCCTGATGTAGATCTTTATTCTCCGCTTGTTCCGTTTTGAGTTCCGCCTCGGGTGCCAAAACGTCTCGGTCGTCCGGCCCTGACAGCAGGCTTCGCCTTGGGCGTTTTCTGCAACCCAGCTCCTGCTTGCAGGCGGCGCGCATGTTCCCAACATTAGCCAAGCCAAGGGATAGGCGAGGGCGCACGGACCAACGCAAGCAAGCAGGCAGGCAGGCTGCGCGCTTCTCGCCGCCGCCGCACCTCCCCCCCCCCCGCCACCCGCTCCGGGAGGGAGTGGCTGGGTGATGTGGAAGGTCGATCGCTGAGGTCTGCAGCGGAAAGGCAGCCCGGGCACACCTTCCTCCTTTCGCCAGGGAGGCTCCGCTCTCGTGCGCGCAAGCGAGGAGCTGCCGCCGCTGCCTCTAAAGACTCCGACATCCGGCTGGGGAGGCCAAGCAACTTCCAGCAGCAGCTGCGGCAGGAAAAGCCCCAAAAGGCTCCGCGCGCCCCGCAGCAAAAAAGGTAACTTTGCTTCTTCGTTAGGATTACTGTATTTTTTGCTTGCTCATTCATCCTGCGGGAGTTGGGAGTGTTTGTTGTTGTTGTTGTTGTTGTTTTTGCAAGGGGTGGCGACGAGGCAGATCCTCCTGGGAGACCAAAGGCGAGGTGATGCCAAGCCAAGCCAAGGGTGGTGGGATTGCGTCGCGCAATAGCGCAGCCGGCTTTGGAACTACCCGCCTTCCCTGCGCGCTGGTGGAGAGCCGCCTTGCCCAGGAGAGAAACGCCTCGTCGGAGACTCTTCGGGCTGGATCCGCCAGGCGCAGCCGGAGGAGAAAAGGCGTTGTTTTTTGGGGCAGCGGAGGCGAGCTCCGGATTAAGGATTCTGTGGGCGCGCGGGTTTTCTCCCCCTGATAATAATAATAATAATAATAATAATAATAATAATAATAATAATAATAATAATAATGATAACAACAACAACAACAACAATAATAATGCGGTTAGTGGGGGATATTTGGGTAGCACGATTTAGAGCCCAGGGATAAAGAGATCAGGAACGGGTGCCTGAATGGCATTGTTTTTATTTTGAGGCTGGGGGTGCGTTGGCCAGCGGGGTTTCCGCGCCACCTCTCTTTTTGGAAAGGATATAGGAGGGGGGATTAATTCTGCCCCTGGACAATGTTGGATCCAGTTCAGCGCCTGACTCAAGAAACAAAGGCAGTGTGGGCTTTACTCCAAAAAATGAAGGGGGTATGAGTTGGCCCCTCCTTTTTAAAAAAAACCCAGCCTCAGTTCCTGTGCTTTTGGCAGCAGAGGGGATGTGCAGAGGCCAGCAATGCTTATCACCTGCTGAATTCAGCCCCATGGTTGGTGCATAGAGGTTCACCTGCTGAGCTCTTCTGTCGTGAAAGGCAGAGGAGCACAGGACGTGCCTGGCCTTTTGGAATTAGTTGGCAACCACTTCCTATAGCTGGGAAGGTGGCTTCAGGGAGTTTTAACATCTCATGCTGCTGGCAGGTGGCCAGAACTTGCTAGGCAGTAGCAAGCTAAATATATATGTAAATATATACAGTATGTTCCAGGCAGTGCTCACTGGGGTAGGCAGGGCACCCGCAGAACTGAATGCCTCTTCCTGGCTTTCAGTAATTGAAAGTGGCATTCCCAAAGCCAGGACAGCTTGGGTGGGGTATGCAGATAAGCCACTGTAGGTCTAGGTTTATGCACCTTTTTTGTTACCCTCTATTGCGATTGACATTTAGGCTTTGGCTTTTTAAAATTCCTCATTGCGGTGCTTTCCAGATGTTGTCAACCCCCAAGCAGCATGGCCAATGCTCAGGGATGATGGGGAGAGGTTTTGTAGCCTGGCATAAACTGGAGGGCACCACGATGGGCAAGGCTTGGCTACAGCTTGAGAGCAGTGTTACCATGCACACATACAAAGGCCACGGCGGCAAATTCGAGAAGTATTAAAACATTTGTTTATTTGTATTATTAAAGCCCAACAAAATGAGCCCAAGTCTAACTAAGGCCTTCTTAAAAAGGTAAAGGGACCCCTGACCATTAGGTCCAGTCGTGACCGACTCTGGGGTTGCGCGCTCATCTCACATTATTGGCCGAGGGAGCCGGCATACAGCTTCCAGGTCATGTGGCCAGCATGACAAAGCCGCTTCTGGCAAACCAGAGCAGCACATGGAAACGCCGTTTACCTTCCCGCTATAGCGGTTCCTATTTATCTACTTGCATTTTTGATGTGCTTTCGAACTGCTAGGTTGGCAGGAGCTGGGACCAAGCAACGGGAGCTCACCCCGTCACAGGGATTCGAACCGCTGACCTTCTGATCAGCAAGCCCTAGGCTCAGTGGTTTAGCCCACAGCGCCACCTGGGTCCCTTCTTACCCAGGTGTTAAAGCTGCATCTGTACTGTAACACAGTATGTGAGGTTTTTGGAAAACTAAATACCCATAATAAAAATAAATCCCTGAATGTCCAAGACCTGCCTGTTGGTCAAGAGGAGTGTGTGTGTGTTCTGACTTGGCCTCCTTGTGCTTTTGAACGGAGAAGCATTCTGACAAGCGTTCCCCCATCTGCTGGCAGAAGTGGTACAGCCCAGGAACATCTTCAACACCTCTGTAAGAACTATGCCTCAAATTCTGCTCATTTGCTTCAACTGCAGTTCAGTAGTTCAGAGATGCCATGTTTGCCTGGAAGGCACAGTCTCCTTAAAAGACTCCCAGTTCAACCTGTTTGAGCTCTGGTTGTGGCTGTTTACTGGAAAGGCATGTTGCACATGCCACGTCCCTGGCACATATTGTGATCTGGTTCAAATTAAGCCACGTCCCTGTTACCGTTTGATAACCATTCGATAAGTTGGGCTACCTGCACAGTACACTCTCTCATTGTAACTCAATGCCCCCTCCCTAAATGCACAGTGGAGCATGCCATTGTCAGTCATAGACAAATGTGCACAGCTGTCTTCAGCTACTTCCTGCCATGGAAGCTATCTGTGGCAATAGGGAAGGCCTGGATTTTGGTTAGACTCCAGCAATGCAGAGGGAGGGGGTCTGCTTTTCACAGCATATGGCCTTGTGACACTTTTTGACACTCATGCTTTGCCCCTGGTTTTTTTGCTCAGTGGCGATCCAATTTAATCATCTGCTGCAGAGCTAAGCAGTGTCCTGGGGGAACCAGTCTTAAAAGGTTAGCACTAACTAATGACTATGGGCAAAGGTCCACAGTTCCACTCAGCATGGCAAATGTTGTGCTTCCTTCTGGCAAGACTTCCAGCCTTGTGGGGCTGGAGAAGCAGCCAGGGGGTTGCCCTGTGGTTGCAAGTCCAAGATTGGGAGCGGACTGGGCTTGCTTTCCTTCTGCACTCCTGAAGCCATAGCTGCCAAGTTCCGGCCTGAGAAATGAGGGACTGGACCGGAAGTAGCAGACCGGAAGTAGCGCTGCCACCATTTTGGAACTGGGCGGAGCATGCTCAGAAGCTACTTTTGATGCTGCTCTGCCCTGTTCCAAAATGGCCACCACACCAGAAGTCACGCTGCAGCCATTTTGGAACTGGGCAAAGTAGCATCAAAAGTCGCTTCTGAGCATGCTCCGCCCAGTTCCAAAATGGCCGTCGCGCCAGAATAAACCGGGGGAAAACAAAAAAATCCGTTTTTTCGGCTGGGGACAGCCGGAAAAACGGGGGTTTCCCAGGAAATACGGGAGACTTGGCAGCTATGCCTGAAGCATATGTTGCAAGCGTCTTGGAAACACAGCAGCCGAACGTTAAGCCCTGCCCATCATATCCCAGAGAGGAAGGCCAGGTCTTCTAGTTTGGCTTCGCCCTCCTGAGGCCTCCAAGCATCCCCGCAACTGCAGCAAGGCAGCATAAAATGTAAGGGGTGGTCCTGGCCTCCCTCTCCAGCTCCAGATTTCTATTCTGCCTGTCGGGACCGGTATCATCATCAGGCAGTGTGCAGAAACAGTCGCACAAAACTGACAATTTTAAATCCGCAACCACACCTCTTTTAAATGAGCAGTAAAGTGCAGCAGTTAATCAGAATTAACGAAAATCAGGTTGAATAAAGGCACCCTGAGAGTTTCCATGCTCAGAGTGTACAGTACAATTCTAGCAATGCAAGGGGTTGTTCTCCAAAATGCAGTGTTTTAATCTGGTTCTACCTTGTTTTTGATTTTAATTATTTGCGAATGTTTTAAATACTTGTTTTTAACCCCACCCCAATAATTTCTTTCTTCTTTCTTCCTTCTTTCTTTCTTTTGTAATCCACCTTGAGGTTTTATTACAATCAAGAGGCATGTAAAATAAAAATAGGGACAGGATCCCACCCTTTGGGGTAAGGGGCCTGATGACCACAAATTTGTGGTCGTCCGCCCAAACCAGTAAAAGGTTTTAGACTATGGCTGTAGGATTCAGAAGAGCTGAATGGACAATATGTATCAACAACAGTACAGTCGTACTGTACCTTGGTTGTCATACGCCTTGGTACTCGTCCGTTTTGGCTCCCAAATGTCGCAGACCCGGAAGTGAGTGTTCCAGTTTGCGAACGTTCTTTGAAAGCTGAATGTCCGACGAGGCTTCCATGGCTTCCGATTGACTGCAAGAAACTCTTGCAGCCAATCAGAAGCTGCGCCTTGGTTTTCGAATGGTTCCAGGAGTCGAGTGGACTCCTGGAACAGACGACAACCAAGGTTCCACTGTACTGTATAACCCTTTGAGATCTGTTGGAAAGGCCTGTCTGAAACTCATTCATTGTGCCATGTGAAATCTCTGAAGGTTCATAGGAGGGGCCATCTACATAAATTTCTGCCCACTGGCCCTGAGCTTGGCCATATTTAGACCATATACCGGTAGTTTTGTTCTCTCAGGTATGCACTCTGAAGGTTTAATTTGGCTGCAGATGTTTAATATTGTTATAACTGTGTGGCTATACAGCTTTATAGCTGTAGGATTATTTTAAAGTGCGTTTCTTGTTGAATTGTTGTACCTAGGCTCCCTTTACTACATCCTGGGCCTCTGTAGAAATGAATGTTGTGCTCCAATTTGGCACTGGGTGAAGACCTCTTAGATGTTGTACTGAGAACAGTTTGGATCTTGCTTGGCTCTGGTTTTAATATCTGTTTCTGTTGTTTTAAAGTTAGCATTTTTGCTTCTGATTTTCACTTTTAAAGAATTGTTAGGTCTTCTGGGAGTCGTTCACAGCTGAAGCGTGGGACAGAAATGTGTAGAATTAAATTCAACACACACACACAATATATATGTGCAGCCCTTTGAAATGCACTGTTCCCAAGATGCTTTGCAAATGCAGACTTACAATTTACGTAGCACTTATACATTGTCAGTGGTTTCTCAAAAATATGGGGATGCTCCAACCAGCTTTGTTCGTGCATATCCTTCTGTTGCCCATAATATATCCAAAGATGTAGTACAGTATACTTGTAAGTTACTAGATGCTAGAGACAAACGAACAGGGGAGGGCAGATTCATTCCAATCTGTCTGGACCAAATGTTGAATTAGATAGTTAATAATTTTAAAGAATAATTTTATTATTTATACCCCGCCCATCTGGCTGGGTTTCCTTAGCCACTCTTGGACTCATCCAGTGGGGATATTCTTATGTGCTTATAGAACAATTTAAACCAGGCACCCCCAAACTTTGGCCCTCCAGATGTTTTGGACTACAATTCCCACCTTCCCCAACCACTGGTCCTGTTAGCTAGGGATCATGGGAGTTGTAGGCCAAAACATCTGGAGGGCCGCAGTTTGGGGGTGCCTGATTTAAACCAGTTCCAACTCTTCTGCCCCACTGGCATTCCTGCTTAATCTCCTTCCCAGATCCCTGCACATAACTTCTGCTTCCAAAAACCATTTCCCCACCAAATTCACCCTTTCGGAATATTTTTCCCCCTCGTTCATATTATGCCACCATTTCAATGTTTCTGCAGCCCAATCCAGAATGCACCTGATCTCCTGATGATGTGTTGAGCATCATTTGCAGCTAAGGAGGGGAACCGTAGGGCTGCTTCCGATCTGCTTTGTTCTGCTTGTCACTGCTACTCCTTGATAAGGCTTTGGGGATAAGGCACAGGAGGGCAGAGGTGTGGCAAGAGTGACACAGTCCAGGTCAGCCCTGTCTCAAAGAGGGTTGTACTCCGCTTCCTAGAAAAGGGGCTAGCCTATTTTGACGGAGGGGAAGACAGCTCACATTTCAAGGTCTCCCTTTCTGTGCTCAGAAGAAAGCAGACGTATTGCTTCATATTGTTATGGAGGAGCAGGCAGGAAATGAATCCTGCCTGCTCTTTTTGCAATATTGTTTTGCACATACCGGTAGCTTGAGGAAAAAAATAAAATAAACCTGCCCTTATAGGCCTTGCCCTATGCATGTACAGTACTGTTGTAACTTGATTTAGCGGCTGCACTTACATAGGCTATCTTTTTCTGAATACTGTTCAGTGTTTGTACTTGGGATCGGATCCTGTTAGTGCTCTGTGTGTAAAAGAAGCCACAAGTGTCTGCTCTGCTGCAGAGTCAAATGAGCTCCTCTGGATTCACGAGTGGAAGTTGCAAGTTGGTGGCCTAATCTTATTGGGGGTCCTTGATGAGGAGTTCTCAAATTACCCTCAAATTTGTTTCCTGCAAGGCACATCTTCAAACAAGCCAGGAAGCATCTTAAAAGGTAAAGGGACCCCTGACTGTTAAGTCCAGTCGAGGATGACTCTTGGGTTACAGCGCTCATCTCGCTTTACTGGCCGAGGGAGCCGGCGTACAGCTTCCGGGTCATGTGGCCAGCATGACAAAGCCGCTTCTGGCAAACCAGAACAGCGCACGGAAACGCCATTTACCTTCCCGCTGTAGCAGTACCTATTTACTTGCACTTTGATATGCTTTCGAACTGCTAGGTTGGGAGGAGCAGGGACCGAGCAACGGGAGCTCACCCCGTTGCGGGGATTCGAACTGCCGACCTTCTGATCGGCAAGCCCTAGGCTCTGTGGTTTAACCCACAGCGCCACCAAAAGGCAAATAACCTTCCCAGCCTTCCCCCGAACTTGCTGTCCTGCCTGCATCTCTTTTAACCCAAATTCAGGCCCTGAGAAACTGGAACAGATGCAAAGCTGTCACTTCAACAGGAGTGAGAACAGGTGGACGTAACAGAACCAAATTAATTAGCAAGGAAGTTGCCGTTGGAGTAGAAATAAGATGCAATTACTTTGAGGGGAATGGATGAATTTGAAGGTGCCCACAGCTGCTGGAGTGTGGTGGCAAAATGAATTTCAGTAGGGACAAATGTAGCATTCTGCACTTAGGCAAGAAGAACCAGATGCGGGACATTTGGCTTACTAGTTGTGCAAGTGGAAAGGATCCCCGGGGGTCTTAGTAGACCACAAGCTTAACATGAGGCAACAGTGTGATCAGGGCCAGATTCAGGTTTGATGAGGCCCTAAGCTACTGAAGGTAATGGGGCCCTTTATATGTCTGGCTGTCCTTTTGTCAACAACAAATTGCCGCTGTTTTTTTGTGTTGAATATATGATATATGGTAATTTATGGACCTAATACAGTAGGTATCTAAAGCCATTTGCACATAACAAATAGGAGCCTACACAACACAAAACACTGTTGCTGTATGTAGGTTTTATTTTATTTGTTTTTTGTCTTATATTTTAGAAATGTACATCCAGGTTTTTTTTCCTTTACATTTTTTGGGGGGCCCTAAGAGAGTGGGGCCCTAAGCTATAGCTTGTTTGTTGTTGTTTAGTCGTTTAGTCATGTCCGACTCTTCGTGACCCCATGGACCATAGCACGCCAGGCACTTCTGTCTTGCACTGCCTCCCGCAGTTTGGTCAGACTCATGTTCGTAGCTTTGAGGACACTGTTGAACAATCTCGTCCTCTGTCGTCCCCTTCTCCTAGTGCCCTCAATCTTTCCCAACATCAGGGTCTTTTCCAGGGAGTCTTCTCTTCTCATGAGGTGGCCAAAGTATTGGAGCCTCAGCTTCACGATCTGTCCTTCCAGTGAGCACTCAGGGCTGATTTCCTTAAGAATGGATAGGTTTGATCTTCTTGCAGTCCATGGGACTCTCAAGTGTCTCATCCAGCACCATAATTCAAAGGCATCAATTCTTCGGCGATCAGCCTTCTTTATGGTCCAGCTCTCACTTCCATACATCACTACTGGGAAAACCATAGCTTTAACTATACGGGCCTTTGTAGGCAAGGTGATGTCTCTGCTTTTTAGTTTATAGCTTGTTTAGTTTATAGCTTCTTTAGTTTATACATAAATCCAGCACTGAGTGTGATGCACAGGCAAAATAAGCTACAGTAATGCTATTCTAGACTGCATCAACAGATGTATTGTGTCCAGAGCAAGAGAAGTTAATGGTGCCTCTCTATTCTGCCTTGGTCAGACCACACCTGAATGTCACACTTTAAGAAGGATGTTGACAAGCTGGAACATGTGCAGACGAGGGTGATCAAGATGATCAAGGGTCTGGAAACCAGACCTTATGAGGAACAATTGAAGGAGCTGGGTATGTTGGGCCTGCAAAAGATGAGACCGAGAGGAGATGTGATGGCCATCTTCAAATATCTAAAGGGCTTCCACATGGAAGATGGAGCAAGCTTGTTTTTTCCTGCTCTGGAGGGTAGAACTCAAATGAATGGCTTCAAATTACAGCCATACCTTGGTTTAAGTATGCCTCGGTTTGAGTATTTTCAGTTTAAGTTCTCCGCGGACCTGTCTGGAACAGATTTATCCACTTTCCATTACTTTCAATGGGAAAGTTCGCTTCAGGTTAGGTACGCTTCAGGTTAAGTACAGACTTCCGGAACCAATTGGGTTTGTAAACCGAGGTACCACTGTACAAGGAAGGAGATTCCAAGTAAACATTAGGAAGACCTTTCTGACAGTAAGAGCTGCTTGACATTGGAACAGACTCCCTCGGGAGGTGGTGGGCTCTCCCTCATTGGAGGTTTTTAAGCGGAGGTTGGATGGCCATCTGCCATGGGTGTTTTAGTTGAGATTCCTCCGTTGCAGAGGCTTGGACTGTTTCTTCTAACTCTACAATTCTATGATTCTATGACTCTCTTTGCCTGCCTCTTTCCCTCACTTCATGTACATGTCCTGCTGCTGTTCCTGAGTGGCTGAATTGTGTGTTGTCTTGAGGGGGATGCAGAAGATCATTTCAGCTGTGCTCTCTTAGAATTGCAGGCTCGGATCACGGTCTTCTTGAGAATCATTTCATTGAAAATAATCTGCAATGATAGAGCATTTTGAGTGCACTCACAGCTGCACGTCAGAGCCCATTCTTTGCATGGAGAAGGCCCTATGTTTGACCTGAGCATTTTGGGTAGGAGGGCTGAGAAAGTCCTCTGCTTGAGGACTCTGACGGCCACTGCAAGGACTAAGCTGGATGATGAACCAACATTAGTCTAACTTAGTATAAAACAACGTCATATGCGCAGAGCATGCAGGAACTGGTTCATCTTTCTGCAGACTCATCATGCAGTCATTTATGCATTTGCCTAGATTATATAATGTAGTCTGATTATCACCTAAATACCGTACGTTTTTCAGCATTCGACCTGTGAGCTCCCAGACAGTGACACTGTTTGCATGGTGAGAATTAGAGCGATGCATCCCTTTAAAAAAAAAACCCACTATTTTTTAAATAACGCAAGTCTGAGAGGCGACCAAGTGAAATCCATTATTAAATTATGCATTGTACTCACTTTCTCTCTGGGATCAACCAACAATACCCTTTTAGATATATCACCCAGGTCCCAAATTCTGGCCATGAGGGCCCTTGCATTGCAATCCTATGCATATCTGCAAAGAAGCAGAGCCCATTGAGTTCAATGGAATTTACTGCCAAGTACAGTACATTTTAAAAAAAAGGAGTATAAACACTGACAACTGGGAAACACTGGCCTGCGAGCGCTCCAGTTGGAGAACAGCCTTCACCAAAGGTGTCATGGACTTTGAAGACACTCGAACTCAGAACGCAAGGGAGAAGCGTGCTAAGAGGAAGGCACGCTTGGCAAATCCACACCATGATCAACTCCCGCCCAGAAACCAATGTCCCCACTGTGGAAGGACGTGCGGATCCAGAATTGGCCTCCACAGTCACTTACGGACTCATTGTTAAAACCACGTTTATGGAAGACAATCTTACTCGGCTACGAGGGATCGCCAAAGAAAAAGAAGATTTATATGCCCACAGACTTCAAGAGGCTTCCTGACTTTGGACTTTGGAATTCTGTCCTCTAGAGAATTGGGCTTTGTTTTTAATTTTATCATGGCGGTGTGATCCTGCAAAGGTTTTTTTCTTTTTCTTTTACTGTTTATTTGTAATTGGACACATCAAACAGCATGCCTCTGGGTTTTTAAAGAGGATGATGTGTGGTTCTGTCACACCGAAGTGCCGCAAGAACCCAGTTGGTGCTACTGTACAGTAGTTGTGCATTGTTCTTATAACAGATACTCCCAAAACTAATTTTATTTTTAAATTCATATCCTGTTCTTCCTCCTGAAGGAGCAATATTTTTGTGATAAATCTTACAGCTCTCAGAATGTGTGCTCCTCTTCCCGTTGTGATTCCTTTGTCCTTGTTTATTTTTTTCCATCCAGTTTACCTTATCGGTATGCATACAAGAACCCCACCCTTCTCAATCAAAAAGTTAGTTCGTGCTGCCATATGCCAGCAAGTTGCTTACAGTGCAACAGATTTCAAAATCTGTTTGTGGCTTGTAATAAATAGGATTCCTCCCGTCCGGCCCCCCCCCCCCGCCCAAAAAATATCTGAGTCCTTCAGACACTCCTTGTGTCATGTGTGAAAACTACTAATACAGGATAGAATGTGGAGAAGAAACCTAATGCACATTGTCAGGGGGTTGTTGCGACTACTCTAGAGTAACGACGCTCCGCATTCTTGTCTTTAGACGGTTTTATTTAGTGCAGTCTATTTACAGTGAAACTGGTGTGTAGAACATGTCTGCTCAGTCTGATGCAGAATCCGGCAATGGACCGCACCTAGACTTCTTCCAGCATAAGAGTCTCGGGACGGCAAATCTCCTTCCCCTCCTTCTCCTGCGTAATTCCAGAACGGGGGGGGGGGGGAAGGGTCTACGCTCCATGTTTTCCTTCTCCCCCCCCCTTTCCCCCCCTCTCTTCCTCCCTCACGTGTAGCAGGGGCTCTTCTTCCCCCTTCCTCTCTTCCCCCTTCCTCACTGGACTCCTCCCCATCCTCGCTGGCATTGCTGCTAGTGGAGGCGCTGCTCCTGATGAGGGGAGGAGGATCCCTATATTCTCTTCCCCTTACACACATTCTCAGCAGTGCAGGTTTTGAATTTGTTGATTAAAAAGAAAATACCCCATTTAAACCTTCCCCATCCCAGTTTGTGCTGATGCTGAGGTCTCCAACCCCTCTGGCTCCCTGTTCCTCCCTCTGATGTGCGGGAGGTGATGAAGCAGCAAGATTGTCACAGCGCTGAGCTGTGCCGTGTTGTTGCCAAGAAAAGACGGGTCTGCGTGGCTAGTTAAACTGACTCCCATTCCATACTGCAGCACTTTTCCGCAGGTTTGTGGCTCTTAGGTAATGTATCTGGGAACACTTCATGAGGAACAGTTAACATCTAGAACATTATTAGCACAGAAATGGAAACAGGAATTACCGACCAAAGAAGAATGGCAGATGAAATTGATGGATTACGCAGAACTGGCAAAAATGACAGAGAGAATCCGAGAATAGCGGGACCAGAAGTTCCTGAAAGACTGGAGTAAATCTGTAAATTATCTGAAAGACAATTGTAGCCAAATGACTACGCTTGTAGGGTTACAAGAAGTTTTGTAATGATGATTATAAGAAATATTTTTGATGAGATTTAACAGCATGGATTAGAGCAGGGGGCCGGGGGCCAGATGCGGCCCAATCGCCTTCTAAATCCGGCCCGCGGATGGTCTGGGAATCAGCATGTTTTTACATGAGTAGAATGTGTCCTTTTATTTAGAACGCATCTCTGGGTTATTTGTGGGGCATAGGAATTCATTCATATATATTTTTCAAAATATAGTCCGGCCCCCCACAAGGTCTGAGGGACAGTGGACCGGCCCCTGCTGAAAAAGTTTGCTGACCCCTGGATTAGAGGATTTTGTTGACTAAGCAATAGTTATGAGAGAAAATGCAGGAATAGGAGATGAATTCTGAAAATCTTTAGAAGGGATTGATGGAAGTCACAGGCTAACTGTGGCCACCAAAGTATAAGAGGAGAAGGTATGGTTGTTTTGTTTGGAAAGTATGTTAAAACCAATAAAAAAAATTTTTTAAAAAAAGGAACAGTTAACATCTTACCATACTTAAATGTTCTAATTATTAGAGTGCTTAATGATTCTGCGGGTTGTTCAGCGTGGCTCACATTCAGCAGAAGTTAAAATAGTATTCTGTGCTTCACATGCGCTAAAAAGCAGCATTTTAAAAAGGTGCGTTTGTCCCTTGCACTTTTCTTGAAGAGGAGGGGGTGGGTCAGGTTATTGGTTGAGCCTGAACTTATCCTGGCAATTGCACAAGCAGAGGACAGAGGACAGTGAATGCAAGTGAAGTGGTTAAAAGAGCCAATGGAAGACAGTACATTTGTGGGTTCAGCAGATGGAAATGTTCGTTTAAATGATCTTCTAACAAATTCAGCACTTCTCAGAAGCTGTACATGCGCAAGTCTGTTGAGCCCTTTAGTTTTCTTCTTAAAATACCAGCCACCTCAAGGTAATGCAAAAGGCCCTGGGGGAGGCTTATCCTCTTACAGTCAAACCTTGGTTCCCAAACGCCTCTGTTTTGGAACATTTCGGCTCCCGAACGCCAAAAACCTGGAAGTAACTGCTCCGGATTTCTAAAGATTTTTGGAAGCCAAGCCGCATTTTTCATTTTTCCCTATTGACTTTGCAGCCAGCCCATTGATCCTCGGTTTTAGAACTTTTCAGAAGCCGAACGGTCTTCTGGAATGGATTAAGTTCGAGAACCGAGGTTCCACTGTACAATGATCTGTGTGATGACATAGCAGATCACTCTTCGTCTCACATTTATTTATTTCATTACATTCTCGTTTTGCCTTTCTTCCAAGAAGCTGGTGTGTGTGTGTTCTTCCCCTCCCATTTTAAGCTTACAATAACCTGTGAGGGAGGTTAGACTGGGAGCTGGGAGCTAGCCCAAGAAATGGCCCAGCGAAGATTTGAACCTGGGTCTCCTCAGTCTTCGTCTGGTGCTTTAGCCACTGTTGTTGGCTGTTTTCATCAATACTTGACTCGTCTTTTCAGACTCAGGCTGGATCTAGACCAGACACCCCCAAACTGCGGCCCTCCAGATGTTTTTGCCTACAACTCCCATGATCCCTAGCTAACAGAACCAGTGGTTGGGGAAGATGGGAATTGTAGTCCAAAACATCTGGAGGGCCGAAGTTTGGGGGTGCCTGATCTAGATCAAAAACGTGTTTCAGGAAAACGCATTGTAAACCAGTGGAAAATCACGTTGGCGGAAGTCGGGACTCCACAGCGCCCTCTGGTGTCCCAGTGTATAACACATGTAAAATGCTTTTTCTTTACTAATGTATCTGAGTCCCCGATGTCTCTCCATGTCTTATTTCCTCAGCCTATTTTTCCCCCAGTCACCCAGTTTGTAGCCTCCCTCCCTTCCTTCAAGCCCTCTCTTGTCTTACCTGCCTCTCTTTCATTCCTTCTCCTTCTTTCTTCTCTGCATTCTGCCCCTCAGTCAGCTTCTGTGACGCTCTGGGTGTTAACTATATTATTTATATACATTTGCATATAAGAGGGTACACCTATTGTTTTGATTTTGAAGATGAATGGCTTAGGGTGGGGACAGTCAATGGTGATTTTATTCTTAATAGAAAAATGGTAAAAATCTTAACATTTCTCTGCTTCCTTCCACCACCACCCCCGCTCACCCCCACCTCAATTCAGAATACATTGGGATTGAAATTAGTTTGGTTCCGGTTCAGGCCAATGAAGCTTTCCCAACAAATTTAGAACACAGAACCATTTCAGTATAAAACACGTCATTCATATTTGTTTGTTTGTTTGTTTGTTTGTTTGTTCATTCATTGTACTTACGGCTCATTTGGCACCAAATGCCCCAGGGCAGGTTACAAGACGATCGTAATTAAAAATAAGTATAATTGACGTTAAATGAAACCACAAATAATGATGCTGATTTGCCTCCAACATTTCTCCAGTGAAGATAGGGATGTCCTAAGAAAAAGCGGGGCATTTGTGGGTTAAACCACAGAGCCTAGGGCTTGCCAATCAGAAGGTCGGCGGTTTGAATCCCCGCGACGGGGTGAGCTCCCGTTGCTCGGTCCCAGCTCCTGCCACCTAGCAGTTCGAAAGCACATCAAAGTGCAAGTAGATAAATAGGAACCGCTACAGCGGGAAGGTAAACGGCGTTTCCATGTGCTGCTCTGGTTCGCCAGAAGCAGCTTTGTCATGCTGGCCACATGACCTGGCAGCTGTACGCCGGCTCCCTTGGCCAATAACGCAAGATGAGCGCCGCAACCCCAGAGTCGGTCACAACTGGACCTAATGGTCAGGGGTCCCTTTACCTTTACCTTTTAAGTAACTGAAACAGCTTCTGTAAATCCAGGGCTATCCCTGGAAAATAGGGAGACTTGGAGGGTCTGTCGGAGATATGGAATGACTTTTATGAAGTGATAATGAAAGTAAATCAGGAATACTTAGAAACGGAATTTGGGTTCTTACAAACAAAACATATGAAAAGATTATTGCAGTGCAGAGATGATTTAGCGGCAAACCAGTAGTAAAATGTGAAGTGCAAAGTATCTTGTCTCATTCTTGTCAATCAATCTGTAGAATTGTTGGTAGCTGAGTCTTTCTATTCAGCTGGTTATTTAGAGCAGGCACGTCCAACAGGTAGATCATGATCTACCGGTAGATCACTGGCCACCTGTGGTAGATCACTGGTAGATCACTGGCTTCCCCCCCAAAGAAGCTCAACAACTTTGACTCCCCTAAAAAATGCTCAACATTTTAGCCCTTCACCTCCCAAAAAGAGGGCTTTCCTCCCAGCTCAGAAAAGCTCAAAAACTCTGACCTGAACCCCTAAAAAATGGGCCTTCCTCCTCCCTAAAAAAAGTTTAACAACTTTGACCTGAACCCCCCAAAAGGGGGTAGATCACTGCCAGTTTTTAACTCTGAGTAGATCGCAGTCTCTTGGGAGTTGGCCACCCCTGATTTAGAGGAATCTTAGTACAAGGGATTTAGTTGGTAAGAGTCGCTTCCAAACTTAAAACTTGTGGGGGAATCCGTTGTAGCCGCAGAGAGAAAAGTGAGGACTCGATGCAGAATTCAGGGCTAGAGGCTGCCTGTGCTCCAGGTTTTCTTTGGCCCTGAACTGGATTTGTTTCTGCTCAGAAACTCTGGAATCAGTAGGCCTAGGTGCTGATCAAACTTGGGGAACTGGAAAGGTGGCTTTTCCGAGCAGCACTTTGCCACAGAGAGCTAAACCTGTCAGGCTGGTTGGGTTGCATGTCTGCGCTATGGGAAGCCTGCCCAGAAAGGAAGGAGCAGGTAAGGCTGAGGTGTATCAGTGCGCTTGTGCATCTGCATCACTAGCATAGCGGAAAAGATGGCTAGCCTAAAATATAACTGTGAGTGGACAGTAATGGATAAGAAGGTTAAATAGTTCAATAATTATTATTTGTACCCAGGGCCGGATTTAGGTTGGATGAGGCCCTAAGCTACTGAAGGTAATGGGGCCCTTTATAGGTCCAGCTGTCCTTTGTCAACAACAAATTGTCACTGTTTTTTGTGTTGAATATATGCTATATGGTTGTTTATGGACCTAATAGGTATCTAAAGCCATTTGCACATGCAGAATGTATACAGAAATGAGCAAACAGGTGATATTTTAGGGAGCAGGCTAGCAGGCGGGGCCCATGACTTACATCATAGGAGCCTACACAACACAAAACACTTTTGTGTAAGAATTATATATGAGTAAGAATTATATATGATATTGTTAAAGAAATATTTTTTCCTTGTCCTTTGTTTTTTGTTCTTTATTTTTTCTTTGCTTTTTGTATTTTTCGTATATTTCTTTTTTGTACGTCTTATAAAATCAATAAAAATATATTTTTAAAAACAACAACACAAAACACTTGTTGTATGTAGGTTTTATTTTATTTGTTTTGTATCTTTTATTTTGGAAATGTACATCCGTTTTTTTCCCTTTAATTTTTTTGCCCCCCCCCCAAGAGAGTGGGGCCCTAAGCTATAGCTTGTTTAGATTATACGTAAATCTGGCACTGTTTGTACCCCACTTTTCTCAATGCGACCCAATGTGGAACCATGCAGCCCAATCCTAAAATAAAATTGCATGACTGACAGCTGGTTTCTTGGCTAGACATCACAAGATAGGGGTCCTGTTGCTGAATTTGGAACTGACGGAACCAAAAAGTACAACGGACCTACGTTTGTGGGTTTGAACTTTCTTGTCTGCACATTGCATCTGCTTCACTGGAACCTCCTGAAGTAGTCGTGTAGGTGCTTGCTGATGGAGCGAGTCCACACCAGTCAAACTATGGTGGGGAGGAGGGATGAGAGTACAGTCATACCTCAGTTTAAGTACGCCTCGGTTTGAGTATTTTTCAGTTTAAGTACTCCGCGCACCCGCCTGGAACGGATTAATCCACTTTCCATTACTTTCAATGGGAAAGTTCGCTTCAGGTTAAGTACGCTCCAGGTTAAGGACAGACTTCCGGAACCAATTGTGTTTGTAAACCAAGGTACCACTGTAGTATCCAAGGGACGCCTCTTGCATCCCTTAAGAGCCCCCCCCCCCCAGCTGATGCAAGCAAACAAAATCTCTGAACTCCATTTATGCCGTCAGGGTTAAAGCCAGCTCAGATGTTTTTGCAGCAAAAGCAACAAAGTACCTAAAGACTAAGAAACTTCTTACGGCATAATTTTTTATGTGATTCTCATCCATGTACGGTGTAACGTGAGTATTCTGCTTGTGATTTTCTTGGAATGAAGTTTCTGAAGTTTAGCCCTACTGTTTCCTACTTCTTAGAAGCTAGCTTATGGGCTTATACTAGTTTGATCAAGCTGTCGTGGAAGAAGTGCAGAAATGTGCAACGCGCAGGCCTATGACTAGTGCAGTGTTTGAAATTTGCCAAGCGCATTTCACACCTGGCTATTGGCCACTTGTGGCTCCCCCCCCCAATGGCTGTAGATAAGCAGGACAAAGCGAAAAGAGTCTCTCACCATTTAAAGAGTTTGTAATGGTCACAGGAAAAGAACAAAGCATCCACTCTCAGAATGAAGGTGCTCCCAATTAAGGTTTCCACCCACTTCCCCCCTCGACACCCCCATTACTTCCGCGCCTTGCAACCTGATCTCGCAACCACCGTGCTTTTTGTGTAGCCACCTTATCTGCTCTACATGATCTTGGACTGATAGGCTGGACACTTTCCAGCGAGAGAGAGTCTGTTAGCCCTCTCTCTTCCATTTCTTCTTCACCTCGCTGTTCACCCACCAGTTCTTCCCAACTTTTGTCTTCAGAACTATGCCCCTCTGCAAACCACTGTTCCAAATCTATACTGCCCCACTGCTTCTGGGCACCTCCAGGATCCTGGTCAGGAGAAGAGGGAGGGGGAGGCTCCCACCATTCCTCATCAGAGCAGTACTCCTCAGCCTGGTCTCTGACACCAAGTGAAGATATCCGGGCGCCAAGGTGGAGCCTGATGTCTCCACCATCTAGAGGTGTATGCCTGAGGATCCTTGGATCTTGAGTGTTTTCACCCATCCTGTAGAATTCTATCAGTTACATTTTACCTGCACAATCAGAATGAATTTCAGGAACCCCAAAATCGTATTGAAAGATAAGACTTTCGTGCCGTCTGGCCCCGAAAGGGCAACTAGACATTCTGTTGTGTGGCAGTGTCCTTCCCTCCCAGTGAAAATGAAGACACTTGACACATGTGATAGATTAAAATGGGCGAAATGGCCACAACTTTATTGGTTACGGATGTTGAGCGGTATTGGCTAAGCATTGGACCCTAACCGTCTATGTCCGACTCCAAACCGTGTGTTGGAAGTCCAGGAAGAGTGAACCACCAGTAAGGAGCCCCAGTGATGTACATCAACCGGAACTCCTCCTGTGATCACTGTTAGGGGCGTGCCTTACAGGCCCTGGCCTCCCCAGGCTTCGGATCAGGCCCCGCCCCCGTAATCCTTTAACGGATTACTCCATTTTTAGGGCAGGTGATGGCGCTACCTACCCTCCTCAGTTCTAACACAATTTCCAATGCCTGCTGTCAGGGGTTGTTGCGACTACTCCAGAGTAACGACCTTCCACATGCTTGTCTTTTAACAGTCTTCATTGGTGCACTCTATTTACAGTGTAACGGGGTGTTGGAAACATGTCTGCTCATTCCGATCCAGAATCCGGCACTGCCCCCTTGCGCGATTTCCCCCAACATAATAGCCTCGGGACAGTGAATCTCCTCCCCTTTCTCCTCCTCCGTAATTCCGGAACCGGGGGAAAAGGTCTACGCTCCATGCTTTCCCTTTCCCTCCTTTCCGCCTCTCTCTCTTCCCACCTGTGGAGCCGGGGCTCTCCCATGCTGCCAGAGACCTGGCACTCTCTCTCCGCTTCCTGACTAGCCTCTTCAGAGCCCGCGCTTCCATCGCTGCTTGGGGAGGAGCTACTCCTGATGAGAGGGGGAGGTTCTCTATACTCTCTTCCCCTTACACCTACCGCCAAAACCAATAGTTGTGATGAATTACTACAAGGTAGGCGAAAAAAACCCCTTGGCTAGCCCAAGTGGAAAAAGTCCTATCAGGCCCCCTGGCCAACCAAGGTGACCAACCGAAGTCCATAGCAAGGTCAAAGCTAGCCTAAAGGGTGGGTGGGCGGGTGAACTGATGCAGCTGGTGAGCAGGGAAAAAGAGAGCGGGTTCCCGCCCTATGCCTGCTTAAAGAAAGCAGGACATGTCCCCACCCCCCGGCCGACCAGATTGGTCGGCCCTCTACTGATGCAGGCGGGAACTAAGGAATTTGCCTAAGGAGAAGCAGTATAAGAAAGGGAAAGGACCCCTAACAGTTAAGTCCAGTCGCAAACGACTCTGGGGTTGTGGCGCTCATCTCGCTTTAGAGGCCGAGGGAGCTGGCGTTTGTCCGCAGACAGTTTTTCCGGGCCATGTGGCCAGCATGACTAAGCTGCTTCTGGCGCAACAGAACACCGAAACCAGAGCAGCGCATGGAAACGCCATTTACCTTCCCACCGGAGCGGTACCTATTTGCACTGGCATGCTTTTGAACTGCTAGGTTTGCAGGAGCTGGGACCAAGCAATGGGAGCTCACTCCGTCGTGGGGATTCGAACCACTGACCTTCTGATCGGCAAGCCCAAGAGGCTCAGTGCTTTAGACCACAGCGCCACCTGTGTGTCCCAGAGGAGAAGCAGTATAGTGTCATCTAATTTCAGAAAGAAATATTCTGTTATGCCTGAGCAGGGTTCTCCTCGTCTTCCGGCTGTCTTAGGCGCCCGTCGGCATGCCAGGGTGGGGCTCCTTCTGGGTGGATGTTCAAACACAGCTGTTTGCTCTTTAGGATGTGTCGAGATGTGTCATAGTTTGGAGGGGGGGTGCCACTCGCTTTCACAACAGGGAAGTACTCCGTGACTCCTCCTGTGTGCCTTCTTGGCCTGAGGTGACACACCTGAAGAGGGATTCCGGATGTGGTGAGGGACTGGCGCTTTGCTGCTCCGCTCCGCCAGGAGGATTTCTGCACTGTTTGGTCTGCAAAGAGAAGAGGAAGCGAGGCCGCTTCTTGCACCAGCAGCTGTTGAAATGGGTCTGTTTCTCTGTGTGTGGATGTGTGTGCGTCAGGGGAAGGAGACGCTGCTTTGGATTTGACAATCTACTACGTAACGTAAACGGGAAGCCTGGCGTTTGCACCTCCAAAGGCTGACAAACCAGTGTAAGTAAAGTAATGTGTTTGCTAGGGGCGACCCAAGGGCACAATGCAGTGTGCAAGCTTTAGACTTGCACTTTTAAAATAGTTTTTCTTAAGGCTTGGCGTTCCGGGGGACAGGGGGGACGGGACCCAAAGCACATGTTTCTAAATGAGGACATGGTTTTAAAGTTGATGACTACACAGGTTAGTCCTGTTGGATTCAGTGGGGCTTATTCTCAGGTAAATGGGGTTAGGTTTGGAGCCTGTGAACAGAATTGCAGCCTTAAATAGGTTGGATGTGGGTTTTTTGTGCTAAGGTGGGGTGGGGAATGTCAGCCCCCCCCCTCACAGGGCCTCCCTCAGCACCCTTCCCAGGCCACAGTCCTCACTGCCCCTCCTTGAGTGTTTCTGCCCACCTAGAATATGTCCTTGAACTTGGATAATGGCTCTTGCTTGCCTGGATGAAGGATGGAGGCTGGTGTCTGTTCTCACTTTCACAACTGGCCCTGCAGAGAGAGCCTACTTACCTCTCTTTCAAATCAGAACCAGTGAAGGCAGTGAAGGTCCTGTGTGAGTGCCTGGAGGTGGTTGGAGGATGGATGGTGGCTAACAGATTGAGGTTGAATCCTGACAAGACAGAAGTATTGTCCGTGGGGGACAGGAGGCGGGCAGGTGTGGAGGATTCCCTGGTTCTGAATGGGGAGTCATTTTGGACTCACAGCTGTCCATGGAGGTACAGGTCAATTCTGTGTCCAGGGCAGCTGTCTACCAGCTCCATCTGGTATGCAGGCTGGGACCCTACCTGCCTGCAGACTGCCTAGCAAGAGTGGTGCATGCTCTAGTTATCTCCCGCTTGGACTACTGCAATGCGCTCTACGTGGGGCTACCTTTGAAGGTGACTCGGAAACTACAACTAATCCAGAATGCGGCAGCTAGACTGGTGACTGGGAGCGGCCGCCAAGACCACATAACACTGGTCTTGAAAGATCTACATTGGCTCCCAGTATGTTTCCAAGTACAATTCAAAGTGTTGGTGCTGACCTTTAAAGCCCTAAATGGCCTCGGTCCAGTATACCTGAAGGAGCGTCTCCACCTCCATCATTCTGCCCAGACACTGAGGTCCAGCACCGAGTGCCTTCTGGCAGTTCCCTCGTTGCGAGAAGCCAAGTTGCAGGGAACTAGGCAGAGGGCCTTCTCGGTGGTGGCGCCTGCCCTGTGGAACGCCCTCCCAACAGATGTCAAAGAGGAAAACAACTACCAGACTTTTAGAAGACATCTGAAGGCAGCCCTGTTCAGGGAGGCTTTTAATGTTTAATAGATAATGTTTAATAGATATTAATACTGTGTTTTATTTTTCTGTTGGAAGCCGCCCAGAGGGAATAAATAAATTATTATTATTATTATTATTATTATTATTTATTAGACAAAGTGGAGGTCAGTGCTTTTTTCTGGGGGGTCTCAAGCATACGCAGTCCTGGCACCTCCCCACCCCCGTGTTAAAAGTGTGGCACTTGCTGTAACAACTTCATGCTGAGTACCGGCCCCCGTTTCCCTAAAATAACAAAAAGCACTGGTGGAGATTAATTCTAGAGAGCATGCTAGGCACAAATTTACTGTAGAAACCAAATAGGGTGACACTATTTAGTGCTTTGAAGCAGAGGTGCTTCCTCGGGCTCAGTGTTGTGGGGGCTCAGCGCCGTGCCACGCCTTTGATCTCGCACACCTGTGACGTCGTACATTTTGGTTCTCCTGTCATTTCGGAAGGTATGGGTAGATTCCATTTTAAACGTGAACCGAACTGAATTTATCCCTGTTCCCAGTAGAACACCTGCTTTGACACGTATGTAAGCCTGCAAATATCAGAGCTGGCCACGGGATGTGATCTAAAGACTCACACAGATTGCCCCCAGCTCTTTTCTCTGACTGATGGCTTTTTGTCCCTGGCTGCCTATGACCTTCCAGAGTGTTCAGTCTTCAGAGTTATAACTTAACCTGTCACATCGCTCTAAGATTATAGCCGCAGGGAAAGTGGGAGCAACTGGGTGTGGGCATGTTCCTTTGCAAGAATCAGTGGCAGATTGCCCAAAGCTAGTTATGTAGGCGTTGCTCTTTTATTGCCACCAGTGGCATGATGCGCGCTCTATCTCCCACCACAATCCCCATGTCTACTGCCAACGACTCTGGATTAAACCATGTGAAGAAGCCTTCATGGATAGGCTTGCTGCAGGGCACGGATCCAGGTGGTAATGTTTTGGGACACACCTTTTAATTGAAGATTCAGAACTCTGGTCTGTGAGTTATGCCGGCTTTAAGATTTGAGAGGGGTCAGGCAAGGCCACCTTGATGGGCCCCCTCCTACAAGAGGCATGCATACCATGGCTGTAGCCAGGATTTATGTTGGGGGGGGGCAGGACACCCACCTGCCACCATCCTCTGTCTGGCTCTGTCTAGCAGATCCAGAATGAAATGTCTCAACAACGGTTGTTTTAAATGGGTGGGGGTTTAATACAGTGGTACCTCGGAAGTCGAACGGAATCCATTCCGGAAGTCCGTACGACTTCCAAAACGTTCGGAAACCAAGGTCCTGCAGCCAATCGGAAGCTGCGGAAGCCGCATCAGATGTTCGGGTTCCAAAGAACATTCCCAAACCGGAACACTCACTTCCGGGTTTGCAGTGTTCGGGAGCCAAAACGTTCAAGTCGCAAGGTGTTCATCAACCAAGGTACGACTGTATGATGATGATGATGATGATGATGATGATGATGATAATGATAATAATAATATAATTTGTTGTTGTTGTTAACTTTCTTTTGACCCCTAGTGCTCAGGAAAAATCTGTCAGACACTTTAGTACATTGAAAACTAGTAAGGTTTCCCCCCCCCCCAATTAACTTCAGGGAGTACCTTTTATTCAGTTAATGAGTATATTTTGCAAAATTACAAAGAACACGCACCTTTTTAAATATTACTTTAAAAAATCTAAACTGAAACAAGTTTTATTGGATTGGCTGGAAACCTTACACAACATTATCCAGTGACCTCAGCAAGCATTTCAATTTCAGATATTCTGATTATTTCTACTTTGACTTAAGTATTATTATTATTATTATTATTTATTTATTTACTTACTTACTTGATGGGGTGGGCAGCTGCCCCCTGCACACACAGCCCCCCCCCCCGGCAATGCCCATGATGCATACTGTAGGGTTGCCATATTTTAGAAAGTGAAATTCCGGATACATACGTTGAGTTGTTGAGGGTTTTTTTTTGTTTTTGTTTTTTTTAGAAATCGGGAGGGAGGGGGTTTTGAGCTGTTAAAAAACCAGCAAAAAAAACCACACCACCACTTCTGGCATGGGTTGCCATACGCCTGGGTTTTCCTGGACATTGAAAGCAGTTCCCAAAAATTTTGCCGAGACACAATTTTCAACGGCTAAATCCCAATGATGTCTAGAAAATTCTGGATGTATAGCAGCCCTAGCATACTGAGGCTTCCCTCTCTGCATTAATCCTGACCTTCTTGGGTACTTCATGTAAAATGCCACAACTGGAGCAGTGAGCACTTTGGTCAAACTCGAGGGCCAACCAAAAGCCTTGGCTCTCTGGATCTGGTTTTCTCTGTGAGCTCTGGAAAGAGCGGTGGGAATTTGACCCCTGGTGTTTGAACTGCCTTCCTCTCGTCTCACAGATGGCCTCTGCAAATGACACCCGGCAGGCACCCAAAGATGCCGCCGACCAGAATTTTGATTACATGTTCAAGCTGCTGATCATTGGCAACAGCAGCGTAGGCAAGACGTCGTTTCTCTTCCGATACGCCGACGACTCCTTCACTTCGGCCTTCGTCAGTACTGTGGGCATAGACTTCAAGGTCAAGACTGTCTACAGGAATGAAAAGAGAGTCAAGCTGCAGATCTGGGTAAGAAACCATTCTTGGTAAGGGGTGCACAGAAGCTTGGGCAGTTATAAATACACAGCCGCCGAGAGGAAGTAGACATCCCGGGGTTCGGAGAAGCGCTTGCGCAGCGCTTCTCCGAACCCTGGGACCTGTCCTTGTTGTCGGCGGCAGGGGGGCAGGAACGGAGGAGGAGAAAGCGCTGCTTTCTCCTCCTCCGTTCCTCTCCCGCAGCCGCCGACAGCAAGGAGACATCCCAGGGTTCGGAGAAGCGCTTGCGCAGCGCTTCTCCGAACCCTGGGACCTGTCCTTGCAGCCGCCGACAGGAAGGACGCGGGACACAAACACCTGCCTCGCCGCCGCTGCTTCGCGGCCTCCCGCCGCTCCTCTCACGGGCCAGGGAGGGTTGTGAGGAGGAGGCCTCCGCCGGCCTCCACCCTCGCTTCCCTGACGTGCCCTGCAGTGAGGCGGTGTCCGGCCGGGAGCGGCGGTTGGAGGAGGCAGAGGGGGGGGGGAGAGAGAGAGAGCGTGCGTTCCAAGTCTCTGTTCCAATCCCTGTGTCCCTGGGGTACATGCGCAGTAACCAGGGACACACGGGGAAACTTGGACGCAGAGACACAGGGACTTTATTATATAGGATTGGCTCCCAGTACGTTTCCGAGCACAATTCAAAGCGTTGGTGCTGACCTTTAAAGCCCTAAACGGCCTCGGTCCAGTATACCTGAAGGAGCGTCTCCACCCCCATCGTTCTGCCCAGACACTGAGGTCCAGCACTGAGGGCCTTCTGGCGGTTCCCTCGCTGCGAGAAGCCAAGTTGCAGGGAACCAGGCAGAGGGCCTTCTCGGTGGTGGCGCCCGCCCTGTGGAATGCCCTTCCATCGGAGGTCAAGGAGATAAACAACTACCTGACATTTAGAAAACACCTAAAGGCACCTAATCTGTGATATTTTAATGTATTTTGGTATTTGTTGGAAGCCGCCCAGAGTGGCGGAGAAAACCCAGCCAGATGGGCGGGGCATAAATAAATAAATAAATAAATAATAGATATCCTATGCAATAAATATATATCCAATTAAATTTATATTCCAATCCCAGGCAATCGAAGTCTTGCAGGTGTCCCTTCTTTTGCTAGGTTGGAGGAGGGAGAAGGCACAAAGTGGGGAACAACCAATGGAACTTAGGTTCAGCAACACTTCTGCCTTCAGAGATCTCTGGAGGCATTGCCACCCCCCACTCGTGTATATTTTGGCAGTCATAAGGACTAGAAACTTACACTTACGAAAAAGGGAAAGTGAGGTTTTCATCTGAATTCTGTGCTCCAGCAGAATCTTGGCATCTCTATCCGCTTGGGAACTGACCGTAGTGTGCATTACATGGCATGGGTGTCCTGAATAGGATGCGAGCAGATATTATGGAAGCGCCAATTGTACCTTCTTCTATTTTTGATTTTTAGTGTCTTGATTCAGCCCGCTGCTTCCTTTGAACCCTTGAATACAAGCACTGAGGTGGCTAGCTTTTTGGTCCACTCCTTGGGAGATGTTTTTGCTTCACTGTGCCAGCAGCTCTGGCTCTGGCTCTGGCTATTCTTGGGCTCAGAGTGCAGCCTGTCAGCTCAATGTTTCCTTGCTTCATCCTCAAGTTTCTCTCCAGCCAGAGTGCTGGAAACAAGTGCACATGGGGAAAGGCACTGGCTTGTGTGCCAGCACTGCTGCTTCACTCATCTGGGTTTGCCACTGAAAGGTGACATGTATGATGGGCATAGGTGCCAACTCCCAGATTGAAAAATCCGGGATCGGCAGCAGCGCGGCACCGGAAGTCGTGCTGCGGCCATTTTGGAACTGGGCAGAGCAGCATCGGAAGTTGCTTCTACGCATGCTCTGCCCATTTCCAAAATGGCCGCAGTGCCAGAAATCGCTTCTGCACATGTCCAGAGACTCCAGACATGTGCAGAAGGAGCCTCCCCGGGCCGGTAAGAGTCTGGGGGATTTACGGGGTTTTTTAAAATCCGGGCTGCCAGCAGGAAACGGCTGGAAAAACGGGGGTTTCCCGGGGAATACGGGAGACTTGGCAGCTATGATGATGGGCTAACACAGTACAACTCTTGAAGGTTTCTGATAATGTAGGACAGGGGTGGCAAACTTCCAAGAGACTGCAATCTACTTTTGGGGGGTTCAGGTCAAAGTTGCTGAGGGAAGAGGAAAGCGATGTTGAGCTTTTTTTTTTTTTTTAGGAAGGAAAGCCCTGTTTTTGGTGGTTCAGATCATTTTAGGTGTGCAGGGCAAAGATGTTGAGCTTTTTTTAGGAGAGCCAAAGTTTTTTAGCTTCTTTGGGGTGAGCCACTGTTCTACCGGTGATCTGCCACGGACATCCAGTGATCTGCCAGTAGATCATGAACTACCTGTTGGACATGCCTGATGTAGGACTTTAGGCTGCATGGGCTGTCATGTGCCACTAAGCTATAGAGAAAAGCCAGAGCTCATCAATGTCCCAGGCCACATCAGCACTCTAGATTTAAACCCGGTCTCACAATAACAAAATAACAAAAACAGAAAGTTCAATTGGCCGCCATTCTCTACAGGCACAGTGTGATTCCATTCTCCTCCCTGGCAACTATATAGTGAAACTATATAGACTCACAGGCGACTCTGGGGTTGCGGCGCTCATCTCGCTTTCAGGCCGAGGGAGCCGGTGTTTGTCCACAGACAGCTTTCTGGGTCATGTGGCCAGCTCTTCTGGCGCAACGGAATACCGTGATGGAAGCCAGAGCTCATGGAAACGTCATTTACCTTCCCGCTGCAACGGTACCTATTTATCTACTTGCACTGGCGTGCTTTCAAACTGCTAGGTTGGCAGGAGCTGGGACAGAGCAACAGGAGCTCACTCTGTCGCGGGAATTCGAACTGCTGACCTACTGATCAGCAAGCCCTAGGCTCTGTGGTTTAGACCACAGCACCACCCGCATCCAGCCAGGTGTCCCCAACCCAGGTTTGGAGCAGAGTCCTAGCTAGTGCCACCTTTGGGATAGAGATGACGTAACAGGAAGACATAACCCTGCAATAAATTAAATAATTAAATAAATAAAACATGTCTGTTTAGCTAGAAAGGTTGGGTGCTTGTGGAAGTCTCCAGTGACAACCATCACCACTACTGAATACAATGTGAAGCAGGAAATCGCTGGCCGTATCCAAAGGTCTACACTGGCTTCCTCTTTATTTGGACTTTGAGCGTGCACCAACCCTGAGAAGTCAGAGTAGGTTGCAGGATTAATATTTTTTTGAAAGCAACTCATCAAAGTGCTCTCCTGCTGATAAAACCAAATTCAGGAGAAGGAGTCTGTCTCAGACCTCAAAAAGCTGAACTACATAGAAAACTGTGATATTTTAGTTGGAAGATGCTCAGACTTTGCAGGGGTAGGCAACCTAAGGCCATGGACTGGATGCGGCCCAATCGCCTCAATCCGCCCCACGGATGGTCTGGGAATCAGTGTGTTTTTACATGAGTAGAATGTGTGCTTTTATTTAAAATGCATCTCTGGGTTATGTGTGGGGCATAGGAATTTGTTCATTTCCCCCCCCCCAAAATATAGTCCAGCCCCCCACAAGATATGAGGGACGGTGGACTAGCCCACGGCTGAAAAAGGTTGCTGACCCCTGCTTTAGGGTTTGTGGGGGGAGAGAACTCCAGACCTGAGGAGCGTCTCTCTGCAAATCTGCTGCATGTCTTGACATGGCACCATTCTCCACGGTCCATAGTGACCATGATGAGAAGGAAGCAACTGCAGCCTGTCCACACTTACCTTCCAAGTCCCGGACTGCAGAATCCGGGACCGGCAGCCGCATGACACCGGAAGTTGCGTTGACGCAACTTCCAGTGTCGCTTTGCCCTTCTATGGGCACCAAAAATGGCCACCGCCGGCTTCGAAAGTCGCGTCTACGCATGTCCGGAAGTGCATAGACGCAACTTCCGGTGTCGCTCTGCCCATCTATGGGCACACAAAATGGCCGCTGCCGACACCGGAAGTTGCGTCGACGCACTTTCGGACATGCGTCGACGCGACTTTCGAAGCCGGCGGCCATTTTGGTGCCCATAGAAGGGCAAATCAGAAAAAAAAATGGCCGCTGGCAGGAGAAAATAACGGAGAAAAACGGGAGACGAAGTGATACGGGGGACCGCTGGGAAAAAGTAAGTAAAACGGGGGTTTCCCGGGGAAAACGGGGTACTTGGCAGCTATGTGTCCACAACTGAGCAAACCGTCTGGTCCAAGTGTCCTGGGCCCAGCTGAACCAGTGACTTGGCCTACACCTTGTCTTGTTTCTGTTGTTTGCTGACATCTGTCTGCCTTCAGAGACAATGGAGGGCGCCTCCGGGGTGAAGTCAAACCGTTGTGTTAGGAGCACAGAAATGACCTCTTTGAGGTGCAAGACTGGGCAGTGTTTATGGAGGTCCTGGGCTGCCAAGACAACAAGCACCTGCTCTCGGCCTCACTGATGTGGTCCAAAGGAAAGCAGGGCAATACGTTTGGCACCAACTCGGCTGCAGGAGTTTCTGGAAGTTTCTTGGCACCATCCCAACCGTCTTAGGGACTCTGGATTTGTGTAGAGTTTGCTCCTTAGGCTTTTCTTCTCCTGAATATGTCCCACAAGGCAGCAGAGAATCATAGAATCATAGAGTTGGAAGAGACCACAAGGGCCATCCAGTCCAACCCCCTGCCAAGCAGGAAACACCATCAAAGCATTCTTGACACATGCCTGTCAAGCCTCTGCTTAAAGACCTCCAAAGAAGGAGACTCCACCACACTCCTTGGTAGCAAATTCCACTGCCGAACAGCTCTTACTGTCAGGAAGTTCTTCCTAACGTTTCGGTGGAATCTTTTTTCTTGAAGCTTGAATCCATTGCTCTGTGTCTGCTTCTCTGGAGCAGCAGAAAACAACCTTTCTCCCTCCTCTATATGACATCCCTTTATATATTTGAACATGGCTATCATATCACCCCTTAACCTTCTCTTCTCCAGGCTAAACATACCCAGCTCGCTTAGGATCAGAGTTTTCCTTCTCCTAGATGGGCTACCTTCCCAGGTTGATGGACCATATCTGCCCCTCACTTCCCTCTACAGCACATGCAGAAAGCGCTATTGGACCCACTATTAGTCTTGCCTGCTCAATTTACCAGAGGCTGTCTTTGCAAGCAGGGGAAGTCCCTAATTCACAGAGGGTTTGAGGCCCATTGGCTACCCTCACCTGCCTTAGCCAGCCAGCTAAAGCCATTCCCAGGGTGTGGCCGCTGTCGCATTCTGGCAGCTTCTAGGAGCCACAGGTGAGAGCTGAGTGCAGGATGGGGACCAAGGGTGGACAAGCTACCCCAGAAGGAGCACGACGTGTCCTCACCCCTCCCCTAACACCCCCACACACCCTTCGCCTGGGCCTACTGTAAAGTGGTGCCAGAAAACATACCGTTCTGCCTTTCTCGGAGCATTGTTTCAGAGTGTTGGCTGACATGGGAAAACAAGCCACTTGGCAGCTGTGCGATAATCCTGTGCAAATACTAGATACAATGGGTCTTTTGCAGGCGGTAGCAGCTGCCGACATTGGTCAAACGGGTCAGGGCTTGGTGGAGGGGGCTGCGTGGAGAGTCTTCCTCCCTAATGGGCCTCTCACGGTCTCCAAGGTAGTGACATCCAGCTGTCACACAGGATTGACAAAGTAAGGCATCATATGAGGAAAGGAAAGCTCACTCGGGAAGCTGTCCTTCAGTTGGCACAGAATGACCAAGGCCACCTTTACTCTTGAAATACAGTGCAGACTCTGACTCCAGAAAGGTGTTGGTGTTGACCTTTAAAGCCCTAAATGGCCTCGGCCCAATATACCTGAAGAAGTGTCTCCACCCCCATCGTTCAGCCCAGACACTGAGGTCTAGCTCTGAGGACCTTCTGGCGGTTCCCTCACTGCAAGAAGTGAGGTTACAGGGAACCAGGCAGAGGGCCTTCTCGGTAGTAGCTCCCGCCCTGTGGAACGCCCTTCCATCAGATGTCAAGGAAATAAACAACTCTGGGTACCACAGTTCAAGAAGGATACTGACAAGCTGGAACGTGTCCAGAAGAGGGCAACCAAAATGGTCAAAGGCCTGGAAACAATGTCTTATGAGGAACGGCTTAGGGAGCTGGGTATGTTTAGCCTGGAGAAGAGAAGGCGAAGGGGTGATATGATAACCATGTTCAAATATATAAAAGGATGTCATATAGAGGAGGGTGAAATGTGGTTTTCTGCTGCTCCAGAGAAGCGAACACGGAACAATGGATTCAAACTACAAGAAAGAAGATTCCACCTAAACATTAGGAAGAACTTCCTGACAGTAAGAGCTGTTCAACAGTGGAATTTGCTGCCAAGAAGTGTGGTGGAGTCTCCTTCTTTGGAGGTCTTTAAGCAGAGGCTTGACAGCCATATGTCAAGAATGCTTTGATGGTGTTTCCTGCTTGGCAGGGGGTTGGACTGGATGGCCCTTGTGGTCTCTTCCAACTCTATGATTCTATGACTTTTAGAAGACACCTGAAGGCAGCCCTGTTTAGGGAAGTTTTAAATGTTTGATGTTTTATTGTGTTTTTAATATTCTGTTGGGAGCTGCCCAGAGTATATTAATAATAATAAATTTATTATTATTATTATTATTATTATTATTAAAGGTGCTAATAATGGCACCTGCCTGCTGTGTAGGTGATGTTAGCATGTGGTCTCTACCCTAGACCGGAATGAAGGAGCCCACTTTAGAGAGGGACTTCAGGTGGATTCAGCTCATGGGATGTGCAGTCACTGGTTGTTAGAAAACATTCTCCACGGTGCCTCTATAAATGGGGGAATGCATTTCTCTGTGGGAAAAGAGTGAGTCTGTGTAGATGAGCTTTCTCAGACCTCCTCGCTTCTTTTGCCCCAGGAGGGTGGGCTTCACAAAGATCGTTCTGGGATTGGGGATCTACAAATATAAAGAAAAAAGAAAATATACAACCACAAAGGGCCCCAAAGGATTCCCCACAAAACCACAGGACAGAATGAGGCTCAGCTTTTCGCCGTAGACTGTTTTGTGGACTGTGGCATGATAACCGGTCCGCCATGGGGAGAAATCTCCGTTCCTGAGCATCTCTTTGCTCAAGACTTGGCTGTTTGGCGCCCAGCTGTCCTTCCAGCTAAGTCTGCCTGCCCTCCCCAGAGCATCTCCTTGACTCTTGGTCCTTGGGTGGTGCCGTCCTAAGTGACCTGCCTCTATCCGGCAACCCTCGCTTTCCTTTTAGATGCTCCATTAAGCTTTGCACCTCTTTAAATTTTAATAGCAGTCAAATGGCAGTCCCTGCGCACATCAGAGCCATCATGGAAACTCTCCCCTGAGCCTGCTGTCAGCGTGAAAGGAAACCTATGTCATAGCCCTGAAAAGTAAGCTCTGGTTTCCACAGTAACAGCAAGTCTCCAGGCTGCAGGGGAGCAGGTGTCCAGGAAGAACCGGGACGACTCTTGTCTCCAAGGCTAAGCAGCTGGGGATGAGCTGTCGTTCCACAGCCTTTCTGCATCTGCGCTTTACGTGTGACCTTAGCTCTTGATCCATATCTCACTTGGTCATCATTGTGTATTCCTTTAGTGCTCTGTTGTATGCATTTTGAGTCATGTTTTCCTCTTCGAGAGGGCTCGCAGTGATGCACAAATAAACATGGTGGCCTTAAAATTAAAATTTAGATTCCCACCCCAAATGAGAAGCCTGACCTCTCGAGGAGTTACGAAAAGCCAAGTGTATAAAGCTGGGTGCATACGGCATCATCTTTCAGCCACAAACCAGTCTGGAAGGTGTATGGCTGGTCAGGCAGTAACTGATCCTGGTTGCGTGGGTGGAAGGAAGGGAAGCGAAGGGTGCCATGTTTGGGGAAAGCCTGAGAAATTTTCTTGCCACTTTGAGAAACAGGTTATTAGGCGAGATGGAAGCTGCCTAGAGTGGCTGGGGAAACCCAGTCAGATGGGTGAGGTACAATATTATTATTATTATTATTATTATTATTATTATTATTATTATTATTGAGTTTTGATCTGATTCAGTAGAGCTCTTTGGGTGCAGTGAGATGGATCTTTCCTGGGGCTTTTGGCCGAAAGGGCTGTCAAATCAAATCAAATCAAATCAAATTTATTACAGCTTTAAGCTCATAAAAATACAAAACATAAGCATACAACAACATACAGACCATACAAAACGAGCAAGACGCTCGGGAATAGTTACAATTGGTAAAAAATGCAAAACATAAAGGGTGCACAGGCTTAGGAATAAGGAGTTGGGAATAAAAAATATAATGAATAAGAAGAGTTTCAAATTGTATACAACAATCCGTTACGTCTCTTATAAGACAAAACGGAGGTTAAATTTTTGCCGATTATCATGTTATACACGAATCTGAGTCTTGCAATACGAAGGCAAGCCGCAACTCTGTCGGATACCCAGACAATTTTTGGAGTAATGGACCCAATAGAGTTTTCCAAGCAGCACTATATAAGGGACATATGAACAATATGTGCTGAAGGGATTCAATCGAGCGATTGTCACATGAAGAAAGAGCTGTATTATTACTGGCTAACATTCTTCTTTCTCTCTCTCTCTCTTTAATATAATTTTTATTAAATTTTCGGATTTACAATTTAGAATACTCATTTAAACATCCTTAAAATATTCAGTGACTTCCCTTCTTCTCTTTCCATGGTTCATTTTACATATCACAAATCCCTGCGTATTTTATATAAACTAAACCATTCACTATTCCATTATTACATCCATCAAAACCTATTCGCACTGTTGAATTTATCTTAATGCTGCCAACCTTTTGAAGTGTTCACAATCTTCCCCCATACATTCAATAAACGTTTATCTTCTCTAAACGTATGTTGTTCTTGTTCTCTTATTCTAAATGTCAAGTCTGCAAGGTGCACATACTCTGTCAACTTAAGTTGCCACTTTTCTTTGGTTGGGACCTCGCTCGTTTTCTATTTTGGGGCTGACGAAACATGGGCCGCAGAAGTGGCATACATAAATAACCTCCTTCTCTTTCTCCAAGGACACAGCCGGCCAAGAGCGATATCGGACGATAACAACAGCCTATTACAGGGGAGCCATGGGCTTCTTACTCATGTATGATATTTCCAACCAGGACTCTTTCAGTGCTGTACAAGACTGGTAAGGAACCCTGCACAGAATCCTAGGGTGAGACTGGGATCTGTGTCTTCCGATTTCCCAGGGTGTGGATTTCCAACCTTACCTGTGTGCCTTTAAAGCAGAAACGGGGATGTGCTCAGGTAGAGGTGTAGCTCTCAAGACAGCCAGTGGACTCTCTGCTTTTGTATCGAGAGAACTTTATTCAAATGCTACCCAACCCGCTTGGTCTTCTGCTTGCCTACACCCAGTTCCCAGGAAACGTGTGGAACAGGCCTTTATGGAAGTGCTCAGTGCCAAAGCCCCTTCTCCAGTGGGCCAAAGGCACCATAGCCATAGCTGCTAAGTACCCCGTTTTCCCTGGGAAACCCCCGTTTTTACTTACCTTTTCCTGGTGGTCCCCCGTATCACTTCGTCTCCCGTTTTTCTCCATTATTTTCTCCTGCCAGCAGCCTTTTTTTTTCCTTTCTGATTTGCCCTTCTATGGGCACAAAAAATGGCCGCCGCCGGCTTCAAAAATCGCATCTACGCATGACCGGAAGTGCGTAGACGCGACTTCCGGTGTCGGCGCGACCATTTTTTGTGCCCATAGATGGGCGTGGCGACACCGGAAGTTGCGTCGATGCACTTCCGGTCATGCGTAGAAGCTACTTTTGAAGCTGGCGGCGGCCATTTTTGGTGCCCATAGAAGGGCAAAGCGACACCGGAAGTTACGTCGACGCAACTTCCGGTGTCACACGGCTGCCGGTCCCGGATTCTGCAGTCCGGGACTTGGAAGGTAAGCCCATAGCTCAGTGGTGGGACACACCCTTTGCACCCAAAGGTCTCCAGTTCAGGATATTGGATAACAGAGCTGGGGAAGACTTTCCCTGTTTGAGGTTCCAAAGAGACACTGAATGCCTGAGTAGACACCACTGAACTAGGTGGACCAACGTTGCAACTTGGTTATAAGGAAGCTTCTTATGTAGGATATATATACAAATGTCCCCTTGCTGACGGATAAGGTTCTGGCATGTATGACAAAGTCCTTGAAACCTGTAAAGCATTGAAGTCCTTTCGTGCCTATGGAGCAAAGCATTGGGTTACCCCAAGCATTGGCAACGTTTTCCGGCCGTGGGCCAGAGGATTCAAACGGACTACCATCCGTGGGCCGGACATGCGCAGAAGCCATTTCCGGCGCCGTGCTGCCCATGTCTGGGGCGCCGGAAATGGCTTCTGTGCATGTCCGCGGCTGCGCAGATGTGATTTCCAGTGTCTGCGCAGCCGCAGAGGTGATTTTCAGAAACGCTTGGCGAGTCCCTGTGGCGCGCTGCCACAGTTTAGCGCAGTGTGCGGGGGACTTGCCGAGTGGGCGGCTCGGTTCACGGGCAGCCCATGGGCCAGATAAATGGCCTCCATGTGCCACATCCGGCTCATGGGCCGGACGTTGCCGACCTATGGGTTACCCTGTTCCCGGGTTCCAACCCCCAAGTTCATCTAACTTATTCCCTTTTTGTGGATGGCCCTTTAAGGGAAATGAGTTGCAGGCAGCTCTTTTTAGAGCCTGCTGGGGCAGGTCTGCATGGGGATTTTGCCGCGGCTCAAACTGCACAAAATCCTCACGGCGCCAGAGCCGTCCCCTCTGCTGGTCCTGGCTAGTCCTTCAAGCAGACTAAGAGACTTGTTGGGTTGGACTGCGGGTTAAAAGTTGCAGCATCCCACAACCAGTCACTGCTACTCTCACCTCTGGCTTGATAACTAAAGCCCCAAAAGCTCTTGCACAGACACACCCAGGAGGAGTTGCAAGCCTGTTCAGGTTTCGTTGCATTGACAGAGATCTTTCGGGCATCAACTGCTTTCGGGCATCAACTTTGGAGGCCTGCCTTGAGAAACATCTGGAGTTTATCCACCTGAATAATTATTGTATCCCTCAAAGCATTCAAGAGTGGTGTCTGTACATATGATGCCCAGAACTGCTAAAGACGACTCTGGTCCCTGAAACCTTGACACCACAATAAACCTGTTAGCCCTTACGGCTCTACAAGGCTCTTGGCTGTGTTTGTTGCACCAGACCAGGATAGCTAAACACCCCTGTTAAATTTCCAAACACAGAAACCACAAGCACTCTTGCCTGTTTATCCCCATTCGTTCTTAAACAAATAGCATGTGGCAAATGATGTCTCTGTCTACATTCCACAAGCTGAAGAGTTCATTTAGCCTTGTTTGGCTGGTGCGTTTGACGATGCAATATGCTACCTGGAACACAGGAAGCTTCTTGTAGGGGAAACCAAATAGCCTTCACCCTTGGGTCAGTGGCCACAGCAAGAAGCCAGCCATGCTTCTTCCATGATCCCCGTGGTCAGGGATTGTGTGACTTGGCGGCAAGAGCAGTGTGGGCGGCTGGAAGCAGAGATCAGGAAAGCTGAGAACATTCTGTGTAGATGCAGATGGCTCATTCTGATCTTGTCCATACTCATACAACCCTCAGTTCTGTGGTTTCCATAGGCCAAGGATGGGGAATCTGTGCTGGCTGGGTCTGATGGGGAGCAGGAAACAAACAATATCTGGACGACTGCACATTCCCCATCCCTGCTGTAGGCACCGAAACTGGAATCCCATTCTTTTTAGCCCAAATCACTATTGCTTTGCACAAGATTGATGTAGGGAAGGGCAGCGGTGCTGTTACATGATTTTAGAGTTGGGTGGTTTCATTTATTTATTTCACAGAATTTAGAGTGGCTGGGGAAACCCAGTCAGATGGGCAGGGTATAAATACTTTACAGTGGTGCCTCGCTTAACGAATGCCCTGCTTAACGAAATTTCCACTTAACGAAAGGTTTTGTCTAGCGGAGGTTGCCTCGCTAGACGAATTCGTTTTACGAAAAATTCGTCTAGCGAATCGCGGTTTCCCATAGGAATGCATTGAAATTCAATTAATGCGTTTCTATGGGCAAAAAAAAATTCAAAAAAAAAAATTCAATGCATTCCTATGGGATTCGCTAGACAAATTTTTCATTATAAGAAAAGACCCGTGGAACGAATTAAATTCGTCTAGCGAGGCACCACTGTACTTTACTTTACTTTACTTTACTTTACTTTACTTTACTTTACTTTACTTTACTTTACTTTTATTTTGACACCGCTTGACCATAAAGAAACAGACTCAAAGCGGTTGACAAAAGAAAGAATTACAAGACAAAAAGTACCAACCTTTCTCCCAAATGCCTTCTCTGTCCGTCTCATAGGGCAACTCAGATCAAGACTTACTCGTGGGACAATGCGCAAGTGATTCTAGTCGGGAACAAGTGTGACCTGGAGGATGACCGAGTGGTACCCACTGAGGATGGCAAGAGGCTGGCGGATGAGCTAGGTGTGTCCTGACCTCTCTCCTATCTACAGATAGCTCCAGATTAGATTGGACCCCTGCCTCAACACCTCACCTCTCAAAGCATTTCATCACGCAGCACATAGTGAACCACGAAACTCTCTCGCACAGGAGGCAGGGGATGGCCAACAACTTGGAAGGGCTGAAAGAGATGGTTAGGCAAATTCGTGGAAGCTAAGACCAGAGGCAAGAGCTAGCTGCTCCAGCACCCGGAGCGCCAAGGTGCAGGACTAGCCACCCTCGGGAGTGGGGTGAGCATCCCAGGGGGTGGGGTAGTGATGTCCCCCCTCAGGGATGACACCTGGGGCAGACCGCCCCCCTGCCCCCCTTCCTCTGCCAGTGGCTAAGGCTACTAGCTATACCGTACTTCTGAAAACCAGTTGTTGGAAACTGCAGGAAGTAAGCAGGCACGGTGCTAGGGCTTTTTGCACCCTAGGCTAAATCACCTTCTGGCGCCTCCCCCCGGCACATGCGTCATGACGCGTGCACAACACCGCTGACGCCTCTGCGTCCCCTCCATAGGCGGGAGGGCGCTGAGCTCTCATTTCGGCTCGCGTGCCTCCCACCTATGGAGGGGACGCTGTGAGCTCTTCAGCGGCCGCGGCAGCGAGCGAGCGTCGGCAGCAACAGCGCCCATAGCTGAAGGCTTCAGCTACGGATGCTGCCGCCGCCACCGCTCACTCGTTGCTCCCGGCGCTGGCGGCAGCACGGGTGGGCGGTGGGCAGGCTCGACAGCGCCCCCTCCATTTCGGCGCCCTAGGCCAAGGCCTAGTTTGCCTAAATGGAGGCGCCGGCCCTGGAAGGAAGAGTGCAGGAAGGAAGAGTTGCTTGCAGGTCCTACCTTCGGCTTTCCCGCAGGCATATGGTTGGCCACTGTGAGAGCAGAATGCCGGATTAGATGGGCCAATGGCCTGATCCTGCAGGGCTCTTAACTTTCTGTGCTCCTCTGCCCCCCCCCTTCTTCTTTTTTTACAAAATGCTTTCTCCCCCCCCCCCCCCCTGCAGGTTTTGAATTCTTTGAGGCCAGTGCCAAGGACAACGTCAACGTCAAGCAAGTCTTTGAGCGCTTGGTGGACATAATCTGTGAGAAGATGAACGAGAGCCTGGACACCAGCCCTGGCATGGCCAGCAACAATCACAAGAACACTGCCCTGAATGAGACACCACCTGCACAGTCCAGCAGTTGCTCTTGCTAGAAAGGACTCTGCCCCCCACCCCTTGGACCCTGTAGCAATTCATTGTCGTACATAGAGAGGAAGGCTCAGCAGCTGCGCACCTCTTCACCTGACCTCTGGTTGGCTGATCTGCCCTGCTTGCCTCTGGCTGTACCTGTTTTGCCTCTGGCAGCATGTGCCAGCTGCCCAGTCCCCCTCTGCCCACACCCACCCACCCCATAGCATGATTGGCATTTTCTACCAGAGGAGCATGATTGCCTGTTCTCTCTGCCCTTCTCTCTCTCTCTCCAAGACACACACACACTCCCTCCTTCCAGTATACAACCTCTCTTTGCATCCCGGGTGATGCTGATCCACCTCCAGATCAGTGGAGAACTTCCCCCAACTTCTTTTCAAGTCTCCAGCCAAACTCAAATCGTTTACATACATGACCAGCCAATCCTGCCTGTATCGCTGAAGAAATTGGGAGGCCAGTTCTCTTTTTGCCAACTTCAGCCTTTTGCAAACTTCTCCGCTATTTAAAAAAAATAAACCCAGTGGCAGTTTGATGACAGGTATCCTCATTCCCTGAGCTTTTAAGGGAGGGAGAAATGCAACTTGAAGGGCTGTCACAGTGGGATGATGGAGGGGCCTGCTCCTTTTATTTTATTTTGGTTTTTCCGGAATTTCAATACATTCATGCATATTCTACATGTTTTCCTTCATCTGTTCCCTTTAGACTTCCCATCCCACCCTTCCCGTTTTTCCTTTTTATGCTGCATATCCTCAGACAAGAAATTACCACCCATGGTTGTTCTATTCATTAACCTAGTTGGAGAGGCCAGTTCCTTTCAGGGTGGTTCATAGTGGAATGGATGCTGCTTGGATAAAAGACAAACAAACAAACAAACAAACCTGTTTTATCCCCTGTGGGTTCACACAAGGAATAAGATACGTCATTGAAATTCTACTCAATATTGATCCAGAGTAGATTCCAATGTATAGTTAGCAGAGTAAAAACTTAAAACACAATGCAGGATTCCCAAAAAACAGACCAGAGGCAAATATATTTCATCCAGCAGAGCTTTACTGCTACTGAAGCTTACTTTCCCAGTCCCGGACTGCAGAATCCGGGACCGGCAGCCGTGTGACAGCGGAAGCTGCGTCGACGTAACTTCCGGTGTCGCTTTGCCATTCTATGGGTACCAAAAATGGCCACCGCTGGATTCGAAAGTCGCTTCTACGCATGTCAGGAAGTGCGTCGACGCAACTTCCGGTGTCGCTCTGCCCATCTATGGGCACCAAAAATGGCTGCCGCCAACACTGGAAGTAGCGTCTATGCACTTCCGGACATGTGTAGATGCGACTTTTGAAGCCGGTGGTGGCCATTTTTGGTGTCCATAGAAGGGCAAATCAGAACGGAAAAAAATGGCCGCCGGCAGGAGAAAATAACGGAGAAAAACGGAAGACTAAGTGATACGGGGGACCACCGGGAAAAGGTAAGTAAAAACGGGGGTTTCCCGGGGAAAACGGGGTACTTGGCAGCTATGTACTGAAGGCGAATGAGCATAATGGTCACAAATCCAATACATTCAGGATTGGCACTGTCCATAAGAAATCCAGTTGCAGCAGACTTAACTTAAACTTACAATAACTCATAATAAGACTAAACATTAACATTAGCACTATCTATGTGCAGAACAACACACCAGAAGGAAAAAAGATAGAAAGAGAAAGTGAAACCCAGGCTCCTTGAGAGAAGGAGATAAGAGAACCAGTTTAAGCCAGCGAGCTGTACTCAGCTTAAACTTACAATAACTCATAATAAGACTAAACATTAACACTATCTATGTGCAGAACAACACACCAGAAGGAAAAAAGATAGAAAGAGAAAGTGAAGCCCAGGCTCCTTGACAGAAAGAGATAAGAGAACCAGTTTAAGCCAGCTAGCTGTACTCAGCTTCTCTAAAGGAATAACTCAAACGTCATGAACCTTCCGCTTGTTTCTTCGATCTCTACACATCTGATCAAGTAACTTTCTGCACTAACAAATGCAAACTGACCATTTATTGGCAAGGTGGGTGGGAGGGAAGCAGATTGATGTTGTGCTCCATGTTCCCCTGCATCCTTCCGAATTGAATGTATGCAGGCGACATCTCCAAGCCTTGCTGATGTCTCAATGCTGGCTTGTCATAGAGGCATTCCGTTTCCTTTTCCAAGGAACATAGAGCAGACATAAATGACTCACTCTGACTTGTATGCCAGCCTGAATGCCCCTTGGCTGAGTCATCTTCATGTCCAAACCACCCTGCATTGGCGCTCACACTCCCTCAGGTCTGACTGGCTAAGATCCCTGTGGCTCCAGAATCCCCTGGGGATATTTCAGTGGGTGAATTTCTATGGAAGACGGGGAAAGGCAAGGCACATGGCTTTCCAGTTTACCTGGCAGACTCCTTAACTTTGCCAACTCCAGTTTCAGGCTTGCTTGAGAACTGGCTTGTGCTCACTACAGTGAAGACCCAGCATTTATACATGGAATCTCCCAGAAGAAGAAGCTGTTGGACCTTTTCAGCCTTCACGTGAATCTTTCGATATTGCCTTTGCACATGTTTAGGTGGTGAAGCTGCCATTTCTGGTGTTGTCACATTATCCACCAGACCCACGAGGTTCCAGGCATCATAATTATGGCTTTGGGATCCCAGCCTATGGGATTGCAATGGTGCTTCAGAGATAACACATGAACTTGGCTACCAGTGACCAGTCCTTTACCATGATGATGATGATTAATTGAGTTTATATGCCACCCTATGCCCAGAGATCACAGGAAAGATCACAACATATATAATCAGAATTTAAAAAACAACCCTATAACACACACACACCCCCAAAATAGAGCCACATTTTTAAAGGGCATAGGATGTACATCAGGTCAACCAAAAAAAGGAACATTTTTGCCTAGCACCTAAAGTAAGGTTACCAGATTTCCACCCCCCTCCCAAAGAATCCGGGGACACTTTTTTAAAAAGAGAGAACGTTTTTTTAAAAAAAACAAACCATTTTAAAAAAAGAAAGAAGTAATGTCTCTTCTGGGTCTCCTCTGTCGCGCAGCCTTCCTCTCGACCCCGGCCTGATCTCTTGGAGCGCTATCTGCCGTGGAGTAGGCGCGGGTCGGGGCTGGGTCGGCCACGTGTCCTCAGGGCAGTCTCGAGCAGGTCGCGCGCCCTGGTGCTGAGGGGCGGAGATCGCTCCGGCGCCCCCCGCGCTTGCAGGGCACTACGCGGCGCCCTGCCTACTGGCCCGGCGCCCTGACACACCGCGCCACCAGGGGTCTACCTAGAGCCGGCCCTGCGTGTCCTTGCCCTCCCAGTGCTCTCCTACCTCTCTTCCTCAGCAGCAGCGGTGGCAGCAGCACAGCAAGGTCGGGGATCCCCTCTTTTTTTCTCCTTCCTCTTTCTCTCCTTTCTCCTCCACTCCGCCTTCTCCTGCGTCGGCTCCGGGGTTTTTACTGGCCCTGGAGCACCACTGGGCAGTTGGCCAGGTGGCCGGGCACTCTCGCACCCGGCTCAATTTGGGTGTGGGTGTGTGTGTCAGCGGTTCCCCCAGTTGACGTGCCAGGCGTCCCCAGTTCCCTCTTGGCAGCAGCATTCTCAGCAGCCCGGAGCCAGCCTGGTAGCGCAGTTGGCTCTGGCTGGCGTCAGGAGCTGCTCGCTGCCGCGGCACCCTTGGTGGAAGGACAACTTCTCTAGGGAGGGAGTACCAGAATCTAGGAGCAGCCGCCACCAAGAAGGCTCTCTCCTGCATCCCCACCAAGGGTGGTGGAGCCGAGAGAAAGGCCTCCGTTGAAGATCTTAGCACCCAAGCAGGTTTGTATGAGGAAATACTGTCTTTCCGATTGTCTAGCCCTGAGCTGTATTGGGCAGCAAGGGATTCTGTTGTGCTCAGTCAATCTATATCTCAAGAGCTTATTGTATACGATGAAAGGGCACTATGGATTAGTGATGGGCAGAAACCTCACCCGTTGCATGAGGGCTGGTGCCTATTGGGAAAGGTAGGGTAGAAGACAGGGAGAAGGAGAGTAAGAAACGCCAGGGCCAAATAATGTTACTTGCTTCAGCATCCTTCTTCCTGCTGGCTTCCACAAGGACAACACTGAAGACAAAAGAGAAGGAAGCTAATGGGCCATACCACCCATGGTAAAGAAGAGGACAGGCAGGTGGGGACTGGAGGAGAGGCAGTGCCCCATTGGCTCTATTAGACCAGCCTGCACTGCTAAAGGACCTTGGTGTGAGGATAGCCACACAAAAGGTGGGCTTCCTAGATCTACTGGGGATGGAGAAGGTGACCGAGGAAGCCACATTTCTAAAGCAGGACAGATCAAATGCTACTACTAAAAATGGTTTCAAATACAATTTCTGTAGGTTTATCACCACAGTCCCCTTCCTGGGCAAAGCAGTCAGACCCAGGAGGGAGCCAAAGAGGAAACGGACATGTGGCAAGTGTTGCTTTGCCGCTTCAGCTCTGCAATATTCCACTGCCAATTGTCAATCTCAGTAAGGAACCCTGTCAAGAAGACAGGCATTTAGGATTCCTCCTTTTCTTTCTCGGTGTTCTTCAGAAGTTTAAAAGAGCTAACCCTGCAAGTTTGTTATCAATAAAGGTGGTTTGGTATAGGTTTTCCCATAGGTTTATGTAGCAGAGAGCCAAACCCTTCATGACTGAGGACTCTGTTTTTCAACTGTGTGCGCAATTCCTTCATCCCCTCTGATCAGATAAGCTGTATATGTCCCTCCTGGGTATTTGCTCCTGCTTTCACCTCCCTCCAGAATACAAAGGAAGACTGTCTGGGCTCACAGCAGTGACAGGAGTTTCAAATCTGTTTATTACGTGTATGAGGATGTCTGCTAGAAACCTCTCATCAGCTCAAATACAGGCTTTCTACTAAGAAACCCAACAAGTTTTAAGTCTATCTCCCCCCCCCCAACCTCTCTCCCTCTGTGTGTGTGTGTGTGTGTGTGTGTGAGAGAGAGAGAGAGAGAGAGAGAAGATAAAAGATATATTCGCTGTTCTTAAGCACAGTAAATTGATTGTCAACCAGCCAGGATCAACACTCGGGAAGGAATCATGTGATGTGTTGGTGCAGAATGTTACTGATGATGGCCCACAGGTAATAGAAAGGGCAAGCAAGTGCTCATTTTGGGAATGTTGTTAAGGTAGCCGCTGTTAAACTGTGCCTACAGGTTCCAGATTTTGTGAGCTGAAGAGCTCTTTTGGTTTTTTGAAAAAGGCTTTGTTGCAAAAGTCGGCCCTCTGCTGTCAGAGACACACTCAGGGTGCCTACAGACATTTTAAAAAGGGTCAGATGGCCTTTCCCCCAATGAGGCGAGCACTCCAGAATGCAAAATAATGACAAATAAGCAGATCAAACAATCATTTCATCAGAGATCATCCACACTAACCTTTTGTCCGGCCCTTTCCAGCCAAAGGTCTGCACTTTAAAGCTCCGTGCCCAAGTGCTGGTTTTGTTTGTTTTTGGTTTTTGCCCTATAGCTTTGCCTGTGAAAACCCGCTCTTCAAAGCTGAATTGGAGAAAATGGCAATCTGCAGAAAACCCAAATTGCTATTTGTTGTGCTTCAGCTTTAAAGAACAGGTTTTCACGGGGAAAGCTATGGAGCGAAAAAAGAAAAAGCACTTGGACACAGAGCCTGGAAAGAGCAAGGCAAAAGGTAAGTGTTGGTAAGCCCTCTCCTCACCCCAGGCAACCTGTCCTGAAGAATGCTGAAGACGCCTCTTGAGATGTTCTAATACATGGGGAAGAGGCTACCAGTGTTATGCCCTCTACCTGCACATTAATTTTGTGTGGAATGAACACCTAAATCAGGCACCCCCAAACTGCGGCCCTCCAGATGTTTTGGCCTACAACTCCCATGATCCCTAGCTAACAGGACCAGTGGTCGGGGAAGATGGGAATTGTAGTCCAAAACATCTGGATCATTACATCCCAAAGCAGGGTCTACACCGAGTACATGCCTTCACCTTCAGATGAAGCTGATCTAATGAGCACCGTTTGACTTTATTTACTGACTTCTTGCAAGATATCCATGTTGTCCAGCTTCTTCTGGAAACCTTTCCTTTGAATAACTGACGATGGATCCTTACAATATTTGTAGGGCAGGGATGGGGAATCTGCAGCTCACCAGATGTTTCTACAACTTGCATAATCCCTAACCATTGACCATGCTGACCAGGACTCATGGGAGTTGCAATCTAACAACATCTGGAAGGTCACAAGTTTGCCATCCCTGTCATTGGACCTTAAGTGGCAGGTCAAAAACCCCATCTGGCCCAATCAGGCATTGTGAAGGATTTGCTTAATTTATGCAGTCCCCTCCCCCATTTGTTTTGAGTGGAGGGCCCAAACCACACATCACTTAAAGGGCTCAGTGGAGAAGCCGGGCTGAGTGCTTGCTCCTCTTCCATGCAATTTCCAAACAGGGGCTGAGGAGCTTTGAAAATAGGGGATGTTGTTCCACCTGCGCACATTCAAATATCTTTGTGCCAAACATGGATTTTTAGAGTTAATCATCTTCAGTAATAATTGTATTTTTGTTAATCAAGAGCTGAAATGAGTGAAATACAGGGTGACTTTCTCATTTATGTTATGTGAATTCTACAGTGTGCATCGAGGCCACATATCATGTTTTGGAAACCCTTTAAAAAAAAACACCCGGCTGTGTCAGATGACCTTGATCTAGAAATGTACTGAAGTTCTCGCCATGCCAAGAACAACACGCTGCCCCAAATCACTCCTAAGGCAGCTGGTGTTCATAACTCCACATTAACAAAGTGGTTGTGTAAGATCTGGAGACACACAGGCTGGTTGGGTTGACTAAAGGACGCTTTATATTTATTGACTGAATAATTGACCAGCCACTTTTCTACATTAAAACATCCTTTAAAAAATGCGCTACAGATATGAACAATAGCTCATTAAACTTTAAAGCTAAAGATATAGCATAATTAATAACCAATCAACTAATAATAGCAACAATAAAGGCATTTGCAGCAGCGGGCACAAAACCAAAGTCTGTAAAACATATGTGATCGGAGAAAGCACTCTACCTGTCAATGGAAGCCTCCTAGATATTGCCAAGTGGTAGTACCTTGCAGTTGTTGCCCTGCCTCAACACTGTAAATTAGATGACTCAGGACAAGACCACAGACATACATTAACGTATTGTTACACACCAGCCCGATCTCCGAGCAGTGCAAGATTCTAGGGGTCCAGGCGCTTACCCAAGGGTTCTTGCTTCCTTTGGAAATGAGGCACAACAGATTCTGCGGTGACTTTATGATAGATGGTTTATTTAGCTATATATACAACTTGAGCCTAGACGGAGAATCCCAACATTGCACCCTGAGGGTCCTTTGCTTCTTGCATAAGTGCAGCAGGCTTGGGTCTGCCAACAGAGAAATCAGTCATGCTCCGTCTGTGTCTTCGTTACAGCCTATCTCAGCCAGCCCACATGGTGTTCCAACCACTTTCTCCATCTTGCAAAACTAAAACTCCCCCCCCCCCCGTTCTTCTTGATGGCTCCTCTGCTAGGCAATTTCTGCCAGGCAATTTCCTGGACATGGAAAAAGTGGTTTAAACTCCTGCCCCTACTGGACCCAAAGATGCAGGGGTCAGCAAACCTTTTCAGCAGGGGGCTGTTCCCTGCAGGTGGAAACATTAACCAAAGATCCATTTTTTAATGTCTTTTGATTTTATCTTGGCCTTCTGCTGTTGCATTGTTTTATTTTTACATTCAGTGCTTTTTTTTCTGGGGGGATGCAGGGGTACGCATACCCCTAAACATTTTGTGAATCTAAGTTAGTCCTCATTGAGGGGCAGTATTTCAATATGAGCAGGAAAATGAGAGTACCCCTAAACATTTTTTAAAAGAAAAAATAAACACCGATTACATTTGTATTATTATAGTAATTTAATTGTGTTCTGCTTTGGAAATCAATACGATTGAACATCAGGCTAAAAATATAACCTAAATGAATACAATTAATATATTAAACTGAACAGCTGCCAATGAGGCTCTTCTAGGTGCAGGGCCGGCTCTAGGTAGAGTCCTGGTGGCGCGGGGTGTCAGGGCGCCGGGCTGGTAGGAAGCCGCGTGGAAGCCATGCTGCGCCCTGCGAGGGCGGGGGCACCGGAGCGATCTCCGCCCCTCAGCACCAGGGCACCCGACCTGCTTGAGACTGCCCTGTCTAGGTGCTTTGTTTCATACTAACCAAATATCAGGTCCGATGACATCAGCCATCTCTGTTGCTGAACAGGAAGTGCACCTTTTTGTTTGGTTTTTTACTATAGGCGTTTGTCTTTTCATTAAATATGCATCATAAAAGCTTGGGCTGCACAGGAGCAAAGCTTTATTTGCTCAGTGGAAACACAGCTGTTCTGCAAATGCATTCATGGTGTTTTTGTCAGACAAATCATATTCTCCCAGACTGAACTCAGCGAAAACCACTTTGCGATCATCCCTAGGGCCAGCTCCGACTTTCCTATTGTCAGGAGTATGGGCAGGAGTCAGGCTCTGGGGCCTGTAGTGCTTTGCAGGACTGGGGCCTGCCTCAGCTTGTGCTGGAGAAAGCAAGGAGTGGCCACTCAGGTGAGGCCTCAGCTTGTGCTGGAGAAGCAAGGAGTGGCCACTCAGGTGAGGCCTCAGCTTGTGCTGGAGAAGCAAGGAGTGGCCACTCAGGTGAGGCCTCAGCTTGTGCTGGAGAAGCAAGGAGTGGCCACTCAGGTGAGGCCACTTGATACCTCACTGCACCTGGTGGCAGGAGCTGGAAGGGATAAAAGCTCAGCATTTCCCTGCAGCTCTTTGCCACAGCAACGCTACCCCTGCCTGGTTGCCTCTGGCCTCTTGCTCCTTGGACCCTTGCCTTGCCGAAGCCTTGATCCTCGACCCTTGGACCTCTGCCTTGCTGACACCTTGCTCCTCGACCCTTGGACCTTCGCCTTGCTGACGCCTTGCTCCTCGACCCTTGGACCTTTGCCTTGCCGACGCCTTGCTCCTTGACTCCCAGACCTTCGCCTCTGCCTTGCTCCTTGACCCTGCGACTACCTGCTGCTGGACCCACAGCCCCACACCTGTTCCTGCTTCTACACCACCATCTTGCCTCTGGTCCTGACATCCTCAGCCAGGGCTTCAACCGCCCGCCGACCGGACCGTGACACCTTAGGGGCTACTGGTGCGTTGCACCAGGGTGCCCACCTCTCAGGGGCGCCTCTCAGTGGCGCCCCAGCGAGTGGGGGAGCTGCGTGGCTTTGCCGGCGGCCTGCCCTTTCCCTGCACACCAGCTCGCGAGCTGGTGGTGATGGTGAAACTGCCCTGCCTCAGCTCGGCCAACCAGGCTCAGCTCAAGGTCCGCAGGCAGGAGCTGCAGTGGTGCCCCGCCACCTACAGCCTGCGCCTGCCGCTGCCCTACAGTGTGGAGGAGGCCACCACATTCACAAAAGCCATTTGTACTCTGATGGATGTGGTGGTTATTCCTCTCCGATTGGTACCTCCTGGTTCTCTCCACCATTTTGCCAACCCAAATAGAGCTTTTTGCCCAAGAACGAAAGCCAGACTTGTATGTTACATCCCCTCCATCAACATTAATTTTACTCACACAAGGTAGAACTAGATATCTGATACCTCAACACATCAGGGAAGTTCTGGAGACCTCAGGTATTGTGATCATTAGGGTTATTATTTATTACACTGTAATAAAAACACTTTTTTATTTTTTACTTTGTTATGTGGAACAGTGAAGTCATATAATACATACAGATTAGCTTCCCTCCGATCAATGAGCAGGAACCTTCACTAAATAAATATTTCAACAAAGTATGTTGAAGTTCTGCTCATATGAAAGTTATTATTTATTAAATTTTATGCTACCCTTTAATTGACAGCTGGTTAATCAGCTAAGCGTACTTTAACAAGCTGACACCCTTAAATAACTACTTCCTGTGCTTTCAACAGATATCGCCTGCAACAACCTCAATTTATTAAATTTGGTGATGGGATTACAAACTATGTAAATGAAATACATTTTGGCAATCTGGGGAGGGCCTGGGAGCAGAGGCTGGCAGGCATAGAGGAGAAAAAAGTCCACAGAAAATGCTCTGCCCAAAGGGCATGTGCAGCCAGCCTCAAATGGATTGCATAGCTCCCTTCCCTCCCTGAAATCACAGGAACTTTGCAGTGGCACTCGTGTATCTGTCATGAATGAGCCAACCCCCAGGGAAGGTTTGCAGCCAGCCAACAGGGAAGGGTTGCTGCCAATTGAAGGAAGCAGCCAGGAACAGAGAGGGTTAACTGCCATCCAGGATAAGCAGTGGGTAGTGCCCCGCCCCCTGGAATGCAGGCTGATAAGGAAATGGTGGGGAGCCAGCTAGAACACAGTCAAAGCTCACCAAAAGCACACACAGGTGGGAAAGAGTTAAGAGACAGCCTCTCAGAGAATGGGGAAGGGAAGGGAGCTGACCCCCTCTCTCTGAGGTCTCTATGAATGGGAGGACTCTAAGATAGGAAAAGACAGCATTTTCAGAAGGGTCATCATGATTAATGAGAATGGCAGCATGTTTTTGCAATAAATCTTCCTTTTTAATTAACCACGCTCGGTGTGTTATCAAGTCGGAAACTGGGACTCCTGACAGCATCCCTGGGCTGTTGGGAGGAAGGCACATGGCGATGATTGTCCGTTTGTACCTTCCGTCTTCCCCATCATCATCCTGCTCCCCTCAGCCTGCCGCACATCTGAGAGTAGTGCAGTTGTGTACACCGATCAGCTGGGGACTGGGAAGAAGGCAAAGAAGGGATTTGCTGAGATTCCATCTTGCCCCTCCCCACTGCCCAGCTGATTGGGCAGCAAGCGCTCCAATTGGAGAACAGCCTTTACCAAAGGTGTCACGGGCTTTGAAGACGCTCAAACTCAGGAGACGGAGAAATGTCCTAAGGGGGAGGAACATTTGGCAAATCCACACCGTTTGGCAAATCCACACCAACTCCTGCCTGGAAACCTATGTCCCCACTGTGGAAGGACGTGTGGATCCAGAAACGGCTTCCACAGTCAGTTACGGACTCACTGTTAAAACTGTGTTTATGGAAGACAATCTTACTCGACTACGAGTGTCCGCCAAAGAGGAGCAGTGTCGAGTGGTGTACTGCTCAGCTCTGTCCAGCGCCAAACAACTGGGCTGCAGAGAAGCGCGAGAAGAGATCTTAGCAATCTCATAAGGAATAAGGAATCATTTATTGGCCAAGTACCAAACAAGACTTGGAATTTTGCTTCGACTACATTGCAATGTAAACGTACCTTATACAAACACTGTTCCACTCACAATACAATAGCACAGCAAAGGAACCCCACCCATAACTGGCCTCCCTTTCCGCTACACAACTACGAATTTAACAATTTGATGGCACATATGTCTTCTCCCCATCTAGCTGGTAAGCATGCTGAACTATGCTGAAGTTTGAGTGTGTGTGTGTGTTCATAAAACAAGTGCTGGGAGGGGATTATATGTGTGTGTGTGTGTGTGTGTGTGCGTGCGTGCGTGCGTGCATATGTGGCCCCCAACTCATTGGCTCATCCTCATGTGGTCCTCAGGCCCATCATAGTTGGGGACGGGACCCCTGATTTAAGGTCCCGTTACTGCATATAGTTTAAATCTCCCCTGCACTAAAACTGTACACCTGATAGCCCTGCATACACGATAGCAGGCCTGTACAGATCAAAACACAATTCAGCCTACATCGCAAATCAGAAAGCAAGAATGTAGGTTTGAGGTTTTCCACAATCAAGCGAGATACACATTTTACAAAGGAAAATAAAATTTTCATTCTCTATTACACCAGAGCCAAAGGACTTTAAAAATAAGACGTCTGCCCAAATTATAGCCTCATAATTGAGAGGCATTACAGTGGAACCTCAGTTTATGAACACCTCAGTTTACGAACGCCGCAGACCCATCTGGAACGGATTAATTCACTTTCCATTACTTTCAATGGGAAAGTTTGCTTTAGTTCAGGGGTGTCAAACTCAAATTCATCGGGGGCCGCATCAGCAGTTTGGTCACCCTCAAAGGGCCGGTTGTGTCTGTAGGACTATGTGTCCACTCTTTATTATCATAAATTATTGTCACTGCATTCAATTATTACTGTTTTTTGTAATAATGTAAGCTCATTCCCGCCCCCATGCGGATCACATTCCTGCGTCGTGGCACGTGTGTGGGAGGGGATGTAAACGAGGGAAATTTGAACAAAAGGTGGGGATCAACGGCTTCCAGGGGGGGGGGCTCAACTAAACCTTCGGCAGGAAGGAGAAAGCCACGGCTGGGATTAAAAACCTGCAGATGGAAAGAGGGCTTCCCTCTCCCGCCCTGCGCACACCCAAACCCCGCTAGGCAGGATGCCACACGCTGCAACCCACCCCATGCTTTGGAGAGGGGCAGGAACATGCGGTGCAGCGCCAACTCCCTGCTTTGCTTTTGCATCCTCCCTCCTCAGCGCCAGAGTCCCTTCCCCTCGCGCTGAGGGAGGGCAGCGGATTTCCTGAGGAGGAAGGCGGCGGCAGCCCCAGCCCCAGCGGACGTGCATCTTCGCCTCAGAGCTGCTCTTCCCCCCACTGTTGTCGTCTTCGCCACCGCCTCTCCTTACCGGGACTGCAGGCAGAGGAGGCTTGAAAACCTCCCCCCCCCAAAAAAATCCCCTCCCACCTACTCAAACCGTGAGGCGACTCCATCTGGAGCCCTACATCACGAGGGGCTGAGAGGAGGCGGCGGCAGAGCGGGAAGAGCAGGAACCCGTGCCGCCGCCGCCTCCCTCCCGGCCGCCCCCCGGGGAGCAGCTCCACTGGAACTGAGAAGCCAAAGGGTGGCTCGGGGGGTGGGGGGCAGAGCAAAAGCCAGGCAGCCTCCCGAGTGTCTATGAGGAGAAAACGGGGGAAGAGGGAAGAGAAACCCGGCTCCATCAAGAGAACGGCTGTTGCGCTTCGCCTACTTCCCCCTCAGGCTCACTCCGCGTCCCTTTCGCCCGCTCGCTCGCCCACCTACCGGATGCAGCCGAGGAGAGGAAAGGAAGCGGCGGGCGGCGGCTCCCCAGTGCCGCCTCACTCGCTCTCGGAGACAACAGCAAAGCCCGCCAAAAAAAAATCCAGCGCTGCTCCATCCCGGCACCAACTTTGCCGGCGGCGCCTGTAGGGCTTTCCTACCTCCTCGGCGGGCTTCCTCCTCCTCCTGCTGCATCTCACTTCCCCGTCTGGCTGCTGTGCCACCGCCTCCCTCAGCCTCATTCAAAATTGAAATTCTCTGGCCAAGGCCGTCAGCGCGGCTCCAGCGCCCCGGCCTCCGCCTGCAGCCCCGCCCCCGGTTTTGACCCTCGGCCAATCGCAGGCTCCAGAACTACTGTCAGCGGCTATTGTCGGCGGCGGCTACGCGGGCCACATGACGAGGTCTGGCGGGCCGGATTAGGCCCCCGGGCCTTGTGTTTGACACCTGTGCTTTAGTTTATGAAAGCTTCAGTTTATGAACGGACTTCCGGAACCAATTGTGTTCATAAACCGAGGTACCACTGTATTATGTTGAGGGACAGATTCCAGCCAGCCAAAAGAATTCAGGGAGGGTGCAGAATAGGACTGGCCCGAGAGAGTCCCGAGGGTGAGTTGGAGAGGCCTGGAAGGCCATATTTAGCCCACAGGCTGGATGTTCCCAACCCCTTGATGTAAAGGCTACCCTGGATTTCCCACTACATAAGGCAAGGGAAGCACAAAACAATAGGTTTACATATTTTTTTCAGGGCGTTTTTTTTTAAAAGCAAGTACTGTTAAACTAGGGTTTAATTATTAGTGATGGGTTAATAGCTAATAATTATGAATGAGGATGAGGATCATGTCGCTCTTTTGATCCAGTAAAAGTGATTGTCGCATCTGCTCTTTGAATAAGGATGCTTGCTATGTCTCTTTCGTGGCTGATGCAGAAGCCGAGAGCTGGAGCCAGAGCTGTGCTGTAGGTAGCCAATTTTGCTTCAGGCGTATTTACCAATCTGACAGTACAGGATCAAGGAGACAGCCAGGGCAGCCAGCTAGGGGGCAAAAGGACAGGTGAGGCAGTATTTTACACACAGGACCCTCCTGGGAGTTATTAACATGGAACAATGCTGTTGGCCGTTTTTACCAATTCTCGTCATGACGATAACATTTCCTGCAAACACATCAATTGCGAACTGGGTTGCAGCAGGAAGAGGTAATAGATTGCACAACGTTCACATGGAAGGGATACTGTTTATGTACACATCCTGCAGCTTCTCATGGAAGCGCCCACAGCAGCAAACTTGTCAGAGTGGTACCTTGGTTTAAGTACACAATTGGTTCCGGAAGTCTGTACTTAACCTGAAGCGTACTTAACCTGAAGCGAACTTTCCCATTGAAAGTAATGGAAAGTGGATTAATCCATTCCAGATGGGTCCGCGGAGTACTTAAACTGAAAGTACTCAAACCAAAGCGTACTTAAACCGAGGTATGACTGTACTAGAACAATACAGTTAAAACTCCTAAAAATAGTTTAAAACTCCTAAAAGCAATCACTTCCTTTCAAACTAATTATTTCAGGGTTGCCATGGACATAACTTCAAACTATCAAATGTCTGAATAAACAGGCATGGTTTTAAAGCTCTCCTAAACGTTAGTACAGTGGTACCTTGGTTCTCAAACTTAATCCTTTCCGGACGTCCGTTCCAAAAGCAAAGTGTTCCAAAACCAAGGTGCGCTTTCCCATAGAAAGTAATGCAAAATGGATTAATCTGTTCCAGAGTTTTAAAACATCCCCTAAAACAGCAATTTAACATGAATTTTACTATCTAACGAGACCACTGATCCATAAAATGAAAGCAATAATCAATGTAAAGGTAAAGGGGCCCCTGACCATTAGGTCCAGTCATAACCGACTCTGGGGTTGCGGTGCTCATCTCGTGTTATTGGCCGAGGGAGCCGGCATACAGCTTCCAGGTCATGTGGCCAGCATGACTAAGCCGCTTCTGGCGAACCAGAGCAGCACACGGAAACGCCGTTTACTTTCCTGCCGGAGCGGTACCTATTCATCTACTTGCACTTTGACGTGCTTTCAAACTGCTAGGTTGGCAGGAGCTGGGACCAAGCAAATAACCCAGAGATTCATTTTAAATAAAAGCACACATTGTACTCATGTAAAAATACGCTGATTCCCGGACTGTCCACGGGCCAGACTGAGAAGGCAAATGGGCTGGATTCTGCCCTCGGGCCTTAAGGTTGCCTACCCCTGGAATAGAGAAACATAGTCCCATTGGACTATGTCTGATCTTTATTGAACATTTGTTCTGTTTATGTGGTGGTTTTATGCCAACAAGCATCCATCCTGATTTGCTTATGGGATTGTTAAGCATCCTCCCATTAATCATTTGTTCATCCTACACTTTTCAAGGCATTTCCCCGGCACTTTCCGAAACCAAAAAAAGGTCTTGTTTTGTGGACTTGTTGTGCTAAAGCAACAGTGTCCTTTAATCCACTTTAAACTGCACAAACCTAATGTTCTGGTATGCAAAATGCTGACATTCTGGAAGCACTTGGGGTGACCAGGTCATATATGTGTGAGCTTACCTCAAGGACCCCAACAGCTAGAGCCACCCCTCCAACAATTTTCCCATTGCGGCTCAGGAACACCTGGAATTCATTCAGGCACCCCTGGAAGGAGACATAAAGACATGATGCAAAAGAGACTGTTTCAGGAATATGTTCACTGCCACCGATACTTCCATCTTAAGCTTACATATCTTGACGTTTAGTAATGCTATAGAAACACCAGTTCTTGGATCATGTTGCCAGCACATATAACTTCATTGATTTTTCTTAATGAGAAGAATAGGGCATAACAGGAAAAGACACAGCCTTCTAAAAGGCTGCCTGCAACATTAATGGTAAAGTGTATTATTATCTGTCTGTTAGGAAAGAGTTGAGTTTTTTGGGGGGGGGGGATGAGTTGATAGATTCTAATGACTTTGATTGACTTGAGTTTTGGTATGCCTAAGAAACTTGCTTTCCCTTTTCGTCTTTGTTAATATTCTGAAATTCAATAAAAACAATTTGGAAAAAATATATAAATTATATTGTTAACTATTTTTCTAACTATAAGAAATTCATTTTTTATAAAAAGGAATTATTACATGTCCTTAAAGGCACCACGTTTGGGAGCTCTGGAACATAAGATATTGCTTTGAGGGTTAAATTGGAGGATTATATGACGTTTGTATTTTTTTTTATAAAAAAAATGGTCAGTATATGTTGGCATATTGGCCCAGACGCCATAGAAGCCAGTATGTTTCTTGTGCTTCCCTGACTTTGCCTCCCTTGCTCACCTGGGGAATAAATATCTTTTCAGTGTGTCTGTAACAGCACCCGTGGTTGGTGGGGGTGGGGGTGTGTTGTGATTGGGAATTACGTTGACTATCCCTTCTGAATACTGCCAGATCATCTTAACCTCTGGAACTCATTGCTACAGCCAGTTCATTGGTCAGCAGCACTATCAGCACCTTTCAGCAACATGTAAGCAGCCTCCACACTCTTCTCCCCCATTGTAACACATGGATGATTCCAACTTCAGCCAGATCAAAAACTACTTTGGCCTCTGATCTTCTCTATTGACAGAAGTGAACTCCTGCTATCATTTCTTACTTTCCAGATTAGTCATAGTTGTAGGGTTGCCAGACTCAATAGAGGACAGGACTTCTGTGCCTTTAATTGCCCATCTCTCTTTGAGTCTGGAAACCTTAAAGAGGAACCAGCAGACCCTTTGTTTAATTTCCAAGCAAAGGGTCTGCTGGTTTCTCTTTAAGGTTTCCAAACTCAAAAGAGAGCAGGGCAATTAAAGGCACAGAAGTCCTGTCCTCTATTGAGTCTGGCAACCCTACATAGTTGACCTAGAACAGGCACGTCCAACAAGTAGATCGTGATCTACCAGTAGATCACTGGACATCTGTGGTAGATCACTGGTAGATCACTGGCTGCCCCCCAAAGAAGCTCAACAACTTTGGCTCCCTTAATAAAAACTCAACATTTTTTGCCCTGCATCCCAAAGAAATGGGGCTTTCTTCCCCCTAAAAAAAGCCTTTGACAACTTTGACATGAACCCCTAAAAATGGGCCTTCCTCCTTCCTGAAAAAAGCTCAACAATTTTGACCTGAACCCCCATAAAGGGGGTAGATCACTGCCAGTTTTTAACTCTGTGAATAGATCACAGTCTCTTGGGAGTTGGCCACCTCTGCCCTGACCTAGAAGTTCCTGGCTTGCCAGTTGTTTTTCCCTGCCGCAAAGAGTTATGGGGCTGAGTTTGCTTTAAGCTCCTTTTTTTAGGTGGCCCACGGCACACAACAACACAAATGCGTGGAGTCCGTGATCTCTGGGAAGCCAAGTTACCTGTTTGCCGTGGTCTACTTCGGATTCCTGGCACTCATTGTTGTCTGAGCAGCAAAAGGAGGGGTATTTCTCAGCGTGTGTTTGATAGAAGTAGGAATTGTTGAAATCAGCATAGTTGTTGAATCCACAGCATTTCAACTGCAAACAGAGAGGTGACCGTCTTGTTTTATAGTAGCCATTTTATATTGCATGCACATTCGAGATTGGGAAGCAGCTGTTGAACAAAAAAAGAAATGCTTGGGCAGGGACACCCAATGGGGTCCCCACCCAGCTGTGGACTACAAGTCCCATTAGCCCCTGTCAGGATGGCCAAAGGTCAGGGATGATGGGAGCTGGAGACGAACAACATCAGGAGGGCAAATGATTTCCCCACCCCTGATCTAAGGAGAGCAGTTGTGTGGCAATGCCCCTCCCTCCACGTGAAAAAAGACACAAGAAACAATGAATAAATTTAAGTGGGCGAAAAGGCCACAACTTTATTGGTTACGAATGATGAGTGGTATTGGCTTAGGCATTGGAACCTAACCGGCTATATCCGACTGTAACCCGTGTGTTACAGTCTGGGAGAAATTAACCACCAGAAAGGAGCCCAGTGATGTAGATCTACTGAGACACCTCCTGTGGCCACCGTTGGGGGGTGCCATCAGGCCCTGACCTCCGTAGGCCCAGGACAAAGCTACCGCCCCCGGAACTCCTTTAACGGAGTTACTTCTCCAATTTCTGGGCAGAGGATGACACAATCTGCCCCCCCTTCTTCTTTTATGCAAATTTCCAATGCCTAACCGCAAAACCAAGTTGTGACGAATTGCTATGAGGTAGGTGAAAAAACCAGCTTGGCTAGCCCCAAGTGGGAAAAGTCCTACCAGGCCCCCTGGCCAACCAAGGCGACCAACTGAAGATCCATAGCAGCGTCGGCCTAACCTGCCTAGCTTCAGGGTGGGTGGGCGGGTGATCCGATCGGGTTGGGAGCCGGGGCAGGAAAGGCTGAGTTCCCGCCTCCGGCCGGTTTAATGAATGCTAAGCCCTGCCTCCCGGCTGACCCTATTGGCCAGCCGGGGTCTGACGAAGGCGGGAACTCCCTCCTCGTGAGGGGGCTGCTCTCAGCCCCCATTGCGAGAGTTCGCTCAGGGTCAGCCCACAACACCACCTCCGTGGAGATGCGGAAGTGGCTTTGTGCAGAGCAGCTTCCTGCTCTGTTGACTTAAGGTGTGCTCACATTACTGCCTTAAAGTGCAATGAAATTGTCCCCCACACCATGTTTCACAGCTCTGCCACACACACACACACCAGCTCTTCACAAAAGCACAGCTTCCATTTTTTCCCCCCTGTCTGTGTTCACACCATGGGATGCTGTCAGGGCAGGAATGCCTTTATCCATTGCAAAGGTGTGCACACCTGGGCTATTTGAATTAGGAATGACTTAAGGACTCCAATCATTATGAAGCTGGCTTGAGAAACAACACATCAAGCAGCAGTATCTTCATCAAAGTACAAGATGCACCAACATTTTGGGCAACGTCCCGCGGACATGGCTTAAAAACCCAGCACTGGAAACACAAATGAGTGCACAGTAAATGGAAGTGTTGTGAACACAGCCTTAGTGTTGCAGTACAGGAAGCACTGTTGTAAGAATTTTAAGGTTTGATATATATATAATAAGGGACCCAGGTGGCGCTGTGGTTAAACCACTGAGCCTAGGGCTTGCTGATCAAAAGGTCGGCGGTTCGAATCCCTGTGACAGGGTGAGCTCCCGTTGCTCGGTCCCAGCTCCTGCCAACGTAGCAGTTCGAAAGCATGTCAAAATGCAAGTAGATAAATAGGAACCGCTACAGCGGGAAGGTAAACGGCGTTTCCATGTGCTGCTTTGGTTCGCCAGAAGTGGCTTTGTCATGCTGGCCACATGACCTGGAAGCTATACGCCGGCTCCCTCGGCCAATAATGTGAGATGAGTGCGCAACCCCAGAGTCAGTCACGACTGGACCTAATGGTCAGGGGTCCCTTTACCTTTACCTATATATATATAATAATTGTTCATAAACATGCACATGAATGTACAGGCACATGTCTGAAGCAGCACAGGAAGACAGGCTTGACTGACACCATTTTGACTCTCTCTGACCAGGTTTTCCTCTGCAAGGAAGAAGGGGTGGGTGGGGAAAACCTTCTCATTGTCTCAGGAATTAAAGTGATAATCCCTGGCATCCTGATACCTGAGTGCCAGACACAGGGAAATGTAAATATCTCTCTCTCTCTTTTTTTTTTACTTGATTAGGTTTTGGGGGCAGGGGGCAGGGTCCAGGATGCTCAGATTACTGCCACCAGACCTCCCCTTTCATGATGTATCTACGATGAATTTAGGGAGGGAGGTCTTGGGCTACACCCCTTCTGTGACGTATGGGTGATGCTTCTGGGGGGGTGGGCTGAAACCAATTTCAAATTTCTTTTTAAGGGCAGGACCCCTTTGTTTTGGGGTTCCTTCCTTGTTCTCCTGCGTGAGGGGAAGGACCCTGCTGCAACGGCAAAAATAAAGGCTTTGCTTCTCAAAATTCTCTGGTTGGCCTCTGTTATATTCTCCGACCGACGGAGAACCCAATAAGGGCTCTTGTGTACCCCATAAGGGAATAAGGGCAGATTTTTGCTTATGACAGCGCCAATGAAGAAGCTCTCTGTAAAAAACAACAACAACAACAACACACACACACACACACACACACCACCCCTGTTCACCTTCCTTCAGTCAGGAAACCGCTTAACCAACTGTTTGGATGATAGTTGAACTGGCACGAAAATCAGAAGGAGACCAGTTAAGTACTCTCTGTTAGGGAGTCATTCATCCAGAATCAGGGAGAAGATTCCAGAACAGTCGTATGTAAGTGGGAGTGGTACTCCGGGCATGCGCAGCTTCAGCTGGAAGTGCCAATAAAAGGAGAGCTTTCGTTTTTTATTTTTGCAGGCGACTGACCAACAGGTGCTGTCTGCAAATTGCTGCGTCATGACGGTGTCTGTCTGTGTCTCGCTGTTCAAAAGAGAAAGAGGGACTGAAACTTAAGCATGCTGTTACAGCTGTTGCTATAATGATTGTAAATAGTGCTACTGTGATGTGTTTATGACCAGTCGAGCAATAAATCACTTGACTGAGTTTTACGGCGTCCACAAAGCTCAAGGCACATTTCAAAAAGTATTCGGAGGCTCTTTCAAAACCTCTGTCTTACAACACCAGAAATTAGGATTTATCACAAGACGGAGGGATGGCCACAACAACAAATTTCACTCGCCTCTTTCATTGTTGTTGCCCAAATGCCCGTGATGTCCCCTTGCTTGCCGTAGTCCTCTTTTAAAGTCTTCAGGGCCCAATTTTTCAAGTGCTCTACAAATATATCTGCCTGCAACCAGGAGACAGGTGAATAAGGAAACCATAACTTCCATAAAAAAACACCATAAAACCAGGACTTCCTTGAACTCATGCTTTATACCAGGGGTGGTGTTATGTACTGAGCTGAATCCTAGAAGAATAGGATTCAGAATCAGCGGGAGCTACCCAATCCAACTCCAGGTGGAAGTGAATCCGCAACCTGATTGGCCTGCTGGAGCAGCCAATCAGGCGGCTGGCAGAAGTGAATCTGCTACCTGATTGGCCTGTAGGAGCAGCCAATCAGGCTGCAGGCAAAAGTCAATCCACAATATAATTGGCCCACAGGTGTAGCCCTGAAGTAGCCAATCACGCAAGGCCCATTGTGTAAATAATGTATATAAGCAGATGGTTTTGGGAAAAGAGCCATTCGTCTTCTCTTCTCCTCCTTGATGACTATGAGCTGAATAAAGAGCATGAAATTCACTCTTGACTCCGAGTATATTTCAGGTGGCCAACTCCCAAGAGACTGCGATCTACTCACAGATTTAAAAAACTGGCAGTGATCTACCCCCTTTTTGGGGGTTCAGGTCAAAAGTTGTTGAGCTTTTTTGAGGAAGGCCCATGGGGGGGGGGTTCAGGCCAAAGTTGTGTTTTTTCAGGGAGGAGGTAAAATTTTGAGCTTTTTTAAGGGGAGCCACAGTTGTTCAGCTTCTTTGGGGGGAGCCAATGATCTACCAGTGATCTACTGCAGACGTCCAATGATCTACTGGTAGATCACGATCTACCTGTTGGACATGCCTGCTTTATACAATAGGTTAAAACTGTTGCCTGTCCTCCTTCTCTGACACTGGATGAGCTAGGGAAGTCATGGCATGTTCACAAGCATGCTGAATGCAGCGGATATAATGAAACAGAATGTTGGGGGGGGGAACAGCTTTAGGAATAGAAAGATCAATTTGGCTGAAGAAAATAGTACCCAGGGCTGGGCCAAGAAGAGTGCTGTAGCAGGGGGGAACACAAATACTGTATAGGGCACACTTGGAGGATGACAGCTAGGAAACAAAGTGGGGAGGAGGCCCAGAAGAAGTGAGGCTAAAGAACTGGGGAGACAGCAAGAAGTCAGGAACCACAGGAAAATATGAGTGGATCGTGCACAGAGTTGAGGAACTGACAGCACTCCCAAAAAAAGAGGAGGACACGGAAAAAGGTTGACAAGACCTTTCTTGTTCAGGAAGGACTATTTAATGCTGGCAACAAGTGAGAGACCTTGCTCTGCAATCTTCATTTGCTGTAGTTTCATCTGAGAGTGAAGTAATGGTGTCTTTGTTTTGGTACCCACCCTATGGAACTTCAGTCCACGAGAAATTATACTAGCCCTTCTAATTTAGTTTCCGCTGGCTACTAAGTGCCATTCTTTGTTGCTTATGCTGGGGGGGGGGTTCCAACCCTCCTCCTTCCCGGGGGCAGACTTTCGTAATATGGCGTGCTGAGCAAGGATAAAAATTGGCACCCTCCGCCCTCTCACCTTTCATACTGTGCATGCTCTCGTGCACTATATCATAGTTTTGCATACTCTTGTATGCCCTGTGCGGGGGAACAGCCCCCATCACCCTAAATCTGGTGCTGCCCACTGCCCCTAGCATTTTTCAGAAGCTAGTGGGACACCTTAATCCAGGCATCCCCAAACTGCGGCCCTCCAGATGTTTTGGCCTACAATTCCCATGATCCCTAGCTAACAGGACCAGTGGTCAGGGATGATGGGAATTGTAGTCCAAAACGTCTGGAGGGCCAGAGTTTGGGAGTGCCTGCCTTAATCCAGAAACAATGTGAGAATTAAGAGGTGGTGTTGTGTTGCCTCCTGTTGTTGTTTTTTTAAGTTTTAAAAATAACCTTTATTTAAATCATTAAAATACAATACAAAGAAAAAAAGTACATCATTTAAACAAATATTTGTTAAAAGAAAAATAAAAAAGTTTAACTTCCCAATCACCACACATCACTTGGCTTCTGAATTCTCTTTAGTTTGCGTTCCTAACCATTACGTTACATCTCTGATTGAGTTTTCCCAATCCCTTATTATTTTATTTTACTTTCCATTTTCCCATCCTTTTTACAAATTTCCCCATTACAGCTTAATTTAGACAGATCATCAACTCCGTTTTTATATCCTTTTTCTTAAAATACTCCTCCACTACCCCCCATTCCAATTTAGATTTTTGTTTAGAAGTATTCCTGATTGCAGCCGTCATTCTTTCCAAATTCATAAATTCTATTAATTTTATTTGCCAATCTTGGATTGTGGGCACCTCAGTTTTCCTCCATTTTTGAGCGATCAATAATCGTGTTGCCTCCTGTTGGTAAACAACACAGATTCTACTTCTAGTCATGGACCCTCTTGCTGCAAAATTCGAATTGCGGAAGCCACAAACTCCAGATGTTAGCACTGACTTACCACAGATGAGAAAAGCAGCACCACGATAGCACCGGCCACTTCTGCTATGAAGAGAATCAGTATGACCACAAAGAACTGGAAACAGAGGGAAAGGGAGAGGGAATCCACAATCAGCAAAAACGAGAGCTCATAAATGCCAGGGGAGAGATCACCTGAGGTGGCAAATCAATGAAGTAAATCAATGAAGATTTACTCAGAGTAGACTCATATAATAATAATAATTTATTATTTGTACCCCGCCCATCTGGCTGGGTTTCCACAGCCACTCTGGGCGGCATCCAACATCCTTCTACAATTCTAGCGAGCAATACATTTTCCATAATATCCTAACTAGACTAAAGGATGTCGAGAGACAAAATATTGTGGCAGCTGTAAACAAAATTTGCTCCCCTATATTCTATGATTTAAATATCCTAGATAGCAGAGCCAATTACGTCACTAAGTTAATAATCTCAGCCCAATGTAGGGCTTTTATGTTGGCCCGTCTGAATGTTTTTCCCTCGGCATTTGTCAGGGGAAGATATCAAAACATTCCTAGAAACAAGAGATTCTGCAGATGTTCTATGAATGTCCCGGACACTGTAGAGCATATTCTCTTTCATTGTCCACTGTACAGTACGCTCCGTCAACATGTGCTGTCCCCTCTTTTGGGTGGTCTGGAACCCCAGCAAGGTGAAAGTGTGGGATTCTGCCTATCTGACGTTGACCAAAGGGTAACGGCGGGGGTAGCCGAGTTTTTGGTAGCTGTCCTCCAAGGAGCAGGTTAACAGGGAAAACCCCAGATTCTACATATATATAAATACAATCACTCTATGTAGCCAACTGCTGCCTTTTTAATATATATATATTTCAAGGCTCTTATATGTGATTTTCTCTTTTCTGGTTTTATTTGTAAAATGCCTAATAAAGGTTTGATAAGTAAGTAATAAAACATTCATCCGCCAGTGCTGAGAGCCCTTCCTTGCGTGGTGCATACTGGCACCATTTTATCCTAGAAAAAAAAATCACTGTCAGGGACCTTGCTCAAACGGATCAACCCCTTAGAAGTCCCTAGGCAGGATAGTATATTGGAGCTAGTAGCTGCTGCTAACACTCAGAGACACGACCCCATAGCTGCCAAGTCTCCCGTATTCCCCGGGAAACCCCCGTTTTTCCAGCTGTTCCCAGCCAAAAAAACTGTTTTTTTTGTTTTTCCCCGGCTTATTCTGGCGCGGCGGCCATTTTGAAACTGGGCGGAGCATGCTCAGAAGCGACTTTTGATGCTGCCCTGCCCAGTTCCAAAATGGTTGCAGCGTGACTTCTGGTGCGGCGGCCATTTTGGAACTGGGCACAGCAGCATCAAAAGTCACTTCTGAGCATGCTCCGCCCAGTTCCAAAATGGCGGCAGCAGCTACTTCCGGTCTGCTACTTCCGGTCCGGTCCCTTATTTCTCGGGCTGGAACTTGGCAGGTATGCGACCCAGATGCACAAACTTCAGTCAGTGTTCTGTCCTCACTACCGTGCCTGGTGACCTAGGTAGTTCGACATACAGCTAAACCTTCTTGTCTTCGACGGAAGGAAAGAGACTGTTTTTTACATTTAATCCTATACTTTATTAACAGTCAAGGACAAGGTAAAATAAATCAAATAAGACAAATAATAAGTGTGAAGACAAGTATTAAATGAGGTAAAACAACGATACTATCTTGCAGGTGGAGAACATGTAACAGCACTCCCTCTGGTACCTCGCACCACTGAACTCCTCCTCTCTAACCCCTCAGGCCAACTGTCAGCAACTGTCAGCAACTGCCGTTCTTGCAATATTCTTTTTGGCCAGTAGGTGGAGCCGAGCTACCCAGTACAATACTAAATACATTTATGTATACAAACTATACAAACTAAATACATTTATGAACTTTGCCCGTGCCAAAGGCATGACACTCCCCGCTTGGTATCAACAGATACCACTATTTGATTCCCCCGATGACAACAGTAGAACCAGTTCAGAGACTGGTCTAAGAAACAACTTTGTTTGTTGGTTTTTGCATACTTTAATTTCCACTTTCCTGACTCTTCCATCTTCACTTGGAAAGACTTTGGTGATGCAGGCTAATGGCCATTCATTCCTTTGAGACTGACAGTCTTTAACAAGAACGATGTCACCAACGTTTAGATTAGGCTTGGCAGTTTGCCATTTAGATCTTGATTGTAGCATAGAGATGTACTGCTTCTTCCACCTATCCCAGAAGGTGTTTGCAAGACTTTGAACCTGTCTCCATTGACGCAAATGCAAGTCTTTGTTAGTGAACTCACCAGGAGGTGTACTGACTACTTCAATTTTTTTAGTAAGGAGAGTTGCCGGTGTCAACAAAAAGGGTTCTTCTGGGTCATTGGAGAGAGGGGTTAAAGGTCTGGCATTAATAATTGCTGCAACTTCTGCCATGAAGGTTGTCAGACTCTCGTGAGTAAGCCTAGTATTCCCTATTTGTAGGAAGATGGAATCTAAGATTCTACGAGCCACTCCTATCATTCTTTCCCAAGCTCCTCCCATGTGGGAAGAATGCGGTGGATTGAAGGTCCATGTACAAGCTTGACTGCTCAAATATCTTTCTACTTGTTTTGTGTCTAAGTTTGAGAGAATGCTCAGTTCTTTGGTGGCACCGATGAAATTAGTGCCTCTGTCAGAGCGAATGTGTTTTACAGGGCCTCTAATAGCAATAAAACGTCTTAAAGCATTAATAAAGCTAGACGTGTCCATAGACTCAATCACTTCGATGTGGACAGCTCTAATAGACATGCAGGTGAACAAGACTGACCAGCGCTTGCTGCTTGCATAACCTCCTCTAGTACGACGTGCGGAAACAGACCAGGGGCCGAAGACATCGAGGCCTACATTGGTAAATGGAGGGTCTGTGCTGAGTCTGTCAGCTGGAAGATTGGCCATCTTTTGTGTTTGAAGTATGCCACGAAGCTTACGGCAAGTAATACATTTATAAATTTCAGTACTCACAAGCCGTTTGGCTCCCACTATCCAAAAACCAGCAGAACGTAAAGCTCCTTCTGTAAATAGACGTCCTTGATGTCTGACTTGGTGGTGGTAATGCAGTACAATCAGAGAAGCAATGTGGTGCTGGCCAGGTATAATTAGAGGGTTTCTTTCATTCAACTCTAATTTAGCTTGCTTGAGACGACCACCTACTCTTAACAGGGCATTTCGACCGAGGAATGGGTCAAGTTTCCTAAGTAATGCTTTACCTTGTATAGTGACAGGAGCTGCGAAACCTAGTGGGTCATACAGACTGTTTACCGCAGATAAGATACCCCTGCGAGTAAAGGGTTTTTCATCTGTATTTACCTGGAAGGTAAAGGAATCTGCTTTCAGGTCCCAAAGCAGACCAAGACTGCGTTGGATAGGTAAAGAATCCGTTCCCAAATCCAAATCTTTTAGCTCGTTGGAGTGATCTTGAGTAGGAAAAGCTTCCATTATAGTTTTACTATTTGAAGCAATCTTGTGGAGTCTGAGGTTAAAGCAGGCAAACATCTGCTGCGCTCTTTTAAGGAGACTGATTGCGGACTCAGTTGAAGGCAGAGATTTTAAGCAGTCGTCCACATAGAAATTCTTCTCTACGAGTTGTCTAACATCTGTGCCATGCACTGCTTCTCCCTCACGTGCTGAACGTCTAAGTCCATAGATAGCAACTGCGGGAGAGGGGCTGTTACCGAAGATGTGTACCTTCATGCGGTACTCTATGATGTCTTTAGAGAAGTCATTGTCTCTGAACCAGAAAAATCTCAAGAAATTTCTGTCTTCCTCTCTAACAAAGAAGCAATGGAACATCTGTTGAATATCTGCTGTGAAGGCAATAGAGTCTTCTCTGAAACGGAGGAGTACTCCTAAAAGTTTATTGTTGAGATCTGGTCCTGTCAAAAGGACGTCATTTAAGGAGATACCTTCAAATTTGGCACTGGAGTCAAATACTACTCTAATCTGGCCTGGCTTTTTGGGGTGGTACACTCCAAATATTGGCAGATACCAACACTCTTCGGAGTTTTTGAGGATGGGAGCTATTTCCGCATGACGGTTTTTAAATATCTTGTCCATAAAGGAGAAGAAATGATCTCTCATCTCTGGCTTCCTTTGTAAATTATGTCTGAGAGAAGAGAGGCGTTTGAGCACCTGATCTCTGCTATTAGGTAGCCGTCGTCTCTGCGGTTTAAAGGGAAGGGGTGCGACCCAGCTATTTGTATCATCTTTAACAAATTCCCGTTCCATAGTCTGTAAAAACATTTTATCTTCTATAGACATTGCCACCTTATTGTCGTCACTGGTTCTTTGAAAGACTGTACACCCTAGATGATCTGTGTCGCTGTCACAACCGACGTCCTCGTTAGGGAGGTTGACGACAGGGCAAATTGAATGATTTTTTTGAGGTAATTCCTTTATAATGAAGTGGTTGTGACAGGGTTGGAAAAGAGAAGGGCGACCATTCTCTAATGTATTTGTGAGCATGCTGTTGACAGAGTTTGGTTTGTGCATGCTTCCAAGGCAGACGTCTCCTATAATGACCCATCCTAAATCCAGCTTCTGGGCGTAAGGGGCATTGTGAGGACCATTAATCTGGGCTCTTGCTTTATGGACTTCTAAGATATCCCTCCCCAGGAGTAAAATAATCCGAGCCTGCGGGTCTAGTTGAGGTATTAGATTCACTATGCGTTTTAAATGTGAGTGGTGACGTGCTGCATCTGGGGTCGGAATCTCAGATCTTTGATCGGGAATCTGGTTGCATTCAATGAGGGTTGGTAGAGTTAAAGAAGTTTGGCCGTCTAAGGACTCTACTTTGTAGCCGGATGCTCTTCTCCCCGCTGTCTCAACGTTACCTGAACACGTTTTCAAGGAGTATGGAAAGCTAGGGCCTTTGATATCAAACATATCAAAGAAGGTTGGGCTGGCTAGAGACTTATTACTCTGGTCGTCTAGAATGGCATATAGTTTGATGGCTTTATTCCTGTTACCTACAGGGTAGACTCTAACTAAACAGATTTTGGAGCAGGACTTGCCAGTTATGGTTCCTTTACAGACCTCAGTGCATTTTGAGGTAATCTCTGGCGTAGTTGTAGGAGTGTGTTTTTGCTCCCCGCCATGCTCAGTGAAGCTGTCTGTGTGTTGTAAGGACCATGGGGCAGACCCAGGGTGTAGAGCCGTATTGTGATCTGAACTATCACATTCTCGGCATCGCAGACTGACCTTACAATCCTTAGCGAAGTGAAAGGCTGAGCAGCACTTGTAGCAAAGGTTGTTCTGCTTCAGGAAGGCCTTACGTTCTTCTAAAGGCTTCTCTCTGAAGGTTCTACAATTCTGCAGAGGATGAGGCTTGCGGTGTAGAGGACACTGTTTATCAGGATCCTTAATTCTTGCCTCCGTGAGAGAAGAGCTAGCAGACCTGAAAGGAGAATCTGGAGAGTCTACATTAATTTTGTGTACTGATATTGGGGGCTTGTTCAGTCCGTGGGAAATAACACTTGACAGTGAGAAATCAAAACTGGGATCATTCCTCATCTTAGCTTGTTGGTTCACGAAATCCACAAAAACAGAAAAGGGAGGATATGGAACGTTGTGTTTTCTCTTAAATTTAGAACCATGTGCAATCCATTGTTCTTGTAGATTGTAAGGTAACTTTTGTACAATGGGGTTGACACCTCTAGCTGTGTCTAAAAACGTAAGTCCAGGTAAGTCTCCTTCAGATTTAGCTACTTGAAGTTCCATTAGTAAATCACTCAATTCTCTGAGTTTCTGGTAAGCTTTGGCAGGTATCTTAGGAAAACTATCGAGTCTTTTAAATAGTGCGTTCTCTATAGCTTCTATTGAACCGTAACACTCCTCAAGTCTATTCCAAATCATTTTAAGGCCGATGCCTGGGTAATTAATGTTTATTGTTCTAATTCTTTTGGCGTGTTCGGCAGACTCTTTACCAAGCCACTTGACTAAGAGGTCCATCTCTTCCCAGCACGATAGGTCTAGGCCTTCGATAGCATTTTGAAAGGAAGCGCGCCAGGCTCTGTAACTTTCAGGTTGGTCGTTAAACTTTTCAAGTCCTTTTGTGACTAGTTCACGTTTAGCAAGGAACTTGGCAAAGTCTATTGTGGTTGGATCAGTGTGGTGAGGGTCACTATGATGCAAAGGTATGGGATAATCGTACCTTTCTGATGGTTCTGATTTCATGTGATCTCTGTTGTACCGCTCCGGCTTGAAGGTTGAGTTTGCCGGGTTGCTCAGAGTAATAGGCTTGTCTCTGTTTTGCAGCGGCACCGTGTAAAAGTCTTGGGTTGCCGTTTTGATGTCCTCTTCTCTAGGTTGTTGCAGAGGTACATAGTCACTTGATTTGGAATGCTGATAAACGTACTCTGAAGTCCGTTGCAGGGGATCTTGTAGTCCCAGATCTGGGCTGAGTACACTGTTGCGTTCACTGACAGGAATTAAAGTCGCTTCTAAGGCGTCTGCCTCAGCTATGGCGGCTGCTGTTTCTTTTTCTACAATGAGTTTTTCTAGGCTTGCTTCCAACCTAGCCTTTTCCTGTTTCATCTTTATTTCTTGCTCTGCGAAGGCTGCTCGTGTTTTAGCCGCTTCAGCCTTGGCGCGAGCGATGGCGAGTGCATTACTCACAGTGGAAGATTTAGAAGTACCAGAGACTTGGGACCTTGCCTTTCCCGAAGATGCCCGACTCTGAGACATGTTGTTAAGGAGATGTCTGACTGTTTAGAGCTTGCTATTGTCGTATGCAGGCGTGTGCGTTGACAGAATAGCAGGTCTGTGTAGTCTTATCTCTTTCCACTTGCTGGAAAGCCGTTGTTTTACTGTTCTGTCCTCACTACCGTGCCTGGTGACCTAGGTAGTTCGACATACAGCTAAACCTTCTTGTCTTCGACGGAAGGAAAGAGACTGTTTTTTACATTTAATCCTATACTTTATTAACAGTCAAGGACAAGGTAAAATAAATCAAATAAGACAAATAATAAGTGTGAAGACAAGTATTAAATGAGGTAAAACAACGATACTATCTTGCAGGTGGAGAACATGTAACAGCACTCCCTCTGGTACCTCGCACCACTGAACTCCTCCTCTCTAACCCCTCAGGCCAACTGTCAGCAACTGTCAGCAACTGCCGTTCTTGCAATATTCTTTTTGGCCAGTAGGTGGAGCCGAGCTACCCAGTACAATACTAAATACATTTATGTATACAAACTATACAAACTAAATACATTTATGAACTTTGCCCGTGCCAAAGGCATGACAGTCAGAATGTGCAAAAAGCCCTTGTGTAATCCCGTAGCAGAGCAGAAGTTCCACGATTGACCGAGCCTGGCCCAGGGAGTGTTTGCTTCCCAATTTTAATTAGGGCACTTACCACAAGCAACAGACATTTGCTTTCCTTCGCGGCCCCCCAGCATCCCATGAAGCCCATGAGAAGTAGGAAGGTGCCAACAGCGATTAACAGGTAGCCCACGTTGATCAGCTGCATTAATTGTGGCGCTGCAGCTCCCAGGACCTTCGCAAAGGAACCGCCATCCACCTTCACCCAGATGCCGATGCCCAGCAAAGCCAGGCCTCCCAGCTGGAAAGGCAAGGGAGAGAACAGAGGTAAGAAGATGCCATTGCTCATCTAGGAAGCTGTAATTCTGCAGTGAACTCTGTCATTCCACTAGCTTTTATACATATAAAGAGGTTTCCAGCTTCCTTATCTCTTAACTTTTGAGGATGTTAACATGTTAATACATGTTCCTAATCATATACAGGACTTAGGGCAGGGGTCCCCAGACTTACGGAGCGGCGGGCCGGTGCCCGCCGCGCCGACCGCGCGGTGGGCCGGACTGCAGGGGAGTGCGCGCGCAGCGGGCCGGAGGGCGGGGGAGTGCTCGCCCGTGCGCATGCGCACACGCACACGGGCGGAAAAAAAATCGGCGAAAATCGCTTGTGCGCATGCGTATGGGCCTCCCCCGACCCGGAAGTGCACCAGAAATGACCTCTTCCGGGTCGGGAGAGGCCCGTACGCATGCGCACAAAGGATTTTCGGCGATTTTTTGCCGATTTTTCAGATCGCCGCTGCGCCGCGCGCCGTGAGAGCGGGCGGCGGCAGCGGGCGGCGGGGGTCGTCGCGGGCCGGATTGGAAGGCCGATTGGGCCGCATCCGGCCCGGGGGCCGTAGTTTGGGGACCCCTGACTTAGGGCATCTGCAGGGAAAGATCTGCATGTAGGAGAGGGGGCTTAACCATTTCCCCACTTGCCAATTCTCCCAGGCGAATTTTCCCACCTATGTTTCCCACACAGTTTGCCTTTTCCTCCTGGCATTTGTGTCCAGTTGAGGGGGTGCGGAAGACAATACAATAAGCCCCGGGGGGTGCATTTGCATCCCCTCCTATCCCTATTTCTCCCCAGTGAATGCCCCGTTACAAAAGACATATGCAGTTGAATGGAATTGTGTGTGTGTGTTTTTTTCTTTGCAACATTTAGCTGTGCCCTAAAAAAAAACATGGCACGTATGGAGATAGCTTTCCTACTTGGGTATTTTCACAATAGGCCTTACTCACTCATTTTCCTCTCCATATACACAAACACACAATAACCATCACTTGAGGAGGAAAGCGCACCCCAGGAATTATGGCATCAGGAATTATGTCGTGGGGGGGTGGGTGGGCTTTTTGCACAGGTGCAAGTTTATGAATTTGTTCCACTGGCTTGGCCCACCCTGCCGTGTCATCCTGGGCTACCTACCATCCACCTTGCATACTCACAAATATTATGCCGTTGAATACAAACATCATCATCTTCAGAAGGGAGAAGCAAACCATCTTTCTGCACCTGTAGCAGCAGAGATGAAGCCATTGCTTAGCCATTGACCAGTCCTGAGTTTGTCATCTAGGTGGAGAGACCACAGAAGAGCTGGCATTTGCACAGGTAAGTAACGCTGGCTTTGGCTAGGTCAGCAGCAGCTACTTCTACTGGCAGCTTGTTTTGGACAGGAATAGGTGTGGGGGTTAACTACTCATCCCACCCCCACTATAGGAGCCAACTCCTAGGGGCTGAGATCCCTTTCCCCCCATAAAATATTTGACTGAGTCGGGGGTGCCCCAAAGTTGATGGGCATTGCCATTCAAATGGTGTGTGTGAGCCGCAACACATGATCGTGCAGGGTGGTGTTTACCTGCCCCCCCTATTTTATTCAGGTTAGCACCCCTGACCCCAACCCAACATCTTCCATTGCTTGCTAGCAAATCAAGCGACCATTCCCCACCTTCACCCTCCTGTTGTTGTTGTTGTTGTTGTTGTTGTTGTTGTTTAGTCGTTTAGTCGTGTCCGACTCTTCGTGACCCCATGGACCATAGCACGCCAGGCACTCCTGTCTTGCACTGCCTCCCACAGTTTGGTCAAACTCATGTTCGTAGCTTTGAGAGCACTGTCCAACCATCTCGTCCTCTGTCGTCCCCTTCTCCTAGTGCCCTCAATCTTTCCCAACATCAGGGTCTTTTCCAAGGATTCTTCTCTTCTCATGAGGTGGCCAAAGTATTGGAGCCTCAGCTTCACGATCTGTCCTTCCAGGGAGCACTCAGGGCTGATTTCCTTAAGAATGGATAGGTTTGATCTTCTTGCAGTCCATGGGACTCTCAAGAGTCTCCTCCAGCACCATAATTCAAAAGCATCAATTCTTCGGCGATCAGCCTTCTTTATGGTCCAGCTCTCACTTCCATACATCACTACTGGGAAAACCATAGCTTTAACTATACGGACCCTCCTACTGCATGAAATTTGGAGTGAGGTGAGAAACAACAGCACTTGCTAGCGAGAGTGGGTGCTTCCCCCTCTTGAGCATTGGTTTTCCTTCCTATCTGCTCACTTTGATCCTTTCTTCTTCAGGAATGCAGTGGGGGGGGGAGTTGAGAATGGCAGACACAGATCCTCTCAATGGAAAAAGGTGAGCCCCTGAGCTGCTAAGCTGCCACCACAAGGCTAGCTGCCCATACGGTACATGTGCTCGCTAGGTTAATTGCAGGCAATTCTTTTAGGATGCTGAAAGGGATGAAGCTAAGAGAATAAGCAAATCCCATGCTTAGCCATTAACCACAGTCCTGAGATTGTCACTGCAATTGCTTCATAGTGAAATCGCAACAGAATTCTAATCTGCTGCATAGACCTCACCTGATATTTGCCGTTGGCATGATGGCCAAGAGAGGACTCAACATTTATCGTTTCTTTTATTTTGCCACGTGGTTACTTAAAATAAAGAAAACAGCCGGGTGAAGCGCCAGCCCTCTGGTGTTCTGCTCATGAAGAGTTTTCAGAGGCAGCTACTTAGCTGAGCACCCATTAGTTGTGAATCTGCAGTTTATTTTGAGGGATTCACAGCTTGGGATTTGTAATGCTAATCAGTATTCCAAAGCAATCCTCTGAATCTAATTTGACAATGATAATTCTGAACTTGACATTCAAGTTCAAGGGGAAGCATACGAGCCAACTCCTAGGGGCTGAGGGGGTCTTTGGGACCCCCATAAAATTTGAGGGGATCGCCGCCGCCCCCAGTTGATGGGCATTGCCATTCAAATGGTGTGTGTACACCGCATCACGTAATCGATTATGTGGTGCAGGGCTTGCCTAGCCCCCCCCCCAACTTTTTATTCAAATTGGCACCCCTGCAGAGAAGGAGGGATACAGGATACATAAAAGGTATCAGTGGTGGCAAAACTGAATATTGCTAGCAGTTAGAAATAGAGGAAATATGTCTGAATTACTCAGCAAAAGGAGTTGCAACCAAATCATCCACTGAGCAAAGACAAAAGTGGCAGGAAGGACCCTCGATGGGAATGAACATGGGAACACACCTTCCACACCATGCTGTTTGGACACACACACACACTGCTGAGTCTCCAATATCACAATATTGTGACTACAACTAAGAGGCATGTGGGACTGACCCAATCTTGATGAGTTATTTTTTAGTCTGCAAAGTTGGTAGCAGATATTACAGAGGACAGATGTGCCCAATTACCAATCAGACAGGATTTCAGCCACTCTGGTGGGAACAAGAAAGTTGGTTATGCGGATGGCGCTGTGGTCTAAACCACTGAGCCTCTTGGGCTTGCCGATCAGAAGGTTGGAGGTTCAAATCCCCACGATGGGGTGAGCTCCTGTTGCTCTGTCCCAGCTCCTGCCAACCTAGCAGTTGGAAAGCACACCAGTGCAAGTAGATAAATAGCTACCGCTGTGGTGGGAAGGTAAACAGTGTTTCTGTGTGCTCTGGTTTCTGTCATGGTGTCCCATTGCACCAGAAGCGGTTTAGTCCTGCTGCCCACTTGACCCAGAAAGCTGTCTGTGGACAAACACTGGCTCCCTCAGCCTGAAAGCGAGATGAGCACCGCAACTCCATAGTCGCCTTTGACTGGACGTAACTGTCCGGGGGACCTTTACCTTTTTTACTTTTTATCACTGAAAAGTTGGTCAAGTGACACCACTGCTATAGCCACTCACCAGTTTGTCAATTTGAGTGAATTGTTGCAAGAATATCTCACAGTCAAGGCCTCCCTTTTCCTTTTGACCATGTCTCGCCACCCCTGTATTCATTTGGTATTCCTTCCCTGGGATTTCCAACCTGCTACAAACCGCAGGTGGCACTGTGCGGGACGCAGGTGGCACTGTGGGTTTACCACAGAGCCTAGGGCTTGCTGATCAGAAGGCCAGCGGTTCGAATCCCTGCAATGGGGTGAGCTCCCGTTGCTCGGTCCCAGCTCCTGCCAACCTAGCAGTTCGAAAGCACGTCAAAGTGCAAGTAGATAAATAGGGACCGCTACAGCGGGAAGGTAAACGGCGTTTCCATGTGCTGCTCTGGTTTGCCAGAAGTGGCTTAGTCATGCTGGCCACATGACCTGGAAGCTGTACGCCGGCTCCCTCGGCCAATAATGCGAGATGAGCGCGCAACCCCAGAGTCGGTCACGACTGGACCTAATGGTCAGGGGTCCCTTTACCTTTACCTTTACCAACCATTTCATAGCCAGGGCTGTTATACCAAGTCTGCGCACATCAGATTAGTTATCACGTATTGGCCTCCTACATGCTTATTATTGCACAGCAACTCTGAAAGCAAGGCAAACCGCTAAGTTCTAGCCCTCACATGTGTCAAGCATCCCCATATCTTTCTTGGAAGATTTCTGATTGGTTGTAAGACCCCCTCAGTCAAGGCTGTAGTGGCTGTACCAAAATCCAGACATGGAGTGTGTTGGTTCTGGACTGAGGTCTCCAAGGGGGTGTGGACAGCTTTCCACCAGACTGCTAGCAACAGCTGCATTTGCTGCTTATTGCTGGGCCATTTTGCCAGCGTCCTTTTGTTGCTCAGCTTGGGCCCTTGTTTTCCTTGCTGCTGAAGACAAGCCGAAGCTGTTGCTTAGCAGCAGGACAGCAACTGTTGTTTTCTCGGAAGTGACTGGCTTTGGTTTCTCAGAGGAATCTCCACCAGGAGCCTTTGGTGCTGAGCGCACTTGATGCATCCTGCATACGTACCAGGAAGCAGAAGCCTCAACCGGGTGCCTGGCTTGGAGGCCTGACAAAGGAAGCGTCCTTTCCCAGGATTCTCTGCATGGTCTCTCGGAGTGGACTCTGCATTATTTTAGAGGGTTTTATTAATTACATTTCTACCCTGCCCATGCTCCCAAAGGAGCCCAGGGCAGCCAACAGCAAAGTGGTAAAAACAATGCAATGAAAAACTAAATTCAAACATATTTAAAAAGGTTTTAAGAACATTTCAAAGCATACAAACATCGAAAAACATTTTAAAATAGCCACAACACAACAGGGTCAGTGGGGTGTGGCTCGGGAAGAGTGGGTCCAGCTGGTACGGGAGCATGATGTGGGGAGTCCCTGGGCAATACAGGCAGGCTTAGGGGGCTACATTTGGGCCAGAGCTTCCTCATCCCTAGCCTATGAGATTTGGGGGGCTACTGCTGCTAGTTGCCTGAACTACTGTTCTCCAACTTTGGCTCCTTGGCCTGCATATGAACTATTCCCACAGACTTTGACCCAGCCTTCCCTTCCCCTGACTTAACATTCCCCTAACTAGCATTCCCTTGATGAGACTCTTAAAACAACTCACTAAACTCTCACAAATGTCAGCCCTCAAAACCGCTGCTGAGAGAATTACATATCTGCTCCTTGCAATATTGGGGCTATATGGGATCAGGCATGCAATCTGGTCAGGATCAGACTGGGCACTGGTTGAGGGACCAGTGGCTTAGGAGAGTCCTTCACTGGCCCATCGCAGCCATGCCATCATTCATAGCCCTCCCTGCTGGGCCACTTGATGCTTTTCAGTGGTGGCTGGTGAATGTCAATGCCCATCAACTTTGGGGAGGGGGAGGCAGCACCCTCAAATATTTGGGGGGGTGAAGACCCCATGGCCCCTAGAAGTTGGCTTCTATGAACCTAATAGAATCTATTAGGACAAGAATACAGTTCCTAGTTCCTAGTTTGTTATCTGTGTAAGAGCTTGGAACACAGAAAACTTTAAAAGGAACTATACCTGTCAGAGGTTGTTACGGCTACTCTTGAGTAACGACTTTCCACATACTTGTCTTTAAAAGAGTCTTTATTGGTGCATGTTATTTACAGTGTAGTGAGCTGTCGGTTTCATGTCCTCTCATTCCGTTTCAGAATCTGGCACTGCCCCTTTTCGCGACTTTGACCAACATAACAGCCTCGGGACAGTGAATCTCCTCCCCTTTCTCCTCCTCCTTAATTCCGGTGCCGGGAGGAAAGGTCTACGCTCCGTCTTTTCCCTGTTTCCCCCCCTTTCCGCCTCTCTCTCTTCCCGCCTGTGGAGCAGGGGTTCTCCCAAGCTGCTGGAGACCTGGCACTCTCTCTCCGCTTCCTGACCAGCCCCTTCAGACCCTGCACTTTCATGGCTGCTTGGGGACGAACTGCTCCTGATGAGAGGGGGAGGTTCTCTGTAATCTCTCCCCCTTACAGTACCCCTCCACAAACTTTGGCCCGCTGCATATTGCCATAACCAGAGAATTCTGGCCCAAAGCTTATTGTGGGGTGCAGACCCCAGTTCCTTATCCTTATCCATCAGGCTATAGTAGACATGATATGCTGTGATTGATGGTATCTTGTAACCAAACAATGCACTGGGCCAAGCACAATTCTTTGTCCTCCGTAGAGGACTCTCTCCTGTAGGAGGGGTCTGATATGGAGCGGCCCAAACTTTAGTTTGACTTGCACACTCCCAGTTACTTATTTGTAAAATGTCATGTGCATCCAGGTGTGGAAAACCAACTGTTTTCATTGCTGAGAATGGTTGTGGATCACAAAGGGGAGAGTCTGCCAGTTATGAAGATATGCGGTATGATATGAGGGGGACAAAGCTCATTTTGGGGTGCAGCTGAATATAGACCTCAGTTCCTTATGAAGTGTCCCTGCTGAGTTCTGTTTAGAACTTTTATGCTGACTAATCACCAACTTTAGCTTTGTAACTAGAAGTCTAAAGCTGCAACGGTTGACTGGGCTACACAATCATTGACCGAAGTCTTAGTATGCAGCAAGCAAACATTAACCAAACTCTGATTGAAGAATAATTCTGGACAGAAAGTCCTCAAGCCTGACCCCATCTATTTGAAGAAAGAGTCTCTGTGAAACTGCTAGTTCAATCTCTCCTCTGAGCCAGCCCCGCTTAACCTAAAGCACCCCAACTACTGCACTGATTCCCCCAAGTTAGACCAGGACTCTGAGAAAGGAAAAGACTCTGAGAACTTCAAAGTAGGGCTGCTTGATTTGCACCTGTCACTTCTACTTGTTTGAGCTGCAGAAATCAACAGGTCAAACTTTACAAACTAATGTGATGGACATTACACCTGTTAACATCTGCAGATAAAGCTACTATTAAAGGCGCATCTACAGGGACTGGGACCCAGGTGGCGCTGTGGTTAAACCACTGAGCCTAGGACTTTCTGATCAGAAGGTCGGCGGTTCAAATCCCTGTGACGGGGTGAGCTCCCGTTGCTTGGTCCCAGCTCCTGCCAACCTAGCAGTTCGAAAGCACGTCAAAATGCAAGTAGATAAATAGGAGCCGCTACAGCGGGAAGGTAAACGGTGTTTCCATGTGCTGCTCTGGTTTGCCAGAAGCGGCTTTGTCATGCTGGCCACATGACCTGGAAGCTGTACGCCGGCTCCCTCGGCCAATAATGCGAGATGAGCGCGCAACCCCAGAGTCGGTCACGACTGGACCTAATGGTCAGGGGTCCCTTTACCTTTACAGGGACTGGGAAAGAAGCTGGCGGCTCTACTTGAGAGTTGGCGATCTCACAAGCACCTCAAACTGCTCTGGAGGCCAGTTACTGGTGTCAAGAAACAGACATACCACATATCAGTTCAGTTTTACAGTTCCCCCCTGCTGCCATCTGCCATAATAAAGGCCTTGCCTTTTATTAACCAGCTTCTGATGGGACCCCCATCCTTTGGTAAAGGAAAGCAGAGGATGCACTCCATGTGACAACAGTCCATGTCAACCAGAGATCAGATTAGATGTAGGATTGGGCAGACTGGGTACTGTGCCTTGAATCAGTGTGTCCAAGCTGCTATTACTTTGCTCATTCTTGTAGGCTAAACTCATTGGCAACTCCTACTGATTTTTGTCTTATCATACAGCTCTTAAACATGGAGGTGCCTCGCTGCCCTTCTTTGTGTCCGAGCACTCTAGATCTGGCCCAGCACGTCTTTCAACAGAAATTCAACGTCATTTCAACGTATCCAGGTGAAGCAGCTGTTCTACTCAACTTACCTTTAGATGGTTTTTAACGATGAAACGTGCCTCCGTGCCCCCAGCACCTCCTGTGCTTCAGGTTTCCAAGGTGTGGCCAGCTACTTAACAGGCACCCATATCCTGCTGCCTAGAGCTGTAGTTTCTCTCCCTGCCCTGCACCTGGTTCTGCGACAGTTTTGTCTCTTCTCCTCTTTGCTCCTTAACTCCCAGCTTGGAAAGAGGGAGGTGATTACACAGCAGTCCCAGGAGATGAGACGGTTCCTTAACCCTTTATTTCCAAAACCCAATGAACTGCTGGTCTATATTTGCACCCAAGTGGCTTGGCTATCCCCAGTGGAGCTGCACCCAAATGTCTGATCAAACCTTGGAAATTCTGACTGTCATTGCTCACATTACAGCTATAGGCAATGTGAAAGGTGCTTTGTAAATATACAAGTACAAGAGGCCATAGGCGCCAACTTGAACAAAATATGGGGAGGGGAATATCTCCTTCCTGCTCCTCTCTCCTTGCACCACCTTCCTCCGCTGTGGGGGGCCAAGCCAGGAAAAGAGGGCAGCTTCCGGCCAGTGGGGAGGTGGCTGCCCACGGTTATGAGGAAGTTGCCAACTTGCAGAAAATATTGTGGTGTATGCCCCCCCCCACATTTTATTGGGGTGGTGAAGGGCCCAGGGCCCTATAGAGTCACCTTGACACCCACATAACGTTACAATCAAAAGACGACACACAAGTTGCGGTTAAGATGCGTTCCAGTTTATCGTTGCATGCCTCTATGGTAGATGCATGCAATGACTTATCAATATATTGGTAGAGGGTAGGAGAGAGCTGGGGCAGCAGGCAGGAAGTGGTCGCCCCATGAGTGTCGCCCAAAGGGAGGGCACAGATTGAGCAGGCAGCTGCTAGGAAGTGATTCATTCAATAACAGAGGAGGAGGGAGAATAACATGAGCAAACGAGTGTCATTCTGGCACAAGTTTGGAGGGGATCCCAAATTTTGTAGCTCGTAGTTAATAAGCCTGCCGTTCCTTCAGGAAGAACAAGAGCATTTACTGTAGAAATCGCAGTGCGGCTAAAAAAGCGACAAGTCTACCTTATTATAGCATCCATCTCATATTCCTAAACACACTTTCATGAAAGGAGAAAACAGAAAATCATAGAATCATAGAGTTGGAAGAGACCACAAGGGCCATCCAGTCCAACCCCCTGCCAAGCAGGAAACACCATCAAAGCATTCCTGACATATGGCCGTCAAGCCTCCGCTTAAAGACCTCCAAAGAAGGAGACTCCACCACACTCCTTGGTAGCAAATTCCACTGCCGAACAGCTCTTACTGTCAGGAAGTTCTTCCTAATGTTTAGGTGGAATCTTCTTTCTTGAAGTTTGAATCCATTGCTCCGTGTCCGCTTCTCTGGAGTAGCAGAAAACAATCTTTCTCCCTCCTCCATATGACATCCTTTCATATACTTGAACATGGCTATCATATCCCCCCTTAACCTTCTCTTCTCCAGGCTAAACTTTAATGATGCCACAGGGTGTTGCTTTTAGGGTAGTGTTATAAGAAAGAATTGCTTCCTTTCCCTTATGGGGTATCCAAGAGCCCGTATAGAGTCCTTAGGTAGGTTCTCTATCGGTAGAAGAAAATAACAGAGGCCAACCAGAGAAAATTGAGAAGCAAAGCAGCTAGTAAGCATGATCTTTATTAAACTGTTGCAACAGGGTCCCCTACTCACCCCACGCAGGGAGGGAGGAGAGGAACGCAGAACAATGATGTGCAAGCTCTTATATAGACTTTTGAAATTGCCCACCCTGTAGCTCAAGACCATCCCCCAAAACATCATACATACATCACAGGAGGCTGTCCGCAGCAGAAATACATTACGGGGGGCAGTCTACTACAGAAATCCTGTCTGCCAGGAAACCTGACAATGGTCAATCATTGCTCTACCTGGGCAGCCTGGCCATTCTTTTATGATGGTAAATGCTTTAATTCCTGAATCCAGGTCACAGGCTCACCCTATTCATACACACATACACCCTAATAATAATAATAATAATAATAATAATAATAATAATAATAATATATTATTTATACCCCGCCCATCTGGCTGGGTTTCCCCAGCCACTCTGGGCGGCTTCCAACAGAAAAATAAAATAAAACAATCGATTAAACATTAAAAGCCTCCCTAAACAGAGCTGCCTTCAGATGTCTTCTAAAAATCTGGTAGCTGTTTTTCTCTTTGACATCTGATGGGAGGGCATTCCACAGGGCGGGCGCCACTACCGAGAAGGCCCTCTGCCTGGTTCTCTGTAACTTGGCTTCTCGCAACGAGGGAACCGCCAGAAGGCCCTTGGCACTGGACCTCAGTGTCTGGGCAGACAGGTAGGACAGGTAAGCAAAAGACAATGGAGAGGCTTTCCCATTTCCTTTTTCCTTGCAGAGAAATACTTGAGGTCAGTTTGGGAGAGTCAAAATGGTTTCAGGATTGCTCTCCTGTACTATTTCAGACACGTGGTTTATATACTTATGTATGGGTTTGCCTTGTAAATTTATGAACATATGATTTGTATATACAGTATATATGAGACCTTAGAATTCCTATAACAGTAGAAACTTCCAACATCCCATTTTTAAAAAAGGATGTTGTGGGGGAACTTATAATTTGAATCCTAAATCGTAATTGGATATGGAATACATATGGAATCCCCTATAACCAAACTAATATCCCAGGTAAGGAGGAATTTTAAGGAACCACATTGGAGAGCATGAGAGCCAAGCTTTGTTATGAATGGAAAATCATTTACACACAAGCTTCTGGTATAAAAAGTAAAACACCTGACAACCTGGATTTAGCAAGGGAATCAGAAATGCACAGGTGTTTCAGTACACACCTGAATGACTGCTGCTGGCGATTTCCCCACCCTTTCAACCATTTTTAAAAATGAAGATAAATATGACAACTGAATTCAAAATATCCTCTATTCTAGGGAGTTTTTTTTAACATATATTCTTATTTTTATAACTCATATTTAAGACTATTAGTAAAATAGTACATGCAATTTTACTTTAGGTAAAAGCTTAAAAGAGTTGTCATGAAGCTTGCATACGTGTGAAATTTAGTTTTCACAATTCAAATGTTTTTAGTTTAAAAACTTGCATTTAAATTTGAACATATTAACACACTTTGATTCAGATCCCATGTAATTATTTATCTCTACTCTACAAGTTTTACATTTGACTGATTGTTGCTATGTGAACAATTCAAAGCATTTTAATGGTTAAGTCTCCATCTAGTGGAGATGTTTGACTTGAGGCAAATCCCAAGAAGAAAATAGAAACAGAGTTGTGTGTTGTTGTTTTTTAAAAAAATACGTTTAAAAGATGCCAGCGATCAAAAGGCCCAGCTCTGAAGCCATGAACTGAAGCTTTAATTTGGATAATTAGATAAAAGGGAGAAAGAGTGCTCAAAGGCAGGGTCTGCTTGATAAGTCTCCACTAGGAGACTTGATTGTAAAACAAACAAACCTCAAAGCGGTTTACACAAAGATAAAACAATAAAATCGAGAAAACATCACAACCATACTTTTAAAACACAAAAGTTAAAATACTAAAGCACATTAAAATTACTTTGGCTTTCTAAGCATCTGGGTAGGTTTCTCTAAACAAGTGTTTTTTAGCAGGTGCCGAAAAATGTACAATGAAGGTGGCTGCATGATCATTTACTTTACCAAACCTTTATTAGGCATTACAAATATACCGTAGGGCATCATAAAACATCCATATATAGATTTTTTTTTAAAAAAATATATACTGTACAAATAGCCATGTAAAATATGTAATAACGAGGATTTTCATTGGCGTTTCTCCAAGAGATACTTAGAGGTACCACTCTAAGAGATACTATTGACAAAAACTCAGCCACCCTTGCAGTTACTTCCGGGTTAACGTCAGACAGATAGAATCTGATACAGTACTTTCATTGTGCCGTGATGTTAGAGACCTGCTTGATCTCAATAGGCAGGGAGTTCCCAAGTGTAGGTGCTGCCACACTAAATCATCGTGTTCTTACAAATGTGGAATGGGTATTACGTGGCACCTGTAGTAGTGCCAGTTCCCCTGACCAGAGCAGTCAAATGGGCGTTATGTGGGGTAAGGCGATCTCGTAGGTAAACCGGCTCCAGGTTCTTATGCGGTTTCCAGGCTAACAGCAACCAGCACAGACCTCTGAGCACGGCTCTTACATGCTGACAAAGCCTGCCCACAGTCATGCTGCAGCATTCTGTGCCAAACCGCAGCTTCTGGACCAAGAGCGATCCCAGGACGCTGAGCCGAGCGGGCACAAAGTAATAATAAATTTTAAAAGGATTTTTTTTGGTGCAAATAAGAAATGGGGGCGGGGGCGGGGACCGGGCACTAAATAAGAGCCAGTGTGGCACGATCTGTTGGACCATATGACCTGGGAGAGTGGGGACCTTAGGCCAGCCATCTTTTTAGCCCAACCTACCTCACAGGGTTGTTGTGAGGATGAAATGAGAAGAGCCATGACATGAGAACCATGTGCACACCACCTTGACCTCCTTGGTATAGAGTGCGCTATATATAGGGTGGTGTGTGTGTATATATCTATATCTATATAAAGGGTGGTGTATATATCATACACATACACACAGAGTGCTTTTTTCCTGGGGGGAGGAAGGGGTACACATATTCCTACTGTATATTCCTGCGTATAAGACTACTTTTTAACCCAGGAAAATCTTCTGAAAAGTCGGGGGTCGTCTTATACGCTGGGTTGTATTTCTGATACGGCGAGTATATCCCAAACACTATATTTCAGGCATCCCCAAACTGCGGCCCTCCAGATGTTTTGGCCTACAACTCCCATGATCCCTAGCTAACAAGACCAGTGGTCAGGGATGATGGGAATTGTAGTCCAAAACATCTGGAGGGCCGAAGTTTGGGGGTGCCTGCTATATTTTAACTGGAAAAGTTGGGGGCTGTCTTATACGTCCAGTCGTCTTATACGCCGGAATATACAGGTAAACATTTTGTAAATCTAAGTTTGGCCTCATTGAGGGGCAGTATTTCAATATGAGTAGGAAAATGAGAATACCCCCTAAACTTTTTTTTTAATAGAAAATATAATTTATATGCCGCCCTATACCTGGAAGTCTCAGGTTGGTTCACAGAACAAAATCAAAATATAAAATATTTTGGATATAAAACTTGTCCTCGCGAAGGGTGCCCTATAACCAGAGTCGGCACCTGCTCCTGCGATACCAGCCGCCTGAGGCAGCCACCTCAGCTCGCCTCGAGGGTGGGCCGGCCCTGCCACCGAGACAACCTGAGGCTCCTGCCACCGGGCAGGATCCAGACTGAGGGAAGGAAGGAAGGAAGGCCGCCCCATCCTGCCTCGCGCCTTTCCCGCCCTCCCTCAGGCAACGGTCCCGAGCTCGAGGCCGACGGGAGAAAGAGAGCGAGCGAAAGAGAGAGGCTGGGTTGCCTCGGCCTCCTCAGCCGGCAGGGGTTGGCCCTGGCCTCCGAGGCGGGGCTTCGGGGACGGGGTCCCTCCTCCTCCTCCTCCTCCTCGGCCGGCCGCTCCTTCCTTGGCGCGAGGCTGCGCCGGAGAAGCCGAGGGGCGCCGGGCTAGCTAGCCGCCACCCCGGAGCCGAAGGAGCGCCGGGCGCGGGCGACGCCAAGGCGGAATGGCGGCTGCGGAGCGGAGGGCCTTCGCGCACCGCATTAACCGGTGAGGGGGGACGGGAGAGAGGAGGGCAAGCGAGGCGGGAGGCGGGCGGGTTCGCGCACCAGCAGGCGACCGGGGTCGAGGGGATGGCGAGGCTTCCTACCCCGGGGCTCAGCGGTTGGCGAGCGGGGTGTGTGAGGCGGGTGGCCATCCCGCCCCCTCCCCCGCCGCCCCACCCCTCCCTATAAGCCGCTCAGCTGTTCGACAGCGGAACAGGCTCCCACGAGAGGTGGCGGGCTCGCCTCCCTTGGAGGTTTCCAGGGATGATCTGGTTGAGATTCCTGCATTGCAGGGGGCCTGGACCAAGTGAGCCTCTGGGTCCCGTCCAGGTCTACCCTTCTATACAGTACAGAGCGGCGCCTATGATTCCAAAGCTTCCCCTTGCCTTTGCATTTCTCTATCTCCTTCCACACTCCCAGAAACAAATGAAAGCCCAACCTTGGGAATGCCCATGAAAGCTGCTAGTCCTCAGAAAAGTGGCTGGGGAAACCCAGCCGGATGGGCGGGGTATAAATGATTATTATTATTATTATTCCCTTGCCTATATGTATGCCAACGCTAAGCTGTTTGCGGTTTATTGGTATGTTGGGGAGGGGGGAGGAATAAAAACTAGTCCTTGGGAAATTGTTCCTTGCCTATGCATGCTTCTGCTAAGACTTTTGGGATTCGCTGGTATGTTGTAGGGGAGGTAAGTGTGGTTCAAAAGACTGACCATCCCTGATCTTGCCCTTTTTTTGTTTCTGCTCTGAGTGCCACTGCGTGGACTACCTGAATGGATGCTCCTACCATATTTACTAAGTTACTCCTGTCTTGGGGTTGTGTGTACAAAAGTAAGGTCAAAGAGGAATAAGAACAGTGAGCCCATCTATTCAGACACTGTCACTTTGGGTATGGGTTCAGTCCTGGAGGGGTGTGTGAGCAGGTGCTAATGGCTTGTTGTTGTTTAGTCGTTTAGTCGTGTCCGACTCTTCGTGACCCCATGGACCATAGCACGCCAGGCACTCCTGTCTTCCACTGCCTCCCGCCGTTTGGTCAAACTCATGTTCGTAGCTTTGAGAACACTGTCCAACCATCTGTTAATTCATGTGTTACACAAGGATGCAGTCTTGTGTGCTCACCTATTCAAATTCAGGGTCTCTGCTGCTGTTTTCTTCAGTCTGTATCTTGCCCTCAGTTTGCATGGGAGTAATACAGGGGCCCAGGTGGCGCTGTGGGCTAAACCACTGAGCCTAGGGCTTGCTGATCAGAAGGTCAGTGGTTCGAATCCCTGTGACGGGGTGAGCTCCCGTTGCTTGGTCCCAGCTCCTGCCAACCTAGCAGTTCGAAAGCACATCAAAATGCAAGTAGATAAATAGGAACCGCTATAGCGGGAAGGTAAATGGCGTTTCCATGTGCTGCTCTGGTTTGCCAGAAGCGGCTTTGTCATGCTGGCCACATGACCTGGAAGCTATACGCCGGCTCCCTCGGCCAATAATGCGAGATGAGCGCACAACCCCAGAGTCGGTCACGACTGGACCTAATGGTCAGGGGTCCCTTTACCTTTACCTAATACAGCTTACACAGCAATACAAAAGGTCAGGTCTCTGCCCCAAGCAGTTTACAAGTTAACATTTTAATATGGGGGAGGCCACAGAGGTAGCAAGGGTTAAAAAACAATACATTTCCAATCTGAATATATATTTCAACGACAAATGAGTGGGGCAGTATATGTAACTGTTAAATGCATTGCCCCCCTCCCTTTCTTGTTGCTGTTCTGATGGTCTCTTCTTCATCTGTACACTCCCATTTTCCCACCAAAAGTAGTAGAACAGAGGGAGGGCTTGATTTCCTTTCAGAAGAAATATACTTCATGGTGGAACAACAGCCCTACAAACAAGGGTACAGCAGATTATCAGCTTTATGGAGGTGGAGTCAAAACGGATTGCCCATTCTTACGATAGATGAATGTGTAATCATCTTCCATATTCCCCATCCTCATAAAGTGAAGCTACTTTGAATTGGTTGAGTTCACACGACAGGAGCAGTAGGGGCACAGGCAGACATAACTTTCAGGGAGGTGGAGTGCGAGACCACCATAATCAGATTATAGATCTTTAGTATCAATCTGCTGTACTCATTCTGATCGATAGCATGGCATGTATTGAACACTAGATATCTTAATTTTTCCTTTTTCTTTTGAGTTAACTGGGGATGAAGACATGGTATTCTCTTTCACTCCATCTCTGCTCTGTATACATAGTTTAAAAGTTCTTGGTTTTTTTTTTGAAAAACAAATGGGAGCTTCTTAGCTAGCCAAGGCAAGACTAAGCTTTTAATAATTAGCTTCAAGTTTATAAAAAGCTAGAAACAAGTAACCTTTTAGCAAACAAAGGACATGCATACATTTGTTTGTAGGGAAAGTTTTTCTGCAGTCTACTAAAAATGTGTATGCCCATTCTATACTGGCAGCTTGCATATGAATGAATGAATAAAGTGTTACTCAAAATCAAGGTTGTCCATATACTTCAGTGTGCGGATCTGTGAAATAGGTAGATGTTACGTTTCAACAGTGAAATAGTTGATGGTAAAGTATACTGTTGTTTAATTAATTGTAATGCTCATTTTTATTATCTATTTTGAGAGCTAGTACAGGATTGTGGTTAAGAGAGCTGCTTGAAGTCCTATTGTATTGCCACAAATTTACTAAGCATCCTTAAGCAAGTCACTAGTCCTCAGCCTCTGTGAGCTTTTGTGGCTTGCAGTGGGGTTGGGGATGTGGGTGGTCATGTGGACCCTAACCCCCTCCCCCCCATATAACCTTTTCCCACTCTGTTCTCCCCCCTTTTTTTGGTTACAAATGTGCCCACATGCTAAAGCACTCATTTTGCTAACATAGGGAATGAATCACAGCTCAGTTGGTTAGAACATGATGCTGAAAATGCCAATGTTGTGGGTTTGATCCCCATATGGATCATCTGTATATTCCTGCATTGCAGGGAGTTGGACTAGATGACCCTCAGGGTCCCGTCCAACTCTACAATTCTATGAGTCTGTGATTATATGAGTAAAAGCTCCTGTCAGTCTACTAGGAGAATCTGTCTGCTATGTCTCTGCATGATACACTGTTCTGGCCTTGTCCCTCTATCCTGAAAACACACTCAGATCAGTGACTTATTAGGAAATGCAGAAGGATGAGCTCCGTTGAGAATGTATATACTCTTACAAACTTTTTGAGCTGCAGACTTGGATTGTGCCTCCAATTCAGAAAAAAAGTGTACTTCAGCTATCAAAATGTGAGGGGCCCTAGCACAATGACATAGAGCCTTGTTTGAAAGCAGGTCATTCCATTACATCTGCTGGTAAGGTTGGGAAAGACCCCTGTTGGAAACCTTTTGAGTACTGGACATAGGGCTAAATGAACCAGTGGCCTTAAGGCAGCTCATAAATGAGTGTTAATGCTAATTCATGGTTCTGATTCTCAAGTCTCATAATTTTAACAGTGATAGCCCCTCCCCCAGTCTATCCAGGTGAACTTTTAAGAGGATGGAATGTTTGTTACTATTGCTATACTACTGTATTCTGCTTATAGATGTTGGGTTATAAGTGTAGCATCATTTACTTTTGTATACTGTACTCATTGTGTTACTTACCTGCACTGGATATTAATGTCTTAGCTTCACAGAGCATACAGTAAATAATGAAAAAAGAAAAAGAAAGAAAGCGAGGATGCTTTAGTTGGATGTGAGCTACCTCACATCCAACTTTGTGGGTTTGTGGGAAGATTTGAAGTACAATCTTGTGTGTGTCTATTTGGGAACGAATTTGATAGTTGATAGGCATTCAGCTATACAGTATTGGTACACATTACAGACCAGCCTTTCCCAATCTGGCGCCCTGCAGATGTTTTTTGGCTCCAACTGCCTTCAGTCCTGCTAAAACATCTGGCGGGCTCCAGAATAGGGAAGACGGGTACTGTATATATGGTACTTTCAGTATCTTGCAAGACTAACATCAGGGCAGAACCTTTAGTCTTGGATATTCAGAAGCTGTCTTTGGAGAACACTGAAATGCAGCACATTTCAGTGGAGGACAAATAGATTGGGAGTGCACAGGCTGGGGATTCTGAGAAAGGAGAATGGTTTCTGTAATTCTAAGGGCTAAAGGTCTGGGGCTGGAGGCTTGCCAAGAAGAAGCCCAAATGCATATTAAACTGGACTTTAATACTGAAGAGGAAGGAGAGAGAATTTTGCTTTCAGTTTAGCAAAGCTAATCTCTTTTCTTGAGGGTGTCTGCCTGAATAAGCCTGAGACTCAGGAAGCTCTCATGTTGCAAGCGTGGGAGGAAACATGTTTGTGGGAACAGATCCTTAGTGGATAAGTAGCAGTGCATGCTTAAATCTCAGTCCCATCCACCCTCTGCTGTTTGCAGTGTTTTATGGAAAGGAAGGAAACAGTATCTTCCTTTTGATGGGAGGAGCCTTGGCAGATGTGCTATGATTTTTCTTATACAGTATGTATTTCCCACCGCCCAATTTGTTTCCTGCCTTTGCTCCCTTTTGACCGCTCACTGGAAAGTTCAAGCTAATGTTTTTTGGAATGCAGCCTAATGGTTATTGTTGTTGCTTGAGTGGTTCTTGAGTGAGCCCTTCCAGTTGCAGCTCATTTAAACTTGAGCAGCAGTTTTTGAAACCAAAATGTTCTCTCTCTCCCTGCCACTCCACCCTTTCTTCCCTTAAATGCTAGCGGGCAACAAATAACTAAAATGCATCTGGTTGCCTGTTTGTGAAGCACAAGGCACCGTGGGGAGCCTCAGGGTGACTTCAGTGCTGCAGAAGTTAAGGGTGAATAATTTCTGGTACTCTGGTTCTGTGGCTGCTCTTGGTTTTCTCTTTATCAAGCCAGTGATAGACCTATAGAGGAACATGGGTGCAATAACAGGCCCTCAATGGTTGCTTTAGAGGGAGGAATGTACACTTTTATTCTCCACGGGGAGACTTACCAGTAGATCTCTTTTTTCCTAATACAAGAGGGGTGTGTGTGCGTGTGTGAAATATACTGCCAATTTAGGATGCATCTGATGTGTAGACACTAGTCTATGAAAGCTTATGCCACAATGAATTTGTAACTCTTTGAGGTACAAGACTTTGTATTCAAGGGTAATTCTGAATAGATGAGGAGATAAGGTTGTATTTGACTGTACAGTGGAACCTCGGTTCTCAAACCATTCCTGAATGTTTCGGCTCCCGAACGTGGGAAACCCAGAAGTAAGTGTTCTGGTTTTTTAATGTTCCTTGGAACCCGAATGTCTGACACAGTTTCCGATCTGCAAAAAGCCTAGCTGTCAGCCAATCGGAAGCCGCGCCTCGGAATTAAAATGTTTTGGAAGTCAAACGTCCTTCCGGAATGGATTATGTTTGACTTCGGAGATTCCACTGTACTATTTTCTGCCATGGAAGTCTATGGCACACAAATACCTGATACAGTTTATTTTATGCATCTATCAATTCACCTATATACTCAGCCATCCAGACAGCTTACAGGGACATACCTGCCCAGCTTGAACAGCAAAGCTGTATTATGTGCCTTCTTTACATAGTTAACTAACTTGCACAATCCCTTCTTGCCCTGTTCCACATAGTGTTGAACTTCAGATTTGCTTCCCTTTAGTAATGATGATTCTGCTAGTGTATACCGCCTGGTTTTGTTAGTTTTTCTAGCTATTGCAGTCCATGGAAGAGCTGAGATAGCAGCATTGGAAGCAAGTTAATAGCATTATATACAGGATCAAGTGCTACTGGTGTTAAGACAAGGGCTGGCTGACTTCATTCGGTCTTGTGTGTTCTGATTTGTTCAACTTAAAAAACTAGCATCCTGTGGTCCAACAATGTATGTTAAATTCACGAAGGAAGAGGGTACTCTCAGGATCTCTTAACAGTTAATTAACCAGTTTTGTGATTTCAAATATTTCACGTTTGCTTAAAAAGGACCTTCTTGATTAAACCAAGGCCAGCTAGTCCAGCATTTTCATTTACTTTTGCTGGAGTCCCCAACAATCACCAGTTGGGAGGTGGTTCACCAGAAGTTGTTCCGTGAATTGCAACCTGCCTTCTGCCCTTAGGAGAATTTCTTTTCCTTTACAAACCTCTTACTGTACTTGTTTTCTGTAGGCACTTTCTCTCCAGGGGAGTGAGGAAAAGGTTTAAACTAAGGAACCCAAGTTAGGCAGTTTGGAAGCCCAGGAGTTAAGTCTGTGGTTGAAGGTAGGTGAGCCAAGAGAGAAATAAAGGGAAAACAAATGGAGTGAGGGGTGAGTTGCCTTGGGGACCCTATCAGCTTATAGCAGTTTTTCTCAAACTTGGGTCCCCAGCTGTAGTCCAACTCCCGTCATCCCTGACCACTGGTCCTGCTAGCTAGGGATGATGGGAGTTGTAGTCCAACAAGAGCTGGGGACACAGGTTTGAGAAACACAGGCTTATATAGGATGAGGTAACATTGGTGACAGAAACTCCCTTCCTTTCCGGCTATATAAATATAGCAATAAAGCTCTTGTGTTCAGGGCTAGCAATCTGCCCTGAGCCATTTATCACAGCAGAGAATGATTTCAGAAAGACAGAAAGATGTGAACTCACCTTCAACCCAAGAGTGCCAGCAGTGGGTATTGCTTAAAAATCCTGGAATTCTTTCTTCTTAATATCTGAGGATTACACCCAAGACAACAGTCTCCGGATATTATCTTACACATTCTCCCATGATGTGGGAGTGTTACGTTAGCCTTGCAACAAACCTGTGAGGTTCCTCATTGATTGGGCCGACAGGTTCTCAGAGAGTTGTGTCTTTGTTCAGTACTAGTATTGTTACTGAGGTTAGGTCAATTGAGCATAGCAATGGCAAAGGGTCAGAAGAGGAAGACAGGAGAGATGCCCTCCGCAAGCATTGGGGCTTTTTACATCCTGACCACCTTGAGATTGTGTCTGAAACACCGCAGGAAATGTGGCCAGGCCAGGCTGTGGGACAGCCTATTGGAAGGTTGGTTGGTTGTGTTCCGGGCAACTTGGAGAATTTGTTGAGCCATGAAATCAGTGTAGGTAGTCTGGACGTGGGGAGGAATTCAGCCTAGTGCTATGGCAATCGTAATGTCAGTGCAAACCCTTTTAGCTTGCCAGATGGAACAATTCCCCCTTCCCCTTCATGCTGTTTCAGAGGCGAATGGCAAGGAGCAGGGGAAAGCCCTGCTGTGCTAGAGCAAGTCCTTGTTCCTATAGCAGGACTCTCATTAGTTAGAAACCTGAATTCGTGGGTGGCTATTGTTACATCTGAATCTGAGAATGGTAGCCTTGAATCCAGTGGAAGTTGGTTGAAACTTCAACTGCCCCTGCAACCTGGCTTTCAGGAATGATATTCAAGTATGACAAAGTTGAGAGAACTTTGAAATACAGTGGTACCTCTACTTACGAATTTAATGCGTTCCAAACACACATTTGTAAGTCGAAAAAAATTGTAAGTCGAATCCCATAGGAATGCATTGGGAGAAAAAATTCGTAAGTCGAAGCAACCCTATCTAAAAATTCGTAAGTAGAAAAAATCCTATCGAAACCGCATCCAAGATGGAGGACGGAGATCCATTTGTAAGTAGAAAAATTCGTAAGTAGAGTTATTTGTAAGTAGAGGTACCACTGTATCTTCTTGTGTGGAATGGAGTTGGTAACCAAGACTTCAAAAACCAGAGGTTCTTTTGGCTTGCTTCTTTTCTGTCCTTTAGCTATATCATCTATATCAGGCATCCCCAAACTTTGGCCCTCCATATGTTTTGGACTACAATTCCCTGGTCTTGTTAGCTAGGGATCATGGGAGTTGTAGGCCAAAATATCTGGAGGGCCGCAGTTTGGGGATGCCTGATCTATATCCTTATATATTCCTTTCCTGAGGGTGGGTGGAGTTTCTCAATAATAGTTTCAAGGAGAAGGTTGAGGAGTCTATATTCTCCCCCTGTTCTTGATAATGTTACTTTTGAGTTAATGTAATCCAAAGTGGCATTGATGATGGGAAGTGCTACTGTCAAGCCAGTGAGCATGGTACCCTTTTCCCTCTGGTAGGCCAGTGTGTGCAGAAGAAATGAACGAGACATCAGTCTGTTTGGCTCAGTGCTCTCTAGAGCACACAAAGGCATGGGTGGAGGTGTCACTTTAGAAAATGTTTTGTTTTATTCAGCTTGGCAGGCTACAGCACAAGCAAGGAATGATTTATGGCTTGTGACTTTGGTTAGTCTACCACCTCAGAAAACAAAAACAAGCCCCCCGACTGTTGGGCTGCTGCCCCAACAGCGGTGCCAACTTGAAAAAAATATTGGAGGGGCCCAGGTAAGCCACGCCCCACATAGACAATCACAAGACGTGGCGCTTGCATGCCATTTGAATGGCAATGGCTATCAACTTTGTGGGAGCCCAGCTCCCTCAAATATTTTATTGGGGGGCTGAACAGACCTTGACCCCTATGGCCTCTAATCTTTTCTGCTAAGGCATTTGGGCTGGGGAGCACCGCAGTTAAATCAGCAGGAACTGATTCGGGGTAGAGCTACACATTACTTACAAGCATGGGTAAACCAGCCAGCAACTGCAGTTAGGAAAAAAAACCAGTATTGGGAAAGGGGTATTTGGAGTGGAAAAGTGATGGGGAGTGGGTGGTGCTTAACCCTTTCCCTGCTTGCTGTTTTTCCCCACTGCAGTTACTCTCCCTGGGGGGGGTCAAACTAGAAGTTATATGATGTTAAATGACTCTGTGTGATTTAAGTGCAGGCTTTTTTTATTTATTTAATGCAAATAGTATCAGATTTGGTGCATCCTTGTGTGTGAGATATAGTTATCAGGATTACAGCAGGTGCATAGAAGGAATGTAACCCTTTCCTCCATTAATCCTGAAGGTGCCACTGGGGGATTTCTCAGTGGAAGAAAACCACTGGCTTTTCCTCAGGACTGTGGGAGGGAAGGACGATGTTAACTTTCCTCTCAGTGTTTGTTCCACTCTCCTTGCTGATGCAACATGCATTTTTTAAAAAATCCATTCTCATTCAGTTGAAAAATCTCATCTAATTTGGCCCTGAGCCCTGCTTCCATGATGGTTGCTTTTGAAGATAAATATTAATCTTCAATCTTGCGGGGGGGGGGATGGGGAGAAACTGCAGGTGCTTCTGTGCTCCAAATCAGCCCATCCTGATAGTGCTTTCCCCTAATAGAAGCAGCTGTTGGATTTTTGTTATATACGTCTGTAACATGTAGTAGTAATGCCTTCACTTTAGCATTGGAGAGTTAATCTCTGGGACCTGTAGGCCAGGATTCTTGTTTTGTTTTGAACACACATTAAGTTCTGAACAGGAAGAAGGAAAGTAAAAAAGAATCCTCAGCCCTGCAACTGGAAACTATAAATTCAGGGTTCTAGGGAAATTGTGCCAATTGGCCGTAACTTCCTGATCAGGTAATGCAAGAGGATTATTGGGGGAAATCTGCTCAAGGGCTGTGCCAAGCAGTGAAGAGAGAGAACCTGCTAGCCACTGAAAGGTTTACTTAGTCTCTGCTTTGAGCTTGTTTCTAGCTGTAGTTGTCATGAATGTTAGAAACATGTCTTTGGGGGCCAGGAAAAGATCTCTAATGAAATCTTTATGTGCATAGTGACCTTCCGTCTTCGCTCATGAACCCTGGGTTGCTTTGGCTGCCCAAATCCCTAGGTCCTTTGGTCTGTTAAAGGGACAGCCCTCCTAGCGCTATCAGAGTTAGCTGCACACTCATACAAACTTAGAATGATTGTTCCGTGTTCAGATTTTACAGCACTCTGAGAACTTGCCTGCCCAATTGCTAAAGTGCCTCCTAGGTTTGTTGCAAGGCTAGAGTGCCACTCCAAGCTCTTTGGAGTATATGCGGGATAAAAAAATAGTGGATATTTGAAATATACTCGGAGTCGAGAGTGAATTTCATGCTCTTTATTCAGCTCATAGTCATCAAGGAGGAGAAGAGAAGACGAATGGCTCTTTTCCCAAAACCATCTGCTTATATACATTATTTACACAATGGGCCTTGCGTGATTGGCTACTTCAGGGCTACACCTGTGGGCCAATTATATTGTGGATTGACTTCTGCCTGCAGCCTGATTGGCTGCTCCTACAGGCCAATCAGGTAGCAGATTCACTTCTGCCAGCCGCCTGATTGGCTGCTCCAGCAGGCCAATCAGGTTGCGGATTCACTTCCACCTGGAGTTGGATTGGGTAGCTCCCGCTGATTCTGAATCCTATTGTTCTAGGATTCAGCTCAGTACATAACACCCCTCCCCTCTAAGTTCCAGTCCTGCCCGGGAAGTTGCATTCGTAGTCCCCAAGGTCTGCTGGCCGCCTCCGTGTGCGTTGTGGCCTGGGGTGTTCCTTGGTCAGGGGTTCTGGTTCTGGCTCGTGTTCCGAGGCTACTGGCTGTGCCGGGGCTGTCTGGTCTGGCGCCACTGAACCACTAGGTTGTAGCTCTGGTTCCGGTGTCCTTCCAGCCTCGGGGCGCCCCTCTGTGCCTACTGCTTCTGCTTCCCCTGCCCACCCCTCTCGCTCTACAGGCCTCACTGCCCTGCTGTCCCCTTGGGACCCCTCTGTCCCGCTCTCCTCCCGGGTTCCTCCTGGGAATCGTCGCCGTAGCTGGTCGCAGTGGCGGCGCCAACATTGCCCCCCTTCCGTTAGTACCTCGTACGACACGGGACCGGTCACCTTGGTGACTGTGGCGGGTACCCATGCTGGGCCTGCCCCAAAATTCTTTGCATACACTGGGTCCTGGGCCACAAATGTCCGGGGGTTCCTGCCTTTCCCCACCACTACCTCATCCTGAGCTCTGTCGGGGTGAAGTCGGTCCAGTCTAGTTGCAAGGCGCCGGCCCATTAGTAATTCAGCTGGGCTCCGGCCCGTCGTTGTGCTTGGGGTGCTGTGCTGTGCTAGAAGAAATGCGGCAAGGCGGTATTCCCAGTCCCCTTGTGTCATGCGGCGGAGGCTGTCCTTGGTGGTCCGCACCATGCGCTCCGCTTGGCCATTGGTGGCAGGGTGGAATGGTGCTGAGCGGATGTGGCGGATGGCGTTCTGCGCTGTGAAGGTCTGGAACTCCTCTGACGTGAATGCGGTTCCATTGTCCGAGACGAGGGTGTCAGGGAGCCCGTGGGTCGCAAACAGCTTACGTAGTACCCGGATGGCTGCCGCCGTAGAAGTGGATGGTACCAGTGCGACCTCCAGCCATTTGGTGTAGGAATCCACCACTATGAAGAATGTTTTTCCCTGGAAGGGGCCAGCGAAGTCCACGTGCAAGCGTGACCATGGATGTCGGGCGGACTCCCAGGGCTGGACTGGGGCCCTTGGGGGATCCGGGCGGGATTCTTGGCAGGTCTGGCAGTGTTGGACCCAGGCCTCTATCTCTCTGTCAATCCCCGGCCACCACACATAACTCCTGGCAAGGGCCTTCATCCTCACTACCCCTGGGTGTGTCTCGTGTAGGGCTGTGAGGACCCTTTTGCGGAGGGGCTGGGGAACAACAACCCTGCTTCCCCATAACAGGCACCCCTTGTGGGCCGACAGTTCATGTTTGCGGTTTGTGTAGCCAGCGAATTCTGGCCCGGGGCTGCTGCTGGGCCATCCTCGCCACACCCAGTTCAGGACCCGGGAGATGACCCTATCTTTTGTGGAATGGTGCGCAACTTCTTGTGCCTGAATGGGTCGGTCGGGAAGCAGCTCCAGGGTCATAACCTCTTGCGCAGGCGCTGGGTCGGGGCCTGTTTCTGGTAGTGGTAGCCTGCTGAGGGCGTCTGCGTGGCCCATCGCCTTCCCAGGGCGGTGGATTAGTGCATACTGGTAGCCGGCAAGGAAAATTGACCACCTGAGGACACGTGGAGACAACACTTGGGGGGGTCTGCTTCTCAGGGGCAAACAGCCCGTGTCCAGCTCCATGCGGCATGGGGCTCCCTCTATCTGTACCTCTATATAAATTTTCTCTGTGCTGGGATGGGGCAACTGGAATACCTGGTAGTCCGTGATCTCCGTCGAGTTGCCTTGGTGCATGGTGCCGTGTGACCTGGGGCTCCTGGGTCGGTCATCTGATGCTTGTCGACGGGTGAGTCGAGCCCGACACACCCGGGCGATGTGTCCCAATTTTCTGCACTGCCTGCACTCTGCGTTGCGGAAACGACAGGTCCTCCTCTCGTGGTTCTCCCCGCAGCTTGCACAGTTCCCTCCTTCTCGTCGAGGCTGCTGTGGTGTGTGTGCTGCTTGAGTGCGCCGCTGTACTCTGTGTACTTCCTCCCTGTCAGATTCGGATTCGTCGGTGAGGTCTTCGTGGTAGACCCTCGGTTGGGATGGCGGGGCCGGTCGTGCCTCTTGCGTTGACCTCTCGGCGGCTTCAGTTGCCAGGGCTTCCTCCAGAGCAATCTGGAACGTGAGGTCTTTTTTGGCGTAGAGGCGTCGTTGCAACATCTCGTCCCTCAGGCCACCGACGAGGCGGTCACGAAGCATGTTCTCCAATTCTGAGAAGTTGCATAGCCGGGCGGCTTGGCGGAGGGAGGTCACAAACCCAGTTATGGTTTCCCCCGGGGCTTGCCGCTTTGCGTAGAAGGCATTTCGGCAAGCTACCACCGAGGGCTGTGGTGAGAAGTGCTCCTTCAGCCGTTCCATTATTGTTTTGTAAGAGACGGTAGCGACATCTCTAGGTGCAAGGAGAGCCCGGGCGATTTCAAACGTCTCCTCTCCACAGACGCTGAAGAATGTCGCCCTCTTCATGGCATCGTTGGTGACTTCTTTCGCTTGCAGGAGGAAGTTGAAACGGGCGGCGTACCCTTCCCAGTCTCCTGATGCTGGTTTGAATGGCGAGAAGCTGCTGTCGGTTGCCATTCTGGGTTCCTTGGGTCCTGGAGCTGAAGCCTGGATGCACGGTGCGATGCAGCGGTGCAGCAGGTGGCGGTGCTGCGGTGCAGTGCGTGGTGGCGGTCAGCTCAGCAGGATCCCACCTTCGTCGCCAGTGAAATATACTCGGAGTCGAGAGTGCATTTCATGCTCTTTATTCAGCTCATAGTCATCAAGGAGGAGAAGAGAAGACGAATGGCTCTTTTCCCCAAACCATCTGCTTATATACATTATTTACACAATGGGCCTTGCGTGATTGGCTACTTCAGGGCTACACCTGTGGGCCAATTATATTGTGGATTGACTTCTGCCTGCAGCCTGATTGGCTGCTCCTACAGGCCAATCAGGTAGCAGATTCACTTCTGCCAGCCGCCTGATTGGCTGCTCCAGCAGGCCAATCAGGTTGCGGATTCACTTCCACCTGGAGTTGGATTGGGTAGCTCCCGCTGATTCTGAATCCTATTGTTCTAGGATTCAGCTCAGTACATAACAATATTATTCAGAGATGGTTACAGGTAGGTAGCCGTGTTGGTCTGGATCGAAGTAAAATAAAAAAATTCCTTCAGTAGCACCTTAAAGACCAACTAAGTTTTTATTTTGGTATGAGCTTTCGTGTGCATGCACACTGAAGAAGTGTGCATGCACACGAAAGCTCATACCAAAATAAAAACTTAGTTGGTCTTTAAGGTGCTACTGAAGGAATTTTTTTATTATTCAGAGATGTTATTACTTCAGACGCCCAGGGTGATCTGGTCTGATGTGGAACTGTGATGGACTTTCCATGAAGCAGGCAGTTATACTTGGTTGCCTTTTGGACCATTCCCAGTCTGTGATGTGACTTTGCGGTGTTTTTGTTCTGCTTGGAAACTGTGTGCATTGTTCTGCATGGATTCACTGATAAAGCAACTTCCTTATCTAAAGGAAAGGGTGAGGTAGTTTCCTGGCCCAGTCCCCAAGAACCTAAGGCCTTGCCTGTTTCCTTCCAGGCTGCAAAGTTCTCGCTTAATTACAGTTTATTTACAACCTCCTGCTTCCTCTCCCTTCTTCTCCAAATGCCCTTTGATCTTGTTAGGGGATTTAGTGGTACATCTGTCTGTTTTTTAAGTAGCCTGCTTAGAGGCAAAATATATGCTAGCAGGGGATGGTGAGTGTGGTGGGGAGGAGAAGCAGTTCCTGCTGTTGTTCTAAGAACAAGTTTCCAAAGGCGTGCCATGCTAGAATATGGAATGGGATGTATTCTCTGCCCTTTCTTACTCTGTTTACGAACACAGATCCCACAATAAACCGGTTAAGCTCTTCAGGTGCCCTTGTTTTGTTTGAATTTGCACAGTCTTTACTGTTTCTGTTCCATTATTTCACTCACTGAGAATCCATCTCATACCAATTGTTGTCAAATGTATGCCCCGCCCCTTCCTAATGCTCAGATGGTGCATTTTTTTAAAAAATAAAAAAATATATCCAGGAAGCCATGGATCTGAAGTGTGGATTTCAGAAGCTGGAACTCAAGTCTGTTGAGATTGTACCCGTTGGCTTAATTTTACCTGGGTGTGGGGAGTCTAGAGGGAGAGAAGGCCAAAAGGCCAAAACAGATGCAGTGATGGAGGGAGGAGGAGGGCAGCCCCCTGGAAGCAATTGGTAGACCCCTGGCAAGAGCAATCTGTCCCACCCTGCTGGAAGCCCTTTCAATGGGGAGGGGACACACACACACACACACACACACACACACAGAGAGAGAGAGAGAGAGAGAGAGAGAAGATGCAGACCCTGTACAGGATTTTCGTCTTGTGCAGCTTTACCGTAGGGAATATTCCTTTTTTTAAAAAAAAAAGCCATAACAAGCTGCTGAGATTATATGTGGTCACTAGCTTTTCTCCCACCCAGGCCCTCACAGATGGCACAGAAAGCCCATGATTTGCTCAGAATTACTAGCTTGCCTGCCTCTTAATTTGTATTACGCCATGTAAGAATAATTGGAATGACTTGAAACGGGGGCATGGGGCTGGATTATTAGTAGGCCATAAAAGGAGAGATAAACTTCGTTGTGTTAAGGATCAGACAAATGTTATATATATATATATATATATATATATATATATATATATATATATATATATATATATTTAAGGCAATCAAGTCTGTCTCCTATATATGCCCTCAGTCTCTGTAAATTCTGCCCTGAGAAATTTGTCTTGATAAAGTAAAGCACGCCCTGCCTTAAAATAGTGCTGAGATTTGCTTTGTTTTCAGACTTCAATTGGTTAAGAAGCCTGGCTTGTTGGCGTGGAGCTGGGTGCCCACAGTTTTATCTAGCAGAGTGAACAATTTAAAGTCTTAGGTTGAGATTGCTCCAGCCTCCTATCAAACCCTTAGTGATGCACCTGTGGCTGTATCCTGTGTTACACAAGTGGTATGGGAGCTACTGTATCATGGCTTCATCCTGTACCACTGAGCTAATGTGAGAACCAGGGCCTAAAAGGTTATTGGGCATGGTTTCTGGGCTCCCACACCATGTGCAAGATAAGATGGAGGAGCCTCCAGAAAAGACTAAAGTAATAAAGAAGACAGGAATGATGGTAGGTACCCTTCTCTTTCCCTCCCTCTTACACGGAGCTGCTGCTGGATGCTGAATAGGTTTCTTTGTACAGTCGTACCTTGGTTCTTGAACTTAATCTGTCCCGGGAGTCCGTTCGACTCCTGAAACCGTTCGAAAACCAAGGTGCGGCTTCCTATTGGCTGCAGGAGCTTCCTGCAGTCAAACGGAAGCTGCGTCGGACGTTCAGCTTCTGAAAAACGTTCGCAAACCGGAACACTTCCGGGTTTTTGGCGTTCGGGAGCCAAAACGTACGAGTACAAAGGCGTTTGAGAACCAAGGTACGACTGTACTTCCACACATTGACTCAGCCTCTGTGATGAGCAGAGCTCCTTTAAGAGGGTGGGGATGGGTCGGAGGACACAGAGGTCAGATCAGAGAACCTCCCAAAGTAGTTCAAGTGGTTGAATGATAAGCTGCAATTTGAACATGCAGTACAGCTAGCAGACTCTGTGCTTTTCCAAAAGTGCGGCATTTGCCCACTTTCCGAGTACAGTGGTACCTCGGGTTACAGATGCTTCAGGTTACAGACACTTCAGGTTACAGACACTACAGGTTACAGACTCCGCTAACCCAGAAATAGTACCTAGGGTTAAGAACTTTGGTTCAGGATGAGAACAGCAATTGTGTGGTGGCACAGCAGCGGGAGGCCCCATTAGCTAAAGTGGTACCTCAGGTTAAGAACAGTTGCAGGTTAAGAACGGACCTCCAGAACGAATTAAGTTCTTAACCCGAGGTACCACTGTAATTTAGTGAGCTGAGCTGATCCTTGCGGATTCTTTCTGAAACCCTGCAGTAACAAGGCACTTGGACTCTAAGAGTTCTCTGTCTCTTGTCGTACAGCTGGCTTTCTGAACTCATGGAAGAACAACGTCCACCAATGACAGTTTCATAATTGTAGAACTACATTGAAAGGTAGAGAAAAGCAGTCCCCTTGTCTTTTCCCATTCTGCTTGTACTGCCCGTTTGTGCCTGGCACATCATGATGCCTCCCAGTTATCTATTGCCTTTAGTGTTGTGCATGAAGCCAGAGGGTACTGAAAGGGTTCCCTTTAAGTAGTTTCCAGTCAATTTCTACAGGGTCCAGCACTGATTTTTTCGCTGGGCTGCGCCAAAGCCAAATTGAATCTGTCTCAGAGTCGGAGTTCTGTAGCTTGACTGGTCACATCCGCTGTATTAAATAAATCATTACAACCCTGAGTTCCATTTTGGAACGTAAGAAATAAAAACATATAGAATTTGCAGCTGGAATTAGATACTTAACAGGTATATGACAGCGCGTAATTTGGTACCCATTGGGTGCTGATTGTTGAGTCCAGAGAGCTGTAGCTTCTTTGTGGTCTCTATGCAGGCCTGCACAATCCTATGCACTGATTTTAATAGGACTATTTTTTGAGATTGAGCAGGCTGAAAGCAAAAAGTAAGGTAAGTAAGGTTACCGTAACTTCCGTCATAGAGCTTCAGTATGCTGATGATAACGTAGTGTGTGCACGCTCAGAGGATGACCTCCAAACCATCCTAAATAACTTTGCAGAAATTTACGAAAAGCTTGGCCTATCACTCAACATCCAAAAAACCAAAGTGCTGCACCAACAAGCACAAAACAACCCCTCTGCAGCGCCACAAATCCAACTCAGTGGTGTAACGTTGAAAAATGTCGATCACTTCTACTACCTAGGCAGTTATCTTTCCACAAGGGCCAACATTGATGCCGAAATCCAGCATCGCCTGAGCTCTGCAAGTGCGGCTTTCTCCCGATTGAAGTGCAGAGTGTTTGAGGACTGGGACATTCGCAGGGAAACCAAAATGCTTGTTTACAAAGCTATTGTACTACCAACCTTACTATATGCCTGTGAAACATGGACCACTTATAAACGCCATCTCCAACTCCTCGAAAGACTCAATCAACAGTGTCTCCGAAAAACTTTACACATCACTTGGGAAGACAGGCCAACTAATGTCAGTGTACTGGAAGAAGCAAAGATCACCAGTGTGAAAGCAATGATTCTTCAACATCAACTTCGTTGGACTGGTCATGTTGTGTGGATGCCCGATGATCGTCTTCCAAAGCAACTACTCTATTCCGAACTTAAAAATGGAAAGTGTAATGCTGGTGGTCAACAAAAGAGATTTAAAGACTGTCTCAAGGCAAATCTTGAAACGTGAGAAGAGGAAGGACGTGTGGATCCAGAATTGGCCTCCACAGTCACTTACAGACCCATTGTTAAAACCGTGTTTATGGAAGATAATCTTACTCAGCTACGAGTGATCGCCAAAGAAGAAGCGTAAAACTTCAGCCTTTGTCCAAGAGGAGTTTGCTGGATCATCCTGATTACTATTTTTACCCTGCTTTTCTGTTCATGGATACACAAAGTGAATTGTTAGATTAAGCACAATAAATCAGTGGGTCTTCCTCAGCAATATGGGGGAAATATCGTTTCAGTGGGAGCTTCCCCCTCCCACGCTAATAGTCGGGTTGCAGTGGGAGGGAAATGTCCACACCACCGTCGCCATCCTGATCAGGTCTCTGCCCCTTCTATTTGTGAAATAAACATTGTGCACTTAAGGGCAAACCATGTGATTAATATAACCAATAGTTTGGCCGTGGATCAAACAGGACTTTCAAGACTTCTTGGCTCATGCTCAAAAAACTTGCTCCCCGTTTTCTTTTAGTATTCCTTACGAGAAATGTTTTCTGCTTGATGGCTATCGTAAGAATTCCTTACGTTGCAAGATACAACGTAGCTCCCCCTCCCCTTCCAGATTAAATGCTTTGGGTTTTTCAAAACCAAGCCTTCCCCTGCTCCCCGCCTTTCTGGCCTCTCTCTGCCTGATAGTTCAGTAAGTTGTTATGTTATGTGTTTGTGGTGGTAAAGATTCGTGCCTGTGGCAGAAAAGACCTGGAAGGAGTTGGTGAAATAACACTAATTTTCTTGCTGCAGGGGTTGGGCTTCATGAGTTGCTGAGGTTGATGATTATTACATTATATTTGTTTTAGACTCTTTTGTATAGTGATTGCACCTGGGGTGTTCTTAAAAGTTGGTTTTCAGACAATAACAGTAAAAGCTTCTTGTGCTCAACAGCTTTTGGAGTGAATGCTTTCTTACGGAAGTATAATGTGGGTGGGCAGAAATTCTGCTCCCATTTTTGGGATACATCCTCTCCAGGGATACAATGAGGCATATCTCTCAGAATAGCTTTTTGGGATCCAGAAAAGTGGATGTTTTATTGTTTTCTTCCTCCCCTACAGGACTGTGGCAGCTGAAGTAAGGAAGCAGGTGTCCCGAGAATATGGCAACTCCCCTCAGCTTTCCAAGAAGCGGGGTGGCCCACCACAGTCGGTGAGTTATTCAGTAGAATGTCATGGTGGGGGGTGGAGATCTGGCAGAAAACACTCCAGCATCTGGCTAATAAGACAGGGAAGAAAATCTGTTCACCCAAAGAAAATAGGCAATATCTGACAACCATAATTTCGAAACTGCCCATTTCCAGGGCATTTCAGAAATTGCTAGTAATCCAACATATAGCAGGGACAACCATTTTGCTCGTGCTTTAGGAAGTACTCTTATTTAGAATCGGGTTGGTTTTTTTAAAAGAAAAACAACAACTACTGAACTAAAATGATATCCATATTTAAACATTCCTAATGAACTTCTCTAATCTTTTAAAGCCATTCAAGTTGGTGGCCACCTCTGCCTTCTCAGGGAGTGAGTTCCATAGTTTGACTATGTGCTGCGTTTCTGCCCTAAATCTTTCCCTTTCTTAACCAATTGCTACCCTTTGCCAATGGGTTGCTGACTTCTAATATTTGCTCATGGGAGACAGGCTTTCCTTTTGGCTTACTGTCACTATGGTTATGTACAGACCTACCTGAGGCCTCTTCTTAGATGGAAAATTGGAAGAAGCGTAAAAGGTAAAGGTAAAGGGACCCCTGACCATTAGGTCCAATCGGACCGACTCTGGGGTTGCCGAGGGAGCCAGCGTACAGCTTCCAGGTCATGGGCCAGCATGACAAAGCAGCTTCTGGTGAACCAGTGCAGCACACGGAAACGCCGTTTACCTTACCGCTGTAGCGGTACCTATTTATCTACTTGCACTTTGACGTGCTTTCGAACTGCTAGGTTGGCAGGAGCTGGGACCGAGCAATGGGAGCTCACCCCGTCGCAGGGATTCAAACCGCCGACCTTCTGATCGGCAAGCCCTAGGCTCTGTGGTTTAACCCACAGCGCCACCCGCGTCCCTTTTGGAAGAAGCATAAGAACCACTAATATCTCCTTTCATTTCTGCAAGAAGCCTATTGGGGAACCATGGTTACATATGAATTAGTTGCCTTATTCCTCCAGTCCACCCCCAGTCCCAATCCAAATAGTAGTTGCATCTCTGATATTGGCTGTTTTTTATTTGTTCTTCCTGGGTGGCATAAGGACCAGAACAGCTGCAGAGACTATGCTGTATTTCCTGGAGAAATAAATAAATAAATCTTTATTTATTTATTTAAAATAAATAAATCATCTGTGGCCTTCTAAAAACTCCTGGGCTTCCCTTATGTAGTGTTTCCTAAAGCAGCTATTGAGTGAGGACAAGGTGGATTTCAAGTTCCCAGGTGTGAGGGAGTTTGAAATTGGAAACTTTGGGGTGGGGTTTGGCTGGGTGTCTTTGAAAATAGTTTTAGACTCCCAGACCTCTGTGCTTGTGTCCTCTCCCCATTCTTCCCTTCTTGCAGGTCTGTGTCATTTAGCCTCTGGCTTTTTCAGGGGATTCCTCCCTGACTTTTCATTGCGCCCGTGAAGCTGTCAGAAGAGAGCCTAGCCTCTCACTAGGCTGTCTCCCTTGCTCAGCAACAGCAAGACAATTGGTGGAGATGGAAGGGAGAGAAAATTTAGCTTTTGCCATTTGTCATCAGAACAAATGCTTGCATTTGGACAGCTTCTAAGTGGCCTGTGACATGCAGTGTTAGTTGTGCCTTGAGGAAAGGAAAGGATCTTTCTTCTCCTCCCCACAACACCTGTTTCTTCCTGCCCCTCTCTGAACAATAGCGCTCAACAAGTCACTTAGACTGTGTTGTAATTGTCATAGTTTCAGAGCAGAGCTATGTATTGTGGCGGCTCAGATGAGTTTTGTGATGGTTAGTTGGGCATTGTGGTGGGAACTTGAATAAATTTACTAGTCTTAAAAGATGAGCTCCGGCAGTGTTCCTCACCTTGGTTTCTGCATTCTCTTGAAGCATCATCTTGGAAGAACTGCAACTCTCTCAGGCCTGTTGTTGTCCTTCAAGATGAAGGGAGGCGCCTCTGTCAGAAGCTTCTGTGAAGGACCGAAAAATGCCTCCAAACCTCTGTATTTCTCTGACTCCTCTATTGGACTGAGGGGAAGAGATGGGGTGGGGGAATTCTTAGCTTTCATAGTCTAACTTGGTGGTAAAAAGGTAAAGGGGCCCCTGACCATCAGGTCCAGTCGTGTCCGACTCTGGGGTTGCGGCGCTCATCTCGCTCTATAGGCCGAGGGAGCCGGCGTTTGTCCGCAGACAGCTTCCGGGTCATGTGGCCAGCATGACAAAGCTGCTTCTGGCGAACCAGAGCAGCGCACGGAAACACCGTTTACCCTCCCGCCGGAGCGGTCCCTATTTATCTACTTGCATTTTGATGTGCTTTCAAACTGCTAGGTGGGCAGGAGCTGGGACCGAGCAACGGGAGCTCACCCCGTTGCAGGGATTCGAACCGCCAACCTGATCAGCAAGCCCTAGACTCTGTGGTTTAACCCACAGCGCCACCTGGGTCTGTGGTAGTAGTAGTGGGCATTTACCTGAAACATGTTGGAATCATGGATTCATGGGCAGGTGGTCATCGTTTCCCCAGTCTATAAAATGGAGAATACCAGACTCAGGCCTTGGGACAAATCCTTATCATCCTTGTTACTATGTGCTACAGCTAGGAGTGATTCAGGCACACCAGACAACTTCAGCACGTGAAAGCTTGTCCACACTTCTGCTTGTCCCCCCGTGCCTAGAAAGAAGGGACCCCGAGCAGTTTTCTGCTTGACTCTTGCTTTCGAGGGGAAAACTGCTGTTTAGCAAAAAATCAAAGCAAATGGTGATCCGCCCACTTTGGGAAACACTGTTCTAAACTGTATCAATAAAAAGTAACAGCAAGTCACAGTGCATAAAACAACACAATGCAAATTGAAAGCAAAGACACGGCTTATACAATTATTGTTATTTTTTTTAAAAAAAATTATTGCTGTAGCTGCTTATTTATACTTAGTTTCATGTACACAACCTCCACCCAGTCAGGCCTGTAGCCAAAAAGAGGAGGAGGAGGCATATCTCTCAGATAGCTCAGTGGGATATTTCTCTCTTTGAATATGCCTTTCTCTGCTTGACCCACACTTTTAAGACACTGGCCTGAGGTTTCCCCTTGCCCTGCTCCTTTCTCAGGGAAAACTCTCTGTCCGGCTCTAAATCAGAGCAAACATCAATCCGGAGAAATCCCAAATGGCCATTTGCTCTGATTGAGCGCTAAAGACTTTCTGACTTGTAGATTCCTCTTCCTTACCCCCACTCCTTCTTCTCTAAGGTGCCTCTGACAGAAGTGGTGGAGCCAGTAGACTTTGAGGAGTACCTCGGCAGCCACGTGCCAGATGCTGAGCCCGGTCCACTTCGTGATCTGGTTGAGTTCCCCACAGATGACTTAGAGGTGATCCATCAAACACGGGACTGTCGAACACTGGAACCTGGCATCCCTGAAGATGAGTAAGTGGTGGGATTGTTAATTGTGGATTGTGGTTCTTCTGATACTTCCGATAAGCACCTCTGCTTCCATTTACAGCTGCAGCCTTTCACTGCAATGCCTCCTTCACCTCAAGACAATCGTATGTAAGAGTTGCCAAGGAAAAAGAACTTGGCAATTTGCTGGCAGTTTTCTGCATTAGAACTTGCTAGTTCTGCAGTATTGACTAGCAAAAACGTGGTAGGCAAAAACTATTTTTTAATCTTCACATTAACAATTTCAGCGTGGCTGAATGCTGCTTTGGAAGACGGATTTAAATGACAATATACAGTGGTGCCTCGCTTAATGAATGCCCTGCTTAACGAAATTTCCGCTTAACGAAAGGTTTTTTCTAGCGGAGGTTGCCTCGCTAGATGAATTTGTTTTATGAAAAAATCGTCTAGCGAATCGCGGTTTCCCATAGGAATGCATTGAAATTCAATTAATGCGTTCCTATGGGCAAAAAAAAAATATTCAAAAAAAATTCAATGCATTCCTATGGGATTCGCTAGACGAATTTTTCGTTATAAGAAAAGACCCGTGGAACGAATTAAATTCATCTAGCGAGGCACCACTGTAACTGACTTTTGACATCTGCATAAAGTTTTTGGGAAGGCATCCATTTAATTCCCAAAGGAGACTTAAGTATGAAGAGGTGTAGGTCCGTTCTTGAAAGTCATCTGGGATTTTATAAGATAAACCCCCGGTGGGTCCTGCTTACAGGTCTTTCCCCTAAGATGTGTGGATAAAAATTCTGAAGGGTTTTTCACAATTCTGCCTTTTTGGTAATCCCACAGAGAAAGAACATATTAATAAGAAAATAGACTTCATTGCACTATTTGCCATGGCATGTTGGGAAACTAAGATGCAGAAATCATCACAAAAACAATCCAGTTCACCATGCTCGTAGGAAGGAATGACCAGGTTTTCAAATAGAAGGGGAAAAAACACCACTCTTGACTGCTACTGAAACCCAGGAACATCTGTAGGCTCAGAGTCCAAGCACAAGGAGGCTATTATTGTAGTGTTTACCAAGCACTAAGGCTAGTAGTTTTCAAGGGCCACATTTTTAATTTGTCTCTATGTGAGAAAAAAAGAATACCCAGGAGGTGTTATCTGTTGTTTAATAAAGACGTGGAGGCAAAACATGTGGAGAGAAATTTGATCCTTATCTCTCCTTGCAGATAGGTCTGTAGATGTTACTAACCTGTCGACATTTTTACTAGCCTGCTTGTCTTCCTCTTTCATTCTTCTCCAGGAAGCAGGATGCTCGCGTACGAGATGCTGTACAAGTCTACACGGAAGACTGGGTCATTGTCCAAAGAAAGTAGGTTGGGTAGCTCTGCACCTCTTCTTTGAAAAAGGATAGCAAAGACTGGTTCTTTGTTATTGTGGCGATGGTGAAATGTGGTTGCAGTGCTTACGGTAATCTTTTTGGATGTGGATTGAATACGGACCTAACAGAAGGAACCTTTGGTAGGGGAGTGTTGCGTTTCAAACTGAAAAAAGATTTTTAACAAACACTCTTCTAACTAAAGGAACCTATTAGACTCCTCTTACTTCCACCTAGACTAGCCGTGACTTGCACCGTCCCACAAGCTGTTACTCACCCATCCTCCAGCCCTGTGACTTTCTATGGAACTTCCTTAAGATTGCATTGGAGTAAATCCTTGCACTGTAGTACCGGTAATTGTATCTGCTTATAATTGACTATTTGATAGCCAGAGCCCTAGTTGCCCAAGTCCTTTCAATTCCTGTACAGCATAATTATTGCTTCAGCAGTCATTCCGTAGTGGTGGAAAAGTTGTTTCATTCAGATGAGCCATAGTATATGTTCTGGGTTGTCATCTCTGTTTTTGGGAGCCTTTCAAATAGTTCACTGTCAGTTATGAGTGCCTTTTGGTTCTTGCATAACAAGCATTCCAGTCTTGCAGCCTGTGATTGAGGACTCGCCTTCCTAACCAGCTAAACCCAGGGAGTAGACCCGAAACACTAAAATGCTAAAACTAAATATTATATACTAAACCAGATTAAAATTCACACGAACCTTTCTAAGCATCTGGGTAGGATCGTCTTGAACAATAATGTTTTTAGCAGGTGCCGAAAAGAATTCGGTGAAGGTGCCTGTTTGATATCAATAGGCAGGGAGTTCCCAAAGTGTAGTCGCTGCAACACTGAATGATCAAATTCTAACAAATGCAGAACAGGTGGCACATGTCGCAGTGCCAATGCCACTGGTCAAAGCAGTTGAGGGGCACGGGGGGGGAGGTGATCTCATAGGTAAACTGGTCCCAATTTATTAAGGACTTTGTAGCCTAATAGCAACACCTTGAACCTGACCTGGTAGCTGATCGGCAACCAGTGCAGAGCTCTGAGTTATATGCTGACAAGTCCTCACTTCTGTCAGCAATTGTGCTGCAGCATTCTGCACTAATGGTAGCCTCTGGCTATAAAATATCCACATATAATTTTTCAGCAAAGTTCTCAAAGCAGTTTAGGGCAGCAGTTCCAAAACGGCTTACTTTTACGTTTAGACTGTTCCATAAAGGACATACAGGCCATCTTGACAATATCTCAATTTCCCTCCCTTCCAATTTTTGGTTTTCCTTCTTCCTGCCTTTCTGGTGCTGCCATTCTCTCTTCCTCTCCCCCACTCACTCAACCAAATTGTGCTGGAAAGTTCCCATAGCTTTATTGCAATGGAGGAACCCCAATGAGACACCCTACAATAAACTGTGTTGCCCATAAGTATTCATACAAAAAATCAGGAAGCATCCAAAGTTTGCATACAAAAAAAGAGAAACGAATCTCTCCTTGTTACTGAAGTTAAGACACCTGTGTTTGGCATAAAGTATTTAAATGCACAGGTTGAGATGGTCCTCCTACAAGCTTTTTTGCCCTATCAGTTTCTTTTAACAACACAAACTTTTGAGCTTGGTTTGGTAAGAAATAAAGTTGGTCTTTTGTATTAGGTTTTTCTTTTTAATTTTGTGTGTGTGTTATGGCTGCTTCCAGTTTAATATAAGTTTTTCATCATATATCTGACTTGCTATAATTTTTTATATAATACATTCTCAGTTTTTTTAACCATTTTTATTTGAATAAATGAATATTGTATGCTCTTTTTAGAGAAGCTATTGGCAGAGGCATTTTGGGCTGAAACACATTGGGTGCCTTGTATAAAGGAAATAAGCCACGCCCTTTTTGGGGATCTCTGAGATTAATTTATCCTTTTTGCATACCTGAAATATTCATAGCAAGGTGAACGGCACCTTTGTAGAGGTTGATGTGATTGTCTTTTAAAGTCTCTGCATTTTAAGTCGCAAAGGTTCCCAGGAGGCATTATCATCACTGTTTCTTCTGCCCTGGTTCAGGTACCAAAGGCTGAGCACCATGTACAATGCTATTACGGCCGAGAGGCAAAGGGATAGGCAGAAAGGGCTGCCTAGGCAAGTCTTTGAACTTGATGAAGTAGCTGAAGAGCGGAGCAGTCAGGGGGATTCGGTAAGTCAAGTCAGATTTGTAAAATCTAGCATGTTGGAGTGGCTCTTCTGTGGCCTCTATAGGATCCATGAGCAAAGAGTTACAATATAATATGAAATACCATCTTTTTTGCAGTTTGCATTTCTTTTCTTTTAAAAAGTTTTATTTACCCTTTTCAGGTTTATACATTTCACTAATTTAACAATCATTTTAACATTTCAACGTTTGACTTCCTCCTCCCTCTTTTTGCGGTTCCAAATTAACTTAATTGCATATGCAAATTATATATAGTCCCAGCTCCTGCCAACCTAGCAGTTCGAAAGCACGTCAAAATGCAAGTAGATAAATAGGAACCGCTACAGCGGGAAGGTAAATGGCGTTTCCGTGTGCTGCTCTGGTTTGCCAGAAGCAGCTTTGTCATGCTGGCCACATGACCTGGAAGCTATACGCCGGCTCCCTCCGCCAATAATGCGCAACCCTAGAGTCGGTCACGACTGGACCTAATGGTCAGGGGTCCCTTTACCCGTTACCTTTTAATATATATATACATGTAAAGGGTGCATGTGTGTGACACCGAACGGTTCTCAGAAACCGCTTGACCGCTTGCTTTCAAATCTGGACACAACGTTCCATGCCACTATGCGGGTGTTGTTATAAACTTACATTGCAGAAATATGATACCTATCACAGGTAAAAACGGCATTTTATGGAAAAAAATAGCACACTCCAGTGGACGTCAAAGGAACACAGCTAGAAAACCTTGGCCCTCTATCGGAGGCTACACTGGTACTGCAGCGACTGGGCCGTTTGGAGGCTCGCCTTTACAGACTAGGCTGAATGGAGGTGGGGGCTCGCCTACCTGTGGGTTGGGGGCAGGAGGGGACAGGATAGGTCATGGATCGGGACAGGGTGGGGGGAAGCACAGGGGTGAGCCACAGCAATGCGTGGTCTGGCCAGCTGGTACTCTTATAAAACTGTGGGTTATTGCAATAATCCTGCCAATGTTCTTATCTGTTTACAATTTATCTGTAAATATTAAATATGCCATTTATAACAAGTTTGATCTCTTATTCTTCTGGTAAATCTTGCCATTTCTGCATATTCCATAAGTTTTTGTATCCATTCTTCCTTTGCTGAGAATCACTTTGCATTTCTTACTGCAGAAAGTATTGATCAGATGTGTAGAGATCTTTCCCATTCTGCTTAATTCAAGAGGGTTCTGGAAGCTTCTCTGTGTGAAAGAAACAAGCAGAAAGTTCATGATGTTTGGGTTATTCCTTCAGGGAAGCTGAGTACAGCTACCGTGTTTCCCCTTTTTTAAGACACCGTCTTATAACTTTTTTCCCTCAAAAAAACACACGGTGGCTTATTTTCATGTGGTGGCTTATTTTTTTATTACCACATAAGTACTGGTATGGTAAAGCAATCTACAGTACATTTATCCAGGGCTGTCTTAAGGGTGCTGCCGGCGGGGCTGGAGCTGTTGCTCGGAGGCGCAGTGTCCAGCCTCGCCTCTTCCTTGGTGCCCTCCAGAACTGCGCCTATCACTATATCTTATTGCCAAGTCTTGCGGGGGGCGGTGCGGAAGTGACACCACCCGCTTGGCCACCTCCTGCGATGCCAGAATGTTCCCAATCGGAGGGGAGGCAAAGCGTGGTGTCCAAAAGCCCCCCCCCCAAGAGCTGGGTCTCTGAAGGTTTGTAAGTCCTACACACCAGATCCTCCTCCAGGAGAAAGGGAGAGAGAGATTATTCAGAGCCCGCCAAAGCCACTCCTCCTCCAGATTTGCAGTGGGTCTCTTGGCAAAACTAGACGGGGAGGGGACGTCAGTTTTTTAAAAAGCCAGACGGTGCTTTTTAGATATGAAAACAAGCAGAAAATGAAATGAAGCTATTCTGAACCACCCTATGGCCATAGAACATCTGTAAGCAGCATTGCCCAGAAAGATACCATTACCTTCCCCATTGGGCAAATGTACACCCGACTGGAGCCACTTTATGCTTCCAAAAGCATCAGATTACATGTCATGACAGTTCACAGAAGAGTTTGCCAAGTCTGCCTCTACAATCTTCACATTTGAACTGTCAGTTCCTTTACTACTTTATTGGAAGTTTCATGTTGTGTATGTCACACCACCTGCCCTGCCTACTCTAGCCCTCAGCTGCAGTGCAGGATACTACGGTATATTGTAAACATCAGTGTTGAAGCAAGATTCAACTGTGAATTCACTCAGCTCCTGAACAGGGAATTGTGGAGTGGGGGGGGGGGAGAGAGAGACGCATGCACACAGAGAGAGATGTGCACACGGGGGGGGGGGAGAGAGACGCGCGCGCAAACACACACAGAGAGAGAGACAGACGCGCGCACAAACACACACAGAGAGAGACAGAGAGACACGCACGGGGAGAGAGAGACGCGCGCACACACAGAGACGGACGCGCGCACACACACAGAGAGAGTGCGGCGCTGCTTTGCGCTTTGTCGGAAGCGGCGGTGGCTGCAGCATTGACAAAGCACGAAGCAGCACCGCACTTAGGGGAAGATGGCCAGGGAGGGGTCTGCGGAGCTGAGGCAACGTGTGAAAGGAAGGGATGGCGATGAGGAAGCGGGGAGTGAACCGATTGGGGCTTTAACACGCCCACACGCGCAAAAGGGAGGCTCGGAATGTGGAGATCGTTTCTCTTAAAGTTCCGCAAGTAACGAGCCTCTCTCTCTTTCCTCCTGCCGCTCGTGCCCTTGGTGCTCCGTGCGGCGCTGCTTCGCGCTTTGTTAGCGCTGCAGTCGCCGCCGCTTCCGGGCGCCGACCCGACCCGGCAGGCTTCCTCCTCCTGCCACAGCCGGCATTGCAGGAGCTGGGTCCTGCTGGCTTGTGCCCTCGGTGCTCCGTGCGGCTGCTGCACGCTTTATCGGCTGCTGCGCAGCCGCTTCCGGGCACTGTCCCGACCTGGCAGGCTTCCTCCTCCTGTAGCGGCCGGCGTGCTGGGTCCCACTAGCTGGCTGGGGCACTTGGTGGTCTTGCTCCGCGCGGCACTGAAGTATGGCTTATTTTCAGGGTATGTCTTATATGTCTCAAATGCTTAAAAACCCTGCCCTGGCTTACTTTTTGACTATGTATTAAAAAAGGGGAAACACGGTAGCTTAAACTTGTTTTGTTATCTCTTCTGTCAAGATCATGCTGACTATAATAATAAGCCAGAAGGAGCCTAGGTTTCACTTTCTCTAACTCTGGGCAATCCCCCCCCCCATTTTCTTAAATTTGAGCCCCCTAAAATAGGGGGGGTGTCTTATACACGGGGGCGTCTTATACATGGAAAAATATGGTATGCTGAGCCTGGCGAAATGCTCTGGGCTGCTGTGCATTTGCTAGATACTCCGTGAAGTTTGCTGTGGTCAGTAGGAGGACAATGTAGCTCTTGGCAAGGCAGTGCCGTGGACAACGAGGCCTTTTACCATAACATCAGGTATTCCTTGTTCCTTCCAGGATGACCTGAAGCGCTGCTCCACCTCCCTTGATGATACACCCCGTGGCAGCTGGGCCTCCAGCATCTTTGACTTGAAGAACTCTGCGGCTGACTTCTTGTTGCGCTCTCTCTTGGTGCGCACTGCCATCGAAGAGACTGACCGCACGAATGAGGAGCTGCGCAAGAAGAACCGGCACGGTGAAATCCTGGCCCTTTACCCGGCCCCAGATGAGGTGAGTGCAGGCCCTGAGATTCCAGTAGCTTTTGCATGATCCTGTAGCATCCAGGAGATGGCAGGTATGTTTGGATGTGGGCTGATGAGGACTAGAAGGTGCCCATTTGCCTCTTGGGGGCAGATACCGGGCTGTGCAGAGGATGCTTTGACGGCCACAGACTTTGCTGAGTGTTTGGTAAAGGTTGGAGGAAAAACCACCACAGTCTTGTCATTCTTTTTTAAGTGGTTTTGTCAAGAAAGGGGACAGGGGGGTCATTACTTTGCCTGGCATTCCTCCTCTTCCTTCTCCAGAGATCTCAGAACTGCCCAGTTTCTTCCCTGCCCTACGGCACTCGGTTTGGACTCACTTTTGTTCAGGGCCGTCTTAAGGGTATCCAGCGCCGTGGTGCAAAAATCCCTCCGGCGCCCCCCCCCCCCAGTTTCCCTCCGGCCTGAACTCACCTCCAGGAAGGATCACCTGCTGTACCCTGACCTCAACGAGGAAGGCCAGGCGGTGGGCATTTTTTTAAAAATAAACTTTTTAAAAAATAAATGAAAGTAAAAAAGTAAAAATAAAAATAATAGTAATAATGATAATGATAATGGTAAAAAGGCGGCAGCAGCAGGGGCGGCAAGACTGAGGCTCCTTGCCTCAAAGGGTCCCTCTCCCCTTCTCCCCATCCAGGGCGGGGACGGCAGCGGCCATGAGGCTGGGGCGCTATCTCTTCCCCTCCGGAGCGCCGGTGCTTCGCAGGCTGGGCTGTCCCAGGCCTAGGAGCTATGACCGGTTGACCGCTGGGCGCCCTCGGCTCTGGCCTGGCGCGATCGCTGCGGGGGGGGGGCAGTGGCTCCCTGGCCGGTCCACTGGGTTCCCCCGGCAGCGGCAGTGGTGGTCTCGGTGGCTCTCGCCAGCTCGGGAGCCGCTCAGGCGGTGTGAGCACGCTGGCCGCTTTCAAGAGCTCCGCAGCAGCATGCCCATCACCATCTTGCCTCACTGGAAGTCTCGCCTCTACCAATGAAACACAGCACCGGGGTGAGGGATGACCCAGGCGCTACAGAGCGGAACAGGGTCCTAGTGCCCCTGCTCTGCCTTGCTTACCTCCCTACTCTCCCCTGAGCGACGCAGCTGGCGGGCGTGCAGGACAGAAAGGGGAGGCTGCCACACAGCTTTCCCGCTTGCTGGGGCGCCCCTGAGTGCCCAGCGCCCTGGAGCATTGCGCCAGTAAACCCAGTGGCAAAAACGGGCCTGCTTTTGTTCTAGCAAGCTCCGATACTGTTTTCCTAGCGCTAAACACATGGTTATATAGATGATGTGCTTCTCTTTATCTTTTCAGGATGAGGCGGTAGAACGCTGCAGCATCCCAGAAGTTCCCAGGGAGCACTTTGGTCAGAGGATCCTGGTGAAGTGTTTGTCTCTGAAGTAAGTCACTTTTTATTTGCCAGCCAAACCCAAAGTAGGACATACATGGAAGTTTGGGTCCATTGCAGTGCTTTTCACAAATACTTAAGGGTATGGTGCTGTGCTAAGGGTGTGAGGCTCTGGGTGACTGTGAACTTTGTGTCAGTTTGTATTTCTTAGTCCAGAAAGTATTGATCAGATGTGCAGAGTTCTTTCCTATTCTACTTAATTCAAGAGGGCTCTGGAAACTTCTTTGTGTGAAAGAAACAAGCAGAAGGTTCCTGATATTTGGGTTATTCCTTCAGAGATGCTGAATACAGCTGGCTTAAACTGATTCTGTTATCTCTTCTGTCAAGATCATGCTGACTATAATAATAAGCCAGAAGGAGCCTGTGTTTCTCTTTCTCTTTCCATCTTTTTCCTTCTAGTGTGGTGTTCTGTACATAGTATGCTTAGTGTTAAGGTTTAGTCTTATTATAATTTATCGTAAGTTTAAGTTAAGTCTGCTGCAACTGGATTTCTTCTGGACAGTGCCAGTCCTGAATGTATTGGATTTGTGTCCATTATGCTCATTTGCCTTCAGTAGCAGTAAAGCTCTGCTGGATGAAAGATTCATTACCTCTGGTTTATTTTGGGGGGGAATCCTGTAACGTGTTTAAGTTTTACTCTGCTAACTATACATTGGGGTTCTGCTTTGGATCAGTATTGAGTAGAATTTGCTGGAGGATTTCAAAGCTGACTCCCCGGAAAACCAAATTCTGAATGCAGGGGTCTGTTTCTTATGCACTACTTTCACTTGAGGGTGTGCATGCCTCTGTTTCCAGTCATTTCATGGTGGAGAGCAGCACTGGCACCAGATTCAGTCCACACAAGAGCCCCCCCCCAATGCTAAATTGCAAACAACCTGCAATTGCCTTGGAAAGAAGGCACTTTGTTGCTTTACCAGGAGATGCCCATGTTCATGGACAGCGCAAGGTGCACTGCTGGCTATTGCTGAGGTATGGTTGTTTTCTCACCGAACCATCTCTCTCTCTCTCTCTCTCTCTCTCTCTCTCTCTCTCTCTCTCTCTCTCTCTCTCTCTCATCCCCTTCCATGGAGCAGGTTTGAGATTGAGATCGAACCTATCTTTGGATCGCTAGCGCTTTACGATGTGAAGGAGAAGAAGAAGGTACTACTCTGTGATTCTGAGCAATACTTGTCTTTACAGCTAGAAGCAGGACCATTTTATAAAATGGGCAGAGAGCAAAGCATAGAAAGGTAGGGTGCAAATTGGTCAGTTGCCTAAAAATTGCTGAGATGCAGTATGTTTGAAGGACTAGTTTGATAGACATAGGAAGCGCTGGGTTGGAGATGCTCTTGATTATGTCCATGCAGCACATACACAAGGCTACTTGATGTGTCTTCTTACTAGTTCCCCTGGAATCAGAGCAGTCTGCAGTCTCTTCCTGTCCTGGGCCAGGTAGGAACCACCTCCAGACATTCCGGAGGAAAGGAGGCATTTTCTCCCCTAGCTATTGCCCTGCCTTCAGTTAGTGTTGCAAACTCTCGTGGGTTCCTGCCTCAAGCGCTTCCTTCTAGTTAGAGGAGTTTCAAAGGGAGGAGAATGAACTGCCTCAGCTGAGCCATGAGGGAAAGGTGGATCAGAGGATTCCGCAGGCAGCAGCTACGCAGGCGCCTTCATTTTTCACAGATTGTGCTTTACCTGACCCCTTGCTCCCGTCCCAAGGACACAGGGTGACTTCAGACGCAGTGAGAAGCCTAGCCAGCTGCATGCCCTGCTGCCTCTGTGTTCTCTCTGGCTGGATCTATACAGATTTTTTAAAACGCTATAGAAAAAAACGCTATAAAAGCTCTTAATGGAAAATCCCATTGACGACAGATCACTGCTCTATAGCACCATCTGGTGGCGCATGTTTATAACACAGTTATAACGATTTACAGTACGGTGGCACCTTGGTTTACGAACTTAATCCGTTCCGGAAGTCCATTCTTAAACCAAAGCGTTCTTAAACCAAGGTGTGCTTTCCCATAGCAGCAGGGAACTCAATTTACAAATGGAACACACTCAACATGTTCTGCTTCCAAGGTAAAGTTCACAAACCAAAACATCTACTTCCGGGTTTGCAGCGTTCTTAATCCAAGTTGTTCATAAACTAAGCCAGGCATCCCCAAACTTTGGCCCTCCAGATGTTTTGGACTACAATTCCCATCATCCCTGACCACTGGTCCTGCTAGCTAGGGACCATGGGAGTTGTAGGCCAAAACATCTGGAGGGCCGGAGTTTGGGGGTGCCTGAACTAAGCTGTTCTTAAACCAAGGTACCACTGTAATTGACAAGTGTAGCTGAGGCCTCTCTCTTCTCCCCAGCACAGTCTCCTAAGGTTGGCTTTAGTAAGCACCCCAGGAAACTAGAGTGTGGAACCAGGCAGATCTGGCAGAAGCCAGTGGGAAACAGGGCTGCTGCTCTCTGGCTGCAGGAAGGAGAAGGCCCAGGTGTCTTGTTACAGTAGTGGTGGCAACAGCAAGCCAGATTTTAAGACCACAGTGGATAGGCCTTGCCCAGATCTAAAGTCCTCTGTCTGTTGTGGTGCTCCCAGCTTTGTTGCTTTTATTGCTGTGACAGGTTGGGAGTGGGTCTCGAGTGCGTGGTAACTTTGCCCGGCTTCGGCCATTTCCCCAACTTTTCTAGATCTCTGAAAACTTCTACTTTGACCTCAATTCGGAGCACATGAAGGGGCTTCTGCGAGCGCACAGTGCCCACCCTGCTATCTCCACGCTGGCTCGCTCGGCCATCTTCTCCCTCACACATCCTTCCCCAGATATATTCTTAGTGATCAAGGTGAGATGTTTGATCTTCCGTCACGCCTCCAGAGCTCACCCCCCTTTGCAGCCATTGTGGCAAGCGCTGTGTGTGTGTGTGTGTGTGTGTGTGTGTGTGTGTGTGTGTGGTGGAGGCGCATATGTTCTGCATCCTTCTGTGAGTGTCGGAAAATAACTTGTTTGAGCTTGGGCATCAGAATTAACAACCTGAGAATCTCAGCTGTCCTTAAAACAAAACATGCTTCTAGTTCCTATGCGTTTGGAGGGAGATTTGAATGTGTATGGGCAATGTCTAGCACAGTGTTTCCCAACCTTGGGTCTCCAACTGTTTTTGGACTACAACTCCCATCATCCCTAGTTAGCAAGACCAGTGGTCAGGGATGATGGGAATTGTAGTCTGAAAACAGCTGGCAACTCAAGGTTGGGAAACACTGGTCTAGCAGACTCTCTGAAACTGGAGTGAGGTCTGGGAGGGCCTATTCTTTTTCATTTTGCTTATGGTTCTGGTTAGCTGAATGAATAATGCAAAAGAAACATAATTCAAAGAAAATAACAATTACATAGTGCAGAACACAATTTTGCTCTCCTTGCCCCATATTTTTTCTTTTCAATCACTGAGTAAGCCCAGCTCTGGGTGCAGGGCTTTTCATCTTTCCTTAGCTTCAGGGACAGCTGAGAGGGCTCTCTGGTTGCAGGCCCTAGCTAGTTGTAGAACTTGAGGTGGAGCTCACAGCACTCTTTGGGAACTTCCAAGGCATCTGCTGGACTTCATCTCCAGTAACTTGCTTTTCCTTTCCCTGCCCAGCTGGAGAAGGTGCTGCAGCAAGGAGACATCAGTGAATGCTGTGAACCGTACATGGTCATGAAGGAGACCGATGCTCTGAAGGTAGATGGAAGCAAGATGGGGAAGCAGTTGGGTTCCTAGCCATACTGTGTGTGTGTGTGTGTGCTAGACTTGGTCCCGGGTTTCAATTCTACCCATACCATTAAATCCCTGGATGCCCTGGGATGTTCTCAGTGGAATGAAAATGGCCTGCTTTACAGGTTTATTTTATGGGTGGATGTGGTGGGGGTTCAACATTTACAATTTGGTCCCAGTAATGGTGAAGTCCCCCCCCCCTTGTGCTTCCTTTTTAAATTTTTATTTATGATTTTCAATTTTATACATTTCAATAATTTTACAATCATTTTGACATTTTGAAACTCTATTTCCTTCCCCTTCTTTCTGTGGTTCCTTGAATTTATTTTTTATTTATTTTCTGCATATTCCAAATTAACTCAATCATTTATTCATTTAAATGTATACTCTTCTAAAACCGCAGGCTATTACAATAATCTGCCAGTGTTCTTATCTGTTTACAGTTTGTTTGTAAATATTCAATAAACCATTTCCATTCTATTATAAAAAGTTTGCTATCCTGATTTCTCCCCCCCCCCCTTGTGCTTCCAGAACAAGGAGAAGCTGGAGAAGCTGCGGGTGGCAGGAGAGCAGTTCTGCACCCGCTTGGGAAGGTACCGCATGCCATTTGCCTGGACCGCCATCCACCTCGTGAATATAATCAACAGCACTGGGATGCTTGAGAGGGATGCTTCCGACTCTGAGAGTGGTGAGTATAGTGCCGTGACCAAGCTCTGTGAGAAAGGATGCTTCCTGTCCTGTGGGGAGTTGGTTGCTGACACTGCTTTTTCCCCAGTTACATGGAGCTTTTGTCCAAAGGAACCTCGGGAACTGAGGTAGTGTGATGTAGTGGTTAGAGCAGGCATAGGCAAACTTGGCCCTCCAGATGTTTTGGGACTACAATTCCCATCACCCCTGACCACTGGTCCTGTTAGCTAGGGATGATGGGAGTTGTAGTCCCAAAACATCTGGAGGGCCGAGTTTGCCTATGCCTGGGTTAGAGTGTCAGACTGGGACCCGAGTTTAAATTCCCCAAATGGTCATGAAGCTCACTGGGTGACTTTGGGCCAGTCACACACTCCCAGCCTGATCTACCTCACAGGGTTCTTCGGAGGATAAAACAGGGAGGGGAACTTTGTAAGCCACCTTGAGCTCTTTGGAGGAAAGGTGGGGCACAAATGTAACAACAACAACAACAAGGCATTACTGGACGGGAACTCCCTGTGTCTAGGCTGCCTGGTAGGCGAGGATCATGGTACAAGGTGGAGTGGGTCAGGGAAGAGAGGAAAATGCCACAGATTGCACCGTATGTTTATAATCAGAAACGGGATGACTTGTAACTGCCAGTTGTACATCACAGGAGTAGTTTAAAGCTGACTCGCAGCATGCTGGCATTACAAACAGAGTAAAATCAAGCCACCAATTTGCAGTCATGTCCATGCAGCCCTAAAGCTCGCAATACAGAAATGTAGAAAGAGGTAGTTTGTTTATGCTCATGAGCTAGAGATTGAGACAAAGGAAGCGTCTCTCCTTTCTTCAAACAAGAGCATGCTGACTCCTTCCTTCAATCTATCAATTATACAACAAGCGTAACCGGCTGCTATGATCAATCACTAATTTATAAACATATAATGCAGAATAACTTCAATAACACAACCATAAACGTCATATCACTCGTGATTCAATCCGACATCAGTTCAATGTATTCAGTCATATGCTGTAGTTCATATTGGGTATCCATATGACATATAAATTGGTTCAAATGTACTTCCAAATGGATGTGTAATACTTGAGATATTTTTGTTCACCGTTACCAAGAATATATATAGTTTGGAATATACTGTGTCTGACGATGTCAGTTAGCGGTTATTCCACAGAATGGATTGTCCAAGCGCCGTGACAAGTATAGGTGGCAGCGGAGCATCCAGGTGAAGACGAGACGTATATATGAAGGTGGCAAGGGTGTATCCGAAAGCAAAAAGTACAGTATCCGAAAGCAAAAGTCAAGGCTACCCAGGTTATGTGCCTTGTTTCGCCAAAGTTGGCTTCTTCAGTGAGCGAATTGCTTTCCACGATAGAGTACTAGCTGGAAAACTCCAGAAGTTATTCTGCGTTATATGTCTATAAATTAGTGATTGATTATAGCAGCCGGTTACGCTTGTTGTATAATTGATACTTACTACTCGTAACCTAGGTTTGTGTTGTGTGTCCTTCAATCTATCAGCAGAGAAAAATTGGGGATGAGGAGCATCTTCTGAGTCCTCTGTACGGCAGGCCTCAAGTGTAATTTACTACACATTATACCATGTCTACTAGAGCATGCAAACTTTTTTATTATTATTTGGTGGGTTAACTTCAGGGGCCTCTCGGTGCCTGGACATCTGCCTGCATAGAGCGCAGTGCAAAGTACCACCTCTGTAGCAGACTCTGACTGATTAAGGGGTTCTTTTCCATGATCAATCATTTATCGCTTAAGTCTAAAACTGCATGATATGAGTGCATATAGTTGGGCTGGAGATTCTGAAGTTTGGTTACATTGCAAATTGTAAGGTACAGTGGTGCCTCGCTAGACAAATTTAATTCGTTCCACGGGTCTTTTCTTATAACGAATAATTCGTCTAGCGAATCCCATAGGAATGCATTGAATTTTTTTGGATTTTTTTTTGCCCATGGGAACGCATTAATTGAATTTCAATGAATTCCTATGGGAAACCGTGATTCGCTAGACGAATTTTTCATAAAACGAATTCGTCTAGCGTGGGAACCTCCGCTCGAAAAATCCTTTCGTTAAGCGGAAATTTTGTTAAGCAGGGCATTCGTTAAGCGAGGCACCACTGTATTTGTCAAGTGACACCACTGCACTACTTTAGAAAAGCTGCTTGCAGTGTTATTGTGGGACACCAGTTGGTTTTGTAGAAGCAACTCTTCTAAGTTGTTGAGGAAGCTTGTGGGTAGTTTCTGCAAAATGCCTATTAGCGCTACCACTGCGCTGTTGTGCAGCATTGTGGTCTCCATTAGGTTTGCCCTCACAACAACTTTGAAAAATAGGCCACATCCCCCTCCCCAGCGCTGTTGGACATGAAGCTGAGAGGCAGTGATAGCCACTCGCCAAGCATGAGTTCCTAGCAGAGCCCAGTTCTCTTCTCACCGTTGCCTATTGCCTAAATATGACTCCTTATTTGTGCGTGTGTGCACCTCACCTATTGAACATATCTTCCTCTGTTCTAGACCGCAAGGGAACCTGGAATGAGCGCAAGAGGAAAACATACGAGCGCATGAGTGTTGGGGAGGAGATGTGCAGCTTCAACAACTTCCGCCCAGCTACACTCACCGTCACTAACTTCTTCAAGCAGGTGGGAGGCTTGGAGCCTGGGCTGTCTGGACTGATTCATAATACCACTGTCTTTTGGTTTTCACATCTGTAGGAGTGCAGTTAACAGAGATTGGCAGGCAATTACCTGTTTGTGCTAAAGAATGTTCTCTTTCCTCATAAGAAGCTGCGATTCTTCTTTCACTGTTTTCCCCACACACCATAAAATGATGGGAAATGGGTATGGTCACAGCCCAGGGCCCAGCGGGATTCTCTGCCATTATTTGCAGGGCCCCTCCTTTTCTTACAACTGCAAGATTCTCAAGCACTTTCCACAAGAGTCTTCAGTGCCTGTTCAGAACTTGTATGCTCCAACAGATCTTCAGATTCTTGACAGAACTTTCAAGTGACTTGCAAATTATGGCTGTGAAAGTTAAGTTGTGTATACAATGAAGTATACATTCTGGCAGAGTCTTATAATGAACCTGAGGAATATCGCAGGAGCCTTTCATGTCTACTTGTTTGGTAATGCCTTCTCTGTGGTAGTGCCCCAGTCGTGAAATTCCCTGTCCCTAGAGGCTTATACTGTACTGCCTCTCTGTTAATGAGTTTCTGATGTAGGTTAAAATCCCAATTTAGGGCATCAGGTGAATTGTTTTATTTCAGTCTTGTGTTAAGAGTCTTGCTTTTGAATTATGGTGCTGGAGGAGACTCTTGAGAGTCCCATGGACTGCAAGAAGATCAAATCTATCAATTATTAAGGAAATCAGCCCTGAGTGCTCACTGGAAGGACAGATCGTGAAGCTGAGGCTCCAATACTTTGGCCACCTCATGAGAAGAGAAGACTCCCTGGAAAAGACCCTGGTGCTGGGAAAGATTGAGGGCACAAGGAGAAGGGGACGACAGAGGACGAGATGGTTGGACAGTGTTCTCGAAGCTACGAACATGAGTCTGACCAAACTGCGGGAGGCAGTGGAAGACAGGAATGCCTGGCGTGCTCTGGTCCATGTGGTCACGAAGAGTCGGACACAACTAAACGACTAAACAACAACAAGATTGGATTTTATCCTATGTATGCTTTTATGTGTTTCCTTGTATTGTGTTTTTAGACTTATTGGAAATAGTCCTAGCAGTGCAATGCAAAGGACAGTCTATACATAGGGTTAATGAGTAAATTGGAACAAATATTGCTAGAGCAGTGCCACATCCACTGAGGAACTCATAGGGGTCTTTATGCCACTGTCTTGGGGGATGTTACTCGCCTGTTCAACTCTCCCCTTCTCTTTTCCTCCCTCCCCTGCCCCCCCAAACAAAACCTCTAGGAAGGTGATCGCCTCAGTGATGAGGACCTATACAAGTTCCTGGCAGACATGAGGCGGCCATCATCTGTCCTAAGAAGGCTCCGACCTGTCACAGGTAAGGTGGGTGCCTGTGAATCAGTCTGTGACAAGGCATTGCCTCTTGTTGAAAGCTCTGTGGAGTGGGACATTCTGGAGCCTGGTGTTGGTTGTGGTAGCCGTGTAGTCTGTTGTGACAAAAGCAATAAAACTCTTTGGAGCATAAAGTTATATCATTGCATGTGGTGTTGGCCAGAGCCCACTTTTGCCAAGAGGAGAAAAAGTGTGTTTGTCTCTGGGTTTGTGTTCAGTTCCCCCCCCCCCCCAAGTGAGGCAGAAAGGTCAGTCATTACAAGAAATAGCCGTACGTGTTTCAGAATCCAGTCAAATGAGAGTAAGAGCAAATCAGCAAAGTGTATTATTATTTTAAAAGTTTTTAAACCACCCTTCGTCAGGCAGCCCTGTTTAGGGAAGTTTTTAATGTTTGATCTTTTACTGTGTTTTTAATGCCCTGTTGGAAGCCATCCAGAGTGGCTGGGGAAACCCAGCCAGATGGGCAGGAATTATTATTATTATTATTATTATTATTATTATTATTATTAAGGGGTGGAGTTACAGAGAACAGCCCCCCCATCATAAAGTCCAGCTCCTCAACCAGTCAGAGCTCCAGCAGCGGCTCCAGTAAAGGGCAGGAGGAAGTGAGCAGGTCGGTACAGGGCTTTGGCAGCATCCAAGAGCTGCGACTGCAGCCTAGAGCTCCTATACAGGAATTGGCCAGCGGCGGAGCATCGGACAGGTGCCCTTTTCCCCCAATGCCTGATTTGAGGCGTGCCAGCTCCCGTAGGAGCAAGGGGCAGTGCTTTGGGGTGCCCGAACTACTTTGCTGGGCGCGTAGCCGGAAAGCGCCATTGCGAGATTCTGATGAGGACTGAACAGCCATGTTTCTCTGATCTCTTGCACTGTAAATAAGTATGCACCAATAAAAGTCTTAACGACACGGCGGTGTGGAGCGTCGTCACTCAAGGGTAGCCACCAGCATCCCTGACAATTGTTATTATTAATTCTCTGTTTGAGGTGAAGGAGGCCTCTCTATAGTTTCTGTTGTCCGTTTCCATTCCTTGTGCAATCTGTGTGTGTGCTCATGTACCATATATAAAATCTTCTGGGTCATATAATAGAGATCAGGGAACTCAAGCACCCTAGAACTCTCCAGCCCTCTACCACACATTCTCAGTCTCAGAGGTATGTCAGTTTTGTCATGTTGGGTTCTGTATGCAAACTCTCCTTACACACCCACCACCACACCCCCTCTTGTTTCTGCCTCACAGCCCAGCTCAAGATCGACATTTCTCCTGTGCCAGAGAACCCCCATTACTGCCTGTCGCCAGAACTTCTGCATGTGCTTCCCTATCCTGACCTCCGAGTCCGGCCCACCAAGGAGATACTGGAGTTTCCAGTCAAGGAAGTCTACACACCGCACACAACATACAGGTAGGTTTAAGGCAGCTTTGCTGGCCAGCGGGTGCAAAAGCAGCTCTGTTTTGTGGGGTGTGGGGTGCTTAGACTCCATGCTTTTCAGCTCTGATCTTTTCAACCTTGTGATACTGAATTCCTCTGTATTCTGAGTTGGCAGAAACAAATGCTACGCTCGGGGCTTCCACTCATTATCCTATCCCTCTGGGAATGATGTGTGTTGACTCCTTAAAACTGTGTGCTCAGGAACAAAGGGATGGGTTTTCGTTCTGAAAATAAGTTTCTCCTTGGTTGATCTTGCAGTTCTCAGTACTAATTTTAAGTGAAACTGTGACCAGCTGCCAGCTTCCTCCCATCGCCTGTCTGGCTGCAGATTGCTATGTGGCAATATGTCCACAGGATTGCCAGGAGTCCAGCACAAAGATTCTGGCCTTAAGTGTTCAGCTGCCACTGTCATCATACTGAATAACGACCCGGATCTTTTTCGGCGCGACAATAGATAAAACTGTAGTCCTTTGGCAGCAACTGTTGCTGCTTCCTTCCAGTGTCTGATCTGGTGAAGCACTAATACTATTGTACTCTCATTCCTGGTAAGCCGTGGCAGCCAAGGCAGTATTGCAGCACAGAATGCCCATCCGCAACGAAAAGCAGATGTTCAGTGTGTACACATCATGTGCTCTGTATAATGAGAGCAATCTCTGATGCAGCAGTCAGTAGCCTTGGGTAGGCCCATGTAGCTTTCAGAAAGGTTGCTTGTTTTGCTGATAATGCGACTTTTCTAAAGACCCCTTGGAGGACTCGCAGTTCCTCACTTGAGAAGGTGAGGATCTACGTATTTAGATAATATACGTATTTAGATTAGATCCGGCAGGTGTTGGGAGAGTTCTCGTCGTGAGGCTGAATGATTCTTCCAGCCTGCTGCTGATCTGGCCACCCTGTGGCTGCTATGACATCATCAGCCACGTTTCAGAACAGGTGCAGGTAGTTGCCGTGAAGCTGCTGTGAGCAGATGGTCTTCTGCTCCAAAAATCACGGTCCCCTCTTTGACACGAATGTTGCCATGGTGTCTCTGTCCAGGTTCCCCACATTCAGCTTCACAACTTTGTGGTTCTTCATCTGCAAACAAGGACAAGTAAGGCGGCATTAAGCAAGCGGATCGCAAAGATCAAACCTCCGTTCCCTCAGGTGGACTTGCTTATTTGTGGGCCCGGAGGCTTGGGCTCTTAGGGTATGTCCTCGTCTTTGCTTTCTTAGCAAGTTAGAGGCAGGTGTGTTGCACTTCGTGTCTTGGGGACCAGACTTGTTTCTTCCCTCCTCTGGTCCTTCCTATGAGTATTACTACAGTGATACATGATACAGTGATAACTTTACTTATGAATTTTTCTACTTACAAATGGAGCTCCTTCCACCATCCTGGATGCGGTTTAGATAGGATTTTTTCTACTTACGAATTTTTAGATAGGGTTGCTTCGACTTACAATTTTTTTCTCCCAATACATTCCTATGGGATTCGACTTACAATTTTTTTCGACTTACAAATGTGCGTTCGGAACGCATTAAATTCGTAAGTAGAGGTACCACTGTATAGGTTTTTTTAAAAAAAGAAGGGTAAAGGACCCCTGGACGGTTAAGTCCAGTCAAAAGCGACTATGGGGTTGCAGCGCTCATCTCACTTTCAGGCCGAGGGAGGCGGTATTTGTCCGCAGACAGCTTTCCAGGTCGTGTGGCCAGGATGACTAAACCGCTTCTGGTGCAATGGAACACCATGACGGAAACCAGAACGCACGGAAATGACATTTACCTTCCCGCTGCAGTGGTACCTATTTATCTACTTGCACTGGCATGCTTTTGAACTGCTAGGTTGGCAGGAGCTGGGACAGAGCAACGGGAGCTCACTCCATTGCAGGGATTCGAACCATTGACCTTCCGATCAGCAAGCCCAAGAGGCTCAGTGGTTTAGACCACAGCACCACCCGTGTCCCCATTACTATAGTAAGGGTGCTGATGCCTGAGGTCTTGGCATGAGTGCCCTGCATCAGAAAGACTCTTACCATAACTAGCAAATGGCAGCAGCGTTGAGCCAGGAGCTGCCCTTATCACAGCAACACACTAACTTGATCTCTGTTTAAGAAACGTCCCCAAGAAGCACCGCTTGCCTTGCTAGTCTTTGGATCCAGAGCAGCTGTTCTGTCTGCCGAGCCAGTTGCTGCTGCTGCTGTTGAGTAGCTCTCAGCAGGGACCAGATGGTGAGATTCTGCTGTTGCATGTGTGCCTGAGGGGAGAGGATATCAGTTAACGGAGAGGTGGGGGTTCTTTTATCCATTGCCAGCAGTTTCCGATGTTTTAGACCCCTTAATCTCAGTCTGCAACCCTGGGGGATTCCTCATCTCAGTTTACATCCCTGGGGGCTTCTGTACCCTGACTTCATTCACTGCCCATTCTGGGCCATCTATTCATACAGTTGCCAGTCCTTCTCTCTGCCCCTTCCCCTCACAACCAGTGCAGAATATGATCCCTCTTCAGCAGGACTGTGCCATAGAGATGTTTTCTGGTTGTAATACAGTCACAATTTCAGTCTAGTACTTTGCTTGGCCTCAAAAGTCAACCCTGGAGAGCTGTTGCAACCATAACCAATGCTTTCTGCAAGGGGTAGGTAACATGCTCACTTTACTAGCAGTACTAATAGAGGAGTGTGGTGCTCTTATGACAAGTTGATATCAAGAGCCAGGAGGAGACTGCTGCTGCTGCTGCTGCTTACATGCAGGTTTCCCTCCATAACTTAACAATACTTAACAATAATTTATTATTTATACCCTGCCCATCTGGCTGTGTTTTCCCCGCCACTCTGGGCGGCTCCCAACAGAATATTACAAACACAATAAAACATCAAACATTAAAAACTTCCCTGAACAGGGCTGCCTTCAGATGTCTTCTAAAAGTCAGATAGTTGTTTATTTCCTTGACATCTGACGGGAGGGCGTTCCACAGGGAGGGTGCCACTACCAAGAAGGCCCTCTGCCTGGTTCCCTGTAACCTCACTTCTCGCAGTGAGGGAACCACCATAAGGCCCTCGGAGCTGGACCTCAGTGTCTGGGCTGAACGATGGGGGTGGAGACGCTCCTTTAGGTATACTGGGCTGAGGCCATTTAGGGCTTGAAAGGTCAGCACCAATGCTTTGAATTGTGCTTGGAAACGCAGTGGGAGCCAATGTAGGTCTTTCAGAACCAGTGTTATATGGTCTTGGTGGCCACTCCCAGTCACCAGTCCAGCTGCTGCATTCTGGATTACAGTAATTGTAGTTTTCGGGTCACCTTCAAAGGTAGTCCCATGTATAGCGCATTGCAGTAGTCCAAGTGGGAGATAGCCAGAGCATGCACCACTCTGGTGAGACAGTCCATAGGCAGGTAGGGTCTCAGCCTGTGTACCAGATGGAGCTGGTAGACAGCTGCCCTGGACACAGAATTGACCTGCGCCTCCATGGGCAACTGTGAGTCCAAAGTGACTCCCAGGCTGCCTACCTGTTCCTTCAGGGGCCCAGTTGCCCCATTCAGGACCAGGGAGTCTTCCACACCTGCCTGGCCCCTATCTCCCCAAAGCAGCACTAGGCAGTAAATAACTGCCTAGTCTTATTTATGCACTGAGCTCGGAGAGCCCTAATCCTTACCCTCTCTCCCTCTCCACGCACACCCCCCCTCCCTGCTGTTCATGCTGTTAAAGCAGACGGTACCTTAAAAGAGATTTGGCTAAGCTGAAAATAAGCTTATGAGTTTAAAACAGGTTGGGATCTGGCTTGATATTTCAGAGCAATGAGATGCTGCCACTGAGCTTTTGAGCATCTGTGTGTTGCTTTTGAGAGAGCTGGAATGTTACGCTGTGCTTGGTGTGAAGCTTTCCTAGCTCAGGCCTGGATGCAAGCTTTGGGGCCCCATCAAGCTTGGCTCAAAGAAGAGGATAGGGTTACAAGGCTCCCAAATTCTTATCTGGCAAATTCCCAACTTAACCCCTTCTCACCCAGCCAGCCCTCAAAACGACAGCTTCGTGGAGCCCACAGGGGTTTGCGTCAGGGCTTCATCTGGCCATGGGAATGATTATTGTAGAATCACAGAATTGTAGAGTTGGAAGGGACCCTGAGAATCATCTAATCCAGCCCTCGACAATGCAGAAATCACAATTATATTGGCTCAGCTGCAAATAACAGCTTTTGCATGGCACAAAGAGGTTCCAGTAGGGCTTCTCCTGATCATCTAATGCTGTCAAAGGCTTAGAAGGTTCCATGATCTCTGGCTGCCTTTGATAGCAGTGCAAATGTTAGGCAGCGGCCACTGGGGCTTCTGCTGTCCAAAGTGTTTGCAGGCATGCAACCTCCTAGGATCTGTAAATGGTGGTGAGGAAGTCCCCACATCTCCTGGGCCATTTGGAGTAAGACAGTCCCCATCACCGCCAGTTTCCTACAAGGGTGCAGCCTCTTTATCTTCCCCCTTTGCTCTTCCTGTGGCTGCTTGAGTAAGCTGAACCATCCTCCTCGGCAAGTTCCCTCTGGCTGCTGGCTGACTAGCTAGAAGCCTCTGGTGGAGCTGTGGTTTCACTACCAGTTGGATGCCTCCTCCTGTGGAGAAGGCCCATTCAATGATTGCACCGCCCATGAATGGAAGAGCTAGAGGGGCGAGGGGCAAGATTGTCTATATGAGTGCATGTCCAATGACCTATGCATGAGTTGGTTCATTACTGTATCTGTAAGTTTGAGTGTACAGTAGTCATCAGGGGGCTACATGGAGATGGCTTCTCATGCAGTGCAGATTAGCTCAGAGTTCACTTGTCTAGGCACTTCTTCAAGCCCCCTAGTGATTTTGGAGAGCAGAGTGGCAGAAACGGCAAGGGGGCCGTGCAGGGAGCTCTTGGTGGCAGGGGGGGGCTCCTGGGGCGGGGAGGGAGGGAAGACCCAATTGGAAAAAGAACCATTGCCTCTACCCTTCTTTCCCCTAGAAACTCTCTGTGGCAGGGGGAGTGCTGGGGTCGGTGGGGGGGGGGAGAGAATGAGAAACGATGTTAGAAGAAAATTTAATAGAAAATAAGGATGTTATTGATATAAGATTGGAGAATTTCGAAAATAGAGTGGGGAATATGACAAGAAAACTGCTTAAATGGTGTTAAAAATGAAAATCAGAAAAGGGGGAGGTAGGGGAAGCCCATAATACAATGTACTGGAAAAAAGATATATTCTATTTTTTCTGTTTCTTTTTCTTTTTCTTGTGTTTTTCTTTTTTCTTGTGTTTTTCTTTTTTTTCTTTTTGATGATTTTTGGTAAAGTTTAAATAGTTGGGTGGACACTCACCTGTTCTCTTCTTACTACCCTAGGACCCCTCGGTGGCAGGGGGGGGGTTGCTGGGGTGAGGAGGGAGGGGTGGGGATAAGCCCAATTATAAAATGCACCACCTTCGACTGCGCACTGTTCATGGGAATACCTTGTGGCAGGAGGGATCTCGTGGAGGGTGGGTTAGAAGAAGGGGGGAAATATGTTACCTAATTGTATATGTGTCTTTGTTTTGTTAATATGCAAAATTAATAAAAATTATTATAAAAAGAAAAAAGAAACTGCAAGGGGGGCAGAGCAAGTGACTTAGGGGGCCACCTTACAGAGCAGAAGGTGGCGGATTACCTTCAAAGCGGAAAATTCCCATCCCTTATTTTGGAAACCTCGCTCTTCCACGATAGCCAGCATCCCTTCGAGCGCCTTCACTTGTCGCACTAGGTCCTGCTGGCCCGCAAGCATCTTCTGCAACGCTTCCTTGTTGCTGTGAGCCTGCTGCCGTCTTGCCAGGCTCTCATCCTATCAAAGAAAGAGCAGGAGTGGTAGATGAGGAAGACTGACCAAAGGGGGGCTCTGATGAAGTTGGGGCCCTGGGACTAGGTAGGAAAACTTAACATTGTATGGTTGGAAGATTAGAAGATTGAATATGGAGCTGTAGGTGTAATCCCCTGCTTAGGTTTCATTATTCATTTGTTTTTGTTTAAGTGTAAAATGCTTATCACACAGAATATCCGAACTGTGGACAAGAGCATATACCGCAATGGCCCAAATATAAGCCGCACCTTTAAAATTGGAGGGGGGGGGAATTAAAAAATGCCTGAATATAAGCCGCTCCATTTCTCACTGTTCCTGGCTGCATACTGGGGGGGGGGGGAGCCGCGTTGCTGGCGACCTTTCCACTTCCTCGCTGTCTCCCTTCCAGGCCTTGGGGGAGAGGATGGGGGACTACGTGTGGGGTGGGCACCACTTTGCCACACCCCTGGCGCTGTTTGCCCACACTCCTGGCTGCATACCATAAGTCGCACTTTAACTTTTCACAGTCGGAATTTGGGGGGGAAGGTGAGGCTTATATTCAAGCCAATATGGCAATATAGAAACCAGTCAGTAAGCAAAATTACAGTGCACAATAAAAATCCTCATTTTTTGTCATATCAGCTGCAAACTGAAAGCAACAGTTTAGCTGGGAGGTTTTTTAAAAAGGAAACGTTTTCAACAGGCATCTGAAGCAAAGGATCATAGATGCCTGTCTAATCAGCAGGGGGGGGGCAGCATTTCATAAAGCTGGTCAAGGCCCTGTTGTCCCACCAACAAAATATGGCTACCGCTTTGCTCTAGTGCAATGCCTTTTAACCTGGGCTGTCTTCCCTCCTTCCCCTGCCCTTATAAATTAAACACAGTTACCTCCAGCCCCTCAACAATCTCTCCAATCTCTTTCTGCTTCTGCTGGGCTCTTTGGGTCTGACGACGCAGCACCTCCAGGCCCCGCTCGTAGAAGTCGGAGCTGCGTCTGATCTTGTCAAGCTTCCGCGTGGTGGAGTCGTAGAAGTCACTCAGCGTGCTGCTGAACTGCAGCACCCCGTAGAAAAGAATGTTTACGTCCTGCGGAGCCGCGGGCTGCTGAGGGCCTGTGAGGATAGGGGCAAGCATGGCTGCACAAGGCAGCAAGATACTCGGGAATAGGAAAGTCAGCATTGCTGTGACTTGGCCAATGGAAAAACCGAAGGGAGTAAGCCTGCCACTTTATATGCAGAAGCGAGGGAGGGGTCCGGTGGGGAAAGAGACGATTGAGCTGGACTGAGCAACCCACTCCAGCATTTAATGAGCCAGCAGTATTTTCATCCTGGGCTCTCATCCCACACTTAGCATGGGCACAGAACATCTGACCTAGGGCAACAGAGTTGCACAATGCTGGCAGATGGCAGCTTATTGCAGAGGTGCAGAGGCACCTAAAGGCTGACTTTGGATTCTGGCACCTCTGAAGGGTTGCAAGGGCTATGCAGGGGTTGCGGGAAGGGGAAGGTGGCGTGTCTGTCCAAATGCTGGCTGTGTTTATCCTGGCTGGGCTGTGGGATGGAGCAACGGTGATGTAATCTGCCTCTTGGAGAGGGTGGCGTGAAGGGCTGGCGTGATGCAAAGACTTGAGGCTCCAAAGGTCTCCTGCTCTTTTACCTCTTGCCATTTTTGTGTTCTCATCCCCCGCTCCATGCAAACACTTTCCCTCTGCACGATGGCAGGATCCTATGTTCTCATTGCAAACTCGGTCTCGGAATGTGGACCATTGTGCAGCCAAAAGGGCACCGCTCGTGCACAAAAGGGAGACAAGTTGCAGAAATGCAAAAATAATTAGGAGGAGAAAGGACCCAAGACAGCTCGGTGAGGACTGAGCATGCTCTGTGCATATGCAACTCTGACCAACTGCGGGTGGGGAATGGGAGACCAGAGGGGCAGGAAATGGAGTAGGAGTTCTTGGTGGGCTGAAACTCTGAACACAAGCGCACCAGGCTAAGTTTTGTTGGAGGTTTAACATATTTTAAGTTATTTGCAGAGCCTGTGACAATCCCTAGTAAGGTGTTCCGTAGTCTTTGAGTGCAGCTGATTCCCAGCAGGTATATATACACATATTTCTTTTGCAGATAAAGAAGAGGTATTCTGGCAATGGCATCAGTTATGGATCTCTCTGCCATTTACACATTTGCTGCCGCTCTCACTCAGAACTGTAAAGATTCCCCTTCTCTTGCAGGAACCTGCTGTATGTTTATCCCCAAAGCCTGAACTTCAGCAGTCGTCAAGGTTCAGTGCGGAACATTGCGGTGAAGCTCCAGTTCATGGCTGGAGAGGACCCTGGTCAAGCCATGCCAGTGAGTGAGGCAAACTCCCTGTGGCTTCCTTACAACTTTTACAGCTCCACTGGCCTTCTGGAGCTAAGAGCTAGGTTATGCTGTGAGGGAGCATCTCGATATATGAAAGGAAAACGTAGAGCCCAATATGCCATTTTGCCCCAAAGTTTAGTCTCCTAGCCAGTCCCTCTCTGTATTTTGAACTCTCCCATTTCTCTTAATTATACATACAGTGGTGCCTCGACTTACGAAGGCGATCCGTTCCGCGGCGCTCTTCGTAAGTCGAAACCTTCGGTTGTCGAAGCGTCTGTTGTGTGCATGCGCGAAGCACGATTTTGCACTTTGCGCAGACGTAGACCGTGCGTGCGGCGAAAAGACTTCCGGGTTTGCCGGCTTCGTCAGTCGAAACCTTCGGAAGTCGAGGTACCACCGTAGTTTGGAGGGAACAGTTTTGCTAAGCAGATTCACAGTTCCTATTCTTGTGAGGCCCTCAGGTCAAGATCCTAGTCCTCATCTATGGGAAAATACAGCTACATCTGTGGCAGATCTAAGCCTCCAGGGGTGGTGCTTTCATGCTAAGTGTGGGCATCTGGTGACCTTCCATGCTGAATTCTAGCCAATGACCAAAGTAACTCCTTCTGTAGCCTCCCTGGTTCGGGTTGTAGATGCTGCTGTTGCCACCACCCCTTTTAGTTTTCTCAGTGGGGTTAAGGAGAGGGCAGTGGTGTTGGTAAGAGTCTCTAGCCAATGTGGAAAAGCATTGAGACATACTGAGTATTTGTGTGTGTGTGTGTGTGTGTGTGTGTGTGTGTGTGTGTGTGTGTGTGTGCAAACATTAAAAATTGCATAGCCTTTCCAGGTGCCCCTTTGACCGTCAGGTCCTCAGGCTCCCTCCCTGTGGTTTGCTGGACTTCAGCCTCCCTGTCTCTGACTAAGTTTATTTCTGCCTTTCCTAACAACCCCAGGTCATCTTTGGGAAATCAAGTTGCAGTGACTTTGCAAAAGAAGCTTACACAGCTGTTGTATACCATAACAAGTGAGTCCTAAGTAACTACGGAGGTGGGACAGGATAACTGTTGCAAATGAGGCAGGGAGGGGAGAGTTGGCAGCTGCGTATCTGATCAAGATGCGCAGCTGCCTGGATAAGGAACCAGCACTCTTCCAAGCTAACTGCCTCATAAAAATAAGCGTTGTTCTCCTGCGCAATCTTTTTCCTGGCAGTTTTCTTTCCTGAGGAAATTAGAAATTGTCTGATGCGTTCAAGAGCAGTTGATCCCCTGTGGTTGGGTGGGGCTCTGGCTTAGCCAATGCTGGCTCTTGGTGGACCACTGTGACACCCCTCATGTATCCTGCAGGTCCCCTGAGTTTTACGAGGAGTTCAAGCTGAAAATCCCAGCCAACCTGACGGACAACCACCACCTGCTTTTCACCTTTTACCATATCAGCTGTCAGCAGAAGCAAAATACGCCTCTGGAGACCCCAGTTGGCTACACAGTGAGTGCTTTCAGAACCCACGGCGTTTCGTAGCTCAGAAGCCGAGCTCATGTGCAGAAGCTCAGGCATCACTGCCAAGAAGGCCCTCTGCCTGGTTTCCTGTAATCTCACTTATCGCAGGGAGGGAACTGCCAGAAGGCCCTCAGGCTGGTCTTTCAGGACTGGTGTTATGTGGTCTTGGCGGCCACTCCCAGTCACCAGTCTAGCTGCCGCATTCCTTATTACTTGTAGTTTCCAGGTCACCTTCAAAGGTAGCCCCACACTTGAGTGCATTGCAGTAGTCCAAGCAGGAGATAACTAGAGCATGCGCCACTCCGGCGAGACAGTCCACAGGCAAGTGGACAGGTGCGCTGGACACAGAGAGTGCCCTTCCATCTCCTGTCCTTCCATCCACCTTGAGTACCGAAGATTTACAAGGTGGGGTACAATAACAAATCTTCCTTCTCAGTGGGCAGTATTTGATTTGCTGCTGTCCCCTGCTCAGTAAAGGTGGTCTGTGGGCAGGGAAGGGCAGGTGAAGGACTGACAAGGGAAGACCTGTCGCCCTGCTAGGACTCACTCAGGCCTTGTCTCTCTTTCTGTAGTGGATCCCCCTCATGCAACATGGCCGGCTGAGGACAGGACAGTTTTGCCTTCCTGTGTCTGTTGACAAGCCTCCTCCCAGCTACTCTGTACTCACCCCTGATGTAAGTAAGCGGCTGTTGTAAGTAGCCTGGGGAAAGGAGAGTCCCTTGAAGGGCTACTCCTTGCTTATGCTGAAATGGGGAATGTTCTCTTCTTCTTTTTCCTTGCTGTCTCTCATCTCCAGCTTTCCTTCTTCTCTCGGTCCTTTGCACACACCCTTTAGCGGGATTATATTTTATCCCCGTTGCTTCTTTGTAGGTGCAGCTGCCTGGCATGAAGTGGGTGGATAATCACAAGGGGGTCTTCAATGTGGAGGTGCTGGCTGTGTCTTCTGTCCATACTCAGGTGAGAGGAGGCGGTGAGGTTTTCGTGTTGCAAGGAATGGAATGTAGAGCCAAGTAGAAGCAAGACTCAGTTGAGCCATGTTCTTGCATGCCAGCTGGGATTTTTGCTCCTGCATCAACTGTCCTGTCTCTAAGCCTTGAACTGAATTAAAGCCTGATGCTAGCTCATTTTCTAGCATGTGGAAACTGCTTGTGGAAAGCTGTTTGCAACGTTTTTTAGAAGCCCCAAAACGGTTGCCTTGTTTTGGAAAAATCAAGGAGCATCTCACAGAGAAAAATTGGGTTTTCTTGGTTACTTCATCAAAACAATCAATGTTGGGAGAACATACACCTGAGCCATTTACCTCTCTGAGGTTTAGGATCCTGAGCTGTACTGAACATCTGTTTGGTCCAACTTGGCAAGCCTTAATCTTTCAAAGAGAAATTATCAAAGACATACGAAGGAATCTTGAGATAGCACATATCTGTTCTTCCCTTGATGATGAAATGAATAAAGGACACTCCACATTTAAGAGATGCTTGGAGCTCTGAGTTACACCATAGTTTTCTTATCCTTTATCCTGGCAGGACCCATTTCTGGACAAGTTCTTCACCTTGATCCATGTGCTGGAAGAATACACTTTCCCCTTCCGCCTAAAAGACGTAATCCTCACAGAAAACAACATGGAGTCTGAGCTGAAATCAAGTGTGGGCAACTTGCGGGTGGCTAGCTTGGAGTCCCTGGTTGTCTTTAGCCACCAGATTCTCAACAAGCTCATCCAACTCATTGTGTACCCGCCTGTTATTGCAGGGCAGATTGGTGAGTGCTGTGCTTCTCCTCCTATTCCACTCCCTATCCCATGGTTACCATTGTCTGGGCCATATCGAGTTCTTTGCTTGAGCATCTGGGATGCTTCACAAAGAGTCTTCAAAACCTGAAATCGAAGCATTCTCTCATTTTGCACAGTCTTATGGTAAGAGACAGGGTTTTCCATACTGGCATCACTCACTCCAAGGATAGGGTAAGGGAAATAATGGGTTGTGATAGAATCCCAGCTTCATAACTCTGGAAGTAGAAGGATGTGTGTTAAAATGGGTCAGCTCGCAGGTTGGGAAGAATGAAAAAGAAATAGACATAAAAACAAGTCATAAATACAAGAGCGCACCATTCAGTTGGTTACATTTGGGTGGGGTTCCCCAGGAAAAAAGAGACTACTTTTGAACAATACTCCTTTCTTAATATACAGTGGTACCTCTAGATACATACCTGATCCATTCTGGGGTGCCATTCACACCCCAAAAAGTACGTCTAGAGTGGCGCTTCTGTGCATACGCGAAGTGCGCAGGACGCTTCTGCACATGCGCGAAGCTCACAAGACGCTTCTGTGCATGCGCGCATGGCAGAACCCAGAAGTAAGCACTTCCGGGTCCGCCGCATACTTAACCTGAAAGTACACAACCTGAAGCATATGTAACTAGAGGTATGACTGTAAAAGTGGCGGGCTGTTATGTTTGGGGCATTTCAGTATCACAGTTGTTTTAACCATTCATCTACTGACAGTTGCTTATTACTTTTCCATTTTCGTGATTGCCAGTGTTGCTGTCACCATTAAATTCACTTCTCTGAAAGATCTGCCTTTTCCTAAGGACAGTGTGTTTTGTTGTTTCCCCCTCACCCAAGTCCTCTGCCAAAAACTGAGAACTCATGGGAAGGAGAGAGGTCTTTTCGTTCAGGGTCAAGAACCCTTCCTGGTGCTTTCCCACCCCACCCCACATCATGATTTAAAGCAGGTGCTGGAAGCAGTGAGCAAGAAAGATTTATGATGTGCCTTTCTTCTCCTCCTTTAAAGTACAGCATGCAGCAATAAAGAAGACCAAAGTCCTATTTGTATCTGTATACTTCCTGCGCCTAATTCTAGCTACAGGTGCATCTTTCTATGTAAGGATTACTGAAGGAAAACATTATTTTTTGGAAACACATTCACTACATTTTTGGCACAAGGGCAACCTTCTTCCCAGGTTAAACATAGGGAAGTGTTTTCTTCTGGTTTTATGTTTTCTGCAGCCTGTGCATTTGTTGTTTGAGGAGCTAGAGATGGGAAGGAAGAACTACAAGTGGTAGACCTTGCAAACTGTGCAATAAAAAAGCCCTCATTTGCTCCCTTTTTTCCAAATTCATGCATGCCCTAACATGCTATGAATTCCCAAGATCAAGCAGCCTTTCAACCTTCTTGTTTGCTGAAAACCATCTAACCTTTGCTCGCCCTTTCTGTTTCAGTGTTTGGTGTTTTGAGTCACTTTTTGGTCATTAACACAAGTCCACACATCTCCCCATTTTCTCAGTGAACCTGGGCCGTGCTGCCTTTGAAGCCATTGCTGTGATGGTGAACCAGATCCACAAGAACCTTGACAGCAGCCAGGACCAGCATGGCCACAACCATCTGCTGGCCTCTTACATCTTCTATGTTTTCCGTCTGCCTGTGGCAGAGCCAGGCTTACCAGGTATAACATGGAGTGTTTAGTTCCATGTGTGTGTGGGGGGGGGGTAGGAGCAAGTGCCTGGCTGTCATTCATGTTGCCCTGGGTGCCATTTCCCCTGGTCTGCAACCCAGGCGCTCCAGAGTTCTGAGCGATGCCCAGCTCCTTGTGCTGATAGCAGTGCGTTTCTGTATCAAGGAAAACAGCGGCTTGCTTTGATTGGCACCCAGCGGACGCTGTGAGATGTTTGCAGTCTTGGAGCCGAGAGGCAAAAATGAGCAGCGCTCCTTCCTTCTCTGTCTACCATCTCCTTCCTTCCACTTACTCTCCTCCGTCCCCTCCTCCCATGAAATTAGTCAGCAGCTTGCCTGCCCCTAAGGGATAGATGGGCATGTTCAGGGAGGTGCCTAACTTGGCTCCGTGAGTTTCCTCCCAGGAAAGGTCATACGTGGGACAGATGGGACTTCTGAATAATTTAAGACCAATTGAAGCGGATGAGTCATAGCAGTAGACTAGTAGCTTTTAGGGACAGAGTGCATAGCCCCAAATGGAACTCGAGAAGCTCCGGCTAATGTGCTTAGTGGCTACTGGAAGCTAGTCCATTAGGGGTGCTGCCCTCATTCTTCCCCCACCCAACCCCCAGCTTACAACCAGCTGGCTCTCAGCTTCCTCCCCCTCCGTTTCAGTGCCTCCTTTGTAGCGCTCAATAGGGAGCAGGATGGAGACTTGCAGTTAGTTGGCTTCACCCATCACTGGCTCCAAAACACTTCAGTCTGGCTCCATCCATACTAGTTTCAAAGCACACCAGCTCCCCCCCCCCCCCGGTGTAATAGTCGCACCCCCCTTTTTCAGACCCTAAAATCAGGCTCCAGAGCATTCCCCGCATAATAGTCGCAGGGGTGTCAGTCGGACGTTTTGTTTTGCTCTGAAGTGTTTTGTTCTGCATAACAGCATTTTTTTTGCTTTTGTAAATGGAGTGGCTCTTGGCACAGCTGTTTCCCACCCTCTGGAACAGGCTTGCCTGCGGCACTTGCCTGTTGGCCGAGTCAGCCCTCAGCCCCCTGAGTATGAGGCCGTATTGCACGGAGAGCAAAGGCGGTGGCAACTGAGGAGGCCTGGCTTGAGAGCCAGTGATGGAGGAGAAATGCGACAGCAGCAAGGTCCTGCCAGGAGATGGGCGGCTGGGGCCTGTGGATGGGCCCAGTGCCCAGTAACTGCCTGAGCGGCAGAGGGGTGCATGCTTGAGACGGGGCCTGTGCAGCTGGCCTCCTGCTTCTCTGTATGGGGCTTGCAGAACAGAGACCTAAGCTAAGCTATGCGTTTACTGCATTTCACTGCATAATGGTCGCCACCACATAATACTTGCTACTTTCCTATGATCTAGAGGGGCTAGCGTTATAGATTACATCTGGTCCTCTTCGGCATTTATTGATAAGGCATACTGTTTTTGAAAAGAAAAAATTGCATTAAAAATGTGACCATTATGCAGTGAAATATGGTACTCTCTCCCCCTGCGCTCTCAGCCAATATTGACAGTATCGCGAGGTCTTCATTCTCTTTGTTTTCTTTGCAGGGGGTGTGAGAGAGGAATGAGCTTTATTGGGGGTAGTGAATGCATGTATATGATGGAGGAGGTTTTTAGAGCACCCCCACTTGGAAAAAGAGGACCACTCACTCCCCTTCCATCCCCAGCCACCATCAAGAAGTTCTGATAGTGAAATGACATCATAGTAATACTCCTAATGAGATGCGTATGGGGAGATTATTTGTTGCGGTTTGCAGGAGATGGTGGGGAAGACCTCACAGACGTTCCTCTTCCCAGCTAGCAGCCCTTCCTGTTCAGCCAACACACTGTGACGGGTGGTGAACACATCCTCCTTAATCTCAATTCTTTCATCATTGGGAGACAGCATCCAGTTATGGGATGGCTCCTTCCACCCAGTACTGTACTGGACAACCCAGGCTCCCAGGGGGTCAGGGGAGGGGGGATCATTTGGTGTTTGTCCTCCATGGAATGCAGTACTATCAAAAGTCTATTGGGGGGATAAAAGTTAGAAAAATATTAAGACTTCCTCACCCTCTACCTTTTCTAGCTGCAAGGGTTGGGGATTTCTGTCCCCCCCCCTCTCTTTGCACCATGCCTGGCAGTTAAAAGCGCAGATTAGATCTGGTACCCAACAGCAAGGGAGCTGGGCAGCCACCAATGTTCTGAGCTTCCTTCACCCGGCCCCTGGAGTTTCTTCTCAGTGTAGACACTCGCTGCACATTTTCATCCTAGCAGTGCCTCTTCCACATTCTGCCTTTGACGTTCAATGACAGCTCTGTGCCAGGAACAAGGCAGTGGGGATGGGAAACCAGACCCTTGGCCCTACAGAAAAAGGAGTGGCCTAAACACAGCTGCTTGCTCTTCAGTGGTCTCTGGTAAGCAGAGAGGCAGGATCTTCCTCATTTTTGAGGAAAGCGACTCAGATATTTGGATGATGATGATGTAACCCCCCCCCCCAAAGGGTGGGAAAGACTATTAGGGCTTGCCGAAAGACAGAGTATTGACTTACCGTGAAGGTTTCTTCTGCTCTGCTGGAGAGAGGAGGATATCTATCTATGGGCAAATGACTCTACCCACCAGGAAAGGCAGGGCTTGTAGAGCCTTAAACTTCCGTAGGGATATTAGGGGGTGGAGGACAGAAAGTACTGCATCTTAGGAAGATGCACCAACTAATAAAACCCAACAATGAAACATGGCCATGCCGCCAGAACATGGAGGAAAAATAAGGAGGATTGAAAAGAAGGTATCCCAGATCCTAAGGGGGCAGCAATTCTGGAGCGCAGAAGTGTGTCCCAGCCAGATCATGCCCTCTGGCTGAGCAGAAGGACTCTTCACTTGAGATGCTCCATTCTGGTGCAGGGAGGAGGCATCCAATGATAATATAATGGAGGGTAAATTGGGATACGGAGGGACCGAGGTGGCGCTGTGGGTTAAACCACAGAGTCTAGGGCTTGCTGATCAGAAGGTCGGCGGTTCGAATCCCTGCAACGGGGTGAGCTCCCGTTGCTCGGTCCCAGCTCCTGCCCACCTAGCAGTTTGAAAGCACATCAAAGTGCAAGTAGATAAATAGGGACCACTCTGGTGGGAAGGTAAACGGTGTTTCCGTGTGCTGCTCTGGTTTGCCAGAAGCAGAGCTTTGTCATGCTGGCCACATGACCCGGAAGCTGTCTGCGGACAAACGCCGGCTCCCTCGGCCTATAGAGCGAGATGAGCACCGCAACCCCAGAGTCGGACACGACTGGACCTGATGGTCAGGGGCCCCTTTACCTTTTAAATTGGGATACAGTGGCAGTGTGTTGTCTTCTCATGGCTATGGGAAGTGATGGCCTCTTTGCGACTCCCGGAGGTGTTGTCTCTCAGTAGCAGTGTGCATTCTTGCAGTTCTGGGCACCACAGTTCAAGAAGGATATTGACAAGCTGGAACGTGTCCAGAAGAGGGCAACGAAAATGGTCAAAGGCCTGGAAACGATGCCTTATGAGGAACGGCTTAGGGAGCTGGGTATGTTTAGCCTGGAGAAGAGAAGGTTAAGGGGTGATATGATAGCCATGTTCAAATATATAAAAGGATGTCATATAGAGGAGGGAGAAATGTTGTTTTCTGCTGCTCCAGAGAAGCGGACACGGAGCAATGGATTCAAACTCCAAGAAAGAAGATTCCACCTAAACATTAGGAAGAACTTTCTGACAGTAAGAGCTGTTCGGCAGTGGAATTTGCTACCAAGGAGTGTGGTGGAGTCTCCTTCTCTGGAGGTCTTTAAGCAGAGGCTTGACAGGCATATGCCAAGAATGCTTTGATGGTGTTTCCTGCTCGGCAGGGGGTGGGACTGGATGGCCCTTGTGGTCTCTTCCAACTCTACGATTCTATGATTGATTCTATGATTCTTCCCACCCCAATGGTGCCCACCTGTCCTTTGACTTAACCTAGTGGTTTGTGTGTGTTTGTGTTTTACAGAGCCTGGAATGCCACCCCACAGTGGCTCCATCCAGTACGCCACCTTGTCCCGCGCCACTGGGCGCCCTATCAGCCTTAATCTCTCTCGCTCCAAAAGCATCAGCAACAGCAACCCTGACCTGACCACCACACCCAACTCCCCAGATGAAGAGGTTCAGAAGATTGTTGGCAGCAAGGTAAGCTTCAAGTGAAGGTTCTTGTTGTTGTTAATTTATTTATACTTAACCTTTCCCCCTGACGAGGGCTCAAGGTGGCTTACAGATAGAATAGGAACAGCTAAAACAACAGAAGAAGAAAAAGCCCAATCATTACAAAAATGATAGAATTAAAACTATAGGTATAAAAGATCGCTTAAAATCATACAGAGAATTGCAGTAAAAACACCACAGCGCCGGCCCTTTCATTAAAAGCAGTCCGTTACCAAAAGCCTCTTGGAATGAGAAGGTCTTTACCTGCCGGCAGAAGGAGAAGGAGGAAGCCAGGCTAGCTTCTCCAGGGTAAAAGGTAAAGGGACCCCTGACCATTAGGTCCAGTGGACAGCTCTGGGGTTGCGGCGCTCATCTCGCTTTACTGGCCGAGGGAGCCGGCATACAGCTTCCAGGTCATGTGGCCAAAGTTGTCCGAGAGCATCATATACCACAAGGATGTGAAGCTGGATCCATCCCTTGGATCAGAGCCTTATCTCCCCCCCACCCTCCATGGACCAGGTTTGATAGGGGGGTGGGGCAGCTTATGTGCCAGTCACTGGATGGCACCATGATGCCGGGGCCCCTTTTTCCCCCCATGCAGGTAATTAAAGGTGGTTTGCAGGTGTAGGACTTTGTGGGTGCTTGCAAACCCCATCTTTGTCCGCCTCAGGCCAGAAGTCGTTTATGACTTCAGGTGGAGGCGACATGAGATGTAGGGCAGGTGAGGGCATCTTGACTGAAACAGCCTCGTGGGCCAAGTGGAGAGGCTTGGATGGGCATAATTATCTCTGTGAGCCAGACGTTTCCCACTGGTCATAAACTATCTGTATACATCTGGCATTTTAATAGTCACATAAATAGGACGCCAGTAGTCATTGCAGCAGTGAGCTTTGCCACGAGTGCCCAAGTGCCACCCTCCCGGGCCCAGCACCAACTTGTACCACCCTGCCACTAATCCTAATTCTTTGTTTTGAAAAACAATGGCCGGAAATAATACTTTCGCTGTTTTGAAACATTGGAGGGTGATCACTGCCGTTCTTCAAGGGACAGATTATGTGTGGTGTTTTGTTACTTGGTTAGCCCTGGTATGCAAGATTTTTTACAAAGGAAAGTAATAATATAATAATAATAATAATTTATTATTTATACCCTGCCCATCTGGCCGGGTTCCCCCAGCCACTCTGGGCGGCTTCCAACAAAACACTAAAATACAGCCAGTGCAGGGGTGAGGTCAAACCAGATCGGGACCATGGCATGAGGTGGCTGGGTGAGTGGCGGTCTTCAGCCCTTTGCTTCTGCTGTCGTTCTGATCAGAATCACCCCCTCCACACGCATGCCTGCTGTTCATAATTGGAGGAAAGCAGAGTAGAAGACAGTATAGATCAGTGGTTCTCAACCTTTTTTTGGCCATGCCCCACCTAAGCATCTCTAAAATCCTGATCCCCCCGTGACATATAATTTTATTTTAATTTTAAAAATGTGTATGTCACATTTTTATATACTGTATATGAGGCCCCTAGAACCATAAGAAATGCAAAAAAATCACTGTCAATAACTCATTTTCAAATTGCCCCCCTTAAAATCAAATTGCCCCCCCCCGGTGGGGTGTGTGCCCCATGTTGGGAACCACGGGTATAGACCCTTACAGGTGATTCATGCCATGCCCTCCCCTATTATTTGCCCTGCTTCCCTGTCTTCCCTACAAACTGGTGCCCCATTCTGTGACCATAAAACATATGGCACACAGCTCCCCAAGTCAATGGACTTTGTGGCAACGGAAAACCTGGGCTTCTATTGCATTATGATGCTTTGTGTGTGTTCCTTTTGGTCACTTGCATGGAAATTGCAGGCCCTGGTTTAGCTAAGGCTCCTCCTCCTCCTCCTCTGTGATCGCAGCAGTGATGGTTGTGGTTCTTTACCCTTGGTTTCTTGGTTGTGATTGTTTTTCCTTTCCTGCTCTTCTCTTGCACGCTCCCTAGGGGATTGACCGCTCTCACTCCTGGGTCAACTCAGCATATGCCCCCGGAGGCCCAAAGTCTGTGCTTCGTAGGAATCATCCGAACTCCAGCATGGATCTGAAGCAGGTGCCTTTGCCTTACCCCCCCCAACTCCCCCTGGTGCTCCTACCCCTTGCTCCTCTCCTCGACTTGCTCGCCAGAGTGTGCCTGCCATTAATGCCTGCGCTGGGGTAAAGAGTAATGTTTTCCCATGAAAGCTGCCTTCTTGGACTGACCTTTGAAATGTCATCCGCTTCTCCTTTGCCACTCCAGAAGAATGGCGTTACAGTCAAACCTCGGCTCCCGAACGCCTCTGTTTTGGAACGTTTCGGCTCCCAAACGCCGAAAACCCGGAAGTAAATGCTCCGGTTTTCGAACATTTTTTCGGAAGTTGAACATCTAACGTGGCTTCCGCTTGAGTGCAGGAAGCTCTTGCAGCCAATCGGAAGCTGCGCCTTGGTTGTCGAACATTTTGGAAGCCGAACGGGCTTCCGGAATGGATTGTGTTCGACAACTGAGGTTTGACTGTATTATTATTTGTGCCTTTTTGTGACAGAACTCACCTCCAGCCCCCTCTCTCTCTCTCTTGTTCCCCATGGCAGCCATTTTGTGCTGGCACCCACGACACTTTGATCCAGATAGGGATACTGGCACCTCATTTTCTACCCCAAAGCGCTGATCGTTATTAATATTAATGGTTACTTATTCTGTTTACATTCCACCCTTCCTCCCAAAAGAGCCTAAGGCAGCATTTGGTTTTAGAGGCATAGTCCCAGCGTCAATGTACCTGACACAGGAAGTATAGTTTTGATATTGGTAGCCTTCTGTCATCTGAGGTTTGGTAATGTCAGGGGAGAGGTTTGTTTGCAAAGGTCTGTGCAAGGTTTTATTTATTTTCCTCACGCAGCTCACCCTTTTGTGCTCGCTGAAAGCAGTTTGGGAAGAGCATTGGAAAGCAACGCAGACATAATGCTGTCTGACACCCAGGGTGCAGTTAGGAGAGTGGGCAGCACCTCACCTCCTCTGCTTCTTCCCCGGCAGGGCTGTAGCGAAATCTCCTTTGTGGATTGTTTTAGAAACGCCACATGCTTTTTCTTCAGGCTTCGGTTTCCCTTCCATGATGGATCACAGTTGGCAGGATCCTTTGCACTTCACATTTGGTAACCCTGCCTGGAAGGCAGAAGGGGCAGGGCAAGACGGCAGGTGGATCACGCATGCAGAGGAGCACCTGGCTTGGTTTGCAGGTCTAATTCGGGCCAAAGCAGCGACTAAACTGTTGACGCAGGAACTGCTGCTTGCCAGGGGCCACACTTCATTTTTTTTTAATAAGAAATTATTATTAATTTTACATACTAAAGAAAAAACACAAACAAACATACATACCGAACATATTATCCACCTTCTTCTAACCCCCCCCCCCTCCACAGGCCCCCTCCTGCCACGAGGGAGTCCCACGAAAAGTGGGCAGCCGAAGGTGGTCCATTTTGTAATTGGGTTTGTACCCATCCCTCCCCTCCCCCCCCGAAACCCCCCCCCGCCACCAAGAGGCTCTAATATGGTAGGGAGAGGTGCAGGTGGGTACCCTCCCAACTATTTATCCCTAGACATACAACATAAAAGACACAACATATCAATTTTTCAAATTCCTAAACTACTTAACATTGTTTTAATGACTTCCCCAGATGTCCCCCAACTGATTTTCATTATTATCCAAATTCTATTTTCATAACAGTTTCATAAAACCCGACACTTCAAAGCACTGGGGGGAAGGGAGGGTGGGAGGAGAGATTGTGGAAGTTGGACTAAGGGGATTTCAGTTTAAACAAACCCCTGTTGGCAATTATAAAGTTTGCAGGGTATCCTTGGACCAGTCTCCACCTCACAACCTAACGCGCCACAGGATGATGAATGAGAATGAATAGGGGTTTACCCCATGTATGCTGCCTGGAGTCCCCTGAAGCAAAAATGTGATAGATAAATTTTTTTAAGTGTCCTTTTGTTTTAAGGAAACAGCAGTGTGGATTATTTGCTTCCTGGCTTTTTTGAACTTGCAGCCTAAGCATATGTGAGGTTCAAGGTGTCCAAGGTTCTCCCTGCATCCATATAATGCCCACTTTCCGAAGTCCTTCTGCACAGTGAAATTAGGCAGTTTCTTGGCTTGCACAGCTGCTTCCTCCACCATGCGCAGCAAACATATGGCCGGTGTTATGCTTCTCTGTGAAATTGTTAATGTGCGCTGGACGCTGGACACGCCTGTTACAGGGGAAAGATGCGTCCCCCCCACACCTCTATCCTATCCTATCCTATCCTATCCTATCCTATCCTATCCTATCCTATCCTATCCTATCTTATTCTATACTACCCTACCCTTGGCAGTCAGTGAATATTGTTGGGAAGAAGCCATTTTATGTAGTATTCTCAGTATTAGGTACAGTATTTAGGTTAGGTATTAGGTTAGGTATTTTCCTTATCAGAGCTCTCTAAATTGGGTAATAAGATGACTGGGCGTATAAGATGACCCCCAACTTTTCCAGTTAAAATATAGAGTTTGGGATATACTTGCTGTATAAGAAATACAACCCGGCGTATAAGGCGACCCCCAATTTTCCTGGGTTAAAAAGTAGTCTGTAATTGTCTTTCACTCTGCAACAGTGCCATCTAATGGCAGCCTTGTGGACTGCAGCTAACCGCTGATAGTTACACTTGCTTAAAAAATTACTGTAACTGCTATTATGAGAGCACATCCTATGGCTGTAAGCAAGCACTCTCCATACCTTTGCTGTACGTTTGTCTTCCAGTCTACTGAACTGGACAGCAGTGCACCACTAGAGAGGCAGGCAGGAGTGCAGACCTGGGTCTTTACCTAAAAGCACCTCATGGACCCTCCTGCTCTTCTTGTGTGCAACAAGTACTCATCCTGCCAGGGCAACATGTTGATTACACTTGGTGTTTATTACTCTTCTTGAACATGCTCCCCACTTGCGTGGGGGGCGTAGTCCTGTTTGTTAACTGAGTTGCGTATGAACTTTGGTTTGGCCTATATGTTCTAGTTTGTGCAGCCCTGAGTTTGGTGACCTTGCAAATCCATTGTAGACTCCTGCTTCCTTCCAAAGTGTGGTTTGCTTTCAAATTCTGAGCTCCTTCCTCTCAGTAAGGAAGCCGGGCACTTTTCCTTGCTCCTCCTTCCATCCTGAGTAATACCTCTTCACCACCACTGTGTCCTCTTCTTTTCTCTCTTTGCTTCTGCTCATCTCACAGGCTGCGGAGCGAGCACCTAATCGTATCTCCTCCTATCTTGAGAGTTCCACTTTTCCTCCGGCCACCCCGATGAGATCAACAACCAAAAAGGTAGAGAGAGAGACTGGGAAGCACCCCAGAAATGTCGCCCTGGAAGACAAACTTAAGACTAGGATCCTATGCACCCTTGGGAGTAAGTTGCATGGATTTAAGTGGAACTTCCTTCCAAGTAGACATGCATCGAATCCATCTCGTATAAGCAGTGCTTTTTTCCCTTTAAAAATGTTTGGGTTGCTCTCATTTTCCTACTCATATTGAAATACTGCCCCTCAGCGAGGCCAAACTTAGATTCACAAAATGTTTAGGGGTATGCGTTCCCCCCCCCCCCAGAAAAAAAAGCACTGAGTATAAGTATTTGGTTCAGAAGCAAGCGGTGCTGGTTGTTGTGAATGTGTAACAATGTTATGTGCTCTGAATAGGCAACACAAGTGCAGGCAGCTCTACGATCTGACATTGCCTTGGCTAAGCCCTTTGGGTGGAGATCGTGTATCTGTGGTTGGTTTCTGCCTTGGAAGAAATTCAGGCCTTGCTGATTTTGGGGACCAAACCAATTTAGTCATGATAAAAATCCCACCCTCCTCTAAATGCTATTCCGCTTGCTCTCATACTTCCATTTCTACTTTCTTTCCTTTGGTGTTATTTGCCATCAATGGTACTTTTTGGCTTTTTCTCACAGAGCTGCTGCTCTGAGTCTTCTATTCATAATACACAACTCACCTGAACCTTCCTCCCATGTCTGTGGGACAAGTAGGTAGCCGTGTTGGTCTGCCATAGTCGAAACAAAATAAAAAAATTCCTTCCAGTAGCACCTTAGAGACCAACTAAGTTTGTCATTGGTATGAGCTTTCGTGTGCATGCACACTTCTGCAGATACACTTCTGTTTCAGTGTATCTGAAGAAGTGTGCATGCACATGAAAGCTCACACCAATGACAAACTTAGTTGGTCTCTAAGGTGCTATTGGAAGGAATTTTTTTTATTTTGTTATGTCTATGGGAGACATTCAATGTGTCTGCCAGGAATAAACATGTAGACTTGCTTCTTGCTTTTGGGCAGTCCTAGATGGGAGCTGCTCCTGGCTGGAGCTCAGTGGGAAGGAGGACAACTTGAGACTCTTGGCTACTTCAGCTTTTGTTATTTCACTGATAACATATTTAACATTATATGGATTTTTTTAAAACAAAAACAAAAACCCAACCTCATCAAGAGGAAGGAAGTGGGTCTGGGCTGTCGAGTTCTGAAGGCAGATTGGTCCGGAGTCCAGACTGTGCTGTTGTATCCAGATAATAGTGCTTTGAGAATTACAAGGGAAAGTTAGATGCTGATAACTCTGTTTAGACACGAGAGCAGTTTTGTGTGTGCCTCCCTCATTCCCATTCTGCATGCAGGAAGCCTGGAATGAACAACACAATCAGTCGCTAAATGGCTGTGTTTATAGCATGTATGCTGCAAGGCTTCTGACTCTTGAGCCACTCACTCAGATGAGCCAGTGATCTAAGTGAGATGAGTTGGGTGGGTGTCAGTTACACCAGGAAGCATCTATCTGTGTAAATCGACTGGGGAATGAATGATTCCCCAGAAATCTCATTAGGGATCTGTGCTGCTTCAGACTAGGCCTGTATTTCCAAACCTGGCTCATTTCCTAGTCTTTGTCAGCCATTGTTTTTCTGACCTAACAGCAGCTTCTGAAGATCTGTGACTATTTTTTATTTTATTTTTGGACAGGCAATCAAACAGATTCTGAGTTAAGAAGTAGGGTGTACAGATGAGGATTGTATTTTAACTCCATCTCTCTTTCCCTGGTTTGAAAGCAGCTGGTAGCTCCAGAAGCACCAGCCTGTGACTCTGAACTCAATCCTGCAATGGTTGACCTGAATGGGGCATGCTGAGTGTTTCCTTGTAAATCTCTTTTAGCTGCTTCACGAAGAACTGGCCCTGCAGTGGGTGGTGAGCACCAGCTCCGTGCGGGAAGCTGCCTTGCATCAAGCCTGGTTCTTCTTCAAGTTGATGGTATGCCCCTTGCTGCTGATCTCCCTAAACAAACCGTTGGCCTTCTGGCCAGGAGCACCCACAATCTGGTTCAGGCATAGGCAAACTCGGCCCTCCAGATGTTTTGAGACTTCAATTCCCATCATCCCTGACTACTGGTCCTGTTAGCTAGGGGTGATGGGAGTTGTAGTCCCAAAACATCTGGAGGGCCGAGTTTGCCTATGCCTGATGTGGTGGCTGGCTTAGTTTATGTGTTGCCTTATGTAGGCTGTCCCTTTGCTGTCCAGTTTCCAGATTTCTGCTTTGCACAGTGTCACCACCGAAAATTATGAGAGAATTGAGTTGTCCCTCAATCGGCCTTTGGGGAAAAAAACAACCACCTTCCCTAAAGTATTAAGCAATGAAAAGAAGTGATGTGCAGGTACAAATTTCATCATTTTGTATTTGGAAGTCGAGGAAGGTTTCTGAAAGGAACCGAAGTACGAGTGGCTCAGTCGCTCTGTGATAATCCCAGTGGCAGACGTCTTAGATTTAAAGTGAAATTCTTTTCTGCCTGTCTTATTTTGCTAGTTCTTTTAAGGATATTTCACCTCTCTTCAGTCAGGCCGGCAGCTTTGGCACAGTAGTTTAAGCAGCAGAGCTGATTTTCAGCTGCTCACATGCAGATAGTCCCAAGTGGTGTGCACTGTTCTAAGAGAGGATTTGCCCAAACATGGTCAGCCGTACAGGTCAGCTCGGTCTGACCTGTTCAAATATATGAAAGGATGTCATATGGAGGAGGGAGAAAGATTGTTTTCTGCTGCTCCAGAGAAGCAGACACGGAGCAATGGATTCAAACTTCAAGAAAGAAGATTCCACCTAAACATTAGGAAGAACTTCCTGACAGTAAGAGCTGTTCGGCAGTGGAATTTGCTGCCAAGGAGTGCGGTGGAGTCTCCTTCTCTGGAGGTCTTTAAGCAGAGGCTTGACAGGCATATGTCAAGAATGCTTTGATGGTGTTTCCTGCTTGGCAGGGGGTTGGACTGGATGCCCTTGTGGTCTCTTCCAACTCTATGATTCTATGGTCTAAACTGGAATTCTCAAAGGGGTTGGAATAATTGGGCAGTGGCTGCTGATCCAGGAGGATGAAACTCCCTTGATGTTCCTCTTAGGTGAAGAGCATGGCACACCACCTGTTCTTGTGTGACAAGCTGGAGGCGCCTCGCAAGCTGCGCTTCCCTGGCCGTTTCGTTGATGACATATCAGCCCTAGTGTGCACCGTCAGTGCCGAAATCGCTAGCCGTTGCCAGAAGGTTTGTGCAAGGTTTCCTTTGTTTGCCTGCCTCTCCGTCCATTCCTTCAGAGTTTCCTATCCGTGTCACTCCACAAACACGCCAAGCGACTCAATTCATGTTTGCATGTTTTGAACCTGGGCCTGCATTAGAGCACAAACTGTTTAAAAAGTGCCATGTTGGGAGCAACAAGGTACAGATTTCTCTACTTTCCCATATTCTTCCTCCTAAACTATTAATAATAATAATGATAATAATAATTTATTTATACCCCGCCCTCCCCAGTCAAAACCGGGCTCAGGGCGGCTCACACCAATAAAATTACAATAAAACATAAAAAGCAATTGATTAAAATACAGATTAAAATACAGTATTAAAATTTAAAATTTAAGTTTAAAATGCAGCCTGATTTTAAGTAGTCCATAAATCCAAGCCATGAGGGAGGAAAACACAGGGGTCAGACTAAGTCCAACCCAAAGGCCAGGCGGAACAGCTCTGTCTTGCAGGCCCTGTGGAAAGATGAAAAATCCCGCAGGGCCCTGGTCTCCTGGGAAAGAGCGTTCCACCAAGTTGGGGCCAATACTGAAAAGGCCCTGGCCCTAGTAGAGGCCAATCTAGCCACCTTATGGCTCGGGATCTCCAGAATATTGTTGTTTGTGGACCTTAAGGTCCTCCGCGGGGCATACCAGGAGAGGCGGTCCCGTAGGTACGAGGGTCCCAAGCCGCATAGGGCTTTAAAGGTCAAAACCAGCACCTTAAACCTGATCCTGTACTCCACCGGTACAGGTGTAAATAAACTACAGGTGTAAATAAATAAAACCCAAGCTTTATATTTTCATATAACTCCTAGGATCTCTCAAGTGACAGAAAAACATAATGGATATGAAATTTCCTGCACTGAATGCCCTAGAATATATTGTTGTGACCCACTTTTCATGTAAAATGTAATTTTGAAAAAACAACAAAAACAGACTATCTGTATATAGTATTCTTGCTAGGTTAAAACCTTAATGGTGAGGATACAGCAGCCCTTAATGATATAGGTAGGTATATGCAGCAAGTCTTATCCACCTTCTTTATAAATGTGCATATGCATTCATACATATATATATATATATTACATTTGAGTGACTTAAGCTGTATATTAACACCCCCCAACCCAACCTCACCCTGCAAACTACAATTTTTGAAAGTGGGTTTTAAAAAAGAAATGGTTTATGTGATTATATAACACCCACAAAAAAATCCAAAGGTGGCTAGTTGTTCTTGATCTCCCTTTAAAATTCACAACTGGAGCAAAATGGAAAGCTTTGTGTATAATCTGGTGAGACCTTCCATACGAACCTCATTGAAGTGTGTGGGAATTCTGTGAGATATCTGCCCCATTTCGATTCTGTGCTAGCAGTTTGCACTTGCTCACGTGGTCTTAATCCCCTCTCCCGCTTCCCCAGTCTCTGACCCTGCATTCAGCGTTGCCAGAGCCCCATGGAAGACCCTTCAATTGCCACCTCACATACTTTTGTGCTTCTTCCGTAGGATATTGAGCTGGTGGAACGTCTCAACAGCAGCCTGGCCTTTTTCCTCAATGACCTACTATCCTTCATGGATCGCGGCTTTGTCTTCAACCTCCTGCGTTCTTACTACAAACAGGTAACAAGAGAAACCCAGTGGTTCTCTTTCCCCAGGATGCTAATTGTACCTCTTGGAAGAGGGCACAATAGCTAGGAGAGAGGGAGCAAGAGTTTTATTTAGATAGGTGGCTGCGGAAAACCTTCTGTACATGCAGAACTCAGATCCAGTGTGGTGTAGGGGTTGGAGTGTTGGACTAAGACAGGCATCCCCAACCTCGGCCCTCCAGATGTTTTGGACTACAATTCCCATCATCCCTGACTACTGGTCCTGTTAGCTAGGGATCATGGGAATTGTAGGCCAAAACATCTGGAGGCCCGCAGTTTGGGGATGCCTGGACTAGGACCTGAGAGACCAGGGTTCAAATCCCTGCTCAGCCATGAAGATCATAGGGTGGCCTTGGGCCAGTCACAGGTCTACTTTGCAGGGTTGTTGTGAAGATAAAATGGGGAAGAAGAAGAGCATGTATGCCACCTTGAGCTCTTTGGAGGAAAGGTGGGATATGAATGCAAATAAATACATAAGTAGTTGGATAAAGCTTGAACCCTCAGTCAGTTGTAATCAGGGCGGGTGGCGCTCTGGTCTAAACCACTGAGCCTCTTGTGTATGCTGATCAGAAGGTTGGGGATTCGAATCCCCGTGATGGAGTGAGCTCCCGTTGCTCTGTCCCAGCTCCTGCCAACCTAGCAGTTCGAAAGCATGCTAGTGCAAGTACATAAATAGGTACCGCTGCAGCGGGAAGGTAAACAGCATTTCTGTGCGCTCAGGCTTCTGTCACAGTGTCCTGTTGCACCAGAAGCGGCTTGGTCATGAAGGCCACATGACCCGGAAAGCTGTCTGTGGACAAACGCCCACTCCCTCAGCCTGAAAGCGAGAGGAACAACGCGACCCCATAGTCGCCTTTGACTGGACGTAACCGTCCAGGCGTCCTTTACCCTTTTTTTTTTTACCTTTACCAAGCGCACAACAGCCACCTTCCTTCCTTCCTCTCCAGATCAACAACAGACTGCTGACCACCCAGAACCCCAATGCCCTCATTGCTCTGAGGATGGACTTCATCCGTATCATCTGCAGCCACGAGCACTACGTCACTCTGAACCTGCCCTGCAGCGGCCTCTCCCCACCTGCTTCCCCCTCCCCTTCCGTTTCTTCAGCAACCTCCCAGGTAAGCGGCCCAGCGTAAGGGAAGGGAATGTGAGAAGAGGATGCTCTTGGTGGATCAGAGTCAGAGCATGACTCCATCTGGTCCCACCAGCCTGCCTTTGAACAACCCTGAGCCAGGTGCCTCCGCAAGCTCACCATCTGGGCACGAAGGCAGCAGCTGACCTGTTGCCCCCAGCCTCTGCTATCCTCAACAGCTAACAAATGCCCCTCTCTTCTCTCTGTGAAATAGTCCGATCCCTTTTAGAGCTGCCTTAAGCAAGTGGCAGCTCTTGGGAATTGGGGTAGGGGTGTGTGTTGAGGTCATGACTGCTGGCTCAAAGGAGGTTTGCCAAAGAAGTTGGCTTCCAGGAAAGAATTGAAGGAGACAGAAAGTGAGGTTACAGGGAACCAGGCAGAGGGCCTTCTCGGTAGCGGCACCCGCCCTGTGGAACGCCCTCCCAGCAGATGTCAAGGCGATAAGCAACTAGTTTACTTTTAGAAGACAACTGAAGGCGGCCCTGTTTAGGGAAGTTTTTAATGTTTGATGCTGTACTGTTTTTAATATTCGGTTGGAAGCCGCCCAGAGTGGCTGGGGAAACCCAGCCAGAATGAAAGAGGCAAATGGCAGTATTGGAGGGACAGAAAAGAAATTGGGAGCATTGCAATGGATAGGACAGTCAGTGAGCACCAAGAGGTGACAGGGCAGGGGATGTGAGCTGACTCTCTCCCTGCCCGCCATAGCTGAAAGGGGCAGCATTTTCACCCCTAGGAAATCATGAAACACTGCAGAGGATTAATTCCCTGCCCCTTTACTCTCCCTGCTTCCCTTGCTTCTGCAGAGCTATATATCACATTTTGTAGTTAACACTTGTGGAACCTTTCCTTTCTTTTCCTTGCCCCCCCCCATTTTTTAAAGAAGTAGTTCATGAAAGCAGCATTTGAGAGAGACCGGCTCATTCAAAAGGCTACCGATAAAGCATGGCAACTGAGATGTGAAGCTTGGAGGCTGTTCTTTTCTATGCAATGATAAGGAAAGGAAAGTTCACGACATGCTGGCTGGGGTCGGCTCTGCTTGATTTCTCACGGGCTTTCCCCTTTCCCAGGGCTCAGCCTTCTCCAGCCAGACACAGGACCAACGAGTGGCCAGCATGTTTGAGCTGTCCGTGGCCTTTCGGCAGCAGCACTTCCTGGCAGGGCTCGTGCTGATGGAGCTGGCTCTCATCCTGGAGCCCGATGCAGAGGGGTAAGTGCAGTCTTTTGGGATGGTTCCCTGATGCCCTTGTAGCCAGAGCCCTCTCTGACACCGCTGCTCTCTTATCTTCCCTTGCCTTAGAGCCTTCTTCTTGCACAAGAAGGCAATCAGCACCCTTCACAACCTGCTGTGCAGCCACGACTCGGACCCTCGCTACATGGACTCTTCAGTACGGGAGCATGTGGCTCAGCTGTACTTGCCTCTGATTGGCATCGTCATGGATGCCCTGCCCCAGCTCTACGACTTCACAGGTGAGGCCAGGAGGCCCTTCTGGGGGCAGGGAGGAGGATGATAATGGATGGAGGTACCAATGTGTGCAGATTCCTAGCCGGTTTTCAAAAACGACAGCCTCTCCCCAGCCTTCCTTGCTGCCGGCAAGCCTGCTGTCTTCAGTTTTGTTCCACATACTTGGAACAGAACCAGTTAACCAGAGGGCTTGGGTGGCCATGGCATCGATCCCAGTTGTGTCAAACTCACTGACTGTAGCTGCTGCTCTCCCAGGCGAGGGAGGAGAATCTAGCTGTCCAGCATAAGAGTTCGCTAGCTGAGGTTTGATATGGTGGTCATTCTGTGAAGCCATACCAAGCTGACTTCTTAACAAATGCTTTGCTATTCTGCATTGGGTCAGTACATACCTGAAGGAGCGTCTCCACCCCCATCGTTCTGCCCGGACACTGAGGTCCAGCGCCGAGGGTCTTCTGGCGCATAGCTGCCAAGTTATCCCTTTTTTAAAGGGATTTTCCCTTATGCTGAATAGGCTTCCTCGTGAGAAAAGGGAAAACTTGGCAGCTATGTTCTGGCGGTTCCCTCGCTACGAGAAGCCAAGTTACAGGGAACCAGGCAGAGGGCCTTCTCGGTAGTGGCACCCACCCTGTGGAATACCCTCCCACCAGAGGTCAAAGAGAACAACAATTTCCAGACCTTTAGAGGGCATCTCAAGGCAGCCCTGTTTAGGAAAGCTTTTAATGTTTGATTTCTGTATTTTAATGTTTTGCTGGAAGCCGCCCAGAGTGGCTGAGGGAACCCGGCCAGATGGGCGGGGTATAAATAAATTATTATTATTATTATTATTATTATTATTATTATTATTATTATTATTATTATTATTATTATTACTTTGGCCTTGTTATTAAAACCAGGTTCTCCCCTTCTTTTATATTGTTTTTAGTATCACTGAGGATCTCTCTGGCTAGGTCTTATCACATCCGTCATTAAAACTGTTCGTTCTGTCTCCTTATCTAAGGTTTATCCAAAAATAATAATAATAATCACACACTTGGTGAGAGGTGCAAATGGGGAGATCTCTTTATATCTGAAAATTCAATCAGAGAGATTTCCACTTACAGCTGATGCCATTTGATTCCTGCTTGTAGCTTATGAAAGCATATTAGCTTTCTGTCTAGCTCTGGAATTATAAATTCTGAGCAACTTGCTGCATTCATTCTGTCTAATATCAAAGTCAACGAAGTAACTGTTCTCTGATTAACAGGATACAAAGGATTTGTTCTAAATACAATGCCTTTTAATGTGTTATGATTTGACACCCATCTATAAGACTAGAAAACATTTTTTTATACAGTATTCCTTTGCCTTCTGTTTTTTCCTAGTTAATTCCGTTTGTACTCTGTCCTTTAATTCCTAACTAGAACATCCTTAGTCAGTTTCCCCATCATCAGTTCAGCGCATACTTACTGAACAATACAAAAGCAAAAATCTAAAGCCTGTCAGTTGAGCAAATGCAATTTAAGTGAGCTTAAGAGTGGCACTTAAGAAGAGAGAACCAGTCTTTGAATATTCAGAAACATGTCAGTTTCACAGCTCAGGAAATCCTGGAAAACAGCCACAATTTGAGTGGTGATTTGTGGCTTGGTTATGTGTCATAGCTTCCCGTGTCGTTTCTCATTTGTTTTGAGGAAACGTACACTTGAAGCAGAGTCAGAGCCACAAAGGAAGTCTCAAGTCATGCAGATTTAAAGACTGCATGATATAGTATAGAGAAGCTAATGAAAGGGAAAAACAAGGAAGTTATGAAGGAACAAAAGAAAAGAAAGCCAGAGCAAGAGTCTGGGATTAAATTCTGGTGCTTATAATAGAATCCAGAGCTTTAAGCATGAAATCTCACAGCCTGACACTTGGAACTGACTTGATAAGCTACCCAGGACTGTGTGAGCTCAGGTCCTAGAACAGCCTTCCATATCTGTGGGTCTCTAGAGGTTGTTGGACTACAACTCCCATCAGCCTCAGCTGTCCTGGCCCAGTGGTCAAGGATGGCAGTGGGAGTCCAACAAAATCTCGAAGGCACTAGGCCAGGCATCCCCAAACTGCAGCCCTCCAGATGCTTTGGCCTACAACTCCCATGATCCCTAGCTAACAGGACCAGTGGTCAGGGATGATGGGAATTGTAGTCCCAAACATCTGGAGGGCCGAAGTTTGGGGATGCCTGCACTAGGCTGAGAGAGCCTGCCCTAGAGCTTATATAAGGGAAAAGAAGTGTGTTTTGTTAACCCCAATAATTTGCAGGTAGCTCGAGGCCCCTAGAATGGCCAGGTACACACTGCTAGGAGTCTGGCCCTTCTTCATTTTAGTGGTCAGCATTGCAGAAGTTCTTGCCTGCAGGGATGGTTCATGGCCCCAGCCTGGCCTTGGCTCTGATTTTGCCAGAAATCGCTTCAACAAAATCAGTCTGTGAAATCAACAAAACGAAAAATCTTGAAGTGGCTTCCCCATCACCTTAGCTTTGGTGGGTTGCTTAGCTTCCGTTGCCTTTATTGTTCCTTTTAGCTGCTTGGAATGTCTCGGAAAATGAGAGTCAAAACCTTATTAAGGAACATTTGTGCAGATTAGCTTTCCTTCTAACTATATATTTTTAAATAGAATACCGGTATACAAAGTTATCGACTGGGTGGTGGCGGCAGCTGGGCTATCTTCTCTTCTCTTATCGGCCCTTATTGGGCAATTAATTCAACTTTACAGAGAACCTCAGCCAGCGAGGGCGGCTGGCTTCCGTGACGGTTGAGGACGGCGATGGGGATGGCAGCACCATTAGCCAGTCAGTTGCCATGGCCATTGCTGGCTCTCCCTTGCCCCACACTCATCGGTCCACCGTCTTCCAAATGCCATCGGTGGTGAGTGTACACTGTCCTCTGGGGCTAGAGAATGAAACCGAAACTTGGGTGGGGAATACTTGCACATTAGAAGGGGATGAGGGTTTGTGTAGCTCTTCAAATGCTGTTGGACTCCCAACTCCCTCCCTTCAGCCCAGTGGTCAGAGGTGATGAATCTAACACCATCTGGAAGACCATAAGCTCCCTATCTCAGCTTTAGAGACAGAATTCTCAGTGATAATGATACCTGGTACTGGACAGCCCCCCATTTAGACAAGGAGCCATGTCCATTGGGAATTTGTGGAATGAACTCAGGAGCATACAGGTCTCAGTCCTCAGCAGGAAAGCCTGTGTGTTCAGATTTGTAACATGGTTGATCTCAAACACAATAGGAGATTTAACAATACAAAAAACTATTACTTGATTGCCGTATGTTTTCTTTGTTTATGAGAGGGGGGCGGTTATTGGGTCAGATCAGCCTTATCAATTTGCATGCTGTTGCCGGGTTTATATTGTTATCTTGTTGGGCTGTGTATGTAATAAAGGAGATCCATGCTGGGGTGAAGGCACCCTATTTTGTAACTATGAAAAATCCTTTAATAAAAACAAATGCACACATACTGCAAGGACTTTCATGAAGCAGCCAATTTTAAAACTCCATTCAGCTACCGGTACTACTTGCATTTCCTATTCTGACATAGTGATATCATTAGGCAATGTGGGCCCCAAACATTGCTCCTCAAAACCAGAGGAAAGGAGGTGATTATGAGGCACGCTTAGTGGGAAGATGGGAGGGGTGACTGGGTCAAGTGAGTCGTAAGAGCTGCACCAAGCTCATCTCTTGCTTGTTTGCAGCCGCCACGCCAGTATAGCATGCTGTCGGCTGAAGCAAGTCGCAACCTGCTGGTGTGTCTCCTGTGGGTCCTGAAGAATGCGGATGGAGCTATTCTGCATCGCTGGCTTGCTGACCTCTCGGCTTTGCATGTGAACCGTCTCCTTGACCTGCTCTACCTCTGTGTCTCTTGCTTCGAGTACAAGGTTAGAGTCCAATCGTGGCTCCCCTGCTTCCTTCCTCCCCCACCCAGGACTTTGGGGGACAGAACGCAGGAATCCCACCTTTAGCTGGCTGGACTCCTCACCTAGACAAACTCCTTAGTAGTTGCAGATCTCAAAGCAATGCAGTCTTTGACAGAACGTGGCAAGCAAAGAGCGGAGAAGAGGCAAGAGAATTCGCGGCCTCTGACTGCAACACTCAGAGGCTGCATTTCCTTCCAAGGAGAGCCTTAGAAAACAGCCGTTCTACAACACTTTGGGTGTCCTAAGGCAAGAGCAGACAGGCTTCAGGCTGTAAGGTCTCTCTGTTGTTTAATAGAAGCCAGAGGGTTCACCTGCTGGAGCCTAAGGCAAAAGACATACACTTCAGTTAAAGAATTCGAAGTCCAGGAACTTGTACTGAGTACCAGAACTGAGTCAAGTTCACAATCCTTCCATATACAGAATGCACCCCCTGATTCACACCCAAGCACAACCACAATCCATTTCAGCATGGAGACCTGTGTTGTTGCTGTTGTTGTTAAATTGTGGGGGCATAAATCCTTGCCAATCTGCTTCACGCCACACAGAGATTGACCAGTGGATCCTGATCTACCTTCTTCCCACCCCTGCTGTAAGAATTCTTCTTATGTGGAGATTGAATAGGAAGCTAAATGTAAGGCGCTAACAGTTTATAGCGAAATCATTCCTGTAAGATATTGTGAAGTCCAATAGTGCAATTCAGTTCAACATAGTGCTGTTGTTCGCTATGAGCTAAAATGGGGAGTGGGGGGAATCTTGCATTTGGAGTCCCAAAATGCTCCTTTGCCAGAGGTGAAGTGTGGAAGCTTATCATTTCTTGCCTATTGTATTCAGTGCTGATGTGGCTCTAGCCGGCACCATTCCCCATGGTAAAAGCTGAAAGGGCTTCACAATCCCACTGCTCAGCGCCTGTTGAAATGAGCACTTGGCCACTTTCTTGAGTGAGCAACTGTCTGCCTGTTAAATGAGTTCTGGGCCAGCCAGGTTTTGCTTCTGTAGCCAAACTTCCCCCTCTTGCTTAGCGAAGACTGCTAGTCTCACTGCCATCCGCAGGGCAAGAAGGCCTTTGAGCGCATCAACAGCCTGACCTTCAAGAAGTCTCTGGACATGAAAGCACGACTGGAGGAAGCCATCCTGGGCACTATTGGGGCCCGCCAGGAGATGGTGCGACGCAGCCGAGGTGAGAATGAGAGAGGGTGGGGCCCGTTTATCGTGAGCTTGCTTCTGTAGTCCCCAAGTAAGCTTCGGGTCTTGAAATAAGCAGATATAAACTCTTTGGAATACCATCTGTGTGAACAGAAGGGAACTCTGTTCATTCCCTTGAAGGCTCACTCTAGCTGAAGCATTTTTGAAACATTCAGGGCTGGCTTTTGGTGACTGGAACTAGGCTTGGTGGGGAGGAGTTTTATGATCTGCTATGGTTACTCATGCCTTTCCTCCCCTTCCTACACAGAGCGGAGTCCATTTGGAAACCAAGAAAATGTTCGCTGGAGGAAGAATATTGCCCATTGGAGGCAGAATTCGGACAAGGTGGACAAGTGCGTTTGTGGGCAACTCGGGGGAGGGGGGAATCAGGGGAGAGGTAGTACCTTGTTTACATGCACACATTGGACTGGTTTACCTATAATGCTTAGCGAAACCTTGGCTTAGTGCAAATGATCAACCCTTTTATTTATTTTTTATGTATCGTGATCTTTTTATGTGAACCGCCCTGAGACCTTCGGGTATAGGGTGGTACAGGCCTTTGCTACATCTTATGATCAGTTCCCACAGTACAGGCAGTTACCCAAGAAGAGGAACCAAACTTGGGCCTGAACACACAGTGACTCTCATGGTGTGTGTGTGTGTGTGTGTGTGTGTGTGTTGTGTGCAGTGCCTTAATCATAAATTAGTGTGTTTGGTTTGTCGCATCGCCATGATCACATGGCATTCAGGACATCTACTAGATTATTATTTTTATTAAAAAGAATTAACTCAAGTTTTAGTTTTTATGATTGTGTTGGAAAACATATATAGAAAAAAGACTGTGTGGGATAAAGATTCTGAGTCCAAGAAAGAGATGTGCTTTTAGTTCCTTCTCATTGGTTTGCCATCATCCCATATCCCAGCTTTCCCACCCTTATAGAGAAGGTGCTGCAGGCCCCTTTCTCATTTTGGTGGGCTGCACCTGATCTTTGGCAAGAGCTAGTTGCAGGGACCAGCTACCTGTTTCATGGAAGCCCAATGACTTTGGCTTTGCCTGTCCCTAGTGTAGTTCCAACCTTTGGCAGGCCCGTACGAGCAGCACAGTGAGCAGGAAACCAGAATAACCATGCAAACGAGGATTGGTATCTGGTGACTCTAAATGTCTTACACCCACGCCCTTTTTTGTCCCTTGCTCAGATCCAAGGAAGAGTTGGAACATGAGGCTCTGGTGGATGGGAATATGGCCACAGAAGCCAACATGGTGGTGCTGGACACCCTAGAAATCATTGTGCAGGTAGGATCTGATGGAGACTCCAGTCTTGCACCCACCCACCAGAGCAAGGCTCTGGGATTAATTTCTGCAGTGGTGTAGTGGTAACTCTTGAATTGCAGGAGCTTCTCCACCCCCTCACAGTTCACAAGCCACACCCACAAGGAAAATTCAGTTTCTTGATGAAAACTGCCGGAGACGACTTTTCTCATCCTGCTTCCATAAGCAGAGCCTGATTTGGCGAGCTGGAGGACAAAAGTTCTCTCCAGTTTTTCTATTATCGATAAAGTGTTCCTTGGAGTGCATTGAGAGCCACATCTATCTTCTTTGTCCTTGGCTCTTTCATAGCTGTTTTGATTCTCTGTTGCGGTTATGCCGAGCTGGGCTCTCCTAGGTAGTCCGGGGGGCTGGAATATGATAGTGATATGATAGCCATGTTCAAATATATAAAGGGATGTCATATAGAGGAGGGAGAAAGGTTGTTTCCTGCTGCTCCAGAGAAGTGGACACGGAGCAATGGATTCAAACTACAAGAAAGAAGATTCCACCTAAACATTAGGAAGAACTTCCTGACAGTAAGAGCTGTTCGGCAGTGGAATTTGCTGCCAAGGAGTGTGGTGGAGTCTCCTTCTTTGGAGGTCTTTAAGCAGAGGCTTGACAGCCATATGTCAAGAATGCTTTGATGGTGTTTCCTGCTTGGCAGGGGGTTGGACTGGATGGCCCTTGTGGTCTCTTCCAACTCTTATGATTCTATGAATTCAGTGGCCAGTATAGCTCTTAGTCCTTTGCCATCTTTAGCAGAGGCAGCAAAACACCTAAGGTGTGCAGATGATAAGCTTTGCTTGTTTGTTTTGCATAGTCACACCTCTGCCTCGGCCACTCATGTCCCAGTGACTTCCATGGGCTTCTTGGTGCAAGATGAAGTCTGGCCCGGATAAAGCCTCACCATGTTACAAATGGGGCTACACATTCTTTGATGGAGGGGTTCCTAATTTGAGTACAATTTCCCACCCCCTCCCCATTTTTTCTTTCTTTCTCTACCCCCCCCCCTCTCCTCCCCGGTTTCCTCTCCACAGACTGTGATCTTATCGGAAGCCAAGGAGAGTGTCCTGGGCGGGGTGCTGAGGGTGCTTCTGCACACAATGGGCTGCACTCCCAGTGCTGCCTTCCTGCAACACTGCTTTGCTACCCAGAGGGCGCTAGTCAGCAAGGTGAGTGCTGCTTGGTTGGGAAATCTCCGCGGAAGTGAATGTTGCAGTTGAATTCCACACTGCCAGGGAGTGTGGTGGAGTCTCCTTCTTTGGAGGTCTTTAAGCAGAGGCTTGACAGGCATATGTCAAGAATGCTTTGATGGTGTTTCCTGCTTGGCAGGGGGTTGGACTGGATGGCCCTTGTGGTCTCTTCCAACTCTATGATTTTGCAAAACATCTTGCTCTGCTCCTGAGAAGACACTGCAGGGAGACTATTGGCTTGTCTGCATCCAAGCTCACTAGCTCTGGTTGTAAGTGGAGCCAGGAACAAGAAGGGCTTATCTATTCCTCAGGTTGTTAGCTTCTGTCTGTCACCGCTCATTTTCTCCAGCCTTTAACTCTGCTGTAGGGGCTTTGCTCTGCAGGGAGCCCCCTTTTTCTGAGATTGTCCACAGCAGAGTGTGCTTACTTAAGTGTGTGTGTGTGTGTGTGTGTGTGTGTGTGTGTGTGTGAAACAAACAAATAAACACAAATATAAAACCAGATACCAACCTCAGTACTACAGAGCATATACTGGGAATCCTCCCAACTTCACAATGCATGTTTCCAAAATATCTTTCAAAACATGATGTCCAGATGTAAGACCTGTTTCACGCCTCCTGCACTTATTGACCAAGCCAATGTACTCTTCAAAAATTGTACCTGTGGGAGCAGGGGCCTGGATTCCCCAGGAATGGAGTTGATTTATGAGAGAAGTGGCCCCCGGTCATCTGAAAAGGCATCCCATTATATTTCACCCCTAGTGAGCCAGCATTGCTAAAGAGTAATGTCAGCAGCCAGCAGTTCCCATATTCTGTCACCCCACTTTCCCAACGCAAACTCTTCCTTGCTTTTCCAGAAATAAGCTGTTTCCATGCCTAGGTGGTTTATTGAATAAGTGCTTTATTTCAGCCTTGAAAGATGGAGACCAAAGCCAGCCCTGGGTCCATTATGATTTGAGTCTACTTAATTATGATACTGCAGATCTGGAACAACCTCTGTAAAAGGGCCTGACAGACCCCTCCCTTTATGCTTCCAAGGGCTGGGTGAAAACCTGATTCACAGAGGTTTTTATTATTAAATCTTACCGCTCTTGAGTGCGTTGATACCTTGCTTTTAAGATTATCAGCCTGTTGGGTTTTATGCATCTATTATACATTGCCTTGCTTACAGTCCATAGGAAGGCCAGTATTACCATTGTTAGATAAAATAACTCGTCTCTTGCTTGCAGTTTCCCGAAATGCTTTTCGAGGAGGACACAGAACTGTGTGCTGACCTGTGTCTGCGCCTTCTCCGCCATTGCAGTAGCAAGGTGGGCACCATCCGCACCCATGCAAGCACCTCGCTCTACCTTCTCATGCGACAGAACTTCGAGATTGGCAACGTAAGTGCTCATTGGAGTAAGGAGGTGCTAGAGCTGTCCTCTGTCTCTTCTGCTGCAAGGGTGCTTCCTGGGAGCAGGCCTGGGCTATCACCAGAGTCCAAGTAGTTGTTGTTGTTGTTTGAATGAATGAATGAATGGATGAATGGATGAATGAATGAATTTATATACCGCCCTATACCCAGAGGTCTCAGGGCAGTTCACAGTAAAGATCAACATAAAACCCACAATATACTCAAAATAAAAACAACAACCCAATAACACCCCCCCCAAAAGAAATCCACATTTTAAAAGGACATAGGATGTCAATCAGATCAGTCAATGGCCTGGTTAAAAAGGAACATTTTTGCCTGGCACCTAAAGGTGTATAATGAAGGCGCCAGGCGAACTTCCCTGGGGAGAGCATCGCACAGGCGGGGAGCCACTACAGAGAAGGCCCCGTTCTTGTGCTACCATCCTCTGGACCTCTTGAGGAGAAGGCACACGAAGGAGGGCCTCAGAAGATGATCTCAGGATCCAGGTAGGTTCATTGATCCCTGCAGGATTGCCACGTTGCACAAACCCTTTTCCTGCCTCTGTTCTCTTCCCCCACCTCTGTCAAAATTTAAATTGTAAGCTCCTTGGAGCCAGGGGCCCGTCTCGTGATTCGGTTACTTTGTAAAATACAGCGTACACTGATGGCGTTATGTAAATAAAAGTAATACGTTTGTACCAGCCTGGATGCCCCAGCTGACATCCTTCAGTTGCTGCTATGGAAAATGGGAGAGGATCTCCTCCAAGACGCTTCCAGACACCTGCTGCTCTCAGAGCCTTAAGGCCATGAGCCAGGGCCGGCTCTAGGGGTAGGCACGGCGCCCGGGCGCCCAACATGCTTGGCAGCTCCTTCAAAGTGTTTTTGGATTCTGTTTCCATGAGTTGCCAAAAGCAACAGTTTTGGATTGTTACCTAACTTGTATCCCTGGGGTGGGGGTGGTCTTAGAGAAAAGCATGCGCATTAATGTTGTGTAGGAAAGAGGAGTGGAAATGAAACAAAGAGCATCAATGCTGAAAAGAAGCATGCTCTCCTAAGTAGTGTAAACCTCTTTAGTTTTAACAGTTGGCTAAGCAATTACTATTCACATTTTAAAGGAAATAATACCAGTGAAGCTTTAATCTTAAAGTGTTCCGAACTAGCCATTTTTCTAGGTGATTTTAAATTTAAACCAGTCCACTCTGGAACTGTGTTCTGCAGAATCCGTTCCGAGCATCGCCTCTGCTTTCATTTGGTTCGGGATTTGAATAATCTTTCTGGCTTGCCCTGCCTTGCTGACTCCTGTGGCGTCTCTCCTGCACAGAACTTTGCCCGAGTGAAGATGCAAGTCACCATGTCCCTCTCCTCGCTTGTGGGAACGTCGCAGAACTTCAATGAAGAGCACTTGCGGCGCTCATTGAAGACCATCCTGACCTATGCCGAGGAAGACCCGGAGCTGCGAGAAACCACATTTGCTGAACAGGTACATTGGATGGGAGACCCATAAACAGTGGGTCTGGCAGTGCCCAGGAGTTGGGCTGTGGCTTGGGCTGGTACCTTCTGACCCTGGCAGTCTCTTCTATAGCTTCTGCAATTAATTATGAACAATTTAATCTGCATTGGGATTTCTAGGCAATTTCTCAAGAATGCATGTGTGATAGATACAGTGCTTTTTTTCTTTAAAAAAAATGTTTAGGGGTACTCTCATTTTGACTCAAGAAAATCACCACTCTATAGTTCAAATCGGGGGAAATAAATAGAGTAAATGGACAAAAGTACAAAGATTCACAAAATGTTTAGGGGTATGTGTGCCCCCAGCGAAAAAGTACTGGATAGATATATTGGATTTATTTAAAAATATTAGGATGCTTTATTTACCATATAACAATGTATGATCAAACTAAAGCAAACATTTTGCTATTTTTTATAAATAAAAATATTTATTAAAAAAACTGAAATGTGATACTATGGGACTTTTCACTAAATTTGAAACATAAATCTTCCCAGGTAATAAAAATGTTTCCCCAAATACTTAACAGTATACGTATTGTATACTGTAGTCATATTGTAGAATCCTATGGAAATACCAAGTACGAGCCTAAGTGAGAAAAAAATGATCACCTCCTATATCAGAATATTTCGATCTTTTTTCTTGAACCAGAATTATAGTATTCAATAGAAACAGTGGTGGATCTTGGGGTCTCAAATTCAGTGGCACCCTGTGTGACACCAGAGTTCAGCACCCCTCTGTCTCTCGCGTTCCAATGTAAACCATAGTTGTGTCCCCGGCAGCACCAAACTGGTCATGCTCCCCTAAATTGCTTAAAATGGTTATATACTCTGGGAAATGGTTAGAGCATGAGTAGGCTAACGTGTAAGTCCTGGCGGCTGGATCTGGCCCAATCGCCTTCTAAATGCAGCCTGTGGACGGTCCAGGAATCAGCATGTTTTTACATGAGTAGAATGTGTGCTTTTATTTAAAATGCATCTCTAGGTTATTTGTGGGTCATAGGAATTCGTTCATTCTCCCCCCCCCCCAAAAAAAATAGTCTGGCCCCCCCACAAGGTCTGAGGGACAGTGGACCGGCCCCCTGCTGAAAAAGTTTGCTGACCCCTGGGTTAGAGTATCTAAATTTTGAAATGGCTTAGATGCAGCTAAGCCAGTGTCTACCAAATGTGATGAAGATGCAAGAGATTAATTATTAGACCTGGTTTTGCTGTTCTTTCTCCTCCTAGAAAGTGGGGAGATTTTTTTTGGGGGGGGGTATCAGGATCAAGGTGAACACAGCCCATAAGTGAACAAGGCTATGCCCAACTCGATCCTGTCGGTAAGTATTGCATCAGGGATGCCCTCTTTCGCAAGTGCCTTTACCTGAGTGCTTGCGGCATCCTCACTCTTGATGGAGGCAATCCTGTGTTCTTGTGCCTGCTCTCCATGCTTGTGACTTAGAAGGTGCTTCCTCCTTTCCCCGACCAGGTTCAAGACCTAGTCTTCAACCTGCACATGATCTTGACAGACACGGTAAAGATGAAGGAACACCAGGAGGATCCAGAGATGCTGATAGACCTGATGTACAGGTGAGACAGTGGCCAGTGCTCTGGGTACGGAAGCAGCAGGAAGGCCCAGAGGCAAGCAAGCCTTGCTTTCTTAGCCTCAGTTCCCCAAAGGGAGGGTGTCAAAATGCAGGAGCCAGTGTGGCTGCATTTGGACCCGAGACAAAAGAAGGTTCATATCTCAGATCATCCACAAACTCATTGGCTGTTGGCAAGCCTGTTGCAGCATGAGATATCTACCTGCTTTTACACCTGCCTCATCTGTTGCATATGGTGAGAGCTCCTGTTTTTGCTCCCACTCAGCAAGTAATGGAAGTGGGTGAGCTGGCCTCACAGCCAAGGAGATAGCTATGCTGTCCAGGATAACCTTAATATGAGGGGACCAAGCACTCTGGGGCTGGAAAAGGGTAGTCTGGGGAGTGTGCACCTTCCAGAGAATATTAAAGGAGAAAGTCACACTAAGTGGTAACATTGCTGTGGGGTTGGGGAGAGCCTTGCAGGTGTTCATCTCTTGGTGGATGTGTGTAAGTTTGTAGGATTAATCAACCCAGGCAGAAAGCATTGGCACAAATGGGACCACATCATGGAGGTGGGGAATGTCTGTTGCTCCTTGTGTTGATGTAAATGTATTGAGATGTGTTGCGGTATATGTACATGTACATGACAAACATAGCCACTGTTCGTGCATCACTCACTCATGTCCTACAACAACAACAACAAAAACAATTTATTTATACCCCACCCATCTGGCTGGGTTTTCCCAGCCACTCTGGGCAGCTCTCAACAGAACATTAAAAACATGATAAAACATCAAACATTAAATACTTCCCTAAACAGGGCTGCCTTCAGATGTCTTCTAAAAGTCAGATACCGTGTTTCTCTATAAGACATGCCTATAAAATAAGCCATGGCACAATTTTCTCAAGGCAATAAAATATAAGGCATCCCCCCAAAATAAGACATGCTGGGGTACCGGTACTATACCGTGCTGGGAGCAGGTCCGGATGGCGCTTCCGTAAGGAACAGGAAAAGGAAGATGCCTTTCCTTGCCGGAAGCGTGGAGTTCAGATGGAGCGGGAGCCGGCAGAAGCTGCAGCATGCCCTGCGCCGAGCCCCGACCCAGCAGGACCCTGCGCGACCCACAGCTCGCGCCGCGCCAAGTCCCGACCCAGCAGGACCCGGCAAGGGCAGCAGCGTGCGCTTTGCCGAGTCCCGGTGGAGCGGGAGCCGGCAAAGGCAGCAGCGCACGCTTTGCCGAGCTCCAACCCAGCGGCGGGACGCAGCAAGAGCTGCAGCACGCGGCGCGCCGAGCCCCGACCCGGCAGGACCCAGCAGCGTGCCCTGCTGAAGCGCCAACAAAGCGCCCAGCAGTGCAGCAGCAGCAGCAGCCAGTTCCGGGCGCCAAGCCGCAGCGGGAAGAGGTAATTTTAAACAAATAAGACACCCCCGAAAATAAGCCATAGGCTTATTTTCTTGAGTAAAATAAATATAAGACGGTGTATTAAAATGTGAGAAACACGGTAGTTGTTTATTTCCTTGACATCTGATGGGAGGGCGTTCCACAGGGCAGGGGCCACTACCGAGAAAACCCTCCGCCTGGTTCCCTGTAACCTCACCTCTTGTAGTGAGGGAATTGCCAGAAGGCCCTCAGAGATGGACCTCAGTGAATGATGGGGTTGGAGACGCTCCTTCAGGTCTACTGGGCCCGAGGCTGTTTAGGGCTTTAAAGGTCAGCACTAACACTTTGAATTGTACTCAGAAATGTACTGGGAGCCAATGTAGGTCTTTCAAGGCGGGTGTTATATGGTCCTGGCAGCCACTCCCAGTCACCAGTCTAGCTGCCACATTCTGGATTAGTTATAGTTTCTGGGTCACCTTCAAAAGTAGCCCCACGTAGAGCGTGTTGCAGTAGTCCAAACAGGAGATAACTAGAGCATGCACCACTCTGGCAAGACAGTCTGTGGGCAGGTAGGGTCTCAGCTGGCATACCATATGGAGCTGGTAGACAGCCGCCCTGGACACGGAATTGACCTGCAGCTCCACTGAACTGCATTGGCTCTCAAAATGCTATGAAAAAGGCTTCATAAGTGAAGCTCCTCCTATCTGAGCGGGAGCTTGGATTGACTTGAAGCAAGTCACCTTAAAGTGAGTCAGTAGCAAAGCCAGCCATGGAACTCAGGACTTCTGTCCCTGATCATTCATTACCTGCCTCTCAGGATAGCCAAGGGGTACCAGACATCACCGGATCTGAGGCTGACCTGGCTGCAGAACATGGCAGCGAAGCACTCTGAGCGTGGGAACCATGCAGAGGCCGCTCAGTGTCTGGTGCACTCCGCTGCCCTGGTAGCCGAGTACCTGAGTATGCTGGAGGACTGCCGCTACCTACCTGTGGGCTGTGTCACTTTCCAGGTATGAAGAAGGCCAAGGCCAAGGCATCATTTCAAAAAAAGAAGGCTGGTCTGCATCGAAGGCATTGAGCAGCTCTTCTCTGTTCTTTCTTAGCTTCAGTACTTACTCGTAGCCCCAGTCCTACTTTCCTGCGGGAGAGATAAACAAACAGAGGGGGTCTGCCTCCCATTTCTGCTTCCCCTAAACCCAAATGTGGGGTGATGCCCAGATGTTCCCTGCCCCTAGCAAGGCCTCTGCTTCCCTAAGGCCCCGAAGACCTAGAGTTCTTGCCTTGTTCAACTGACAGGCTGTTTGGGAGGGAAGAGTGAGAAGATTTGTGTGCCCTCCCCCCCACCCCAACAGTAACATCTGCCCTTTTCCAAGAACATCTCTTCCAACGTGCTGGAAGAATCTGCCGTCTCGGATGACGTCCTGTCCCCTGATGAAGAGGGCATCTGCTCTGGGAAGTACTTCACCGAGCAAGGGCTGGTTGGGTTGCTCGAGCAGGCAGCGTCCTCCTTTACTATGGTGAGAACTTGAACTTTTTTACTTTCAGTGTACAAGAGCATTCCCTGTGCTTGAGGGGTGGCAGCCGCCTTCTCTTGCTGCAGTAGGTGGCTGAATCCCAGGTGTGTAGACTCCTGGAGATTGATTGGGCACCAGCGCCATAGAACACAGCTTTTTGTGCACATATTTCTGCTTCCTTTTAAAACTGCAAATGGCTTAGAAACCTGAATGGTCTGGATTGTGGGTGGGAGGGTGGGTGGGTGAGTGGGACTTGAATGGTCACAGAGAGGCTGTGTTTTCTGCCCTTCCCATAGCAGCCAATTCTTGTAAATTCTTCCCCACCTGCTTTCTTCTATCTCTGTTATTGTCTGTTTTTCTGTAAGCTTCAGCCGTCTTTTCGTTGGCTGCATTCATTCACTTTGATTGTTTCCAGATGCTCAGTTTGCACAGCCTTAAATGCGCCACTGCTTATCTGGGATGCCTTTCCTCAGGGAAGGAGCACTCTGGTTTCAGGAGTGTTGCTTTTTCCACTTCTCGGTAATACATTTAGGCAAGTGGCCAATTGTGTTTCCCTGCAGGTATCTCAGCCCCTCTGTTTTCAGTGAAAATTAAAGTATGTGGAGGGCCGAAGACCTCTCTCCCCCTCCCACACTGCCTTTAAAACAAGGCGCACACAAAAAAACCACCTCCTGGCGCATGAAGCTGCAGTAGGTGGTGATTGTAAAGAAACATTTGTGTAAAGTAGTGTGAATTCATACAGTTCATTTCCAGAAGCAGAAGTAGGAACCTGGTTGTAAGCCACAAGTCACAATTAGCTCCTTCCCCCTGCCCCGTTGGACCAAAACGGCTCAGGACTGCAATACCTCAAGGACCGGAACAGCTACCAGATTTTTAGAAGGCATCTGAAGGCAGCCCTGTTTAGGGAGGCTTTTAATGTTTAATAGATTATTTTATTTTATTTTTCTGTTGGAAGCCGCCCAGAATGGCTGGGGAAACCCAGCCAGATGGGTGGGATATAAATAATAATAATATATTATTATTATTTCCATATGAACCTACCCAGACCCTGAGATCATCTTCTGAGGCCCCCCTTCGTGTGCCTCCTCCTTGAAAGGTTCGGAGGGTGGCAACACAAGAACGGGGCCTTCTCTGCAGTGGCTCCCCATCTGTGGAATGCTCTCCCCAGAGAAGTTCGCCTGGCGCCTTCATTATACACCTTTAGGCAAAAACTTTCCTTTTTAACCAGGCCTTTGGTTGATCTGATTTACACCCCATGCCCTTTTAATATGTGGGGGGTTTTTTGCAGGGGGGTTTTATTGGGTTGTTGTTTTTATTTTTATTACCGTATGTATTTTGTGGTTTTATATCTTTTAAAAAAAATATTTATTGAATGTTCAAAAAGTACATAATTATATGTGCAGTAAACATGGTGAGATGTAAATAAAAGAGAGAAAAAGAAAAAGAGAAACAGAATCCGTGTAGAAGGGAAAGTAAAGGGGGGCTGGGGAACCAAAACTGTATATTTTACAAGGTTGTTATTGTACTTCACCAGTATTTGTAAGAATGGATTCCAAATATCATTGAATTTGTCCATGGCAAGCCTGCGTTTATATGCAAGTTGTTCATATGCTGCGAGTTTGTACAGTCATGACCTCGGTTTGCGACCGCAATCTGTTCCGGGGAGTTTGTATAAGTCTTCAATCCAATCGTAGAAGGGAATTTTATATCTTGATTTTATTCTGTGAACCGCCCTGAGACCCCCGGGTATAGGGCGGTATATAAATTCTAATAATGATGATGATGATGATGATGATGGTGATGGTGATGATGGCAGTCTTAGTAAAGCTTCTTCCCTTAGGAGAGACTTAACTGCCTTCCAATGAAAGTTAAAACTTTTTGCAGGCAAGCTGTGCTTGCATATTTCCAAATAGGCCTCCACCTTGACTGGGGGCTCTGTGAGGTTCTAGCCATGCGTGGCCCAGTTGCCTTACCCCCTGCAGCCCCACGTTAGGTCTTCCCCATGAGGACCGAAGTGACTTTCTGAATTCCTTCTCGCTCTCTTCAGGGTGGGCTTTACGAGGCTGTCAACGAGGTCTACAAGATCCTCATCCCCATCCATGAAGCCAACCGCGACTTCAAGAAGTTGGCAGTGCTGCATGGCAAGCTGCAGGATGCTTTCAACAAGATAACCGACCAAGTGAGTGCAGCTTTTTGGACAACCTTTTTCAAACAAATGGCCACATTCTCCCCCCCCCCCCCGCAGGGGCCACATTCTTTTCCAGGGGCCGCAGGCAAGAGGTGGGTGCAGTCGGAGGCAGTAAACGTAGATTTTACCTTTGTACAGTGGGCTAGTTTCTATACATAATGCCCCCACCTGCCTCTGCCATCCAGACAGTCAAGAGGCATTATAAGGGTTCAAAGACATATTCCAGCCAGGCAAAAGCACTTGGGGTGTGAAGCGAAAGCCGGTGAGGGGTGTGGCCTGGGGAGAGGGGGCGTGGCCTAGGAAGGGTTCTGAGGGCCCAATGTAGATGCCTGGAGGGTCACATTCAGCCCTGGGGCCTGAGATTCCCCACTCCTGGTCTCTAGAGCTTTTTTTGCAATGACTTGTTAGGGCGATGGCTGAAGTAAGAGAGCCAGCATAAGCTCTCCTTCCTCCATGGTTGCCTGTCAAAATAAGTAAACGTGACGTGAATTTGGCGGATCGGAGACGGTTGCAACTGGAGACTGAAATCTGAATGGTCTGAATGTCAGAGCCCAAAAACTGTTTTGCTGGGGAAACTTTGGGGCTGTGGCATGGGAGTTCCGAGCTTTGGCATAGTGTAAATCAAGATGCTGTGGGCAGTGTTCATAGCGGAGGTGCAATTTATGCACTCAGTTGAATGGACAGTGCTGCTTTGAGACAGAGAGAAGTTCTCTGGGGCCTTGTGACAGTATGAGGAAAGCATACTGAACTGGAACCCATAGCCTGTTCCCCGCTCCCGCCCCCCACAAAAAAACCCCTCTGTTGAATCATAGAGAGAGGAATGTGCCAGTATGGGTTCGGTATAGAACAGCCAGGAATCCAGAATTCTAGGATTTGCTCCATACAGGATTAGAGCCTAGTGGGGATGCTGCCAAGCCAGAACTTATGGCTCTGTTCTTGTAATCAGAGCTAAACAGGGAGCTCCACTGATTCCTATGGGGTTCACTTGGGTATTCTGTCAAATGCGGACGGTGCCAACCCTGGGAAAAAGGTGAAAAGAGCTATTGAGCTGATGGATCTATACTGTTTGCAGGTGGCATTTTAAACCAAAACATCCCTCCCTGCCCTCCTGGGCCAAGGTCAAAGTTGTGTTCAAAGTCTCAGGTTGGCAGTGTGCTAGTCTTTGCGGCTGGGTCTTGCAGATGATGGTCGAATACACTTTGAAATGAGCTGGGATTATCGTGCCATCTCCTGCTTGCTTCTTCAAGAAGTTGGCAGTGGTTGGGATGCCTCACAAGAACAGGAATTGTTATGTTCAGATCGGCCTGTGACCATTCAGGGTTATGCCTGGGCATAGCCTGAGATCAGCTTGTGACAAGACGAGTGCAGAGTTTTGAAAATAAATCAATAACCACCTTCTTCTTCCTGTTTTCTCTGTTCCCTTCCTGTCCTCTCCGTCCTGTCAATCAGGCCTCTGGCTGGGAGGTAGGCTGCATCATGTCTTACATTTTCTGTGTCGGTGTTTGTGTGAGTGTGCATGTTGCTTCCGTAATCTCCACTCTCCTCTGTGCACTTACCGCCAAACTCCTCCTCTAGCTGGCATTGTTGGTGCAGTTATTGCAACTTTTAAACTCTCTCTCTCTCTCTCTGTGTGTGTGTGTGTGTGTGTGTGTGTGTGTGTGTGTGTTTGTCAAGGGGTGGCGGTTATTGTTTCTGTTTCTTGTTATGGTACATATTTTTGTGTTTCTATATTGTAAGATGCCCTGTGATCTTTGGATGAAAGGGAATATGGGAATTTAATCAATGATAATGACACCAAAGTGGGAGCCCCTGAACTTTCTTGTGCAGGCTGAGCAAGGCAAATTTTGTGCGTGCCTCAAAATGGCAGCAATCCTCAGGGAAAATAGACAGAAACAGTGCGGTTTCATGGTCCCACCCGGGATCATAGTTCCAAATCTATGCCATTATCCTGCACGCTACAGTACTCTTGCAAATAATGTTTGCTGTAAATGTCAGAGGCTGGCTACTGACAAAAGGCCTGCTGGACATATGGAGGCTGTATCTTGCAGCAGCAAAGCACTCTTACTTTTTCACTCTATGAGACATAGCTGTTTTGCTATAAGGAAGATTGCAGATGAGGGCCTAGCGTCTGGGAAAGGAGCACCACTGTGTGGCAGAATCCTACTGGAAGGCCCAAGAGAATGGACTTGACCCTGTCTGCAGAGACCCCAAAGGCCTTCTCTGTCTTTTCTGGGGCCCCTCTAGTTAATACGTTTGGTGTAGGCTAGGACCGGTCAGTTTGTTCCATGACTAAAGTGATGGAACTGCATTCATATTTTCACAAGCTTTGTTCCAAGACTGCAGTTGGCAAAGGGTGTTTTATTGTGCTTTTGGAGTGTGTCTATTGAGTGGCAGCTTCCTGTACTACAGATTCTCAGCAAGAAGCACAGGTGGCCTAACTCCCCATTCAAGAGAAGCCCATCCTTTGAAACTAGATTGAACAGCCCAAACTGCTTCTGTGCTGCAGGGTACCAAAAGCAGGCAAACAAAAAGCATGTGCCTCCTGTTCAGCCCCTTTGAAAAAGCTTGTGCTGCCAAGCTCTTTGTCCTCCCACTATCCTGGCAGTCTTCCAGTGACGAGGAAACACACCACGACACAGCTTTGCAGAGGGTAGCATGCTTTGCCCTTGCTACTATTATTAACTGCCCTCCAGCTGCCACTGGTGGCCCCTTCCTTCTCCTGTTGCCACACCAGGAGCTTATGCAGAACCATAGCTCTGTGATAGAGTGTCTGGCTACAAGCAAAAAATGGCAGGTTGAATCTCCAGGTATGGATGGGAGAGACTGCTGCCTGAAATCCTCAAGAGCTGCTGCCGGTCAGCGCAGACATTTCTGAGCTAGATAGACCAGTGGTCTGACTCAGTATAAAGCAGCTTCCTATGTTCCATCTTGCCCAGGGAGGGGAGAAAAAGAAGCAGAAGCAACTTTTTAAAAACAACAACAACAACAAGCAGTGGTTTGCCTTCTCTGTTTTATGAACTAATGTTTAGTTGTTATTGTCAGGGGGACTCCTTACAGGGACCCTCCCCCAGTCATCCTGACCAGCACTTCACCCAGTGACAGCGCTAGCAGCGGGTCAGGAGGAGGGAATGAGGAATGGAGCGGGGTGGAGAGGGGGCTCTCAGACGTGTCAGAGCCTAGGCACCGACCCAGCTGGCCAGAGGGGGAAGGACAGCGCAGCGAGGTGCTGGAGCCTCTGCAAGGATGTGAGAAGGAACGTAGCCCCTTCCAGCGCCCAAATTGAGGCGCGCACCCACACGCAGGGCTAGGGGGAGGCGCTTTGGGGTGCCCAGGCTTTTATGCTGGTCCAAGACGCGACGGGAGCCATTGCCGGGTTCTGAATCGGACTAGGCAGTCATGTTTTCTGATATCTCTGCACTGTAAATAATATGCACAATGAAACTCTGAAAGACAGAGCGGACTGGAGCGTCTTTACTCGAGAGCAGCCGCAACAATCCCCTGACAGTTATCATTTAAAAAATAATAATTTTATCTGAACTGCTTTGTGAGGTCTGAAAACAGCTCTATAAATGCCTTCGATCATAGTTGGGAGTGGCAATCCTTCCTTTTGGGGGCTCTCAGCCACCGCCAGAGCCACACACACCTGACTGAGGCAGGCAGGTAGCCAGCATCACTCTTAGCTACAGTCCCCTTGGTCCAGCTCACCCTGCAGATTTGTGCCCCTGGCCTTTGTCCCCTTGCACATATCCTGCAGCTGGTGCTGTCCATGCTCCTCTCCCTGCTGCTTTGCTGAGGCCCTTCCTGCAGCCTCTCTATGGCACCTCCCTCAGCTGGTGGGTCCTTGCATAGCGTGCAACTGGAGAGCCCTGTGCCTGCTGCTCACTCACTGCTTTCAATTGTTGGGTGGGGAGAAGGAGCTGTCCTGGCCATACTCTTCTTGCCCTTCCGATTCCATTCTCTTCTCCCCATCCCCATTTCTCAAAGCAGCTGCTTAGGGATCGTGACCTCTATCCTGGAGGCCTGCCCCCTGCATCCCATATGCTTGGAGGGTCTGGAAGTGTATGCTCAGAAGTGTTTCTCTGTAATGAGATCCGCAAGTGGATAACAGGGTTTTGTTAAGGTAAGAGGTTAGGGTCGTTGTGACTTCTACTTTTGCAGTCCTTTGTCAAGCAAAGTTAATAAATGATCCAGCACCAGGTACCATCCATTTAAGCAGGTTGAGAAAATGCAGCGCAAGTAATAAAATTGTTTGCTTGTTTGAAAATTTGCACCCAGATTTACAATGTGCTCTTCTCTTTACCAGAGCCAAGGCAGTAAACATATATGTAGTTAGGAGACATCAAAGTATGACTTCAAAGTACAGAATGGCTCGAATCACATTCAGTTCAGCCCTCCCATAGTTGGGTAATAACAAGGTGCTTAAAAGCTGTTCTGAAAAGGGAAACCTGCTGGGGCCACTCTCAAGAAGGCCCCCATGCAGGGCGTAATGACTGTCATTAAGAGACTAGATACTAGCTTCTGATGCTAGAGATAATATATAGCCATCGTGACTAGAGATATTGATAGCCATTCCCTGTGAATATGTCAGATCCCCTTTTGAAGCCATCAGTTAAGTTGGTGGCCAACTCCCCATTTTGTGGGAGTGAATGCCATGATTTAACTACAGCACTGTGTGAGGAAGTGCTTGCTTTTGTCTCTCCTGAATCTTCCCAATATTCAGCTTGGATTGTTCCAGTGTAGTATGGTGGGGTGGAGGGGGAATACCTTTTATCCACACCATGCCCTTCTCAAACATCCCTTTCTAGTCCCCCCCCCCAAAAAATTAAAATGTCCCAGGCATTATCTTCCCTGGGTAGGCAGCCTCTTCCTAGTCTGTTCAGTATTTTTCATTCAGCAATCTTATCTTCGCCTACTAAAATACTCAAAGCAAATTTAGTGCATTTCCAGAACTTTTATCTGGTTTAAAGATTCCGCTTGTACACCGGCATGTCTTTTTACTAAGAGCAGCACCCCGATCCTGAGTTTTGTGTGTGTTCAGATGTATTCACCCACACACACCCCTTAGAACAAACATGCACAGTGTGAAAGAATGGAAGGGATGTGGGTTTTTTGGCAGTGAAGTGCTGTGTTGACATCGTAGCATGCACCTCTACAGTGGATCCTAAGGATTTTGGGAATAGAGGTTCCTAACGTTCTTAACCTGTTTGGTATTTGTTAGCTTTTACCTGTCCCAGAACTGATTTTCCATTAAAAAGATAGACCACAAGAAAAGCATCACCCGTTTTAAGTCTCTTAGTATCACAAAAACACTGCATTGTTGGGTGTTGTGGGGACTCAGAACAAGAGCTGAGTAGAGAAATTCTTTGTTTCTTACTGTCACTGGACAGATGAGAGAATTGGAAGTGGTCCATATGGGGATTCTAACTCCACATACCAAAATCTTCCAGGTCTTTAGGGATCAGGGCCATTCTGGTGAGCTAATCCCAAGCCATTGCTTGCTTCGAAGTTTGTTTAATTCCCTCAGCCTAGGTAACTTGGGGGGATGTGGGTGACACTGTGGTCTAAACCACTGAGCCTCTTGGGCTTGTCGATCAGAAGGTCGGCAGTTTGAATCCCCACAACAGGGTGAGCTCCCGTTGCTCGGTCCCAGCTCCTGCCAACCTAGCAGTCCGAAAGCACACCCAAAAGTGCAAGTAGATATATAGGTACCGCTCCGGCAGGAAGGTAAACAGCGTTTCCGTGCGCTGCTCTGGTTTCGGTGTTCCGTTGCGCCAGAAGTGGCTTAGTCATGCTGGCCACATGACCCAGAAAAACTGTTTGCGGACAAACGCCAGCTCCCTTGGCCAGTAAAGCGAGATGAGCGCCACAACCCCAGAGTCGTCTGCGACTAGACTTAACAGTCAGGGGTCCTTTACCTTTACCTGGGTAACTTATAGCTGGTAGATGCCACCTGGCTATGTCTCTGTCCTTTTGGTTGGATTGTCTACCTACCTGTTGGTCCCTCTGCTCAAGATACTTGCTTTTCGAACCACTGGATTAAAATCTTGCCTGCACTGAGGCCTGGACACTTGGCATAGACTTTAGCTGACACAGCCTGTGAGGAGTAACAAGTAACCGAAGGGGTTAACTGTGTACTGTAGCACCTGACCACTGAGGAAGATATCATGTTACAGAATGTACCAGAAGTGTTTCTGTGTGTATCAGTTAGTGCACATGGATATTTCTGGGCCTATGTCAACGTCAAGTTTAGGTGGTTCAAAATATGTTTTGTGTCTTTTGGATGATTTCAGCCATTTTTCCTGGGTCATAACACTGAAAGAGAAGGGGGAGGCTGCCAAAGTGATAAAAGAGTGGGTAGCCGAAGTAGAACTGCAGTTCTCCGTCACTGTCCAGTGTTTTCAGAGTGACAGGGCGGGAGAGTTTTTGAGTGCAGAACTACAAGGGTTTTTCCGCAGCAAGGGAATTAGGCACAGGAAAACCGCCCCTTTTAGTCCACAAGAGAATGGTTTAGCTGAAAGAAAATTTAGAACGCTGTCTGAACTGGTGGAGGCAACGTTGTTTGATGCAGGACTACCCCAGATGTTTTGGGGGGAATGTTATAGATTTGTGAATTATTGTTCAAATCGCGCTTTTAATTCAGTTGTGGAAAACACACCCTACTACATGTTGTATGGCAAAGTTCCGAAGGTGCACTATTTCAGAACTTTTGGGTGTGAGGCTTGGGTTTTGATTCCAAAGCAGAAGCGCAGAAAGGGAGGATCAAGATCCAGAAAAATGATCTTCTGTGGTTACGAACCAAACTCAAAGGCTTGGAGGTTTGTACCAGCAGAGGGGGACCAAACCCGCGTTCACATTAGCAGGAGTGCTACGTTCTGTGAACAAGAGGGCTGGAGACGCATTCATGCTAACCCCGAAGTTCTTCTTGACTGGTCTTCAGGTTTTGACCAGGAAGAGGAAACTCAGGTAGCTGATGCTGGGGTTCCAGGTGCTGCAGGACCAGATCCAGGTCAGGCAGCTGGTCCAAGTGGTGTAGCTCCTAGGGAAGTGAAGCAAGTAGTCAGAGGCGCACCGACTTCACCCCAGGTCAAGCCTGGGAAGTACAGCTAACGTGGTAGTTCACCCACTTCACCCAAAGCAAGCCCAGAGGGGGCTGCAAAGCGAAGTAGGTCTCTTGACAGTGCTGCTAGTCCGAGAGAGCCACAGTCAGAGACAAGCAGTTCGGCTTTAGAGGGGGAAGATGTGGGACCACGGCGTTCAAAACGCACCACGAAAGGTAAACCACCTGAAAGGTTTTCAGCTGTCAGTGTATGGGCGAACCTAGCAGTGTGTGAGCCTGAAAGCTTTGAAGAGGTGCAACAGTTGTCAGTGGAGGAAGCTAGTAAGTGGAAAGTTGCAATGGAGAAAGAGTTGAACTCCATGCAATCTCTTGGTGTGTATAGCCTAACACAGCTGCCAGAAGGCAAGAAAACAGTCAGTTGTAGGTGGGTCTACAGGCTGAAACCCACAGTGACTGGAGAGCCTCAGTACAAGGCTAGATTAGTGGCTAGAGGTTTTACTCAGAAGAAAGGAATCCACCACACAGATGTCTTTAGTCCGACTTCGAGAGCGGAATCTTTCAGGATGCTTTTAGCGACTGCAGCGCAGAGAGGCCTAGTGGTCAACCACTTTGATGTGGACACCGCTTATTTGAACTCTGACCTCCAGGAGGAGTTGTACATGTTGCCTCCTCCAGGGTTTGAGAGTGACGTGCCAGGTCAGGTGTGGAAGCTGCACAAGTCGATCTACGGTCTGAAGCAATCCGCTAAAAATTGGAATTCATGTCTTGATTCTGTTTTGAAGAGCCTAGGTTTCAAGAAGAGTCTAGCTGACAGTTGTCTGTATCTCAGAGGTGAAGGAGAACAGCAAGAACTGTTGCTTGTTTATGTTGATGACCTGATTTGCTTAGCAAAGAGCCAGATGCAAGTGCAGAAGTTTGCAAAAGAGCTAGGCAAGAGGTTCAAATTCAAGAATCTAGGTGCAGTGAATGTTTATCTAGGTGTGCAGATAGACAGAACTGAGGATGGAAGTTTTTTGCTCAGTCAGAAAGGCAAGATTGAACATTTGCTTGAGAAGTTCAGAATGTCTGATTGTAAAGGGGTCAGAACACCAATGGAGACAAACTTTGTGAAAGAGTCACAAGTGAAGGACAAAGTAGCGTTTGAGAGTCCTGAAGTGTTTCAGTCAGCGCTAGGGAGTCTGTTGTATTTGTCACAATGGAGCAGACCAGATATTGCTTTTGCAGTCAATTTGCTCAGTAGAGAAGCATCGAAACCTAGCGTGCATGCTTGGAATGGCATGAAGAGAGTGCTTAGGTATTTGCAGGAGACCAAAGAGTATTGTTTGGAGATGTCAGCGCAAGGTGAGCCACAACTCACTTGTTTTGCAGATGCTGATTGGGCCAATCAGGAGGACAGGAAGTCAGTGACTGGTTTGGTAGTCAAGTTTGGAAATGCCCTGATTGGTTGGCGGTCGCGCAGGCAAAGCCTAATAGCAATGTCTTCCACGGAAGCCGAATTCTGTGCGTTGTCTGCGACATGCACTGAGTTGGAGTACTACAGATGTTTGGTCCAGGAAATCTGGGGTGATTGTAGCCAGCCCATCACTGTTTGGGGCGACAATCAACCATCTTTGAGACTGGCGGAGTCTGGACAGTTCAAGGCCAGAACCAAACACTTAGACATCCGCTTCCGAAACGTATGTCAGAGCATACAGGTAGGCTTGGTAAAGTTGAGGTATTGTCCAAGCCAGGAGAACCTAGCAGATGGGTTCACAAAACCCTTGAGTTTCCAACGGCATGGGGAATTCTGTGAAGGGTTGGTTTTGGGGTAAGTTTGGATACCCGCTATCCCCAGTGTTCAGGTGAGAGGGGGTGTGAGGAGTAACAAGTAACCGAAGGGGTTAACTGTGTACTGTAGCACCTGACCACTGAGGAAGATATCATGTTACAGAATGTACCAGAAGTGTTTCTGTGTGTATCAGTTGGTTTCGTTTCTGCCTGGGAGACGGTCGCAAGATGTCTGCGCTCTCACCAGGTTGTTTGTTATTTTTCTCTCTAGAATAAACTTTGGACTCTGTGTGTTCTTAAGAGGCTTTTTATCCAACGGCTATACAAGCTTTCGCTGTGTGAGAAGAAGAAGAACTCTGCTGTGTGTGTTTTACTGCCAGCCCGGGTCTATGGAGCAGAAGCGCTAGAGAAAGCGCGCCGGGCAGATAATTAGTGGCTCCTAATTGAGTCATAAACAACTCAACGGAGCCCTATACTCGTCACACAGCCTACCTCTGAGACCAGTGCAGCTTCCTTTTCTAGCACATACAGACCACAGGGAAATCTACACAAGCTTTCTCTTTTCCCCCAAGCACTGCTTTTGAAGCAACTTTTTCCTACCTGTGCAGTGCTCTGAAAATCCGTGTTATCATGTGGTGATGTAGAGATGCACAAATAGTGGAGAAGGCTAGTCCATCCTTAACTACGATGCAAGTCTTCTTTGCTTTCATTTTGGACCCCAGGGAAGCTATTCTATATGACCACTTTGTAGAGCAGACACACGCTTACGTTGCGCTCTGAACATTTACGTTGCGCTCTGTAATCTTTGAAGTGGTCCCGAAAATGGAAGACACCATCCTAAAGCCCACTACTGCCTTTGCTTGGCAAGGAATCGGGATCAGGAACAGCCTCAGTTTAGGCTGTGGCAGAGGGGCCAGGAAGTGGCCCTAGGCAACCTCGCGGTACAGCAGCTAGGTCTAGTTCTAGTTATGTGGGGTTCCGTTGCATTCTGTGCATTATTAATGCAGTTTTCCATGTGCACACCATGCAGTTTAGCAGACAAGTCCTCACGAGATCTTTGTAGGCTGCCAAAGCCTCCCGGACCCAGATCTCCCTGGGTCTGCCTTGATGACTGTAGTTGGGGAGAGGGAATGTTTTTTGCTTAATTGCACCAACTTCTTCCAGACCCAGAGGAGCCGGCACAACTTCTTCTTCGGGCATTGCATGTATAAGTATAGAAGGGTGTGCCGCTCATCACCAGCGCTATTGTGGGTACCAGCCATGGCAGTATAAACATTTGTTGTGGTATATCAGGTTGCGCTCCTGGGGGCAGGTTTTGGTTCTTCCCAGATACTGCTTGAAATGCTGCAGGGACCTGTCAGACCAATTTGGCCAGGGAGTATGGTGGGAGGGGGGGGGGGAGAGAGAAATAGCACACAGCAGGTAATGATAATTTTGCAGTACAACTGGGAGATCTCTGGAGACTTTTCTGCATGCAGTCATAGGGATTGCAATGGCTGTTAGGGATGAGGTGGTATTTTGAACTTTGTAAAACAAAAACAATGGAAATAGTCCAGCTCCCCTCCACTTACCCGCCCCTCTTTGACAGTTGCTGTGTTCCAGTAGTTACCATACTCTTTCTAACTTCTTTTTTTCTTATTTTGCTTCTCTTTCAACTTTGCCATCTGCTTGTGGTCCTGCTGGCCTGATTTGGTAAGTTGTAGTGCACTTCTTGAAATTTTGTCTTTGGGGAGCAGTGGTCTGGTTCATTTGTGTGTATTAAGGAGAACTACTCAGGTGGCGCTGTGGGTTAAACCACAGAGCCTAGGGCTTGCTGATCAGAAGGTCGGCGGTTCGAATCCCTGCGGCGGGGTGAGCTCCCGTTGCTCGGTCCCAGCTCCTGCCAACCTAGCAGTTCGAAAGCACATCAAAGTGCAAGTAGATAAATAGGAACCGCTACAGCGGGAAGGTAAACGGCGTTTCCGTGTGCTGCTCTGGTTCGCCAGAAGCGGCTTTGTCATGCTGGCCACATGACCTGGAAGCTGTACGCCGGCTCCCTCGGCTAATAATGCGAGATGAGCGCGCAACCCCAGAGTCGGTCACGACTGGACGTAATGGTCAGGGGTCCCTTTACCTTTACTTTCACCTTACAGGAATTGGGTTGGAGGCTTCAGGGGAGATGCTAGAACTGTAGCAACTGTATTTCAGGTGGGGTCACAGGTGCAGATTTTGTGATTTAACCCCATGCAAAGATCACTAAAGCACATTGTGAACCCAGTGGTCATTGAGTTGGACTCAGTGACAGTGTGAACATGAATGTAGGTTTCCTGGATCTCAAGCACCAGATTCACCCATAGTGCACATGGAAGCCTCCAGGGAGAGAAGTGGTTGGGAATAGGGCAGGTATTTTGGTGGTTGATTTAGCAAGCCATGCTTACTGGGGCTTAAGAGTCAGCATTCAAGTTACCTGCCTGATTTGTGTCGTGGTTATCTTAACTCTTACCATGCAGGTCACTTAAGAGAATGTTTGGAACATATTTCCGAGTTGGTTTTTATGGCTGCAAGTTTGGGGATTTGGACGAACAAGAGTTTGTTTACAAGGAACCCTCCATCACCAAGCTGGCTGAGATCTCTCACCGGCTTGAGGTAAGAGTTAAAACATCCTTGAAAAGAAGTATGGATCAAACATGAAGGTTTAGAGTAGGTTTGGTCATTTATGTCGTTATTGAAGTGCTTCTCATGAAGCATCCCGAAGCAATTTAGATATACAACAGTTTCATATAAAAACATTTTTTTAAAAAATAAATCACATACAGAAACATTTTTTCTAAAAACAACAACAACATATAAAAGCAGTCACAAAAGCAATTTGTATCCAGGACAGATTCCAGCTAGGATAAAGATTTTAGAAGATTTGTTGAAAGAGGAATTTCTTCATCAGTATTTTTATTTATTATCATTATTTATTATTTATTCAGTTTAAATACCACCCTTTTTGAAAAGGTCCTAGGGTGGTGTACAACTTTAAAAATACATTACAGAACATCAATTATAAAAAACATAATAAAAACATAGTAAAACGCCTACTGACAGACAACCTAATAATAAAATAATAATCATCATCATCATCATCATCATAACAGGCACCAAAAGGCTAATAGAGAAGTAATGCAACATTTTCCTTGGGGGAAGTGGGGACGATGGAGATGGACCGGTCAAAAATACCTGGCATAAATGTGCTGAGAAGATGCTACTAGGCTTGGCTTTCAAGCACATGTATGCAGCTCAGATATTCTACGTACAGGGAACCCATAAGTTGTTGTTTGGATGACATCATCAGAGTACATGATGGTCTACAAGATAACAAGCAAAAAAGATTCTTCTGCCCAGAGGCACTTAAATTAGACACTGAGGGAGGCAATGAAACCCAGGGGAGCCAAGGAAGATAGAAGGAAAGATGCACTCGGCCTCAGTTACATTTCCATGTGGGGATTCCATCATATGTGACTACCTTCAAGACAAAAAAAAAAAAATCCTTCCAGTAGCACCTTAGAGACCAACTAAGTTTGTCATAGGTATGAGCTTTTGTGTGCATGCACACTTCTTCAGATACACTGAAACAGAAGTTGGTCTTGCAGGAAAAGCAAGGGGTGAAGTGCACATGATAAAGCTTTCTTTAGCACCTCACCCCTTGCTTTTTCCTGCAAGACCAATTGCAGTCATTAACAATCATTAACAGTCATCAACAGGTTTACCACTCCTATCAGCCAATCACCCATTCCCACCACCCTTCTGAGTAATACCCCCACCCCCACCCTATGACTATACATAAGGGTCTGGTGACTTCTGTTTCAGTGTATCTGAAGAAGTGTGCATGCACACAAAAGCTCATACCTATGACAAACTTAGTTGGTCTCTAAGGTGCTACTGGAAGGATTTTTTTTAATTTTGTTTTGACTACGTAAGACCAACATGGCTGCCTACCTGTAACTACCTGCAAGAGTTTGCACTTAGTTGGGGTGGGATGTTCCGCTAATGTTTGACCCCTGTATTTGCATGGATTCAGCCTGTCTCTTCTTCTTGTCTTGCCGAGAATGGTACGGCAGTTAACCTGAAGGGGGGAGGAAGCTGTGACTTACAACAAGCAAGACTCACACTCACACTCACTCCTACACACGCGCAACCCCTTCCCTTCACAATCCCTCTTCCCAAAAGCTCCCTCGCTTTAGCCACGGCAGCTGTGGCTTTCGGCAAAAGTGTCGCTCAGCTGTAGTCCAAGCAGAGCCAAAGGGAAGAGGCTTTGGAGGCAGCTCTGACGGAGGCTGCTGCCTGCTTTCTCAGGGCTGATTCATGGCACCTGTCCATGCAGATCACCAGGTCCTCGGGGCTTTTCCCACCATTTGCTCTGAGGACCAAGGAGAGCACATGTCTCTTAAAGGCATCCTTCCCTATTTGACAAAAGCATAGTTGCGGGAGGGTCTCCTTTGCATATCAAACTGAGCATTGGGATGTGGTATGGAAACGGAAAGCCTTGCTTGCCACACTCAGGTGCTTTAAGTTATTTCTCACCCCCAGGGCCTGAGCTGGGAAGGGGAAGAGGTGGGCTTTCTGCAAGTGCACTTGCTTTGATAGGAAAAAGGACTCCTACCTACCCCATCTTTATACACAAATTGGCTACTGCACGTTTAATAAAACACACATAATTCTGGTTTGCCCTTCGGAAGCAAGCACAGAACCACGCTGGCTGCAGGGACGCGGGTGGCGCTGTGGGTTAAACCACAGAGCCTAGGGCTTGCCGATCAGAAGGTTAGTGGTTCAAATCCCCATGACGGGGTGAGCTCCTGTTGCTCGGTTCCAGCTCCAGCAGTTCGAAAGCACGTCAAAGTGCAAGTAGATAAATAGTTACCGCTCTGGAGGGAAGGTAAACGGCGTTTCTGTGCGCTGCTCTGGTTTGCCTGAAGTGGCTTTGTCATGCTGGCCACATGACCCAGAAGCTGTACGCCGGCTCCCTCGGCCAATAACGCGAGATGAGTGCCGCAACCCCAGAGTCGTTTGTAACTGGACCTAATGGTCAGGGGTGCCCTTCACCTTTAACTTTACGCTGGCTGCAAGGAGTTTTCCGTGGTCTCAGTGGCTGGGGAAGCCCGAATGTTCATCTTTGTCCCTTTTGTCATGCCCTGAAGAACTCGCCTGTATCCTTTCCCCTTTGCAGGAGTTTTACACTGAGCGCTTTGGGCATGAAATGGTAGAAATCATCAAAGGTTCCAACCCTGTGGACAAAGCCAAGCTGGATCCTAACAAGGTAGTTTTGCTCTTTATCATGTGTTGGGAGTGCATTGCATTAGCAAGCCAAGCACTGCTGAGGGACTAGTCTGCAAATTTTGTTGGGCTGGGATAACCAAAGGGAGGATGGGGACTTCTGCCCCATGCGGCCTGGGATTGTGTCTCATGTTCAGCTGAAGCTGCAAGGAGGGAGATCTCTACAAGATTTGATGCATGCTATTCCTTCTAGGCTGAATGGCAACCTTCCTTCTCCCTGACCCGTATATCACAATTAAAATAGGTTCTTATTTCCCCACTACTTCCACAACCCTTGGCTTGTTCATAAGAAGCTGAAATTACGGCATGACCCATGCCATAGCAATAGTTTTGGCAGCAGTTAAAGTCATTTTATTTCTACAGTCCGCTAAAGTCATTTTTATCTGCAGTTCTTGCCATTGTTCCATTCAGAATGAAGTTCTGGATAGTCATGGCCACCAGCTTCATTTCTTAAGGTGCCTCTGGGCAATTAAAGGTGGTGGGTGAGACTACCGAGAGCTTCGCTCTGGCTGCAGCCATTATAAGCACAGTCTGTAAAAACGTTGCCGTTCTTAAAACGTTGTGGTGACTGCCGCCGCTGCCGCACCAGGGACATGGGCCTGTAGTCCAGCCTTTGCCGCACCAAGGGATTCCTTCTCCCATAGTCAGTTGGTCCCAGTGTGTTTGGTAGCTTAGATGACAGTCAGGACAAGCAGACCCCTTGTGTGGAAGAGGAGAATGAGGTGGTGCTGCCCCGACATTCTACTGACTGCCCCCTGCCGCCTTGTTGTCTTCCTTGCCACAGGCATACATCCAGCTGACTTACGTGGAGCCGTTCTTCGACACGTATGAGCTGAAGGATCGGGTCACGTACTTTGACAAGAACTACAACCTGCGCACTTTCATGTTCTGTACTCCCTTCACGCTGGATGGGCGAGCGCATGGCGACCTGCATGAGCAGTTCAAGCGCAAGACTCTGCTCACCACCTCCCACGCTTTCCCCTACATCAAGACCCGCATCAATGTCATCCACAAGGAGGAGGTACTCTGGGGTGGGGTGGGGATGGTGGGTGGGTGGGTGGAGGCATATGAGAATGGGGAGCGGGGCCGAGGGGGGCTACAATTCTCAGAAATAAAAAAAGGGTAGTGAAAAAATTCAGCTAAGCAAGAATCTCAAAACATTCTAAAGCACATTTTGAGTCCCTGAGCTTGTGAGCAATGCATTCCACAATCTCAGAAACCTGAAAAACTGTGACATGTTTTCCAGTGGGGTGGGATTCACCATTTCTGCTAAAATGTCTCGTCCCACTCCCCTTATGAGACGGACAAAACTCAAAATAAATAATAACTGTTGCAAAATAAATTATAGAAGAGAAGCCATGCTTGCTGGCTGGCTTAGTTGCTTACTTACTTACTTTCTTGTTTGTTTGTTTGTTTATATTTCATGGAATTTATTCACCACTTGATAGTAAAACAAACAAACCTCAAAGCATAGTTCTTTAACTTAACACTCTGCTATTATTTTCTGCCATACAAACACCATGACTACATTTTGTTTTGTTTCTGGTGACCCAATACCATTATTCATTGTTCGTATTGTTTCATGTTATTCTTAATAAAGATTATATTACTAAAATGACGACAACCTCAAAGCAGTTTACAAAAGATAGAACAGTGGAACAACTATACTTTAAAGCATACAAGAGTTAAAATATAAAACAGGTTAGATTGACCTCAATTTTCTAAGCATACATGCAAGTCCCACTATCTGCTTGCTCATTATGCAAAATTCACTTTTCGAAACACAAAGAATTATGCCCATACCTTGCTACGTGCATGGCTGATTCAGATACCTGAACAGCCAGAGTTCGCCATCTGCCTTGCTTGTTTATGCTTTCCTGCTTGGTGCCTGCCATTTCTAGGCAGAAACCATGGAGCAGAGGCGGATTTAGGGGAGCGCAACTGGTTCAGTCACACTGGATTCAGGGGTGCCGCAGCAGGTGCTGCAATTATAATGTAGAATGGGAGGCAAGAGGAGGTGGAGCTACTGAATTTTGACATCGTACGGGGCACTGCTGAAATTTGAGTAGAGGTAGAAAGATAATAGATTAGAAAAGTTCCCATAAGGCTCTTGTTCTGTGAATGCTCAATTTCCTGGGAATGTATTGCATTTGCTAAGTGGGACTTGCATGTGCAGTATATATACTCAATTTGCTTAATTTTCGCAGTTTGCAGAACTGAGCTTTTTTTTTAATGCAGGATTTAGATTGGGCCCAGAATGTCTTGTTCGGGGTTTTATATGAATGGCGCATGCCCATCTTCTGACGCTTCAGCTGTGTTTCCGTTGTTTGGTCTCTTCTCCCCAGATCATTCTCATTCCCATCGAGGTGGCCATAGAGGACATGCAGAAGAAGACCCAGGAACTGGCCTTTGCCACCCACCAAGATCCACCTGATGCCAAGATGTTGCAGATGGTGCTGCAAGGATGTGTTGGCACCATAGTCAACCAGGTACTTGCCCACGGCATGGGGGTAAATGATTGATTCGGTGGGAAGAGGAAGCTTCCAATCAAAGTAGCAAACCCCTTGAGACTGTGGAGTCAGCAGATCACGGGTGTGGGGTAAGAACAGAAATTAATCCTGGGTCTGATGGGGGTAAGGAGTTCAGGTTAACACTGAAGTAGAGGGTAGGGCAAGGGAGCCTGAAAACAGGATGGAGACCCTTGGTGCTATTGTGATAGCCAAGAGTGAGTTACTGAGTCAGAATCAATGTGGAGGGCAATAGGAGGACTTATTCTTGACCCCAAGGCCCTTGTGTTCCAGGGACCTCTGGAGGTGGCGCAGGTATTTTTGGCTGAGATCCCCGAAGACCCCAAGCTCTACCGACACCACAATAAGCTGAGGCTCTGCTTCAAGGACTTCACCAAGAGGTACTGCACAAGCACACCTGCCCTGAATCTGTAGCTTGAAATCCTTTTGCAAGTGTAATGCCCTTACATGGATATATCCACTCAATCTTGCTGCTTCAAGTGCCTTTTTGGAGAATCGAGGTTGCTTATTAGTACATTTTGTTGTGGCTGCTGATGTCTGGCAACATGCTGTGTTTAATTAAACACCCTGCCTGCTTCCTGTCGCAATTTGAATCTTGTTGGATGTGAAGTTTCTGTTGGAAATTTAGCTCACCTTCTTTCCAGGAGATGTGAATGTCTCTAATTTATGCTGAGCGCTTTGAAAATGGAGGGCTAGGGCTGGCTAGAAATTACTTCCTATCCGATTACCACACATCAACTATGGAACAGGAAGGGGGTTTGCTCCTGTTTCGTTCTCTACTTTGATCTGTGACAAGTCCCACTGTGGGTTCTGTAGAACTACCATTCATAGAATCATAGAGTTTGAAGGGACCCCGAGGATCATCGAGTCCAGCGCTCTGCAATGCAGGTATATGCTGCTGTCCCTTACAGGGATCAAACATGCAACCTTGGTGTTATCAGCACCACCCTGTAACTAACTGAGCCATCCAGCTGCATGATCTTGGTGCAATTCTTGTTGAGCGGGGGGGGGGGGGAGCAAAGTAGGATTACTTTTCATGAAGCTACCTATTCCTTAATTGTAAATGCAGGGGGGGGGGAGAGACTGCTGGAAGCACCTGCTAGCTGCCTATATTATATTCCTTGTTAGATTAGTATCCTGCCCTTCACCTGAAATGCCCCAAGACAGAATAACAAAATACAAGAATCCAGAAAGTCATTTTAAAACATTAAAATCAGTCAGTCCAACAAGAAAACCACAACACATCATCAGTAGATTCAGGTAGGTAGCCGTGTTAGTCTGACGCAGTCGAAATAAATAAAAAATGTGGGAAGAGGAGGTGCTTGAGAAGCTTCCACGTTAAAACGCAGCTCTTACTACACCCTTCTGCCGAGAGAGCCACACCAGCGCCATGATCGCTATGCCAGCACATAGGCCAGCACGTTCTGACAGTTAAGAAGCCCGGGGCACATAGCTTAAATGGGTGGAGTCTGAATAGGGATATTGGGTTCTTGTCTCATTACATATGGTAAAGCTGGTTTTGGTCACCTGCGCACTGTCCCTTGCTTTTTCCTGTAGGAATAATTGCAGTCGCTAACAGTCGTCAACAGATTTACCATACCCATTGAGTCAATTACCCATCTCCTACCACCCTTCTGAGAAAAACCCCACCCCACTCTCCCACTGTATGTAAGGGTCTGGTGACTTCTGTTTCAGTGTATCTGAAGAAGTGTGCATGCACACGAAAGCTTATACCCAGAACAAACTTAGTTGGTCTCTAAGGTGCTACTGGACAATTTTCTTATTTATTTCGACATCATCAGTAGACTCAATATGGCGGCTTCCCCAGCAGCTTAAAGCATGAAGATTGACAAAATGAGGATGTTTTAACTGCCAGCATACTCAACATTACTTGAATCTGATCATGTATATTCTGCCTCCTGCAACCATTTCCAGAGCATTTTAATAGCTGGTAATAAGAATGACCACTCTTTTTTTAAGAAGGTGGTGCCTTCAGAGAATATCCCGGGGGTCCCCAAACTAAGGCCCGGGGGCCGGATGCGGCCCAATCGCCTTCTAAATCCGGCCCTCGGACGGTCCGGGAATCAACATGTTTTTCATGAGTAGAATGTTTTTTATTTAATTTAAAATCATAGCTGCCAAGTTTTCCCTTTTCTCGCGAGGAAGCCTATTCAGCATGAGGGAAAATCCCTTTAAAAAAGGGATAACTTGGCAGCTATGTTTAAAATGCATCTCTGGGTTATTTGTGGGGCATAGGAATTCGTTCTTTTTTTTTTCAAAATATAGTCCGGCCCCCCACAAGGTCTGAGGGACAGTGGACCGGCCCCCTGCTGAAAAAGTTTGCTGACCCCTGGAATATCCTGTAATTTTTAAGCCTCTAAATGCTTAAAAATAACCTGAAGATGTTATTTATAGTTTATTAATGGTCCAATTGTCTGCATATCTACTCAGGCAAGTTCCATTGAGTTCAGAGGGACTTACTCTCAGGTAAGTGAGCATAGGGATAGCAGCTTAAGAATCATCTGAGGAGGCTGAATGGTCTTGGGCTCCCCTCTGTCCAGAGAACGGACAGTTCTAATTCCCAGTTGTGCTTCTCTTTAAACTAAGGAAATGCCTGTAGTTTGTGCCTGGAGTGAGAGACAACTCAGCCCTGAGCTGGTTCCACCACGAACTTCTTATTCGCTGCCATCGGTTTTTTTAGGTGTGAAGACGCCCTTCGCAAGAACAAGACGCTGATTGGACCAGACCAGCGGGAGTTTCTCCGAGAGCTGGAGAGGAATTACCAGCGCCTCAAGGAAGCCCTGCACCCGCTTCTCAACCGCAAGATCCCTCAACTCTACACCCCTCTGGCCCCCCATTCTGCACACAGGTGAGGGAAACCTTGTTGCGCAGGTTCCGAAAAAGGCCATGAGCAGAGACTCTGAACTCTGATCGAAGATGCTTCGATCAGACCACACAGGCAACTTTGGTGGTGACAACTGCCAGGATTCCACTGGCCACCTACTCCTTGTTTTGGCCTCCATTTCCCCCCCTTCAGCAAAGATCTTTATGAGAAGCCTAGAAAGGACTACTGGGGTTTCTCTGCAGGCATGGCACCTTCAACTGGAAGCAGCTCCCCAAGCCCTTGTGCTGCTCCCCAGGGCAGGAAGCTCCTGTTGGGATTTTGCCCGGAGGTCTGGAAAGAAAATACAAAGCACAGCATGAGCTCCGTACATTTCATTTCATATTTTTTTAAAAGGACATGTTCCTTCCTGAACCTGGAAGTCTATCAGTAATTTCTGCTAAATGTTGGGTTTACAGTGGTCCCTCGACTTACGAATTACTCGACATCCGTAGGTTTCGACTTACGAATGGGACAAATGGCCGCACGCTTAGGAATTTTTCTACATCCGAACGGAAACCGTTGGCGATTTTAAATGCAGTTTTTTTTACTTACGAATTTTTACACACGGTTTTTTCGACTTGCGGATTTTTCCGAATATTTTTTTTCCTATGGGAAACCATGTTTCAACTTCCGAACTTTTCGACCTACGAATGTGCATTCGGAACGGATTAAGTTCGTAAGTCGAGGGACCACTGTATTCCTTTATCCCATTTATGTAATTTTTGTTTGTTTGTTAAGAAAAGAAAAATTTGGTCCCAGTCCTTGACCCTGGCCAGAGAGTTGAAAGGCACCACAAGGGCACCCCAACCAGCCTCTTAAGGCAGAGCCCGGGGCCATCTGCTCACCAGCACAGTGGAAAAAAAACCTCTGGGGTCCCCACAATTCTGTACACCAATTCTGAAGAGCCATTCCCCATGCCCCAAGTATACTGCACTGCGGCACATTGCCAGTGCACACACTTCCTTCATGTGCAGAGTTTCAACATAGCAGGTTTTGCTAACCAGCAGCTCTGCCTATAGAAGTTGCTGGACTACAGCTCACATCATCCTTGACCATTGGCTATGCTGGTTTTGACACAGGAGTTAGATTCCAACATCATTTATCTGGAGGACCACCTGTCTGTCCAATTCTAAGGTGTAAATACCTTGGGGCTTTCACTCTTCAGTGGTTTCAATACTGAACTAAGTGGACCAGTGGTTTTTGAGCTGGCATAGGCAGCTTTACTAGTGTAGCTTTTATCCATTCAGGACGTCTTAGATTTGGACATTAAATGTGTACTGTCTTCTTATCTGCCTGACCCTTCAGAATGAAGCCATTTGCCATTCTGTTATCGTTCCCTCCCAATCCCCAGTTACAGAACATGCTTCTTCTTCTTCTGAGTCTTGTGCTGTGCTTGTTTCCTCCTGCCAGAAACTCCTTCAGCAGGCTGAGTTTGCGGAAGACTGAAGCCTAGAAAGGGAAGCCCCCCGCTGGAACGGACCACCTGAAAAACTGCAGGGACCATTCGCAGGAGGGAACTACTGAGCCTTGCATCCCCCCAGGGTTGCAGCCAAGCAGGATGACAGGCTGCTTGCTCTGTTCTGGGAGGCCAACGCTGAGACTTGGAGTACCCTCCCATGTCATTCCAGGCTCTCTCCAGGATGTGGGCCAGTCGGACACTTCAAGAGGAAGGAGACATCTCTGTGGGAGCTGGCGGTGGGAGTGATCTGGCTCTCACATATGTGCAGCTCAGAGCTGCGCCCCACCTTCAGGAAGACTTGCAGTGCACAGCTTTCTCGGTGAAGCACCCCAGCTGTGAGACCATCTGCAGATCCCCTTCCCTGATGAACTGAAGATTTGCTTTTGCTCTCATGGGCCTTTGACTTCCACAAAGAATAGCCAGATTTGAAACTCTGGCTATGTTTGCAGTTGGAGGCCCACCCACTGTGGATTCTGTGTTGTCTTCTGTCTTGACAGCTGGGCTCAGCCCAAAAAAACTTAGGTTTCCCCCTTTCTCTTGCTTTGTTTTTTGACACTCCCCTTTTTGGCTACCAACCACTTAGAGTTGCCAGCTATTTGTTCATGAATCAACAAGAATGACAGGACCAAGTTCTTGTTCCCATTCCTGGGTGGGGAGAGGAGAGAGGGGCAGCGGTCTCTGAGTTAGGGGGCTGAAACCTAGGACACCTGGGTTCGCTTCCTCACCTTCGGAGGTGACCAAGTCCTCTTGCACTAAGAGCTTGATGTTTCCACCCAGTGCTTGGGCTGAAACCAAGGAGTCCCGACTCCATACTTTCTCAGCTCTTCCCTCCACCCCCTTCCCAGGAGATCCTGACTGCCAGTTTTTATGTAGCTGGTCACCAAGTGATGGCCTTCTGCCAACTGCCTTCTGGGACCCTCAGCTTCCTCACTTGCAGCACGGGCCAAAGACCCTTCCCTATTTTACATGCCTCTTGCTATACCCTTTCCGAGGCAGGGGCTAGTATTTGCACGCACACTTGATCACAGCAGTGCCTTCTAGAGTGAGCAGAGGAGTTCTGTTCCCCTCCTTTCGCCCCCAAAATGCCAAGGGGGGAGGGGCTGTGTGTGCATTTTTCATTAATAAGAGGATGAATGAACTGTGAGCATCCCTCACCTTAGTCAGTGCCTCTCCCCCACCTTCCCAAGCAAGCGGAAGTGAAGGAAAATCACTGCTGCAGGCTCGAGTTGAGTTTAGACTTTGATCTCACTCTTATAGGAATGAACATCCTTCTCCTGGGGGAGTAGTGATTAGCCCCTGCCCATAGTGGCAGAGCGAAGAGTATTTGGGAGAAATGAGTGTATTCTGCTTTCTTTAATAGGGGATGATTTGAGGATCGAGGGCAATGGCAAAATGCTCTTGTGTTTTTACTACTGGAGAGAGTAAATCCAGATTTGCTTGAAAGTAATGGGGAGCATTTTATCCAAGTACATAGGATTAATCCAGACGATATTTCCCTTGATTTGGACTGAGTACTTTTTTTTTCCTTGCTCAGTTTAGCATCGTTTTTGGCGAAAGCAAAACGAGCTAGAACAGACAGATTTGTGTAAGCGGTGCTGATTCAGTTCCAAGTTTCTCCTTTTTGGTTTTCGTAGATTCGTACAGGCACTGGACCAATCCAACAGGTAAAACTTCCCACTGTTTCTCTCCCTTGCTCCGTAACCCCCTTCACATAACCACCCAAAGACCTTTTATTAAAATAATAATAATTGAAGGTTGGTGCTCTTTCCTAACAGTGGAAGACAAAAGGAGCTCAGTGCTAGAGCTCAATTGCTTACTTGTAACCAAAGCTGCAACAGCTCGGATTCAAAATGTCACGTTCTCATGTTTAAGAAATGTCCTTCTCTCTGGATCAGAGTTCCACTCCTCTTACCTTGCTCCAGGCCATAAATTCTGGACATGGTAAATGCTACATTTGTGTTATGGCCAGGCCAATGGTAGGCAGCTGAGATTTGATTTCTGTATGTCTTGCTCCTTGGTGGAGAAGTTTGTAAACATTTTATTTATAATGCCATTAAACAAAATCCAAAGAGACTGATACTGATTCTGTTCTTATTAATGAATAGGGCTGTGTCATTTCTTCACACTTGAGTCACCTAGGAATCTGTACTAGCTACAGTGGTACCTCGACTTACGAACGACTCGACAACCGAATTTTTCAACTTACGAATGGGGCTAATGGCCGCGTGCTTACGAATGTCTCGGCATCCGGAAAAAAACCGCGGCGGTTTTAGATAGGGATTTTTCAACTTACGAATTTTTAGATAGGGTTGCTTCGACTTAACGAATTTTCCCATTTCCAATGCATTCCTATGGGAAATCGCATTTCCAATGGCGTTTTTCAACTTACGAATTTTTCGACTTACAAAGGTACCTTCAGAACGGATTAAATTCGTAAGTCGAGGCACCACTGTACAGGCAAAGTTGTGCCATAAACTTCAGAATCCAAGAGAGAACCCAACTTTCCATTTTTGAACTGGTCAAGTTTTAGGTCCTCATTGTTAGCAAGAACCCACAGATATGGGCAGAGTTTGCTTTGTGCTTTGTACCCTTGGGATAGGGCTGCTGTTGTCCCCTAATCCCTGTTCCTTCTCTGTTTTGACACACTTGGTTTTCTAACCACCACAAATACCCTTTCTCCTGCCATTGACAAAACTCAATGGCTCTGAATCCAAACATTTATCAAATGCAAACACTAAGCTTTGGCTGTCTGTATTTTCCAGGTGCCGATTGTAGCCATATTTCTAGGGCAGCCTTTGAGCCCTCCCTGCAACAATGTTTCCGAATCACAAGTGTTGCTATGCCAAGGATGGAGCATTCGGGGGGGGGGGGGGCTAGAAAAATAAGCTGAGGAACTGTTTTGAGGAGAGGCATTTGCAAACAAGGAAGCCCAGAGAGGAGGAGGAGGAGTGTGAAGCAAAAAAAAAAAAAACTAACAGGGAAGAGGCATTTGTTATGCAAAGCATTCCCAAGTACCACCTTGGTATTCTGCTGTTCAGGAACAAACAAAACCAAACAACGTGGGGCAGGAGGGCTGACAGTTGCAATGGGAAGAGCTTGAATCCCAAGGTGGAAGATCCAGCGTACAGACAAGGTTTCCCAATAGCAGTGTGGATTTGGTGCCCAGCTGCAAGGCAAAGGCGTAGCTGGTGCTCAGTGGGGCCTTGTTTGCAGACCATGGGTTGGTTTTGCAATTGTGCAAACCACCTGGCCAACAAGCTAGCGAAAGAAGAGAGTGATGGAGGAGCTGAGGCAAAGATCAGTGAGCCACATGAAATCCCACAGGAGAGTGCTGGGAGTGCCTGGTGCCTTGCAGTAACACAGACAATTTGAAAAGAGTATGGGGAACTTTCATCACTGAAACTGCCATGCAAACCTATTTGCCCACTGTGGGCTCTGTAATCACACTAGACCAGCCTTTCTCAACCTTGGGTCCCCAGATGTCGTTGGGCTACAACTCCCATCATCCCTAGCTAGCAGGACCAGTGGTCAAGGGTGATGGAAGTTGTAGTACAACTACATCTGGGGACCCACGGTTGAGAAACGCTGCACTAGACCATCCATGGCACTTTGGCATGCAGCGCTTTCATGGCTTCCAGAACAGTAACTGTGCCAGCTTTTTGCATTAAAAACAGCAATGTGTGTCCGTGCATATACCTGTAACTCAAGATAACACTTCTTGCTGAACCCTTTTCATGGATTGTAGTCTATCCCATAATAAATGTGTACAGGTGCTTTTAATAGGGATGAGCATCCAGGCCACAGCCCAGGTGGGCGGCTGGTGTTTGGCTGCACTGGGAAAACTGGGCTGATATGAAGCTATTATGCACTGAAAATGGGTGAAGGGAAGAAGAAATCCCCCGGTTAAGAATGCTTGAATTGTGAAAGTGTAATAGAAGGGCAGGAGGCTAATGGCAAAGCCCCAGAAGGGGGCTACTCGTGTGTTGGGAACGTGGACAGCAAATACCGTACTTTTCCGTGCATAAGACTAGGTTTTTTTTACTAAGAAGTGGGTGTCGTCTTATACATGGATAGTGCATAGGGTGGACGTTTGATTGGCTGCTGCCACAGATGTCAGTGGCTGTTATTGGTTGCTGCATCAATCAGTGGTGTTGATTGGCTGATTCTCCGGCAGTTGGGCGTGCGATTTGCAGCTTCTGTCGGCGATGGGCCAGACGGGAGCGGATTTAGCGACGCATGTGGATGAGCAATTTTCAGCAACCCCCCCCCCAAAAGCTAAGCAACCCTGGGTAATCTCCCCCCCCCCCAAAAAAGCTCCACAACTCTGGGCAATCCTGTACAAAAAAAGCTCAGCAACTCTCTGCCATCTCCCCCAATTTTCTTAAATTTGAGTCTCCAGAAATAGGGGGCATCTTATACATTGGGGCATCTTATAGACGGAAAAGTACGGTACTCTGAGGCTGGGTCTGTTATTATAATCGTACCTCAAAGTCCAATTGGAGAGGTCCTTGCATGTCTTGGCGTAATTCTGGAGGGACACTTTCATATCTGGGCAGGGCCTCCTGGGTCTTGTAGGAGTTAGTATTGCTGGCCCAGAACATGTAATGGGAACCCCATGACTTTGGGATGTTTACAGCAAAAGCAGAAAATAGCATCTTGTCCTTGTCTGATTATCTTAGCAGAAATAAAACAGAACAGTGAAGGAAGCGCTTTGCTAAGGCAGCTCAGAATAGAAAAGTTGTTTGGGTTCACACACAACCTGTGTTACTTTTTTTTTTCCTGCACAAATTATTTTAAAAGCCAGAAGCGCCAGCAACCGTGTCTGGACGCAGGGAGAGAATAGGAGAATATCTGCAGAAATGTGAGCTTTCCACTACAAAGGCCTTTGCTCAGAAATTTGTCACTGCAGTGACTCCCTGCTAATGGGGACAGGAGGTAATGTTAAAATTAGTCTTTAAATGAGGTAATTGCGGTTAAAAAAATTAAGCAGGGGTGAAAGGACTATAGACTCCTTTTGACCCCCTCTTATTCCGTGAACCAGGGGACGCGGGTGGTGCTGTGGTCTAAACCACTGAGCCTCTTGGGCTTGCCGATGGGAAGGTCGACGGTTCAAATCCCTGCAATGGAGTGAGCTCCTGTTGCTCTATCTCAGCTCCTGCCAACCTAGCAGTTCGAAAGCACGCCAGTGCAAGTAGATAAATAGGTACCGCCGTGACGGGAAGATAAATTGCATTTCCGTGTGCTCTGGTTTCTGTTCCAGTGTTCCATTGTGCCAGAAACGGTTTAGTCATGCTGGCCACATGACCCGGAAAGCTGTCCGTGGACAAACGCCAGCTCCCTCAACCTGAAAGTGAGATGAGCGCCGCAACCCCATAGTCTCATTTGACCGGACTTGACTGTCCAGGCGTCCTTTACCTTTTTACCTTCTTCCACGAACCCTTTTAGAATCATAGAATCATAGAGTTGGAAGAGACCACAAGGGCCATCCAGTCCAACCCCCTGCCAAGCAGGAAACACCATCAAAGCATTCCTGACATATGGCCGTCAAGCCTCCACTTAAAGACCTCCAAAGACCACACTCCTTGGCAGCAAATTCCACTGTCGAACAGCTCTTTTCATATTGCATCAGCAGAATGGGACAGGGACATGCTCCTGTAAGGTCCTTTGTCCCACAGTGGATGATGGAAATGTCCTCTTCGAAAAGCCAAGCAGAGGAGGCCTGTCGGAAGGGGATTATTTTCCACATGCCTAAACCAAGCATGTAGAGATGTGTGCTTCCCTCTTGGTCTCCCTTGCTTCCTCTTAAGCCATCACATACAGAACCCTCCGCCTGTTACTGGGTGACAGACCAAACCAATGGCTCTTAGCACTCCCTTAGCACTGTGAGACTTCGGTAGGGGTGTACAGTGGTAGCTCGACTTACAAACGACTCGACAACCGAATTTTTCGACTCACGAATGGGGCAAATGGCCGCACGCTTACGAATTCCTCGACATCCGAATGGAAACCGCGGCGGTTTTAGATAGGGTTTTTCCGATTTACGAATTTTTAGATGGGGTTGCTTCGACTTACGAATTTTTCCGTTTCCAATGCATTCCTATGGGGAATCGCGCTTCCAATGGCGCTTTTCGACTTCCGACCTTCGGAACGGATTAAATTTGTAAGTCGAGGCACCACTTAATTTACTTCCCACACTTAATTGTGGGGGAGAGTTAGGTTCTTTTCTTTTCTTTCTCCCCTCTGTGTACATCTCATTATATTTCATTCACACCAGTGGATATTTGACACCCATCTGGGTGGGGAAGAGCAAATTCACTTGACAATACAATCTCTGTCGCTTTTTAATTTGCACTGCTGGAGCACTTTTTTAGGGAGGCAATGTTTTGCAATTTAACCTCTCTCCCCTCCCCCTTAAAAAACACCACTACCACCAAACAAGCTAAAAGCATTTTTGTGATAATTGAAACACTGGGGGATTTTAAAATAGTCCGTTTTTGAAAATGTATGCTAAAATGCTTTTTCATTTAACCACTATTGTGCGGGATTTCTAAATATTTTTAAACTATCCGTAGGTGAAAATGCATCAATCTTAGACATGCTGGTTTGGAAGGAAGGCAGGAAATCTCCCTGGTATCCATGGCCCTGATTCAGGTGGCCCATAAGATTAGGTCATGTAGCCTAGTGGACATGACTGCTTAGAAGGCATTGTGTGTGACGGGGAAACTTTAATCTGCTTTATGGTAGCCATTTCAGCCAAGAACTTCAGGAACCGCCACTGTGATAGCAGAAATCACTCCAGGAAACTCAGATTTTAATCTGTGGACAGTTACTGCATAGTATTCTTTGTGAGGGTGGAGAGGCTCAACGAGCTTTCTTCTCAGATCCTCCAAGTGTCCCTATTTTCCAGGGACATCCCTGATTTAGAGAAACTCTGCCGGTTTCTGATTTGATCCTGGAATGTCCCACTTTCCCTTAGGGTGTCCCTATTTTCATTGGAGAAATGTTGGTGGGCATTATGGAGTTTTCTGACTCCTGAGCCGTCTGAAGGCAATCCTGTATAGGGAAGGCTTAAAAAAAATGTTTTATTGTGTTTTTATATATGTTGGAAGCTGTCCAGAGTGGCTAGGGCAACCCAGTAAGATGTGTGGGGTATAAATAGTACAATTATTATGGAGTGGGACACCCCTATTTTCATCGGAGAAATGTTGGAGGGCATGTGTCCAGAGGAGGGCAACCAAAATGGTCAAAGGCCTGGAAATGGTGCCTTATGAGGAACGGCTTAGGGAGCTGGGTATGTTTAGCCTGGAGAAGAGAAAGTTAAGGGGTGATATGATAGCCATGTTCAAATATATAAAAGGGTGTCATATAGAGGAGGGAGAAAGGTTGTTTTCTGCTGCTCCAGAGAAGCGGACACGGAGCAATGGATTCAAACTACAAGAAAGAAGATTCCACCTAAACATTAGGAAGAACTTCCTGACAGTAAGAGCTGTTCGGCAGTGGGATTTGCTACCAAGGAGTGTGGTGGAGTCTCCTTCTTTGGAGGTCTTTAAGCGGAGGCCATATGTCAGGAATGCTTTGATGGTGTTTCCTGCTTGTCAGGGGGTTGGACTGGATGGCCCTTGTGGTCTCTTCCAACTCTATGATTCTATAATTTTCTGTTTTCTCCTTTCATGAAAGTGTGTTTAGGAATATGAGATGGATGCTATAGTAAGGTAGACTTGTCGCTTTTTTAGCCCCACTGCAATTTCTACAGTAAATGCTCTTGTTCTTCCTGAAGGAACGGCAGGCTTATTAACTATGAGCTACAAAATTTGGGATCCCCTCCAAACCTGTGCCAGAATGACACCCAATGTAACACGAGCATCTCGTTTGCTCATGTTATTCTGCCTCCTCCTCTGTTAATTGAATGAATCACTTCCTAGCAGCTGCCTGCTCAATCTGTGCCCTCCCTTTGGGCGACACTCATGGGGCGACCACTTCCTGCCTGCTGCCCCAGCTCTCTCCTAACCCACTACCAATATATTGATAAGAGGAGGGGGAAGCTGCCCCACCACAATCCCCTTGGGGTGAGCTCAAGAGGAACTGCTCTGATACAAAGGCATGCTAGCTGCTGGCGACTGGCTGGGAGGAACTGAACGGTTATCCAAATCACGAGACTGCCCACGCTCTCCCTTCTTCGATGTCTGCAGAGCTCTGTGTTTGGGGCAACCGCTGAATATCACAGATATAATGGAATTGGAAATCTTTACAGGAAGGGCCAGGCCATTAAAAGGCCTACAGGGGCTATTTTGTGGCTCAGGGGACTTCTGCCAGCTGATCTACCTCCCAGCTTGTGAGAAGCTGTGAGGAGACCAGACCAACAAGCTTGTTGACCTGAAGCCAAGACTTCAGTTATGGTCAGATGCATTAAGGACTGAAAAAAGGAAGTTGTCCTGGCGCAGTTAAGGGTTGGGTAGAAAGTTCCTTACCATCAGCATGAATTGAGGAGGAAGGTCCCACCCATAAGCATGCCTTGTGTCGTTCCTCTCCTTGTTAAATGCATCTTGCCGGATTGCCCACAATTCTCAAGTGCACAGCAGATTCTGCAGGCGTGAGGAACCCATGGTCCTCCAGAAGTTCCTGGACTGCAGCTGCCATCATTCTTGGCCCATGGGCCATCAGCCAAGCTGGCTAGACCTGATGTGAGCCGGGACAAAGCAACATATTGAGGCCCCCACGCTCCCCATCTCTGCCTTTCTGCTTACCCAGTTCTTTGTTTCTGAGTGACAAGATCGGTCAACCCATGGGCGTAGGCAGGGGGGGCAGGAGGGGGCAGCTGCCCCCCCCTAGAAGCAAAAAAATTAATGTATTTTACAGACCATAACCAGCACTTTTCCCCTCCAAAAACTGAAGTGGAAAGGGCTTTGCTTTAGCAAGAGCAGCTAAGTCTCCGCTTGCTGGGGGGGGGGGACACAGCAGTAACAAAAACACATCAAATAAATAAAGCAAAGTGGCTACCAGTAGTTAAGCAGTTAAGACAATGGAGCATATATCCCCAGGCAAGATTCGATAGCTGACCATTTCACCCTATTGTTCTTAAGTGGGAGTTGTTAATGAGCATTCAGGAGCATTAAGAGTTCTATTGGCGATTTAATGAGGGTGCAGACTCAGAGGATTCAATTTGACTAAGGTGGCTCTGCAAGGCTAAAAAGAAGTGAATAAGAAAGGGGGGAGGTTGTAGCTTTGACAGACACAGTGATGTTTATAAAAAGCATTGGTGTTCCAGTCTGCCCCTCCTCCTGCATCTGTATACTGTAAATCAGGGGTGGCCACCTCCCAAGAAACTCTGATCTACTCAGAGTTTAAAACTGGGGGTGATCTACCCCCTTTTGGGGGGTTCAGGTCAAAGCTGTTGAGTTTTTTTTAAAGGAAGGGAAGCCCTGTTTTGGGGGGTTTAGGTCAAACTTGTTGAGCTTCTTTTAGGAGGGAGGGAGGCCCATTTTTGTTTAGGGCTTCAGGTCATAGTTCAACTTTTTTGAGGGAGGAGGAAAATTTTGGGTGAGCTTTTTTTAGGGGTGCCAGTGACCTACCAGTGATCTACCACAGACATCCAGTGATCTACTGGTAGATCACAATCTACCTGTTGGACGTGCCTGCTGTAAATCAAGCAGAGAGAAAGCTGCTTACAAGGCTCCTGTACATGCAGAGTTCCAGCATCACAGTGTCACCCAGAGGCACCCACAAATATGAGTTATCCCTCTCTCTATTTCTTCCTTCCTTCCTTCCCTCCCTCTTCCATCCTTAATAAAATACGGTGGGGGCAGATAAGCCCCACATAGAAAGCCCATCAACATGGGGGGATGACTCTTTCAAATACGGTATTTACCAGTAATTGGGGGAGGGGGCACCTAGGCCTCTAGGAGTTGGATGCTATGCCTAGGAGTAGGACAATTCAAGAAAGCAGAATGATGCATATGCTATGGTAATATATCAATAGAATCGTAGAATTGTAGTCGGAAGGGACCACAAGGGTCATCTAGTCCAACCCCCTGAAATGCAGGATTTTTTTCCTAAGGTGGGGCTTGAACCATGGTTGAAATATTATGCTGATATGCAGCAACGCCTCGGAGCCGTCGTGGCTGCGGCCGTGTCTTGCCTCGCCCTCGCCCGCCCTGCCACCCCCTCTCGCCTGCCCGACCCTCCCGTCCTCTCCAGCCAAGCAGGGTAGCCGCCAACGCTACCAGCCCCAGAAGCACAAGGTGGCCGCTGCTGCCACCGCCACGATGTCATCAGGCCCGCTGGCCCTTTAGCCCCGCCCACTTCATGGCCCCTCCCCTTCCGTGCCTTGGCCCCGCCCCTGAACGACCATGGCTTGCCCCCCCCCTAGTTTTGATCCTGGCTACGCCCCTGGGTCAACCAGCTTTATTTGGGTCCCTGAGCTCTAGTGAATGGCTGTCCTCTTGTCAAGACCTTTCAAGTTATTAGGTACAAATCACTGACAAAGGAACTCTCCCATGTGTGCAACTAGGCTAGAGCACGTACGTGCCCGAGCTGCCATTGCGCCATAAACTTTGATATACCTACTTAACTCCCCTCCCAGCTTACTCCTCTGCCCCATTTGCCTCCTCCTGAAAATGGTGGGCAATGGCAGGCTGTAGTCTGCCTGGAAGTGACAGAAGCTGTTGCTAGGCAGACATTTCCCCTCCCCAACCCAGCACCCCACACCGCCTTCGCAAGAGGCTGCCACTTTGGTCGTCCACGTGTATTTCCTGAGTACATGGCGGTTCAAGTTGTGAACTGACTCCACCAAAGGGTCCTGCAGCTGAGCTGATATGAAAGTTATTTTTGTGGTGTTAGAGCTGCGGAGGCTTTTACACATGTGCAAGTCGTCCTTTGATGTTTCAGCAATCAAGTAAAGTGTGTGTGTGTGTGTGTGTGTGTGTGTGTGTGTGTGTGTGTGTGTGTGTGAACTTTCTCCCTGGAGGCTACTTTGTCAACTCTTGCTGTGCACTAAATTTAGCATTTCAGGGGGTGGGGGAACAGGCATCTCCCCTGAGAGCTAGCGTTCTCCTTCTTAACTGATCTGACTTGAGCAACAACCTATTCCTCTGCCATTCTTAAGCCTTGTGTGACTCCTTCTCCTTGGTTTATCCTTTAGATGTATCTTCCTATTTTCTTTTCACGTGGGAAGAGAAGGTGCTTGAGAAGCTTCCATGTTGAAATGCAGTTCTTTCTGCACCCTTCTGCGGAGAGAGCCACACCAGCGCCATGATCGATATACCAGCACAACCGTTCTTACAGTTAAGATGCCTGGGGCACATAGTTTAAAGGGGTGGAGTTGTGAGTATGGGGGGGTTGCTTATGCCAGGAATCCCCAAACTTCGGCCCTCCAGATGTTTTGGACTACAATTCCCATCATCCCTGACCACTGGTCCTGTTAGCTAGGGATCATGGGAGTTGTAGGCAAAAACATCTGGAGGGCCGCAGTTTGGGGATGCCTGGCTTATGCCATATTGCAAGCACGGTCGGCACTCCCCCCCCCTCCAGCCGGAACTCAGTTCCAGCACCTCTCAGGTGGGTGCCATTGGCATTGTAAAAGAACAAGGGAGGCATTCATGGCAAGTTCTAGAAAAATAGCACTGATAAGAAGGAATACAAAAATCCACTAAAATCAAGATTGGTTGCAGCTGAAATGCATTTAAGAGGAAGTTCAGCCAAAATAAGTGGGGTTTTTACTTGACCGTGTGCGAGATCTCACTGGAACCCAGAAGCCACAGCCATGCAACCCCAGCAAGGGGGGCTTGGGCAGAGGTGGCAATGGGTGGGTGGGTGGAGCTTGTGCAGGGCAGCACCTCCCCCTTTTGCCTCAGGCGGCAGAAGGGTACGGTCTGGGTCAGAGGCTCAAGGATCAGTGGCTGCCAGGCCAGAGGGCTAGGCTCTCCCACCACTGTCAGTTGTTGGGAATGACAAGCAGGGCAAGGGCAAAGGCCACAACTCAGTGGCAAAGTGTGTCTGCCTCACAAGTGGAAGGTGCCAAGTTCAATCCCACCAGATCAGAGTCGGGGAGGCTCCTGCCAGAAATCCTGGAAAGCTGCTGCCAGTCAGTGCTGGCAATACTGAGGCAGATGGATTCCCCCGATGGGCTGCCAGTCAGTGCAGACAATACTGAGCTAAACAGTGTTTCCCAAAAGTGGGTGTCCACCTGGGTTTTTTGAGGGGGCTACAGTTCCCACCATCTGTAACCACTGGTCCTGCTACCTACCGTATGGATGATGGGAGCTGTAGTCCAAAAACAGGTGGGAGACCCAAGTTTGGGAAACACTGAGCTGGACGGACCCCCGATGGTCTCACGGGGCTCTGCGTTCCCACCAGCGTGCAAACAACCAGGCAGAAGACGACGCCCGGCTTAGATGGACCACTCTGGCCCGATCCGGGCGGCAGAAGTAGGCGCCGTCCGACAGTCCGCCCGACCGTCCGCCCCGCTCGAGTCGCGGGGCAGCTCCGCTTCTCCTTCTCCTTCCCCTCGCCGCTGCCCTTCCGACGGCGGAGGCGGGGCTTCGGCGGGAGGGGGCGGAGTCTCGACGGGAGGGGCGGAGCCTCGTGTAGTCCCGGGGACCCCGCTCGGCTGGCGAGGCAGCTTCTCCAGCGCGGAGGCGACGGAGCCGAGAGGAGAAGGTACCTCGGGCGACCGAGAGGATGCTCCGCTAACCCCGCTGCCTCTCGCCCCCTCCCGCTCCGGGGGGCGCCGCTCCTCCCCAGGCGCCTCTCCAAACTTCGGCATATTCTCAACGGCCTTTTCTCTTCCCCCCTTCTCCCTCTCTGCCCCCATCCCGCCCCTCGGACTCTAGGAAGGGACACCAAGGCGGCTCTAGGAAGGCGAGAGACGGGCAGCCCTCCGCCCTGCGCGCCTCGCTTCGGGTAAGTCCTGAGGGGACGAAGTTTGCGCCCTCGGTCTCCTCAGTTGGCTTGGCTTCTTTTATTTTGTTTTAAAAGTGGGGGGGGGGGTTGCCAATTGCCTCAAAAGCCCAGACAAAGCGAAAGAAGACGCTACCCAACTCCCCCCCCCATGGTTTTAATTTGGTTTAAACCGCTGCTTCTCTCCCCCCCCCCCCGCGCGTTCCATGTGTGAGAGGGAAGAAATAGCCGGAGCGAAGGAACAAATGACATCTGTGTAGTTGCCTCTCTCTCCCGCCCTCGCTGCCTCGCCCGCCTTTCGGGCAGGGGGGGGGCGCGGGGGGCGTCCAGCTGTTGGCCATTAGCGAGAGCCGCCCTCGCTGGGCTGGCAGGCAGAACTGGGCTTCTTCTTCAAGTTGTTTTTCCGCGCCTCGCCTTTTCTCTCGGCCACCCACCACCCCACCCAACTCCTCGCTTGGGGACCTCCGGGGGGGGGCAGCTTGGCATCGGAGCGCTCTCTCTGCCCGCAAGAATCGGTGGGGCAGCAGGGACAAACAGACGGGAGTGGCGGGGTTTGGCACCCGGAGGAGGGAGAAAGGGGAAAGGCCCACTGTCAAATCTCTGGCCAAGATCGGGAGGGGGGGTTCGGTTGGGCTCCCCGGAAAATAGCCAGCGGGGCGGACGGGAGTGAGCTGGTGCGCGCACACACACAGAGAGAGGGAAGCATAATTGAGAACATCTGGATAGCCATCCTGCAGGAAACCAGAGCAGGCTGGGTAGCTCCATACCCCACCTCCAGCAGCCTTGGGAGAGAAGGGCATTCAGCGCCTTTCAAGCAAGTCCTGCTGCCTCCTTGGGGCCCCTGGGCTTGCTGAGCAAGAGGAAGCTTGGACCAGGACTTCTGCCTTTATCAAAAGCCCTCTCCAATTTCTGAGCTCTCTCTCGGTCTGTTGGCAGAGAGTCTTGCAGGCTGGGTGCGAACCCTTTCCAACTTGAGCGGGCGCTCAGTCAAACGAAGACACACCAAGTGGGCCCTGCTTCTGGACTTGCACTGAAATAGCAAACTGCTGGTGGCCTTGATGGGCTGAGATTGTGTAGATCGAGGTGCGACAGACCTGAGGCCCTCCAGGTTTTTTTGGACCCCAGATCCCATCAGCATCCCCCAGCCAGCATGGCCAGTGGCCAGGAATGGTGAGAACTGGAGTCCAGGAACATGCAGCTGGGACCAGAGTTTCCATCTCGGATGCAGAGGGGACTTTGGTATATTGCAGAAATCCTACGGCAGAGCGAGGGATGCAGTGTGTCTAAAGCAACACTGAAGGATGCCTAACACCCTCATAATGCTCCTGTTAGTGTAGAGGCCAGGAAACCCAGAGTCTGTGGGTCTGTGTAAGAGAGTGGGTTTTTTCCTGCTACAATGCTGCCTCCATTTGTAGTCCATATTTTGTACCCAATGGAGTGGGTGGCAGTTGCTCACCAACAAAAGCAAAAATCAAGGGGTGCATTTCGGCAAACTTTTTTTGGGGGGGTTGCTAAACCTTCCTGCTGTCCTAGTGAACAGAGAGTGGTGTTTGGTCATCTTTCAGCTGTTTACAATATTCCAGATCGAGACAACGTAAAATGTCTGTGGGCAGCCTTAAGCCTCCTGGCACAGCTCCCTCCTTGGGCTGTTTCTTGGTCACACTAGTGGTTGCCAGAACATTGAGAGAGTTGGGATGGAATGCTGGGAGCTGGCTTCTGGGTCGAGATCCTGCTACAGAACCTTCTCCCACCTACTTATGCACAGTTCTGTGAACCCAACGTGACAGAGGCTGCATCAGAAGTTCTTTGGAGTAATGCGGACCTGAAAATGCACCCCAGTGGAGTTTCATGGCGCAAAGCTAACAGACAAGTCTCCCCAGAATACAATCAAGTTTTCACTTGGAGAGAAGCTTAGTGCTGGCCAAAACTAATTTTTAGGGGGTGTAAGGGAAATGCCTCACCCAGGCCTTGTTGTAGAATAGCCCCCCAAAACACTACATTCCTCTTATGCAAAGAGGGGTCTCTTCTTGGCTGTAGTGTTGCAACGAAATATTGTTGGTCCAGAATGTGCCTCTGCTCCAAAGGCAGGAAAAGCAAGGCAGGAGGCAGAGAAGACAGACTGACATAGGATATGGGGCTGGGCCAAGCTGCAGGGGGAGCGGGAGAACCAAAGGGTGGGAGCATGCAGATGCGTCACCCCTACAGAACACCCAGATGCTTTGCAAGGGCTGTGGTTTACTGCTCTCGCTTGCTGTTATCAAACCGTGGAAGCTCGTCCTTTGCAAGTCTCTTGCAAATTGTTTGTTCAAGTGCTAAAATGCCTCCTCGATGATGTTGCTTCTTGCTGCTGTGAACCTTGCACATGCCCCCCCCTAAAAAGAGTTAAGCGTTGCCACGACGAGTTGGATTTGGGAGAGTATTTTTGTTTCTGTTCGTTGTTTCTGTCCCTTTGCTTGTCTCTGGACATGATACTGTAGGCCTGTATTGTCTTCAGAGGAAGGAGAAAGAGGTAATAGTTGTGGGTCATGAGTATTGCCTTATTATCTCAAGAACAAATGAGAGAGAGAGAGAGAGAGAGAGAGAGAGATGCATATAAGCATATAATCTTCTGGCCTGTGGGACAAAATAAGTCTGCCAGTGGTCCTAATTTGTCTTGCACAGTAGTCTGCCCCGCTACACCCACCTGCCATCATATGACAGTCAGGTGGGGCAAGAGTACACTCCCAGGAGTTCTTCTGCAAGTGGGCAGGCCTTGCATTTATTTGACACTTTTCACATTTGGCACCAAACACAAGCCCCCTCATTGAGAATGCTCCACCAGGGGATCACAGTCAGAGGGCTAGCATTTGATGCGGAATTCAAGCTGGGGCTGCAAGGGAGCAAGAGAGGAATTCAGAGTGTGCTTAGAGTGTGCTCTCAGAACTTCCTTTAAAGTTGGATCATGTTAGGCTGCCTGTCAAAGTGGCCCATGGGGGACGGGTCAGTTGAATCAATGTGTCAGCCGGATGCAGTTCCCCACCTTGGCTCTAATGCTGCTGCTGCTGCTTGATTATGTAGATTTTCAGGAACCAATGGGCAAAAGATTTGTGAGTGTCCTTGAGACCCCCCCCCAACCCCCCAGGAGTAAAACCTGTCACCACCTTGCTTGGTATTTGTTTCAGGCAGGGTCTCTGGCAAGGCAGATAAGTCTCTTTTCTCAGTCCCAGGACTTAGTGTGTGATGCAGAAAGAGTGGACAGGAAGGGACATTTTTCACTGACACAACTGGGATTCTGGAGCAGGACTCCCAGGACATAAGGCGCAGTTTGCAGAATGTCTGGAATTGAAGGTTCTGATCTCTAGGTGAAGCAATTGTATGTGTGTGCCCTTTGAAGCATGCTTTTGGGCTGTGTTGGCGCGGATATCTTTGTGATGCCTGGTGTGATTCTCATTAACTACTTTCCACTCCTGACTCAGCCATAGACTTGCTCTGTGGCTTAAGACCACCTTTTCTCCCAGCTTCTGAGAAGGGAATAAGCATGGCTGGCTGGCTGCCCTTTGGGCAGCTGTGGGGGTGGACGATTGGCGTACGGAAGTGCCTTCCTTAAAGATAGGAGCAGTGCAGGTGGGATGCACAATGTGCAGTAAACCGACAGCCTCCAGTTGGTCAATAGCGTAAGTGACTGTTCCTGGCCAGATAATCACAGCGCCATTGCTGTGAAGACTTCAAGTAGAGACTGATGCTCTAGCTCCGTATTCTTTACGTATTTGGGCAGCTGTTGGACTAGGTGACCCGCAAAGCTTCTCTCCTCCTCCTATGGTGTTAGCCTGATATATATTAGTGGTACAGAGAGTTTTGAGGCATCCTCCTGGTGTCTGGACACACACCTGCAATATCCTTTTGGCCCAATGACGTGCATCTTAGTGTGGTTTCAGGAATGCAGCTGCCTCTGGCTTGGATAATACCTGCCTAGCAGCATTTTGGAGAAGGAAACTAGTCATGCTGCTCTTTCAAGGCTGGATCCACCTGTCTCCTTCCAGCTGTTGTTGGACTCGAACGCCCTTCATCCTGGGATCGCTGGCCATGTTTGCCAATACATGGTAGCTGACGTAGCCTCATGCTGTGTTGTGCCATCCTGGGGACATGGCGATAAAGGTGGTGGCAGTGGGGGCTTTTGTGAGAAAGCAGGTATGTCTGGAGCAGTAGTTTGTGTCCTGGCCTCACCCTGTTCTTGTGACCTGCAGATATCCCCTACTGTGTGAGGAGCAGGATCACAGTTGGGGGAGCGGGGTGGGGGATGAGCCGATTAGAGAGTGATTAAGAATTAACTAATTAATGGTCTTCTGTGGGTGGCTTGAAGGTCTAATTGAGCCTGGCTTATTGGTGGTGACAGGCAGTGGCTGTAGAAAGCCTTTTTGCACACACATGCAACTGTAAAATGAAGAGGAGGAGGCTTTTGGTTTTTCAGTGTGTGTGTGTGTGTGCTGTGTCTTGTCTGACAAAATGATGCTCTCTCTCTGATTCTCAGGGCATGAGAATTAGCCACACCAAATTCTCCAGTGAGGGGAGAAGGGCTCTCAAATTGTCACTCTGGCCCAGCATTTGAAATTTGCCAGGCGCCAGGTACATTTTGAACCTGGCTATTGGCCACTTTGCGACCAAGTGAAGATGCCTGGGCACCAGGATGGACCTTGATGTCTCCACCATCTGGAGGTGCATGCCTGGGGACCCTTGGATCTTGACTGTTTTTACCCACCAGCAACGTATCCTGTAGAATTCTGTCTGCTGTATTTTATCTGCACAATCAGAATGAATTTCAGGAACCCAAAAGTCATATCTGGCCCCAAAATGGCAACTAGGCATTCCGTTTTGGCAAATGTAGCCCTGGTTTAAGGAGCCGTATTTGGCGCCTAGCTTAAATATCTAAGTTTCTAACACTGCCTTGGCCCAGAAGCTGTCCTTTCACAGCTAGATCTTTGCGGAATGCAGCCAGTAACAACACAGATTTTGTCCCAACTCCAAATTAGCCAAAGACACAAAGAAGAAATTTTGTGCTGGGGCAGAGGAGTGCAGTGCCCCTGCTCTTAACTCACAGCTCTATTGCTTGACCTACTGGATAGATATTCGCATGGGCGGGGTTGGAATTCTGGAAGAGAGGATGCAATAGGAGCAGTCTATCTACTTACTTTAAATGGTGGGTCCAGCCTACCTTGGGGGTCTTAGGGTCTGTTCACATTACCACCTGGCTTAGAGTGTAGCAAAGTTGCTCTCGTGGCCTCGGTCATTTCACAGCTCTTTCCTCTCTAGCTGCTCACATCAGCACAGCTTCGTTAGTGTCAGATTAGTTTCCATTTGGGTTCACCCCAGGGAGCATCGGCCAGCCGGGATGTCTTTACCCTGTGCAAAGGCGTCCACCCCTTACGTAGAGTTGTATTAGGAACAGCTTAAGAACTCCAGTTGGTTTGAGAAACAACACATCAAATAGTAGTATTTCGAGGCACAATCCATTCTCTCTTGAGCCAGATAGATGCCAACAACAGGATACATGTGCATTTTGGATAGTGCCATGTGAACATGGATTAAAACCCTGCACTGGAAAAGAAATTGCTGCACAGGAAACGGGAGTGTGAACACAGCCCAAGTACTTAACACCTGAGTTAGGTTTGTGAAAAACAACAGAAAGAGAGAGCAAGTGGAATATTTAGAAAACTAACTTTTAGTTCATTAATTTGTCTGAAAGCAAAAGACAGACACACAAAACCATATTGCCTCTCGGCCCAATTAAACAGACTGCAGCAGACTCCAGAAAATCTCCTATATATTTTTTGGCATATGTTTGTTTGGCTTGTCTCTTGATGAATGCCAAATGAGGGCCTTCAAGGAGCCACAATTTGATGTGGGGCCTCTCTGCTGCTTGAGTTAGAATTCCAGCCCTATATATGGGGATGCAAAGGGCAGGGTATTGGGTGGGAAATGTTATGAGCACCAACTTAGAATTTCATCCTAAGGAGGAGGGAGCAAGATGGTCCTGTAAAAAGCTCACATTCCTCTTGGTTTTAAAGTCCACCCATTCTTAGTTGGCCATTACTCCTCTGGGTGGGTCTGGCTTCCCACCAACAAGTTCTCTGGTATCGCTCAGGATTGTCCAGCGGAGAAACAGGCTTGCTTAAGGTGAGATGGAGTCACCACAGAAATATTACCCAGAAACTTAAACCTGAGGGGGAAGCTTCTTTCAGTGGGGACTCCTTTTGCTGTCAACACTGGCAGAACTGGGCACCCTCAAAAGGTGATGCAGATGATAGCTGAGCATATCTGAAGCCAACTTGCTTTAATTGTGAACCTTAGAATGCATAGACTACGCTTTTACTGATACTGAAGTGAAAGATCACATTTGGGTTTGAAATTCATGGGAAGAAGATGGCATGCAGTGTAAGGTTTATATTTGAGAGAAGCCATGGCCCATATGCACTTTGAAAATGATTTTGCACCGAAGCATAGGAAGTCCTGTGATGAACTGCAAATTCAGCACCAAGAAAGTGCTGGTTGTGTTATTGGGTTAAATGAGAGCAGGCCAGCACAAAACAGCGCAGATACTGTAGGTTCCCTTTGCCTGATGGTTCTCCACTTGGGAACTTTCTTGCAATCGTAATTTGATAGGTTAGCAGGGAGTAAGACCTAGGGAAAGAAGGTTTGGCAAGAGATGTCTATGGACAGGGACTTCCCGACTCAGCTGGTTGAGTCTTGAGTCGAAATTCTTCTGCAGCCCAGCATCCCTCAGCTGCTGAGTGGCCTATTGACTTCACAAGAACAGGTGCCTTCTCTCTTGGAGTGATAGCCAATGATCATGTCCCAGAGCAAAGCAGGTGGAGATGACAAATTCAAGATTGCCTTCTTTTTTTCTTTTCATTTTTGCAGAGGCAAAAAACCTACACGGTGTGTTTCTTCCATTCTGGTTCTGTTCAGCATTGGACTCTTGTCTGCTGTGTTGAACATCACTCTCACCATCCACCCACCCACTCCTGCTGCTGTGTGCTTTTCCACACCAACCTCATGCCCTGGCCTTGCTAAAGTTGCACCCCTCTTCCCTAGGGGGCAGCACCTGTTCCTCTGAAGAGCTGTGCAGAAGGGGCCTAATGCTTTTGCAGAGCTCCAGAAGCAAGCAAGCATTGCTTGCAGAGCAGAAGGTGGCAGCTTTCAGCTCTGTGGGCTGAAGGGGCTCATTGTATAAGGAGGTCTTGGGACTTCGGCAAGATCACACAATTGGCTCTTTCATGCCAGCCGGAGACTCTTATTAAAAACTAGTCCTTCCTCCTCCTCCTCCTCCTCCTCCTCCTCCTCCTCCTCCTCCTCTCCCCCGTCCATCTCCCACACTGCAGGAAAGGTTTGGGGAGTGGCCAGCCAAGCTCAAATGGGCCTTTTCTCTTGCACTTCCACTCCTCTTGCCCTGAAGCTAGAAACTTGCTCCTTTCCACTAACACTCTCAGCAAAAATGGTTCAGGCCATTGACTTTCTCCTCCCGCACCAAGAGATGCTTGTGTGCATCCTTCCCTAATACAAAGCCCTCCCCTTGTCTTGCGTGTGCTGTGAGCGTGTAGCCAAATGCCCACTTGCCCTTCACAAGCACGACTGCACACTAGGGCAGTAGAGAGAGCCCTTAAGAAAAGGCACAGTGTGTTCTCCAGGGGCACTCCATCAGGCTGCAACATGGGCACCTCTTAGCATTCTTTCACCTCCTCCTCATACTTGTAGTCCTTAGTGGTAAAGGATGGAATTCTTCTCCCCTTCAGTTAATGCTGCAAACTTTAATAACTTGTTGTTGTTTAGTCGTTTAGTCGTGTCTGACTCTTGAACACAATTTCCAATGGAAGCTTCCCCAACCCCTTATTCAGGTCTCTTCAAAGGTCTGCTGCTGAGATGGCCCATGTGCTTCTCAGAAGATTGGCAGTTTGAATCCTTGCAACGGGATGAGCTCCCGTTGCTCTGTCCCAGCTCCTACCAACCTAGCAGTTCGAAAGCATGCCAGTGCAAGTAGATAAATAGGTACCACTGTGGCAGGAAGGTAAACGGTGATTCTGTGCGCTCTGGTTTCCGTCACGGTGTCCCATTGCGCCAGAAGCGATTTAGTCATGCTGGCCATGTGACCTGGAAAGCTGTCTGTGGACAAACACTGGCTCCCTCGGCCTGAAAGCGAGATGAGTGTCGCAACCCCATAGTCACCTTTGACTGGACTTAACCATCCAGGGGTCCTTTACTTTTACTATTACCGAATGGAGGTAACTTTTCCTCGCTGCCTCCTGTGCAGGCAAGTTGCTGAACACCCTCGCAGCCCTTGGTGACCCCAAGGCAGGGAACTCCTCCAGTTGGGTCAACCCTCTACATTGGGACTGACTTCAGACCAAGCGGCAGCTGGGAGCACACCAAAAAGAAGGGCCACATGAGATGTGACAGCGTTCATGCGATTGGTGCAAATGCTTTTTTATATGTCAGCAGCAGGTATGGGGTTCTTCCAGACTGGGACCCCAGCGGGAGGGTCAGGCAAGCAGGGAAGCTTTAAGCCTTTGCAACTCCATTCAGTGCATACCAGCTTTTTTTCTTTTAAAAACGCACCAACTGTGTGGATGGCATCGTGTTCAGCTTGGCCCAAGGAGCAAAGCACCACCTGGTCATCCTCCTGTTCACTGCGCACTGCCCGGACTTTCAACATGTGCTCTCTTCCTGAATGGCATAAGATGAACAGGTGGGCTGGGCAGAAAATCTTTATAGAGTTTCTGCGCTTTCCCCTTGTTTCATTTCCGGGGGAGGCAGTGGCTTGGAATTCACAGCTCGCCCTGTTTCTGGTCCCCATGGCTGATGCAAAGGAAGAGGGAGAAAAAGAAAGAAAAGGGAGCAGACAGTGGCTTCACCAAAGCTGGACAGGAGGGCGGATTCCTCTCTAAGCACCCTCCTGCCCACCTCGAGGCCCCTGAGTCCCAGGTCAAGGTGGGAAGGTCTAGAGGGCACCTGTGGCTGCCTTGACAATTGTCCCAGGTGACCTCCATTGTCCTGAATGTTATTTGCTGAGGAACAGAACAGGCTCCCGGCCCTGACTCTCAGTTTGCCCTTAATCCATAGAGATTAGAAGAGGAGCAGTGGAGAGTCTCCCTTGCTTTGCCCCTTTTTGCCTCTTCCATGCTCTCTGGCTTTCATTTGTGACCTGGATGGGCTATCTTGGCAGCATATGCCTGGTTATGAGCAGGCAAACCGTCCGCAGATTGTATTTTTGTTAAAAACGCTAAGCGGAGGTTCTTATGTCTCCGTCACTTCACTCCAGATTGGCATCCAGGAAATAGAATTTCCTCCCCCAGCCTCTGCAGGTTAGGGAGGGCTGAAGGGTTCTTTTTCAAATGCACAATGCCAGATTCAGCTGGAACTTGGCGCCGAGTGATGGACCTGGTTATGAACCAGCAGCACCCGCCTGCCAGCCAGCCATGAAGTCCCAGTGCAAGTGGAGTCCCCCCCTCCATGCCATCATCCTATCTGAGTGGAAGAAGCTGATCCAGAAAGGCAGGCTTCCAGGGGGACCCCACCCAGCTGCCAAGCTTCCAGGTCTTGCAGGCAGGACCTAATTGGATCCATGTGTGCTTGGCAGCCAGACGAAGAGGTCTTAAAGGGGCCGCTGCACCTGGGGGAGGGGGGGAGGAGAAGGAGAAGGATTGGAAGACAGGAGTTTGTCAGATCAGGGGGGATGGGAAGGAGGCAGGTTGTGCTGGGGAGGAGGGACTAGAACACATTCTCCCCGGCTCTCTTTTCGCCATTTCAGATTCAGGGCTCACCCACACTTCTTTTTGTGCTGCGTTTCCAAGCATAGGTAGGGTTGCCAGACTCATTAGAGGACAGGACTTCTGTGCCTTTAATTGCCCTGCTCTCTTTTGAGTCTGGAAACCTTAAAGAGAAACCAGCAGACCCTTTGCTTGGAAATTAAACAATTCTGGGGAAATTTCCCCCAGAAAAACCCACTCTCTAGCACTGAATTGGAGCAAATGGCAATCCGTGGAAACTGATTCCGTGTTTAGACCCCCTTTTCACTTGAAAATGGTTTGGAGGCACTGGACTGCCTTCTGTTGGAGGCTTTTGGAAGCTTGGAAAGTGGAATGCCTTTTGTTTGACCAATAGGGTTCTTAATTCTTGATCTCTTTCAGGCTCTGGTTTGGTATGGAGGGGGATCAGATAAAACTGGTGGGTATTCTCGCTCAGGTATATAATGGTAGCACAGAACAATTGTCTGTGTACCTCTCTTTTAATGCTCAGGGAAGTTATTGTACTGAAAACAGATTTGCACGCATATACAAGCGTCCCAAGAGCATTATCAGTTGCATGGAAGTGATGATAATGTGCAGTAATGAATATAATATGAAAAAGAAAGCTCTCAAGGCAAAGGCACAGGCTTGAAGCAACATTAGGCAAGCGGGCAGGATTGCATCTGACCAGCTCGGCTCCACTGAGTCTCATGGCGTCTCACAGTTTTGTCCTGTTCCTCAGGTTTCAGGGATTGTGTACAGATCCAGAGTTTGCTTAGGAATATCATTCTTGCTCTTGCTTGAGCTAGCTTGATGTTGCTGAGAGAGAGGTTGCTTGCCTAAGAGATAATCCCTGCTCTCCCAGCCAGTTTATGTGACTAAGGACTCAGCTATACAGCTGCAAATGAAACGTTTTAAGTGTGTTTTAAGTGCAATATACAATGTGACACTAGGTGGCGATGGTGAGCCTTATGGAAAATTCAATGTATTTTTTAAAAACGCTTTTTAAAAAACATTTTCAGAATGGTTTTTATATGTGTGTAGATTCCAGCTAAGACTTAGCATGCCCACCTCTTTTTGTGTTATTTAGAATATCTTCTAATGCTGCTCACAGGGTCATAAAAGCATTATCAAGCAAAACTCAGTTACGGCGACATTTCTGGAATCTGGGCAAAACAGAAAGGTCTTCTTCACCTGGCTCTGGAGAGACACCCTAATTTGGAACTGGGTGAGCCTCCAGAGAGGGCAATCCAATGAAAAGGTCTAAATTAGAATGTAGGGGAATGTAGGCAGAAGCAAGGGAGCCCTAGAGATGAAGTGAAGACTATTTGGGTGGAGCAACGTGCCAGTTATGTGTGTTTTTTGGTTTTTATATAGCAATTTATAGCAATTTATATAGCAAAACCCTCCAAGTGGTTTACAAAAAAAATCCCATTTCAATACACCTGAAAAATAAAATAAAAGCATATATTTATAATAAAACAAAGGATAAAAAAGTCATTAAGGGAATAAAAATGGGATATATGCATTCTATCTGACATTCTCTGAATCCATGACTGCAAATCTGTATTCTGGTTTGTCATTTTTTTACTCGTTCAGCAGCTCTGTAATGCTGTTTTCTCCGTTGCTTAATTGGTTATGTATAAAGATATGCATTTCTTAGACAGCAAATGAAAAGTTGCCAGGGAGAGGGGGGAAGTAAGGGAATGGGGGTGGGGGAGTACAGCAACATAATAAAGCCAGCTGCATTCTAGATCAGGGGTCAGCAAACCTTTTCAGCATGGGGCTGGTCCACTGTCCCTCAGACCTTGTGGGGGGCCGGACTATATTTTTTGGGGGGAAATGATGCAAGAGCATCACGAGCCCCGGTGGCTACTTACCTGTGTCTTGCGAGCGGCAGGGGCTGGTGGTGGCGGAGGGACGATGAGCAGTGCACGAAAGGGCTCTGGAGAGGGGCTGCTTAAAATGGCGGCCACTTGAGCACTGCTGCTGCTGGCGCCAACAAAGCCAAGCCCCCTTCCTCCTCTAGGCAGGGCAAGGAGAAGTCAGGAGGGAGGGAGGGAGGAGGCGCCGCCGCTAGGGAGGAAGAGGGAAAGAACACATGCGCTGGATATCCATGCAGCGATTCCTGGACTGTCCAGAAGGCAACTGGGCCTGATCCGGCCTGCTGGCCTTAGTTTGCCGACCCATGATCTAGGTCTTTAAATGTCTTTAGTCTTCTTCTGAAACAGAAGGGCAGCTCTAATCTAGTAAACCTCCCTGGAGAGGCTAATCTTGTGGTGGGTTAGCCACTCACTTGAACTTACCAGACTGCAGGGAGGGGAGATGGATCTGGATGAGGCCCACCTCTGATAAACTTAGTGTACAGGCACTGACGTGTGGGTGAAAGTGTTCCTTCAAGTCCTAGCTTCCCAAGTCATTAGTGACTTTAAAGCTCTTTGAATTCTGCTCAGAAGCAAACTGGCAGCCAGGGTAGCAGTTCATCATCATCATCATCATCCATCATCATCATCATCATCATCATCATTATACCCCGCTCATCTGGCTGGATTTCCCCAAACCACTCTGGGCAGCTCCCAACAGAATATTAAAAACACAATAAAACATCAAACATTAAAAACTTCTCTAAACAGGGCTGCCTTCAGATGTCTTCTAAAAGTCAGATAGTTGTTTATTTCCTTGACATCTGATGGGAGGGCATTCCACAGGGCAGGCGCCACTACCGAGAAGGCCCTCTGCAGGGTTCCCTGTAGGTTCACTTCTTGCAGTGAGGGAACTGCCAGAAGGTCCTTGGAGCTAGACCTCATTGTCTGGGATGAACGGTGGGGGTGGAGACTCTCTTTCAGGTATACTGGGTTGAGGCCGAAACTGGTGAGCTGTTTTAAAACTGGTTCCTGTTGAGTGGTCCCAGTTACTAACCCAGAGCTGCATTTTTTAATACCTTGAGCAGTCTTCAAAGGCAGCCTTGCACTTTATAGACTTAGATTGGTCGAATCTAGAGGATGTCAGACCACAGAGAACCACGGCCAGGCATTTCAATCCAGGACGGGTCATAGCTGGCACATGAGCCTTGGATGCTGAAAGCTGCGGCATACCATGCTTGGGTCCCAAGGATACACAAGTGGATCTTTTGGAAGCCCCAGACTGTGAGCCTGATACTCTAGGTGGAAACGCAGGTAGCGCTGTGGTCTAAACCACTGAGGCTCTTGGGCTTGCCAATCCGAAGGTTGGTGGTTCGAATCCCCACAACAGAGTGAGCTCCTGTTGCTCTGTCCCAGCTCCTGCCAACCTAGCAGTTCGAAAGCATGCCAGTGCAAGTAGATAAATAGGTAAGGTAAATGGCATTTCTGTGTGCTCTGGTTTCCATCATGGTGTCCTGTTGTGCCAGAAGCGATTTAATCATGCTGGCCACATGACCCGGAAGCTGTGGACAAACGCCGGCTCCCGTGGCCTGAAGTGAGATGAGTGCCGCAACCCCATAGTTGCCTTTGACTGGACTTAACCGTCCTTTACCTTTACCTTTTTTATCTAGGTGGGATGCAACCCCATCCAGAACAGGTTGAGCATCCGCTCCCTGGTCACACAAACCACCTGTAAGGGGGAGGGATTACAGAGAACCCCCCCACCTCATCAGAAGCAGCCCGTCTCCAAGCAGTCATGAGAGTGAGGGGTCTGAAGGGGTGAGTCAGGAAATGGAGGAGTGCCAGGGCTCTGGCAGCACTGGAGAGCCCCTGCTCCATAAGCAGGGAGAGAGAGAGGCAGAAAGAGTGGACAGGAATAGGGCAGACAGAAGACCCGTACCTCCGATGCCGGAACTGAGGAAGAGAAGGAAAGGGAGGCGCTTCTCAGTTCCGAGGCTTTTATGCTGGTGGAAAACGCGGAAGGATTTAGTGCAGGAATCTGACTCGAGCGGGTAGACATGAAATGAGCAATCCGTTACACTGTAAATAATGTGCACCAATAAAAACGTCTGAAAGACAAGCATGTGGACGGTTGTTACTCAAGAGTAGTCACAACAAACCCTGACACCACCCATCTGTGGTTTGTCTGTTTTGTCAGGATTGAGTTTCAGCCTACTGGCCCTCCCACAGCCCATGACTCATCCAAGGCAGCATGACTGTAACCACATGTTGATTTAGCCTCGGATACCAGAGCAAGACAGCAACACCGTTAGCTTGCTGGATATATTCAAGGAGAAGTTATGGGTGTGTCAATACCACCCCCACCCTTACTATCATGGAATCATTTGATCCCCATCAAAGAGAGGGTGGGGGTATTCAATGGCTTTCAGGGGTGGGCAAGCAATTCTTTAAAATGCTTAGGTAAAGGGACCCCTGACCATTAGGTCCAGTCATGACTGACTCTGGGGTTGCGGCGCTCACCTCACATTATTGGCCGAGGGAGCCGGCGTACAGCTTCCAGGTCATGTGGCCAGCATGACAAAGCCGCTTCTGGTGAACCTGAGCAGCACACAGAAATGCTGTTTACCTTCCCACTTGGAGCGGTACCTATTTATCTACTTGCACTTTGACGTGCTTTCGAACTGCTAGGTTGGCAGGAGCTGGGACCGGGCAACGGGAGCTCACCCCGTCACAGGGATTCGAACTGTCGACCTTCTGATCAGCAAGCCCTAGGCTCTGTGGTTTAACCCACAGCGCTACCTGCATCCCTTAAAATGCTTAATTTGCCTTAAATACGAGGGGTTTTTTTTTGCCACCACCCCTACCAGAAAAAAAAGTCTTGCCATTGCTTCAGGTCAATGCTGGGCAGATTCTGGCCACACTCTTTTCCTGGGACAGAATCACTCTGTTGTCACAGCACAGCAGCCTCACTGGGACATGTGCCGCCTCACTGCACAATGGCCAGAGGTTCTTTTTCTGGTTTAAAAGAAGAAAAAATTCTGCCACCTCACATTTACGGAAAGCCAGACATTATTTAAATTAACCCCCCCCCCCACTGCTACTACCATCCTTTGCGGAGTGTCTTCACCTATGAAACTTCCAAAAATTCAGCAGGGCTAGATATTTTGGCTCAGGGCTGAAAGAATTCCATCTTGCCTACAATCTGACCGTAACTTCCAATGTTGGAATCTAGGGAGGGCAGTTCCTTTGGATTTCTGATGAGAAATTGTAATAACCTGCAGTTTCATAAGAGTGTATATTTAAAGAAGATGAATAAATGAGCAAATAAAGTTAATTTGGATGTGCAGAAGATATCGAAAATAAGAAACTGTAGAAAGGGTGGGGTGGGGGTGGGGGAGGAAGCCAAGTTTTGAAATGTCAAAGTGATTGTAAAATCAGTGAAATGTATAAATCTGAAAAGTATATCTATATAAAAGGATTTCTGATGAGAACTGGTCTCTCCACTGAGAGAAAATTCAGTGCTAGAGAGAGAAATATTGGCATGAGATGAGAGGGAGTTAGGGAGGTTTTCCATCCAATTTCTTCTCCCCAGTGCTTGTGCAAGCATCTTCATTATATGTGCTGGGTGTGCATCATGTATGCAAGGCACTGATCCCCCACCCCACCCCACTGTTGAAGGTGAGGCAGGGGAATAAGGCACCATGGAATGTCCCATACCTGCCCTTCAGTTCTGAGAAACAGAAGGGGACTGGGTGGGGAGCATTCCAGAGCGGCATCGCCCACACACTGTAACAATCAGCGCACCATGTGTGTTGATGTTCTGCCCAACCAAGGCCCTCTTCCATTCCCCTTTGCCCACAGCTACCAGCTGATTCCTGTACAGGGAGACTTTTGACTGCAAAGAGGGAGGGCTGGGGTGTGTGTGTGCTTCAGCCCCCTTACATGCTGGAAGACATTTAAGAGCTGCATTTTGAGGTGGGGAGCAAGTGACTCTTGAGCAGAGGGCTTTAACATGGAAACAAATGTACTGCTTCTGTTCTTAACAGGGTATTGCTGTGCTGAGTCTGGCTGCTAATCTTTTGCCCCCCCCCTTCCTTCTTCTTTTTTAAGTTAACATCTTTATCGAAAGTTCAGAAAGCACATACCGTAATTATATGTGCACTAAACATGGCGAGACGTAAATAAAAGAGAGAAAAAGAATAAGAGAAACAGAAACAGAACCCATGTAGAAGGGGGGGAACCCCCCCCCCCAAACTGTATACTTTACTTCACCAGATCTTAACCCAGGGGTCAGCAAACTTTTTCAGCAGGGGGCCGGTCCACTGTCCCTCAGACCTTGTGGGAGGCCAGACTATATTTTTTTTTTGGGGGGGGGATGAATGAATTCCTATGCCCCACAAATAACCCAGAGATGCATTTTAAATAGAAGGACACATTCTACTCATGTGAAAACACGCAGATTCCCGAACCGTATGTGGGCCGGATTTAGAAGGCGATTGGGCCGCATCCTATTGCCTAACCATGTCTTAACCTATTACAGTATACTGTATGTAAGAATGGATCCCAAATATCATTGAATATGTCCATGACAAATTTATCTGCAGATTGTTCATATGCTGCGAGTTTGTACAGTCATGACCTCGGTTTGCGACTGCAATCTGTTCCAGGGAGTCGGTCGCTCCCCGAATCGGTCGCTTCCCCGATGCACGCTTTTGCGCAGATCGCTTCTGCGCATCCGAGCGCCACAGAACCCGGATGTAAACACTTCTGGGTCTGCGGTGGTCGGAAACCGAAGCGGTCGCAAATGGAGGCAGTCGCAAACCAAGGTTTGACTGTACCGGTATAAGTCTTCAATCCAGTCGTAGGAGGAACCACGTTTTTATTTTTCCAGTTCACCGGTATCAGTCTTTTTGTTGTGGTAAGCACATGGAGAGTCCACTCGTATTGTCCTTTCGTAGGGTTCCATGTGCTGGGTATATAATTCAAGAGGATATTTTGTGCTGTAAATGTAAGGTTGTTCCGTACAGTTTTGTTGATGGTTTCAGTTACTGTATCTTCTGATCTTTTGGCTCCCCTTTCCGGATGGCTCACCTACCTTCTTGCTCAAGTCCAACCCGTGCAAGTTTCCGGAGCTTTGTAAGCAATAAAGGGTGACCTTTTTTCTCGCAGCCTTCCCAGGTTCGGGGCCCAGACTGCCATTGGACAACTACAGGGGCCATTCAAGACACCAGCTGGCTTTATGTACAACAGCAAACGTCAGCTTACAGTGTAAAAAAAAGGTATGGCAAGCAATGGCAGAGATGATTAGCATAGCTGGGTTTGTGCCAGCATCATTCCCTTTTGCCCAGTGGGCTGCCCCATGAGTGCTGTTCAGGAAGCAGCTGCCCATATCCTGAGCCTCCAGGGACCTCTTAAGTGCTTTCCTTCCCTCTGGAGTGGGGCTGAGTGAGTGACTCATGCCACTGGCCTCTCCAAAGCCGCCTTAGCCTGCCTGTTCACCCCCTCCCAACATTTCGTAGAACAAGATGCATATTTTAAGATTGTTTTGGATTAGCTGTTCTGGAAAGAAGAAAGCAAACTTGAAAACACAATGAAAAAAGAAGGCATTTCGGTTTCAGCCAAAGGATCAAATTGTGGTGGCTGTTGCAATTATGTCTTTGCCCTTCCTTCCTCCAAAGAACTTTGGGGGGGGGGGGCGTCGTCATCGTCATCAGCAATGCAGGGGGTTTATCCCATTTTAATCCTTACAATGGATGAGTGACTTGCCAAAGGTCACCTAGGAAGCTTCAGGGCTGAGCCTGGGATTTGAATTTGGCTCTCCTTGGTTAAAGGCTAAACATTCTGCTCACTACTCTACTGCTTTCAAAGTTTAAACTTACCTGCCCCTCCCCAAAAAGCCTAAAGACATATTGAAGTGTCTTAGGCCTGCATCCCCCTCACATTAAATTTCAGATGAATGTGGAATTACAAAGAGCACAAACACTTGTTAGTGTGCATCAGAGGGGTAGATGAAATGTCATAGTACACTCATGTTATCCTAGACCCTAAGCTGTGCATTTTTGTCTATTTTTTTGATAAATTTAATGCAGATCTTATATGTAAACAGTTAGTAATTGGGATTATTTATTACATCCCTTCAAAATATTATTTTATTTGGTGGTGACTACAAATGGACAATATTGGGACACGGGTTGCGTTGTGGTCTAAAGCACTGAGCCTAGGGCTTGCTGATCAGAAGGTCGGCGGTTCGAATCCCTGCAATGGGGTGAGCTCCCGTTGTTCGGTCCCAGCTCCTGCCAACACAGCAGTTTGAAAACACGTCAAAGTGCAAGTAGATAAATAGGTACCGCTCCGGCGGGAAGGTAAACGGCATTTCCGTGCGCTGCTCTGGTTCGCCAGAAGCGGCTTAGTCATGCTGGGCACATGACCCGGAAGCTGTATACCGGCTCCCTCGGCCAGTAAAGTGAGATGAGCACCGCGACCCCAGAGTCGTCCGTGAGTGGATCCTAATGGTCAGGGGTCCTTTACCTGGGTAACTTATAGCTGGTAGATGCCACCTGGCTATGTCTCTGTCCTTTTGGTTGGATTGTCTACCTACCTCTTGGTCCCTCTGCTCAAGATACTTGCTTTTCGAACCACTGGATTAAAATCTTGCCTGCACTGAGGCCTGAATACTTGGCATAGACGTTAGCTGACACAGCCTACCTCTGAGACCAGTGCAGCTTCCCTTTCTAGCGCATACAGACTACAGGGAAATCTACACATGCATTCAGATACATTTCAGCGTGAATGAGACAAATGGGATAAATGCAAGCATGGCTGTCCCCCTCATTCTCATTTGGCTCTTCCTCACTCCACCAGGGAACCTTGTATTGTGCTGGAGAAAGAGAAAATGTTTTACTGGCTCCCACTCTCATCCATATACTGTGATTCCATTGTCATCCAGAATCATGTTCATGAGAGTGTGGAAGATGCACAATTACTAAATGAGCAATTTCAGAACAGCAACAATATTATGCACACCGGAGAGGGTCTGCTCCCCCGCCCCCACTTTCTGACATCTTCCACAAAGGATGCTCCCCCCCCTTTTTTACATCTTGTATGTGCATCAGTTCACAAACGTGGCTGGGTTTGTTATTTTGGATAGTAAGGACAGGCGACACGTGACATTTGTCATGCCATTTGTCTCTGAGTGCAGGATTTTCCTTTTATGAATTGCCTGTGCAGGGACCTGATCTGAATCTAATGGGAGCTTCTTCTCCCCCACTGCAAATTGCAGTCCGGGTGGGGTGGAGTGGGACCTGGGACTGCAGAGGAAGGAAGCCCCATTCCCCATGCCGGGGCTCTGATGCTGCACAAGGAACAGAGCACGCTGCAGAGGCTAGGCAGATTGTGTTGGGGATGTCTTAGCTGTCTTCAGGACCCAGAGTTGGGGACAGGTCAGCAATAAAACACCTGTTGCCTGAGAAGCTACCATGTTTCTCCAAAAATAAGACACCGTCTTATATTTATTTTTCCTCAAAAAAACCCATGGTGGCTAATTTTCAGGGGATGTCTTATTTTTATTATTATTAAGTATGGTACAGTTTAACCTACAAGGTTAAACTGCCTATCATTATGGCTTATTTTCGGGGTATGGCTTATTTTCGGAGAAACACGGTAACTGTTTACCAAAGAAGCCAAAACAGCACAGGCCTAGTGATCACTGCAACTCTTCCTAGTTGGTCTTGCATCAGTCAGGCAGTTGTGAGGACCGAAGGTCCCTACCTTCCCACTGCTCCCTAATTCCTCTCTATGTTCTGGAAGACCAAGCAGGAGGAGATTCCTTGGCTTCTTTAGCAGCCTGCCTCCACTTCTGCCTCCGATTCTGGACTGCTTTCTGCAACAGCCTCTTCCTGCTCACTAAACCCTGTTACCTCTTCAGCTGCATTTTTTATGACGTCTGCCACACTGTTCTCTCTCTCCCTCCCCCCCCCAGTTCCAAAAGTGTGTGTACCCTTGCATGTGTGTATTTGAAGCAAAGAAGCAAGCAGCGTCTGTGGCTGATTTGGGCAAGAGTTGAGCATTTACACACACACACATACCCCTACCTATTGCTCTACTCCAAATCACTCCCTTTCAAAGCAGCTTTTATATACTGTAGGTTTGTTGTATGTGTTACTGTGCAATGTTTCCCCCTAAATAAGGGAAGCCTGACTGTGTGATCAGAAAGCAAATTCCACCAACGGAACACTCATACAATTCCATAAAAATATGAAAATAATTGAAGTCAGTTCATACATCCAGGATACATTCAAACATGCATTATTTGAGCATACCGATTAGATTTTGTTCAACTGGTATTTTCTCTCTCCGAGATCCGTCTTGGAGCAAACTGGTTCTCTGTGTTTCTGAGAGAAACTTGTTTGTGCACTTCACTGATTGGTGGAATGGATGAACCACCTCACTTTCCCCCATGGAGCAGTTTCTCAACTTTCTAAAACCTATTATTTTCTCTCTCTTTTGGGGAAAAAAACAAAAAATCCCGATATGAATGCACATTTAATTGAATAAATGTACATGAGGCTTTTTCCTCTTAGAGTGTCCAGTGGTAGCATTGAAGTCCATTGCGGAACTGAACCAAATATTCCCTCTCAGCCACCATGAAATCAAATTAAATTTCATGGAAATCTGAAGTTTGCCTTCCATTGGCCAACTTGCGTTCAAGGAATGCAATGGTCACGTGTCTCCTCCTGCGGTGGTAGTTTAATGCTCACGAGGTTATGCAAGTACCTTATGTAACGTGTGGTTCATTAGTTGCCTTTGTGCTGCCATGTGCTGGAAGTGGAGGGGAAACCAGGCAACTGCTATGTGTGGGTTGTTAAAGGGGAAGATGACATAGCCAGGATCCAACCACACGAGAGGCAAAGCAAAGAAGGGTATGGGAGACAGCATCTTTGCACTGGTTCACTGTCTGCTCCACTAAATGTGCAAGTTTGAGTTTCTCCTCAAGGACAGCTTCATTGACAAGTTGCTCATCCTGCCCAGGATCCTGTTTGTTTTCTTTATATAAATCATTTTTATTGGTTTTACAAGTACAAAGTAGAAATAAAAACAAACTAGTAAGAACGTATCTGTATAAGGAGATTCTCCAAATCTCGAGACTTCCCTCCATCCCCTCCATCCCCTCCATGGAGTCTTAATTTTAAGCATCTACAACTGCACATTCATCCATACTCCAATTTTTATATCAAACCATATTGTCCTTAATTATTATTTTTATACTACAAGTGAGTCAGAATCCTGCTCTTGTTTTCATCTACTTACAGTAGTCTCCCAGGGAACTTACAAATTTTTCCTATTCTTTTATAAAGTCTTTATCCTCTTGGTTTCTGAGTTTTCCAGTCAGCTTTGCCATCTCAGCATATTCCATCACCTTGGTCTGCCATTCTTCTCTGGTTGAGACTTTGTCTTCTTTCCAACTCTGGGCTAATAGCACCCAGGCGGCTGTTGTTCCATACATAGTCTTTTCTGCTCCTTTGGTATGTTGATACCTGTAATTCCTAAGAAAAAAGCTTCTAGTTTCTTAACAAAAGTTATTTTAAGCATTTTTAAAAATTTCATTATATATAATCTCTCAGAAAGCTTTTATTACCTTACAAGTCAATCACATATGATAGAAGGTACCCAGTATCCTGTTTCTAAGCAACTATGCAGCGAGAAGCTGTGTCTGTTTGCGGGTTAATTATGTCAAAAGCAATATTCTCTGAGCTAAATTAAAAAAATTCCTTCAGTAGCACCTTAAAGACCAACTAGGTTTTTATTTTGGTATGAGCTTTCGTGTGCATGCACACTTCATCAGATACACTGAAACAGTGTACTGAAACTAACACGGCTACCTACCTGTAACTATTCTCTAAGCTGTTACTGCTCATGCCTCAACAGCAGCGAAGGTGCAATCCTGGGGGCAGAAGTGCTACCGTGTTTCTCCTAATAAGACGTGCCTCTAAAATAAGCCATGGCACGATCTTTTACAAGCAAAAAAGTATAAGACATCCCCCGAAAATAAGACGTCTTGGGGGGTACCTACCAGACCCAGCAGGAGCCGGCAAACGCAGCAGCGCACGCCGCGCCACGCCCCAGCCCAGCGGGAGCCCCAGCACAGCGACGCACCGAGCTCCGGCTGAACGGGCCCCAGGACCCGGCAGCGGGCGGTGCGCGAAGCCGCAGCAGCCGGCAGGAGCCGGCAGCAGCCCCAGCCGCGCCGCGTCAAGCCCAGGGCCCCAGCAGTGGGCTCAGCGGGCGGCGCGCGAAGCCGCAACAGCCGGCAGGAGCCGGCAGCAGCCCCAGCCGCGCTGCGCCGCACCGCATCAAGCCCAGGGACCCAGCAGTGGGCTCAGCGGGCGGCGCGCGAAGCCGCAGCAGCCGGCAGCAGCCGGCAGCAGCCCCAGTCGCGCCGCGCCGCACCGCGTCAAGCCCAGGGACCCAGCAGTGGGCGGCGCGCGAAGCCGCAGCAGCCGGCAGGAGCCGGCAGCAGCCCCAGTCGCGCCGCGCCGCGTCAAGCCCAGGGACCCAGCAGTGGGCTCAGCGGGCGGCGCAAGAAAGCCCCGTACCATACTTACCGGTAACAATGCTGTACCATGCTTAATTAAAAAATAAGACATCCCCCGAAAATAAGCCGCGATGTGTTTTTTTATAGGAAAAATAAATATAAGACGTGTCTTATTTTAGGAGAAACACGGTATTTCCCAGACACAAGTTGTTTCAGTTTGAGTGCTGGGAAATTACAAGGTCCTCTGTACCATCCAAAGAGTAACTGTGAGCTGTCTACTCAAAACAAAAACAAAAAACCCTCTGATAATGGGGAGTAACCCTGCTGTTCACTTAGCCCTCTGGAAAGCTCAGCAGCTAACCTCAAGTTTCAATAAAAGTAGGTTCTGGGGCCGAGTCCTGACTTGGATTCTGACATTACAACTTGCTCTTTTGCATATCTGAGTCCCTCCAAGTGTCCCTGTTTTCCAGACCACTGCTCCCCAAAGACAAAATTTCGGAGAAATGTTGGAGGGTATATCTGCCATGTGTCATTCTGACTCCTGGCAGCGAGGGTTGTGGGGGTCCCCCTATTCGACCCAAACACCTTCTTTGTTGTTGTTCTTCTGGCCTGCCCACTGTCTCTCATTCCAGGTGTCAAAAAAAACCTCTAGAGATTACTTAAGGGGGGGAACCCCAATAGCACCACCCCCAATGTAGTAAATATATTTTGCCAAGTTGGCCGTTGACAGCTGGAATTACAGTGGTACCTTGGTTGTCGAACTTAATCCGTTCCAGGAGTCCATTTGACTCCTGGAACCGTTCAGCAACTGAGATGCGGCTTCCGATTGGCTGCAGGAGCTTCCTGTACTCAGTCAGAAGCTGCGGAAGCCACGTCGGACGTTCAGCTTCCAAAAAACATTCGCAAACTGGAACACTTACTTCCGGGTTTGCGGCATTCAGGAGCCGATTTGTTCAGGAGCCAAGCTGTTCAACAACCAAGGTACCACTGTATATTAACCCTGCATTTCCCTGCATTTAAAATTGTTTTGCCACCATGCAGGTAATGGCTATGCCTCTGCCCTTTGACTATGCGTTTAGATTAGTTCTGTGTTTTTGCTCCCACAGGCAGGGCTGCAGACCTCCATGCAACAAACAGCTTTATGAACTAGCTATGTGGAGTTCGGAAGATTGGCACAAGCAGAAATTAAAACTGCCCAGTGATGGGCAGCTGGGTCTATTTTGAAACTGATCACATGGCAAATTTATGTGGCGCAGTCCCTGGACTCTTGGTTCTTGTGATTTTAGCAAGGCAAGGGGCCCTACCCAGCTTTCAGCATTCCCCTGTGGCTTTGGGGCCACATGACCCTTGCAAAACACTCCTTTTTTTCCAGGCCTCTGGGCAAGCTTTATTTCTAGGGAGGAGCCAAGAGTGACTCACAGGCAAGGACCAGAGGAATAAGATTATTTGCTGGAATTCTGATTGCTTTTGGGGTGTGGCTACTCATACGTCTGCTGAGAAGGGTTTGTTTTTCTTGGTTTTCTCCCCTTCCCTTGTGTTTCTTCTGTTTTTCTTCCAGAAGCTCTTCTCTTCCCGCCCCTTCACCCTGGGCCAAACCTCTCCCATCCCTCCTTAAACTCCGAGCTTTTGGAGGCTGTTTTTCATCTCTTCCTCGGACAAGCAGGCCTTTGTACTGCAAACTTTCTGGCTCCTTTCCACTCTAGCGTTTCGGATGCTAAGAATAGCCCTGAGCCGTGGCAGTTGAAGCTGCCGACCCTCCGAGACCCTGGATGCAAGGACCTGGAGAAGAAGACATCCCTCCTCCTCCTCAGGGAATAGGGATGCAGCTGGAGGAGAGCCAGGCAGGCACACTGCCAAAAGTGTTGTCTATAGCTCCAAGTCGGAAAGCCAAAGGTCACCAAGACTGTAGTTCGTGGCTTTCTCTCCCACCAGCCGCTTCCTTCTCCTCCCACCCGTGTCTATTTATATTGGAGGCAGATTGGAGGCGGGGCTGGAGGTTGGGGGGGTGGACAGGGGGTGATGGTGTGACTGCTGCCTTCCCCCACACTGGACGAGATACCGTGGTGGACTGTTGATATTCCTGTCATTAGAAATACCTTTGACGGACTGCAGGAATTGCTAGATTTGACCGTACCAAGAACATGTGGTCGGCATGCCGTGCAGTGCCAAGAGGGAACTATTTGTAGACTTTATCCAACCACTGAGCATAGGGCTTGCTGATCAGAAGGTCGGCGGTTTGAATCCCTGTGACGGGGTGAGCTCCCGTTGCTTGGTCCCAGCTCCTGCCAACCTAGCAGTTCGAAAGCACGTCAAAATGCAAGTAGATAAATAGGAACCGCTACAGCGGGAAGGTAAACGGTGTTTCCATGTGCTGCTCTGGTTCGTCAGAAGCGGCTTTGTCATGCTGGCCACATGACCAGGAAGCTGTACGCCGGCTCCCTCGGCCAATAATGCGAGATGAGCGCGCAACCCCAGAGTCGGTCACGACTGGACCTAATGGTCAGGGGTCCCTTTACCTTTACCTTTAAATCCTAGGAATACTGTCACAGTGGCCGGAGCAGACTACTTCAGAGTAACGACGCTACGCAGCTCTGCATTTTATTCTTTTATTGGTGCTGCGTATTTACAGTGCTGAAGTCATTGCTATTTACACGGAACGATGGGGTCATTACGTTGCAGAACCTCCGAATGGCTTTTGGCGCGTCTTTCCCCAACACAAAAGCCTTGGCAGACCCATCCTCTTTCCCCTCCTCTTTCTCCGTAATTCCGGAGTTGGGGGGATGGGTCTCCCCCCCTTATTTGCCCCTTCCTGTCCCACCTGGGACCCTGGCTCCGCTACCTTGCCTGAGCCTCGGACACGACTTCCTGCTTCCTCACTGGAATCGGAGCTCCCTCTGCTTTCCCCTGTGCTCGGGGATGGGCTTGAACTCAGGAGGGGAGGGACTTCGCGATATCCCCTGTCCCTCACATCCACCCCCCTCCCAAGCTCTCCTTCTCCCCTCCCCAAGTCCCCCCCAGGTGTCGGGGACGACTCGAAGCCTAAGAACTCAGTACCTTCCGAGCCCGTCGGTGTGAACACCTCCCCCCAGTCCTGCAAGCCCCCCCCTTCCGCCTGGGAGGACGGGAATCCCAAAAAGTCCGTGGCGTCCGAGCTGGTGGGGGTAAAAATGTGCTGCCAATCTGCTTCTGCCTCTGACTGGGTGGATCTCGGTGACACCCATACCTCGTCTCCCGGTTCCTCAAACTCCGCTTCCCAGCGCCATGGTGAGCTGCTCTCCCGTGCCTCCTCCTCCTCCCCCTCCCTTTCCATGTGCCAGGGCTTGGGTCTGTGGGGATAGAGGGCGTGAAATTCTTCCACCAAGAATTCCTCCTGTATTTGAGTGGCCGGGACCCATTCATTCTGGGACTGCGGAGCATCCTCCCATGCCATGAGGTACTCCAGGCCCCCCACCCCTCTCCGTGAATCCAGGATGGCTGTGGCCTCATTGAGTTGCTCCCTGCCTTCCTTCTCCCCCCCTCCCTCGGGGGTTTGTTCGCTGTCTCGGAGCCTGCTGCTTTCCCTGTACGGCGACAGCAGCGATCTATGAAACACTGGGTGCACCCTCATGTCCTCTGGCAGTGCCAGTCTGAAGGCCACCGGGTTGACCTGTTGCGTGACCGTGAAGGGGCCCAACCTTCTGGGTGCCAGTTTCTTGCACCTCCCTCTGGTGGGAAGGCCCTCCGAGGACAGCCAAACCTTGTCCCCCACCCTGATGACCTCCCCCTGTCGCCTGTGGCGATCTGCCCCCTTCTTGTATGCTTCCTTGGCTCTCTCCAAGTGTTCTCTGAGCTGCTGGTGCACCGTCTCCAGTTCCTCTGCCCAATCCTCAGCTTGCGGGCCCTCCTCCTCCTCCTCCCCCTCCCTCTCCGGGAAAGATCGGAGGTCGCGCCCGTAGTTGGCCTTAAAGGGCGACACCCCTGTGGAGACGTGCACTGCATTGTTGTAGGCAAATTCTGCCAGTGGCAGGCGATCCACCCAGTCCGTTTGCCTCTGGCTGACGTAGCATCTCAGGTACTGCTGCAGAATGGCGTTGACCCTCTCCGCCTGTCCATTGGTCTGCGGGTGTCTAGCCGTCGACAAGCTGACCTCCACCTGCAGGAGGTTCATGAGCCGCCGCCAGAACCTGGACACAAATTGGCGGCCTCTATCCGAAATAACTCTTAAAGGTAAGCCGTGCAGTCTGAATACGTGGTCAACAAACAGTTTGGCTGTCTCTTCTGCAGAGACCGCTCTGGCACACGGTACAAAGTGGCACATTTTGGACATGAGGTCCACCACCACCAACACTGCGGTCTTGCCCCTGGAAGAAGGCAGGTCTGTGATGAAGTCCATGGACACCACTTCCCATGGCCTGTGTGGTGTGGCTAAGGGCTCCAGCAATCCTGCTGGCGCTGCTCTGACCACCTTTGCCCGCTGGCAGGTGTCACAGCCCCTTACATAGTCTCTGACATCCTCCCGCACCCCTGGCCACCAGAAGTGTCTCATGACTAGGTGAGCGGTCTTGTCCCTTCCAAAATGCCCCGCAGTTGGGTTGTCGTGCATCTGCTTGAGGACCTTACGTCTAAGCTGGGTGGTGGGCAGGTACAGTGCACCCTTGTAGAAAAGCAGCCCCCTGCGTTCTGCAAAGTCTTTTGCCTGCTCCCTCCCCCCTCTCAGTTCTCTGAAGATGCGGTCGGCAAACTCATTCGCTGCCGTCAGTGCTGTGAGTTCTGCCTCGCTCACCACTGCTGCTCCGCAGGACCATGCTGCCGGGGGGGAAATGTGCCTGGGTGCTGGTGGCGCCTCCTCCTCCATGTACTCCGGTTTGCGGGAGAGGGCATCCGCCCTGACATTCTGCTCCCCCGGGATGTAGTGGATGGAGAAGTTGAAGTTCGAGAAGAACTCTGCCCACCGTATCTGCCGCTGGTTGAGCACCCTGGCATTTCTCCAGAACTCCAGGTTCTTGTGGTCTGTGCACACCTGGATGGGGTGCTTTGCGCCCACCAGGAAGTGTCTCCAGTGCTGGAACGCAGCGTGGATCGCAAGAAGTTCCCTATCAAACACCGTGTAGTTTCGCTCTGGCTGGGTCAACTTCCTGGAGAAGAAGGCACAGGGTCTCCACTCTCTGTTGGCGTCCAGTTGCAACAAAATGGCGCCCACAGCTTTATCAGAAGCATCTGTCTCAACGCGTAGGGGCGCGTCCTGAACCACGTGGAACAGGTTCTGGTCCGAGGCGAACACCCTCTTGAGGCTTTCGAACGCTGCTTGCGCCTCTGGTGTCCACCTGAACTTCTGCTTGCCTCTCAGGCAGTCAGTGATGGGAGCCGTAACGCGAGAGAAGTTCTTGATGAACTTCCTGTAGAAGTTGGCGAAGCCTAGTAGGCGTTGGGCATCCTTGCGCGTCCTGGGGCTGTGCCAGTCCAGGATGGCCTGCACCTTGTCCTTGTCCATCGCTAACCCCTTGTCTGACAGCTTGTAGCCCAGGAAGTCCACCTCTTTGGTGTGAAACTTGCACTTCTCCAGCTTCACATACAGGTGGTTCTCCTTCAGGCGCTGCAGCACCTCCCTGACGTCTTTCACATGCTGCACTGGGTCAGCGGAATAGATAAGGATGTCATCTAGAAAGACCAAGCAGTTCTTGAAAAGGAGGGACCCCAGGACGTGGTGCATGAAGGCCTGGAAGCATGCTGAGCCCCCTTGCAACCCGAATGGCATCACCAGATATTCAAAAGAGCCCAGAGGCGTGAACATCGTGGTTTTCCATTCATCGCCTTCCCGGATCCTGATCAAGTTGTACGCCCCCCTCAGGTCTAGCTTGGTGAAAATCTTACCCCTGCGTGCCGCTGTCAGGAGATCATCCACTCTGGGCATGGGGAAAGCCACTGGCTCTGTCACTGAATTCAGCCGTCTAAAATCCACCACAAGACGGCGCTGTTGCGTGTCTTTCTTGTCCACCCAGAAGACCGGGCTGCCCCCTGCTGCCTTGCTTTCTCTGATGAACCCCCGCTTGAGGTTCTTGTCGATGAAAGCGCGCAGATCCTCCAGTTCCTGGTCTGACATGGCGTACAGCTTGGCTGGGGGTATAGTTGCCCCTGGCACCAGGTTGATCTGGCAGTCAAAAGGCCTGTGCGGGGGTAGGTGGTCGGACTCCGCTTCGCTGAAGACCTCCTGCAGGTCCCAGTACGGCTTGGGTATCGCCTCACCCCCTTTGACGTGCATGGTGGCCACCGTGGCTATCGGAGGGCCCTCCCCTGGTTGGTGCTGCATGCAATGTTCCAGGCAAAAGTCCGATCCAAAAGTGATGCATCTCTGGTGCCAACTGATGGAGGGGTCGTGGCGCGCCAGCCAGCTCATGCCCAAGACGATGGGGGGGTCTGAGATGGTGGTGACGTTGAATGCCAGTGTCTCTGAGTGCCTTCCCACCGTCATTCTCATGGGGGGGGGTTTGATGAGTGATGGCCCCTCCCAGCAACTCTCTGCCGTCAATGGTTGCCACGTGCAGAGGAAAATCCAGCTGCAGAAGCTGGATCTGGTGCTGTTCTGCAAAGTTCCTCGAGAAGAAGTTCGCTGACGCCCCACTGTCAATTAGGGCGAGGACCGTCAGGGGATAGCCATTTGGGAGCGTTAGCGTCACTTCTAGAACCACTCCTGCTCTGGGAGGGGTGGGCTGGCTCTGCTCCTCTCTGTGCGGGTGGGCGGGCTGGGGCTGTTGTCTGCTGACTGTGCCTGGCTGCTGCCCCTTGTCTCCTGCAGCCAGGCTTTCCCGTTTCCCTGCTGTGGTGCTGCATCAGTGGGGGAGGGCATAACCGTTCCCGCCTTTCCTTGCCACTCCCTGCGATGTGGGCAGTCTCTGACGAGATGCTGGGGGGAGTTGCAGAGAAAGCAATTCCCGCCCCTTCCCTCCTTGCGTCTTGGCGCCGCTGGGGTTTGAAAAGCCCGCGCGCGCGCGCTATCAATCTGCATGGGTTCCTGGTCCTGGCTGGCCCCAGGCGTGGCTTGAAAGGGTTGTTGGGGGAGTGGCTTCTCCTGCGACCGTGGGAACCAAGCCCGCTTTGCGCGCGTTGCTTGCTTGTCGCTCCATCGGGATTCCTGTCTCACCCCCACCGCCAGAGCCGCTTTGCTCAGCTGATCCATACTACTGGGCTTTGGACCTCTCGAGAGCTCATCCTTCACCTCCTCATGCAAACCCAAGTAGAACGCCGCTTGCATTGGGGCTGACTCTAGTTCCCACCCCAGTCTGTGCACCAGCATGGTGAATTTCGCCCAATATGCGCGAACTGTCATATTTCCTTGGCGTAAATTATGAAGTTCCTCCTTAGTCTGGTCCATATGACTATCGGACGAATACATCGTTTTCAAACCTTCTAGAAATAGTTTGACATTCTTCATGCAAGGATTCTTTGTTGCGATTAACGGTCTTAGCCACTCCCTGGCTGCCCCGGTAAGGTGCTCCACAATAAACGCTACCCTGTGCTCATCATCAGGGAAGTCATCATGGTGCAGCTCAAGAGCATACACAATCTCAGTCTCAAAGCCATGATATTCCCTCGGGTCTCCATTGAACTTGCTTACTAGGGTCCCGGCTCTCCTTCCTGGCAGCACTTGGACTTGGGGTGCCCCTCCCGCCTTGTTTTTCTCTGCATCCAGCTTGTTTTGGAGGTCTACCGCCACTGCCCTTAATTGCTGCTCTCTTTCCTGGAGCGCTCTCACCTGTTCCGCAAGTTGTAGCCGGTCGTCCTGGACCTTCTTGGTTTCTTCTTTAGCTGCCTTTAATTCACCCTGCGCCTGCTGCGCCAGCTGCTGCAGGTCTTGCTGGGCTTTCTCCGCGATCTGCCGCCATTTCTCCGCCTCTGACACACTCATCCCGGCAACTCCAAAGTAGCCCCCAAAAAAGATTCGGAGGTTGCTGTCACAGTGGCCGGAGCAGACTACTTCAGAGTAACGACGCTACGCAGCTCTGCATTTTATTCTTTTATTGGTGCTGCGTATTTACAGTGCTGAAGTCATTGCTATTTACACGGAACGATGGGGTCATTACGTTGCAGAACCTCCGAATGGCTTTTGGCGCGTCTTTCCCCAACACAAAAGCCTTGGCAGACCCATCCTCTTTCCCCTCCTCTTTCTCCGTAATTCCGGAGTTGGGGGGATGGGTCTCCCCCCCTTATTTGCCCCTTCCTGTCCCACCTGGGACCCTGGCTCCGCTACCTTGCCTGAGCCTCGGACACGACTTCCTGCTTCCTCACTGGAATCGGAGCTCCCTCTGCTTTCCCCTGTGCTCGGGGATGGGCTTGAACTCAGGAGGGGAGGGACTTCGCGATATCCCCTGTCCCTCACAAATACTTTTGTAAAAGTCGTGACTTTCTTGTCAGACACTGTGGTGCAAATCCCCAGAGAATCTCTGTTGCACCTTTTGGGTTGTTTTGCATGTATTCATACATGGGTCTTGCAGTTGCTTTTATTCTTGTCTGCAGAAGACAATGTTCCAACTGCTTTGAACACCCTACAATATGGTTTTGTCTTGTACTGTGCTTTTGTCTTTGTTCAATATCACAGAAAACTTACCAGGTGAAACAATCAAATCCCCCGTCCCTTTTTCTTAGAATAATAAATACAACAGCTGGCCCTCTGCTTTAAAGTTCGGGCTTGGGTTTTCTTTCCCCAGTGGGATTTCAGATGGCTGCAGGTTTTGCTGTTGTGGTAAAATTGTTTCAGTTTTCTTTTCACGAGGGGTTTTGGAAGGCAGTATTAAGTTGCTTTGTTCAGCTTTGTGAAGAAGAGAGACATTATTGCTTTCTCTCTGAAATGAATTGGGAGGAGGAGTTGGGGGGAAAGCTACAGAACCGTAGCGTATCTAGACTTGTAAAATTGTTTGTTTGTTTTTAATTGAAGGAAGGGGTTAATACTTTATAAGGCCTAAACGTGCTTGGATTTTTATTTTTAAAACCCCAGACGCTTGAATGAAAATATCCCATGTTCCATGTGACAAGTTTGCACTAACTTTTATAATATCAATATTATTTATTAAGAATGTGTGTCGGCCCTATGTACCTCTCAAATTATGGGGCAGTTTTCATAATTCAGTCGGATTCTGCTGTTAACAAGGCACCCTGAGTCAGATCAGGGACTTACTAATTCTCCAATGCACTCTGGGAACTTTGTTTTTAATCAACCACTAGCAGAGTTCCATGCTCTTTATCCCTCCATCATCTCCATGATTTCTGTTGTACCCACCCCAAAATGATAAAATAGAATCCCTGCAGCCATAATTCTTCCTTCCCTTCCCTTCCCGTCTTCTTTGCTGCTATCATTCTGAAATTTGGCAGGCTTCATTCCCTCATAAGGGCTTATCATGCTTGCAAATTGCATCCAATTCTGGCATAAAATAAAAGAGAATTTTACTTACTTACTTTTTTAAAAAAAACCAAAACACCACGAATTTTAAAGGTTCTTTATGTGCCTGCAATTTGGCAGGCTTAATGCAACCCCTTAATCTGGAGGAGCTGCTGTGCCCTCAAATTTTATTCATTTCTGTAATGTGTGTGTAGGTTCACCACTGAAGTGAATGGAGAAGCAGGGAAAACTGACCCTCATTTTTAACAGATCTGATTCGGCCCCCAATAATGAGTTGAATTTTAAAGGCACAGAATGGTTCTGAAAGATTGGGCTGCTTCCCAAAGTTTCAGACACAAGTTTAATCTTGTGGTTGGTACACACCCGTAAAATGTATGCATATTGTGAACACTTGTACAAACAAACAGCAAAGATAAATGTCATTCAAATATCAACTTTAGTTGAATCATCTGAAAATTCGGCGCTATTGAACTAGTTCCTTTTTTCTTCTTTGCTTATTATTGTTATACTTGCTCATTCCTTATGTATATTTTGTTGTCTACCTGTACCATGCACCTGGTATTTATCTTTATACAGCATATGAAACAATGCCATAATTTATATATGAATGTAGATATTGTGGCTTTAACAACCATAGGAAGGAGCGGCTAGGGGCTGGCTCATCTCAAAATCTGAGAACTAGCCGAGATGCCAAGGCCAGCAATGTTGTAGCTACACAAAATTGCGTCAAGCTGTAAATCTTGGGTGTGCCAAGAGATTATGGGAGCTGAAGTCCAGCAACAACTGCAAGGTCCCAGTTAACTCTTGGTGTAAAATAATCTTGACTTTCTAGCATGGGCTCAAAAGAGAACTCTTCCCAGTGTTATGGGTAGGATTCCAGTAAGCTGTTGCATGCACAGAACGAGGTCCACTTATGCAACAGGGCTCCCTCACCCTCCTCTCTCCAGGCCCCCCTAAATCTGCTCTGGAGAATTTGGGGAACCCCCAGAACAGCTTTAGGGGAACATGGGGGGGTGGGAGTCCCATTGCACAAGCGGACCTCATACCAGCACAAATACCCCACTTACTTCTGTGTCGAATTCCGCTGGGAGAGACTGAGGCTGCTGTCCTATACTAACTTAAGTACAGTGGTGCCTCGCTAGACGAATTTAATTCGTCCCACGGGTCTTTTCTTATAACGAAAAATTCGTCTAGCGAATCCCATAGGAATGCATCGAATTTTTTTTGATTTTTTTTTTTGCCCATAGGAACGCATTAATTGAATTTCAATGCATTCCTATGGGAAACCGCGGTTCGCTAGACGGAATTTTCGTAAAACGTATTCGTCTAGCGAGGCAACCTCCGCTAGAAAAAACCTTTCGTTAAGCGGAAATTTCGTTAAGCAGGGCATTCGTTAAGCAAGGCACCACTGTAGTTAGCACATTGAGCTCAGTGAGACTTGCTTCTGAGTTGATGTATATGGGGTTGCACTAAATTAAGAATCAACAAATTCCTAGCTCAGATTTTGCCCCAGCCATGAACTGAGGAGATAGCCTTAGAGCTCATCCAGACTTCCTTTTCTGCCACGTCTCTGGGCACAGGTCCACACTTTAAAGTTCTGTGTCTGAACATTCACTGAACATGAAATTTTCAAATATGAGGCTATGCCAGAAAGTATCATGTTTGCTGCCTGCTGCTTCCCCATAGGGGAGAGGAGACAGCAGTCCTTAAAAGCCATGGGAATGAAGTTTCACTCATGCTCAGGGACTAACATGTTGTGTTTCCTGGGGCTCCCCTACAACACAGACTTCATTGGATGTTTCCCCACTCTTGGCTACTCAGTCTTCAGGGCTGTGGCTTGGATGGAAGATGTTCATGATCTCCAAAACCCTTGCAGCCCCTTGGTTCTAGCAAAAGCAGCTGGTCTCAGTTTAGCCAATGTAATTTGCCTTGACTTGCCACTTAATGGCATTTCTACAGCAGACAGTTCAGTGGGGTTCTGTTTTCTCTGTGGTTGTGCAGTACTGACATCCTTTCAGATTTTGAACTGCTGACATTCTCCAAGTTCCGAAATATCACCCCCACCCACCAAGATACTGCTCTATGCTTTTCTCTTTGGTTAAGCAGTGATGGTTGGAAGCTAATAACGGATGTTCATTCCATTTCATAATAAAATCGTTACCACTGACCATGGTGTACCATTAGCAGCAATTAATTAATAGTCAACTTGATACATAGAATTTAATTTAAACAATATCAGAAAGATAAATCACTGTTCATCAGTCTAATTAAACTTGTATAAGCAGATGTGAATCTGTTCAGCTCATTAATCTTGTTCTTTTAAATTCTGCAGTGTTCCAGATTAACTCAACAATTTAATACTGAGAGGGAAATGTAACTAAACATAGAAATTTTTCAAAAAACAACAACTGTTCAGCCCCATATGGTTTGGGGGGGTTACTGTGAAACAACCCAAAATTTGTTCACAGTCACCCCAAGCTATTTTGTTGCCCCAGGTGACTGTAGAATCAAAGAGATACACACCAGTATCTTAAATTCTAGTGGAAGAGAGCTTGGGGGTAAACCAATTGTGACATTGCTTATACTGAGACTGTGTTCATCTCACCCAAGGACGTGGAACTGGTGGCCTGCTAGACTGCCACACTTTTTATAATACCTGAGCATTGATCATGGTGCCTTGGGCTGATGAGAGCTGACAACATCGAGATGGACACAAGTTTCCCATCCCCGATCTAGCTCAATATTACCTTCTCTGACTTGACAGCCTGTCTCCAGGGTCTCTTTTCCCCAGCATCTGCTTCCTGAGATTCTCTAACTGGGGATTGAACCTGGGCCATTCTGCATGCAAAGCATGCACTCTCTACAACGGTGCTAAGGAATTCTATCCACAGGGCAACATGTCTTGACTCACCCTTCTGATTTTTTTGGCAGGGCAAACAATATTGTCTTTCTGAGTGACTGCTTGGGTCAGTCCAAGGCTTAGTGCACACCTGAGGGTGAAAAACAGTTGGAGATGGCTTTTGTTTTGGACTCTTGCAAGTTAGGAGGTTAGATATCAAAGCAGGTGGGGAAGTATTGCCAGCCAATGTTGCAAGCCTGGATCCAGCATCAGGACATGTTTGGGCCTCTGGCTACACTGAGGGGGGTGGGGGTGGGACCGGAGAGGTCTTCCTGGCTTCCTGTTGATGTTGGACAATTGCTGGCTTGGGGCTTCCAAACTCTGTCCTGTCTTGCTTACAATGAGTTCTTAGTCTCTGGCTCCCTGCTGTCACTGAATGAACTTTAGCCCTTTGCTCTTGCTCAATGTGACTGAACCAGGACTAACCACATGGTCCATGTTGAGAGCCAAGTAGATCGTCCTACCAAGTAGGACAATAGTCAACCTTAAAAATGCTGCTCCATGTCAGGAAACTATGTGAGGTGACAATTTAAAACCTAGCACGTGCTTCGTTTTTGCATCATGTGGTTCTGTTGTTGGTCTTAGTTAAAGATCTGGACAATGTCTAGTGTTCTGAAGGCCTTTAAATAGCCTTTCTCATGTTTTGGAATTTTCCTTTAAATCAGCAATCTGGTGCCCTCCAGATGTTGAATGTCAGTTCCCATTGGACACACTGGCTGAAGCTGATGGAAGTCGCAGTCCTAAACATCTGGGGGGCAAAGTCTTCTTTACATGCAGTTTGAAACTCACAGCTGCACATCCATGTGTTACGGCTTTCGTATGAACAATGACAATGGTCCAGTTGATCCCATGTGTGTTGATGCATTTTTTCTATGCTCAGCCACAAGCAATCCTGGCTTTACTCAGAGGTAAAGTACAATGCCTCCTGGACTCAAGACCGGCTTCTTTGTTCCAATCAAGATCAGCACACAAAGCCCATGCTGTGTCTAGATGTGAGAGAGTATGAATTCCAGATTCCTGACCTCCTTCTTGGAAGACCTCTCTGGTGCTTTCCTTCTGGGGCTGGGTGGCAGAGCAGCATCAAAGCTTTTTATGTTGCCGATGCCCTGTTACAAGAAATGAAAACCAGACAGGCTGAGTCGTGCAGCAATTTGATGCTGCCTGGATAGGAGCAACAGCAGCAGGCCTGAGTTCCAGATGGCTGGTGGATCGCAGAAATATGCTTGAGGTTTCAAGAATCCTTGAGGTTTGGGGCTTTTAAGAAAGCATCAGCCAAAGTCCAGGGCTTAGTCAGAGGCAGCACTGAAGCAACAGATGCTGAATGATCAGGGTTTGGGGACATGTTCTTTCTGCCTAAACCAGCAGAGGAAATTGATCTCTTACAGTATTGGGTCAATGTTGCTGTCTTGGAATACTGGCCTTCAGGAGATGTTGTTGGACTCCAGCTCCCATCAATCACAGCCAGTGTTCAGGGATGGTGGGACTTAAAGTCCTGCAATATCTGGAGGGCCCCAGGTTCACCCTCCTCATTCTCTTGAGTTCTCTGGACCAGCTGCAGGTGAGGAAATGACCTTTTCCTATTTTCTTTTCAAGGGACAGTGATACACTGGGACTGCTGGCTAAAGAGAAGGAGGACAAGAGAGAGGCATACTTGTGGAATCGGCATGCTGCCTTATCTCCAGGCTGCAGAGAGAGAGACGGGAGAGGCACTGATTGAGGTGAGAGAAACCTTTTCAATGCGCGCAACAACCGGGACTTCTTTTGCAATGTTAGGAATTGCAGATTGCTAGTGCTTTTGCTACTTCACAATGCTGCCAGATCCTTCACAACCCTGCCACTACAAACTCTGTGACCATGGACTTAGCCACACTGACCTTTTGCCCTGCTCCATGTCTATACGTGGTTTTTATTTTTGCCCTGGAGCTTTCCCCTTGGAAATCCGCTCTTGAGAGCTCAATCAAAACAAACATCGATTCAGGTTTTCCGCAGGGTTGACGTTTGCTCCAATTCAGCTTTAAAGAGCAGGTCTTTATGGGGAAAGTTTTTAGGGCAAAAAGAAAGGCACTCGGACATGGAGCTTTAAAGTATGGACTGTGCCAAGAAAGAGTGGAGGAAGAGTTGCTGTGGATTAGCAAGCCCTGCATCTAAATCTCCTAGATCTATTTCTGTTCCCAAGGGCAATGCATGAACGTTACTGTCTGGCCTGCTGGGAGGGATTCCTGGGAGCAATAAGGTGGCGGTAGCTGACTCCTTTTCTGTCAGGTGGCAGTGATATCCTAAGTGGCTGGAGGTGCTTGAGTTGGGGCTGTTGAAAGGGGGTTGGCTCAGCATCCACCTCCTGGCTAATTTCAGTTTAATTCCACTGTGATGAGTTCAGTTCCCGTCCCTGCTTCATAAAGCAAAGCTGATATACTGCATATATATGTGTGTGTGTAGATAGATAGATAGGCTGCCCTCTTGGTGAGGCTCCTCAAGGTGGACAACCATTACCAGATACCGCTTAGCTTTGCAAATGTGCTAGCAGTTTTATTGCTGCTCCACTAGCAGGTCGCCAGCAATGCATCGTGGTTTTGAAACAGCATATCTGGCGCCGTGGTGCAAATATCTTTCTGGCGCTCCCCCCATTTCCCAGAGTTGTCGACCTTTTTTAAGGGGGCGGACTTCAGTCTGGCTCGTTTACATCGCGTGGTCCAACACACGCTTGGTGCTGCACGTAAGTAAGAGGCGCCCGGATCACAGCCCAGCCAGCCTCCCGCACCCTCCTGGGAAGCCTCCCTCTAAATGCCTGGCGCCCCTTACCTGCCCCCATCTGTGGAAGTTATCAAGTGAGAGGTACTGCAAAGACCTCCGATGGAGGCTGGCTCTGAGTAGTTTGAGCATGTGCATGCGGCTTGCTTTCTGCCTGAACTGATGTTTAGTTTTGCAAGGAACCAGTTGTTTCAACTGCCTGTGTTTTAGAAAGCATAAACTTATGAGAATATAAGATCCTGCTCTATCAGGCCAATGGCCCATCTGGTTCAGCTTACGGTTCTTACAACAGCCAAACAGATTTCCATAGGAAGGCCACAAGCAGGGCCTGGGTTCAACAGCACTCTTTCCACATGTGATTCCTAGCAACTAGTGTTCAGAGGCATACTTCCCTGTAGCATGCCTCCACTCAGATCTATTTAGGGCTATTTGGGGTGCTGGTTTTTTTTTATTTTTTGCAAGTTTTGCTTGTACCAGATTTCAAAGCCTCCTATCATTGACCCTTGGAAGCGTTACAGGTAGGTAGCCTGAGTCGAAGCAAAATAAAAAAATTCCTTCAGTAGCACCTTAAAGACCAACTAAGTTTTTATTTTGGTATGAGCTTTCGTGTGCATGCACACTTCGTCAGATACACTTGAAACAGAAGAGTCAGACCCTTATGTATATACAGAGGGTGGTGGGGGTGGGTGGGAATGGGTGATGGGCTGATGGGAGTGGTAAACCTGTAGATGGCTGTTAACGACTGCTGATGACTGCAATTGGTCCTGCGGGGGAAAAGCAAGGGCTGAGGCGCTAAAGAAAGCTAGATCATGCATAATGAGATAAGAATCCGATGTCTTTGTTCATCCCAGGTGGCTCCATGGTTTTAAGCTTGGTAATGAGTTCCAATTCAGCAACTTCTCTTTCCAGTCTGTTCCTGAAATTTTTCTGTAATAAAACAGCTGCTTGGAAGCGTTGAGTGATTTCACCCAGTCCAGAGCCTCCCTCTCCTTCTGACCCCAGAAGGGAAGTCCTATTTCCACTTTCCCAAGTTTGACTTTTGCTGCTTCAGCTCCACTCTGTTTGCAAATTCTTAGCTTCCCTCCATGCCATGCCCCCCCCTCCGCCGCCGCCCCAGCTTCCTGCTCTGGGAAAAAAGCCTGGCTGCTGAAACCAAACTTCCTTGCTCTCCCACTGGGTTGGTGTTTCATCCTCCACTCCTCCCCCATCATTGCCAAGATTTCTGTGTCAGCAGGAGGAAGTTCTCATGTAGCAGCCTGCAAAATTGTTTATTTTTGGAGAAAATTGCCTCCATATAGGGGGAAAGGGCCAGAATTGCTCTGCCTGTCTCTTGAAGGACCGATGCTCAACTTACTCTGCTCCTTTCAGATGTTGCCACAAGCTTGTCCACCCTTAAAATAAGAGCACCCTGCTTCTTTCCTTTCTTGCCCAGCACTACATGAACTTTATCTGTCCTTATCAGCCCACTGGCTCTTATGCTAGCATCTGGGTAAGCTAGCCATTGTCCATTTGTTCCACTTGCAGGCTTTATTCTGCGCCTGATATCAGCATGGAAAAGGGGGGGTTGAACTAATAAGCCATGAAGAAACTCAGGTTTTGATGCAGAAATCAAGCAGCCTGGATTAGTCTATCAACATGATGCTTTTGAACAGCACCTAGCATGCAGATACAGTGGTACCTTGGGTTACAAACGCTTCAGGTTACAAATGCTTCAGGTTACAAGCTCCGCTAATCCAGGAATAGTACCTCAGGTTAAGAACTTTGCTTCAGGATGAGAACAGAAATCGTGTTCCGGCGGGGCACCGGCAGCAGGAGACCCCTTTAGCTAAAGTGGTGCTTCAGGTTAAGAACAGTTTCAGGTTAAGAACGAACTACAGTGGTGCCTCGCTAGACGAAATTAATTCGTTCCACGGGTCTTTTCTTATAGCGAAAAATTCGTCTAGCGAATCCCATAGGAATGCATTGAATTTTTTAATATTTATTTTTGCCCATTGAATTCAATGCATTCCTATGGGAAACCGCGATTCGCTAGACGAATTTTTCGTAAAACGCATTTGTCTAGCGAGGCAAGCTCCGCTCGAAAAATCCTTTCGTTAAGCGGAAATTTCGTTAAGCAGGGCATTCGTTAAGCGAGGCACCACTGTAATTAAGTTCTTAACCCAGGTACCACTGTAGTGTATTGACAATATTTATTAATTATTGCAGTAGATGGGAATGTTGATTTTTTTTGTAGGTTTTTTGTCCATCTCCCCCCACCCCCAGTTTGCTAGACCTTAGGTTTTGAGCTGTTGAGCTGCTCAGGTTTTGCAAAGTAACTACGGTAAAAATAAAACCACATAAAACCAGCTTTCAGGCATGGATTCAAATGTCCAAGAATAAAACACATGCAAACCACATCAGTTGTGAAGGGGCCCCTACTGCAATCCTTTGGATGTGGGGCTTCCTTTGAACACTGCTCAGATGGTGGACCGTGTCCAACTTTGCTAGGCCCAGCCAATGAAATATATCTCACTGGTTTTACAACAGTTTTGCTGACTGCTGGTGCATTTCCAAATTCAGTTCAAACTGCTGGTTGCTGGTTACCCTTTTAAGGTCTTGGAAAGCTTTGAACTTGGGTGCCGAAAGTGAAGCCTCTGACGTTTGTACTCATTCAGTGCACCCACAATCGAGATAAACTACAGCCATACCTCGGGTTGCGTCCACTGCGGGTTGCGTTTTTTCAGGATACGAACGCAGCGGACCCGGAAGTGTTTACTTCCTGGTTCCACCGTGTGTGCATGTGCAGAAGCGTTCTCCGCGCTTTGCGCATGCGCAGAAGCACTCTATTGCACTTTCGTGCATGCGTGAAAGTGCTGCTCAGATTGCGGACTTTTCGGGGTGCGGAATGGATCGGGTCTACAACCCAAGGTACCACTGTACAGCCAAATGTATTTTCAAAATGGGGTTAGCATGCCTCCCATTCAGCCTTTGTCACAAGGGCTTTTCCAAGGGGTGCCTCTCACTGTTCATTCCACTATTTGGGTTCCATTGAAATCCTATCCCTTTGACATGTGTATTCCTTCCCTCTTTGTAAACTAGCCCCAAGTGAGGGAGCCACAACTGGCGGCCGCCACTCTGAATTCTAAGTGCTGCATCTCTTGAGATTTTAGGCACAATCCCAAGTTTCCTCCTCTGCTCCCGCAACACTCCACCATTAAACTTTCTGGTAGCCTGTTTTCTGAATTTCACTGTGGCAAACATGTGCTTGTGCTGTACCACTTGCAGACTGCAATGGAATGTGCGCTCTCTCTCTCTTCCATATAGAAAAGTTGTTGGGAGAAGTGTTATGTCTTGGCCTTCCCATGATATGCTAAATTCCAACATGCAGAAAATTGTATAAATGCACACCCTGCAGGAGTCCCTATTTTCTAGGGCAGGGGTTCCCAACAAAATTTTCTCGAGGACCCCTCATCGAGCCGCTATTGTGACAAGGACCCCCATTAATTCCTAATCCTAAAATTAAAAAGTGAGAGCCAAATTAAGAGTCTTTTTATATTTTATATTTATACGTTTTTTACAGTTACAACAGAGTACTCCATCAGTATACAGTTAGTTTTAATTTAGGTTCAATGGACACTGACAAGATCGGTTCGAGAGTCACTTACTTGCTTGCTTGAACATCAAATGCATTATCTTCCTCTTCATCTGTAGGCCTATGTCGTTTTAACGAACCACTTTTTAACCAACGGTCCATTTTTAACTATGTGAACTGTAGCTTCTGCGAAAAACAATGCTTTGTTTACAAACACTACTGTTTTGCAAAGAGGCAGCGCGCGCCAGGGAGGAGGGAGGGGAATGGAGAAGACAGGGTACCTGCGCAGTAGCGCACAAATGAAGCCGACGCACGCAAAGTATCTTGGGGAGGTGAGCGTTAGTAGAATGCGCGCGCTGCCTCTTTGCAAAACAGTAGTGTTTGTAAAGCGCCACCTAACGGCATACAGCAGAACTACTGCCTCTATCTAATTCTAGTTTTGCGCTAGACTCTGCTCATGCAGGAAGTGGCCAAAACAAAAAATCTGTTATCATACGAAATATATTTAATATATTTTTTATTCTAATAGCATCTTGCGGACCCCTCTGGCATAGCTCGCGGACCCCTGGGGGTCCCCGGACCACCTGTTGGGAACCACTGTTCTAGGGACAGTCCCGGATTTACAGAAGCCACCCTGGTTTCTGATTTAATCCCGGGATGTCCCGCTTTTCCTTAGGACACCCCTGTTTTCATCGGAGAAATGCCTGAGGTTATATGTATGTAGTGAGTGACCTAGTGTGCAGGAGTGGAGAACCTGGACCCTGCCTCTTTCTGTTGAAGATTCCCTGTTTACTAAGGCTGGATCTAGACTCGTCAAAGAAGCGATTCAGTTAAACACATTGCAGGGAAATCTGGTAGGACGGGATTTTACAGTAGCAGATCCATTTGTGAGGAGCATAACTCTTCTGACATCTCTCTGTTGATGGGTCTTCCACTGCTGCTCAGTATCTGACACACAAGGCTTAAGCCCATTGTCCGCCAGACTATCCCGGGAGAGGGCATGGAACGGTCACATGCAATGGCCAAATCCATTGTCAACATCACCCTCTTCTTTAGCGGGATCTTTGTTGTTGTTCCGAACCCTGATCTCAGTCCCCCAAGCCTGCCCTTCCCTTTTCAGTTGCAACTTCTGAGTGTCTTTGTGCCTCAAAAGCAAAATCCTCTCCGCCTCATGCGGCTATTTTTAAAAGCTTTGTTTGCCTTTTCCAGTGGATGCTTGTTGATCATGGATTATACTTTTTAGTAGAGCAGGAAGCCCCTGGGGTCAGGATGCCCACCCACCCTTCCTGTCTCCAATCAGCTGCTTTTGTCTATCTCTGCTCATGGCCTCTGGGGAAGGGAATGTGATGTGGAGGCCCTGTTGCTGGGAGCGGGTGCGAGAGGTTCCTTTCTTCTGGCTGCACTGTGGATTTTATTGCAAAGCTGGCTCTTTGTGTACTAAATCTATTTTCATTTTTCCGTCTTCAGACTATTTAGATGAATCTGAGTAAGCAGTTTTAACAAATTCAGCCGCCCAGAGTGGCTGGGGGAACCCGGCCAGATGGGCGGGGTATAAATAAATTATTATTATTATTATTATTATTATTATTATCATCATTATCATTATTATTATTATATCAGTTAATAGAGATCTCCAGCTGCATGCATCCTTGCAACTGGGCATCCTTTAGACCAGGGGTCAGCAAACTTTTTCAGCAGGGGGCCGGTTCACTGTCCCTCAGACCTTGTGGGGGGGGGCAGACTATATTTTGAAAAAATATATAAATGAATTCCTGTGCCCCACAAATAACCCAGAGATGCATTTTAAATAAAAGGACACATTCTACTCATGTAAAAACATGTTGATCCCCGGACCGTCCACGGGCCGGATTGCGAAGGCGATTGGGCCGCACCCGGCCATCAGGCCTTAGTTTGGAGACCCTGCTTTAGACTGCTGGTTTGGGGGCTTATCCCCTAGTTGCTGCTGCTCCCCTTTGTAGTTAGTGGCCCTTGGGCTGCCCCTGTGTAAGTTTCTTGCCTGGAGATGGTCCAGACCATGGGTAGGGAAACTTAAGGCCCGGGGGCTGGATCCGGCCCAATCGCCTTCTAAATCTGGCCCATGGACGGTCCAGGAAGCAGCGTGTTTTTACATGAGTAGAATGTGTCCTTTTATTTAAAATGAATCTCTGGGTTATTTGTGGGGCATAGGAATTCATTCATTTTCCCCCTCTTCAAAATATATTCCGTCCCCCACCCCACCCCAAGATCTGAGGGACAGTGGACTGGCCCCCTGCTGAAAAAGTTTGCTGACCCCTGGCCCAGACCCTCCAAGTGTCCCTATTTTCCAAGGACAGTCCTGGATTTACAGAAGCCGTCCTGGTTTCTGATTTGATCCTGGATTGTCCTGCTTTTCCTTAGGACATCCTTATTTTCATCAGAGAAATGTTGGAGGGTATGGATTTATGTGACACCCCCCCCCCCCGAGCTAAGGAGATAAGTAACTACACAATCTTTAGAAGACACCTGAAGGTGGCCCTATATAGGTTTTTTAATATTTAATATTTTATCATGTTTTTATATAAGTTGCAAGGCATACAGATAGGTGGGGCATTAGAATTATTATTAATATGGAATAAGGTAAAGGGACCCCTGACCATTAGGTCCAGTCGTGACCGACTCTGGGGTTGTGGCGCTCATCTCGCTTTATTGGCCGAAGGAGTCAGCGTACAGCTTCCAGGTCATGTGGCCAGCATGACTAAGCCGCTTCTGGAGAGCCAGAGCAGCACATGGAAACGCCGTTTACCTTCCCGCTGTAGCGATACCTATTTATCTACTTGCGCTTTGATGTGCTTTCAAACTGCTAGGTTGGCAGGAGGTGGCAACGGGAGCTCACACCATCGTGGGGATTCGAACCACCGACCTTCTGATCCGCAAGCCCTAGGCTCTGTGGTTTAACCCACAGCGTGACCCGCATCCCATTAATATGAAATAGGACGTCCCTATTTTCATCAGAGAAATATTGGAGGGTATGGTTGGTCTCTCTGAGCACCTTCTCTCCCCCCCCTTTATTCATTCTTTTATTTACATTTTAGTAATAATAAAAAGTAATAATCATGAATAAATAAGAATAAAAATGTGCACCCCACAACTGAGACCATGCCATTGTAACTATCCAGCCTCCAAAAATTTCAAACACCTCTTGCAATGGTTTGACCCCTTTCCATTTTAATAGCACAAATCCTACAAACATCTTCCATATCTCCTCAAAATCATTTCTCCTGTGTATTCCCCATCTTAGTACCTTAATGGCACATGTTAATTTATCACTAATAGCTACATCCCACACCTCTTTATACCATTCTTTGATTTTATATTCTGCTTGCCCCTTCCGCTTCCTGAGCACCTTCTGTGTCTTGTGCCAGACTCACCTTTGAGGCTACCGGCTGCTGCTCAGCTTCCTGCCTCAAAACTTGGCTTTGCTTTCTTTTGGCCCAGTTCTGTCTTCTTGGGCAAACTCCCTCAGTTCTGTTGGCTGGCCCTGTGGCATCTGGTGGGAGGGAGAGACCGAGGTGGGGGTGGAGGGCGAGAGATCTGCAAGAAAGGTATTGATCCCTGCTGGTTTTGCTTTGGCAGCATTAATCACGGCCAAGCTTTTTGGCAAACATGCAAACCACAACCAAAGAATGCCTAGAATATATTTTTTAAGATGGTAAGAGCTGTTTAACAGTGGAACAGGCTCCCTTGGAAGGTGGTGGACTCTCTTTCCTTGGAGGTTTTAAAGGACAGGTTGGATGGACATCTATCTGGGATGCTTTAGTTGAGATTCCTGCATTCCAGGGGGTTGGACTAGATGACCCTTGGGTCCCTTCCAACTCATAAAATTGTATCTGTGACCTGCATATGGGGAAAATATCACTACAGTGACTGAGCAAACAGAAGGGGCTCTGCTGTGGATTGCTCCTTAGAGTTGGAGAAGCCCTAAGAGACTATAATGCCTGCCTTCTAAAACCTCTTAGCTCCCATTGTTTCTGTTGTTGTTTTGTAGCTAGGAATCCCTTTCTAATGACTGAGCCAAATCTTCCTTCCTGTAGCTCAGAAACTTTGGTGGATACCCGTGGGCTGAATCATTGTTCTTTCCCATTCGTCACCTAAGATTCTTTGCAAAATCACGCTTGGATGTGCAGTTCTGGCCATCACTTCTCAAAAAGGGAATTACATTGGTGGAAAAGGTGCAGAATAAGGCCGCCTGCGTGATCAGGGACCAGAGCGACACCCCTATGAGCAAAGATGCACAGTGTTTTATGCATCGTGTGGAGAAAGTGGATGGGGGAAAACCTCACTCTCTCATAATACTACAGTGGAACCTCGGTTTACGAACACCTCGGTTTACGAATTTTCGGTTTACGAACGCCGCGGACCCATCTGGAACAGATTAATTCACTTTCCATTACTTTCAATGGGAAGGTTCGCTTTAGTTTATGAACGCTTCAGTTTATGAACAGACGTCCGGAACCAATTACACCCATGCTTCGGGTTAAGTACGCTTCAGGTTGAGTACTCCGCGGACCCGTCTGGAACGGATTAATCCACTTTCCATTACTTTCAATGGGAAAGTTCGCTTCAGTTTATGAACGCTTCAGTTTATGAACAGACTCCCGGAACCAATTGTGTTCATATACCGAGGTACCACTATAATCCGGAGCCATCCAATGAAGCTGAATCTTGGTAGACAGAAGGAAGCACTTATTCACACAGGTATATAACTATGTCCGACCTACCACAACCTGAATGGCTTCAAAGGGAAATAAACAAATTCACAGAGGATAAGACTGTCAGGAACTGCTAGTCACAATGGCTGTATGTACTGTTTCTGACATCAAATGCATGTCAGAATGGTGAGCAAGAGAGTGCTGTTGCACATGTCCTGCTTGTAGGTTTCTTGAATCGTGGAATCATAGACAGGGCCGTCTTTACCCAGGGGTGCAAGGGGTGCAGGGTACCCGAATGCTGAATTCTGGGGGGTGCCAGGCTGCCACCGACTGCGCCCCGGTGGCTGTGCGGCTGGACTCCGGCGTCGCTCCGAATTTGTGTTGGCCGGATATAGCGGCGAAGGCAGTGCATGGCCACTCCCCCAGCGCCTTCCCCAGGCTGCTCAGCCGTGGGGCCCAGAGGCAATTCATCTCACTCCACCTTTGCAATGCCCCGTCCGCCTGGCACATCCAAGCAGGTACCGGGGCGCCTCCGCCACTGTCCATGTGGAGCTGGAGGAGAAGGCCCTGCCCCACCCCCAGCATGACCAACCTCGACCCGCTGCTCCAAATGGGCAGCCAGAGAGGAAGGAAAACATAAGGAGCCCCACCACATGGCTCCGGGCTGGTCTGGTCCAGGCTGCAGAGCCCAGCGCACAGAGCTGCGTTCCACGTGGCTTTCCCGTAGCTCCATCCCGTGCGCAATGTGGTTTTTGCCCAGGGCGCGCACGGAGGTCGCCTGGCGCCTTCCTTTCCCTGGGCGGGAACATGGGAAATAGTCACAAGATCAGTCGTGTCAAATTATGGGGGCGCTGGGCGGATCTTTGCACCCCGGCGGCGCATATGTTAAAGACATAGAATTGTAGAGTTGGAAGGGTCCACAAGGGTCATCTAGCCCAACCCCCTGCAATGCAGGGATCTTTTTGCTCAACGTGGGGCTTGAACCCACAACCCTGAGATTAAGAGTCTCATGCTCTACCATCTGAGCTATCTCCTTGAAGGCATGTGGTAGGAAACTGTGGGGAAGAGAGCACCTGGACCAGATGGGTCTCTGGTCTCTTGTAGCATGCCTTTACTTCATTCATCCTTAACTATTTCAGCATTGAGACTTTACATAGCCATTTCTTTTAGCTGTTTCTCAAAGAATTTGTGATTTAGACTCCTGCTTAGTACCAGTCTTGTAGCACTCTTTGAACTGTGATTCCCAGAAACGAGCACAGCACTCCAAAGAAGTCTTCCCAGAGCTGAGTTATTATAGTATAATTTCCAATGTCTGGCAATGAGACTTCTGGTTGATGCAACCAAAAAGAATGTCACTCTCTTTTGTGCTGTGCTGTTGCCACAGTTCATTCTTCTGACACAAACATTTTCTATAACATCCATCTCAAATTGGTTCAGAGCACACATCCTGAACCTTTGGAGGAGAGATCAAATGTGATTTCTTTCTTGTGTCATCCAGTCCTGCACGGGAAGTGGTTTAAGTATTTGTTTCTTCACCAGTTATTGTCCCTACATCTGAACATCTCAGAAACTCAAGCTCCCTTGTCTTTCAGTGTTGAAAGTGAATTGAGCCTATCTGTGTGATCTCGGAGTAAAGGTAAAAGCAGTGCTTTTTTCCCTTTAAAAAAATGTTTAGGGGTACTCTCAGTTTCCTTGTTGTTGTTTAGTCGTGTCCGACTCTTTGTAATCCCATGGACCAGAGCATGCCAGGCACCCCTGTCTTCCACTGCCTCCCACAGTTTGGTCAGACTCATGTTGGTAGCTTTGAGAACACTGTCCAACCACCTCGTCCTCTGTCGTCCCCTTCTCCTTGTGCCCTCCATCTTTCCCAACATCAGGGTCTTTTCCAGGGAGTCTTCTCTTCTCATGAGGTGGCCACAAGTATTGGAGCCTCAGCTTCAGAGCTGATTTCCTTTAGAATGGATAGGTTTCTGAAGTCCATGTGACTCTAAAGAGTCTCCTCCAGCACCATAATTCAAAAGCATCAATTCTTCGGCGATCAGCCTTCTTTATGGTCCAGCTCTCACTTCCATACATCACTGCTGGGAAAACCATATTGAAGTACTGCCCCTCAATGAGGCCAAACTTAGATTCACAAAATGTTTAGGGGTATGCGTACCCCTGAGTCCCCCCAGAAAAAAGCACTGGGTAAAGGACCCCTGGATGGTTAAGTCCAGTCAAAGGCGACTATGGGGTAGCAGCACTCATCTTGCTTTCAGGCCAAGTGAGTCAGTGTTTTTCCACAGACAGCTTTCTCGGTCATGTGGCCAGCATGACTAAACCGCTTTTGGCACAACAGAACACTGTGACGGATGCCAGAGTGCACAGAAATGCCGTTTGCCTTCCTGCTGCAGTGGTACCTATTTATCTACTTGCACTGGGATGCTTTCAAATTGCTAGGTTGGCAGGAGCTGGGACAGAGCAATGGAAGCGCAACCCGTCAAACTGCTGACCTTCTGATTGGCAAGCCCAAGGGCTCAGTGGTTTAGACCACAGCGCCACCCGCATCCCATCCCATCCCATCCCATCTGGGAGTATTGCTGGTGTTTCCCATTCTTGATTCCTCCTTTTCTAGCAATGAGCCAGTAGAGCCAACCAGCTTATCACATGATAAGTGTTCTGTCACATGATTACTTAAGTCTACCGTGCAATTATTTTCTGCCAGACATCCTCATACATGGTAGTTTGGAGTCATAGAATCGTAGAGTTGGAAGGGACCCCAAGTTTCATCTCTTCCTGCAATGCAGGAATCTCTACTGAGTCTTTACTGAGCTGTGAGACTTCCCTATGTTTCACATGTGCTTATAAGTAATAATAATAATAATAATTTATTATTTATACCCCGCCCATCTGGCCGGGTTCCCCCAGCTACTCTGGGCGGCTTCCAAAAAAACAGAAATTCTAAAATACAGAAATCCATCAAACATTAAAAGCTTCCCTAAACAGGGCTGCCTTGAGATGCCTTCTAAAGGTCTGGTAATTGTTCTCTTTGACCTCTAGTGGGAGGGCATTCCACAGGGTGGGTGCCACTACCGAGAAGGCCCTGTGCCTGGTTCCCTGTAACTTGGCTTCTCGTAATGAGGGAACCGCCAGAAGGCCCTCGGAGCTGGACCTCAGTGTCCGGGCAGAACGATGGGGGTGGAGACGCTCCTTCAGGTATACCGGACCGAGGCCGTTTAGGGCTTTAAAGGTCAACACCAACACTTTGAATTGTGCTCGGAAACGTACTGGGAGCCAATGTAGGTCTTTTAGGACCGGTGTTATGTGATCTCGGCGGCCGCTCCCAGTCACCAGTCTAGCTGCCGCATTCTGGATTAGTTGTAGTTTCCGGGTCACCTTCAAAGGTAGCCCCACGTAGAGCGCATTGCAGTAGTCCAAGCGAGAGATAACTAGAGCATGCACCACTCTGGAGAGACAGTCAGTGGGCAGGTAGGGACTCAGCCTGCGTACCAGATGGAGCTGATAAACAGCTGCCCTGGACACGGAGTTGACCTGTGCCTCCATGGACAGCTGTGAGTCTAAAATGACTCCCAGGCTGCGCACCTGGTCTTTCAGGGGCACAGTTACCCCATTCAGGACCAGAGAGTCCTCCACACCCACCCGCCTCCTGTCCCCCACAAACAGTACTTCTGTCTTGTCAGGATTCAATCTCAATCTGTTAGCCGCCATCCATCCTCCAACCGCCTCCAAGCACTCACACAGGACCTTCACCGCCTTCACTGGTTCTGATTTAAAAGAGAGGTAGAGCTGGGTATCATCAGCATACTGATGGACACCCAGCCCAAACCCCCTGATGATCTCTCCCAGCGGCTGCATATAGATGTTAAAAAGCATGGGGGAGAGGACAGAACCCTGAGGCACCCCACAAGTGAGTGCCCAGGGGTCTGAACACTCATCCCCCACCACCACTTTCTGAACACGGCCCAGGAGGAAGGAGCGGAACCACTGCATGACAGTGCCCCCAGCTCCCAAGCCCTCTAGACGGTCCAGAAGGATGTTATGGTCGATGGTGTCAAAAGCCGCTGATGTCAATAAGCTTGCTAGCAAGTGAAAATAGTCACCTGAGTCAGAGTCTCATGGCTAGAGTAGGTTTTTTTTCCAGGAACAACTTGTCTTCCCCATCATTTCTTCAACACAAATTCTTTACATACTTTTAAAGTTTAAATACTTGACGTTTTTAATAGGTTTTTGAATTTAAAAAATCATTGCTGTGTTCTTTTTTGTCTTCCTTCCTTTACTGAGAAATAAGTAAATAAGGTTCATGGGTAATTTTAAATTTTGCACAATAAGGCTTGTTTTAACATTCCATCTTTTCACTGCTTTGCAATCGATACCATTGATCTTGTCACATTAAAACCTCTCCCTCATCCTATAATGATAACTTCCCCTCAAAACACCAGATGAAAAACGTTTTATTGAAAACATTACATATTGATTTGGAGAGTCAGAATTAAATACCTTGATAAACAAAGAATCAGGAAATGCTGAGAATACAGGAGTGTGCAGAGGAAATAGGGAGGATCAAGATCTTCATCTGTAGCAGTAGAAGAAATTAGTAGATTCATTATATTACAAAACACATCAAATATTACAAAGCTGGCCATGTCTGTCAAGGACTGGGGCCCCCAAATCCTGGAAGCTGGCCCTTGTTGGTTTAGCATGTGCTAAGTGACTAGAAGGAGCAGGTGGCGCTGTGGTCTAAACAACTGAGCTGATTGGGCTTGCTGATCAGAAGGTCGGTGGTTCGAATCCATGCGATGGGCTGAGTGCCCATTGCTCTGTCCCAGCTCCTGCCAACCTAGCAGTTTGAAAGCACGCCAGTGCAAGTAGATAAATAGGTACCGCTGCAGTGGGAAGGTAAATGGCATTTTCGTGCGCTCTGGTTTCCGTCACGGTGTTCCGTTGCACCAGAAGCGGTTTAGTCATGCTGGCCACATGACCTGGAAAGCTGTCTGTGGACAAACGCTGGCTCCCTTGGCCTGAAAAGTGAGATGAGCACCACACCCCATAGTCGCCTTTGACTGGACTTAATCATCCAGGGGTCCTTTACCTTTTTCTTTTTTTAAGTGACCAGAGTTGAAAACGAACTCTGCTGCAAGGTAATACAGCTGCCACTACTTCTGTAGTCCAACCATTCTGGACCAGAGAACATTATTGACGATCACTTGAGATTCACAGGGACAAGAGCTTGAGCCTCAAGCTCACAAAAATTACTCAGTAGCTGTTTCGCCACAAGGCCAAGGAACTGGATCTGATACCAAGGCTTGGATGAGAATTGAAGAGATACCGGTAGCTTAATTTTAAAATACTTTAAAGTAGCAGCATAAAAAGAGCCCATATTCCAGCAAATAAATACCATTAGAAAAGTACTGTTGGGAATGGCAAAACAGAAGAGCAATAATAAAGGGCTCGTCCACACTTCTTGTCTTGCCTGACACTTTCCCCTGGGAAAACCTGCTCTTTACCTCTGAATTAGAGCAAATGCCAATGACCTTTTCCATGGATTGATGTTTGGTCCGATTCAGCAGTAAAGAGAATGTTTCCCCAAGAAAAGTGGCAGGGCAAATGGAAAACCTCTTGGACCCGTGTTTTCTTGACACATGGCAAGCAGTAGTGTGGACGAGCCCTAAGTCTAGCTAGTCTAATACATACCAAAAGAGCCGTTTGAAGCATATTTTGCATTTCCCATGCTGTGAGCTGGTCATCTCCATTTAGTAATTGTGACACTGGATGAATATGAAGGACGGTTATGCCATGGTCTTCCCCTTTCATGGCAGTCAATAGAGCAGCTTAGTGCCTATAGTTCTTTTGAGTACCAAAGCCCTCCAGCAGTAGCTTGGTGGGAATCTACAGAAAGACTCAAAGGGCAAAGACTATATCAGGAATCTTGAGCAGCCATGAGTGGTCATGGCGGCAGAACACCAGCATCCCATGCTAGCTAGGAGCATTATTCACGAATGGACTTATTCATAGTTGCATGGAACAACATTACCCATGTTGTTCCATGGCTGGTATTTGAAAATGACTCGCTTTCCATGTTTGCTGGTCATGAGCTTCTGCAGGTATGCTTTGAGATTTTCTCTGTAAGAAACTTGAGCAGTTCAGTCTTGGTTTAAGGGTCAGTTCTTAAGAAGTCGGTTGGTAAAGAGCCATGCTGAGAGAACCACTCTACGCTTGCACCCCTATTCTCTTGAACACTTCTCTGCAAGCTGTCTTTCTTATGCACATCCCGAATGATATCAGTTTGCTTGACTGCTGGTGCCTGGCAAGGAGACCTACCTTGGCACACTCATGAAAATTTCGAGCAGTGTCAAAGTTGCACAAATTTACCAACAGAGAATAAACAGCAACTGCTGCATCACTCTTGGGACAAGCATTGCTGTTTGCTGCAAAAAAAGAGATGCTTCGTCATAAGACTTTGCATCAGAATTCTTTGGGTGCTGAAATAGAAGGTAGCCAGAGATTGTGTTTGAAGTCTCTTTGATCTCCTGTTTGTGAATGGGAAGTGATGAATAGTCCTGAGAACAGATTCAGGTCCCTCCTCATATCAGTGCTCTGTTCCTCCTCTTTTGAAACAGCATCTTCTTTCATCTTTTTTTTTTCTCCTTCTCTTCTCCAAATAGCTGGAAACAGTCCTTCAAGATTTGGACCTGTGATCTCTTTCAACAAGTCAAGCAGCCTTGCTTGCTGAAATTTCCTGAACTGTGCCTGTCCAATGTCATGGGCACTTTTGGCTATGATGTCATCTTCAATAACTATCAGAAAAGGGTACAGTAGAATGAAGAAGCCCTTACTACAAGGCAGGCTTGCAGTTCTCTGCTGGCTACAACAAAAACATAGCCTACAGAGACATTTTTTTAATGCTGAGTTTGTCAGGAGTTCCAAATGCCATGTAGACCACGTGTATGAACACGCATGTACAGAATAGCATGTTTCAGTCCTCCCAAATGAGCCAATGACCACACTAGTCAGCTTTCGTATTTTTTTAATAAAGTTGCAAACACACTTCCTTTTCACATCTGCAGCACAATTTTCTCCCTCTCTTCAAAAGTAAAATTCTTCATAGGTGAGGTTTTGTAAGGATGCAAAACACTGTACTCTTGCTGTGTACTCATTTGCAAACTCTGCCTACCATGTGTTTTCCTGCCCCACCCAAATCAATTTGGCATGCTCTGTTTGTGCAGCTGGCAGCTCACGGTCACTGTTAACTCGCACTGCATTCTGAACTTCACCTGGCTCTGCATTTGCAAGATAACCCTGCAGTTGCTTATCTGATTGCTCATCACGCTTTGAACTCCCAGGGAAGAAGGGTTCTTCTTGGTCATGGAAACAAATTGGAGAATGAAGCCTTGTCATGGGGCTTATCTTGACTTAACTGATTGTATAAGCTAAACTGGTTGGCTTTCTCTATTCTGCCTTGGCCAGACCCCACCTTGAGTCCTGTGTCCAGTTCTGGGACCACAATTTAAGGAGGATATTGACAAACTGGAACGTGTGCAGTGGAGGGCAACCAAGACGATGAAGGGTCTGGAAACCAAGCCTTGTGAGGAATGGTTGAGGGAGATGGATTTCTTTAGCCTGGAAAAGAGGAAACTGAGAGGAGAAATGTTATCCATCTTCAAATAGCTAAAGGGCTGTCACATGGAAGATGCAGCAAGCTTGTTTTCTGATGCTCTGGAGGGTAGGGCTCAAACCAATGGATTCAGATTACAAGAAAGGAGATTCCGACTAAACATCAGGAAGAACGTTATGAAAGTAAGAGCTGTTTGACAGTGGAACGGACTCCTTTGGGAGTTGGTGAACTCTCCTTAATTGGAGGTTTTTAAGCAGAGGTTGGATGGCCATCTGTCATGAATGTTTTAGCTGTGATTCCTGCATTGCAGGGGCTTGGACTAGATTACCCTTGGGGTCCCTTCCACCTCTACGATTCTATGATTCTGTGTTGATCTTCTCTTTCTCAGTGCCTTGGATAGCCTATCCTTCCTGCCATGTCAGGGCAGAGTCACAATGCAATGGTTAATTTGTAAATAGAGTAGTGCCAAAGCTCAAGGAAACCTCGAAGCCACATTCCCTGACCTGAAAATGTATTCCAAACATTCATTCATTGTCAGGGCCATAGCCATGGGTTGGGCAGGTTGGCCCCCGGCAAGGGCCCAGGCCCATCGGGGGAGCAAAAATAATCTATATCCACTCTGGTTCAGAGTGGCTAGGAGCCCACCTGCCTGCATGCTCAGACAGACTGACAGAGGAAGAGGAGGTGAGGCTGAGCAGACCCAACCCCAATGGCCATGGAGGGAGTCACTGGTGGGGGCCAAATGAGGCAGAAAGCAACCTTTTTGAGTTTTTGGCCCATGGTCTGTCCCAGCCGAGGAGGTACTTGCCAAGGACACAAGCGAGCCTAGGTACACCTCTGGTAATTTGGAAATGTGCTCAGATACACTCTTTCACGTCCTTCAAGGATGAGCTGGTACTATGAAGCCTGTCAGGCTTTTATGGCGGTACAAGTTGTGGATATGAGCACTTAGTTCCATACGGGGTATAGTGGCTTCATGGGCAGACAGTGGAAGCTTATGTGCTCCATTCCCAAGGTCTGCTTTGGGGGCAACCTTGGCTCAGCCTCCTTCCCACTTTCAGGGCAGAGCCCCCAGGTTTGACATTTGAGTCCTTTCTTATAGCCACCTCCACAGGCTGGTTCCTTCCAAGCCAAGTAGTAGAACCGGCATCTCAAACTGAAACCTATTTCATGAGGTCAAATGCTTGTTGCATGGTTTTAGAAGCATGAAATCCGTAACCATGACTCAGTGTCGCTCCCCTGCCTGCCTCAGACTTTCCAGATCCCTGGCAGTGGCTCTGGTGTGTGTTTGTGTGTGACCAAACCACACGGAATTTTGCTAGGAGTTGCAGGTCTGCCTGGCTACAGCTCTGGAAAGAAACCTCATGGCTGTCTTGGCTTGCATGGGAAGCAGCCCTCTTTCCCCTGGGCTACAGATGCTTTGCTGATATAATACGGGACTAAATGTGCCACCAGCCCGAAATCCTTTCCACGCTATGCTCCTGCATTTAAGGGAGTGAGATTTGTTCACAGTCAGCTGGGCCAGAGACCCTGCTGGCAATATTCGCCTCTGTGAAGGTTAGGAAGAAGAGCTGGGGGTTTAGAGACAAGCGGATGGCTGGCTGGCTGGCTGGCTGGCTGGCTGCCCCAGGCTCTGCAAAGGAGTTGCTAGCAAAGCTGAGAATTGTGACTGAATCTTCTTCTGCGTCTGGAAAGGCAGCTGAAGTTCAGCAATCACAGAAGGATGGATTAAAACACATAAACATCCAGTTTTCCTGGATCCTACAGTATTCCTGGATTGGGGAGCACACCACGACACTCCAATATTGCATTTCTTCCTTTTAGTTGTTAGTTGATTTTCATAGATTCATAGAATTCTAGAGTCTAGTCCACCCCCCTGCAATGTAGGAATATGCAGCTGTCCAAAAAGAGAGGCTTAGCCTGCCTGGAACTCATACCTGTGACAACGCAAGAGCTGTCATTATAAATTTTTTCTCAGCATCCTTTCTAAATAAATGAGAACTTTGACAAAATTCAAACTCTTGGTATGTTTGCTTTGCTCATTCTCTTCCCCCTCCCCTTGCTGGCATCTTTTTGCTTGCCTTCCCTCCAACCTTCAGACCAGGCCTAACTAAGGCCAAGGATTACTGTGGTTCCTATCATTTGCTTTGCTGCCTCTCTCTCTCTCTCCCCCCCCTCTCTCAGACACACACACACACCCCTTTTCCCATTTGCACAGCCTCCGCTTTACCGGCTCACGTTCCACAGGCCGAGCTTTTTCTGGCAGCCAGGAAGCAAAGAGGAACTGCGGCTGGCCGTGCGGGAGGGTGTGGGGTTGCAAACCCTCCGAGACTGGAGTTGAGGTAGGCAGAGCTGTCAAGAGATTTCCCAGATGCGTCCTCTTCACATCTGCCAAGCACCTTGCCTGCACAGCCCGAAAGGCGTGGCTGTGATGTAATGGCTGGCCCCATCCCAAATCACAGCACACAAGCCCCTCTTTCGGAAAGGCTTGTTGCATTTCCACCAGCCCCAGAAACCAAAATAGGGAAGGGATTGCAGGTGGTTTTGGTTTGGAAAGGATGCCGTCATTTGCTCCGGCAGCAATAGGGTCAACTGGAGTTCTTCCAACAAGACCCCGGGACGTGAAGCCCCCTCACTCCTTCTTAAGCTATCACCATGACTTAGTACATCGTGCCCCCTCCCGCCTCCTCTTCCCAGCCTGAAGATGTGTGGGATCTGGCTGCTTTCTGTGTCTGAGTAATGGCTTTGTGCTGCAGGCTGTTTGGATAGCAGTGCGCATGAGATGAGCCAGCTGTTGCTTGCAGAGTAAAGCTGTTGAATCCAAGCATCAGACTTGTTGATGCGACCACCTCTCACATGCCCAGCCAGGGCACCTAATAGGCATAGCCCTTTCCTCCTTGAATATTTGTGCGGTAATAAAGTGACTCCCCATCCCCTCTTCAGAACAGCAAAGCTTTGCTCATTCATTCACCCAAATGAAGTGAGGAGCCTTAGGGGAAGGAACACTCACATTTCCTCTCCAACTGGAATTATTGTATGGCGCGAGAGCTCCTAAGACATTGGCCCCCACCAATGCATTTCGGACAAGGTGGTGAGTTGCCCCAGGACTCCAGTCTAGGAGTGGGGAACCACTTTTGGCCAGCAGGCCAGATTAGATTGTGACCAACTCAACAGGCCACATTTGACAGGGGGTGGAGCTGCCCATTTGTCAGTCACTTGACAGCCTATGATGCCAGCTGGATCTGACCTCAGCAGAGATGGTACGTATGGCTTGCATTTGGTCCTCTTAAGTTTCCTGTTCCTTTGTAAGCGTGAATCATAGAATCATGGAATTGTAGAGTTGGAAGGGACCCATTTAGTTCAAGGACAGATCGTGAAGCTGAGGCTCCAATACTTTGGCCACCTCATGAGAAGAGAAGAATCCTTGGAAAAGACCCTGATGTTGGGAAAGATTGAGGGCACTAGGAGAAGGGGACGTCAGAGGACAAGGTGGTTGGACAGTGTTCTCGAAGCTACGAACATGAGTTTGACCAAACTGCGGGAGGCAGTGCAAGACAGGAGTGCCTGGCGTGCTCTGGTCCATGGGGTCACGAAGAGTCGGACACGACTAAACGACTAAACAACAACAACAACAAATACAGGAATCGCAACTCAGTGAAGCCATATCCTTTTATTCTCTCCACCCACCGCCCCTGAATAGGACATTGCTGGTTAAATGCAATTCTAGCTCTCAGCCAGAACCTCCTTTCAGATAGTGCATGATGCAAAAGACCAATTCACGTATTCCGCTTCCATGTGATGCCACCCTCCCTCTCCCCACCCTCCCTTATTCTGCCATGCCCTTGTGGATGGTTCTATTTAGCTCTCATGATTAACTGCAGACGACAGACCACCTCTACTCCAGGAATTTGTACCATCCAAGGTAGTTGCCACACCTTATTACACCAAATGGTATGGTAATTATGGATCTCTCCAGGGTTTAGCCCTAAAGCATGTGAAATGACTATGAAGAATAAGTCCGTTCTGCCTTTCGGGGCAGGGGTGTTGCAGGGCGGCAGAGGCTCCTCCAAGGTCCCCGATGAAGGCATCGCGGCATTGGTGTCCCTTCCAAATAGAGGGCGAGGACTTAAGCCCACACCGCCTATCAGAAGCCGGATCCTAGCTTGCATCTCAGACTGGCAAATAGGGATGCAGGCTGGGACACGGATTGGGCTGGGGGTGGAGCCAACAGAGCAGGAAGTCTTCCCTCAGGTCCGCTCCCTGCCTATTTAAACAACCCTCACAGGGGCCCTACCTGCTTTCCCCTCGTTGGGTCCCCCACCCATCCTCCCTTGGTTCAAGCTGATGGTCAAGGACTTTGATGTGGCCATGGTGGTTGCTGTTTTCTGGGGCTGGGTAGGAATTTGTCCACCAGGCCAATTGGCTCCAACCCGGTGGTTTTGCCTACCTCATAGCAGTCATCACAACTGAGTTGGGCATTGGGGCAGTCTTTTGTCTTGGATGGAGGGGAGGTTGTAGTCTCCATCTGCCCCTCCAAATGTTGGGGTATCTTGTTAAAGGGATCCGGGGGGAGTGGTCATGTCTGTGTGCCCAGCCGGCGGTCCCTGTTGGGGGTCACCCTATGTGATGTAAGTCTTAGGAACCCCACCGTCTGGATTGACCTATGCGTCAATTCCGGTGGGCGGGTGCCAAACCTCTTTCATCTGTATTCAATAAAGTTGTGGCCTGTTTCTATCCAAGCCATTCTATGTGGTCCTTTATTTGCCTGCAAGTTGGGGAGTGGGGAGCACGATGCTTGGACCTGCAAGGGACTCTGAGCATGCACAGAGCTTGTTTTCCTCTCCAAACCCCTGCTCCTGTCAGGGATTAGGGCTTCCAGACCAGAGGAGTCCCAGCAGCCTCCCTCGTCAGAAAGTTATTCCTGGCCAGCCGCCTGCAACTGAAGTCGTGGCACCTCCCGCTCCAGGCCTCAGCTCTTGACACTCATTTTTGTGGTCCTCCTTCGCTCTGACACAGGCATTCTGGCTGGGAAGGCCCGTGCTCGCTCGCTATCTGCCAGGCCCTCGGCTTCGATTGCAGAAGGAGCAGGGCGGTGGGAACAGGGTTGAGGCAGCAGGACCGTCTAGTGGCGTTGAGGTTTTGGCAGGGGAAGGAGCTGGAAGAAAGGAGCGCAAGACTATCTGCTGACCCAGCGCTGGGGCTGGGCTAGGGGGTTCTGACATGGGATGGCGGGTGGAGGGGGGGGAGAGAGAGAAGACAACACACAAAGGAAGTCTCTCTCCACCCACCCCCTTCCTTGTGGTTGTGCTTTGCAGCCAGAGAATTTGAGGCCAGAATGGAGAAAATGGATAAGGAGATAAGGAATTTTAATGGCTTCTCAGTGATCCCCCCCAGAAATGTTAACAATACTGGGGAGCTGCAGCCTAAGATTTGGCTGGTCATTAGAAAACAATAAATACCATTCAGCCCTCCTCCTCCTGCTGCTCCTTGCCCCGTTGTTGATCCTGGTGTCCTCCTGTTCTCATGCCTCTACAGCAGGCATGTCAAACCTGCGGCCCTCCAGATGTTTTGGACTACAATTCCCATCTTCCCCAACCACTGGTCCTGCAAGCCAGGGATCATGGGAGTTGTAGGCCAAAACATCTGGAGGGCCGCAGGTTTGACATGCCTGCTCTACAGCAACCATCCTCCTTCCCACCAGTATTTATTTTTTTCTTGCATGAGACGCGGGTGGCGCTGTGGTCTAAACCACTGAACCTCTTGGGCTTGCTGGCCAGAAGGTTGGCCGTTTGAATCCCCACGATGGGGTGAGCTCCTGTTGCTCTGTCCCAGCTCCTTGCCAACCTAGCTGTTTGAAAGCACACCAGTACAAGTAGATAAATAAGTACTGCTGCGTCGGGAGGGTAAACAGCACTTCCATGCACTCTGGATTCTGTCACAGTGTCCCATTACGCCAGAAGTGGTTTAGTCATGCTGGTCGCATGACCCGGAAAGCTGTCTGTGGACAAACACTGGCTCCCTCAGCCTGAAAGCGAGATGAGCGCCACAACCCCATAGTCGCCTTTGACTGGACTTAACCGTCCAGAGGCCCTTTACCTTTTTTTTCTTTTTTCTCCCCCCCCCTATTTTCTATATATTTGTAGGACATTTGCCTTCATTTGAAAATGAAGGCCAGCCAAATGCCTGTGGGAAACTTGCAAGCAGGATCTGAGCACAAGGGCGCTTTCCCCTCCTGCACTGCAGATTCCAGCAGCAATACTTCTTCCAACTGTGGAGGCAGAGCATAGCCATCATGGATAGTGGCCAGCAATAGCCCTCCCCTCAATTAATTTGCCTAACCCTCTTTTAAAGCCAACTAGGTTGGTGGCCCTAACTGTCTCCTGTAGCAATGAATTCCATCGTTCACCAATGGAATAATTTTCAATTTATATGATTTGTAAATCCTTTATGAACTGTAACCTTTTCATATCAGAAATAAGCATGCCAACCAAAAAATTTCTCATGACCTTCTAAGTCTAAAATATGTGAATTCTCTAACATCATCCATTCCTTCAACCAACAGAAACAAGATGCCTCATAATATAGTCTCATATCTGGCACGTGTGGCTTTAATCTACTTTTCTTTGCAGGCTGTGTGGCTCCTCGCTGTGCTCTGAAAGGACTTCCTTGTTGTTTTGGACGCACACTTTGAACTGGGGCTAGAATTCAAGAATGGCACAGGTTCTGCACATGGAGACCACTGCTTTCCCAGGTATGTGTGCATGTGCGTGAACACTTTATTTGGACAGATAAAGCTGTAAGATGGAGCATCAGGCCTGCTGGATGTGATGTAAGGCCAACCCTCAGATAAAATTCTGAAGATCCATTTCCTAGATTTGATAGGGAGAGGGTATTTGATGCAGAGGTTGATAGGAAGCGGTAGTGGTATATTCTGAAGTGCAGGGGCTCATCAGGGCAGCCCCCATAATCACACACCCCGCCCCATGTTCCCAAAATCAAGAACTGCAGCTGTGTAAAGAAATGTTACTACAAAATCGAAGGAAAATTATTAGCCTTTCAAAACGTATTGTGGCCCTGAATAGTCCTGCACACCGGAGTCTGTGTACACCATTTTACCTGTGGGTTTCGTAACTTCCGCAATTTGATTTTTAAAATATTTTGTGCTGCTTCTGGAAAATGTCTGATGTATCTTGAGCCTCCACACGAAAGCAGTACCATACTAAAACAAGAGAATCTACAGAGAAATTGGGATCACCTGAGCTGTTGTAGGCGTTCCGCTGTTATCAGCTGTTATGGCACCTAGGATGGTTGTAGATCAGGCATCCCCAAACTTCGGCCCTCCAGATGTTTTGGACTACAATTCCCATCTTCCCCTGACCACTGGTCCTGTTAGTTAGGGATCATGGGAGTTGTAGGCCAAAACATCTGGAGGGCTGCAGTTTGGGGATGCCTGTTGTAGAAAAATAAGCTGAGGCTTCAAAATAAAACTCTTAATGTGTTGGGTTCCGCTTTCTGCTGGGAAAACCCTCTCTTTAGCACCAAATCGGAGCAAACATCAATTGGCTTTTTCTATAGTTGTGTAAAAAGAAGAAGGAGAAGGAGAAGGAGAAGGAGAAGGAGAAGGAGGAGGAGGAGGAGGAGGAGGAGGAGGAGGAGGAGGAGGAGGAGGAGGAGGAGGAGGAGGAGGAGGAGAAGAAGAAGAAGAAGAAGAAGAAGAAGAAGAAGAAGAAGAAGAAGAAGAAGAAGAAGAAGAAGAAGAAAGACCTGTTGATTTGCCAAGAAAACAGAAATTCAACACACACACACACAACTGAGGGAAATACAGGCTACAGACTTCAAACCTTTACGTATGGGGAGAAATAAGGGTCCGTTTGAACTCAAAGGCAAATCCACTTCATTCACACATTCCAAAACACCACCATCTTTCAAAATTCACACTCCTCCAGATTTTGCCATTCGAGTAGTTTGTACAGATATGAATGAATAGATTTATTTCGGTCACTGACCAGAGTGTGTACGGAATTGAAAAATGTAAAATACTCAGGTGAAGTATACACAGAAATGCGCCTATTAGTGAAAGCAGCATACAAAAATACTATATGTGCATTAGAAAATGAGTACTTTAGGAGGAACGCCGATGATTTTTAAAATAAAAAAATTGCAGACTGAGGTGGAAACGTGGAGAAGTGAACTTAAGACTGGGAAAATGAGAACTGAGAGAAATCAAAATTGTCATTTTCCCAGTCTCACTTGCTTGAAATTGGCGCCACTTGCCAGTGGAGGAACTCCTGTGGTTCCACTGAAAAATCATAAACGCCTTAATTGATGCAAAGTTAGTACATGAGGCAGATGCATCTAGCTCTGTGAATACATTGGGATGAGGACTCTCCAGCCCTCAGTCCAGTCTTGGTCTGCCAGGGGATCCAATTTGTCCAAACCACAGCCACTGTCAATCAAATGATGGTCAGATTCAGAGGGTCAGTTCTACATTGGCTGTGGAATCCTGTTCCCAGCTTAGTCTGGTTGCAAGCAGCCCCAATTCTTTGGTTTTTCGCAGGCATCCTCTACAACAGGCATGGCCAAACTCGGCCCTCCAGATTTTTTGGAACTACAATTCCCATCATCCCTAACCACTGGTCCTGTTAGCTAGGGATGGTGGGAGATGTAGTCACAAAACATCTGGAGGGCCAAGTTTGGCCATGCCTGCTCTACAAGATAGACTTTTCCCCTCACACATCTGAAGAAGTGTGCATGCACACGAAAGCTCATACCAAAATAAAAACTTAGTTGGTCTTTAAGGTGCTACTGAAGGAATTTTTTTATTTTACTTCGATCCAGACCAACACGGCTACCTACCTGTAACCTTTTCCCCTCATGTAGCTGATGCTTGAAAAATGCAGCCTTCTGAGACACCTGTCAGTTGCTTGGGAACCCTGTGTAAGAGATTTTGATAGGTGGGTAGGATGACCCAGCTGCCAATCATGTGACATAATGACACCATGTGACTGACAGGTGGGTTGTCCCACCCATGGGGTGGGGCCAGGAAAAGATTAGGCCACTGGAGTAAAAAATATTCCCCACCCGAGGAATCCTTCAACAGAATTTCCTATCTTAGGTTTCCATCACCCAGAAATCAACATCATCATCATCATCATCATCAACAACAACATCATCATCATCAACAACAACAACTTATTATTTATACCCTGCCTATCTGGCTGGGTTTCCCCAGCTACTCTGGGCGACTCTCAACAGCATATTAAAAACATGATAAAGCATCAAACATTAAAAAAAATTCCCTAAACAGGGCTGCCTTCAGATGTCTTCTAAAAGTCAGTTGTTTATTTCCTTGACATCTGATGGGAGGGCGTTCCACAGGACGGGTGCCACTACCGAGAAGGCCCCCTGCCTGGTTCCCTGTAACCTCACTTCTCACAGTGAGGGAACCACCAGAAGGCCCTCGGAACTGGACCTCAGTGTCCGGACTGAACAATGGGGGTGGAGATGCTCCTTCAGGTACGTTTGTTGAGCCAGGACATGATAGTCCCGACTTCACCATGTATTTGAGATGATCAATGCCTTCTCAAGGGTGCTCAACTAATTACAAAAATAAAGAAATGTTTTAAGCTGATCTCTTCCCCCCTGTGCTCTTGCAGGGAAGGCCAATCCTGCCTCTGCTATGGCCTTCCATGGGAAGGAGCAGGACTTGCCCTATTCCGTGGAAACTCCCTATGGCTACCGCCTGGACCTGGACTTCCTCAAATACGTGGATGACATTGAGAAGGGCCACACCATCAAGCGCATTCCAGTCCACCGCCGGCCACGCTACAGCTCCCTGCCAAGAGGCTATGGTTACACCGGCTCATGGTGGACCTCCACCGAGTCCCTCTGCTCCAATGCCAGCATGGATAGCCGCCACTCCTCCTATTCCTACTGTGGGCGCAGCTTCTACCCACAGTACGCCACACCCGGCAACTTCAATGCCCGCGTGGAGAAGACCTTGCTGGATGCCAGGAAGAAGCTAGAAGACCAGGCGGATTCTGGAGATGGAGAAAGGACCAGGGCAGGGGGTCTTGGGAGCCTCCACAGCAGCGTATCTGGATCAACAAGCTCCTTGGTGGGAAGCCAGTGCCTTTCCCGCCAGACTTCCTACAACGGCTCACAGCAAGGCGCCCCTGGGCAGTTCACACCCATCGGCTCAGGACTCTCCACCCCAGTCTCCCCAACGCCAGGGCACCTCCAGCATGTCCGGGAACAGATGGCCGTAGCCTTGAAGAAGCTGCGCCAGTTGGAGGAGCAGGTCAAGATGATCCCAGTGCTGCAGGTGAATAATTTTTATTTGGTTTTACAAATTAAAATTTACATTCGAAATCGTAAGTAATAGAAAGGTAAATAAACAAAGATTCACTCGAATCTCTGGGCTTCCCCACACCCTTCCATGGGTTCCATCGCTAGTCCTTTTCCACTGCATATTTTAAGTCACACCAGTTTTTAAGTATCCCCTATATCCCTAGTTCTTGTTACACTACAAGTGTTATTCAAATCCTGCTGAAGAGTTCAAGTGTTTACAGTGGTCTCCAAGGTAAATTGTAAATTTCCCCCATTCTTTGTTGAAATTCTGGTCTTCCTGGTTTCTGATTTTCCCAGTCATTTTTGCCATCTCTGCATAGTCCATCAGTTTGGTCTGCCATTCCTCTCTGGTGGGAACTTTGTCTTCCTTCCATCGGTAGGCTAAGAGCACCTGTGCAGCTGTTGTTGTGTACATAAACAGTCTTTTGTACTCCTTCGATATTTCTGCACCTAAAAAAGCTTCTGGTTTTTAAACAAAAGTTATTTTAAACATTTTTTTCCAATTCATTATATAGTATTTCTCAGAATTCTTTTACAACCTTACACTTCCACCACATATGGTAAAAGGTGCCTTCTTTTTCTTTACATTTCCAGCAAATGTTTGAACTTATCCCGTACATTTTTGCTGCTTTACTTGGAGTAAAGTACCAACGATACATCATTTTCATATGTTGCAGGTGAAGATCTCGGTGCTGCAGGAGGAGAAGAGGCAGCTGAGTGTCCAGCTCAAGAGCCAGAAGTTTTTGGGGCACCCGGGGGGGTTCGGCAAGGGAAAATCCAGGGGGGAGCTCTACATAGATATCCCCGAGGAGGGGGCTGGTGGAAATGAGGAGGGCAGCGCGGGGCCTGATGCAGGAGGCAGGCTGGACAAGAAGGAAGTGAGGTCAGTGGGTGTGGGCATGTCAGCCGAAGAGGCAGAGGTGGGGAGGTGCGATGTTGGGGTGGCGGTCAAGGAGGAGGAGTTGGGGTTGCCTTCCCCGGAGGAGGAGAGCCAGCGCCAGGCTGTTCAGGCCCTGTCCACCAAGATTGCCGTGCTAGAGATGCAGCTGAAGAGGGCGCTCCAAGAACTTCAAGCCGCCCAACAGAAACTGGAGCTGCAGGGCAAGGAGAAGGAGGGCAAAGGAACGTCCGGTGGTGGCCTGAGAGAATGGGAAGTAGGGGGAGAGGGTCCGGGGCAAGGGGGCGGCGGAGAGTTTCAGAGGCCCCAGGAAGTCCCCATTCGGGTGGATACGGTCAAGGTTGTCCAAGTGGAAAGGGAGCCAGAGGTCGCTGCCAGCACAGCCACAGGGCTGGACCACAGGCCGCAGAGGGCACAGAGCTTGGAGAACAAGGAATCCTATGCCAGCCTCAAAGCTTTGGCAGGCAAAGACGTGGGGTCGGAAGAAGCGATGGTGCCGCTCTATGCCACATACCGCAGCAACGAGGTGATGGAGACCACGTTCCCGGTCCATGCTGGTGTAGAGAGCGCAGCTACCACCTTCCACACCGTGAGAAAGATCAGCATCATTGGCACAGAGGGGAATGGACAGCAGGATACAGCAGGTAAGCTCTCTCTCTCTCTCTCTCTCTCTCTCTCTCTCTCTCTCTCTCTCTCTCTCTCTCTCTGTGTGTGTGTGTGTGTGTGTGTGTGTGTGTGTGTTTCTGTGTTTCTGAAGAATACACTCACCCCAACTGTGGAAAATCTGTCTCATTTTCCTGCATTGCAGGGGGTTGAATGAGGTGGCCCTCGGGGTTCCTTGGAACTCTACAATTCTATTATTCTTCCCACAAATTCAACCAGTCCTCAAACTAGGGCTCCCCACTCTCAATAAAGCTTTTCTGTCATCCAATTGCTTAGGGTACACAAAAACAAAAAAACAAAAAATGGTAAGGATCTTTCCATTCAGTTTGCAGCACATCAGAATGTGCTGTTGTCGTGTGAGACCCAAATATCTTGGCCAAGAGAAGAGGGCAAGCAGCCTGACTCTCCTTCCTCCCTGCCTCCCAAATCTATGCTGCTTCTCTTTGTTTACTTCTGGATTGGATGTTGTGCTTACCTGCCGCCTTTGAATTAGGAGTGTCCAGAATACCCTGTAAAAGCTAAAATGTGTTGTGTGCATTCTCTGAACTGATTGGTAATTTAAAAAAAAAACACCCACTAAGTATAAAGCTCTATATCAAATTAAAATGCCAGCTTAACTCTAGCTGCCAGAGAACAAAACAATCAAATTAAAACAGCCTGGAAAAAAGTCCCAACTTTGGTGAGTCTCCAGGGGAAAAGAGCAGACCCTTTTTCTCTTCCTTGTCTGGGCCCACCAGAAAATTCAAGCCCTCGTCTTTCTCCCTCTCTCTGGACTACAAATCAGTGGCAACGCTCGGCTGTTTTCTCCCTGCCCCGTAAAAGGCTTTTGTGTAACTAATATGCTGATTTTTACCAGCTGTTTATAGCAGGAGCAAGGGAAAGAGAAACTCTTAAAATAGTCTGTGATGTTCCCAGGGTGAGATCAAAGGTTCTGGAATGAAAAGATGATTGGAAGCTCCATTTATGAGCCAGCTTTGCCACAAAGAATTGGTGGAAAAAGAGCTCTCACGAGTCAGGAACCAGCCTGAGCTCCAGTTCCCTGGAGAGCCCAAGAAGAGACGGATGTCCCTCCTAATTCTCTTGGAATTGGGTGCATCCTTTGCTCAGCATATAAAGGCCACAGCAGAAGCTCTGGAATAATCTGGATTTGAACTCCTAGCCACCTGGGGATGACATGCCGAGAGCTTGGTGCCCAGATATGGGCATGAGCCAAGGGAGGTTATTAAGGGCGCTTGTATTAAATGGTTAAGATTTTCCAAGTTTATTTTCAGCTGCTTGGTGGAGAATCCAGCTGCATGGATTCCAGAGGTTTGGAAAAAAAGAACTGAAGGCCTTGGATGCTATTGAGCTGATTTCACACATTGCCATTGTACATGTTCACAGTTGGGGAAAAGCTTTGTTAGAACCAACCAGACCTCTCAGAAATGTAGGCAGAAAAACAAAACACAGTGGTTGGAGGACATTTTCTCAGAATCCTTTGAAAGCATCTCTTTCCCTGGGGCATGAAACTTCCCATCTGGACTCCCTACCTCACAATAGCTGTTGCCGAATGTTCGTAGAGGGAGATTTGCCCCTTTGGAAGTCAGTGAACAAAATATCTGAAGTGACTGTTTACCAACCTGACTTTACATCTTCCTGGAGGATTTGGTGCAGCTCAAAATCTTGCACGGTCTCCTCACACCAACAGAACCAGTTCAATAAGAGATCTCCTTCTTTCCTTGGTTTGCTGCAGCTTTGGGCAGCCTGTGGGGTGGAGGTGATTGCAAGAGGAGGGTCTGCAAGGTAGAGCCAGAGCCCAAGTCAGGATGCCCAGCTCAATACAGGAGCTATGACATCCTACCTGGTGAGTTACGCCTCAGATAAGCTAGTGCTGAGGCAGTTGCCTCTCTTCTTCTTCTTCTTCTTCTTCTAGAACTTCATGGGTCATTAGAGAAATCAGTTCCTGACTCCCTCCAGACAGAGCAAGTGGCTCCCTGCATATCCCAGGAGCCTCAACGAGAGTCACGAAATGAGGGAGAGGACCAAGGTAAGGACTGGGATGGAGAGAGGTGCCGTGGGCTCCTCCATAGAGAGCATTCCATATACATAGGGCTGCCTCTGAAGAATTCTGCTAGTGCAGAATTCAGCGGCCAGGTTGCTCACTGGAGCAAGATGGTTTGAGCATATTACACTGATTCTGGTCTGACTGCATTGGCTACCAATTCGTTTCCGGGCTCAATTCAAAGTGCTGGATTTGACCTATAAAGCCTTAAATGGCTCAGGACCACAATACCTCAAGGACCACCTCTTTCCATATGAACCTACCCGGACCCTGAGATCATCTTCTGAGGCCCTCCTTTGTGTGCCTCCTCCACGAGAGGTCTGGAGGGTGACAACGTGAGAACAGGGCCGCCTCTGCAGTGGCTCCCCGTCTGTGGAATGCTCTCTCCAGAGAAGTTCGCCTGGCACCTTCATTATACACCTTTAGGCGCCAGGCAAAAATGTTCCTTTTTAGCCAGGCCTTTGGTTGATCTGATTGATATCCTATGCTCTTTTAAAATGTGCCTCTTCTCTCTCTCTCTCTCTCTCTCTCTCTCTCTCTCTCTCTCTCTCTCTCTCTCTCTCTCTCTCTCTCTCTCTCTCTCTCTCTCTCTCTTTCTCTGTGTGTGTGTGTGTTATTGGGTTCTTGATTATATTCTGATTATATATGTTGTGATCTTTTCTGTGAACCGCCCTGAGACCTCCAGGTATAGGGTGGTATATAAACTCTAATAATTAACAACAACAACAACAACAACAACAACAACAACAATAATAATAATAATAATAATAATAATAATAATAATACAGTAATGGACTGCTGCCACCTTCCTCCATTTCCCCACAGCTTCATTCGCAGGAGGGATTCGGTCGATCATGAAGAAGAAGGAGGATCCTACAGAGCTTCTGGCCAACAAGAAGAGCCTGCAGTTTGTTGGTGTCAATGGCGGGTATGGCGAAGCCTCTGCTCCCCAAATTAAAAATAGAATGAGAGCCTTCCAGTCTGCTCTTGAGTCCAGTGAGGCTGCAGCTAGGCACCAGCAGCAGTTTCCCACACTCCTGGTTGCCTGATTTCACCCTAAACCTGGACTGCAGGAAGTCAAATGTCGCCGCCACCACAAAACAAAACACACACAGGTGTGCGATTTTGCACCAGAATTGTGCTATTTGCAGGATTTCCATTTGCAGTAGCTAGGAGGTATTTCCCAGTCCCCATTTGGCTTGTGATCCAAGATCAGCACACCTGGGCTGGGACCTGGGAAATCCTCTGCCCTAAAGTGCTCTAATGGCACAGAGCTAGAAGGAGCCAGGCAGAGAGCTTTTCAGGAGGTTTCCCTGTTTCTCCTCTCTGCTCTGGGGGGTGCGGTAGCCTAGGACTGTTTTCTTGACTCTGTTGTTCCTTCTCACCCCCTTGTTGCCCCCACCCCCCCACCCGCAGGTATGAGTCCACCTCCTCTGAGGACTCCAGCACAGCTGAGAACGTCTCGGACAATGAAAGCACCGAGAGCGAATACCACGAGGCGAGCGAGGGGCTCCCTGCAGCGCAGGCAATGGCAGCGGAGCCCCCGAAGCTGCCCGGAACAGCCGCAGCCGTATCTCGCCCTGGAGTCTCTGCCGAGAGCGGGGAGATGCCAGCAGCAGAAAGTCCCAGCAAGGAGCCGCCAGGCAAAACAGGGTAACCATCAGCTTGGGCATCTTCCTGGCTGTCATGACTCTGTGCCCAAACTATTCCACATTCTCTTCTCTGGAGAAACAAAACTTTACTCCCAGAATGAATGATTCAATACACATGCTGTAGAAAGTGTGGCGCCTCTTGCTAATTCTCACAAGTACCATTTGCTAATATTTTGGCCAGAACTGGAGTATCGGGAATGGAAGGAAGGGCTATTTTTTAAAAACCAGAATACAGGGAGGAAAAGTGAGGCAGCAGAAAGGGAACTGTTGAGATCACTGAAGCTTTGCACATACAGTGGTACCTCTACTTACAAATTTAATGCGTTCTGAACGCACATTCGTAAGTCGAAAAAAATTGTAAGTCGAATCCCATAGGAATGCATTGGGAGAAAAAATTCGTAAGTCGAAGCAACCCTATCTAAAAATTCGTAAGTAGAAAAAACCCTATCTAAACCACATCCAAGATGGCGGACGGAGCTCCATTCGTAAGTAGAAACATTCGTAAGTAGAGTTATTCATAAGTAGAGGTACCACTGTATTGTCTTCAGTCGCTGTTCAGATATCTCTGTTTTACTCTGGACAGGAAATTCATAGAAAGCCAGATTATCCTAGCACATAGCTGGTGAGACTCAGAAGTCAGGCTACCAAGTTCTAGCACTGTACAAGTAGAATCTGCAACAAAAAGTTTCAGTATGTCCTCACGCCTTCACAAGAGGGCTTCTGTTCAGGCACTTAACAATATTAGCTGTTAGGGGGTCAAGCAGGCTAACCCCGCAACCCGGTTTCCATGGCTCTTGAAGGTCACTGAACATATTCAGTCCTCATTGGGACTTCTTCTTTTTTAAATGTTTTGTATTTCTGCATACTTTGGGGTCCCCTGAGCATGCTTATATCCTCCCTCTTGTTTCTCAGCGGTTCCACTTTGACACCAACCCTGTGGACACTAAGTCACCTGAGCTTGCTATTAGAGGGAATGAGTCCCTCTCCCAAGAAAGCACTTTTCTTTTTTGAGCGAGCAACAAAAACCAGGCCTCACAAATTCTACACACAAGTCCATGTCAATCAAGGCCCATTTGCACAAAATGGCAACACAAATTGACTTCTTTGGTGGTGGTTATAGCTGCTGAATTGGTTTTACAAATGCTGCGACTTGTGTCCGGGTCTCAACTCACTTTGAATTGCTTTCCAGATTGGAGTTGCATAGGATTCTTATCTCATTATACATGATCAAGCTTTCCTTAGCACCTCAGCCCTTGCTTCCCCCCCACCCGCAAGACCAATTGCAGTCATTAACAGTCGTCAACAGTCATCAACAGTCATCAACAGGTTTACCACTCCTATCAGCCCATCACCCATTCCCATCACCCCCACCCCCCACCCTCTGAATATACATAAGGGTCTGGTTGCTTCTGTTTCAGTGTATCTGATGAAGTGTGCATGCACACGAAAGCTCATACCAAAATAAAAACTTAGTTGGTCTTTAAAGTGCTACTGAAGGAATTTTTTTATTTTGTTTCGACTCAGACCAACACGGCTACCTACCTGTAACCAGATTGGGGTGAGTTAGAGAGCTGGGCACACATGTGTTTTTAAAACACAATGACTACAGCATCACGGGAGGAATTGATCTAACAAGTCCCACCAATTCAAGCCTTTTGTGAGGGTTGTGCAGCGGGGCTCTCCCATTTTCTCCTTTCCCCATGCACCCCTCCCAAGATTGGCTCGGGGGGTGGGTGTCACGAGAACCCCCAGAGCAAGGCATCGGAAAGCTGCAATGCTTGTGTTGCCAGGATGTTCACTATAGTGCGGCCCAGCATTCCACTCCCAGGTGTTGACTTGCATGTGCAAATGAGGGTTCTCTCATGTAACAGGGGGGGGGGGGGAATATGCGAACTGGTCTTCCTTCTATCAGCTCTCCAAGTAGGAGAGCAGCAGATTTAAAGTGAAGATGCACGGAAAATTTTTTAGAGCAATGAGGCTGCTCTAGAGATGCCCTTTGTTCAGTCCCCTCCCCTCCAGGGGCAAGCAGTAGGGGGAAACAGTTCTGCAAGCTACGAGTGGAAGCTAGCTGCCTCCTGATCACCAAGGAAACACTCACCCAGCAGTTTTGCACTACTATATATATATATATATATATATATATATATATATATATATATATTAAAAAGGAGATATTTTGTAGTTTTTATATTAAAATTACAATATAATTTCGTGAACACCCTGAGATCTATGGATGAAGGGAATTATATAGGGCTGTGGTTAAACCACAGAGCCTAGGGCTTGCTGATCAGAAGGTCGGCGGTTCGAATCCCTGTGACGGGGTGAGCTCCCATTGCTTGGTCCCATCTCCTGCCCACCTAGCAGTTTGAAAGCACATCAAAATGCAAGTAGATAAATAGGAACCGCTACAGCGGGAAGGTAAACAGCGTTTCCCTGTGCTGCTCTGGTTTGCCAGAAGCGGCTTTGTCATGGTGGCCACATGACCTGGAAGCTATACGCCGGCTCCCTCGGCTAATAATGCGAGATGAGCGCGCAACCCCAGAGTCGGTCACGACCGGACCTAATGGTCAGGGGTCCCTTTACCTTTAAATATAATAATAATGTTGATTACATTTCTTTTTATATTGCCTGTCTGCCATTCAGTTGCAAAATGGCTTGACGCTGAGAGGGAGGACAGGTGTAGCATAAGCAGAGTTTATAATGTTACACCTGTCTTCCCCTCTCAAAGGAACTCACTGTCGGCTGGTGACCTTTGTCCAAAAACTAACCTTCCCCATGTCCTTCTTCCTGTCTACCCATTCCAGGACAGGACTCAGCAAGGAGCTGCTTTCAGCTTGCGAAGTCCTTCAGAAATACCTGGAGAGCCCCAATGAGCACATGGATGAAGAAATGGTATACCGGCACTCTCGTTCTTGAGGCGGAACCTCTGGAGGGTGGAAGGGAGCTTAAAGTGGGAGGATAGCTCTCATTTGTTGTTGTCAGCGTCTGTGATACTGTAAAGGCTCCTGATTTCACCGAAAGGTGTTTTGCTGGCTCCGAGAGACCTAAAGAAACCATTTGATCCCTATCCACATGGGGAGGAGCTTATGTGTTAAAGATGAACTACCAGATTTGCCATTTGCTTCCCTGCCACTTCACAGAGCCACAGTTCCTTTAGGAAACCATGCTAGTTAAACCAAATTAAAAGTGTATTAAGGCTGTAATCCTAGTGCCCCAAAATTGATCGCTTGTGGGGAGACGAGGAGGAGGGCTGCTGGGGTGGAACAGGGAGGGGGAGCTTTGCTGCAGAAGAAGGGGCAGGAAGCAGATCTCCCAGCAGTATTCAACAGATCAATGGCTCAGAGGCCTTGGACCGGTGGGATCTAAGGCCTTGTCAATGCCTCCAGTGCTCCCAGTCCTTGGATTCTTCAGCTGCGAAAGCAAAACCACAGCATCCCACAACCACTGTCTTCCACCCTGGCTATCAGGAACTGGCAGGGCTTCCGATGAGATAGTGAGCCTGCCACACAATCCCTTTCACACAAGAGCCAGTGTGGTGTAGTGGTTAAGAGCGGGAGACTCCTAATCTGGGGAACCGGGTTCGTGTCTCTGATCCTCCACATGCAGCTGCTGGGTGACCTTGGGCTAGTCACACTTCTCTGAAGTCTCTCAGCCCCACTCAACTCACTAGAGTGTTTGTTGTGGGGGAGGAAGGGAAAGGAGAATGTTAGCCGCTTTGAGACTCCTTCGGGTAGTGATAAAGCGGGATATCAAATCCAAACTACTACTTTCCTGACCCCTAATTGGGGCTGCTCCTCCTGTTCGCCATGCCCATGTGCCAGAGGAAGGTGTTTGGGGAGGGGGAGATGCCCGAGGAGACCCAAAAGCATTTAGCAAAAAAGTGGGACGTAACAGCTTCACACGCCTGACAGTTGCCACGCCTGCCCTTTCCTTCCTGTGTTTCCATAGAAATTGGCCTATACTGCCGTGCTCCACTATTGGCTGAGGCTTTCCTGCCACAAAGAAGCGGATCCAGAATTGGTCTCACAGCACTTGGCTGCCTTCCGGTCCATCTCCCCACACTTGCTGGAATTTGTCATCAATATGGCCGACGCCAACGGCAACACGGCCCTCCACTACACTGTCTCGCATTCCAACTTCCCAGTGGTCACAAAGCTTCTTGAAACAGGTAGGTGGGCATAGAGAGAAATGGGGAAATTTGGAATCCAAGGGAGCCCTTGGAGGAGGCCTGGCCCACCTGGACACAGCTTGGTGGTTCACTGGGGCATCCCTTTTGCCGCAGCTTCTTGTGCTTCAACTGCTCAGGACTTCTGGAACTCCATGTGGCCCGGATCTCCTGCCTGCCACCTGGACATTTGGGTGCCCAATCAGGCTAGCTATTTATGGCAGGGATGGGGAGCCTGATGCCCTCCAGGTGTTGCTGGACTATACCTCCCATCTTCCTCCTAGTGGTGCAGCAATAAAACTGCTAGCACACTTGCAAAGCTAAGCAGGGTCCACTCTGGTTTCAAATTGGATGGGAGGCCATGTGTTGAGATTCCTGCATTGCAGGGGGGTTGGACTAGTTGGCCCTCAGGGCCCCCTTCCAACTCTACAATTCTATGATCCCTAACCATTGGCCATGCAATAATCATTGGACATGCATTGGGCATTGGCCAACATCTGGAGGGCGACATATTGCCCTTCCTGATTCATGACATTATTGTCAATCCTCCAAAGAGCTAGAGTGGCTCTTTAGCCCTCTCTACAACCTTGTGACATAAAAAGGCCATCCTGTGAGGTATATGCTGAGTGGGGATTTGAAGCTGGCTTTCTGATGCCAGAGCCCATTGCTACTCCACTCCACTGGAGAGAGAGGGAGAAAGAGGAGTTGGCTGGGAGTTTTATCTTCAGACAATCTTGGCTGTCTCTGAGTTCAGATCCAGGTCATTGAGCCTGAGCTTCCACAGCCACTGCCCAGTTGATATGTTCTCTGCTTATGATAACGTTTTATTCTCTTGCTAACTATGCTGTTTTTAAATGTGAATTTTATACTTGACTTCCTTTAGTAAGGTTTTGTTTTAGTTTATTATTTGGTTAACTTTGCTGTGTTAAATGTGCGTTCTGTAGTTGACCTCCTTTGCAATGTTTTATTTTGAAATCTTTAATATTTTAGTTTCCTGTTAATTGTGTTGTCCTGAACGTATACTTTGATGTTTTGATGTGTTGTTAACCGCTTTGAGATTTTCCCCCCATAAAAATATAAAGTGGTATAAACATGAAATGAATAAGAATAAGAAGGGGGAAGTGGGTGCAATGACTGATGTTGGTTTGTGCAGGAAGTGGTAAAATGAAGATCTAGGCAAAACATTAGGAAATACACATAATAATCACAGCAACTATCTGGCTAGGTTAGAGGGATCTTTTTCCATGGATATTTTTTGAAAATAGGCTCAGGCAGGTGTCTGTTGGCTATGCCTTAGGCCAGCCTTAGGGGCTACACAACCCATTTGCTCTAAATCTTTGGTTCCAAAAGGATGAGGCTTCTTGTTGATTCCTTCGCCTTTCTAGGTTTGTGCCATGTGGACCAACAGAACAAAGCCGGCTATACGGCCATCATGCTGACGGCACTGGCTGCTTCCCGCTCAGAGAGTGATATGGACACAATTGTGCAGCTGCTGAAAATGGGCAACGTAAATGCCAAAGCCAGCCAGGTATCCAAATGGTTAGCAGTTTCTTGCAGGGCAGGGAGGTGGATGTGGAAGTTAGGTGATGAGTTAGGCTTCTGCTTTGCCCAGGGTGGGGTGCTCAAAACCACCAATTCTTCTGCTCTGGGGGCACAAGTGAGATTTTAAAGCCTGATTCCCCCCCCCCCCCCGTTCCTCATTTGCACATGTTTGCCTTACTGAGGTTTCATAAACAGTATCATTGGCAATTCAGGAAATGTTCCTGTCAAAGCAAAGCTTTGCAAAACAGCTCGGTTTCTTGAAAGCTTTGCAGGCCCCAGCTTGATTGCAAGTTAAGGTAATTGTGAAACGCTTTTCAGATTTTTGTACTCTCAATTGGCTTTTCTTTTTTTGTAAGCTGGATCATCATGCTTACGGTGCCAAATCACGCTTAAATCAAGAGCTTCCCCCTTCCCCCAGCATTTCAATTTTGTGCACTAAACAGAGGCAAGCAATTCTGATGAGCCAGAGATTGCAGCTGCCTTCACCCATTCCACCCCGGCCCTAGTATATAACTGCAACTTACACTGTTGCTTTTCTCCTCGCTGCTCCTGCAGGCTGGGCAAACTGCACTGATGTTGGCCGTCAGCCACGGGCGTCTGGACATGGTTCGTGCCTTGCTAGCTAGCGCAGCGGATGTCAACTTGCAAGATGACGACGGTTCCACAGCGCTAATGTGCGCCTGTGAACATGGCCATGCTGAGATCGTCCGCCTGCTCTTGGCCACACCTGGCTGTGATGTTGCCCTCTCCGATAACGTGAGCCCTTTTCGTTATTTATTAAATTTGTATACCGCCCTGTATACTATACAGTGGTACCTTGGTACTCGAATGGCTTGGCTCCTTAACAAATCGGCTTCTGAATGCCGCAAACCCGAAAGTGAGTGTTCTAGTTTGTGAATATTTTTCGGAAGCCGGACGTTTTATTTATACCCTACCCGTTTGGCTGGGTTTCCCCAGCCACTCTGGGCAGCTCCCAACAGAATATTAAAATCACGATAAAACACCAGACATTAAAAACTTCCCTAAACAGGGCTGCCTTCAGATGTCTTCTAAAAGTCAGAGAGTTGTTTATTTCCTTGACATCCACAGGGCAGGTGCCACTACCGAGAAGGTTTTCTGCCTAGTTCCCTGTAACCTCACTTCTCGCAGTGAGGGAACCGCCAGAAGGCCCTCGGCTCTGGACCTCAGTGTCCGGGCTGAACGATGGGGGTGGAGACACTCCTTCAGGTATACTGGACCGAAGGCCGTTTAGGGCTTTGAAGGTCAGCGCCAACACTTTGAATTTTCTCTCCTCCTGCAGGATGGCAGCACAGCTCTTTCCATCGCAGTGGAAGCAGGCCAGAATGACATTGCCATCATGCTGTATGCTCACCTGAACTTTGCCAAAGCCTCGTCTCTGGTGAGTTGCCACGTACAGTCAAGGAACCATTGCACCTGCCTTGTAGGGCAGTTGGTCCAACTCCCTGCTTGAGGGATGATATCCAGCGGATCAGATGCAGAATGGGGGTCTAATGCACTGGGGGTCGCCCATGTTAAAATGCGATCTTTCGACTCAGTATTTTTGTGGTCAACGATGTGTTTTAGAAAACAAATTTGATGGGCTGGCTCTGCACAGACTTGTTCACCTGCCGCTTCTGCTGTCCAAAATGATGTGCCTATAGTGAGCAGGGGACTTTGCACGGGGGTCAGTTTTGAGTACAGGGGGCTGTTTCTGGCGAAGGGAAGGGCTGAGGAGCAACACAGTGGGCAAAATGAGATACAGTGGTGCCTCGCTTAACGAATGCCCTGCTTAACGAAAGGTTTTTTCTAGTGGAGGTTGCCTCACTAGACGAATTCGTTTTACGAAAAATTCGTCTAGCGAATCGCGGTTTCCCATAGGAATGCTTTGAAATTCAATTAATGCGTTCCTATGGGCAAAAAAAAATCAATGCATTCCTATGGGATTTGCTAGACGAATTTTTCGTTATAAGAAAAGACCCGTGGAACGAATTAAATTCGTCTTGCGAGGCACCACTGTAAGTAGGGCTGTTTAATTAAAGACTAATCATGAAATGCACTTTTCAGGGGACCCCCAAACAGTCCAAAGATGAGAACACAGCAACTATGTCCGGTGATGCTCAGTAACACAAAACGAGGCGGTTTCCTGTCTGTCTACACTTTCCTTTGAAAAAATACCTGAGAACTTGTCAAGGACCGCGGAACCTAAACAGCCAACGCTGCGTAATGTAAGCATGTAAATCATCCAAGAAACGTCTGTTCTCGGCCTCCCTCAACCCCTTCCATCAACCGGGATCTCTCTCATCAGCTACATTCAGTGGACTGGTTGGCCTTCCAGGAGAAAGAGCTCCCCCTACAGTTTCCAGGTGGCTGCTTCAGCTGCAATTCAGCTAGCTATTGAGCCAAAGAGGAGGAATCGGCGAAGGACCTCTGGATACAGCTTCTCAACCAACTTGGCATGGCTTAAATGCTTTCTTGCTTTCTAGAGGCATGTTTCCCTCTCCGCCCCGCTTTCACCCAAGTCCATTGCAGGAGTAAAAGACTCTGCAAGGCGAGAGATGTACAAGGCAATGAGAGACCACTGGCGGGAGGCAGCTGCCATCTTATTAGCCTGAGTTTGGGAGTTATGGAGAATCCTTCTGTCTTCTGTAGAGCGACAGAGTGGATGCCAGACATAGGCTTCTGCAGTGCTCTTCTGGAACAATCTTTGTCTCTGCTCCTCCTCTCATTGTAAAATGGGACTTAATGTATTTTTAAGAGGCCTGCCTAAAGCAACTCCACACAGAATCCATTTCCCTTTTCTCTTTTCCAAGACAAGAAATCCGTCCTTAAACACGACATTACTTGAAAAAAAATTTGGGGGGAGGCCACACTTTGTGAAACAGGGCCCTGTTTTGAATCAATGTTTCTTCATTTTGGGAGGAGTTTCTACGTGTGTGTATTATTGTAATACAAACAACGTTGCAATGGAACTAAAATGAGTATTTGACACAAAGGTTCGAATGAGTTGAATTTTGCAAATTTGGCAAAATGTGAATTCTCACTGAGTTCGGCAACTTGGTAAGGGAGCAATAGTATATTTTCTATGGGTGGGGTGGAGTACATGGGATTAGATTTCTCTCCAAAATGATAACCATTAATTGGCCAGGCTGAAGGTTATTTCTTCTGCACAAGGAAATGTTGTGGCTGAATTCTGATGGACTCTTGCACAGCTCCAGTTAAACAGCGTTTGCACAGGAGATATTCTCCCAGTGAACTATATTCTCCCTTTGCCCAGAGTGCTAATCAATTCTCCTTGTCAGTTACTCTCTACAATCTGATTTACTGATGTTGGATGACTGGGATCTGAGGAAAATATCGAACTGATATTATTTGCCTAAAAATATCGAAATAATGCAGTTCTAATTAGGCAAACTCAAACAGTTTCCCTCTTTGGGGTTGCCCGAAGCACCAAATTCATTCATGGATGCTATGCAAGTTGAAAAAGCCCTCTTCACTTATTATTTGTAGTTTTAATACCAAAATTTATGTCTGTCTCTCCTAACAACCAATGATCAGTAGGGGAGGGAGGAAAGTATAATAATTAAGATAAACCATAGTGGTTTTTGGTGTTTTTTCAATGCCAATAATTTGAAATAGTAAAAGGGTACAACCTATTTTTATATAAATATAAATATATATATATATTAATATACACCAAGAAAGCAACTATATAAATTATTTTAGTGCACAGAATTTTTAAAGGAATTCTAGAGGAGACGACGTCCAAAATGTTGAGGTGGGTTGTGACTGGCTGGGCGAAGGACTACTGTCTGAAGCTGCAAATCTGCCGGTTGATATATTTGCACAGTCTCTATTCTGCCTTGTGTAACAGCCATTAGACACTAGTTGGGCTTGAAAACAGATGTTTATTTGGAGCCAGTTGGCTCTTGTGTTGCTTTGAATGCACAGGCAGAACAAGTCTTTTTTCCTGGCAATGGTTTTCCGTCGCTGCCCCCAAAGCAGACATTTTGAACGGGCAAGGGGAGTCTTTAGAAAACTGTATGTCTTTAGGAGTGCGTTTGGAACTTGTACTTTGGATATCGCCTCGGACAAATGTAATCACTTTTAGGATTGTCATATGATGATATTTCTACACTTTTAAAGGAAGTTAAGGTCATTTATAGCCATAATAAACATAAAATGATCAGATGCGACTCTTTCTGTTTCTAGGGGTGTTGTTAAAGGGCTGTTCCGTTATGCAGGCATGGCCAAACTTGGCCCTCCAGATGTTTTGGGACTACAACTCCCACCATCCCTAGCTAACAGGACCAGTGGTCAGGGATGATGGGAATTGTAGTCCCAAAACAGCTGGAGGGCCAATTTTGGCCATGCCTGCCTTATAGCAACTTGAGAGAGAGAAAAATCTGTAATATTGCCATAACTTTTTTTCCCTGCACATACAAGTATGATTTTTCACAGAGGAGCAGATTAACTCAAGGAAAAACCTGAGTAACCTTTGGTAGGTCGCTACAAAAATTGCCTATCTCAGATCCCTTTTGTTCTCTTCTTTATCGACTCAGTGAAAGCAGAACGAAATTTTAGCATTGATAAAAAGATTGCATATGAATTTGTAACCTTTAATAAGTTTATCGAACTATGGAATTAATGAAGACATTCACGCAGAACATTCACAGGGGAACCATAGCTATTTTATAACATCACACTATATGCAAATATTCAGAGCAAATATTCTTTCGGATGCAAACTTATCAGTTATATCATTAAAATCAGTAAGCTCCAGTTTATCGTTTTCTATGCAGAGAATGTTTAGATCAGACAATCAACCTATCTTGGGACATTGTTGACCGTAGATTATTCTTTAGTCTAGAAAACCATTGTTTGCCAGTACAGTTTGTAAGCTTTAAATCAGGCATCCCCAAACTTTGGCCCTCCAGATGTTTTGGAAGACAATTCCCATCATCCCTGACCATTGGTCCGTCCTCTTAGCTAGGGATCATGGGAGTTGTAGGCCAAAACATCTGGAGGGCCGCAGTTTGGGGATGCCTGCTTTAAATGCAGGAACTATATAAAAAATTGTTTCCTCGTTTGGAAAAGCTGCCTAAATTTTCACCTCGAATATTATTTGATACGCATCTTGGTGGCTGAAATTTTCTGTGTCAGAGTGAGCTTGTTTGACGAACTTTACTAAACAGTAAGTACATGCTTGTGTAATTGTTACATGGCCGTAGACTCATACGTCACCTGTTTGTTACTAAGCAACTGAGCCTAGATAGTAAAATCTGCCTGTTTTTAAAATTGTTTTTGGCAAGAGGCTGAGGTTACCCTAGATCAGACATCCCCAAACTTCGGCCCTCCAGATGTTTTGGACTACAATTCCCATCTTCCCCAACCACTGGTTCTGTTAGCTAGGGATCATGGGAGTTGTAGGCCAAAACATCTGGAGGGCCGCAGTTTGGGGATGCCTGCCCTAGATTATGAGGTCCTGGGTGCAGCCTGCTCAGCCCGTATGTAAATCCAGCACTGACCACCAGTGGCATAGCATGGGTTGCCCAGGGCCATGCAGAGGGGGCGAGGGATGGAGGAAAACCGACAATTTTGTACCCGGGACAACTGACTCTTGTGTCGTCCCCCCACACTATGCCACTGCTGACCATGGCAACAGACACAGTCTACTCTCCCCATTTCGCTAGTGTAAAAGAGCTGTCAATGGGGCCCAGTTTTCTTGTGCAATTTCACTTGGTTTCACCTAAGGCAGTGCCACCTCCCAGGTGAGGGGGAGAGTAGGTGACAGTGGGAGCACCAATGGAAAGTGAAATGCCAAAATCCCCTCCCCTTTCATTCTGCCATTGGTGTGGCTCCCCCAGCAGCATTCTCTTGGCCTGGCACCCAGTGCGGGCAACCCAGTTGTGCTTCCCTAAATGTGCTGATTATTATTATTATTAATAATAATAATTTATTATTTATACCTTGCCCATCTGGCTTATTTCCTTGACATCTGACGGGAGGATGTGCCACTACCGAGAAGGCCCTCTGCCTGGTTCCCTGTAACTTGGCTTCTCGCAGCCAAAAGGCCCTCGGTGCTGGACCTCAGTGTCCGGGCAGAATGATGGAGGTGGAGACACTCCTTCAGGTATACTGGGCCAAGGCCGTTTAGGGCTTTTAAGGGCAACACCTTTAAATTTAAGAGCTGAAAGAAATACACTCTCCCTCCCCCCCCCATCCCCAAACCCACCCTAATTGTTGCGGAAGAATCTGGGAAGGGAAACAGCTTCCCTCATTTTAAAAAGCTAACAAGCTTCTAATAGCCACTTTGGGCAATCGGCTTAAGCAGTGATTATGCTCCTGTGGTCTAGGGCTTAAGCGGCTAATCGGCTGCTCTTGAGTCTTAAGGAGCTGGCTCCAGGCTTTGGCAGCAGCTGAATAAAAGTGAATCGGCCCACTGCGGCCTTTGCATTCTGCCTGCCCGCAGGCAACTTGGCTCTGAAGACTGGGGGACTGGTGCTGTTCCCTGAGAGAAGGAAAGCCAGCCTGGACAGGCGAGGCCATTCATCAGGAAGCTGTTCTGTGCAGAAGTCAAGAGACAAGCAGTGTGGCAGACCGCCTGACAGCAAGACGACCTGCAATTTTTTTTTTATTTTTTTTTGCGGCGGCAGCACAAGTCTCTGGGTGGGGTAAGTGTACAGCCAAGAAAGACCTTTTTTAAAAAAGAAAGGAAAAGAAATAAGAGGGTATTGTGGGCAACATCCTCCATTCTTTCAATATATTGATTGATATTGAAATACAAAAATGCAGGTGAAACTCGGAAAATTAGAATATCGTCAAAAAGTGCATTTATTTCAGTAACGCATTTTAAAAGGTGAAACCAATATATGAGATAGATGCATGACATGCAAAGCAAGGTATGTCAAGCCTTTATTTGTTGCAACTGTAATTTATTTGTCGTTAGGCGGGTCAATTATAAATGGAATGTAATTAATGAAATGTAATAGCGTTGTTTATTTTTGTATTATTGTAACTATTTGTTTTATTACTGTGGCATTTCCAAAAGAAAGCATTTGTAAAAATTAAAAGAACATTAAAAAATAAAAAGTTGCATTACTGAAATAAATGCACTTTGACGATATTCTAATTTTCCGAGTTTCACCTGTACATAATCGTTTTATAATATACTGAGATAAAACTGTGTTCTTATACTGTAGGCTAAAGTAGCTAAGTCAGAAGGAAGAGAAGTACAAGGAGAAACTTAACGAAAGAGGGGGGGGGAATGGAAAAGAAAAAGGAAAATCTAAAAGATACAGAAGAAAAAATAATAAAAGGACCAGCCTGCAGCTATATATGATATTCATTCCTTAAGATCCAACCATTCTATCATCTATAAACCAGTATTTTATCAGTCTTCAAATCCAGGTGACAGGCAGTTAAGAGGCAAAAGTGGGTGGGGACACCCCTCCTATTTTTAAATGATCATAAACACTCGCCCCTTCCTCCCAGGGCCCAAACCTTTGGTGGGATACTTTATTGAAAAGCATTCTGAAAGTACACTGGATCACAAATTGGCGTGGCAACAAGCAAGCAACCCCACCATTAATAACTCCACAACGACGGCAGCTTTCACACTGGCCAAGAAAGAACAAACGAAGTATTTTCAGTGTATTTAAATATTTATTAAACTCATTCACGATCTGGGGAAAGACACACACACACCCCAAGGATTTTCATCAAGGAACAGAGAAGAAAACGTTTTATAAAATATAACTTAGTGCAGCTGCAAGGACACAACCTCTCAATGCTCAGGCGTTCACCTGAAGAGCTTCCCAAAACTTGTACAGTATAAGAGAACCAGGTTCTCCCAGATGGTTTTCGGGGGGATAAGTAAACCAGGGGCTATAGATGCATTTCGGTTTATTGCATAACGTTTTCCCCATTGCCAATGTTCCTTTCACAATGCTGCACCTGTCGCGTTCAAGAACCTGCGGCCTTTTGACCAATGTACCAAATTTCATTCACACCACTGGGTGTGACACACTGAATGTCAACGGACAATGTCACTCCTGCACATGAATGCTTCTGTTCCTCAATGCACCCATGAAAATGGTTGGAAAGAATTGTATGCTGGCACAACTACCCCCAAATCTCCTCACTTTAACACCTCTGATCTCCTAAGTTGTTTGGGGTTAGCCCCTCAGAAGTGATTAACACAGAAATAAGCGCTAAACGTCCCCCTACACACTGCTGGACTTCCAGAAGTGTCCATCACATTGTGTGAAAGCTCAGCTATAATACATAACAGCCAGGAAAATGGAAAACTGCTATGTGAACGCAGTCTTAAGACAGCTTCCCCCTGCTGTCCAGGGATTTGCAGCATCTCGTGTTGGCATCTAGAAAATTGAAACTTGGATTGCTGCTATTAACGGGGCTTTGCCTGGATTGCTTGCCTCGCCCAGCAAGGACTAAGCAGCGACTTATGCAAGCATGAAACAGGGGTTCTGCATCAAGGGGGGAGAGGATCCTGCTGTTCCCCGGGCTCCAAGTTGCACTCTTCTCTCCCCCACCTCTGTCCTTACAGAATTTAAAAGGTAAAGGACCCCTGGATGGCTAAGTCCAGCCAGGCGACCCTGAGGTTGCGGCTTTCATCTCGCTTTCAGGCCAAGGGAGCCGGCGTTTGTCCACAGACGGCTGTCCTGTGGCCAGCAGGACCAAACCGCTTCTGGGACACCGTGACGGAAGCCAGAGCACACGGAAACGCTGTTTAGCTGCCCGTCGCAGCAGTACCTATTTATCTACTTGCACTGGTGTGCTTTCGAACTGCTAGGTTGGCAGGAGCTGGGACAGAGCACCGGGAGCTCACAGCATCGCAGGGATTCGAAGCGCCAACCTTCCGATCGGCAAGCCCAAGAGGCTCAGTGGTTCAGACCACAGCGCCACCCGCATTCCAGTTACACAATGGGAGGTGTACTGAGCTTCTAACACCTGAAGCTCAGGGAACATTTTTGACTTCATCAAATGCAGCTCAATTGTTTTATACAGCTGTGGGTTCTCCGGTGGTTTCACCCATGCAAACAGCCCCACCAAGGAAGCTGCTTGCCCCCTCAACCCTGCAGAGCCTAACAGGGGATCACTGGACCACTCTATACACAGGTTAACAAAAAAAGGACAAGAGACACAGCTGGTCATTTCTTTCTCAAAATCCCCAACTGCTTTTGTTCAAAGTAGCACCATTACTGCCCCTTGTCTAGGAAAGTTACTTCCTACTTTGGAATTTGCAAGGCAACCAGAAGCAGAAGAGGACCTATTGAATGAGGCTCAGGTCTGGGCCACTGCTCTGACAAGGTTCAAGCACTGAGCAAGAGGTTTCAGAGGTCTTCCCGTTTCAGTGATCTGTTGCTCTCTGATTTAAAAAGCTAAAAGTATAAGAAAGACATTAAAGCAGCCATTAACAACCCAAAGGAAGTTGAGGACTCTTCATCAGCATGACAAATGAGAAAGGCATTCTTATGTGACAGCAGGATAAATACAGACTGACAGTGCTTGTTATTTTCCCTTCCAGAACCAATTACACTCAAACTTCAGGTTAAGTACGCTTCAGGTTGAGTACTCCGCGGACCCATCATTAATCCACTTTCCATTACTTTCGATGGGAAAGTTCGCTTCAGGTTAAGTACAGACTTCCGGAACCTATTGTGTACTTAAACCGAGGTACCACTGTATTACATTTTACTTCTACAAAAATCTATTCCGTGTTCATTTTAAAGCCCCCAAATTTCTACAGCCAATGACATTGACACAATAATAAACCATTGGGGGCAGTCAGTTCTGCAAAGCTGAGCATTCCAGACATTTAGGCCATTAACACTATTCTTTACAGATGAACACACACAATTCTATCGACCGGCTTGTGCTTTTAAAAATTCAGCTGCTCCATGCAAGGTGGCTAACATGATATAGACAGGAGTATCATTCACAATGCAACAGCAAAAGGAGAGAGAAGGGGATGCAGCAAAGTCATCTCCAACTGCAAAAAACATGATAAAAATCAGGCAAGGTTTGCGGGTCAGTGATAAAACAAGGGAAATACGCCCTCACGTTAAATACGCAAATAAATATTGCAAAAGTTAACCCCCCTTTTGGTTGCATTTCCCCCCACAAACATTTGGGCGCTGCTGCTGAAAGAGCAGTGGTCAAGTATAATTTGCTCAAAGCATCTATGCCGTTGTGGAAATATGAAAAGCTTCATGGAGCAGTGGTTTGCTGGAAGGGAAACAAAACCACAGTCCCTGGCTCAGGCGCCCACGTTCACGGCAAACCGCAAAGGTTTGGTTTACTATGACATGCAAAATGCAGCCTCCGCGTTCAGTCCCCGCTTACTTCAAATTGGGACCGAACTTTAGCTGACCACAGCTAGCTCTCAGGTTTTAACTGCAGAGAATCGGGGAACATCCCAACAGAGAGAGAGAGATGGGACGAGGGAGAAAGCCCAAATCATCAACAACCGTAAGACAATAAACTTATAAATAAATAAGTCATGTATTTTATGAACATTATGTACATACAGAATGCAACGTTTTGTGCAAAGGAAATATATATCTCAAACATTATACATCATTTACATGCTCCACAATCAGAGGAAGTGGTTGGAATCTTTCACAGCTTCAGGCCGAAAGGGTTTTGAGTGCTTTTCCTTGGTATGTAGTGTGCTGTCCCCTCCCGTCAAAGGAAGGGATCTAGATGTGTCAGGCCAAGAAAATAAAGTTGCCATTTGTTATCCTAGGATAGCAGGATAAGTGGGTATTTTCTGCTTGTTCGTTACTGAATTTAGGACGGACTTGAGCTGTGGCAGACATTTGGAATTGTCACCGATTCTACTTCCTTTAAAATGCAAAGATCCTTCATTTGGTGAATGGCAGCCAATGAGCTCAAATTCAGCCCACCTTAGAACATGTGGCGACCTGGCGCTTCCATTCACAAAAGCTTAAAAAGCGTCACATGCAATATATATATATATGTATTTCAACTAAGGTGCAGAATCAGAGCTTAGTGCAACTCTAGAAGGGGGCGGGGGGGGGGAGTCCATTTGGCATCTGCCTTACTTAAGAAGCCCTCCGTTAGTAGGAGAAGGGATAAGAGTATACAAAATAAGGCCAAGCTAAGGACAGAAAATTCGTAAAAAATATACCTGGCATAGAGAGGTGCAGTTATAAGGCAACTGTAAACCTGTGACGAAGGTAGAACACACAGGAGAATGGCTTCAATTCCTGATTTCTTGGCCAGCACAATCTATTGCCCTTTCGTTCACCTGCCGGAAGGCACAAAACGGACCAGCACCGAGCAAAATGCAACAACGCCCTTTTCCCCTCCCCAAAGTCAGCCTGCTTGTCTCATTGGTTCAGTTCTTCCCCCCCTCTCACCCTCCTGGCAACACGTGACAAGAGAGCCAAAAGAAAGGAATCAAGTGCAAATACAGGAAAATGCAAGGTTTACAAGCTACACGGGTCACAAAGAGAAACGAGAAGAAATCGAACGAAAGGGGAAGGGGAAGAAGGCTGAAAGAGAACTAGCAGCTTAGGGATCCAGGCAGGAGGCAGGACACCTCCGTGGTGGTGTTGTTGTCCTTCCTTTCTTTGGACGCAAGAGAGCAAAGTCACCGTTTCTTCTATGCGGCACGGATGGCAAAATCCACTCCTAAAATTTTCTCCAGCCTAGCTTGGGAGGGAGGGGCCCAGAGGCTCACGAAGGCAAGGCGAGTTCTCAGCAAAGGCTCATGTTCCTGATCCCCTTCCAAGCTTGCTTCATGTCTGCCTGTTGGGCCTTTGGAGAGAAAAGGCTGGGCACAAAGGTCAGCTTGTGAAGAGGAGCCCGAGACACCCGGGTGTGCATCCGGAGAACAGCCACTGCCTTTGTCAAGTTACCGTCCTTCACGTGTGTGAAAAAAATAGTAAGAAGTGACCCTGCCCCAGATTAAAAATGAGACTCAGAGCACATCAGATGTACCAATGCCGTGGCGGCACAGGATACAAAAATAAATATATTGAAACATTAAAACTCAACAAAGTGGCCCTGGCTCGTCTGCTCTGTCCTGTAAAGACAGCTGCTGACTGGTGTACAGTTTCTTCCTTTAAAAAAAAAGGGTGGAAGGTGGGGGACCGAGGAAGGGGAAAAGGTCCATCGAGTCACACAGGAAGTGGCGTCAGACGGCTGAGAGACAACGGAAGCCAGGGCACGCGTGTTCTCCCAGAAAAGCAGCAGCAAAAGTCTGGAGGGAGGCACTACTTGGAAGTGTTGAGCTGGGCTCACGCTGTGTCGTCTTCCAGGCTGACCATTTGTCTCTGTTGGGGAGAGAGATTTGAAAGGAAGTTACTCAAAGGGCTTAGCTAGGTGGAACAACCGTAGAAGCCAAAATCTCTCTCTCTCTCTCTCTCTCTCTCTCTGTAGAAAGTGCATGTTTGTACTTCCACACCTTTCTCCACAACCGCTTGCCCGATCGCCCTCATATTTGGCCACAACATCAGTGTCACATGTGGGAGGGTAACCATCCACTTACAATGGCCAGATGACACACCTAGCACAGGTAAAAACTTGGATTTATGTATATATATATAAATTGCGCCCTCCAGTGGACATCCAACAAACAAAGGACAAACATACTCCCACAATCCCTCATGCCCCAGAGACCACGCCTCCAGCAGGGTTTACATACCACCTCTACTTTGCATCCTACAAACTAGGCCTCGGCTCTACTCTACAGGCTAGACCTCGGCTCCACTTTACATCCTACAGACTAGGCCTCGGCTCCACTTTACAGACTATCCCAAGTGGAGCCCTGGGTGGGGGGGGGAGGGGCCCGAATAGGTAATGGGCTGACTCAGGGTGGGGGAAGTCACAGGGATGACCCGGGGTGGGTGGGTGGGGGATGAGATACCTCATGGGTTGCTACAGGATGGGAGTAATCAGAGGGATGAGGCACAACAATGGGTGTGTGTGGAAAAAACACAAAGTCCAAGGGGGGAAGGACACATCCTCCCCTTTTCCTGGGAAACAAGGACCCTGAGTCAGGCACAGCAACACGTGCCCGGGCCAGATAGTTAAGGATAAAAAGTGAGCCAGCTGATTGAGGAGAGAAACAGAAACCAACTTACTCAAGAAGACAGTGTTCAGTGTTTGGCGGTCTCTCAAAAGAGTCATCTTGTAGTAAGGTTAATGCTTACTGGGAAATGATATACAGACGTACCTTGGAAGTCAATCGGAATCCGTTCTGGACATTCGTTCGACTTCCAAAATGTTCGGGAATCAAGGCATGGCTTCTGATTGGCTGCAGGAAGCTCCTGCAGCCAATCAGAAGCAGCGGAAGTCGTGCCGGACGTTCGGGTTTCAAAGAACATTTGAAAACCGGAACAATCCCTTCCGATTTCCGATCGCCCGGGAGCCAAAATGTTCAGCAACTAAGGCGTTTGAATTCCAAGGTACGACTGGACAATGAATTGAAAAGGATGTTCAAAGTAACTTTTATAAAAACAACAACAACCCAGAAGCTTTTCTTTGGGGAGTTATAGGGACAGAACTAAATTGTATAGAAATTTATTTATGTATGCTACTACAACACCAAGAATGCTACTTGCCCGAAAGTGGAAAGTCCCAGTAAAGGAAGAATGGATACGAAAACTTATGGAATATGCAGAAATGGTGAAACTTACCGGAAAAATCAAGATAAAAAAACTTTTTATAAAAGAATGGAAATGGCTTATTGATAAAAACATTAGCAGGATTATTGTAATAACCTGCAGTTTCATAAGAGTATATATCATAAGAGTATATATTTACGGTAGATAATTAAAAGGGCAAGTTAAATGAATTTGGATATGCAGAAGATATTTGAAAAAATAAATTTAAGGAACAGCAGAAAGAAGGGGAAGGAAGTCAAACTTTGAAATGTTAAATTGATTGAAATGTATAAACTTGAAAAGTATAAATAAAAAGTTTTTTTTAAGAGCAGGGGGGAAAGGAGTCGTCTTGACAGACCCTGAAAATTCACATTATGGATTTCTACAAACAATGAGCATGTACTCATGCTACTTTTGCACAGGGGGCGTTCCTGAAGGGTACTGTTCTTCCGTGCACACCATGTTACAATGATCAGCCATGGCGGGAAGGAATGGGCGCAGGAGGGCTTAAGGAGCGAGGCAGGAAGAGAATGACTTGGGACCCCCACTAAAATCAAAGAACACAAAGCACCCACCACCAGAAGTACAGAAAACTGCAAAGTTCCCACCCTTCTGAACGTCAGCTTACCGACGGGTATGTGTACCCCTCCTGGCTCCGGCAGATGTGAACTTCGTCCTCCGTCGTTTTCTGATAGACAGGGTTGTCAAAATTGATGCTGTTGATGTTCTTCAGGCGCCAGTTCTTCCAAACGAGGAAACCCCCAAAGGAGATTAAACAAAGCAGCACTGGGGGGGAAAAGAAATCCCAGAAAGCAGGGCGTTATTTTAAACCAACCTCTCCGAACTGCTCAGACCACTGACGAGGGTGGTGAATATAGCACTATCTATGTGCGTGGGGCTTCACAAAGAACGTATGACAGGCCTGTACCCCAAGAGGCTTACAATCCAAGTACAGTCATACCTCTGGTTACGTTCGCTGCGGGTTGCGTACATCATGGGATACGAACGCGCCGAACCTGGAAGTACCGGAACAGGTTACTTCCGGGTTCGGCAATTTGCGCATGCGCAGAAGCGCCAGGAGTGCCTGGCATGCTATGGTCCGTGGGGTCACAAAGAGTCGGACGCGACTAAACAACAACAAGAAGAAGCGCCAAATTGCACGACGAGCATGCACAGATTCGGCGCTTCAGGTTGCGAATGGGGCTCCGGAATGGATCCCGTTCGCATCCAGAGGTACCGCTGTACGCTATACAGTATACACACACCTGAGAACTGCCATCAAGGAAATTAATAGAGAATAAAATACAGTGGTACCTCTACTTACGAATAACTCTACTTACGAATGGAGCTCCGTCCGCCATCTTGGATGCGGTTTAGATAGGATTTTTTTCTACTTACGAATTTTTAGATAGGGTTGCTTCGACTTGCAATTTTTTTTATCCCAATGCATTCCTATGGGATTCGACTTACAATTTTTTTCGACTTACAAATGTGTGTTCGGAACGCATTAAATTCGTAAGTAGAGATACCACTGTATGCACCATGACTTACTTGCTACACCAATATTATATTTAGTTCAAGAGCATCCTGAGGACTACTGATTTGGGCTTCTGCCTTGCCTGCAACTATTTATTATTATTATTATTATTGTTGTTGTTTTTATTACAATTACATTTATTGATTGATTGAATTTATATACCACCCCATAGTGGGGTTCACAGAATAAAATCAAGATATAAAACCACAAAGTTAATAAAATAAAAACAACAACCCAATAGCCCCCCTCCCCCCCCCCCGGACACACACACACAAAAACATTTTAAATCTGAAGAAGTGTGCATGCACACAAAAGCTTATACAAAGAACAAACTTAGTTGGTCTCTAAGGCGCACTGGACAATTTTTTTATTTTATATATCGACATTTTAAAAGGGCATAGGATGTAAATCAGATCAACCAAAGGCCTGGTTAAAAAGGAACATTTTCGCCTGGCAAGGAACTTACCCAGTGGTAGGACGATCGAGAGCGCTGGGGGACCCCCTTGCCTTGCCCTGTCTGTTTCAGCAGCAATGCCGTTTCGCGCTGGGGAATAGAGGAAACTTAAAATTAAGCCCTCTCCAGTCTGGAATATCGCTAAAGATGCAGAGGGAAAGGAAGGGGCAACAGGAGAGGAGGAGGAGGAGAAGCTGCGCTCAAGTTAAGTTCTCCTATGTGCATGGCACTTTGCACTCAGGTGCAAAGGGAGCCTTAATGGGAGTGTCACACACTCGGCGCAACTGGCTGAAACTTAAGCCGCTTACCTTGCTGTGACAGGGTGACCATGGGAGGAGTGGTTTGCTCAGAGATGCCTGGGATAAGTTTGCTCAGAATGGTGGCGGCAGCGGCAGGCAGGCGTTCGGTTTCCTGCCTCGGGGCACCGGTTGTGGTGAGCAGCCGGCCCAAAGGTGTGGTTCTCAAGGGAGGCTGCCGAGTTGTTGTGGCAGCAACGGAAGCAGGAGCATCGGGAACAGTGTCTGGGTGGGGAAGACGACAACATATCAGTTCTCTCTCCAAATACACACTTTTGCAGTCATACCTTGGATCCTGAACACCCTGGAACTCGGATATTTTGGCTCCCGAATCCCGCAAACCCGAAAGTGATTGTTCCGATTTGTGAACGTTCTTTTGGAACCCAGGCTTCCGCGATTCAGTTTCCGAACATTTTGAAAGTCGAACGGACTTCCGGAAAGGATTCTGTTCGACTTCCAAGGTACCATTGTACAGTGGTACCTCCGGTTGCGGACCTAATACGTTCCGGGGTGCGGTTCGCACCCCAAAAAGTCCACAACCTGAGCGGAGATAGAGCGCATGCGCAAAAGAATGATTCTGTGCATGCGCAAAGCGCACACAACGCTTCTGTGCATGTGCGAAACACACAGAACACTTCTGCGCATGCGTGGGCAGTGGAACCCGGAAGTAAACACTTCCGGGTCCGCCACGTTCGTATCGTGAAAGAACGCAACCCGCAGCAGACGCAGCCTGAGGTATGACTGTACAGTACTTGTTTTGTGGAAATGGGGATAGTCTCTCTGCAGCCAATCAGAAGCCACTATTTGGTTTTCGAACATTTTGGGAGTTGAACGGACTTCCAGAAAGGATTCCATTCGACTTCCAAGGTACAACTGTACTCATTTTGTGGAAATGGGGGTAGTCTGTCTGTCTCTCTCTCTCACACACACATACACAGATATTTTGTACCCTGGCTGCCAGCTGCTCCCTACACAAAGGCTCGTTTCACCCATTTTGCCCGCTTACCTGTGCTGCAACTTCTCATGTCTGCGGCCAGGTGCATGCCATCAGGACAGGTGCAGGTGTACTTGGCAGAGTGAGCAGTGATTTGTGGGGCAGGGAGACAGAGGTATTGGCAGCCTCCATTGGGAATTCCATTCTTCTCACACCAGTTGACACCTGTTAAAAGAAAAAAAAGTTGTACAAAGGAGACTCGGGATGGCAGAAGTGCCTGCTCAAGTCTTCACCTTCATGAACACAGGAAGAATTCAAGGGGAGCCAGAGATTATCCTCACTGAATGGCATCTCAAACTGTCAGGCGGCAGAGGAACCAACCCCCCGGCAGGTCGCCAGGAATGGACAAGACAAGGAAAAGTCCTTACCATCTGCTTTTATTCAGTATGCACAGAGAGAGGCTTGCGAATGCAGCCTCTTGGAATTACGGTGTTGCTCCGAGTGAATCTCCACCCCCTCCACCTCTCCCACTTCCTCAGGATACATTGCTACGGGTGCTGAAAATTGCCCTCTGCCTTTGAGCTTTTTGCTCTCCTACTTTTCAAGGCATGCCGTGTTCTGGGAGAGGGGCGGGGATCTGGAATGCTTTCTAAAGACAGTGAGTCTGCCAGCTGTTGCTCCCCTAGTGCTTCTTCTTCTTCTTCTTCCTCCTCCTCCTCCCCCCCATTATTTCCCAGGTTTTCCCCTCATCTGCCTCTGAGCTGTGACCTCCCTCAAACCCCTGTCGCAATTCTGAACTGTCCCCTTCTCTGAAAGGGTCAAGGCAGCCTCCACCATTCCTCCTCTGCCCAGCCCCTGACACAAACACTGCACCTTCCCATTCAGTGGGAGTCCTCCAAGACAGAGCAAAAACCACCACCGCTAATAGCAATGGGGCGAAAGCTGTCTAAAGGGCTCTCCTTTTTGGCAGATGAGCAGAGATGGAGTGAAGCGGGCCAAGGGCTGGAGGCAGATGCTGCCACCCAGGGGGGAATTGAGAAAGACAGCTTAAATAGCCCTGCCTTCTGCAGGAAGTGGAAGAAGCCTATACATGGCTGTTCTCCTCCACTGCAGGAAAATAGGGGGTTTTCCCTGGCGGCAGAGGCATAGCTGCCAAGTCTCCCGTATTCTCCGGGAAATCCCTGTTTTTCCAGCTGTTCTTAGCTGAAAAAATGGATTTTTTTGTTTCCCCCCGGTTTATTCTGGCGTGGCGGCCATTTTGGAACAGGGCGGAGCATGCTCAGAAGCAACTTTTGATGCTGCTCTGCCCAGTTCCAAAATGGTTGCAGTGCGACTTCTGGTGCGACGGCCATTTTAGAACTGGGCAAAGCAGCATCAAAAATCACTTCTGAGCATACTCCGCCCAGTTCCAAAATGGCGGCAGCGCTACTTCCGGTCTGCTACTTCCGGCCCGGTCCCTTATTTCTCGGACAGCAACTTGGCAAGTATGGGCAGAGGGCAGCGTGCTAAATTGCTTATCGTCAGCACAAGCGCTGCCCTCACCTTACTGTCCAAAAAGTACAGTGGTGCCTCGCTAGACGAATTTAATTCGTTCCACGGGTCTTTTCTTATAACGAAAAAATTCGTCTAGCGAGTCCCATGGGAATGCATTGAATTTTTTTTCGAATTGTTTTTTGCCCATAGGAACGCATTAATTGAATTTCAATGCATTCCTATGGGAAACCGCGATTCGCTAGACGAAAACGCATTCGTCTAGCAAGGCATTCTCCGCTCGAAAAATCCTTTCGTTAAGCGGAAATTTCGTTAAGCAGGGCATTCGTTAAGCGAGGCACCACTGTACATGGCAAAAGAAAAAAGGTCTGGGGAAGGGAGAGGAAAAATGCATTTAGGCGGTCATGATCAAATACCTTTTGGCTGCCGTACAGAATGAAACAATGTCAGATCCTGGGGTGAATACAGGTCCCCTGCGACCTTGACGATATCGGAGCCGGTCAGGCGGTTGGCGCTGAAAATGGCTTCATTCATGACATCTGTCCAAAACACTTTATCCTGGGTGAAGATTCAGTGGTTCGTTTTTAAACGCAATTCATTGGTTTTCAACAGTAACACCGTGAATATAACCCCCCCCCCAAAAAAAAAACCACCCCGCAAAGCAACACATGGGTAACACATTATTGGCTTGTCAGCTCAAAAAGTAACACTAAGATGCATGCATGATAGGTTCACAGATTAATTAGTCCTCTCGATAGAGATATGCATGCGCTATAGAGCGCTGCAGTAGCAGTGCCGACTTATTGATGTGATCAATAAACAAAGACGACGTGTCTAAAAATTTCTCTCTCTTTGCCTGTCCACGGGAAACTCTGCTGTGTCGAGTCAAGCGTTCAGAAAGCGCCGTTTCCCATACACGTGCATACTAGGAATGCAAAGTTAAGATTTTTCTCCTGTTTTCCACCTGGCAGCTACCCCCATCATGACAGCAGCTAAGAGGAGAGAGATTTGAGAGTTTGAGATGGAATCTCAGGGCTGGAGTTGCTCTCAAATATGCCAAAAGTCCTGGTTAAGGATCCAGAAATCTAATTATGATTGATTGTAATAGAAATTTCAGAGAAAACACTTTGCCAAAATGGATGAATCGGGACACAGTCCCAAGAGCCGATATTTAAGGAGGAATTAATTAATTAATACCCTGCCCACTCTGGGCGGCTTCCAGCAAAATATTAAAATACAATAATTCATCAAATATTAAAAGCTTCCCTAAACAGGGAACTTAATGGATTCTCCTCTCTGGGAAATTTTTTTTAGCCATTGCGGTCAAAGTCTATGTTGGACTCGTTCAGAAATAACTGCAACTGCTCAGAACACTCCTTGCAAGGAGGTGAGTCAGAAGCAGCTATTCCAATACCGTAATCCTGGGATTCAAGGCTAAAGAAACCAGTTCGGACAGAGGGAATGGTTCATCTGGGGAAAGGGAGAGACCAATCGCTTACATTTATGCTTCTAGCAGGAAGGAGGGATGCACCAGAGAAAAGACTCAAGAGATGCAACTGCTACAGTCTTAAGACAGTGTACCCTAACCGTTTGCCATTCCTGGTGCTCTCGACCATTTCTGAATCTGCCTCACCTCAAAGACTGTGATGGCAAAAGGATGAGCCAGTTTGTCCTCATTCACAAGGATGGTCTTTCTGTTTCTCCCATTCACATCTATGCTGGAGATGGAGTGGAGCTTTGAGTCTACCCAGTAGAGGCGCTGGTTGGCCAGATCTAAAGACAGAAGGGCAGAAGGTGTCAAAAGTGTCACATGACCAGACACCTGGTCATATGAAAGGGAGCAAGCCAAGCATAAAGGCAGTTCAGAACAGAGAACAAGACACTTTGGGCCAAGAGGGGTTGTAAGTTAGCACTGCATCCCCAAACGCCTTTGATACTTGCAACAAACTACAGCATACAGCTTTCAGGTGAGAAGGGTTCCACAAAAAAAGGTCCCTCCGAATCTGACTGCTCTGCTTTAGTTAGACCCAGTTAGAAGGTGTTCTTGGCTTGTGGTCCGCTGGATTTCAGAAACTTTTTATCCTAACAATTTCTCAAGAGCGCTTTTCGTTTCTTGCCATTGTTTAGAACTCTGCCCCTCAAAAGCCAGGCCTACAAGGGGGAAACGGGTGGTGATCTGCACTCAAAAACTGATCACCTTTATTACCTTTAGTTTTAACAACTATATACTTAAAGGGAAATTCTCACTGCACCTTTTCTCCTTGTGCACAACCCCCCAAAACATTTGTGAATCCAACTCAGGAGCTTCAGATATTCTTAGGACCAGAGGTTGTTCTGTCCAGCACTCCCCTCCTGTCCTCGCCTAGCTCCTGTGTTTGTGAATGTGCTGCCTGACTCCATCACTACAACTGAGTCAAGGAGGACGAAAGCACTGCATAGTAAAGGTAAAGGGACCCCTGACCGCTAGGTCCAGTCGCAGACGACTCTGGGGTTGCGGCACTCATCGCGTTATTGGCCGAGGGAGCCGGCGTACAGCTTCCGGGTCATGTGGCCAGCATGACAAAGCCGCTTTCTGGCGAACCAGAGCAGCACATGGAAACGCCGTTTACCTTCCCGCCAGAGTGGTACCTATTTATCTACTTGCACTTTGACGTGCTTTCAAACTGCTAGGTTGGCAGGAGCAGGGACTGAGCAACGGGAGCTCACCCCGTCGCGGGGATTCGAACCGCCGGCCTTCTGATCGGCAAGCCCTAGGCTCAGTGGTTTAACCCACAGCGCCACCCGCGTCCCACGCACTGCCTTGTACGGGGAGGCTAATCCAGCCCGAGAGAGCGAACTTTGTAGCAGCACAGAAGCAGGAAGAGAGAGATCAGTCTCGAAAAAGCCCCACATTTGAATGAAAAAGCAAGTCCCTTTGGATCGAGAGCCAACAGAGCCTCGTCTCCCTCCAGCCTGCTTTCGTTATTGTCTTCCCTGAGCTATGCAGAGCTTACCTAGAGTTATTCCGTTAGGCCAAAGAATGCCTTCTTTCACCAGGGGGAAGCTGTCCACCCCATTCAGACCACTTTTGGCAATCTTTGCAGACGTTCCCCAGTCAGCCCAGTACATAAACCTAGCAATGAGAAGGGAGAAACAAACACACAATTTAAGCCAACTCTTGCAGAACAACATTGTTCCTGGGGAGTTGACCGTAAGCCCCTCCTTCTCATTGGACAGCACACCTGGCCAAGGACCCCCCCTCTTTTTTTATACAAATTTATTTGGTTTTTCAAATCAAAACTTGACAGAGATATATCAAACATAATAAAAACAAGATTCCTAGGATCCAGAATCTTCTGGACTTCTATCCTCCCCTTTGTGGGTTCTGTTATTAATCATTTCCTCCTGCATCTTTTATAATACTACAAATCCTTTACCTCTTCCATTAAGTCCAGAATTCACCCTTATAAACTGCAAGTGTTATTCCAATCCTACTAACAATTTTAACTGCTTACAATGGTCTTTAAGATAAGTTATAAAAGTTCCCAATTCCTTATAAAATTTTTGGTCCTCCTGATTTCTAACGCTTCTGGTCATTTAAGCCATTTCAGCATAGTCCATCAACTTCACCTGCCATTCTTCTTGATAGGGACTTTTATCTTCTTTCCATCTCTGGGCCAGTAACATCCATGCAGCCATGGCTGGATGCTTAGACTATGTATGTAGGGCAAAGCCCCTCTCTTGTCCCAAAATGTCATGCTTCTTTTGACCATGGAGAGCATCTTCAGGAAGCCACAGCCAGCACTATTCTTTTAAAGACAACATTGCCCTAAAATGCTGTCCGATGCACTGAGCCATCTTTGTATACCCAGTTCGGCGTTGCCTGTGTTAGGCATGGGGACCTGGGGAGTCCTCCAGATGCCACTGGATTCCCCAAATCTCATCAGCCCCAGACAGCATGGATAAGAACCCAGAGAGTATGGGAGTTGTAGCCTTGTAACATCTGCAGAGCCAAAGCTTTGCCATCCTTTCTCTAAAACCCTGGGCAGTGAAAAGAGGAGTCTTTTCTCAGCCTAATCTAGAGATGCCAAGGATTGGATCTGACGATTCCCCTTACTAATCCACTGCTGAGGTCCCATCTCAAAGGCCAGCCTCATTCACACATATTCTCGCTAGGGCATGTCCCTAGAAACAAGAGCCCAGTTCCTCAACAGACTCAGCAAATCCCCGCAGCGTCTCCGAAACACTTAAGGCGGCACATACCCGTGGACTGGATCCACCACAATGGCACACGGCTTGGCGTCAACTTCCTTGATCAGGGTCCTCCTCCTCAAGCCTTCACTGCTGGCCACGGAGATTGTGCCCAGGGCAGAATCAGCCCAGTAGATGTTGCTGTGCACCCAGTCCACAGCGAGGCCGTCTGGGTATTTGATGCCGCTGTCGATCACAGTGGCGTGGTGAGAGTGGTTGTCCGCTTTGTCGATTGGGGTGCTGCAGACATCACAAAGAAACAAAGAAGTCCCATTGAAAGGAATGAAGGCAAGAGAGAGGGGCATTAGGGCGATGACTTTTTTACAGCCTCATTACCCTGAATCATAATTTGATGAGCTTTCATTAAAGATTAGATAAAATCTTACTTTCAAAGAGATTTGATTAAAAAAAAAAACCTCACGCACAAAATGATTTTTAAAAAAATTTTAAAGTGGTTTTTTGACCATTTTTGAAGTCACTGTAAGCAGATATAAAATTGAACCCAAGCTTTAGAGTCACATATATACAACATTATATAGGGCCATCAAACACACAAGGAAGCTTTTTTTAGCTGCAGTAACAGTATAGACGCCGCTAGAGGGCGATGTTTTGCTACCTCTCCTGTAGGTTCTTTCCCCAGCATGCCTGGCAGGGTCTGCTGGCTGAGTTTTGAGGTCCCCAAAAGGGGCTTTTACCTTGCGCAGGTGTGACATTTGTATACCCTATGTTGCTAAGAACACTCCCCGTTGTGGAATGTGGCGTTGTGTCCGAATTTGATACGAAATATATATAGAATTGTTAATACAATTTTATGAAATGGTAACACGGCATACAAAAAAAATTTTTTTTTAATGGTTTGTGCGTGACCTTTTTTAATATTTCAATGGAATATACCTCATTTTAGTCATTAATAGGCAAAAGTTCATCCATTTGTGCTACAGGACATAATTTTTGAGAAAAAAAATGAAAGTCATCACCCTTGGCTCTCCCAATGTTTTGGAACTACAATTCCCATGATCCCGAGCTAACAGGGCCAGTGGTCAGGGATCATGGGAGTTGTAGTTCCAAAACATCGGGAGAGCCAAGGTTGCCTATGCCTGCCCTAGGGGGTCATACGTCATGGGCTGCAGAATTCCTTGCAGGACTGGTTTCCTCTAAGTAGTAGGTGTATTTTGAATCACATCTGTGCCCAGATGCGATTTAAAACGCAAGTACTACGGAGCCCTGCCAGTTCCAGCCCGCAGTGCACACATTTCATCTATTTTTACCTGTATATTTTCTTCTGAGAGCTGTCAGACCAGTAGAGTTTGTTGTTGGCTATCTCCATATCTAAAGCCACTGCGTTTTTGAGACGGGGGATGAGGCTGCTGTACTCGCTGCGGTCGAGAGTCATCTTCCTGACCTCATGGCGATTGGTGAAGAAGAGATATGCAATGGTGCCTGGGGAAAAGGAGCAAGAAAAGGGATATTGGGAACCCTGTGGCTTTTAAACCTGCTCTCAGCAACTAAGCGGAAGAAAAGGTCTCCAGGAAGAATCATTACAATTCAATAAGCGGATTTTCCCAGCGTCCAAAGTTCACTAAATAAATAGCTGTTTAATACACATTCCAATTGTCCATGCTCTCAAGCCGTTTCACAAGACAGGGTGGGATAAAGATTGGTTTCTTTAATCGGATTTTTTTATTATTTAAGTCAGATTTTTTAAATTTAAAATAAAATGCTTTTGGAGGGAAAATCTTTCTAAAATAGTTTTCTATTTAAGTTACATTATAGTCCAAAGGCTATTCATCAGGAAATAAGGATTTGTTTTAAGGTTTTCACGTGTGCTAAAACTAGTCTAAGGTGTGTGGTTGTTGTTTTTTTTAAAAAAATAAATGTTTAACTACATCAGTTAACAAACATGGATACATATGCTATAATGTTATTGTTTTGGTTAAATAAATTGTTGAAATTGGTATTAAGGAAATGATTATTTTTCTCTTGCCAATAAAGTACAGCAGAAAATATAAACAGTTAATTAATAAAATTATTGTGAGGTTTAGTAAGTTATCTATCTATGTATTTCTCTTAGTAGTGTATAACCAAGTCAGTAATGCTTGATATAACTGTAAAAACTACTCTGAAAATTTATTATTCCAAAAATGAAACCTTCATCTGGTTGTAAATATTAAGGTTATACCAGCAAGAATGTCTTTCTGGGGAAAAAAATTTAAATCAAGTCTTACTGACTGGTGATTTAAATCAAACCCACCTTGTCACAAGTTTTAAAAAAGCATCTTACACTATAATGGACCTAATAAAAAGGAAGGGGGGAGGAAAAGAAATAATTTCAGGTCTCCAATATTACATAAAAAGGAAGGAACTGCAAAAACAAGATTCTGGGGCTGAATGTATTCCCGGGGAAGGGCGGATCCTGCAGGTACCCTAACCTTTTTGCTACCACCCTGCAATGGTTACAGTGATACTCTAGTGTAGAACATTCCCAAGACTTACCAATGGCTTTGCAGGCCTTTGTGGCAGGGTCAATCTGATAGCCTTCATTACATTCACACTTATAGCTTCCTTTCAAGTTCACACAGATTTGGCTACAAGTATCAGGGTTGAGACACTCATCGATATCTAGGAAAATCAAGAGGATGATACTCATCGCCTGAAGTTGGGTAACGTACGACAATACATTTGGTCTCCGAGGATCAAGTAAGTTTGCTCAACTGCGGTCAACCTGCCACTTGCCTGGAACCTCCCAAACAAAGAGGAGCAGGAAGTATCCCATAATGGTCTTGGGCAGGCATCCCCAAACTTTGGCCCTCCAGATTGAGGTTGAATCCTGACAAGACAGAAGTACTGTTTTGGGGGGACAGGGGGCAGGCGGGTGTGGGGGACTCCCTGGTCCTGAATGGGGTAACTGTGCCCCTGAGGACCAGGTGCGCAGCCTGGGAGTCATTTTGGACTCACAGCTGTCCATGGAGGCGCAGGTTAATTCTGTTTCCGGGGCAGCTCTCTACCAGCTCCATCTGGTACGCAGGCTGAGACCCTACCTGCCCACAGACTGTCTCACCAGAGTGGTGCATGCTCTAGTTATCTCCCGCTTGGACTACTACAGTGCACTCTACGTGGGGCTGCCTTTGAAGGTGACCCAGAAACTACAACTAATCCAGAATGCGGCAGCTAGACTGGTGACTGGGAGTGGCTGCTGAGACCACATAACACCGGTACCGAGAGATCTGCATTGGCTCCCAGTACGTTTCCAAGCACAATTCAAAGTGTTGGTGCTGACCTTTAAAGCCCTAAACGGCCTCGGTCCAGTATACCTGAAGTAGCGTCTCCACCCCCACTATTCAGCCCAGACACTGAGGTCCAGCTCCAAGGGCCTTCTGGCAGTTCCCTCACTGCAAGAAGTGAGGCTACAGGGAACCAGGCATAGGGCCTTCTCGGTAGTGGCACCCACCCTGTGGAACGCCCTCTCATCAGATGTCAAGGAAATAAGCAGCCATCCTATTTTTAAAAGACATCTGAAGGCAGCCCTGTTTAGGGAAGTTTTTAATATTTAATGCTGTATTGTTTTGAACACTCGATTGGGAGCCACCCAGAGTGGCTGGGGAAACTCAGCCAGATGGATGGGGTATAAATAATAAATGGTTGTTGTTGTTGTTGTTGTATCTTGCCTGCCTCTTTCTTACAGAGGTGAGACAACGCAAGGCTTTGCCAACGGCATGTTCATCTACAACAGGCACCCCCAAACTTCGGCCCTCCAGATGTTTTGGACTACAATTCCCATTTTCCCCAACCACTGGTCCTGTTAGCTAGGGATCATGGGAGTTGTAGGCCAAAACATCTGGAGGGCCGCAGTTTGGGGATGCCTGATCTACAACTTCAGGAACCACAATCGCAGACACCCTTTCGGAAAGGACTAATTTTTCAACCTGGGACTGTGGCTAGATGGACTTGGCCAGATCACCAAGCCTTGCTTTCCCCCCCAAAAAACCATATCATGATAAACACAGTAACCTCCCTGACTCCCATTAACTTTCAACCAGATGACAGATATGCATGACCACATTTTTCCGTGTATAAGATGCCCCCAAGTATAAGACGCCCCTAGGGTTGCCAGACTCAATAGAGGACAAGGATTCTGTGCCTTTAATTGCCCTGCTCTCTTTTGAGTCTGGAAACCTTAAAGAGAAACCAGCAGACCCTTTGCTTGGAAATTAAACAAAGGGTCTGCTGGTTTCTCTTTAAGGTTTCCAGACTCAAAAGAGAGCAGGGCAATTAAAGGCACAGAAGTCCTGTCCTCTATTGAGTCTGGCAACCCTAGACGCCCCCTATTTTGGGGGGACTCCAAAGAAAACACCCCTCAGTACTACCCGTGTATAAGACAAGCCCCAATTTTAAACCTAATTGTGTGTTTTTTAAAAAAAACCCTAGTATTATCCACGGAAAAATACATTAATTACAGGTGCATTAAGAAAGCTGTTGTGGAAAGAGGAAGAAAACTCTCCAATTTACCTTCACATTTTCTTTGGTTAATCAGCTGGAATCCCTCAGGGCATAAACACTCGTACCCAATTTTGAGATCGTTGCATATGTGGGAGCAACCACCCTTATTATCCAAACATTCATTTGTTCCTGGAAGGGGATAACAAAGAGCATATAATGGTGCTATTCTTAGAGAATGAATGAATGAATGAATCTTTTATTTGCATCAGCCATAGCAATAAAACAACAATATACAAAGAATAGAAATAAAAAGTCAATTATATAAAAGACATTTTGGGGTTTTGAATCAATAGTCAAATAGTCAAATGGTGGAAATCTTATTTTGATTGCCCCAGCTAAAAACCTTGCAATGTTTGTCACCTGCTCATCTTGATCTGCCAAGAGAAATGACACTGCGGCAGTGGGTTGGGCGACCCGGAATGGATAATTAAAGAGGGGTGATAATCTCATTCCTCAAGTCTTTATAAAGAGTGCAGACCAGAAGGGACTTGGGACTCCCATCTCCACAGGGACCTAAGTGTTTTTCGTGTGGAATCTGCTGGAATCGTGCCTCTAATATTCTTAGAGAAATTGCTTATGGTCCTAACAAGACTTGTACAAAACAAAGAACATTGACTCCCCCCCCCAAAAAAAAGATTGATAAAAGAATGCCATTTACGCAAAGGCCTCCCATCAGTGAGCATTTATGCTGGGTTAGGTAGGGTGGACCTTGTATATTACCCTTAGCTCACCATCGATATCTAGTGTCACATTTGTAGAATGCACTTAAAACGTTATAAAGGTAAAGGACCCCTGGGCGGTTAAGTCCAGTTAAAGGCAATGATAGGGTGCGGCGATTATCTTGCTTTCAGACTGAGGGAGCCGGCATTTGTCCACAGGCAGCTTTCAGGGTCACGTGGCCAGCATGACTAAACTGCTTCTAGTACAATGGGACACCGTGACGGAAATCAGAGCGCACGGAAACACCATTTACCTTCCTGCCACAGTGGTACCTATTTATCTACTTGCACTGGCGTGCTTTCAAACTGCTAGGTGGGCAGGAGCTGGGACGGAGCAACAGGAGCTCACTCTGTTGCGGGGATTCGAACTGCTGGCGTTCCAATCGGCAAGCCCAAGAGGCTCAGACCGTAGCACCAACCATGTCCCACCTAAAACATATTTGCAGCTGTATATGTTTATGGGATGCAGGTGGCGCTGTGGGTTAAACCACAGAGCATAGGGCTTGCTGATCAGAAGGTCGGCGGTTCGAATCCCTGCAATGGGGTGAGCTCCCGTTGCTCGGTCCCAGCTCCTGCCAACCTAGCAGTTCGAAACCGCGTCAAAGTGCAAGTAGATAAATAGGTACCGCTCCGGGGGGAAGGTAAACAGTGTTTCCGTGTGCTGCTCTGGTTCGCCAGAAGCAGCTTTGTCATGCTGGCCACATGACCTGGAAGCTGTACGCCAGCTCCCTCGGCCAATAACGCGAGATGAGCGCCGCAACCCCAGAGTTGGTCAGGGGTCCCTTTACGTTTACCTTAGCCAAGTCCCAGGTGTACATCACTTTCATAAAAGGAAGGGACCTTAAGGTCCAAGCCAGAGGAGATTCAAGGCAGCCTTCGTACAGCACACCAACAGAGACAATTATTAACAATTCTTACGGCACTCCTTGAGGGGCTCATCCGACCAATCCCTGCAGTCTTTCTTCGCATTGCAGACCTTGTCCATAGTGATACATTCTCCAGAATGGCACTTGAATATGTTTGGTCCTTCACAGGTTGTCACTGTTACAAAAATTAAGAAAGCACGTTTTTAATTCCGTCACTGCATTTCGGACCAATTTCCTTTTCAGTAGCCCTGGGAAAGCTACTGGAGCCAGAGGTAGGGTTGGGGAAAGCTTACAAACACTTGCTTGGGAATAAGCCCCATGGAATTGAGTGAGGCAAGCAAGCAAATACAGTGGTACCTCTACTTACGGATTTAATGCGTTCCGAACGCACATTTGTAAGTCGGAAAAAAAAATGTAAGTCGAATCCCATAGGAATGCATTGGGAGAAAAAATTCATAAGTAGAAGCAACACTATCTAAAAATTCGTAAGTAGAAAAAATCCTATCTGAACCGCATCCAAGATGGCGGACGGAGCTCTATTTGTAAGTAGAAACATTCGTAAGTAGAGTTATTCGTAAGTAGAGGTACAGGGCTTGTGCAGTCAATCCTTCAAAATGCCTTCCCTCTAGGTTGCGGAGCTAGTGTTGGCTTTCGGGCCGTAGCAAAGTCTTCCCTTCTTCACAGATAAGAAATAAGAACCTAATAGTGCAGGCATAGGCAACTTCGGCTCTCCAGATGTTTTGGGACTACAATTCCCATCATCCCCGACCACTGGTCCTGTTAGCTAGGGATCATGGGAGTTGTAGTCCCAAAACATCTGGAGGGCCAAGGTTGCCTACGCCTGTAATAGGGGAAAGCTTTGCGATAAGGGTGGCAGTTCTGAGATCCTACTTTTAAATCCAGTTGTTTTAGAGTGCAATCCTAGCAATATCTACTCAGAAATAAGTCCAATTTAACTCAAGCGGCCTTACTCCCAAGCAAACAGGTTTAGGATTGCAGCAATTCTGGAAGTAAGCTCCATTAAACACACTCTGGCTTGCTTCCACGTAAGCATGCAAAGGGCTGGGGCTGCAAATAGTCTGTCCCGTTTATTTCCATGTTCTGCAACTCAATCCTGTGCTTGTATATTGGGAAGCAAGCTTGAATGGCTAGAATACAGCTGGCCTTCTATATAAACACAGGGCCTGCTGCCTTAGGATCACTGCTGAGACTTACAGGTGGGAAGAAAACAGTCCGACCAAGCCCTAACTGGTTCCTAAGTCCAATAGTTAAAATAGCTTCTAAGGTGAAAAAAGGCACCAAACCAAAAAAAAAAGGGGAGCAGTGTGAGGAGAGAAGCAAGTTCTTCTTCTGCTTGCAAACTCTGCTCAAAATTAACAGCTCGTGAGCTGCACTGCCGTGTAAAATGTTGCATATAAAAATCAATCATCTCTCAAAGATTCTCATAGCAGAAACCTGCTGCTGCTTGCTATTAAATGTCTTCTGGGGGTTATTTTTGTCCCACTAATGCCACGATAACATAAATGGCACCACCCCATTTAAGCAGACAGAAATCCTAAGGAGATTTCTCAACAGTCACTGAGCAAACGAGAGAATATGAGCAGATTAAAGGATCTTTACTTGAACAGGAAGAATTTTTAAACTAAGAGCCAGGTTGATTAAACAGTAAAACATCTTCATTTAAATGGGGGGGGGGAGAGAGAGAGCTTTAGATCTCATTTTAAGGGTGTGGCCTATAATCGTGTCGATGTCGTAGTTGTCACAGCAGCGCTGGCTCAAGCCAGGCTTCAGATCTGCCCTAGGACCACCAAACCTGCTTGGGGTTACGTACCGTTAACACAGCCAACCTCGTCGCTCCTGTCTTTGCAGTCAATCTCGTTGTTACACTGCAGGCTCCCGTGGATGCAGGTACCATCATTGCACTGAAATTCATCTGGGCGACATGTGACTTTAGCTGCGGGGGGGGGGGGTGAAGAGAGGAAGCAAGAGACTTAGAGAGAGCACCACTATGCTGAGATTTTAATCGCCCAACAGCCTAACTTTTCAGTGTAGAGCAGGGGTCAGCAACCTTTTTCAGCCGTGGGCCGGTCCACCGTCCCTCAAACCACGTGGTGGGCCAGACTATTTTTTTTGGGGGGGGAATGAACAAATTCCTATGCCCTACAAATAACCCAGAGATGCATTTTAAATATAATAATAATAATAATAATAATAATAATAATAATAATAATAATAATAATATATTGTTTATACCCTGCCCATCTGGCTGGGTTTCCCCAGCCACTCTGGGCGGCTTCCAACAGAAGAATAAAATAATCAATTAAAGATTAAAAGCCTCCCTAAACAGGGCTGCCTTCAGATGTCTTCTAAAAATCTAGTAGCTGTTTTCCTCTTTGACATCTGATGGGAGGGCGTTCCACATGGAGGGTGCCACTACCAAGAAGGCCCTCTGCCTGGTTCCCTGCAACTTGGCTTCTCGCAGCGAAGGAACCGCCAGAAGGCCCTCGGCGCTGGACCCCAGTGTTTGGGCAGAACGATGGGGGTGGAGACGCTCCTTCAGGTATACTGGACTGAGGCCATTTAGGGCTTTAAAGGTCAGCACCAACACTTTGAATTGTGCTCGGAAACGTACTCATGTAAAGACACACGGTGATTCCCGGACCGACCGCGGGCCGGATTTAGAAGGCGATTGGGCCGCATCTGGCCCACGGGCCTTAGGTTGCCTATCCCTCATGTAGAGTTTAATATGATTCCTCATCACAATAGCTGTCCATGTTGTGAACGGCACCCCAACAGCATGCGAACTGCTGGCCCTAACTGTGGGCAGCAGTGAACAGAAAGCAGTAACACATGTACCTTAACCTCTCATTTAGCCCCTACAACAATTCAAAGTCGTGTCCGACTCTGGGGTTGCGGTGCTCATCTCGCTCTATAGGCCGAGGAAGCCGGCGTTTGTCCACAGACAGCTTCCGGGTCATGTGGCCAGCATGACAAAGCTGCTTCTGGCGAACCAGAGCAGCGCACGGAAACACCGTTTACCTTCCCGCCGGAGCGGTCCCTATTTATCTACTTGCACTTTGATGTACTTTCGAACTGCTAGGTGGGCAGGAGCTGGGACCGAGCAACGGGAGCTCACCCTGTTGCAGGGATTCGAACCGCCGACCTTCTGATCGGCAAGCCCTAGACTCTGTGATTTATCCCACAGCGCCACCTGGGTCCCTTATATGCACACTAGGGTACCCAGAACTTACCACAGTCTGCCTCGTCCGAGTTGTCTGCACAATCAAAACCCCCATCGCACTGCCATTTCTGATGGATGCATTCGCCACTTCCGCAGTGGAACTCCAGCGGAGAGCAAGGATCGTCTTTCTCCATCTTCCCACAATGCTCGGGTGACTCATCCGACCCGTCCTTGCAGTCCGCATCTTTGTCGCAGGCCCAGAGCTTGGGAATGCACTCCGAGCTGTTGCAGTGAAACATTTCGGGGCTGCAGGTCGGACCAGAGCAGTTTTCTTCGTCGCTGCCGTCCTCGCAGTCGCGGTCTTCGTCGCAGACAAAACTCAGGGCAATGCAGTTCCCATCTTTGCACTGGAACTCGCTGTCGGCGCAATGTTTAGGGGCTGCAAGGGCAAAAGACAAGAGCGTCAAGTCACACGTTCTGGGCCTGCAGGCTGGGTCAATGGTTGCAGTAGGAATCCTGCCCTTTTAAAAACAGCGTGATCAATAAACGAATGGCTTTTACCAAGTAACAAATGACTTGTTATTATTTATTGAATTTATATACCGCCCTATACCCAGGGGTATCAGGGTGGTTCACAGAATAAAATCAAGATATAAAACCACAAAATACATAATAAAAAAACCCAATATTTCCCCCCCCCCAAAAAATCCACATTTTAAAAGGGTATAGGATATCAATCAGATCAACCGAAGGCCTGGTTAAAAAGGAACACTTTTGCCTGGTGCCTAAAGGTGTATAATGAAGGTGCCAGGCGAACTTCCCTGGGCAGAGCATTCCACAGACGGGGGGGGCACTGCAGAGAAGCCCCGTTCTCGTGTTGCCACCCTCCAGACCTCTTGAGAAGGCACACGAAGGAGGGCCTCAGAAGATGATCTCAGGGTCCAGGTAGGTTCATATGGAAGGAGGCGGCCCTTGAGGTACTGCAGTCCTGACTTAGGGGCATTGCAGTCTAAACCAATTCATTTAGATCTTTCCCAACTGCCTTTCAGTTAAAATTTCCAAGGCGGTTTAAAGGGAAGGATAGTGGGGGTTGTATACAAGCTGCTGCAGCTATAGGCACTTGAACAGGCACCCTCAACTTTGGCCCTTCATATGTTTTTGGCCTACAACTCCCGTGATCCCTAGCTAGCAGGACCAGCGGTCAGGGATGATGGGAATTGAAGCCTCAAAACATCTGGAGGGCAGAGGTTGAGGAAGCCTGCACTAGAAGACAACAGATTAATCTCAGCTGCTTCCCTTTGATAGTTTTTTCTTAGTCTCGCCCCCCCCTTTAAAAAAAAGTACCCAAAAAGGGAAATCATGGGTTTGGAGGTCTGGCTGCTATATCCGTTTTCCTAGACTACAAAAGGACAGAATAGATGAAGTTCTGTGCTATGGAAGCAACTCTTGAAAAGCAACATGAAAGCTTTAATTGAGCGGCTACAGACAGGCAAAGATATCAGCTCTTTTATTTGCCAATAAAGATTACTGGTCACGCAGAGGCTCTAGGCTGCCAATTCAGTTACAGGCAATAGGCCTTGAGCTCACCCCGTCGTGGGGATTCGAACCACCAGCCTTCCAATTGGCAAGCCCTAGGCTCAGTGGTTTAGACCACAGTGCCACCTGCGTCCCTTTCACATAACATAAATCCCTGCATATTTTACATAAACTAAATCAGGCATCCCCAAACTTCAGCCCTCCAGATGTTTTGGACTACAATTCCCATCTTCCCCGACCACTGGTCCTGTTATCTAGGGATCATGGTGAGTTGTAGGCCAAAACATCTGGAGGGCCGCAGTTTGGGGATGCCTGATGTAGAAGAACTGGTCAATTACTTCAAATTTCACAGTGTTGTTGCAGCATGGGTTTTTACAATGCTAGTCTCCAAACCCGGCCTGAATCCAGACAGAGGAGCAGAATCCAGGAGTTTTGCCCACCATTTTCCGCCCCCATGACCCTGCCCAAGAGTTTGGTTAGAGCAAGCTCCACTACCAACACAGAGCTGCAAACTCCAACTTACGGCAGTTCTCTTCATCGGAGCCATTCTCACAATCAATCTGCGAGTCGCACCGCCACGACATATCAATGCACCGATTGATGCGGCCGCCACAGCTGAACTGGCCTGGCTCACAGGTCACGGACTCTGGAAAAGACGAAGCCTAGCGTTAAAATGCCACCTCGCTCTCGCCAGCGTTGGACTGGGGCTCTGTGCTCGCTCCGGCATGGACGGCACAGAGCCATCAAGCGGTTGTGGGGCACTACAAGGTCCGTTACAGGTCAGCCTCTGCTAGGAAGACAGAAAACCAATAGTGCCAATGTGCAAGTGGAAGGCTACAGGAAGACTGTCTGCTCACCTGTGCCAAAAGTGCAAGGTTCACATAACATGAAACAGAGTCCTCATGCCACATCAGCACACAATTGCCAAATTCTACTTCTACCCCCCATGTATTGTATATATTGTGACTGGGCCAGTGGCAGAAGAGATGTGCCATTTTCTTCCTGTTGCATCCAAACACAGCAAGTGGATACATTTCCCCTATTTCTGGCAGGATTTTTGCACCCTTCCTTTGGGGACTTTAAAACCCCCCACAGGACCCCCATGCATCTCCATTCAACCCTCTAATACTAAACCACCTGGGATTAAAAACAAACTTTGCTGTTGATCAGATTGATTCTGCTTTGCCTTTAGGGTGTGTCCACACAACAGGCAAAGCAATGTATTCCTTTCTACTCCCTTGGCAACCCCCTAGACCTCGTGAATAGCTGTTTCCTAAGGAACCCCTGAAGGGACGCGGGTGGCGCTGTGGATTAAAACCACAGAGCCTAGGGCTTGCCGATCCGAAGGTCGGCGGTTCGAATCCCCGCCACAGGGTGAGCTCCCGTTGCTCTGTCCCTGCTCCTGCCAACCTAGCAGTTCAAAAGCGCGTCAAAGTGCAAGTAGATAAATAGGTACTGCTCCGGCAGGAAGATAAACAGCATTCGAACAGATTCGAACCACCGACCTTTCAATTGCCAAGCCCAAGAGGCTCAGTGTTTTAGACCACAGCACCGTGTTCCCAGTAAGGTAAAGCTAACAGGTCTCTCCCCACACTTGGCTTTCAAAAATTGCTTTTTCACCTGGCAGTTAAGTTAGTCACCCACCCTCAATCCAAGTCTTGGTTTCTTCATCCAGATCCCACGGGGGTGTGGAAGAGATTGTTCAAAGGGTTAAGGAGGCTGGAGCATGATCTACAAGACTAGAACCCCTTAAGTGTTCCAGTACTGGCAGGGTCAAAGAAAACCCAGAGTGTTTTCTTACATGCACAAAGAGGTTTTCCCCCAGCTCCCTCCTACGTAGCATGATTTGGGAGAGAGGGGAGGCGTCAATAAGAGTCAACTTACTGCAGGCATCCAAGGATTCATCAGAGCCGTCCTGGCATTCAGCCTTGCCATCACATATCCATTTGTAAGGGATGCATTCGCCATTCCCACACTGGAACTCCCTCCTCCTACACTTCTCCACACCTGCAAGAGAGAAGCAAGCAAAATAGTCAGCCGCCAGACAGGCCAGTGAAACAATGATCTCATAGGATCTCCCATTGCTGCAATCAAGAGTGTGAATTGCACCAATATAATAGCTTGATAAGAGCCAACGAACTGAAGCACAACGCTGATCAAGTAGAGGCACAGTTTGTGGGTGGCTCCCTGGAACAGACACAGCGTCTCAAATTTCAGTGGCGCCCTCTGCGATGCCAAACCCTGACACACACACCCTGCCTCTCGCCTGCTGTTGTGACCTGGTGTGACCAAACCGGTCATGCCACCCGAGATCTGCCTTTGCCAGGTGGCTAGGAGGTTGTCTGCTCCTGATGGGGTTACTTTCTGTCTAAAGGGGTAGGTATGAAGCTTGGGGTTACTTCTGGATCCTTTTGTGTTGCTTGAGTGTCAGTGGGGCAGAATGCCTTCCACCAGCTGCACCCCTATTTGGACATGGATAGCCTAACTTGAGAGTCCTATGGACTGCAAGATGATCAAACCTATCCATTCTGAAGGAAATCAGCCCCGAGTGCTCACTGGAAGGACAGATCGTGAAGCTGAGGCTCCAATACTTTGGCCACCTCATGAGAAGAGAAGACTCCCTGGAAAAGACCCTGATGTTGGGAAAGATGGAGGGCACAAGGAGAAGGGGACGACAGAGGACGAGATGGTTGGACAGTGTTCTCGAAGCTACGAACATGAGTCTGACCAAACTGCGGGAGGCAGTGGAAGACAGGAGCGCCTGGCATGCTCTGGTCCATGGGGTCACGAAGAGTCGGACACGACTAAACAACAACCACAACAAAGCCTAACTTCTGCCATCTATGCTCTAGGATAGATTACTGCAATACATTATATGTAGGGCTGCCTCTGGAGACAGTTCAGAAGCTTCAGCCAGTGCAGAATTTGGCAGCCACGTTGCTCACTGGGGGGCAAGAGGGTTTGAGCATATTGCACCAATCCTGGCTTGACAGCACTGGCTGCCAATTTGTTTCTAGTGCTGGTTTTGACCTAATATGGCCCAGGACAGCAATACCTCAAGGACCACCTCTCCCCATATCATCAACCCTCCAATCATCAATGGAGGCCCTTCTTCATGTGCCTCCACCACAAGAAGTCTGAAGGATGGCAACCCAAGTGGGCCTTTTCTGCAGTGGCTCCCTGATTGTGAAATGCTCTCCCAAGGGAGGCTCCCCTGCAGCCTTCATCATACACCTTTAGGTGCCAGGTGAAACATTCCTCTTCAACCAGGCTGTGGCCTGATTAACATCTTATACCCTTTTTAAACGTGTTTGTGATTTTTGGCTGAAGGGCAGTACAGTCATATCTTGGTTGCCGAACGCCTTGGAACTCGTACATTTCGAAAAACCGGAAGTGAGTGTTCCGGTTTTCAAACTATTTTCGGAAGCCAAACATCCAGCGCAGCTTCCGATTGGCTGCAGAAACTTCCTGCAGCCAATCAGAAGCTGCACTTTGGTTTCCAAACGTTTTGGAAGTCAAACCAACTTCCGGAACAGATTCTGTTCACCTTCCAAGGTTCAACTGTATACAAATTTAATAAATGGTAACAGCAGCAATAATAACAACGACGATACAACAAGCAATGTTTTCATTGTATTGTGGGATAACCCAACTCTATCCTACAAGAACTCAGACTTGGACTTCTTGGCAACAAGAAGTACACTACTAATATGTAGCTAGAGACAGCAACCACCACTTCCAACTTTAGACATGAGCGCTTAAAGGGGGGGGGGAATTCAGCTCCGGTCACTTCAGATAAAGGGGAAATACCTTAAACACTCAAATAAAGAATGTAAACTCATTCTGCAAGATGAGCCTCTTTAGAAACTTGACAGTTTCCAGAAAGGAGCAGGGAACATAAGCTCTCTCGTGCAGCAGCTAACATCTTAAAGAAGATTTTGCTGATCGTGATGTGAGCTTCAGAGCAGCATATCCGGCAAAACATGCTTCTGTTGTTTCAGAGGCTGTTTTCTAAATACCTACTTACGGCTGCAAGTAGAGTAGACACACCAGCAAAAGAAACAGCTGGTATGGAGAGGCTGTGTAAATTTGCCCTGCCACGTAGAAAGCTTTCAAACGTAACTACCGGTAGCAGGAGCTTCATCAGCTGCTGCCAGGGGTCAGCCTTTTTTACCTAGAAATTGTAAAATTTAACCAGACACTCCAATTTGGGGCCATCCTAACCCAATTATCATAAAACATGAACCTGACCCTGGGCCTCTCAGATCATCCTATTTCACAGGGTTGTTTTTATGCAGGGAATCATCAAAGGGACTAGAATCAAAGTGATGATATCACTGTATCTCACCCGTGGACATCCCTAGAGCCCACCAAAATGACCTTGTATTAAGATACTATCACTAGCATCTAAAGGTGGGGGTGGGAATTATGAACCCCTGAAGATTCCAGTGTTTACTCAGAAATAAACTCCGCTCATCCACAGTTGGCATATTTCCAATTGAAGATGCACATAACCGAAGCCATTGCATAAGTGACCTTCCTTCGCATATCTTTGCATGTGTGTATACTTTGCCTATAAGCAGATTAATTCCTGGTGGGCTTCATGGCCAAAGGTTCTGAACTGTGCCTTTAGCTTACAAAAATGCTCCGTTTCGTTGAAAACCAGCAAGCTACAATCCTTAAAACAGGATGCACGGCTCAGGAAACATGCTTATTTCAAAACGAGGAAAGCTAATTACTGTAAACTGGCCGCTCTCTTTTGAGGCTATTTAAATCCATTTGCTTTGCGCAAGGTTTTCTGCCAGTGTCAGCATCGCAAGTAGGGAGGAAGAGGCGATTCAGTAGAGATATTGGCTGGCCCTCCTCTCTCCACCCACCGCTATTAGCATAAGACATAGAATTGACGGACTGATGGGAGGTCCCAACACTTTTACAGCTTTCAAGGGGTATTTGCACAGGACTCTTGCTTAGCAAACAGCTCTCTCCACCAGCAGAGTTAAAAAGAACAAACAAGGATATCCTCTCTAGCAATCATATAGGGACACACCCAGTTTTATCACTAATCGGGCCTCTCCCATTTTGCACTTTTGCCGGAGACAAAGGATTCTGAAAGCAAGAGAACCATTTTACACATCTGCATTTAAGCCTCAGCTGAAATACAAGGGTAATTTAGGGGTGTTTTTTTTTGGGGGGGGGGTTATTCAAAGCATCTGCATGCTTGATACTTCCCGTTCTTATTAATCCCTGGTACTCAGATACAGACCAATTCTGTGCAACATAAAACAACAACAACTTCCGGCTTGCCTTACATTTGAACGGCATGTGTTGAATGTTTTCTAAATCGTTTTCTGCAAATGTTTGTTTCTTTAATGAGGAGATGTAGGAAAAGAGAAAGAGAGAAAGCCTGAAAGAATTTGCTGCAACTGTTTGTCAGAAATTTCATTAATAGGGGAAATACGTCAGGGCAAGCATAGTTAAACGTCCACACTGATCTAGAAAAAAATAGGGGTGGTTGGCTTTTGCTGCCCAACCCCCCCAAGGGACTCCGAGTCCCATAAGTCCACAATTGGTCAGAGATGAATGGATGGAGGCAAGATGCACCAACAGCAAGAAAGATCTTTATTTTTCTGTTGCAACAGAGCTCCCTCCCCTCCTGGCAAGGAGGCAAGAGAGACCCAGAACCCAGAAGAAACTTCTCTTTTAAGGGTTTTCCGGGAGAAAAAGGGCATCCCCTCTACAAACAGAAATTACATCACACCTAAGGTGAGGTCACTGTGGCTCAGGCAGGCCAAGGGGCGATTTAGCAAGTTTCACAGAGTTCCAGACAGTTTGCACAACACATTAGCATTTGATAAGACAATCGGGGTGCCCAGGTGGGACACCCCTCAATGCAGAGCATCTGGGCAAATAATGACAATTAATACAAAGGAACTTTCTGATTGCTATCTACCTCTGTGTTCTTAGGCAAGGGAGATTAAGGAGGGAGACGAAATATTGAGAGGCATTAGGACAGCCAAGATGGCTTTCGGATTGCTCTCCGCTGTGGGTTAAACCACTGAGCCTAGGGCTTGCTGATCAGAAGGTCAGCGGTTCGAATCCCTGTGACGGGGTGAGCTCCCGTTGCTCGGTCCCAGCTCCTGCCAACCTAGCAGTTCGAAAGCACGTCAAAATGCAAGTAGATAAATAGGAACCGCTACAGCGGGAAGGTAAACGGCATTTCCGTGGGCTGCTCTGGTTTGCCAGAAGCGGCTTTGTCATGCTGGCCACATGACCTGGAAGCTGTACGCTGGCTCCCTCCGCAACCCCAGAGTTGGTCCGATTGGACCTAATGGTCAGGGGTCCCTTTACCTTTTACCTGTACTATTTTAGACATGTGGTTTATATACTTATGCAATTATCTTGTGCAATTATCAACATTTATTCTATATTTGAGACCTTTGAATTCCTATTAGAAACACGCAGCCTCGTCCAAGGAAAGGTGTCAAGAATAGCTAGAAATTGAAATCACATGCCTCTCCCATGCTCCAGGCGCCATCAGTGGCAAAGCCCACCCTCCTTGCTCACCTGCCCCATTAGCACACCCTTTCTATAACTTTTTGGCTGGACCACAGTCAACACCAGCAATGCCTCACAGGTTGAGCAAAGATGGCAGAAGACAGGAAAGATGGAGGGAGGGGAGGTGCGACAGAGAAGGTGCTGGAGGAAATCCGAGAGAGATGATAAAGGGCCAGGTTTTTGTGTTTGTTTTTTAGTACGGCCCATATTTTTTAAAAATAACAATGCAACTAGAAATAGTAAATGGAGGGTGCAGGAGAAGGAAGCTGTTCTAAGAGGAAAATGGTGCAAGGAGCAGGGAGGAAGGGTGAAGGAAAACTAAAAGGGAGAGGCAGAGTCAAAATACACCCAAAAACCAAGGTCTGTGCACATACAGTATATGAAAGATGAGTTCGCCGCCAAGAGGAAATTGTTGTGGGAAAGAATTTAGCAAATTCTAAAGAGATTAGATATGAACAGAAGAATGACATCAGTAACGCCAAGCTGCAGTGCTTATTGCCAGTCACCACCTGTCACCATTTCATGAATGGCTCTGCCTCTGCGCCGCCATTTTGTGATTGGTGGGCCTCGGTAATTTTCTGTCCTCTCACGTGGGGCTTGAGGGTAATAGGTTCCGAGACCCCTGATCTCTAGCAAAGACTGACGTACCAAGGATAATTCAATAATTTTGAACGAGTGGAGTTGGCAGCTATAGTAACAAATGCACTGCTAAATCCAGCCACTGCTCCTTATTCTCAGGGGAAGGAGAGAAATCCTGATAGATTAAGACTTGGCTCTCGGGACCATTGGGGAACTGGATTGGTAAACTCGAGGGAGTTGTAGGAACAACTTAATTTGCACATATTCATGAACGGGGTGAACACTTGAGCAGAGTCTTGTTAACCTCAAACCTAAAACATCTGGGCCTACCCTTGAAACATTACTGTGGAAAACCCAAAATCCACCCAGCCATGTTTTTATTTGCTACCAATTTATTTCCAATTCTGTCACTTCTTAGTCCCCTTACATTTTCAAAGTCTTCTCCTTGCATACAGACTGAGAACTTTCCCTTACACAAATGGATGTGAGGGTGCTTGGTTGCTCTTAAAAACCCACAGACTAAAACTCATGAAATTCATGTGGCCCATACATAGTTGGCTTTTTATGTTCATTCCCCCCCTTTCTTTTTAAAAATCGTACCAGAGTCATGAGCTTCGAGTTGCATTGATCACAAGGTGACAGTAAACTGGAGCAAAAAGAGGTTTCTTTCTGCTGGAAGGTGACCCCAGGCTGTTGTCCAACCACAGCAAGTCACCCAATCAAAGTTTGGAAGTTTTCAGTGGTTAGTGGTGTGTTGGGCTCGGATGAGCTCAAATAGCACCTGATCTTGCCTCAAAGCTGTTGTAAGAATGAGTTCAAGAACGTACAGCATAGGCACATACAGTCCCCCGATTTTAACCATGGGTATTGGAAGAGATTTGAATCCAGGGAAGTACAGTCAGGATTCTAGCCTCCAAGAAGTAGCAATACTACCAATATGTTGCCCTACCCAAAGCGACACAGTGGTACCTAGGTTGCCAAACTCAATCCGTTCCAGAAGTCCGTTTGACTTCCGAAAACGTTCGTAAACCAAGGTGCGGCTTCCGATGGGCTGCAGGAGCTTCCTGCACTCGATCGGAAGCCACAGAAGCAGCGTTGGACGTTCGGGTTCCAAAGAACGCTTGCAAACCAGAACACTCACTTCCAGGTTTGCAGCGTTCGGGAGCCAAAACGTATGAGTACCAAGGCGTTCAACAACCAAGGTACGACTGTACAAGCTGCTAACTAAGAAGTATCGCTCATGACAACAAATAGCTGGACTACGCATCATAAGAGGCCAAACCAACCTCTCTACACATAACATGCAAGCAGCGGGGTAGGATGTTGCAAACAGGAAGGCCGCACCATTTGCAATTGTCTCTACATCACAACGTGGTTTGGGCAGGGCAGATAGATCGGCATGCCTGCTGCTGCTTCACAATTATCCATTTCCTCCATTGATTCTAGGGCCAGCAACATTCCTCGGAGGGTTGAGAGAAGGTTGACCAGGAGCAACTTGCAAACATTGATTGCTGCTCAGGATGAAGGTGGGGAAAGGGAACCTTGTTAGTCCAAAAAACATCTGGGAGGCACCAGACTGGAGAGGACTTAAAGAGAACGATTTCCTCAGAATTCCTATTGTTCGTAAAGAAGAAGCCATGTTCTGGGAGTTGCACCTTAATATTACTGGGATGGCGAAAAGGGGTTTCAAAGCGGAGTTTCACGACAATGTCCAACAACCTCCTTTTGTCAACATGACCGAAGTTCACAGCAAAGTTTTTAAAGCAAATACCCAGGGCGAAGCCAAACTTGGTGCTACTGTCCTTCAGAACTTTGCTCCCAAGGGGGCAGAAACGCCGTCCCACAATAATTAACAGCTGCATGACAGGAGATACACTGCCTTTCACATTAAAAAACTGGTGTGCAACTATCAAAACTTTGCATAATGCTAAGCTTTTGGAATAACAGCAAGGATCTAGGTCACTCCTAATGGGAGTGATGCCATTCATTGCTTCATCAACATATTAATGGTTTGGCAACTTGTATAACCAGTTAAAGTTAAATTTAAGTTGCAATCAAGAACTGGCAAGACACCATAGGTTTGTTAAACCGAACAGATGGAGAAGCTGTCTCTACACATGAAAATTTCTGTATTTGTTGGTTTGTACAGCTACAAGCTAACTGTGTACATAGGATTGTACACTTGTTGAATGTAATGTGTGAACACGCCTTATGAGCCCAGGACTGCCGGATTCTGTCGCCAGTTATAAAAAAAGGAGGAAAACTCGGGAGCTCAGGAGGCCACATGCCTTGCGCTCTCTTCGACACAAAGAAAACTAAAACATTCCCTTCGCTGTCAGCACACAGGGTTAATTTGGGCTGGCAGAGGTGAAATTAGCGGAGGCCGATAGGCTGAAGGGTCCAAACAGAAACAAAACAGTCAAGAGGATCCTTCACATGAAAGGAACTTTAGCCCACGTTTGCCAGAGGTGCCTTCCCATGCCGAGCTGAGAGGGTGTTTCTTTCTCCGACACCCATTGGCGGATTGCAAAGAAGCCGACAAATGGCCCGTTTCGCCCGCAAGCCAATGGGGAAGCAGTGTGTGTGGGGAAGGGGAACGAATGGGCGAGGGCCGGGTAGCTGGTTGGCTGGACTTTGCGCCTCTGAAGAGCAGAGGTGCCTCCCTTCCCAACATGCACCTTCCGATAAACCCCACCCAACACTGACACTCCGCTCCCCTGCCTATCCCTTCTCCCACCCAAGTAGCTGCTACCTACTTCCAAGGAGATAAATGGCACCATTGCATGTCCTGAGATCCATACCCCTTTAATCCAGGTTTCCCCCATTAAATGTCCAGTGAGATTCCTTCCCCCCCCTTTTTTCCAAAGCAAAGCCATGATTAAAAGATGCAAACATGCCAGGAGGTGCCATTCCTGGCTGCCATCAAATCGCCATCGCTTTCCCAGACCTCCTGCCCATTTTCAGAAAGGCACAAGACACTCCCCGCAGCATTTCCAAACCTTCTTGCTTTCCCTGCCTCGGCACCCCCACCTCATTGTTTTACACACACAATCCCCTCCTGGAAAAAAAAGAGTCCCATTTGGAGCCTAGGCTAGCAACCCGAATGCAGAGAGTTCCAGGCCTGTGTCTTTGCTTCTTCTCAAAATCAAGTTTTAACTACTTCGTTCCATGTGCATGCCTGAGCCCTCCTTACGGTGGGGGTGGGGGGAGAAAAAGAATATGAGCTTCCTCGCAGGGGAGATTTGTGTCTTTAAATGAGCAAAAGAAAAGAATGAAAGGATCCTGTTGGATCCTATCAAGAAATCATTTAAGAGCCTCAGCCTACCCCAGGGAAGCCTGCTCATTAACAGAACAGTAAAGGCTGGCAGGTGGATCATCCCAGGGGAGGGAATCTATTCCACCCAGTATTATCATTATTAAATTTACAGTAGCAAAAGGTAGAATACAGTGACACACACATCCTAGGCTAAGGCTGAAGCCGTTCAAGAGATGCTCAGGCTTGGGAGGTTTTGCTCCTGAAGAGGATGGATGGCAGGGAAGGAGCCGCCCTGAGCTTATAGGGCGGGGTAACCAGCAGCAGACCCAGTCCTTCCAGTGGGCCCAGCCTTGAAACAGGTATGGAAGAGAGATCACGCCCAGGTGGGGGGTGGGGTGGGGAGGAAGGGGTCGGGCACCAGCAATCCCTCCCAAGCTCACCCAAGTTCATACCTGCTGAATCAAAAGCAGAGGATGCTGTGGGGTGGGCAGAAAGAGGAAGGGGGGGGGGGGGTTAAAGAAAACTATTTGTAGCCCAAGCATTCAGTTTCCAGCCGACATTGTTTAGGAGCCCGATATCTGGGGAGGGTTGTTACTGTTTAGAACGCCCCAATTTAAAAGAAGCGGACTCAAGGGAGGGCTGAGGGAACCAGAGTCACAAAAAGGCCCACACACCCAGACACTGGAAGATGCAGGTTGAGCCACGGCCTACCTCGCAGGGTTGTGGCGAGAGTAAAATGGGGAGCGGCAGGATGCGCGCCACCTTGAGCTTCTTGGAAGGAAAGGGGGGGGATGCGAATGCAATAAAGTAGATAGGCAACCCACCCTTAACTGGGAAAGGAAGCCTTTTGCTACCTGGTCTTCTTTTAAAGAGCAACGTCCAGCCCTCTCGTTCCTCAAAGAGGAGGTCCCATATATATACACAGTATAACATATACACTTCTGAAGAAGTGTGCATGCACACGAAAGCTCATACCAAAATATAAACTTAGTTGGTCTTTAAGGTGCTACTGAAGGAATTTTTTTATTTAACATATACTGAGATCGGGATAGGGCGCTTACCGTTTCCAGAAACTTGGGCGCAGAGCACGACCGCCAAGGCTAGCAAAGGCGCTTGCAATCCACCGGGACTCATCGTGGCTCCCTTGGGCTGCTGCTGCTGCTGCTGCTTAATTTGCGCGTCCCTTGTCCTCGATCCCACCGGGAGAGTAAGCAGGGAGACCCGCGGTACGCAAATGGGGAGGCTGCCCGGCGATGGGTCCCTACCTACGCGCCGCTTCTTCGCACGTGCGCACACTTGCCCTGCCGAACCAGATTTGTAGCATCCTCTCCGCGCGGCTCCCCCATTCAAGCGGCGCGGGGGAGGAGCTTCCAATGGGGTGATTTTCAAACCTCCCCAATTCAAGCGCGTGGGGGCGGAGTTGCGAACGCACCATGTGACGTCAGTGAGTTAACCCTTCTTTCCCCGATCCTTCTCCCCACCCCGCCCCGCCCCCTTTGGGTGGGGTGGGGATATCCGCCTTGCCTTGCGCCCAGGGTGGGTGTGAACGCGCGCGAGCGTTTCTTTTCCTGGTTTCACCCTATGCGCCTGATTTAGAAAAAAAAAAATAGGGGGGGGGTGGTGGCTTTTGCTGCCCAACTCCCCATGGGACTCTGAGTCCCCCGATGGGTCAGAGATGAAGGGATGGAGGAGGCAGCGAAAGCAAGGCAGATATTTGTTTTTCTGTTGCAACACAGCTCCCTCCCCTCCTGGGAAGGAGGCAAGAGAGACCCGGAACCAAAAAGAAACATCTCTTTTAAGGGTTTGTATTTTGGCATGGAGAAGGAGGACATCCCCGCTACAAGTAGAAATTGCATCACGCATAAAGCCAAGGGATATTGTTTCTGAAGATTTAGCAAGTTTCACGTAGTTCCAGACAAAATAAAAAAAATCCTTCAGTAGCACCTTAAAGACCAACAAAGTTTTTATTTTGGTATGAGCTTTCGTGTGCATGCACACTTCTTCAGATACCTGCATGCACACGAAAGCTCATACCAAAATGAAAACTTAGTTGGTCTTTAAGGTGCTACTGAAGGAATTTTTTTATTTTGTTTCGACTCAGACCAACACGGCTACCTACCTGCAGTCCCAGACAGTTTGCGCAAAACATTAGCATTTGATAAGACAGTAGGGACGCCCGTGGGGTATCCCTCAATGCAGAGCATAGGGCAAGGTATAAATAAAAAATTATTAATATTATTATCTGGGCAAACAATGACAATTAATACAAAGGAGGTTCATAGATACAGGAATCAATTCCGGAACTCCCCCTGATTGCTATCTGCCTACTTGTTCACAGGCAAGGGGAATTAAGGAGGCAGAGGAAATATTGAGAGTCTTTAAGAGAGCTAAGATGGTTTTTGGATTGCTCTCCCGTACTATTTTAGACATGTGGTTTAGATACTTATGTATGTGTGTATACCTTGTGCATTTATTCTATATTCGAGACCTCAGAATTCCTATGACATGCCAAAACGCATTTGACACCCCGCGTTCTATCCTCCTGCATTGCAGGCGGGCGGGTGGACTAGATGGCCCTGGAGGGACCCCTTCCAACTCGACAGTTCCACCGCGCTTCGGGGCCGAGAAAGGTGGGGCTCCGGCTCTGCCGTGAGGGAGGAGCTGCAGAAGCTGCTTCCTTTTAAATACTGGGGAGGAGTTTGGAGCGCCTGGGGTGGGGTGGGGTGGGGTGGGGTGGGGGGCTCGTAATTTGCTCCGGTATGAATGGAGAGCTCCTGCTTTAGTCTTACAAGCGGGGCCGGAAAGAAAACATTGCAGTAATGTAGCGGAACTCTAATACCGGCCGTCACTCATGATTGCATGACTTTGTGCTTTTCCCCCTCACTCACGATTGCATGACTTTGTGCTTTTTGCACACTTCTTGAGCAGGGCAATTAAAAAAAGAAACTACGTATGCCCCATGGCATAAAAAGAATCAATAAATTAGAAGGCAAACACAAAAAGGAAACGCCTCCTGGCGTGAAAAACCGAAGCTGCTCCTCAACCACCAATACGAAAACGTGTGGGTGTGGACTACTATGGTTGAATCATAGAATCACAGAGTTGAAAGGCACCCCAGGGTCATTTAGTCCAACCCCCTGCAAGGCAGGTATCTTTCGCCCAATGTGGGACTCGAACCCATGAGCCTGAGATTAAGAGTCTCAATGCTTTACAGACTGGGCTCATGTGGACAATGTCCAAATGCAGACGAGCCCTGAGTTTGCCTTCAGTGCCATCACTCCTGCCCAATCTGACTGGCTTCATGATGTCGTAAATTATCGCCGATTGACTACGAGAGCTTCATATAGTGCAGATAGTCAACATGGTGACCCTCAGATATTTATTGTACTACAGCTCCTAATAGCCGCAGTTGGCATGGCCGGTCAGGGATTATGGGAGCTGTACTCCAACAATATTTGAAGGGCACCGAGATGTAGGCACACACACAAAGGAAAAGGAGAGGAGGGGATTGCTATATTCCAAAATCAATACAGATCAATATAGCAGCACATAATTTTTTTGATTCCTAATTGTAGTGAACCCAACAGTAGCCCAAGTGTTACCTAATTCATGGGTTCTCAAACCTTCTACTCCCCAAGGTCAACTTCAGGTGGCTGGAAATTACTGAGCCCCACCAGCCACAAAATGGTGCCATAGGGGCAGAACCCATCACAAAATAGTGGCAGAGGGAGGCAGAGTCTGGCATCAGCGGGCAATTACTGACACCACTTTCTCTTGATATCTAATGCACCTACGGAAATGGCTAAATTCTTTGCCATAGTGTTGTCCTTGTGGCAAGGAGTTCCAAAGCTCAGTTTTTCCTCAAGCCAAGTACAGACATTGGTTCTGGGGGTATTGCATGGGTTCTGCAACTCCCATCAGTCTGAGCCAGTAGAGCCGATTTTCAGAGATTATGGGACTGGTAGCCCAACAATATCTGAAGTTGAGGGCACTATGTTCGCTACCCATGTATTTAGCCTCTCTATTTAGGCAGCATTTGCTGGTCCAGAGGCTCTAAGTCAGGCATCCCCAAACTGTGGCCCTCCAGATGTTTTGGCCTACAACTCCCATGATCCCTATCTAACAGGACCAGTGGTTGGGGAAGATGGGAATTGTAGTCCAAAACATCTGGAGGGCCGAAGTTTGGGGATGCCTGCTCTAAGTGGAGAAACCTCACATGCTTCTCAAAGTATTTTTTACCCATCTCCTGTAATTTCTCCTCCCATTCTCCTTTCACACTCAATTTGCACTGTCTTTCCATCACTCTGCCGCACCAGTTTCTTCCACCCATCCTTCCTGGTCCCTTTACATTCACTTCTGCCTCCTGTAACTAACAACCTTCTTCTCTTATTCCTTTCCTTTCTATTCCTATTTTATGAACTTAATCATTAATAATAATAACAAATATTATTTGAGATAATCTTCTGAGGCCCTCCTTTGTGTGCCTCTTCCTCGAGAGGTCCAGAGGGTGGCAACACGAGAACGGGGCTTCTCTGCAGTGGCTCCCCGTCTGTGCAATGCTCTCCCCTGGGAAGTCCGCCTGGCACCTTCATTATACACCTTTAGGCACCAAGCAAAAATGTTCCTTTTTAATCAGGCCTTTGGTTGATTTGATTGACATCCTACCCTTGTAAAATGTGGTTCTTTTTGGGGGGGGGTGTTGTTATTGGGTTGTTGTTTTTATTTTGATTATATCTATTGTGGTTTTATATTTTTGACTTTGTTCTGTGAACCGCCCTGAAACCTTTGGGTATAGGGTGGTAAAGGTAAAGGGACCCCTAACGGTTAGGTCCAGTCGCGGATGACTCTGGGGTTGCGGCGCTCATCCTCCTTTACTGGCCGAGGGAGCCGGCGTACAGCCTCCAGGTCATGTGGCCAGCATGACAAAGCTGCTTCTGGAGAACCAGAGCAGCACACAGAAACGCCATTTAACTTCCTGCCAGAGCGGTACCTATTTATCTACTTGCACTTGACGTGCTTTCGAACTGCTAGGTGGGCAAGCGCTGGGACCGAGCAACGGGAGCTCACCCCATCACGGGGATTTGAACTGCCGACCTTCCGATCGGCAAGCCCCAGGCTCTGTGGTTTAGATCACAGCGCCACCCGCATCCCTTATAGGGTGGTATATGAATTCAATAAATAAATAAGCAATAAATAAATAAATTAAGATTTTATCTCATTTTCAAATTTCCTTCAACAGCTCCTCTGCCCTTTCCCCTCAGAGAGTAGGTAGACATTCCCTACCTAAAACTTCCCTTTACTCAGCACCCAAATCCTATGGTATGGCTAGTGAGACAAGCAAAGAGTAGGCACACAGTGTCCGAAGGCCCGCTGTTTAAGAAACACTGACTCTACTTATCATCACAAAAGAGGAAACATCATTCGAAAAGATGATTGGGACATGATGAAGTTCCTGTTTGTTTTGTACTGTGGAACATTCATTTCAAGATTTCGGTAAACGTAAGCCACAGAGGAGAAGCTTGCTAAATAGCACGGGGCTAAGAAGATTTACGCAGATGGCAATTCAGCTGTTATCAGTGAGACTTACTCCCATGAAGTGTGCTTCTAAGTAGACATGCACAGGATTGTACCACAAGACTCCCATGTCATGTGGAAGGAAAAAAGGAGGCTTAGCATACTTTAGCAAAAATGCACAATACTTTTGCCACTATGGTTAACAGAAGCTACGCATAAACTATATGATCCTCTCTATGTAGTGCCTATTGATAGATTTCTCATAGAGTATCATCAGAGTTTAGAAAACGGCATGACTCTTTTTGAAAGTGTAGATCACGGTGTACACACTAAGGTCCTTGAGGAAGGACCAAAAAAAGCCTTATCAATGTCTATTTTTGAACATGTAGCCAGCCTCCAAGTTAAAGAGGAAAGAGATTTGTTCCCTTGTCATACATAACTAGACAAACACACAAGCAAATGACGGCACAGATCTCTGGATGTATCAAAGGTCCACATGGTCCACTCAAGGCTCAGTCACACATCCTCAAAAAACAGTTTTTAGCCTGGGTTTTTTTGGGGGGGGAGTGGCCCCACCCCTTTGCCACCCGAAACAGAGCCCCCTTTGCTCTCTTTATGGCTCATCGTTGAGGCAATCACCTGACCACAGGAAGCTAGCCTTAGTTATTGAGCTTTTAACACTTGCTGGTTTCAGAGATGAAAATAGTCTGGCATCCAGTTTAATGCCCCAAGCCTTGATTAATTTCTTAACACTTACTGGATCCAGCACCCCCAAACGTAATGGTAGAATAGCAAAGAAGATTTCCTTTGTCTACATACATGCATAATACGGTATTGCAAATCCTTTGCAGGTCACATCTAGGACACAACATGACGTCAGTCGTATGTAACACAGCAGATCCCTCTCAACATTGCATCCTTCCCTCTGAGCAATTCAACTTGCACTAGTTTTGCAATCCATCTTCCCTTTTCTAGGCAGTGGGGGATTATTTTAAGAACTTTCACACACCAGATAACTTTGGGTGGCAAAGAGGGCACATGTTTCACCATTTCATGGTTGAAACTAGAAACACACCCTCTCTCTCACACACAAATCCCTTATTGCATATTGCTGAATACCCTTCTCCAACCACTGCATGGCGTCTTAATATACTCTGCAACAGACATTTATTACACTAGCAGCTACTGAATCAGATAAACAGCTAAACTGCCCAGAGCAGTTTCCTTTAAAAAAGAAAAGAAAACTTTTAGCAGAGGGAAGAATTCAGTGTTCAGCTTAGCTGGTCATTCCATCAGTGCAAATATTTATCTCCACTACCCCAGGCACTGTTCTGGGGGTTCTCCTACTCTCCTGAGGCAATTTTTTTGGGGGGACATGGGGGGGGGAAGAGGAGGGAAAGATCCATGGCACTAGCAGGATTTGTGCTGGCTCCCTCTAGTGCATGGGTAGGCAAACTAAGCACTGGGGGCCGGATCCGGACCAATCGCCTTCTAAATCTGGCCCGTGGACAGTCTGCGAATCAGTGTGTTTTTACATGAGTAGAATGTGTGCTTTTATTTAAAATGCATCTCTGGGTTATTTGTTCACCCCCCCCCCCAAATAAAAATATATATTCCAGCACTCCACAAGGTCTGAGGGTCAGTGGACCGGCCCCCTGCTGAAAAAGATTGCTGACCCCTGTGAGTCTAGTGCGCCTGTTGAGCTGAATCTGGACCACTGTGCTTAACTGCTGAAAGGATCTGGATACCTTATTATAAGATCACTGGAACTTGAACATGTTCAACAATATTTAGGTAAACAAACAATTGAACCCCTGTGTTGCAAACAATTATCACTAGTATCCAAGGCAACACGTATGGTTCTGTGTTTTGAAGAGAATCCATTAAGAGATTATATTTCGAGACTTTCAGAAAATTACTGTATAAGAAGAGTTTGGATTTGATATTCCGCTTTATCACTACCTGAAGGAGTCTCAAAGCGGCTAACATTCTCCTTTCCCTTCCTCCCCCACAACAAACACTCTGTGAGGTGAGTGGGGCTGAGAGACTTCAGAGAAGTGAGACTAGCCCAAGGTCACCCAGCAGCTGCATGTGGAGGATCAGAGACGCAAACCCGGTTCCCCAGATTACGAGTCTACCACTCTTAACCTCTACACCACACTGGTCTCTAAGATTTCTGTTTATTTGGTTCTGAGGAGAGTTCATCTATATATATAAAAATGTAAAAAAGGTGAAACTGTGGGCTCCACTTTTCTCCGAAACCGCTTGACCGATTGTCCTGGAATTTGGACACAACGGTCCATGCCACTACCCGAGTGTTTCCACAACCTCGGATTGCTCACATCTCATACCTGCGCAGGTAAAAACCTGCTTTTCCACAAACTAAAACAGCGCCCTCAAGTGGCGTTATTCCCACAGCTCCTCCTCCCTCCCCATGGAGTCTAGCCCACACCCACAAACCCTGCCTCCGCCACGAGATCCTTTTAAAACAGGGGGGACTCTGAGACTCAGGGGGGATCTGAAGGGGGGCTATTACCCTCCATTTGACAGACTAAGACACAGCAACGCGTGCAGGGCCAGCTAGTATTGTATATCTTTCATTTCGTTTATGATTGTATAGGTTTCATAAAGAGTTGACATTTGACATGGCATTATTGTACGTGTTGCCTTGGATACCACTGATCCTGTAATTGTTTGCAACACAGGGTTTCAATTGTTTGGTTAGAACAATATTTAGGGGCTGGAGAGATGGTTATAGAGGGGCAGGATTGGAAATGCACAAGCGAAACCTGGGACAAATGCTGCCATCCAACTAAAGCAGGGGAAAATATTCAACAATTTTAGAAAGTGGGTGGATTTTATGAATCTACAAAGGTTGTGGTCTTATCTTTATGATGAGGCTGAGGGGTTCCTTCTTTCCTCCCAAGGACAACAAAAAGGCATCTTTGCCAAACTTGCCCTTGGGAATGACGCTGAACCATGATAAAGTACAGTACAGTAAAGTGTTCCCAAGGGATTTCCATCCGGAGGATAATCAAGGATGCATTGCACTTGCACAAATCAAACCCAGAACCAAGCATATAGATGTGAAATAACATTTAAAAGATATTCACAGGAACAGTGGTTTATAGACCTGCAGCATTGCCTTACAGAAGAAATGTTAGCAGATGTCCTAACTAAACCTATACCAGGGGGACATCATCGCAAACAAGAAAAATGAGCTTAGGGGGGTTGCTTAATATGTCTGTTGAGAAGATGCGTTAGACTAGCCAACAGACTTGAATTAATACCCACTGTGTTGAGAAGAAAAAGCCACTAAGGGGTTAATGGGTCTGGAAGTGGGGGCCTTTCCTAGGTTGCAAGTTTGCTTCAGGTCCCTTTTTCTTGTTTGCTTCCTTCCTTGTTTGCGACATGCAATGGCTGATCATCTCCAGTAAAGAAACCTGTTGCAACCTTATAGCTGTGTCTTCTTGTCTTCCTTGGGATAAGACAAAGAACCTATTCTGCAACAGAAACCAGTAGCTTATGCATCCAGGGCGCTCTCCAAGACTGAATGCCAATAGGCACAAACAGAAATAGAAGTCTTGACACAGGTTTATGGATGCAAAAAATTCCATGCCTTTAGTTTCTGCTGAAATTGGGCTCGCATGAACAATCGCAAACCACCAGTTTCTATAGCACTAACAGAATTAGAAGACATGCCTCCATGGCTGCAAAAATTATATTTTATAACTACAACAGTATGATCTGCATATTGCCTACAAGCCTGGGAGAAAACTGCTGAGAGCTGGTGTCTTGTCCTCAGTTTATGATGGTTCAGTTCTAGACACAGATTGAAAGATTGATATCACTTTCAGAAAATATGTGGTTAACTAGGGCTGCCATACATCCAGGATTTCCCAGACATATCTGGGATTCATCCATTAGGAAATCAGCAAAAATGTCTGGGGAAACGCGGGCATATGGCAACCCATGTTGGAAGTGTCGAATTTTTTTGGCAAATTTTGTATCCGGATTTTTACTTTTTGAACTATGGCAACCCTAGGTTAGCATTTACCCAGTTCATAGATCAAGATGATATCCTGCAAAATACTGCAATTGGAATCATCATATAGTTCAAGGAGGAACTGTCAGTACTAGCTGACATATTGTTCCATTGTACAAGACTGCATGCAAAGCATCAAAGGAAGATATGACGCAAAGAGTACACAAAGGCCACTTGGATATAGAAAAATGTAATTATAGATAGGCAGTGAGAGATTTTACTTTCTTGGGTTCCATGATCACTGCAGATGGTGACAGCAGTCACAAAATTAAAAGACACCTGCTTCTTGGGAGAAAAGCAATGACACACCTAGACAGCATCTTAAAAAGCAGAGATCACCTTGCCGACTAAGGTCCGTATAGTTAAAGCTATGGTTTTCCCAGTAGTAATGTATGGAAGTGAGAGCTGGGCCATAAAGAAAGCTGATCGCTGAAGAATTGATGCTTTTGAATTATGGTGCTGGAGGAAACTCTTGAGAGTCCCATGGACTGCAAGAAGATCAAACCTACCCATTCTTCAGGAAATCAGCCCTGAGTGCTCACTGGAAGGACAGATCGTGAAGCTGAGGCTCCAATACTTTGGCCACCTCATGAGTAGAGAAGACTCCCTGGAAAAGACCCTGATGTTGGGAAAGAGAGAAGGGGACGACAGAGGACGAGATGGTTGGACAGTGTTCTCAAAGCTACCAACATGAGTTTGACCAAACTGCAGGAGGCAGTGGAAGACAGGAGTGCCTGGCGTGCTCTGGTCCATGGGGTTACGAAGAGTCGGACACGACTAAATGACTAAACAACAACCAGGGAAGTCTCGAGCAGGTCGGGCGCCCTGGCGCTGAGGGGTGGAAATCGCTCCAGCACCCCTGCCCTCGCAGTGCGCAGCATGGCTTCCGCGCGGCTTCGCCGCACAGCGCCCCACCTACCAGCCCGGCGCCCTGGTACCCCGCGCCACCGGGGCTCTACCTAGAGCCGGCCCTGACAACAACAACAATTATCGATAGACTTTTCTAGAGGGTGGTGAACATACGTAAATGTAGACAGAGAAAGAAGAGGGAAAGCCTGCCTGGCATGTCAGAAATTTATATCAGCTCTGATAGAAGAACCTGCCATGTTTTGGGGAGAGCCTCTGCATCCATGGTCAAAGGTGGGCACTGACTTGAGCTAGCAGGAAAGAACTGTCCTGCTAGAAAGGGACTATTTTTCCAACTACCCTGAAATAGCTCATCTAGGCAACATGACAGCCATTTAAGTAATCACCCCCATTGCATCAGTATTTGCTCAACATGGCATACCTACTGTAGTACAAACAGATAACACACATCAGTTTGATGGCCACAAGTTCCAAGGATTTGCAAAGCTAGATGGGTTTATCCACAAAACATCCAGCCCAAGATATCTACAAAATCCAATGGACTTGTTGAGAATGGCCTAGCAAAGAGATTCCTAAAGAAAGCTATGAACTCATATGCTGATCCTTATTTGGCATGCCGTACTTACAGAACCACTTACCACGCAGCATGGCCTCTTCCCAAGAAAACTACTGCTCAATAGAAAATTCATCACAAGACTGCCACAAGTATGACACAGTGAGATCAGTTGACAATGTGAAATTTACACATGCAAAAATCTGTGGCAGGGTCAAGAGAAAATGGCATTACGACAAGGGTGTTTAAGACTCGCCACCACTTCAGGAAAATGGCAATGTGTTGCTTTCAAATGGCACAACATGGAAGCAGAAAGCCATAATGTCCCGCCAAGGGGATCCGCTATCATATCAAGTGGTATTTAAAAGGTTAAAAAATAAATAAATTAAAATTCATTTTCACTTTTAACATTTGTCATCATACATAAATCATAATCGTTTTACAAATGGGATTCCCAGAATCCCCAAACTTCCCTCCACCCCTCCATGGTTTCTCCAGATATTCTTTTCAAACTGCATCGTACCATATTCTCCATATTTTCTTACATCTCATTTTCTATCATAGTGCTCACTTCATTGCAAGTGTTTTTTAAATCCTTCCAATGTTTTCAATTGTTTACAGTGTTCTTTCAAGTAACTTTTAAAAAATCCCCATTCTTTATTAAATTTACTGTCCTCTTGCTCTCTGATTTTCCTGGTCATTTTCAGCAATTCGGCATAGTCCATCATATTTATCATATTTGTCCTCCTTCCATCTTTGGGCATTCACAAGGGTCCACCTTTAGAGGCAAGAGACTACATCTTCTACTGACAGGATCACGACCATAGACAACCCATACTGCTCTGCACCAAACTTCAGATCAAGCAGGGAAAAGCCTCCTCTGTCTTTTATATCAATTAAAATTAGATGTTTAATTCTGGGTCTTTTCCCTTGCCATAAAAATTTGGAAATATCTTTTTGCCAATTCTTTCATGGATTTCAAATTTTTATGGCAAGGGAAAAGACCCAGAATTAAACATCTAATTTTAATTGATATAAAAGACAGATGAGGCTTTCCCCTGCTTGATCTGAAGTTGTATTATGAGGCAGCCTGCTTCACCTGGTTAAAGGAGTGGTGTACGCTGCAAGATCCGGACCTCTTGGATTTGGAGGGTTTTGATAACCGATGGGCTGGCATGCGTACAATTTTTTCAAATCATATTGTCAGGAATTCATTATTTGCGGTCTGGGAGAAATACAAAAACCTGTTTGAGCCCAAAGTTCCTTAGTGGATTTCCCCAACAGAGGCCTATGCAGTGTAAAGGAAAAATACCCAGGGAGTCTGGCCAACATATAAAGTACTCTTAAAGGAAGAAGTTAACCAATTAAAGTTAAAAAGTTTTGAGGAAATAAGAGAGTACATATCTGATTGCTTAACATATAGAATGAGAGACCAAGAAGAACATATGTTTAGAGAAGACTGGAAGACGTTTATTGAATATATTGGAAATAACTGTGTACAGCTGAAAACTATGGCAGCATTAAGATAAATGTAAAAATGGAGTACTGAATGGTATAGTTTCTGTATGTTAAGGTTTACTTTATTTAGAGGTTTCTTTGAGAAATTTATGTTTTTTCTATATCAAGGTTTCTTTTGGGAGATTTAAGCCAATTTTGTTTTTTTGAAAATTATTAGTTTAGTTTTAGTATCATTCACTTTATCCATATCTCGTTTCAGGGCTTTATCACGGTATAGTTTTGTTTTTGCGTTGATTACATATTCCCGTGATTGTCTCTTTTTTGCCATCTCCTATTGCTTAGGGCACCTTAGGGTTCCTCGACAACCAGGTGGGATATAGGGCAGGGCCTCAGCAGCTTATCCATCCTTGCCGGCAGAGAAAGGATTTTATAAGGGGGGAAATCCTTCCAGGTCTGGTGACCAATGGAGTTGGCAATGCAATGCAGCACAGACAGGATGCTGAAGTGGGGACACGGCGGAGATGTAAGTGGAGCAGCAAAACGGGCTGCGGATTCTGACAGAGCACCACTAAAATCGAGGGAATTGCTTCTTCTTTCCGCGTACAGCCTCAAGAATTGCAGCGGCATTTCCCCCTCACAAAAAGGGCCAAGGGCAGAGGGGAATTACAGCTTGCCTTTGATCACCAGGCTAGCGATCCTTCCAGAGGGACGTACACAACACCCATCTGAAAGTCCTCGTGATCCCTGACCTGCCACAGCATCACAGAAAGCCCTTGGTGAGCTTAATTGTTTATCTGCCCTTGAATCATTTACGCTGTTTGCAGAGAAAGCGGAGTCCAAGGCCTGGGAATTCAAGGAAAGTGTGTTATGAGTGAGATAAGAACTTCAGGACAGATGAAATAATATCTGGTTGCGGTCAAGAGGAGTCTAACAGCATTGAGAGACCACAGGGATGGCCCCCCATGCCTTAAACATTTTGGTCTTTTCATCTGTTTTGGAGGAGGTTATCACCGATTATTTACAAACACTGGCCTGTCAATTTCATTGGGTGTCTTCTCAATTATATAGCATTTGCAATTCCTTGGGTGAGATTCAACCAGGGCCAGTTCACTCTTGAGGCAAAGTAAGGCAACTCACCTCAGGAGATAGGATCACACCGCCTCCAAGGAATGCATTATCTAGCCCAATGTTTATGGCGTGACGAATTCACCAGTCCCTGGGCCAGCAAGATCCATGCCAAGCTTTTTTTTGCTTTTTGGAATCTCCCCCCTAGAAGCTTTAAATTTTGATCTTACCACAGCTAAAAAAAGTATCAATCAGAGATTGGATGATACAGAGTCGCAATGTAATCTTATGTTGGGGGGGGGGGGGTATGTTCGCCTCGGCATATGGGTGTTACTCCCGCACATCATGTTCCAGCTTATATTAAAGCACGGTTCAATGTTTTTCCCTCCAACGTCCTCCTTCACAGATTCTCTAAGGGCTGAGTGATAACCAGTCGACAGAATCCCTTCAGCACATAGTGTTTGAATGCCCTCTGTATAGTGCTGTCCGGAAAAACCTATTGAGTCCATTGGTCCAAAAATTCCCTGCGCTTCCAGTAGAGACTCATCTCGCCCTATTATTGCAAGATGCTGATTCGTTCGTAACCTTGCAAGTGGCAAGATTTTTAACTTCTGTTCTGTCCTGTAAGAGGCGAAGTGGATTGTTACATGAATCCTGAAATCGTTTTTCCTAATTTTATATTATCTGTAATTACTGTATTATCTTTTTAGTTCTATATTTATTTTATTAATTGTAAAGCAAGTATGTCTCGCTGTGTCAGTTTTTATGTGTATATGAGCTTAAAGCTGAAGCAAACCATTCATTCATTCATTCATTCATTCATTCATTCATTCATGGAATGCATTGTAGCAGCAATGGCTACAGTGCAGTTCTTGGAGGCTGGGTATGCCCTTCAGCAGGACACCGGTTCCTTGGCAAATAGGAGGTGACACTGGCCTCCTCCCACTGTTGTTTCCAATGCAGATATTCACTCCTCCTTTCTTCCCTGGCACAACGCTCAGGCATCATTTTGAGGTTGACCTCAGGTGCCACAAAGTCCTGGGCTAATCCCTTGATTCAGCTCATGAGTTCTGTCAATGGAAGCTCTGCTCAAGGACTTCTGCTTATGCAATGGTGCTTTTCTCCACTCTCCTCCCCACCCCACCGCACGGCAAGCCAAAATGCTTGCGCCCGCAAAATGACTAGAGTAACATTGAGTTCCTTCCATATTAGCGCCAGGTTTATCTCCATTGAATGCATTGTTTAAATGGAGCAGTCTGCTTTCAGCCACCAGATTACAGTCTGTCCTTTTGAAATGACTGCAGAGGCAGGAGATGGAGAAATCGCAGCTTCTCCTGCGTGGCCTTTTCATTTGCCTGCCTCCCCTATCTGCCTAGTGGTGTGTAGGCTTTGCAGAACAAAGGACCGGCAGAGAGAAAAATGGGCTGGAGAAAGAGAGATAATCCCTTCTTTAATAGTCAAGTGAAAGGGGCAGAGATAATCTCTAGGCTGCAATCTGACACGCACAACCCTGCCTATGCGTTAACTTTGCATGGGAATGGGGAAGGAGGCATCTAACAAACTTTTCAGGGGAGGTCCTGCAGAAGGGCTTCCAAAGGCATCATGGGGCTTCCCCACCTCTTCCCCTCATGTACCATGTCTGCCACTGGCCCTGGAGAAGTCAGGAGGAGCACCAGAACAGAGCACAGAGTGAGGGAAGGGGAGGACTATTCTGTCTACCAAGTTGTTGTGCTTGTGCCAGCATAAAGGTCCATCGTGACCATAGCTGCCAAGTCTCCCATTGAAAAATCCAGGATCAGCAGTGGCGCGAATAGAAAAAAATCCCGTAAATCCCTCAATTTCCTACCTGCCAGGGAGGCTCCTTCTGCACATGTCTGGACATGCGTAGAAGCGACTTCCGGTGCCGCTCTGCCCAATTTCCGGTGCCCAGACATGGGCAGAGCGGCACCCGAAATTGGATCTGCGCATGTCCAGACATGTGCAGAAGGAGCCTCCCTGGCAGGTGGGAAATCGAGGGATTTACAGGATTTTTTTCTATTCGGGATAACAGCGGGAAACGGATTAAAATCCGGGGGTTTCCCGCAAAAAAGCGGGAGACTTGGCAGATATGGCGTGACCAACTCTGGGGTTGTGGCGCTCATCTCGCATTATTGGCCGAGGGAGCCGGCGTACAGCTTCCAGGTCATGTGGCCAGCATGACTAAGCTGCTTCTGGCGAACCAGAGCAGCACACGGAAACACCGTTTACCTTCCCTCCGGAGCGGTACCTATTTATCTACTTGCACTTTGACGTGCTTTCGAACTGCTAGGTTGGCAGGAGCTGGGACCGAGCAACGGGAGCTCACCACCAACCTTCTGATCGGCAAGCCCTAGACTCAGTGGTTTAGACCACAGCGCCACCCACGTCCGTGTGCCAGCATGGCGTGACATCAAGTTCCATGTTTACTTTTTCCAAAGTTATGCATGCTATTAAAAATGAAAAGTGCCCATGGTGCAGCAAATTCCCATGCTGGAATATGTCACACATAGAGCTGTACTAGGGCAGTGGAGGCATTAAGAAAGCAAGGTTCAAGGCAGAACCAAACAAAAAAACCAAAACAAAAAACAGAGTCCTTTCAGTTGGGGATAATTCAGACGGAAATTCCCAGGCGTTAAAAAAGGTTATTTATGTATGCTATTACTATGGCCCATGTTTTGTTAGCCCCAAAATGGAAAACGAGCGAAGTCCCAAACCAAAGAAGAATGACAACTTAAGCTGATAGAATATGCACAGCTTGCAGACATATAGAATAAGAGAACAAGAAGAACATACGTTTAAAGAACGTTGGAAAACATTTATTGAATATATGGGGCAGGCATCCCCAAACTGCGGCCCTCCAGATGTTTTGGCCTACGACTCCCATGATCCCTAGCTAACAGGACCAGTGGTTGGGGAAGATGGGAATTGTAGTCCCAAACATCTGGAGGGCCGAAGTTTGGGGATGCCTGATATAGGGGGAAACTGTGTACGCCTGAAAATGTTGGCAGCATTGAGATAAATTCAACAGTGTAAATAAGTTTTGATGGATGCAATAATGGAATATTGAATGGTTTAGTTTTGGTAAAATATGCAGGGATTTATGATATGCAAAATGAACCATGGAAAGAGATGAAGTGGTCTTTGATATTTTAAGGATGTAAAAGTGAGTATTTTAAATAATAAAACAGAAAATTTAATAAAAATTATATACAAAACAAAAGAAAGCTAGGTCCAAGGCAGAACTGCGGCTGGGGCGAAATCTCTCACACGCGGATGGAATGAAATGCACTGCACAGGAAAAAGGAGCTGGGTTAATTTTGTGACCAAAATAGCAAGAGGGCATAGACCTGCTAGGTTCACAGAGCTGGAGTCTCTTGCACCTTTAAGAGTTGCATAGAAGGGAAAAGCCTGCCAAGTGCTGCTTTCTCTGTAATTGCGATAATAGGATGGGAGAACCAACTGTCTGTTGTGGGAGTGCAGCTGTCCACCTCTGAGCATTAGCTCTTGTTTTAATGGCACTTGACCTTGGGCCAAGTTGAATAGGCAGGGCAATACATGAAATACATGCTTGCCCCATTCATATAGAATGTGAGAGCAGGGAGCTAATCTTTACATCAACAGAACATGTGGAGGAGGAGAACAGAGTCACTCTGTAGCTGTGCTCCATAGCTTTTAAATAGGTTTTATAGCTCAATTGGGCAACATGACAGCTTGTATCTGAATAAGTGTGTGCATGCACACAAAAGCTCATACCAATGACAAACTTAGTTCATCTCTAAGGTGCTCCTGGAAGGAATTTTTTAATTTTGTTTCAAACATGACAACCGTTTAAGTAATCACCCTCCTTGCATCAGTATTTGCTCAACATGGCATGCCTACCGTAGTACAGTACAAACAGATAACACACATCAGTAAGATGGATGCAAGATCCAAGGATTTGCAAAGCTAGATGGGTCTACCCACAAAACATCCAGCCCAAGGTATCTACATATGCTGATCCTTATTTGGCATGTCTTACAAAACTAGTCCCACACAGCATGGCCTCTTCCCAAGAAAACTACTGCTCAATAGAAAATTCATCACAAGAGCTGGAGTCTCTTGCACCTTTAAGAGTTGCTAAGAAGGGGAAATCCTGCCAGGTGCTGCTTTTGCTGTGATTGCAACATACCGCTTGTTATCATGCGCCTCTTCTGCAGTTGAGAACTTCTTGGATTATTCTTTGTCTAGCTCCTTCCCTTTGACCTTGCCACCTTGGGTGACCCTGCTGGGAGTAAGAGATTCCTGACGGCTTGCCGTGATTCTTCAACATCAATGCTAAGGAGCATTGCCTAATGTGATTAGCTGAGTAAGGTTGCGAAGATTTAAATGTTATTTCACCACTCTTGCTCCTTTGCCATTAAGAGCGAAACTTTCTCCATCGCACCACCTCCCTGCCAACAACAGCATACTTGCTGGATGAGGAGAGGATTGTGCATTCTTCCCCAACCTGGTGCCCTCCAGATGCTCTGAACTCTCATCATCCCTGACCATTGGCTGTTCTGGCTTGGGCTGAAACATCAAGAGAAGACTAGCTTGGGAGAGGCTAACTTAGTGTGTGTGGAATACAAATACATGCCAATTTCACTCTCCTTTTACACTGCCATGGTGTAAATCAACTTATGCTGCTATCACTGGTGCATGGACAGAGTTTTTGCGTGTCAGGGCACATCTGAAATCCTACGATCACTCATAAATTGCTCCAGTCCCTGAAATGGGCATAATGTTCCTCCTGCAATTAATCAATTAATCTCTAACACTGGTGTTTGGCATATAAAACCTATTTTATAGGCACAGCTACGGAGTGACTCTGTTCTCTTCCTCTGCATGTTCTGTTGATGTAAAGATTAGCTCCCTGCAGCCACATTCTATATGACTGGGGCAAGCATGTATTTCATGTATTGCCCTGCCTATTCAGTTTGGCCCAAGGTCAAAAGGAAGAGAATAATGCTAAGAGACAGACTGCTGCACTCCTGCAATGGACAGTTGGCTCTCCCATCCTATTATTGCAATTATTATTATTCTTTGACCATCACTTGTAGCCGAGTAAGATGGTCTTCCATAAACACGGTTTTAATAATGACTCCATAAGTGACTGTAGAGGCCAATTCTGGATCCACATGTCCTTCCACAGTGGGGACATTGGTTTCCGGGTGGGAGTTGATCACGGTGTGGATTTATCAAGCATGCCTTCCTCTTAGCACGTTTCTCCCTTTTGTCCTGCGTTCGAGCGTCTTCAAAGCCCATGACACCTTTGGTAAAGGCTGTTCTCCAGTTGTAGCGCTTGCAGGCAAGTGTTTCCCAATTGTTGGTGTTTATACTACATTTCCCCCCCAATTTGCCTTCAGACAGTCTTTAAACCTCTTTTGTTGACCACAAGCATCACACTTTCCATTGCTAAGTTTGGAATAGAGTAGTTGCTTTGGAAGACGATAATCAGGCAACCCACACAACATGACCAGTCCAACCAAGCTGATGTTTTCACTTTCATGTTGCTCTTAATGGCAAAGGAGCAAGAGTGGTGAAATAACATTTAAATCTTCGCAACCTTACTCAGCTAATCACATTAGGCAATGCTCCTTAGCAGCAAGCCAAATATTAATTTCTCCAGGTGCGGTTCGGATTCCTTCCTATGTTGCACCAAATACTTGCTTTGCTACTGCTTGATGAGATTAAACTGGCGCTTCAAATTATTGGTCATCATACTCAGAAGTAGACCCAACTGAAATCTCACTTACCGCATTTACTCTACTCTAATGCTCACCTTTTTTGGCCAAATTACGTTGCAAAAATTAAGGTGTGCATTAGATTTGATGGCACATTTGCATTCGCCAGCAAATCATTTTTTCCAGTTTCAAGGTTCTGGAAATTCAGGTGCGCATTAGACTCAGTTAGTTACTTGATTCCCATTCAATATGCTGGTTTCTCTTCAGATTCACCCTTTTCTCGATTCCTACTTGGTACAATGTAGTGGAAAATTAAATTAGCGTTTTGGTTGTACAGCAACTGCTCCCTTTTCAAGAGAGTGCCGGCGCACGCTGGGTTGTGTGATGTAGTTATAAGTGAGTGTTTCTTGTTGGCACCCCTGATGTGGGGAAATGGAGTTGCATGGGAAAATGGAGTTGGTATGATGGGCCATACCAATGCAAAAGGGCTAATTGGATAGCACCTCGAGGACCTTGAGCAACAGAACAACCTGGTCATCACAAAGAAATCCTGCCCTTGGTTTGCTTTCTTTCCCCCCTCCCAGCTGGAACCCCTGTCACGCTATCTGTATAAATTAACCATCTCAAAATTCAGACGTGCTTTTACATTGGCCAGATTGGATGTGTTGCCCTCCGCCATACTCGAGGGCATACAGTGGTACCTCTACTTACGAATTTAATGCGTTCCGAACGCACATTCGTAAGTCGAAAAAAATTGTAAGTCGAATCCCATAGGAATGCATTGGGATAAAAAATTAGTAAGTCGAAGCAACCCTATCTAAAAATTCGTAAGTAGAAAAAAATCCTATCTAAACTGCATCCAAGATGGCGGACGGAGCTCCATTCGTAAGTAGAAACATTCGTAAGTAGAGGTACCACTGTATTTCAAAAGATTCCAGCGGAAAACCGACTCTGCCCCTGTGGAATTGGCAACACGGAAACAGTGGCTCACATCCTTCTGTCATGTCCCCTGTACAAAGACTTGCAGCTCGATCTCATTACACCACTACTTCTACTCATTACACCACCACTACATGACCTGAGAACAACAAAAGTTGCCAGATTCATCGAGGGTGCAATGAGACTAAGGGCTACCTTTTAAACGATAATCATAGTCATATGACTGATCTTTTTATCCATGTTGTTTTTAACTGTATACTGCATGCATTCTGTTGCTATGGCTGTCAGTTATGCAAATAAAGTTTATTGATTAAGATTAAGAGTTACGTGAAGCCCTTGAAGCAAGATTTAGGTTGCTGCTTAGGAGGCTGAGAGCCAGAAATGTCCAAGGTAGCTTTTCCCCCCTGAAATTCTGCCAGTTCTACAGCTGAGCAGGATTAACATGTGGATGAGGTTTGGATTTGTTACGCACTGGGAAACATTTTGAGACAAACGGGGCATGTACAGAAGGTTGGACCTAGACTGCTGCCACTTAAGTTAAAAAAGATGGCAAAGCAACTTTTAAACCAATTGTGGGTGGGTGACTGGGGGAGCCAATGGGAGGTGAGGGCCAAAGCAAACAAGATGAATTTTAACAAGGAGAAATGTAAAGTACTACACCTGGGCAAAAAAAATGAAAGGCACAAATACAGGATGGGAGACACCTGGCTTGAGAGCAGTACATGTGAAAAGGATCTAGGAGTCTTGGTAGACCACAAACTTGACATGAGTCAACAGTGTGATGCAGTAGCTAAAAAAGCCAATGGAATTCTGGGCTGCATCAATAGGAGTATAGCATCTGGATCAAGGGAAGTAATAGTACCACTGTATTCCGCTCTGGTCAGACCTCACCTGGAATACTGTGTCCAGTTCTGGGCACCACAGTTCAAGAAGAATACAGACAAGCTGGAACGTGTCCAGAGGAGGGCAACCAAAATGGCCAAAGGTCTGGAAACAATGCCTTATGAGGAAGGGCTAAGGGAGCTGGGTATGTTTAGCCTGGAGAAGAGAAGATTAAGGGGTGATATGATAGCCATGTTCAAATATATAAAAGGATGTCATATCGAAGAGGGTGAAAGGTTGTTTTCTGCAGCTCCAGAGAAGCGGACACGGAGCAATGGATTCAAGCTACAAGAAAGAAGATTCCACCTAAACATTAGGAAGAACTTCCTGACAGTAAGAGCTGTTCGACAGTGGAACTTGCTGCCAAGGAGTGTGATGGAGTCTCCTTCTTTGGAGGTCTTTAAGCGGAGGCTTGACAGCCATCTGTCAGGAATGCTTTGATGGCGTTTCCTGCTTGGCAGGGGGTTGGAGTGGATGGCCCTTGTGGTCTCTTCCAACTCTATGATTCTAAGCGCTATGTAGCTTTTGCCCCAAAATATATTTTTGAACATCTGCAAACCTTGGGCTTCCCCCATCATGCCGGGTGTTACTTCCTACTTGCATGTGGAATGGGTGGTGCTTTTTTGGCTCTGCAAAGATCTGCGCATCTTTTGAGTTTGTGATTACAGTACTGTATTCTATATGATGGCAGCTGCTGCAAGCCATTCTAGGTGTTGCTGCCGAGCTTGCATTTGCACCAGGTGAATGTTGCAAAGCTCGGCCGATGTCTGGGGGATTCGTATTCCACCACCGGCATTGAATCTGTTATTTGTTTCCCATCTGGGTCATTTGTCTGAGGGGAAAGGGATCTTCCTTCTACGGGCCCGCTCTCAACCTGCCCTCTGTTTGCGTTCAGAGTTCAGCTTGTGTTTACCAACACAAAACCAAACATATGCCTGCCTTGGTTTGAGGATACGGTTTTATGGTTCCAGGATTCTGTTGCTACGAAGACTCCTAGAGCAGCTGCAACCCAGGGGCAGATCATCTTGTTCACATTCCCCAAATGACAAGGATGTCTGTCTGGCTCATTTCAATGCAATTAAAAAGGAGATAAAAAGCCCTGCTCCCCAATCGTTGCCACATTCCTCAGCACTGTGTGTGTCTGTCTCTCTCTCTCTGTGTGTGTGTTTATGTTACTTATTCCTCCCCCTGCCCCACTACCACACACACACATTCACAACAGGTCTGATGTTACTGCAGGACACTTTTGGGCACAGTTCCGGTTTTCGAACGATTTTTGGAAGTCAAACGTCCGCCGGGGATTCCGGGGATTCCAATTGGCTGCAGGTGCTTCCTGCAGCCAATCAGAAGCCACGCTTTGGTTTTTGAACGTTTTGGAAGTTGAACAGACTTCCGGAACCAGTGGCGGAGGAAGGGGAGTGCAGGGGGAGCACACTGGCAGCGCGATCCCGATAGGGTGCCATCGTGGCTGCCCCCCCGCCTGCGCTGGGTGCCACACCCCCACAGGCAACGTGCCACGCCCCTGTGGGCAACGCACCACGCCCCCCCTGTGCGGGAACATGAAGCTCCGCCACTGTCTGGAATGGATTCCATTTGACTTCCAAGGTACAACTGTACTTGTTTTAACCACTTGCCAGGACATTCATGAATGAGCCTCAATAGCATCTCTCCACTTGACACCCCAGATGCACATGCATGCAAAATAAGTGTGCAGCCAGGAATGGTCAGAACAGCTCACATGGACTAAACAACAATGTACTGCGCACTCCAGCTTTTAAAAAGCCTAGCATTTAGATCTCAGCTCTGCCTCAAACTCTTTGTTCCAGTCTTGTGCAAGTCGCCTTCACTCTGCCTCAAAATTCCCAACTACACCAGAGCTGCCAAGTCTCCCGTTTTTCGTGGGGAAACCCCCGTATTTTAAACCGTTTCCCGCTGGCAGCCCGGATTGGAAAAAAAATCTCGTAAATCCCCTGGATTTCCTACCTGCCAGGGAGGCTCCATTTGGGGTCCTGGCGCCACCCCGATTTCCGGTGCCCAGACTTGGGTAGTGCGGCACCGGAAGTCGCTCCGCCCATTCCCGGGCACCGAAAATCGGGCAGAGCGGCACCGGAAGTTGCTCCTATGCATGTCTGGACATGCGTAGAAGCAACTTCCGGTGCCGCGCTACCCATGTATGGGCACTGGAAATCGGGCGGCGCTGGCACCGGAAGTTGTTTCTACGCATGTCCAGACGTGCGTAGAAGCGACTTCCGGTGACTCACCGCTGCTGATCCCGCATTTTTCAGCGGGAGACTTGGAAGCTATGAACTACACAATGGAACTTGCATCGTCACCTGCCTCAAACACATTCGTCAAGAGAAGAATCCCCCACCTAAATGCTCTCCTTCCTGCTCTGCCTTCTTTCCCCACCCGGGGAAGAGAGTGAGTGGCAGCTGTGGTCAACAGCTGGTGTTCAGATAAGCAGGTCCACTTTTATGTGTGTGAGAGAGGGAGAACTAGAACTTAAATAGGAGGGGAAAGGGGGGGGAAATCCTGGATCCAAGTCTCAGTCTGGATTTGTCCTGCGTGGTGCACAATAAGAAAGCAGTTGTGTGTGTTTTTCCATGTTCCCTAATGTGCACCTGTGACTTGAGCACATGCTTTTGGGTGACTTTCTTGTGCTATGACTTACATATCTATTTTGAGCTCGGCTATGGATCCACTGATCTGGGCCCACCGTTCTCCATCTGCAAAATTGGCAAATGTTTTCCAGTTCCTTAATTAATACCTACATTGATTAATGAGTCCATGTAAACAATCTGTGATATGAGACTTGGCTCACAGTTTGGCATTACCTTGCATCATTTCTGGGTTTCTTGGGAGAGTTTGCATCCTGGCGCCCAAGGGAGATTACTTGGGAAATTGTATGGGTGAATAGTTGCTTCATGTTCATTATACAGTGGTACCTCTACTTATGAATTTAATGCGTTCCAAACGCACATTCGTAAGTCAAAGAAAATTGTGAGTCGAATCCCATAGGAATGCATTGGGAGAAACAATTCGTCAGTAGAAGCAACCCTATCTAAAAATTCGTAAGTAGAAAAAATCCTATCTAAACCGCATCCAAGATGGCGGTCGGAGCTCCATTCGTAAGTAGAAACATTCATAAGTAGAGTTATTCGTAAGTAGAGTTATTCGTAAGTAGAGGTACCACTGTAGGGTGTAAACTTGTACTAATAGGGTGTAAACTTGTACTAATAGGGTGTAAACTTGTACTAATTTGTACTAAAGGATTGAAGGGCCCTTATGCATTAAGACAGGCATTCCCAAACTCGGTCCTCCAGATGTTTTGGGACGACAACTCCCATCACCCCTAGCTAACAGGACCAGTGGTCAGGGATGATGGGAATTGTAGTCCCCAAACATCTGGAAGTTTGGGAATGCCTGTCTTAATGCATAAGAGCCCTTCAATCATGCAGTAAGAGAAAGAGATCTTAGTGGGTAACTTAATGGAGTTCTACCAGCTTCCTATCTCTGACTACTCCATCCTCCTAGAGATTTAGAGGGTTTATGCAAAATTTCTCAGTAGGTTGACCAATATAACAAATGCATTAATGTGGGGTGAGATAAGACCAAAAGAGTAACTCTAGATCAGAATACAGAGGAGCACTTAACCAAGAAGTTGGGTTTATTGACTCACACAGTACACAGAATTGCTGTTAAGGAATATTAAAAGGAGAAATGATTCCCGTTTCATATGATTTTCCTCAGTGCTTTATTTCCTGGGGGTACGCAGGGGTATGCATACCCCTAAACATTTTGTCCATTTACTGTACAGTGGTACCTCAGTTTAAGTACACAATTGGTTCCGGAAGTCTGTTCATAAACTGAAGCGAACTTTCCCATTGAAAGTAATGGAAAGTGGATTAATCCGTTCCAGACGGTCCGCGGAGTACTTAACCTGAAGCATACTTAACCTGAAGTGAACTTTCCCATTGAAAGTAATGGAAAGTGGATTAATCCGTTCCAGATGGTCCGCGGAGTACTTAACCTGAAGCATAGTTAACCTGAAGCGAACTTTCCCATTGAAAGTAATGGAAAGTGGATTAATCCGTTCCAGACGGGTCCGCGGAGTACTCAGCTTGAAGCGTACTTAACCCAAGGTATGAGTGTAATTGGTTCTGGAAGTCCATACTTAACCTGAAGTGTACTTAACCTTAAGCAAACTTTTCCACTGAAAGTAAGGGAAAGTGGATTAATCTGTTCCAGACGGGTCCGCGGAGTACTTAAACTGAAAGTACTCAAACCGAAGCATACTTAAACCGAGGTATGACTGTATTTATTTTTCCAGATTTGAACTATAAAATGGTGATTTTCTTGAGAGTACCCCTAAACATTTTATTTTAGAAAAAAAGCACCGATTTCCCCAATACAATAGGAGGCATATCTTTAGTGGCTTCAGAAGATCCATAGCAAAACGCAGCAGTTTTGAGTCTTAACTGAAAGACCCTCCTTTGCTCTGCTCTCTTGGAAGAAGACGCATTGTGGAATCGTAGGCGCATCAGACTGAAGACTAACTCCATTTTTAAAAGTCTGTGTATGTAAATTGGCTTTAATTAGACATGAGGGAATAACCTGAATTAGGAATGGTCCTAATTGTGGAACTAATCACACATTGATAGGGTTCCTGGCTAAGATAATGGAAAATCAATTGACAGTTGATCTCTTTTCTGTATATTATCTGCTTTTAACCTGATTTTTAAAAGTTTTTGTGTATATTTTTTATTAAGTTTTGTGTTTTACAATTTAAAATATCATAAATCCCTGTATATTTTACATAAACTAAACCATTCACTATTCCGTTAATACATCCATCCAAACTTGTTTACACTGTTGAATTTATCGTAATGCTGCCAACATTTTCAAGTGCACACAGTTTCTCCCCATATATTCAATAAATATTTTCCAGCCTTCTTTTAACGTGTGTTCTTCTTGTTCTCTTATTCTATATGCTAGGTCCGCAAGCCGCACATATTCCATCAATTTAAGTTGCCATTCTTCTTTGGCTGGGACCTCGCTCGTTTTCCATTTTTGGGCTAACGAAACACGGGCCACAGTAGTGACATACATAAATAGCCTGATTTAACAGTTCATAGAATACCATGGTGCTCCCTGGAAGGACAGATTGTGAAGCTGAGGCTCCAATACTTTGGCCACCTCATGAGAAGAGAAGAATCCTTGGAAAAGACCCTGATGTTGGGAAAGATTGAGGGCACTAGGAGAAGGGGACGACAGAGGACAAGATGGTTGGACAGTGTTCTCGAAGCTACGAACATGAGTTTGACCAAACTGCGGGAGGCAGTGCAAGACAGGAGTGCCTGGCGTGCTATGGTCCATGGGGTCACGAAGAGTCGGACACGACTAAACGACTAAACAACAACAACAACAAAGAATACCATGGACCATGAATGTTCACATGATATAATACATTTGTTGGTCTTGGAACGCCCTTGGGACCACTGCCTGGAGATTAAGCCCAATTGGACTTTGCACTCCCTCCCCACAAAGAGAAATTCTGTTCTGCAGCACACCGTGCTTAGGAGATGGGGAAGTCTTCACAACTTCATCAAGATATCTGATTTTCCAAGGAAGAGCTTGGCTGGCCTCGCTCAAACTGAGAGTTTACAGAAATGATGTCATTTTTATTTTCCTCACAGTCCTTGGGATGGACTGGGCCAGAAAACATCAGTTTTTGTTGTGACCTTGATGAGCAACACAGGGAGCTGTCTTGCGCTCTCTGTAACCTTCAGGGTGTGGCTCATGCGCACGCACCCGAACCGTGTGACCGTAGGATTATCCAGAAGGAAGAGAAATCGGGTTCTCTATTCATTGAGAGCACGTGTTGCGGTAGGGTTAACAGGACATCCCCTGGGGTTGCTGGGCAGATTAGTAAAATGGCCACAGGGTGATTGGACAGTTTGTTGCTGTGGGGGGGAGTCATGTTGCAAGTTAATGGCTGATAGCGATAGCGGGTATAAATTCTTTGTGGGCAAGTTTTGGTTTCACTTTTGCCAGTGCAAGGGATCTCCCGCCTGCCCACCCTCTTTAAGGGCCTTTTGCTTTGACATTGCTATGCCTGTCATGGGGTTGCCTGCTTTGGGGTGGGGGCCTGGTAGGAATTTTGTCCATTTGGCTGATTTGGCTGTTGCCATTTGGGTTTTGCCTACTGCCTAGCAAATCGTCACAACTTGTAAGGTTGGTGGTTAGGCATTGGTTAAAATTGGTTGGTGGAGGGGTTAGGAAGGCCTACCCCTCAAATTTGCTGCTGCTTGTAGGGGTATTCCATTAAAGGAATCCTGGGGCTCGGCGGGCTCTCGTCTGTACCCCCGAAAGGGGCTAGGACCATGCAAGAGCAAGAGCCTCGGGGAACATTCGTGGAGAGGTGAAGGGCCTGACACAAAGCTCCATCCTCTCTCAGGGAGTGTTTACCTACTGATTTCCCTAGACAGCTAGGAATGTCAGATCTGTCCCAGGGCGGGGGACCAATTGGATGAACCAATGCCTAAGCAACCACTCACATTTGGTTGTATTTTAGATAAAGTTGTGACCAAAATAATGCCAAAAACCTTAAACTTAAATTGCTGTGTGTCACAGGGAGGTGCGTTGCAGCTACTCTAGAGTAACGACTCTCCAGACAGTTGCCTTTTCATGCTTTTATTGTGTGCAAACTATTTACAGTGCTGGAGCTGTACAATGTACATGTTCTCAGTTGGAGTCAGAACCCTGGAATGGCGATTCCCGCGTTCTTTTCCAACAAAGCAGTCTGGGACTCGCAAATCTCCTCCCCCGTTTCTTTCGGCGCAATTCCGGAACTGGAGGGAGAGGTCTTCTTGCCGTGTTTTCCTCCCCCCCCCCTTTCCCTCTCCCTTCCTTCCTCTCCCAAGCGGAGCAGTGGCTCTGCGACCATGCCAGAGCCATGTCCTCTACTTCCTGCTTCCCCGCTGGAGTCTTCCCCCTCTGCGCTGCCGCTGGTACTCGGGGAAGAGCTGGTTCTCAGGATGGGAGGGGGTTGTCTGTAGCCCCTGTCCCTCACACTGTGTGATGTGTGAATTGTTGTGGGGGGATGTCCTGTGACCTCAACACACAAACCACACCAATCTCTGCCTTCCCTTCATACTTTTTATACAAATCACACTTTTAAGAACAAACATTCCCAATGCTGTTTTTCGCCATGGAAAAATCGTGTTCATGGATACCATGTGGGAATGGAAATATCATAGAGGAGTCTGATACACACTGCTTTGGCGATCACTTGTAGCCGAGTATGATTGTCTTCCATAAACACGGTTTTAACAATGAGTCCGTAAGTGACTGTGGAGGCCAATTCTGGATCCACATGTCCTTCCGCAGTGGGGACATAGGTTTCCGGACAGGAGTTAATCATGGTGAGGGTTTGCCAAGTGTGCCTTCCTTTTACCATGTTTCTCCCTTTCATCCTGAGTTTGAGTGTCTTCAAAGCCCATGACCAGTAGCGGAGGAAGAGGAGTGCGGCGATGGTGGTGTAGCTGGGCGAGAACGATTTGCCAGAAGCTCCCTACTTGAGCCTGAGGACCCGCATGCAGGAGGACTTGGAAGAGTTGAAGGCAGCTCTTCCTGGACTCAGAATTTTCTGGTTGCAGCTGTTGCTGCGATGTGTCTGGCGAGGAAGCCAATGCCCAGCTGCCACCGAGCAGGGCCGGCTCTACAGTCAGGCTGGGTGGCGCAGGGCGCCACGGCGGTGGTCCGCCAGGGGGGGCGCCACGCTGCTGTGCCCGCCCACCGGCCGCTCCGCCATGCAGAAGCGCCACCGGCAGCAGCGCTGCGCGCTAAGCCCGCCCGCCCGTCGCGCTGGAAAACGGGGTGGCGGAAGGATCCGTCGCGCCAGGGTGCCAAAGGTGTTTAAGACAGCCCTGCCACCGAGAGGGCCAGGGGGTGCGTCCAGAGCTCAGTGGCCAAGAAGGTTCTGGCCTTGGGCAGGACGGTGATCCGTCACCCGGGTATTACCTTCCATGATGCGTCCCTTTGCAGGCTTGATGGGGTTCATTTGTCTTTGACTGGGAATGATTTATGGCTGACCTCCGTGTCAGTGGGGTTAAGGGATTGGTTACAGGTGTGAGTGGTTGGCTGCGAGCACGGGTGCTCGTGGGGTGGATAGGCACTGGTTCAGGTGATAGGGATGGGAGAATCCTCTTGCCATCCCTATGTGAAGGGGATTCCGTTAAAGGAATCCAGGGACTCAAATGGTTTGGTCAACCCCTGCGAGGGGGTTGTGCCCGTGCCTGAGTCCAGGGGGACATCTGGGTGGCTGACAAAGCCTGTCCCCGGCTTTCCACTTACCCTTGGCTGACCTATGCTGGTGCCCTGGGTCAGCACTACCTGCAAGGGTGCAGGGAGCTAGTCGAACCAGAGTCTATGCAACCACTCACTTTCTGAAATCAATAAAGTTGTGACCTAAATTCTGCCAAAAACCAAACCAAAATCTGAGTCATGTCTGAATTTATTGGGGGGGGGGTCTATTATTACTAGCTGACCCTGTTGTTGTTGTTGTTGTTAGTAAAGTTGTTTTTTCTTGAACATCACAACTCTGCCAACAGTACGGGCTTAAGGAATGTGAAATACTGTACACCATAACAGTACTGGTCTAAACAAAATGAAACAATTCCTTCCATTAGCACCTTAGAGACCAACTAAGTTTGTTATTGGCATGAGCTTTTGTGTGCATGCACACTTCTTCAGATACCAATATCTGAAGATATTTCGTGCATGCACACGAAAGCTCATACCAATAACAAACTTAGTTGGTCTCTAAGGTGCTAATGGAAGGAATTGTATTATTTTGTTTCGACTACAACAGACCAACAAGTACCTGTAACTAGTACTGGTCTAATGTGCCATGTATGCAACAGTTTAATCAGGTTTTCACAAATTCAAGAGAAAACTGAATGAAAAGGTTTCTTGGACCACATTGCATTCCCCCACTCTTTGGATATTCCAACTCCAGGTCCTGCTCCCATGACATTTTAGCACTCGGCAAAAATCATGTCCAGTAACCACTAGCTTTCAATAATTCAGTGATCTCAAACCTTTAGGCCCTATGTGGGAGATTAAGAATAGGCTTTCAAAATCTGTGGGTTTTCAGTTCGCTTGGGCAATGAGTGAAAAGGGATTAGCCAATAAAAAGCAAAGCCGATTATAAATTATAGTCAGGAGACATAGCTGCAAGTTGTTCTTCCTAATCCAGAAACGCACTTACTTGTTGGGAAACAGGGTGATGTATTACAGAGATTAGGTGTCTTTGTTATCTAAAGCAGCATCTCCAAACAAGTTAAAATATTCCTCCTACAATAAAAGGGCCTCCTGACACGAGGAGAGGGTTTGTAGTACAGTGGTACCTTGGTCCTCAAACTTAACCCGTTCTGGAAGTCGGTTCCTAAACCAAAGCGTTCCAAAACTAAGGCGCGCTTTCCTGTAGGAAGAAACGCAAAATGGATTAATCTATTCCAGACTTTTAAAAACAACCCCTAAAATAGCAATTTAACATGAATGGTCTAACAAGACCATCGATCCATAAAATGAAAGCAAGAATCAATGTACTGTAGTATAAAATAAGTAAGACAGTTTTGTAGATGATAAATTTTGTTTTAAAAATTCTTCTTACTTGCACTGATGATAGTCATTGCTTGGATGGGGGGCTGTTATCCATTTCCGCAGTCACACAATCAATCAATCAATCAATCAATAGCTGAACTGGGTTCCACACAGTCACAAAAAGAAATTAACCGAAAAAGCCTCAAAAATAAAAACGCAAAATAAATAGCAAAAACAAAAGCACCAAACTTAATCCATTCCGGAAGCCTGTTTGACTTCCGAAATGTTCGAAAACCAAGGTGCAGCTTCTGATTGGTGCAGGCACCCCGGAAACAATAGCCAACAACCGCATCGGAAGTTCGGCTTCTGAAAAACATTAGAAAACCAGAACACTTACTTCCAGGTTTTTGGAGTTTGAGAACCAAGGTACCTCTGTATATTTGCCCTCTCTTGGGGCTGTACGACAAGGCTGTTGTTCCATTCTTCCCATCTAAAAGACCCTTGACAACAATGAAACCCCTCCCCACCCTTCTGAGAAGCTGCCATTGTGAAATTTATGGCTTTTGAAATGAATGCTGTGAGTCTTCAAGCCTTGGAGGATCCCAGGGCAGGAACTGCACATCGTAACCCGGCAAACGCAGGATTGAATGAATCAATTTCAGGGAAATAATAGTGGGCTTCTCATATTTTGGAAAAGCTGCCCGTCTTAATGGACAAACCAAAGCCACGAACGTTCAGAAAAGCATTGCCAACCTTTCATCTCCCCGCATTGCTAAATATGAGGAAGAGCAACACTTCATTTATGGCGACAGATCCAAGCTTCACACCTTAACGGGCCAAACAGAATATGAGCGTCTAAAATTTCCCAAAGCTTGATGTTCAAAGTGCAAACAATAGCAGATTCTTGTCTCATTACACATGCAAAGCTATTTTTGGTCATCTGCATACTATCCCTTGCTTTTTCCTGTAGGACTAATTGCAGTCATTAACAGTTGTTAACAATTGTCAACAGATTTATCATACCCATTGAGGCAATCGCCCATCTCCTACTACCCTTCTGAGAAATACCCCTCCCCACCCTCTCACTATATATAAGGGTCTGGGGACTTCTGTTTCAGTGTATCTGAAGAAGTGTGCATGCACACGAAAGCTCATACCAGTAACAAGCTTAGTTGGTCTCTAAGGAATTTTTTTATTTTGTTTTAACTACGGCAGACCAACGCGGCTACCTACCTGTAACTGAAGAAATCGAGTTAATTAGGATATGCAGAAGATATTACAAAGAAGTTTAAGGAACCGCAGGAAGAGGGGGAAGGAAGTCAAGTTTTGAAATGTCAAAATGCTTGTAAAATCAGTGAAATGTATAAATCTGAAAAATATACCGGTAAATTAAAAATAAAATAAAAATAAATAAATAAATAAAATGGCATCCTTTGCAGAAAGTCATGAAAATTTTAGGACTATATTTTATGATGATATTAGGGCTTTGTTCATTGTCTTAGCTACTTCTGCTGGCTGGGATTCTGTGCTTTCAACTTGGGACTCCAAGGGCTTAATTGCTTCTTTCCATTCGCCTGCATGTTCTTGCCAAACGTCCTGCCAAAGGTTATGTGGTTGAGCTGACAATTCAGTAAGCAGGAAGGCAGTGATTCCTTCACTGGTGTTTTTTATATATATATATATATATATATAAAGAGTTTTTCTTGCTTTAGGGCCTCCTTCACCATCTGACAACTCCAAAGCTACCACATCATCTGCTCTAGGTTCAACGCAGGTCAATAAATTGTCCTCCTTCCTTACCCAAATGCTAATTAGGATCCCATTTGACTATATTAGATTAATTGCAGTGCGGTGCAGAGCATCAAAGTTTAACCACAGTCTTTGATGGATAACATCACACAGCTTTCACGCACCTTACCTGGGGCCCCAAAACAAGAGCACAAAAACAGAATCCCAATCCATTCTTAGCACTCTGTCCTGCACCGGCCTGTCTTTTGGGCTGCGTTGGTGAGATGCTCGGTTTGGGGGATGAATTCCTAGTCCGTTATCCTGCTACAGGTGTGGGGAATCTTTTTTCTTTTACAGGTGCATTCTCCTTATATATGTGGAGAGAGAGAAGAGAATGCACCTGTAAAAGATATATATATATATATATATATATATATATATATATATATATATATAAAATTGCATGGACCCAGGTGGCGCTGTGGGTTAAAGCACAGAGCCTAGGGCTTGCTGATCAGAAGGTTGGCGGTTCGAATCCCTGCAACGGGGTGAGCTTCCTTTGCTCGGTCCCAGCTCCTGCCAACCTAGCAGTTCGAAAGCACATCAAAGTGCAAGTACTTACAATTTTTTCTACTTACAAATGGAGCTCCATCCACCATCTTGGATGCGGTTTAGATAGGATTTTTTTCTACTTACGAATTTTTAGATAGGGTTGATTCGACTTACAAAAATTTTTCCCCAATGCATTCCTATGGGATTTGACTTACAAATTTTTCGACTTACAAATGTGTGTTCGGAACGCATTAAATTCGTAAGTAGAGGTACCACTGTAGATAAATAGGGACCGCTCCGGCGGGAAGGTAAACGGCTGCTCTGATTCGCCAGAAGCAGCTTTGTCATGCAGGCCACATGACCCAGAAGCTGTCTGTGGACAAACGCCGGATCCCTCGGCCTATAGAGCGAGATGAGCGCCGCAACCCCAGAGTCGGACACGACTGGACCTGATGGTCAGGGGCCCCTTTACCTTTTAATATCATAATATATAATAAATAAATAAATAAATAAATATAAAATATATACATTTTTAAATAAAATTTTCTGTTTTACAATTTAGAATAGTCATTTAAATATCATTGACTTCTCTTTCCATGGTTCATTTCACATAACATAAGGTAAAGGTAAAGGTAAAGGGACCCCTGATCATTAGGTCCAGTCGTGACCGACTCTGGGGTTGCGCGCTCATCTCGCATTATTGGCCAAGGGAGCCGGCGTATAGCTTCCAGGTCATGTGGCCAGCATGACAAAGCCGCTTCTGGCAAACCAGAGCAGCACATGGAAACGCCGTTTACCTTCCCGCTGTAGTGGTTCCTATTTATCTACTTGCATTTTGACGTGCTTTCGAACTGCTAGGTTGGCAGGAGCTGGGACCAAGCAACAGGAGCTCACCCCGTCACAGGGATTCGAACCACCGACCTTCTGATCAGCAAGCCCTAGGCTCAGTGGTTTAACCACAGCGCCACCTGGGTCCCAAGGTAAAGGTAAAGGGACCTATTTATCTACCTATTTATCTACTGCACTTTGATGTGCTTTTAAACTGCTAGGTTGGCAGAGCTGGGACCGAACAACGGGAGCTCACCCCGTCGTGGGGATTCGAACCACCAGCCTTCCAATTGGCAAGCCCTAGGCTCAGTGGTTTAGACCACAGTGCCACCTGCGTCCCTTTCACATAACATAAATCCCTGCATATTTTACATAAACTAAATCAGGCATCCCCAAACTTCAGCCCTCCAGATGTTTTGGACCACAATTCCCATCTTCCCCGACCACTGGTCCTGTTAGCTAGGGATCATGGGAGTTGTAGGCCAATACATCCGGAGGGGCGCAGTTTGGGGATGCCTGAACTAAATGATTCATTATTCCATTGTTACACCCACCAAAAATTGTTTACACTGTTGAATTTATCTTAATGCTGCCAACGTTTTCAATAGGGGAGCATTCTCTCAGGAACAGTAGGTCTGGAGCCACGTATGCTTAGTGGGTCCAGGGCAGTTGTTTATCAGCTCCATCTGGAACGCAGGCTGAGTCCCTACCTGCCCGCAGACTGTCTCGCCAGAGTGGTTCATGCTCTACTTATCTCCCGCTTGGACTACTGCAATGCGCTCTACGTGGGGCTACCTTTGAAGGTGACCCGGAAACTACAACTAACCCAGAATGCGGCAGCTAGACTGGTGACTGGGAGCGGCCGCCAAGACCACATAACACCGGTCCTGAAAGACCTACATTGGCTCCCAGTACGTTTTCGAGCACAATTCAAAGTGTTGGTGTTGGCCTTTAAAGCCCTAAACGGCCTCGGTCCAGTATACCTGAAGGAGCGTCTCCACCCCCATCGTTCTGCCCGGACACTGAGGTCCAGCGCCGAGGGTCTTCTGGCGGTTCCCTCGCTACGAGAAGCCAAGTTACAGGGAGCCAGGCAGAGGGCCTTCTCGGTAGTGGCACCCACCCTGTGGAATGCCCTCCCGTTTCCTGAATCCTTGCAAACCACATCAAATTGTGACAAAGGCTGCAGGTTGCCCAGGTGCGTCTTATTGGCTTGACCTATTTTGATTGATATTAAGCATTAGCATGACCATGGCATTGTTGCATGTTTGCACAAATACTGGAGCAATGCAATAATGCGGTGTGGGGTGGGAACCCAAGGGCAAATAGAAATAAACTCTGCCAGGTATACCACAGCATAATGGCCTCTGCTCTCGGCCAAGTGTTGCAATGTATGATTTATGGCATATCTCTCCGCAGGACTTTTAGTTCGCAGTATATTGAAATGTTGAAATTGCCAGCAAAGCTTTGCTGTCTCTGTTCCCTGGAGGTTTTTCTGTGCAGATACAGTAGTACCTCAGGTTACGTACGCTTCGGGTTGCGTACTTTTCGGGTTATGTATGCGGAGGACCCAGAAGTGTTTACTTCCGGGTTCGCCGCACATGCATGCGCAGAAGCGTTCTGCGCAGTTTGCACATGTGCAGAAGCGCACTTTCGCGGTTGTTCAGGCTACGTACTTCTCGGGCTACGTACCGCACCGTGGAACGAATCAGGTATGTAACCCGAGGTACCACTGTAAGGTAAAAGGCAAAGGTAAAGGACGCCTGACAGTTAAGTCCAGTCGCAAACGACTCTGGGGTTGCGGCGCTCATCTCGCTTTTCTGGCCGAGGGAGCCAGCGTTTGTCCGCAGATAGTTTTTCCGGGTCATACGGCCAGCATGACTAAACTGCTTCTGGCGAAACCAGAGCAGCACACGAAAACGGCGTTTACCTTCCCGTCGGAGCGGTACTTATTTATTTACTTGCACTTTGATGTGCTTTCGAACTGCTAGGTTGGCAGGAGCTGGGACAGAGCAACGGGAGCTCACCCCATTGCGGGCGTTCGAACCACCGACCTTCCGATCGGCAAGCCCAAGAGGCTCAGTGGTTTAGACCTCAGCGCCACCCATGTCCTGGCAGATAAGGTAGGCCAGTTCTTTATTGAGGGCTAGGAATGGGGAAGAATTTGAAGTCAAGTTTGCATGTGAAGGCAAAATTTGCACTTTTTCACACAATATGCAGACCAAAACCACAATTCTATACCTTCGGGTATAGGCCAGTATAGAAATAAAATAAATAAATAAATAAATACTTCTGAATTTGCACTTCTCCGAATTTTGCAACACAATTCTTCAGCCAGGTAATGTGTACAAAAATGTATATGCTAGGGTAAGATATGACTATAACATACAAAAATGCATTATATATGAGGAAGGTGATTGGCGAAAATGTGTATTTTAGGGGATACGTCACACAGAAAGGTGCATATACGGTAAGCTTAATTTTGCACCCAAACGCTGGTGAATTTTCATGAGGTTTCCTCTCCCCTCCCCACCAAAACAACAACAACAAAACACACACACATTCTGAAACTAATGTGGAGAACCAAACTTTAGCTTAGAAAAATGTAAAAAAAAATAATGGTAACTAATTGACAGATTCACCCATCCCTATTGAGGGCACAGATCAAACACGGGTTAGGCCTCACTGTGAAATGAGGTAAAAAAATGTGCATAAAGTGAGGGAGGGTGGACACGGACAGAGAAGAGAGAGACAGAGGGATCCAGATCAAACCTGATGCCAGCATGAATGCAAGAAAAGCAGTTTGTGTAGTCTAAGATGTTTTTTCCACAGCAGTGGAGGCTGGTACTGCTGCATCAGCAAGAGCTTCTCTTGCCAGATGCACTATAACATTCATAGCTAGACAAATGAAGAGAAACACAGCGACCAGGACGATGAGGGCTCCAGAAGCAAAGCCCCAGGGAGAATAGGTTGAAAAAGTCTGGATAACAGACGATTAAAGGGGATGTGATATTTGTCTTGAAAACATGGAAGGGTTGCCATGCAGAAGATGGGGGGGGGGACGGGACTTCTTCTCCGTTACTGCAGAGAGTGGGCCTTGAGCCAGCGGGCTGGAATTGTCAGGAGGCAGAATCTGGCCAAACATTATGAGAAACTGCCAAACCACAAGAGTCTTCTGACAGTAAAGGTAAAGGTAAAGGACCCCTGGACAGTTAAGTCTACTCAAAGGTGACTATGAGGTCATCTCGCTTTCAGGCTGAGGGAGCCGGTGTTTGTCCACAGACCGCTTTCTGGGTCATGTGGCCAGCATGACTAAACCGCTTCCGGCACAACGGAACACAGTGACAGAAGCCAGAGTGCACGGAAACACCATTTGCCTTCCCGTCGCAGCAGTAGTACCTATTTATCTACTTGCACAGGTGTGCTTTCGAACTGCTAGGTTGGCAGGAGCTGGGGCAGAGCAACGGGAGCTCACCCCGTCATGGGGATTTGAACCGCCGACCTTCCGATCGGCAAGTCCAAGAGGCTCAGTGGTTTAGACCACAGCGCCACCTGCTCCCCTCCTTCTGACAGTAGAGCGGGCAGACTCTCCTTACCTGGAGGTATTCAAGCAGAAGCTAGGTGGCCGTCTGTCAGGGATGCTGTCATTGTATCCTGCCTGGCAGAGAGTTGGACTCATCGGTCTCCAAAGTCCCTTCCAAATCTATGGCGGTAATGGATGGGGTTGGGGAATGGCAGGGATTGAGGGGGAATTAAGTGGAGGCTTGACAGCCATCTGTCAGGAATGCTCTGATGGTGTTTCCTGCTTGGCAGGGGGTTGGACTGGATGGCCCTTGTGGTCTCTTCCAGCTCTATGATTCTATGATTCCAACCTGCAAAGACCTCGCAGGACAAGCCGACAGACAGACTCAGTGGGTCAGATAGGGCCGGATTTAGGTTTGATGAGGCCCTAAGCTACTGAAGGTGATGGGGCCCTTTCTATGTCCAGCTGTCCTTTGTCAACAACAGATTGTCACTGGTTTTTGTGTTGAATATATGCTATATGGTAATTTATGGACCTAATAGGTATCTCAAGCCATTTGCACATTTTGCCACACAACCAGTCCATGCAGAATGTAGGCACCCTATATATAGAAAGGAGCAAACCAGGGATATTTTAGGGAGCAGGCGGGGCCCATGACTTACACCATAGGAGCCTACAAAGCACAAAACACTGTTGCTGTATGTAGGTTTTATTTTATTTGTTTTTTATCTTATATTTTGGAAATGTACATCCAGTTTTTTCCTTTAATTTTTTTGGAGCCCCCCAAGAGAGTGGGGCCTAAACTATAGCTTGTTTAGCTTACAGCCTACGTAAATCCGGCACAGGGGTGGGACTCAGCTTAGGGAAGCCCTGCACAGCCGCTTCCACTTGCACAGCTATTCCCCACACAGCCCCAAAATTGGTTCTGAAAAAATATGGAATATGCAGAAATGGTGAAACTTATTGGAAAAATAAGAATCAAGATAACATTTTTTAAAATAAAGGAATGGAAATGGTTTTTTAAAAATATATATTTACAGATAATTCATAAACAGATAAAAATACTGGCAGGTTTATTGTAATAACCCGCAGTTACATAAGAGTATATATTTAAAGAAAATGAATAAAGGAACAAATTAAGTCAATTTGGATATGCAGAAGATATTAAAAACAACTTTAAGGAACTGTAGAAGCAGGTGGAAGGAAGTCAAGTTTTGAAATGTCAAAATGATGGCAAAATTAGTGAAATGTATAAAATTGAAAAGTATAAATAAATAAATGAAGAAAGAAAATTGGCTCAGGGGCGGGGGGTGGGTAGGTGGGGTCAAGACATCTCTAGAGAAGTGTGCGGGGAGGGGGTGTCATTCTATCTGGCAAGCCAAAATGTTTGCCTCCTTACAGCAGCTAGGATTTTGTTAACCCAGAAATTGGCAGGTGAGGATGGGCAATTAAAAATGACAGAATATGCAGAATAAATTTTTCCCTCCCAGTAGCACCTTAAGTTTGTCATTGGTGTGAGCTTTTGTGTGCATGCACACTTCTTCAGATACAGGCTATCATGATATTTCCTTCCTACTGGAAGGAATTTTTTAAATTTTGTTTCGACTATGGCAGACCAACACGGCTACCTACCTGTAACTAGAATATGCAGAGTTAGCGGGTCTAACAAGTAAAATAAGACGAAGTGTGCATGCACACGAAAGCTCATACCAAAATAAAAACTTAGTTGGTCTTTAAGGTGCTACTGAAGGAATTTTTTTAAAAGTAAAATAAGAGAACAAGATCAAGTATATATAGACGAATGGAAAAATAATTTTGTGGAGTATCTGCAAAACAACTGTAAACATGTGAAAACGTTTGTAGGGTCAAAGTAAATTCAACAGTACTGTTATAACACATAACAAAGGAATAATAAAAGAACGAGAGAGTTAAATGGATATCCGAGAATATGTGGGGTAGGTGGGAAAATTAAAGGAACAGGGAAGGGGAAGAAGAGAAGTAATAAATGACTGGTTTATTTTAAAGAAAGATATGAATGGGGACAGGTTGATTTTAATGTGAATGTGGTTTTGAAAAATGTAACATTGAAAAATATGAAGCTTTTTTTTTTTTTAAAAAAAAAAAAAAGCTTTCCCCTGGTGGGACAATTGTCTTAGCACGACATTGAACTCCTCCCATAATATTAAAGGAAGGAAGTCTAACGTAGCAACAGGGCAGGGTTGTGTTTTTTTTGGAAGGCATAAATAAGAGACTGTGTTTGCATCCACTTTGAGGCCCACAATCTCTCCTTCTTTCTCTCTCACTGCAGAAAGATGTATTTCATTCTAGGATTTAAGCACAGCACCCTCATGTGGGACGTTACTCTATGTGCAGCTATGCACATCTGCCGGGAAGGCGGCACCCAGCCCACATCTCAAGAATCTCTGGCTTCTCTGGAGAGGCCCTCCTCCTACATGCTGCTGATTCGCAGTGACGCTCAACAGGCTCCCTCGGACCACTTTGCAACTCCTCCCCTCGCCGCTGTGGGTTGGCTGCAAGACTGCATGGGACGGGGTAGAGATATGCAGAGAATGTGCGGAATCCCCAAGCCCAAAACAGCTGCAGAGGGCAGCCCTCTCCTCAGATCCTGAGCTGGGCTTCCTGCCTCTGAAGCAGCTCTCCTGAATACAGCCCTCCTAAGTCACCCTTGGGCGGAAGAGCTGGTTGGTTGGAGTAGCAGAAACCAAGAGTGTTTGCATGCAATGTTTACAGGAGCTTTGCTAGGCAGCAGAAGAGCCTTTTGTGTTTCAGTTATTTTCAATTAGCCTCTCCCTCTTGCTAGAATTTGTATTATGCTCCGGGGTCCTTCAGCCGATCTGGATGTCCGTTTAGGTCACGTTGAAGCAGCTTCTTGTCTAGGAAAGCTCAGCCGATGTGGGAGGTTGTCAGTTTTTAAGGTGCCTCAGGTCATACCTGCCAAGTTGCTGTAGGAGAAATAAGGGGCCGGGACGGAAGTAGCAGACCGGAAGTAGCGCTGCCGCCATTTTGGAACTGGGCGGAGCATGCTCAGAAGTGACTTTTGATGCTGCTTTGCCCAGTTCCAAAATGGCTGCTGCGCCAGAAGTTGCACTGCAGCCATTTTGGAACTGGGCAGAGCAGCATCAAAAGTCACTTCTGAGCATGCTCCGCCCAGTTCCAAAATGGCTGCCGTGCCAGAATAAACCGGGGAAAAACAAAAAAAAACACCCGTTTTTTCAGCTAGGAACAGCTGGAAAAACAGGGATTTCCCGGGGAATACGGGAGACTTGGCAGCTATGGCCTCAGGTAGCAGAAGCACTAGAGCAGGGCCGGCCCTATGGCAAGGCTGGGTGGCGCAGGGCCACGCTGCTGCGCCCGCCAGACAGCCGCGCTGGGAAATGGGACGGGGGGGCCGCTGGAGGGATCTTTGCACCACAGCGCCAGGGCACCAGATATGCTTAAGACGGCTCTGCACTAGAGGCAGCACCCCACCTGCCCTGCAGATTCTGCTGCTGCCAGGATGCCCTACTGCTGTCACATTTTGGGGAGAGGGCGCAGTGTTGCTGTTATTTTCCCCTGCCCCTGGGGTGGAGAAGACAAATAGCGAGGCCTTGTGGAACACCTCATTCATGCCAAGTTTTGGGGAGAGGAGGATGTTCAAGGGGTGGCACAATCTTACCTTGCCTCAGTTGTCTAAATGGGCTGCCCCTGGGTGCCCCTGGGTGAATCTTTGGCATGATTCATGTGTCTAGTGGAGCATGGGTTGCACATGTATTTGTCTCCTTGCTGTGGAACTGACAGAGTGAGCACAACACAGGGCCGCCTTAAGCATATCCGGCGCCGTGATGCAAACACCCCTCTGGCGCTCCACCCCGTTTCCCAGAGCTGTCGACCTTTTCCCAAGCCTCTGCGGGGATCGCTCGCCTCCCGCGGAGGTTTGGGAAGGAAGCTGCACACCGGCCAGCCATATGGTTGACGGGACGCAGCTGGCAGGTGTGCAGGAGGGAAAAGGGAGGCTGCTGGCAAAGCCACGCAACTCCCCCACTCGCTGGGGTGCCCCTGAGAGGCCGGCACCCTGGCGCAACACGCCAGTAAGCCCAATGGGAAAGACGGCTCTGGCCGACATGTGTTATGTTCAGCTCCCATAATCATTCAGCTTTCCCCCCTTTAGGCCAAAGGATCATCAGGATCCGATTTCTGTGGGTCATGCAGGCACCCTGCATCCCTCATGATTTCATACACATACACGCCCATGTTGTCAAAAACGCACCACCCCCCATGGGATTTGGAGATACACGAGTCCTTCGTCTTAAAGCAATGTGTATGGACTGAAAGTAACTGCTACAGTTATATGGTGTGAGAGGTTAATGTAAGTTTACTCCTTTCCATGTTGTTGTTTTTTTAAGACACCCCAGATGCTGCCTTATGTGTGAATGGTCTACAAAAATGCAAGCGCAACACGCTGGCTAATAACTGTTAGTAAATATATAATCGGTTATGATGTCATTCAAAATATCCAAAATAGTTCAACTGTTTCGGAATAATTATCAATGAAATATTCATACTAGTGGGGATCATGCTAGTGGATCCCCACTACCGGTAGTATGAATATTTCATTGATAATTATTCGCTGATGAAGACTTTATTCCGAAACAGTTGAACTATTCTGGATATACTGTCCTTTTTAAAAAATAATAATGATGATTTTTATTAGAATTTTTTCAGAACAAAAAATAACACAGCACAAAAGTATAAAAAGACACTACAATAACAACAATAAAAAGAAAAAATAAACACACAAATTCAAATTACTTATTCCTTTTTCCTTCACATTATATATGGGGACCCCCTCGGGTTCCCGTCCACTGCGGTTCTTTGTCAAATTAAATTTTTAGCAATTTCTAAACCATTTTAATCACCTTTTCTAAACTTATTTTACTCCTTTCCACTTAACATATTCATACATTCCACAGTTTCTTTTTAACCTAATTCTGATCTTAATATGTTACTTTTACATATTTTTTAAATTATAGCTTAAAATCTTTCCATTCTTCTTCTGTCGCTTCTTCTCCCCGGTTGCGGATTCTTCCGGTCATCTCAGCCAGTTCCATAAACTCCTGGATATACTGTCCCTTTGAGACTTTGGAGAGACGTCTTCCTTTGAGGCTTTTGTGAGACGTCTTCCTTTGAGAGACGGCTTGGCGTTCCTCGCTATTCATTGATTTGTTTGATTCTTTGTTTAACTCTGATACATACAACAACTTGTAGTTACTTGTATATTTTGTGAGATGTGTTGTATGATATATACATCATTTTGAAGTGTCTTATTCGTATATTTCGAATGACATGAGAACCGATTATAAATTCACTAACAGTTATTAGCCAGCGTGTGGCGTTTGCAGTTTTGTAGATTGTTACATTTTGCAATACAGGGGGTTTCTGTTTGTTCAGATTATATGTGACTGGTGCATAAATAAAATCTACTCACAGTAGCTGCCCCATTATATCTCATTTGACTTTAAACCAGAATGGTTAGGAGTCTTGGGACCAATCGGCCGTCCTGAACTCACCCTAGAAATAGCCCTCTGTGTGGTACAATTTTGTCTACAACTCTCTGTAACCTGAAGTGTCAAAACCTTCATCAGCTAGCCCTGGGGGTATCAAATAAATAAAGCATTTGGGGGCAGGGGAAGCTTTGGTGGGGAGAGACCCCAGCAGACACCCAGAAAAAGAAGACAGACCCAATTCCTCCAAGCCTTGTTGGACCTTAGAGGCATTGGAGTATGGGGGCCCACTTATAGATGGCAGCATGGCCCATGAATGCTCACCCATCTTCTCGGGGGCCATGACACCCAGTGCTGTTTATTTCTGATTTGGTGGCTGTCTGCTTGCTTTCTGCTCACACAAGGTGTGGCAGTTGTCACTTGCAATGAGGCATCTCTGACTCAGACGGGACTGAGGAAATAATTTGCCTCCATTTTTTGTGCCAAGGCCCCCAGAGTGGGGTCTTCTCTAGCTCCACATTTCCATGATGATTATGGGCGTTCTGACAGCTGTTACCTCAAGGCCCACCAACCAGACAGGACAGCATAAGAGTTCCACACAGACTTTTGATTTACACAGAACTCATCCGTCCGGCGAACATTTCGGACAAACATCGTTGACATGAGTCAACAGTGTGATGCAGCAGCTAAAAAAGCCAATGCAATTCTGGGCTGCATCAATAGGAGTATAGCATCTAGATCAAGGGAAGTAATAGTACCACTGTATTCTGCTCTGGTCAGACCTCACCTGGAGTACTGTGTCCAGTTCTGGGCATCACAGTTCAAGAAGGATACTGACAAGCTGGAACGTGTCCAGAGGAGGGCAACCAAAATGGTCAAAGGCCTGAAAACGATGCCTTATGAGGAACGGCTTAGGGAGCTGGGTATGTTTAGCCTGGAGAAGAGAAGGTTAAGGGGTAATATGATAGCCATGTTCAAATATATAAAAGGATGTCATATAGAGGAGGGAGAAAGGTTGTTTTCTGCTGCTCCACAGAAGCGGACACGGAGCAATAGATTCAAACTACAAGAAAGAAGATTCCACCTCAACATTAGGAAGAACTTCCTGACAGTAAGAGCTGTTCGGCAGTGGAATTTGCTACCAAGGAGTGTGGTGGAGTCTCCTTCTCTGGAGGTCTTTAAGCAGAGGCTTGACAGGCTTATGTCAAGAATGCTTTGATGGTGTTTCCTGCTTGGCAGGGGGTTGGAGTGGATGGCCCTTGTGGTCTCTTCCAACTCTGATTCTATGATTTCTGTGTGCCTTAAGAGGCCCCTTCTAATGGAACCTGCCCCACTTGGAAGACAAAACTTCACAGGTCTTGAACCTTTTCTTCCCTGGGACGAACATTATCCGTGGCAAAGAAGCCACGTCAAGAAGCCCTGGCAGCTTTGGCACATCTAAATTACTCAGAGGTACCAAGCCTTAAATTCTTGGACAGGTTTGTCAACAAACCTGAGAAGTGGGGAAAGGATGACTTCATCCTGCTTCATGTTGTGGGGAAAAGACTCCCGAGAACCAGAGCCTGCAAGAGCAAATCTGGGAGTGGCAGGTAGGAACATTTCCTATTCTGGTGCTTCTTCCTGGCAAACCATAGGCCAGCGGTGGGAATGCAACAGGCATGGGGACCAAATGGAGACCTCTGAGCTTCTCTGTCCTGCCCATGGGACAGGCTATGCCACCTCTCTAGACCACAGCAGTGGCTTGCAAGAGTGGTGGCCGTGGAAGAGAGGGGGGGTCTCCTCACAGCAGCAGCTATATTTTCATCAGGGCAGGGTGGGGTAAGGGGGCAGCAGTGAGGTTGGGCAAGTTCCCAGACCCTCCAAGTGTCTCTGTTTTCCAGGGACAGACCCTGGAAGCTGTTCCGGTTTCTGTTTTGATCCTGGAATATCCCACTTTTCCTTAGGAGGTCTCCATTTTCCTCAGATAAATGTTGGAGGGTATGGAGTTATGCAACCCAAGGAGATAAGTAGCTGTTCAACCTTTTTTATATTTAATGTTTGATTATTTATATGTTGGATGGCACCCAGAGTGACTGGGGCAACCCAGTCAGATGGGCAGGGTATAACTAATAAGTTGTTGTTGTTGTTAGCTGCCAAATATCCCGTTTTTCACGGGAAACCCCCGGATTTTAATCCGTTTCCCGCTGTTCTCCCAAATGGAGAAAAATCCCAGAAATCCCCTGGATTTCCTACCTGCCACGGAGCCTCCATTTTGGGTGCTGCTCTGATCATGTGTGGGCACCAGAAATAGGGCAGAGCAGCACCGGAAGTCGCTTCTACGCATGCCCGGTGGCCACATGGCGGTGGCCGTCACCAAGATGGCCACCGCCATGCGGCCACCAACAAGATGGCCGCCGGGCATGTGTAGAAGCGACTTCCAGTGCCGCTCTACCTTATTTCCGGTGCCCACACATGGTCAGAGCGGTCCCGGAAGTTGCTTCTACGCCACTTCCGGTGCCGCGCTGCTGCTGATCCCGCATTTTTCTGCGGGAGACTTGGCAGGTATGTTGTTGTTGTTGTTGTTGAATAGGATGTCCCTATTTTCATTGGAGAAATGTTGGAGAGTTTAAGTTCCCCTGAGCTTGCCACTGCAGCCTTGTCCTGACCCATCCGATGAACACTGCAGTAGCACTATTGAGAGGAAACTGCTGCCTCTTTCCCCTGCAATCGACACAAAATAATATCCCCAAGGCAACCATAGACGGCCATGAAAATGGCAAAAGTAGTTTCTTTCCCAAATAGGTTTTATCTTAAACAATAGCAAGCGCAGTAAATAAAGAGTTCACTTTTAATATAACAACTGGTTTGGTGCTCAATTTCCTCTCTTTCCAAAATGGATTTTATCTTGAACTATTGCAGACACAATAATAAAGAGTCCACTTGTGATATAAAAAAGGTAAAGGACCCCTGGTCGGCGCTGTTCCCTCCCCAGCTTCTCTCTCCCTGCCGGGAAGACCCTTCCTTGCCCCCATCGCCGCCCAACCTTGACAGGAACCACCGGTTAGGGGGTACAATATTTGCCTTGCCCCAGAGGTGAAAGTTGCAGGTGTCTCTTTCCTTTGAAGGAGTATGTCAAAAGGAAAACTTTTATTTTTGGAAACAGGGCACCTCCTAGTGTCCAGAAGTGCTTTTTACAACATATAGTTATGGCTGCTTGGCTTTGGACGCATGACTGGCTTAAAACGCAGCTAGGTTGCCGCCCCCCGCCCTTTGTTCAGATTAAAGCTGAGTTTCTGGAAAATGCATCAACATTCAAGATCTCCTAAGAAATCCCAGGATAGATACAGGACTGATATGGATTACAACTAACATTGTTGTGTGTGTAAACCATTCCCCAAACCAGTGGATGTAAACTGCCCTAGAGGCGCTGATTTTATCCCTATGAATGTTTTTGGACGAAAAGCAGATTTGGGGACCACAAAATGACACACACACCCCACGCAAACAGTACCTTTACTTTCTCAGTTTTCACTGAGTTTTTGAGCTCCAGTTTTCCCTTCTGCTCCTGTTTCATCACCATCACTCCCATCCCACTGCCCTGGCTCTCTTCCTTCCCAGGTGATCCCAGCCAAGCAGGGATTATATGCAGGGAATGTGATGATATCATGGCACTATGTAGCCAATCGGATTTGGCTCTGTGACAAGGCGGTTGAAAGCAAACGAAACCAATCCTTTGCATCGCTCTAAAATGATGTGGGGTGACCTCAGCTGATGTCCAAATATGCCAACTCCTGGAAAATCCTGGGAAGGTTTCTCCAGCCCTGTTGCAAGAGCTCATCCCTACTTCCATTTGCACCATGATTTCTTAGGCACAGGTCTCGGAGGTTTTTCTTTTGTCCCACCACTTTCCCCAGGAAAACCCGCCGTTTGCTGCTAAACCAGAACAAATGTCAGTCTCTGGGAAAAACCCAGCTGACATTTGTTCCGTTTCAACAGTAAAGAGTGGGGTTTCCCCGGGGAAGTGACATGACAAAAGCAAAACCGCTCAGACCTGTGCCTGGAACTCAAGGGACATGTGTTTCCAGAATGTCAGAGACCAGGCTGAGGAGTACTGCTCTGATGAGGAATGGTGGAAGCCTCCCCCTCCCCCTTCTCCTGAGCAGGATCCCGAAGCTGCCCAGGAGCAGTGGAGCAGTATAGATTTGGAACAGTGGTTTGTAAAGGGGCATAGTTCTGAAGACAAAAGTTGGGAAGAACTGGGGGGTGAACACCAAGGTGAAGAAGAACTGAAAGAGAGAGAGCTAACAGACTCTCTCTCGCTGGAAAGTGTCCAGCCTATCAGTCCAAGATCATGTAGAGCAGATAAGGTGGCTACACAAAAAGCACGGTGGTTGCGAGATCAGGTTGCAAGGCATGGAAGTGACTAGGCAGGAAGTGGGTGGAAACCTTAATTGGGAGCACCTTCATTCCGAGAATGGATGCTTTGTTCTTTTCCTGTGACCATTAAAGACTCTTTAAATGGTGAGAGACTCTTTTTGCTTTGTCCTGCTTATCTACGGCCAAAGGGGGTGGGGAGCCAAGTCCCTGAAGCCCGACACAGTACAACAACAAAACCTCACGTTCCCACAGGTCCTCCAGGAATGGTTCTGAGTTGATGGCAGTTCCCAGTGCTTGAGCTCAGGACCTTGTCTCTGGGAAGTGAGCTCGTTTGGTCCCATTCACACCAGCACAAATGCTCTCACTAGGCACAAGACCCACTCGGAGTTGTACAACAACCTGGTTGCCGCATCAAAAGTGGACTTTGACGCTTTTGGACTTCTCTCTCCATCTGAAAAGAGCCACCAAAATGGGAAAGGACTCCAAGAAAGTAAGAGCCCAGTTGATTCTGGCCAATGTCCAGGACTCAGGCCAGCACTGTGCATCCCAGAGGCCCTTGAAGCATCTGCAAAGCCTGCCTGAAGGATGTACAAAATTCAGTCAATTTATGCACACTCCCCAAGGCCGGTTGGAGATTCAGGGTTAATATGAACAACACCCCCTTCCAAGAAAATCCAGCTCTCTGTGCCTATAAAGAAATAATTTAAGAGCTTCTGATGGAAAGGGGGCAGGAGTCCTGACGGCCCTTTGCACCCCACATCCCCACCCCACAGCCTCGTACCTGCCGAAAAACTGCAAGTTCTTAACATATATATCTCAAAACCGACAAACCAGAATTATATTTGCATGGTAAAAGAAAAGTTGAGACATTGCATAGCTCAATGGCAGATGCTGGGTTAATACAGGCATGACGAAACAAGCCTGGCAGAAAGGCACAAACTATGATTCTCAGCCTCAAATTGAACAAGGTGTCATTTGAACCTGGATCTGTACTGATCATGCAGGAAAGGGGAAGGCAGAGGAGGTTCTGAGTCAAAGAGCGAAGGAGATACAGGGGTGAAAGGTATGGAGCCTCTCTCTGTTCATGGCTTACTTCTCTCACCACAGTCTTTGTCTTCCAGGAGAATGACCCCGCCACCTGGCCAGATTCTGACACTGGAAGTGAGCCTGGCTAAGAGAAAATGATGCGGGGAGGCAAGTGGTGGACTCAGAGAGGTGCCGTTTCTTCCCCCTTCTCTTTTTAATGCTGTGCCCACACTAGGGCATTCATGCGTACATTGGGCTGTTGTTTCTGTGTGTACAATTGTGTATCTTTGTCCACACACAAGTGCTTTCACTTTTATGCCTTTATTGCTTGATGGGCTATACAGTGGACCCTCGGGTTACATTACCTTTGGGTAACGTAGCTTTCGGGTTGCGAACACAGCAAACCCAGGAGTGTATTCTTCTGGGTTTCGCCGTGCAAGCCATGGGCAGAAGCGCTCTGTGTGGTTTGCGCATGGGCAGAAGTGCTCTGCGCGCCTCACGCATGGGCAGAAGTACTCTATCACGCCGTGCACATGCGCAGAAGCGGCGCCTCTACTTGCAGATTTTTCGGGGTATGTACACACCCCTGGAACGAATTACATTCTTATCCAGAGGGTCCACTGTATTCACAAGAAGAAGAAGAAGAAGAAGAAGAAGGTTCGCAATTCGTAGGGTTGCCATATTTCAAAAAGTGAAAATCCGGACACAAAAGTTTGGCCAAGATCTTTTTAAAGCAATTTACGCCTGGACATTATACTGCTTCTAACTGCAGTTTTCTGGCTATGTCTGGGAAATTCTGGACGTATGGCAACCCTAGCAATTTGGAATCATCCACACTCGCCTTTTCCTGGCCACTTTCCCCCGGAGAAAACCAGGGCAGTTAAGCGCTCAATTGGAACAAACAGGAATCGGGTTTTTACAAACAGGGCAAGTAGAAAACCTCTTGGACCCGTGCTTTCTAGACATGGGAGAAGTGAAGTGTGAACAAGCCCACACCCTTTCTATATAGTTGGGGAAAGTCCAGATTTAAACACCCACATCTCTGCTATTGTGATATGAAAATACTGGGGGCAAATCGGATGGGGGGGGGGGAAACGGTTCATCTCAGAAGAGAAGGGAAAGCAGCTGTTGCAGATGAAAGCTGCAGCCAGAAAGCAGACTCGGGGCTTGTGGTATGGATGACATCTCAGGCGGGGATGAAAGGGTGGCGATGGCTGCGTAGCGCCGGAAACTAAGCCGAGAGGAAGGCACGGGAGGTTGTAGCAAAGCTCCTTGTGTGGGCTCCAGCTGAAGGATCCACCAGAGCAATGTGCAAGAAGGTCCCCCTTAGAGAGACTTCCAGGGCTCTCCTGGGAGAGGAGAGTTTCCACTACGGAGATGCAACAGCTTGGCATTTTTGGAGGCGAAGGGAAGTGGGCTAGGTCTCGTCCCCATTCTCAGCCCTGTCCACCCACACAGGCCCCGAGAGGGGCTTCTGCGGTGCACTGGACTGTTTCCCTGCATATCCCAGCATCTGGCCGACGGCACGGAGGAGCTGGTCGTGGTCCCTCTCCATCCCAGACAGGCGGCGCTCCTGCAAAGGGGACATTGGAGAGACAGTTGGCCTAAGCCCCAGCACCTCTCACTGTACAAATCAAGCAGTGGGCAAGTGGGGGCCACCAAACCCCCAGTGAATCAATTGTCCAACTTCAGCATATCTATGTGCAGTAAAACAATCAGGTGGGCAATTTGCAGCTGGTCCAGCGACTCACATCTTACTGCAATGAAATGGGCATGTGTGCTGATATATCTCTTTGGAGTGTGCCTCCCAAATGAGGTACAGATGCTTCTACTCTTCCTGAGCCTTTTTTTTTTTTAAAAAAATTATTATTAAAGATTTCTTAGTTTACAAAAATACGTGCACTGTCTCTTTTTTCAAGTTGTGTTTTCTACAGATCAGTTTCATTTGTTTTGTGAGACATTAGTGTTGCATACAGTGTTAGGTTAGGAAGAAAAGAGGGGGGAATGGTCAGTGGAATGGGGTGGGGTCGGGTGGCAATGCTTCTCCTCTTCTGTGGGGTTTTGTATCAGCGTCACTTGTGTGGGTTCTCTTACTATTCACTAGTATTTCCTTGGTGGTGAGAGAGGTTGGGGGTGGCCTAGGGACCCTGATGTTTGGAAAGATGGAGGGCACAAGGAGAAGGGGACGACAGAGGACGAGATGGTTGGACAGTGTTCTCGAAGCTACCAAAATGAGTCTGACCAAATTGCAGGAGGCAGTGGAAGACAGGAGTGCCTGGCGTGCTCTGGTCCATGGGGTCACAAAGAGTCGGACATGACTAAACGACTAAACAACAACAACAGGGTGTGGTTGGTTGTCTTTGGTTGGCTGTAGTGAGATTTGTTTTTGTGTGTGAGTAGTATGCGTGTGTGTTTGTGTGTGTGTTTGGATCAGGTTAGCCAGATTGATTTGTATGCTGTCGGCGGATTCTTGTTGTCTTGTTGGGCTGTGATGTGATAAAGGGGAACCATACTGGGGTGAAGGCATCTTCTTCTATTTGTCCCCATATCAGTTTCAGTTTATTGGTTAGCTTTTCTAATAAGGGTGTTTTCCCACACTATTGGTCCATGTTCATTCCTGACATGTCTCTCCAGTGTCTGGCTATGATGCTTCTGGCTGCCGACAGTAGGTGGGTTATGAGCTCTTTATGATGTGAGTGGCCATTATTACATTGGAAGATGTTTAGTTCCTGCGCCTTTGTTGAGCAATTCCCCTGAGTGGCTCCCAATTTTTTCCTGCCCCTGCCCCTTGACCACCAGGTTAAATGTCTACAGAGAACCCTTACCAGATTCTTGGTCTTCTCCTCACTAGCTCGGAGCTTCTCGTGATCCTTTTTCCAGCTGGCCTCTACACTAGTCACCCTGAAACAGAAGAGGATCCAGTAAAAACTCTTTTCACACTAGATACACTAAACCACTGGGGTACATTTTTTACTCCACTTCCTCATTGGACTTGGAACTTCAAAGAACCTTATAAGGAGCTGCTAAAATGAAGATTTCTGCCATCCCTTTATTTTGGCAGGGGATTCTAATGCAAAACCCATTCTTTAAACCTTGTTCAAAAGCAGATGAAAAAAATCTTCATTTTAGCAGCGGATCCGATGTGGTTTGCATGGAATGCTGCTGACCTGAGCAGGATTTAACTCAGGCATAGGCAACCTTGGCTCTCCAGGTGTCTTGGAACTGCAACTCCCATGATCCCTAGCTAACAGGGCCAGCGGTCAGGGATCATGGGAGTTGTAGTTCCAAAACATCTGGAGAGCCAAGGTTGCCTATGCCTGATTTAACTCATCAGCTGACCTTCTTTCAACCAAGTCACTTGGCACAAGCAGTTTGTGTCCTAGCAACTACCTACTGGACTCCCAAGATTCAGGGCAGCTGCCCTTGGTCAGCTTGGTTCTGGCTCCAGAAGATGTCCTCTTCATCTTGCTTCCTAGCAGGGGACTTGGGCCGAGACACTGCCTCATGACAAGGCACTCAAATCAGGGACGGACTGAGAAGTTTCCAGGAGCCAGTGAACTCCTGCCCGGTGAGCTAAGGCACCAGAGCTAAGGTGACCATGCAGGTCTATAGAGGATCTCGTGGGATCCCTCACCTGGTGCTTAGCTGCACAAGGCAGCTCTCGGTCTCCTCAAGCCTCTTGCAGAGAGCCTCTTCCCGCTCCTGAAACTTGGCCTGCTCCTCTAGCAGCATTTGGTTCTGGGTCGTCAGCTTTTCCATCTGCTCTTCGAAGAGTTGCTGCTTCTCCCTCGCTGCGGTCAGCTCCACCTGTAGCTCTTCCACCTGCTTCCCATACTGTGGCGGTAAACAAGGCTAGTAGTTAGAGCAGACAGGGGCTTGAAGCAGTGAAACCACTCTTTCCCGGGTGGGCTTGCACAGGGTCAATAGGGCAGAAGCAAGGTCATAGTCATGGCAAGGGGCCCAGAGACAGGAATCCTGCTATTAGATCATCGGGCTTATTTTCACACCTAACTTTTGCCCCACTCTTTCCAGGCAGAGGTCCACACTTAAAAGCTCTGTGTCCTAGCATGGTGTTTTTGTTTTGTTTCCTGCCCAGAGCTTTGCCTGTAAAAACCTACTTTTTAGCACTCAATCATAGCAAAAGTCATTTTGGATTTTCTGCAGGTGGCTGTTTGTGCCGATTGAACTTTAAAGAGTGGGTTTTCATGGAGAAAGCTTCGCCTGTAAAAACCTACTCTTTAGCACTCAATCATAGCAAAAGTCAATTTGGATTTTCTGCAGATGGCTGTTTGTGCCGATTGAGCTTTAAAGAGTGGGTTTTCATGGAGAAAGCTCTAGGGCAAAAACACACACACTCTGGCAAAGCAAATAATATTTTGCAGGATTCATCTCATCCTGGATATAGTCTTTTTGCACCGTTGCCTTCAGGCAAGAGATACAAAACAATTAAATCAAGAACAAATAGATTAAAAAAGAGTTTTTATCCAAGAGCTATAACCATCTTAAATGCTGTAACTAAATAATATGATCTTGGGGAGTTGCAATGTGTGTGTATGTGTGGCTGTAACTGTCTTTTTGTTTTTATGGGATGGCATTCAATTTCGTTGTACTATGTACAATGACAATAAAGTATCTATCTATCGTGGTCTGGTCCATGGGGTCACGAAGAGTGGGATACGACTAAACGACTAAACAACAACTATCTATCTATCTATCTATCTATCTATCTATCTATCTATCTATCATCTGTCTATCTATCTAGACCTTTTAAGCACAGACTGTGCCTGGAAAGAACGGGGGAAAGGTAGGTGTGGATAAGCCCTGAGAGATGAGTCCTGGGTTCAAATCTTGCCTGTGCCATTAGCCTGTTAGCATTCCCAATCCTCCCCCATCACCTTTTATAGCCTAGGGGTGACATTAACATGCCTGCTTCCTAAATCTAAACATTACAGAAGCATCTGAAGGTCCTGAATCTTCCTGCTATCCCATTCTCTTTCTTAAGTCTGTAAAATGTTGGGATACCAAGCATGAAATAGGGTTGTGGTTTTTGTTCTGTGGCGGAGGGGGGGGGCACTACCTTAGGTAGCTAAGTGTACTGGAATAAAAGACTGCCTCCAGGTGACATAATTCATCCCTTTCTAGACATGGCAGTGCACCAGTCTACAGGGTGGAAGCCCCCTGTAAACTAGCCAAACATCATTGCCCAGAACAACATTTTTTTAAAATAGAAATCACAACTAACTTAAGCCAACTGTGGACTGCCGTTCTTGTCCCAGAATGCAAAGTGCTACTAGCACGTGCACTCAGGAGTGGGGGTGTCTGGGTCCGATATTCTGAGTGGAAGTGATTCTCCTACCTGTTCCAGCGGCTGCATGGCATAGAGGCTGCTTTGCTGGGCAGCTGCTTCTTCAGAGTGCCTTAGCCAAGGCACAGTGGGCTTCCGGGGCAGCGATGCAGATGCGTGGAGCTTCGGATACCCCTAGAACACAAACAACATTATTATTAATCTGACATCAGGAACCACAAGACAGAAAAACCAGTAGGAGAACACTTCAATCTCCCAGGACATTCTATACAAGATCTCAAAGCAGCTGTTTTATTACAGAAAAATTTCAGGAACAGACTGGAAAGAGAAGTTGCTGAGTTGGAACTCATTACCAAGCTTAAAACCATGGAGCCACCTGGGATGAATAAAGACATTGGATTCTTATCTCATTGTGCATGATCAAGCTTTCTTTAGCGCCTCAGCCCTTGCTTTCCCCCCCAGGACCAATTGCAGTCATCAGCAGTCGTTAACAGCCATCTACAGGTTTACCACTCCCATCAGCCCATCACCCATTCCCATCACCCCCACCCTCTGTATATACATAAGGGTTTGGTGGATTCTGTTTCAGTGTATCTGACGAAGTGTGCATGCACACGAAAGCTCATACCAAAATAAAAACTTAGTTGGGTTCCGGTTTCCGCCTGCAGGAATGGCGGACCTGTTTTCCATCTCTCTGACCTTCGTAAGGAATTTGGCGGTTGCTAGGGGAGTAAATGGCAACCCCCTACCCTCTCCGGGGGTTACGGAGAGGGGCCGCTGGCCCGCGATGCCCCCAGACCCACTCCGACTGTTTTTGGAGTGGGGGGAGCTTGGGCTGAGCACTTACGACGGCCAGGACTCCCGGACGCTAATCTGCATGGCGGGGATTTCCATGGTTAAAGAAGATAATTAGGCTTAAATCTATGGACATACTTCAGAAGGAGGGGAAGAAGCGCTGTTTACTGCTGAGAATTTTATGCTGCTGAGCGAGAGGAGTCAAAGAATGTACGGCATCTGGAAGAAGGATTGATGGGGACGGAGCGATAAGGGAAGCAAGTTTTTATTTTTTCTTCATATTGTTGCCTCGTATCTTCCCGGACGCGATGTCCTGGCTTGTTTGGAGTGAAAGAGAAGCAAAAGACTGTGTGAGTTGAACTTTATAGCTGTTGTTACTGAGCATATTTCTTAAAGATGTGAAGTTGCCGATGAGAAAAGCCCCCCCCCTAGTCAGACGGAAGGAGTTCTGGACGCGTTCGGAGGATTTATGAGCTGTGACGCACTTTAAATTGGAGCAGCGACCTGAAGCTAAGTTCAGCTATAGGGCAAGGAGATCCATTAATTTACCAAGAGTTCATGGTTGGATGTTTGGGTCTCCTGCCTGAAAAAGCTGTAAATTCTATAAAGATAAATAAATCGTAAATCTTCATGGCTATGAGAGAAAATGAAAGTGATTTGAGCCTTTTAAGATGGCGCTGCTACTCCGTCGCAACAGGGAGCTCCACTAAGAAGATTTATGGGGAGGCTGGACTGATTAACTCACACAGGAGAAAGAACATCTGTGAAACTTCGTTTGACATTTATCTCAGCAGCTGGAACAATTGGATGAAAGTGGAAAACATCTAGGTGACTGTAAGGGGAAGATTTGGAATATTATGAGCTTGGAGGACGATTTGAACTTTAGAAATAAGACGGCAGTGGACAGTTGCGAGGAATTCCCAATTTCTTGAAGCATGGGAACCCAAAAATAAATTATTTAGATGATTTGGCATAACATTCGGTTTGATTGATATATATATGTGTATAATTTGAAATATTGAATGTGATATAATTGGTTTTAATTGGAAAATTAATAAAAATATTTAAAAAAAAAAAAAAAACTTAGTTGGTCTTTAAGGTGCTACTGGAGGAATTTTTTTATTTTGCTTCGACTCAGACCAACACGGCTACCTACCTGTAACATTATTATACCTCTGCAATAATTTTTATTACATTTTCTGTTTTACAATTTCAAATAAACATTTTACAAACTTTAAAATATCCAGTGACTTCCCTTCTTCTCTTTCCATGGTTCATTTTACCTGGAGATTTTACTAGTTAAAGGTAAAGGGCCCCTGGATGGTTACGTTCAGTCAAAGTTGACTATGGGGTAGCGGCACTTATCTCACTTTCAGGCTGAGGGAGCTAGTGTTTGTCCACAGACAGCTTTCCAGGTCATGTGGCCAGCAGGACTAAGGCACTTCTGGTGCAACAGAACACCAGGATGGAAACCAGAGCACACGGAAACTCTGTTTACCTTCCCACTGCAGCGGTACCTATTTATCTACTTGCACTGGTATGCTTTTGAACTGCTAGGTTGGCAGGAGCTGGGACAGAGCAACGGGAGCTCACATCATTGCAGGGTTACAAACCGTCAACCTTCTGATCGGCAAGCCCAAGAGTCTCAGTGGTTTAGACCACAGTGCCACCCGCATCCCTGTATTTAACTATAACCATTCAAATTAATTTTCCACTTTTACATCCATCAAAATTACTTACTCTGTTGAATTTATCTTAATGCTGCCAGCATTTTCAGCTGTACACAGTTATTTTCCATATATTCAATAAATGTGTTCCAATCTTCTTTAAACGTATGTTCTTCTTGTTCTCTTATTCTATATGTTAAATCTGCAAGTTGTGCATATTCTGTCAACTTAAGTTGCTGATCCTCTTTAGTTGGGACCTCGCTAACTTTCCATTTGCGGGCTACAGTTGTTACATACATAAATAACCCTTTCTGACACCTGGGAGTTTCAGTCTGGGTTATCCCCAGCAAAAAGGACTCTGGTTATTTATGGGGAAGTGATTCTGAACATTTTTTTTCCAATTCATTATAAATCATTTCCCAATATCCTTTTACTTAGAACACAAGCAACATTATTAGGCGGGTTTTGAGGGCAGATTGGATTGAAGATCTGGTTAAGTACCCAGGTGGTGCTGTGGGTTAAACCACAGAGTCTAGGGCTTGCTGATCAGAAGGTCGGCGGTTTGAATCCCTGCAATGGGGTGAACTCCCGTTGTTTGGTCCCAGCTCCTGCCTACCTAGCAGTTCGAAAGCACATCAAAAGTGCAAGTAGATAAATAGGGACCGCTCCGGCGGGAAGGTAAACGGCGTTTCCGTGCGCTGCTCTGGTTCGCCAGAAGCAGCTTTGTCATGCTGGCCACATGACCTGCGGACAAACGGCGGCTCCCTCAGCCTATCGAGCGAGGTGAGCGCCGCCACCCCAGAGTCAGACACGACTGGACCTGATGGTCAGGGGCCCCTTTACTTTAAGTACAGATAGGTTAATATCTGGTTAAGTACAGTAACAACCTTGTAAAATATACAGTTTGGGGTGTCCCCCCCTTTATTTTCCCTTCTATACAGGTTCTGTTTCTCTTTTTTCTTTTTCTCTTTTTTATTTACGTCTCACCGTGTTTAGTGCACATATAATTATGTACTTCTTGAACTTTCAATAAAGATGTTAAGAAGAAAACAACAACAACATTTGGTACCACCCTGAATCTCTGAGCATAGGGCGATATTATTATTATTATTATTATTATTATTATTATTATTATTATTATTATTATTATTATTATCCTATATAATAAAGTCCCTGTGTCTCTGCATCCAGATTCCGTGTGTCCCGTTTTCCGCGCTACTGAGCATGTGCCCCAGGGACACAGGGATTGGACGCAGAGACTGCACACACACACACACACACTCTCCCCACCCCACCCCCCACCCCTCTGCCCTGCACTGGCTCAATAAGCAGTTAAAACAGAGGCCACCAGGTGGAAGGCAGGAGCAGGCAGTAAGGCCCCTAAGCAGGGCAGGCCCTCTCTCAATGTGCCCAAGGGCCTGAGGAGGAGGAAAAATCGAGGCCCCGGCTTCTCCTCACTAACAGGCCCGAAATTGAGGCCCAAACAGCGCAAGCAACTGGGAGACCCCCGCTGGGCCGGAACGGCCAGGAAAGGCACGGGGAGGCCACCAAATGCTCAGCGCCAAACGCAGGACCCTCAGAAAGTGCCGGGGCGGGCGCAAGCCCCCCGGACGGCAAAGCTCCCTCCCGGACGCAGCAGGCGACTGAAAAACAGCCGCGGAGGCCAACAAAAGTAGCGGGCGCCACCCCCACCCCCGAAAAACTGGGCTCCCCCCCCCCCGGAGCAGCCGCCCGGGCCGTCCAGGAGCCAGAATTCGGCCACTGGGCCCTGGCAGCGGCAGCGCTATTGACGGGGAAAAATTAGGAACCAAACGGCAGGCGCAAAAAGCACGCGAAAACAGGGTGGGGAGGGATCCGCACTCCAAACACAAGCTTCGGAGGGGGTAAAGGAAGAAATACCCCCGCACCCCCCAGCCGAGCCTGGGCTGTAAAGGTTAAAAGGGGGGGGACTTTGGCTTGGGGTTTGGGAACGGGGGGGGGGAATTAGGGATAAATTAAGGATCAAAGGGAGGGGGGAAGGAACAATCAATTAGACAAGGAATAAAAGCCCCCCACGCGCCGCTGCCACCGAAAAAGGCCGAATGTTCTAGCGCCCGTTTATTAAATGGGCTGAATGACACTAGTTATATAATAATGGCACTGCAAGGAAGCAGTGGGATTCCTGGGTAAACAAATTAGGAAAGTGACATGGAAGACAAGGGTGCTGTCCTGTGTCAAGAAGAAACGCCACCCCTGATCCACCCAGATCCTATTCACTCTCCAAACATGAATCCTCTAAAGATGACATCCATCTGTCATGGATGCTTTAGTTGAGATTCTTGCATTGCAGGGGGTTGGACTAGATGACCCTGGGGTCCCATCCAGCTCCAAGATCCTATGATTCTATGACAGTGGGTGACCCCCATCATGGTGCCAATTCTGCACACCCTGTGGGCCTTACAGATTCCGGTTCTTTACGTCTTGCCCAGGGAACTTGCGTTGAGCTGCAGGCAGGCAGTGGCCAACCAAGCTGTGTTCCAGTAGTTGGGAGGGCCTGTCTAGAGCTTCGATTACCTGGGGTGCTTTGCTGCTGCCATTTGGGTAGGAGGTACAAAGTGGAGGGCTGCTCTCCCTGCTCTCGGCCACGTGCTCGGTGCTCCTCTGCTTCTGGAGACGCCGGGCTGCCTTGCTCTGAGTCGGGACGCTCTGGGTGCGCTGCACTTTGGTCCTGGTTTTGACCGGGTGCAAAGGGGCCAGCGGCTCTTCCTTGCCTCGGCCTTTCTGGATGCTGGTCATGGACTGGCTCTTGATCAGAGGACTGTGCTTGCCCAGCTCCCTTGGGGGCACAAAACCCGGCTTCTGGTTTTCCGCCTGTCTGGAAGACAAAGGAAGCATGGGAGTGCAGCGTGACTATAATGCAACAGATAACACTTGAACCTATCAAACCCAGAGAAGAGAGAGAGAGAGAGAGAGAGAGAGAGAGAGAGAGAGAGAGAGAGAGAGAGAGAGAGAGAGAGAGATGACCCCTGGCTATCATTCTTTACTGAACATGTGGTCTAAACCACGGAGCCTCTTGGGCTTGCCGATTAGAAGGTCGGCGGTTCGAATCCCCGTGATGGGGTGAGCTCCCGTTGCTCTACCCTGCTCCTGCCAACCTAGCAATTTGAAAGCACACCAGAGCAAGTAGATAAATAGGTACCACTGTGGTGGGAAGGTAAACGGCGTTTCCATGCGCTCTGGCTTCTGTCACGGCGTTCCATTGCACCAGAAGCAGTTTAGTCCTGCTGCCCACATGACTTGGAAAGCTGTCTGTGGGAAAACGGCGGCTCCCTCGGCCTGAAAGCGAGATGAGCGCTGGCAACCCCCTAGTCGCCATTGACTGGACTTAACTGTCCAGGGGTCCTTTACCTTTTACCTTTTTTCTTTTTTACTGTGTGTGAGTAGGGCTGGGGGGAGCACTTAGCAGGGATGGTCTTATTTCATGGAAAAATAGCAAAACTGAAATATATGCATTTTTAAAAATTGGCATAAAGCACTCAGTTTCTTTGATATTAATCTGATATTTGAACATGCAAAACATACAGAATAATTTCAGGCCAGGAGGTATGTAGGTGCCAGGAACTGGGGCTGGGGTAAATGAGGGCCTGTGAGGGATGGGCTTCTGGAAATTCCAGGAAATCACCTAATCTCTATCCAAGATGTAGGACCATAATAATAATAATTTATTATTTATACCCCGCCCACCTGACTGGGTTTCCCCAGCCACTCTCGGCGGCTCCCAACAGAATATTAAAAACATGATAAAACATCAAACATTAAAAACTTCCCTAAACAGTGCTGCCTTCAGATGTCTTCTAAAAGTCAGATAGTCATTTATTTCCTTGACATCTGAAGGGAGGGCATTCCACAGGGTGGGAGCCACTACCGAGAGGGCCCTCCGCCTGGTTCCCTGTAGGTTCACTTCTCGCAGTGAGGGAACCGACTATCATCCTATCAACCCCTCACACCCAAACCATGAAGAAAGCAACTCCATGGCAGGACATAAGCCAATTCCATCTGGGGGAAATCCAACACCAAATGTGGTGGCCGTTTCAACCCCAAGTGTGATCAAAATCTGTCCCCTGGATTTCCCCGAAAGCTGGTTTTCTTCTTCTTGAGCCTCGAGAGCCAGAAACCATCGCTGCGATTTCCCTCCCTGCCAACCACCCCAAGAGCCAGAAGCGAGTGCTTACAGTTGCCCAGTCGTTCGTTACCTGTACTCTGCACTGGGCCCAAGTCGAACAATGACAGGAACCGGTATCCCCTCTTGTATAGCACGGAGGATTGTGGGCAGAGGTTCCAATCTGTCTTTTGTCCGCTTATATGCAACAGAGCAAAAAGCACCGGTGAGGAGAACCCAGCCATTTCCCAGAGGGCTTGCGAAAATGAGAAACCACTGCTATTGGCGTGGCGAGACTGACAGAAGGATTTGCTTTCCCTCTGACTAACGGGAGCAGAGGATCACACTCACACCTGGATCTGACCCTACAATTCACATTTATGCATTTGTTAAAATATATATATATATATACACACACACCTTATTTTAACAGTATCTCCCTCCATACACCTCACCCTTCCAATCCTGCCTGAATGAGCAAATATATTTGAAGAATAAATTGTGAATTTCAAAATTCAGAGACAAGTACCCACCCACCTTCACACATCCCATCACAAAAACTGCTCCCTCTCTCGTGTCTCCCTGTGTCCCCAAATCACTCCCCTTTCTCCCTGAATGCAATGCCAACGAGTTCCTCTCTTCCAGATTTAACACATAATTTGTGAATGGGTCACTGAGATATTGCAAACCGATAACTGGCTAGCAGGGATTGGTGGTTACTATTTATCGGATTTTTCGCAGAAAACGAAAATTTTGGATTAGACGGTGAGAAAATGCACCCTGAACTTTGGGTGCCAAGAATGTCATGGAGTTACTGGGGGGGGGCAGGGGAGCTTCCATGCACAAGGAGCATCAATCCCATAATAAACACCCGTCTGTAAGCAGCTCATAACAATATTAGCCAAATTGATGGCACCTTTATGTAAAATAGCTGGTATAAGCCACCAATGAGCTGCAGGAGAGAGGGGGGACACAGCGGGTCTGAGGAACATGGATGACAGGCATTGACAGATGCAAACTCCATTTCTGCTCCATTCATTGGCTCCTCCCTGCTACCCATGAGCAGGCCCAGTCAGTGCATCTTGCCGCCAGGGGGCAGGCCAAGCCCATCAAAGTGGAGGTGACACACAAGACAAGCAGCTGGTACCTCTTCCAGGGTAGAAAAGATGTTGCAGAGCAGGGAATGCAGGACGGACAATTCCAGGGCCAGGTCAATTGAGTCGTCATAAGCAGGCAAGTGGATGGCACTGCCAGGGCTGGAGACGCTGCAGAGGAATGACTTCATGGTGCCCCAGTTGCGCTCCAGAAACTCATTCATGAAGCTCATGTACGCCTCCTTTTCTCCAAACCTGCAGGAAATGGAACATCGGGTTTGGCTGTGAACTATAGATCAGATATTGGCTCCTTGCACCACCGGGGCAACTACGGGCTCATTCACACTTACCTTTGCTCTGTGATTGCTACATATAGGTCTGAGCTTTCCAGGTCCAAAATCTGCTCTAACTTGGACCTAGAAAGCCCAGACCTGTGCCTAAATGTGCGGCACAAAAGGAAGTGCGGTAAAAGGTTAAAGGTAAAGGACCTTTGGATGGTTAAGTCCAGTCAAAGGCGACGATGAGGTGCGGCGCTCATCTCGGTTTCAGGCCGAGGGGACCGGTGTTTGTCCACAGACAGCTTTCCGGGTCATGCGGCCAGCATGACTAAACCGCTTCTGGTGCAACGGAACACCATGGTGGAAACCAGAGCGCATGGAAACAGCGTTCACCTTCCCGCCACAGGGGTACCTATTTATCGACTCGCACTGGGATGCTTTCGAACTGTTAGGTTAGCAGGAGCTGGGACAGAGCAACGGGAGCTTACCCCGTCGCGGGGATTTGAACCACCAACCTTCTGATTGGCAAGACCAAGAGGGGCTCAGTGGTTTAGACCACAGCGCCACCCATGTCCCACCCAAAGGAAGTGTGGATGATCCCTCTGTCAACTACACGATTCCTGCTGGGATACTGCACACCACCGATGCTCTTAATCCTGCTAGCCAGAGGGACGAGGAATGTGATGAGAGCCCGATTTAAAGCCCCCAGATCTGCTGGCTTAGTCTGGACAATGTGTTGCTGAAGGAAACTTCTGGGCCCTGCAGCTCAATCCTCTGCAGTTAGGTATGCTTAAGCAGAGAATCGGGCAAGTTGGATGTTGTGTCCATTATCATCAACAACAACAACAACATGTGAAATGGTGGGTACTCAAACAGAAATCAGAGTACACTTCTATCGTCCAAACCCTTCCACCAAAGTGCAGATTCACAATTAAAGGGGGCAAAGGATTTATATCCTTCCCCCCAAAAATGACAAATAGACACGAGCACACTGTGATATTTCTGAACAATTAATTTCTTATTATATCAAACGATTAAACAACCTACTTGTTTGCACTCATTTCAGATTGCTTTTAAAAACTGCCGACCGAAAATGCCCTTTTAAGCTAAGTCGGTAAACCTCTGAAAGAAAGCACAATTACCCTTCCTTGCTATGAATTCTTCACATGCCAAGAAACCCACACACTGATGCGAATGCCCTGAGTGCGAATCCTGGTGTGTGTGTGTGTGTGTTTTGAGGACTTGCCTAGATTAGAATTCCAAACCATTCCCAAGCCTCCTACTGAATCATCCTTCCTGGGCACAGTCAAGGACACAGTTACCTACGTGGTAAAGTTTGCCAGGTTCTGGATAACCTTAGCCGCCAGAGTCAGGGTGCGGGAGGTGGTGTCATCCGGATACTCTTGAGTGAGGCCGAAGAGGCTGGGCGACATGATGGCCGGGCAGAGGAAGCGCAAGAACAGGGAGGCAGAGATGAGGCGCTGCCCAATGCTCGCTTTGCCCCTCAGCTGGCATGCCTCCTGCCAGGCGGTGAAGACCTCGCTGAGCTCAGCTGGGAAGGAGCTGCAGAGAGAAAAGGAGGATTTGGCAGGCTGTGAGAAGGCCTGAGGGCAGACATTTTGTGATAAAGGGGCCTCACAGAACATCTGGATAGGATAAGGAATCACTACAGAACAAGCAAAGCCAAAATGCAGGCTGACTAAGACATCTGAAGCGATGATATTCATAAAATAACACTCCATTTCATAAAATTATCAGTTTCTGCTTGACAGTCATGCCAGCGTTTTTTTGCATGCAACGCCAAAGTCAGGCATTTTTGCCGCTTGTTGGACAATGCGGTATGATACTGCTCCGTTGTTTTTCCCTCGTACTTTACAGCCGCTTAAAGTGGAAGTTGGACATTCGGGGAAAGATCCAGGAATGTCCCTCAGCTGAAACCCCCCGCCCTCCCCACAATGGCTGCCATTCTAGCGGAGTGACACAGAGCTGAGTTGGACAGAAGCACACCCTGAAGCAGAACAATAACAGACCCAAGGAAGGCCTCTTGACTAGTTCACATTGTTACCTGAGCCAAAGTAATGGTGTGCCAATGGTTGCCCAGTGACTGGCCTCAGAAACTCTGAGGACTCCTCCTGTCAATCTGCTTATTCTGCAATCACCCTGATTTGCTTACACAGTGGTTAAATTATGGGCCCCTCCGGACAGCCTTGTTACTGTGCATTCATTAAAATATCAGGGCAGTTACAGTATATGGCATCCCACTTCCAATGCTGTTTGTGCCCACAGAGGTTTTGGCAAACCAGAGCAGGACACGGAAACGCCGTTTACCTTCCCGCTATAGCGGTTCCTATTTATCTACTTGCACTTTGATGTGCTTTCGAACTGCTAGGTTGGCAGGAGCTGGGACCGAGCAACGGGAGCTCGCCCCGTCACAGGGATTCGAACCACCGACCTTCTGATCATCAAGCCCTAGGCTCAGTGGTTTAACCACAGCGCCACCTGGGTCCCGTATCCATAGTTCATAAATCCCTGCATATTTTACAAAAACTATACCAATCAGTTTTCCATTATTGCATCCATTGAAACTTATTTACACTGTTGAATTTATCTTAATACTGCCAGTGTTTTCAGCTGTACACAAGTATTTCCCATACAGTATATTCAATAAATGTTTTCCGGTCTTCTTTAAACGTATATTCTTCTTGTTCTCTTATTCTATGTGTTAAGTCTGCAAGTTGTGCATTTTGTCAGCTTAAGTTGCCACTCTTCTTTGGTTGGGACCTCACTCATTTTCCACTTTTGGGCTAACAAAACATGGGCCGCAGTTGTTGCACACATAAATATATTCCTGTTAATCTTCACCCCACACTTCTCAGGGCATTTCTATGTCACTTCCCTAACTGCAAAAAGGCTACAGGTTTGCTTTTGGGTTTTTTTTTAATGGATTTGTTACCCTGGGGGCAATAGTGCAATCCACTCTGCTAGAAATCCTTTCTCTTGTCCTCAGATATGAGAGTTGCTTGGCTTACCCTGCGTATGTTCAAAGGCACTCATTATGACTCGGGTCGCTTCCAAGTAGCCTGTTTAATGAGCATTCAGCCCAATTTGTTTACAGAGAGATTAGACAAAATTGGCTATCTAATGAGCGTTCATCTTGATAAGACAAATCTGCATCAAGCGGTTGCCATCTCACTCTTTCCTTATCGCAAAAAAAAGGTCCAATATTTGGGGGAAGTGGGTTTGCTTCACAAGAGCTCCAAATCGGCATGAACTGTACAGCCTGAACTTCCTGGGACTTGACTGAATCCCACCCAAAAACAGTGACACTCTGGTAGCACGTGCTGAGCCCCGACATCTCAGGGAGCCCCTCCTCAAATGGAATGCACTGCTGTTCCCCATTCATTTGGGTCAGAGTGCTGCCTGACCGAGGGGGCTGTAATAGGGATCCCGGACTGCAACTTTCTGGCCCGATACTCTGTGAAGGAGAGGCATAGTGGTGGACACAGAAAACCACAAATGGTGCCCCCCCAGCTTCACTTCTGCAGGCCCAGTGGGGAGAGCGTCTGCCCCCTCCCCCCCGCCCCCAGTGACCCACTCTAGCACTCACTGGCTAGAAACAGCAATCCTCTGGAAGATCTCTTCGCAGATGTGCTGCAGGTTGCTGCGGTTGTCAGCCAGGTCACAGGGTGCACATTTGCTGGGATCCACTTCACAGCTGTCCTCTAAATTGTATGGCTGGGCGACAATATCACCTGCAATACAGCCTCATGCTTTAGTTTCAGCCAGGCTACAGTGTTGACTGTAGTTACAACAGGGATACCTTGGGCTACAACATGACCTGCAAAGAAGACCAGGCTCAGGGCTGCATTTAGGTTTGATAAAGCTACCATCCTATATAATAATGTGCAAGTGTCTCTGCGTCCAGTCCCTGTGTCCCTGTGTCCGCGCTACTGTGCATGTGCCCCACGGACACAGGAATTGGACGCAGAGACTGGATGCACAAACGCACGCGCACGCGCTGGGCTCAGCGGAGCGCCCCGACGAAGCGTCTCCACCCCCGAAACAGGCCGAATGTTCTAGCGCCCGTTTATTTAACGGGCTGAATGACACTAGTAGGTAATGGGGCCCTTTATATGTCCAGCTGTCCTTTGTCAAAAACAAATTGCCTCTGTTTTTTGTGCTGAACATATGGGCCTTCTCGGCAGTGGCACCCGCCCTGTGGAACGCCCTCCCAGCAGATGTCAAGGCAATAAACAACTATTTTACATTTAGAAGACAACTGAAGGCGGCCCTGTTTAGGGAAGTTTTCAATGTTTGATGCTGTACTGTTTTTAATATTCAGTTGGAAGCCGCCCAGAGTGGCTGGGGAAACCCAGCCAGATGGGCGGGGTATAAATAATATATTATTATTATTATTATTATTATTATTATTATTATTATTATTATTGGACCTAATAGGTATCTAAAGCCATTTGCACATGTTGCCATGCAGAATGTAGGCACCCTATATATAGAAAGGAGCAAACCAGTGATATTTTAGGGAGCCGGCTAGCAGGCGAGGCCCATGACTTACATCATAGGAGCCTACACAGCACAAAACACTGTTGCTGTATGTAGGTTTTATTTTATTTGTTTTTTATCTTATATTTTGGAAATGTACATCCAGTTTTTTCCCTTAATTTTTTGGGGGGGCCCCCAAGAGAGTGTGGCCCTAAGCTATAGCTTGTTTAGCTTATATGTAAATTTGGCACTGAACAGACTACTTGAGCATGCCCAGCTAATACTGCCATGAAGGGTCGTTTTGCGTAGACCTGAGGTCCAAATGACTTCTTCTTCTTATTTCAATTTTATATACCACCCTTTATCAAAAGATCTCAAGGCAGTGCATGACATTAGAAACACATTGCAAAACATCAACAAAAACATAGTAAAAAAGCATACTGACCGACAGCCTACTAAAAAAATAATCATCATAATAACTATCCTCTCGCCCACACTTTTACAGGCCATAGATTCGTTGCAAGCTATACTTTTTGCATTCTGTTGCCACTTATTTTCTTTTTTTAAAATTTTTTTATTTCGTTTTTCAAATTAACATTTTACATCCAACATAAATAATAAAATCAAGAATCCAAAGGCTCTCCTGGACTTCCCTCCTCCCCTTTGTGGGCCCTATTGTTAGTCATTTCCTCCTGCATCTTTTTTATAATCCAAATCTTTTACATCCCCGTTATATCCAAAATTCACCATTAAACTACAAGTGTTATTCCAAGCCTACTAACAACTCTAACTGTTTACAATGATTTTTAAGATAAATTATAAATTTCCCCCATTCCTTATTAAAATTCCGGTTTTCCTGATTTCTGATTCTTCCGGTCATCTTTGCCATTTCGGCACAATCCATCAACTTAATCTGCCAGTTTAAGTTTAACCAGAGAAGAATGGCATTCTGTACCAATCCTGCAACTGAGGATAGCACTCATGTTGAAGTGGGTTCCAGCTCACAATATAAAATGTTACAGGTAGGTAGCCGTGCTGGTCTTGCGTAGTCAGAACAAAATAAAAAAATTCCTTCCAGTAGCACCTTAGAGGCCAACTGACAATGACAAACTTAGTTGGTCTCTAAGGTGCTACTGGAAGGATTTTTTAATTATTTTGTTCTAAAATAAAATGTGTTAAGTCTTTAAGGGAGCGCAAGACTCCCTGGAAAAGACCCTAATGTTGGGAAAGATTGAGGGCACTAGGAGAAGGGGACGGCAGAGGACGAGATGGTTGGACAGTGTTCTTGAAGCCACCAACATGAGTCTGACCAAACTGCGGGAGGCAGTGGAAGACAGGAGTGCCTGGCGTGCTATGGTCCATGGGGGTCACGAAGAGTCGGACACGACTAAACGACTAAACAACAACAACACTCTCTGTTGCTAGAGCCCCAAACTCTGGGGTTTCCTCTGGCAGCAATCACACAGAAAATCCTAACTAGCTCCTTCAGAAAATGCTGCATGCCCCTGTTCGTCGGTTGCCAACTTACTCAGTGTGGACAGCAGGTAGGGGCCTCCCACCAGCTTCATGTATTCATCGATGGCTTTGGTGGCAAGGGTATTTTCACGGAAAATCAGTGCTTCACGCTCGTCAAAACGGTCCAGCTCCGACACACCCAAGTCAATGAGAAAGTCCTGCAACACAGGACAGGAAGGGTTAGTCGGACAAACCCTATCCTACCTCAAGGATTTCCCATACCAACGGACTCACCCTGGAATCTTAATTCTGAACCAGGCTCCCAACCTAGTGATATCCAGGGCCCCGTGTCCATGCTGTGTGTGGCTCTGGGAAACTGCAAAGCAGTCCAGGGTTATTCTTGCAGCAAACATGGCTTCCGAGAGCCACCTTACTAGAAAACCCTAGAAGGGAATACTAGAAAACCCTAGAAGGGAAGCAGGCTGTAAGACTAGAACCAGCAGAACACGGTGACAGGCGAGGGGAATCAGCTTTGAACTGGCTGTGCGGCTGTTGTATCCAAGGCCTTCTCATCTTCTACGTTGCGGGCCAGTCCCAAGACATTTTGGCACCTGAGGCAGATCCCAAAATAGCGTCCCACTCCCTGCCAGGGAAGAAGGGGTGGGTGAAGATCTACATCAGGAACATCAGAACTTTTTTCCAGCTGGAACTCACTGGAACTCAATTCCAGAACCTCTCAGGTGGGCGCTATTGCCGTTCTAAGAGAATGAGGGAGGTGTTCATGGTGAGTTCCGGCACCTCTAGCACTGAAGGTGGTCATGGGGATAAGTCAGCCTCAATAGCTCCGTTGGTTAGAGCATGATGCTGATAATGCCAAGTGTGATTTCTGGGCCTGGGCAGAGGAGGTATGGTGGAGACCACCTCCCCATCCTGACCCTCCCAGGAAGTGGAAGACAGTATAGATTTACAACAGTGGTCTGTGGGAAGTCACAGTTCAGAAGCAGATGAGGGGGAAAGTTGGGAAATAATGAGAGAGGAGGAGGCAGAATCGGAGCAGCAGCTGGCTAACACGTTGTCATTAGAAAGCATTCCAGACCCTCCATCTCCCAGAACATGACGAGCCTTAAAAGTAGGAGACCAAAGAGCTCTAAGACAAAGGGCACGTAGCAGCACCCATAGAGGAGAAGATGAAAAAGATGAATGAGGAAGTGGGAGAGACGGGGGTTGGAGATTCACTTGGGACAACGCCATTATCCAAGAGGCTGAGCTCTATGGCCTCTCTCTGTAAAGATTGAAATAAAAAAGGACAGTAATAAACTTTTCCTTGTCTTTATAGTTTCCTGGGCAGCTAGCCAGGAGCCGCTGACAGCATCCTGACAGGTGCAGGTTCAATCCCTGTATGGAACAGCTGCATATTCCTGCATTGCAGGAGGTTGCACTGAATGGTCCTCAGGGTCCGTACCAGCTCTAGAATGATAGGATCATAGAGCGGGAAGGAACCCTGAGGATCACCTAGTCCTAGATATCTGCTGCCCCTGTGGATCCTGCCGCCCAAGGCGGTCGCCTTGCTTCATGGGTGGGCCGGCCCTGTCTACCTTTGCAAACAAAGAGATACCTTGGCTTTTCCTGTGCTTTGCAGGACGCGAACCAGCACCCCCGTCAGCTCCTCCTTGTCCCGGGCGTTAAGGCTGTGCTCCAGTCCGGCACACAGCTCCCGATAGTGGAAGGTGAGATACTCAGCAAACTCCTTGTATTGCACGATGGGCAGCACTCGGATGTTGCAGTAGCGTCCACGTAGCCGTAGGGCGGGCGTGTTGGGCCTGTCTCTGCCCAAGGGGTACCACCTTTCCAAGGGCTGGCGGACTGCAGCCAGTTCCTTCAGGGGAACGGCCATGCCGGCAACCGGGCTGCCCTTTGCCCGCTGCTGCCCGTCCTCCTCCTGCACCAGGCAGACCTGCAGCTCCACTGCTGGCGGAAGAGTCTTCAGGTCAAAGTGCTCCCCCCAGAAGATGGTTCCAGCAGGGCTGGCTGCCTTGGTTGTGGTGCGAGCGTAGAGGACCCCATCCAGTCGCAGCTCGCCGAGGTAGCGCTTCCTGGGAACCAGGTTGCGGGCTTCGTACACCCAGAGGCTCAGCATGCGTTCGATCCGCTCACAGTTGTCCTGGGGAAATGAGCCAGCGGTTTGGTTAAGAAACACCAAGACACGGAGCAAGGCAAGCAGATGCAGCCGGAAATCGGTCACACGAGAGGCAGGCTGAATGCAGGATGAAGGGAAAGCAAGAGGCAAGTGGGATGAGGTTGAAGGTGAAGGAGGGTCAAGATGGAATAATGGAATTGTAGACTTTGAACGGACCCCGAGGGTCATCTAGCTCAACAGTGGGGGCAGAAGCCAGAGGAGACAAGGCCAAAAGATGGGAGGAATTCAGGGCCTGTGTTTGCTTCCAAGTATAGCAGTGCTAACTCTTCTATGAGACCGTGGAATGGTCAGGCCACAACTTCTGCCCCAGAGGAGTGGTGTGGACAAGTGCAGAGAACAGGACAGATGTCAGGGGCTGGACTGAGGAGGAATGGTGGGGACTTCCCCCCTTCTCCTGAACCTTCCCGAGAACAGGAGGACAGTATAGATTTGCAACAGTGGTTTGCAGAAGGGCATAGTTCAGAGGCTGCAGAGGGGAGAAGCTGGGAAAAATCGGAAGAGGAACAGCAGGAAGCAGCAGCACCAGGGAAGAAACAGCTGACAGACTCAATGTCTTTAGAAAGCATTCCTGATCCCCCTTCTCCCAGACCAGGCGTGCATTAAGAGTAGTAGAACAGAGAACTCAGAGGCAGAAAGCTCAGATTAGCCGATGCAGGACTGACACAGATTCAGTGGCAAAGCTGCATGGTCCGGCCCCACAGGTGGATAGCAGGTGGGGGCATGGCTGGCGTACGTCTTGAGGGCATGGCACGTCACCCACGGGGGCGTGGTGCCTGGCGCTGTGGGGGGGGTGGCGGTGTGTGTCTGGGGGATGGCCACGATGGTTCCCCCCTCCCCAATGGAGATGAAGTGGGGGGGACTTTACTTGGAGCAACACCATTTCTAGAGAGAGACTGCATTCCTTTGTCTCTCGCTGTGATTCCTGAATAAACTAACTGGTAAGAACTCTTCTTTTTTTATCTGCTTCTTTGCTGCCATCGGGGGAGGGATCTGATTCCCCGAAGCCTGACGGGGATTTATACAGGGAATAGGGACAGGAGAAGATGAGAGGGAAGGGTGGGTGAGTGGGCAAATACACCAGAGGGCAAGTGGGAAAATCGGTTACAAAGGCAGCATGCACCCCCTGCAAGCGGCACAAAGTACAGAAGCTGCTTCATTACCATACTGGGTTGGACAAGTCGGCGCAAGTCATCCATCCAGCGGGTCCTCTCAGCAGCAGAGCCACAGCTGAAGCAGCGGCGCCCCCCAGTGCTCAGCACCTGAGAAGAGGAAGGGAGGTTGCGCTTAAGAGCCAGTGTGGTGTAGTGGTTAAGAGGGTAGACTCGTAATCTGGGGAACTGGGTTCGCGTCTCCGCTCCTCCACATGCAGCTGCTGGGTGACCTTGGGCTAGTCACACTTCTCTGAAGTCTCTCAGCCCCACTCACCTCACAGGGTGTCTGTTGTGGGGGAGGAGGGGGAGGGAGATTGTTAGCCGCTTTGAGACTCCATAGGGTAGTGATAAAGCGGGATATCAAATCCAAACTTCTTTTCTTCTTCTTCGTCTTTGTCTTCTTCTTCAGAGTATGCCCTGGGTTTGTCCCATGGGCAACTAAACCCTGGGGGACTTGGGAGTGACAAGGAACAGGCAGGATTTAATCCAAGCCAGGCATCAGCACTACGTCCCAGTGCCAATGCTAGGGCCTCTCCGTAAGCTTTTTAAAAAAGTGCTTGCATTGCTACCTCCTGCTAAGAATGGCCAGCCTCTGGGCTTTGCCCTACTCCTTCCCCAGAATATGTTCCTCTGCTTCGTCTACGGGTCCAGTCCCAACAAAGGAGCTTCTCGCAGCCCCTCATGTAGCCATGACAGCTTTATAGATAAAACAACACAGCAGATGTCTGAGCTTCAGCCTGAGGTTGGGAAGCAGAGTTCTCCACGTCTTGGACCAGCTGGAGGAGACAGAGTCCCCAAGTGTGCACAGAAGGCATTTCTTTCATCTATGGGTCAAGCTCCCAGCCACCCAAGGCCTAGCCCTGACCATCTCCCTTCATAACTGGAGAAATGCAGCTTCTCAGGTCAAGGGATGACAATAGGCTCTTACCTCAAAGCAGTACCGCTCACCCAGAAGGCTATTGTGAAGAGGGCGGATCAATGCATCCTTTTCGTTGCCCAAGTCCATGAGAACAGCCGGGCCAGGAAGGGCTTCCCTGGAGGAAGTGACAAGAGGAGCCAGGATAGGAGCAGACAGTGTGGATGGACAACCCTGAACATCTGACACCATCACCAACAGAAGCATTATTATCCCTTCCTTTCATATTTTATTAAGACTTTTATTTCTGCTCAAATTATACTAACTTTGCAGCATCTGGCAGAAAAAGTTATCAGCATAGCTGCCAAGTACCCCGTATTCCCCGGGAAACCCCCGTTTTTCCTTACCATTTCCCGGCGGTCTCCCGTTTGAGCTCCTCTCCCGTGAATCTCCCTTAAATCCGCTCCTGCCAGCAGCCATTTTTCTGGTGCCGGTTTGCCCATCTATGGGCACCAGAAAATGGCCGCCGCTGGCGCCGGAAATAGCTTCTACACATGCCCGGCGGCCATCTTAGGGGTGGCCGCATGGCGGCAGCCATCTTGGAGGTGGCCGCATGGCCACCCCCAAGATGGCCGTCGCCATGCGGCCACCCCCAAAATGGCCACCGGACAACTTCCGGTGCCGCTGCTCCTGCTGATCCCGTATTTTTCTGCGGGAGACTTGGCAGGTATGGTTATCAGAGGCTTGTTCTTCCCTTAACATCTTTCTTTGTCTTCTTTCCTGCCATTTCCCTAGCAGCACCAATCTGGAACTGGAGGAGACTTTGGAAGAAGAGCAGGACCCTATCACAGGACGTAGCACATACAAGGTTCAAGGGGAGTCATCCCTTCCTAGGATCACAACCTGAACCGCTCTGAGGAAGATACAGTGCCAGCATTTGATGCAGTCAATCCAAGTTATTAGATAAATTCCTGGATCTATTCTTGGTTTCGTTCTAGTTCTCAGGAAATATAAACAGAGCCGGAAAGAAATGGGGCCCATTGAATCCATAAAGAGGCATAAAAGACAGAAAACAATGGATGCTTCTGTTCCACACTGGCTTCAGGGCCTACCTGTTACCATTAGCAACAAGTCCAGTAGAGGAGTCAGTCTTGGCCTGGAGCCGTCCTTTCCGGTCCTTGATGCGTTTCCATAGAAGCCCCTAGAGATGGTGTGAGATGTAATAAATGTAATAAATAAATGAAGAAACGAAGGAATTCTGAGCGCAGAAGAGAGTTTATCTGCCTGACTTGCCCCATAACAGAAGCATGGAACTTGGTTTGCTCTAGATGCAACTGGACTGCAACGCCCGCTGCTCCCAACTATCGGCCATGGAGGTTGGGGCTGACGAGAGTTGGAGCCCAACAACATCTGGACGAACGCAGGTCTCATCTGGCAAGCGCCCCAGGTCAGATAATGGCCCTTGCATGCATGGTGCTACCTTATGCCAAGCCAGATCACCAGGAGCCCGCTCAGCCCAGTGCTGTTTTGAAATAGCTCTCCGTAGTCTCCCTTGAGGAGTCATGCCTCTCTCCTAAGCCCCCCTCTCCTCCGCTCCCAGTAAGCACCAGTCTGGGCTACCTGAACCTGCAATATACTGAACATCTTCTGTACCTTCACGTTGCTGAGCTGCGAGCTGGAGGAAGCCTCTTGGCAGGGTCTTTTTTCAGGGGTCTGTGAGTCTAAGAAGCTTCGTCCCTCGGTGAGCATTTCTGTCGGGAGCAAAATGGACCAAGGAAAGTGGACTGGTTGGCTGTCATGTTGGCCAGGGGAGGCAGTTCCTGGAAGATGGGAGAAAATGGCGCCCAGCACCCAGCTCCCTATTCGCTGCTCCCTCTGTATCCTGGACTGAGGATCTTTGCCAGCCCAATTCTGACCCACCCAATGCATTTTGGCACCGGAGGCGGATCCCAAAATGGTGACCCAGGGAAGCAGGGGTGAGGGAAGATCTATATCAGGAATATTGGGGGGGCAGGTAAAGATTGGCATCAGGACCTGCTGCTCCTGTGCACCCGCCTCACCCATAGCTGCCAAGTCTCCCGTATTCCCCGGGAAACTCCCGCTTTTCCAGCTGTTCCCAGCCGGAAAATAATGGATTTTTTGTTTTTCCCCAGTTTATTCTGGCACGGCGGCCATTTTGGAACTGGGCGGAGCATGCTCAGAAGCGACTTTTGATGCTGCTTTGCCCAGTTCCAAAATGGCTGCAGCGTGACTTCCGGTCTGCTACTTCCGGTCCAGTCCCTTATTTCTCGGGCAGCTATGGCCTCACCTTGCCTCATGGGTGGGGTGGGCCTGAGAAATGAATGGTCACAAATACTTTCCACGCTGGAGCTCTCAAGGAAACGTTTGGACACATGATACAACGACTCTCCTGATCTTGTGCCAGGGGAAATTGCTTGGGCTCCACCACCTCTGTTATCTCATTTAAAGGATCCCATTGGCCCAATTTACGGAGCAGGTTGGTGGCTACTGAAAAAACTCGCTTCCCAGTGGTTGGTAGGGCTCTCACCCCATGGCTCGCATGATTCGGGTTGTTGTGCTTTGATGTCATAAATACAAACGCTCTGGGCATGATCTTGGAGGCTGGCAAGGACTGGATCCTTCCAATGCCCTGCTCTCCTTTTCAACAGACTGTCTATCTCAGAACTCACCATTGTCCCTCTGGGTACCTGGCGGGTATAGTAAACTTGACTCTGAAGCAGAACTGGCTCGTTTCCCATTCTGGAGGAGACCCTAAAATAGCAAACCAAACACCACGGACAAAATTGATGATGATGATGATGATGATGATTCCCCCTCTTCCCCATTCTTCTACACTACAGCAGGCGAAGACTTTCTTGTTCCAACAACAAGAACTGATTGTTTTTAAGAAAAGGGCTGGTGCTCAATGTTTTTAGCTGTTTCTATTTTAGCTGTAGGGACCCAGGTGGCGCTGTGGGTTAAACCACTGAGCCTAGGGCTTGCCGATCAGAAGGTCGGTGGTTCGAATCCCTGCAATGGGGTGAGCTCCCGTTGCTCGGTCCCAGCTCCTGCCAACCTAGCAGTTCGAAAGCATGTCAAAGTGCAAGTAGATAAATAGGTACCGCTCCAACGGGAAGGTAACCGGCGTTTCCGTGCGCTGCTCTGGTTCGCCAGAAGCAGCTTTGTCATGCTGGCCACATGACCCGGAAACTGTCTGCGGACAAACACCGGCTCCCTCGGCCTATAGAGCGGGATGAGCGCTGCAACCCCAGAGTCGGACACGGCTGGACCTGATGGTCAGGGGTCCCTTTACCTTTACCTATTTTAGCTGTAAGCCTCCTTGAGTCACTGTCAGGGGAAAAGGTGGGGCTCAGGGCCACAAGACCTCAAGGACCGCCTCTCCCCATATAAACCACCCAGGACTCTGCACTCATCCTCTGAAGCCCTTCTTTGTGCGCCTACTCCACAAGAGGTCCAGAGGGTGGCAACACAGAAAAAGGCCTTTTCCGCAATGGCTCCCCGTTTGCGGGTGGCTCTCTCCAAGGGGGTTTGTCTGGTGCCTTCATTATATATTTTAGTGTTTGAGGGAGGTGTGTGTGTGTGTGTGTGTGTGTGTGTGTGTTATTGTTTTGTTGTTTCTGTTTTAACCATTTTTTGTGCTTTTCCCTTGTATTTTTATCTTGTGAGTTGCCCTGAGATAGTTTGATGAAGGGCAGTATATAAATGATTAAAATAAAATAAAATAAACAAGGCAGCTTCTCTCATAGCCCAGTGCCTCCTCTCTGTCACCAAAGCAGCATGTTATGAAGAAGAGAAGGCTTTTTAGCCAGTCTAGAAAATTTGAAGGTAAACCACCGTGAAGTGCAAATATATGTATATACAACCTTCACATATACAAGGAGATTCAAAAATGTGTGCAAAATCTCATGCTCGAAGTCATAAAAGTCCAGTATAACGTGCAATAATCAAGTCTGACAATAAAGTGCTATGATGTATCATGTGTTCTTATCTCTTCCCATATGTTCTTATCTCATCCGACGGGTGGCCAGCTTCTTGTCCGTTTCACAGGAATGGTTTCCTCAGGGGGCGGACTCTTTCAAAGGTTCATGTGTGAAGGCTTAACAAGACTGCCAAAGCTCATAATTCTCAAATGCACGTTATACTGGACTTATACTTCGAGCATGAGATTTTGCACACATTTTTGAATCTCCTTGTATATGTGAAGGTTGTATATACATATATTTGCACCTCACGGTAGTTTACCTTTTCATTGTTTCGCCAACATCACCGTGTTGTCTGTTGTTGCTGCTAGTCTAGAAAATTTGGCAGGAACTTTTAAGGTACCGATGCCATCCATGACCATCAAAGTTGGGTTCGGGTCCCTGAGCATCAGTGGCTTCAGTCAATGCTTGGCCAGCAGTTCACGGCCTGAGAAGCATACACTTCCTTGACGTGCAATGGTGTGCTGGGCGTGCTCAGACAGACACACAGACCCTCCTTCTCCCTCCTACAGATTTGAATGTCAGAGATGGCCTCACCTCCTCATCTCTGCCCAAGATCATGAGCTGTCGATCTACCAGGGACACATTGGCCACATCCCAGATGGTTGCATCCGTCGGCACAGCCGAAGTCAGTTGGGTCAACTGGACAGTAGAATCATCACCTGGAAGAAGAAAAACATGGGAGACATTTGGGTTTACCCGGGCTCATACTTGCTAATAAAGACGTGAGCGCAAAATACATTTTCCTCCTAACTAAGTAACTACCATCGACGTGTCTTTCCATTACTGTATATGCTATGCCCTTGTGACTTGTAACTTGTAACTAGCCTTTATTGGCATAAGTTAAAACAGTAAAATCATACAATGTCATCCAAATACATTGATAATCCAAACACATACAATATATAAAAGACTAGATAACCACCACTGAATAAATCAGGCATCTTTAGATTTAGCTTTTTTTTGTATATAATTTTTATTAAATTTTCGGTTTTACCATTTAAAATACTCGTTTTACAACCTTAAGATATCAGTGACTTCCCTTCTTCTCTTTCCACAGTTCATTTTACATATCATAAATCCCTGCATGTTTTACAGAAACTATACCAATCAGTATTCCATTATTGCATCCATCAAAAATTGTTTACACTGTTGAATTTATCTTCATGCTGCCAGTGTTTTCAGTTGTACACAATTATTTCCCATATATTCAATAAACGTTTTCCAATCTTCTTTAAACGTATGTTCTACTTGTTCCCTTATCCTATATGTTAGGTCCGCAAGTAGATTTAGCTTTAAAGATCTCGGCTAAGCATCCCAAAACAATCTTGGTAGTTTCGGGAGTACCATCCCTCAACAAATATTGGATTACAGACTCTTTGCAAGTCGATATTTTGAGCTGTAAGGGAGTCACTAGGAGATCTCTGCGAAGGGTGCTGAGAAGAGGGCAAGCCAAAATTATGTGATACAAAATTATTGTATCTGGTGTATTCTTATACCAGGAACAGAATCTGTTCTGGAAGGGTTTTTTTTAAAAAAAAATCTTCCAAACAATACAGACAAGGGGGATGCATTTAGACGAGCTAACACATGCCGTGCCCTAGCTTGAATGGCTCCCCCCCCCCCACTTTCCCTATTGCCATCTACTGCCATCTCCCGCTTGGACTACTGCAATGCGCTCTACGTGGGGCTACCCTTGAAGGTGACTCGGAAACTACAACTAATCCAGAATGCGGCAGATAGACTGGTGACTGGGAGCGGCCGCCAAGACCACATAACACCGGTCTTGAAAGATCTACATTGTCTCCCAGTACGTTTCCGAGCACAATTCAAAGTGTTGGTGCTGACCTTTAAAGCCCTAAATGGCCTCGGTCCAGTATACCTGAAGGAGCATCTCCACCCCCATCGTTCTGCCCAGACACTGAGGTCCAGCACTGAGGGCCTTCTGGCGGTTCCCTCGTTGCGAGAAGCCAAGTTGCAGGGAACTAGGCAGAGGGCCTTCTCGGTGATGGCGCCTGCCCTGTGGAACGCCCTCCCAACAGATGTCAAAGAGGAAAACAACTACCAGACTTTTAGAAGACATCTGAAGGCAGCCCTGTTTAGGGAGGCTTTAAATGTTTAATAGATTACTGTATTGTGTTTTGTTTTTTTGTTGGAAGCCGCCCAGAGTGGCTGGGGAAACCCAGCCAGATGGGCGGGGTATAAATAATAATAATACAGGTAGTAATATATTATTATTACTATTATTATTATTATCTACTGCCTCTGTTCACTCATGCAGGATGTCCAAGGAGTGGATGAATCCTGTTCCCCCTACTTGGGATGCATGCTTTCACCTCTTTGGGTTGTGTCCACAGGGTGGAGGACCTGAAACAGGGATTGCCATGTGGTGGAAGACTGTAGGAGTGAGGTGTGGTAGATTTGTTGGTGACCTGCCCTTTCAGCCAAAACGGGACAGGAGCCTTGCGACAGAGACCAAAGCTAAGGAGACAGGCTCTTAGTGAAACGGAGCTGCATCTATCAAAGTTTCCTTAGAAGTGGCTCAAAGGATGGCTTCTTCTTAGGCTCCTTGCATGTGAGGTGGCCTAGAATATGTGAGCTGAAATATGTGAGGTGGTTGGCAGAGCTAGACAAGATGATTTCTGGTCTCTTGAAGCTCAGAGTGACAGGTATATTTCTGGCCCATGTCAATTTCACATGGGTTCATTCAGAAGTCTGTTCCACTGCTTAAAAAATAATAATAATTTAAAAATCAAAATTTACATGATTTTTGAACTTTTAAAAAGCCCAGGTTTTGTTAGCCCAAAAATGGAAAACAAGCGAGGTCCCAACCAAATAAGAGTGACAACTTAAGTTTACAGAATATGCACAGTTTGCAGACTGAACATATAGAATAAGAGAACAAGAAGAACACGTTTAGAGAAGATTAGACAATGTTTATTGAATATACAGTGGTATCTTGACTTACGAACGACTCGACAACCGAATTTTTCGACTTATGAATGGGGCAAATGGCCGCACGCTTACGAATTTCTCAACATCCGAACGGAAACCGCGGCGGTTTTAGATAGGGTTTTTTCGACTTACGAATTTTTAGATGGGGTTGCTTCGACTTACAAATTTTTCCATTTCCAATGCATTCCTATGGGAAATCGTGTTTCCAATGGCACTTTTCAACTTACGAATTTTTCGACCTACGAAGGTGCCTTCATACACCACTGTATGGGAAATAACTGTGTACACCTGAAAACTCTGGCAGCATTAAGATAAGTTCAACAGTGTAAATAAGTTTCGATGGATGCAATAATGGCATACTGAATAGTATAGTTTCTGTAGCATATGCAGGGATTTATGATATGTAAAATGAACCATGGAAAGCAAAGAAGGGAGATGTAATAATGAGTACAGTGGTAACTCGGGTTACAGACACCTCAGGCTACAAACACTTTGGGTTACAGACTCCGCTAACCCGGAAGTAGTACCTCGGGTTAAGAACTTTGCCCCAGGATGAGAATAGAAATCGCACGGTGGCGGCGCAGCGGCAGCGGGAGCAGGGCCGTCTCAAGCATGTCGGGCGCCCTGGCGCCATGGTGCGGAGATCGCTCTGGCACCCCTGGCCTGGTGGGCGGATGCAGCGTGCCGCGCGGCAGCACCCTGGCACCCCCCACCACCCAGCCTACCCCTAGAGCTGGCCCTGAGCGGGAGGCCCCATTAGCTAAAGTGGTACCTCAGGTTAAGAATGGTTTCAGGTTAAGAACGGACCTCCGGAACAAATTAAGTTTGTAACCAGAGGTACCACTGTACTTTAAATTGTAAAAAAAAAAAAAAGCCACTATCTTGTTGAGTGTCTTTGGCGCAATGAATTTACAAGCCCTTGGATCAGTAAAATCCATGCCAAACTTTTGTTTTTCAGAATTTCTCCCTCAGATTCGCTAAAACTAGACCTTGCTTCTGCAAAAAGACTCATCAAACAAAAATTGGACGATTCTGAGTTACAACATAATTACATGATGGGCGGGGGAGTCTGTTTGCCTCGGAACATTGGCATCACCCCAATACACCATGCCCCATCATACCTATCCTCCCTTTCCACTGCTTCCCACTGATTTGCGTTCACCAGAGCGAGGTTTAATGCTTTTCCGTCTAATGTTTTGAGACATAGATTTTCCAAGGGCCTTGTTTCCGCTCTATGTGATTGTGATAATAAGTCGACAGAATCCCTCCATCATACAGGGCAGTCTCGAGCAGGTCGCGCGCCCTGGCGCTGAGGGGCGGAGATCGCTCCGGCGCCCCCGCCCTCACAAGGCACAGTATGGCTTCCGCGCGGCTTTGCCGCGCAGCGCCCGGCCTCCTGGCCCACCGCCCTGGCAGCCCGCGCCACCGGGACTCTACCTAGAGCCGGCCCAGCCATCATATAATCTTTACTTTCCCCCTGCACAGTGATGTTCGGGCAAAACTACTAAGACCAATAACCCAGAAACTTGTCGGTACGCCAGCAGAGTCACACCTTGCCCTACTCCTGCAAGACAATGATTCCTACATAACCTTGCAGGTGGCAAGGTTTCTAAACTCTGTTTTGTCCCCAAAAAAAGGCAAAGTGGCCAACTACATGACCATTAAGATTTCTGTCATCTTTCCCTTTGATTACAGCTTCAATACCATCGTGTTTGTGTTTTTCTGTGATAGCTGTGGTTTGGTCTCTGGTGGCTTATGTCTATTTTTGTAACTTCATGTTTTATGTTTATATGGGCTTATAGCCGCAATAAAGTCTTGATTGATTGATTGTAAAAAAGAAGATTTAATTATATAGGGGGGGCATTTTATATACTTCTTCTGCTTCTGCTTCTGCTATACTTCTGCTTCATTGACTATGCAAAAGCCTTTGACTGTGTCGATCACAGCAAACCATGGCAAGTTCTTAAAGAAATGGGAGTGCCTGATCACCTCATCTGTCTCCTGAGAAATCTCTATGTGGGACAAGAAGCTACAGTTAGAACTGGATATGTAACAACTGATTGGTTCAAAATTGGGAAAGGAGTACGACAAGGTTGTATATTGTCTCCCTGCTTATTTAACTTATATGCAGAATTCATCATGCGAAAGGCTGGACTAGATGAATCCCAAGCCGGAATTAAGATTGCCGGAAGAAATATCAATAACCTCAGGTATGCAGATGACACAACCTTGATGGCAGAAAGTGAGGAGGAATTAAAGAACCTTTTAATGAGGGTGAAAGAGGAGAGCGTAAAATATGGTCTGAAGCTCAACATCAAAAAAAACAAGATCATGGCCACTGGTCCTATCACCTCCTGGCAAATAGAAGGGGAAGAAATGGAGGCAGTGAGAGATTTTACTTTCTTGGGCTCCTTGATCACTGCAGATGGTGACAGCAGTCACGAAATTAAAAGACGCCTGCTTCTTGGGAGAAAAGCAATGACAAACCTAGACAGCATCTTAAAAAGCAGAGACATCACCTTGCCTACAAAGGTCCGTATAGTTAAAGCTATGGTTTTCCCAGTAGTGATGTATGGAAGTGAGAGCTGGACCATAAAGAAGGCTGATCGCCGAAGAATTGATGCTTTTGAATTATGGTGCTGGAGGAGACTCTTGAGAGTCCCATGGACTGCAAGAAGATCAAACCTATCCATTCTTAAGGAAATCAGCCCTGAGTGCTCCCTGGAAGGACAGATCGTGAAGCTGAGGCTCCAATACTTTGGCCACCTTATGAGAAGAGAAGAATCCTTGGAAAAGACCTTGATGTTGGGAAAGATGGAGGGCACTAGGAGAAGGGGACGACAGAGGACAAGATGGGAACTTCCGGTTCGTCGCGGCGGTGAGAAGGACGCAGGGACTTTCGCGTGCCGAGGTCCCTGGCTTCTCGGAGGGGGGGGGAAGTCCGCAGAGCGAGCGGACTCCCCGTAAAAACATCGGATCGAGAGTTCCGATGACTCAGGAGCCCAGCGGCCGCTCCGTTTGGCGGATCCCCCGCCGCCCGAGAGCTCAATAGAGCGATCGTGAGCCGGCGGGGTTGAACCGCGGGAGCCATTTTGGGCCACATCTTGCCTCCGGGAAGCGAAGCTCCGAGTCCTGACCTGGCAAGCGGCGGATTCTTCCGATTTGAAACTAAAGATTCCTAAAGAAGTAAGTGGAACTTTGATTTGGACCTTAAATTTGCTAATTGGAAAATAGGAGAGACTTTAAAGAAACGGAAGCTGGTCTCTTCCTAATGGGAAACTGGGAGGCGTTTGGAAAAAAAAAATCCTAAGCCGAATAACAAAAGAATTTGAAACTGTGGACCCGAGAGGGAAAAAAGACTTTTTGGAACCATCTCAGCCCCTGAGTCCGGCACCCCTTGAGGTACAGCGGTATTAAAGAGAAGAGCGTTTTGACAGCTGTCAAAAGCTGTCAAACTGTCAAAAGACCGGGTGGATTGATTGCACTGCTGTGAACAGGAAAAATTGTTTGGAATTGCCAAAGAATTACTTAAATTGGAAGTAAGAATGGATTTGGGACTGAGTTAAGAACTAAGAAAAAGAACAGCCAAAATGGAGTCGATCGTCTGAGAAAGGAATTTTCCAGTACCCATTGTTCCCTACACCCTGTTTATCTGCGGTTACGAGAGGTATGAAAACAAAACTTTCTCGAGCCTTCCAGGAGACTGTGCTGAACTACTTGCTGTCATGGGAAGATTTTTACAAGGAACGGCAACATCCCAGCTCACCACCAGTTGAGATTGAAGTCCAAGTACAGGACTTAGAGGTTAATTCAAATTTGGAGATTATTGACTCTGAGACTGTGGGTGATAAGAAACAATTTGAAGAGGACTTGGACTATGACAAATTTGTTTGGGATGAAGCAAAAGATGACCTCCAAAAGGGAGAAAAACAAGCAGAACAAGAAGATGAGAGACAAAGGGACTTAAAGTCTAATGGAATTGAAGATCCTGGAAGGGTTAAAATGTGAAGTGGGGTTTTTGTAGGATGGGAAGGACAGGGGCAAAGGGGGGCAAAGGTCTGGAGATGGATTTGGGAAAGAATGGGTGTGGGGTAAAAACTTTAGTTAAAAGGTATTGTTTGGGTCTCTGAAAGACGGTTTTCGAAATCTTGGCTTGACAATGGAAACGCTGAACCAATTGGGGGGAAAAGACTTGGGGAGAGGAAATGGAATGCAAAAAGAAAGGGAAAAAAAGGGGACCGCTGCGGAGAAGGGGACGTCAGAGGACAAGATGGTTGGACAGTGTTCTCGAAGCTACGAACATGAGTTTGACCAAACTGCGGGAGGCAGTGCAAGACAGGAGTGCCTGGCGTGCTATGGTCCATGGGGTCATGAAGAGTCGGACACGACTAAACGACTAAACAACAAAACATACATTATGCATTTATGAACAGTGTTTGTTTTTGTTTAGTCCAGAGAAGTGCATTTTAAGATTCAGAGATGTGTGAAAGGATCAGAGATGTGTGAAGGATAACTGATGTTCTGCCATGGCCTCAAAGCCCAGCAGTGACCAGCTGGACAGAGGCTCAAAAGTCCTCTGTTCACCTCTAGACCTTTGTTGGAGCACGCTGCTCACATGGAGCTCTCCGTGGTGCTGCAATACCTGGCCTGCTTTGCTGCCTTGCTCTGTGAGTCCCTCCAGGGAACCAAGGCAGGACATCGGATCTGCATATTAGTCCAGGAAGTGCAAATCACCCACTTAATGGGATCCCTTAGAAACACAGACCAAACAAAATCCACTTGGAGGCTGAGCTCAACCATTATTGCCGGGGTCACCTCGCTAGATTTGCCATGAACAATGGAAAGTAGCACAGCCTGTAACTTGGCTTCGCTGAGTCACACACGCAAAATAATGGCAATACTGGTGTTTTGGGTTGATTGGCACACCACTTGCAGTCTTTTCAAATATTAAGTTGCAAGGCTGTGGGCACCGGAAAGTCATGCCCTCCCTGTGTGTTGCAGCTGTCCTCCTGGTGGTTGGGATTTTCTATCCCACTCAAGCACAGGGAGAGGTCAGAGGGAAACGAGGGGGTGGCTGCAGGCTCCTCCTGTCCCTGAGGTGGATCCTGCCCACACTTGTGCGGCTTCGTGCAGATAGAGATCGGAAAGCTGGCATAGTCAATTGCAGCAGAAAAGCATGGAGCTACAGTTTCCACTACTACCAAGAGCTGTATCATTGGGCAGTTAGTGCCTGTAAAACAGCAAAGCTTGTGCCATACAGTTTCACTTCCTTCTGACATGCCAATCATCACAGAATCATCTTTGAAAGACATCCCCACCCACAACAGCAGCCCTGACCACCCCGCCCTCTCCTTTGAGTGGCAGCTAGCAATTATTTGCCACTCTAACAATCCCAAACAAAATTTGCATAGAGGGTTTGGGTGCAATTAGGAAGGGCGGGGGGGGGGAGAAGCCAAAACCCAATGAAAAGAGACTTCTCAAAGGCGACCTTGGGGTTGCGGCGTTCATTTGCTTTCAGCCCGAGGGAGCCAGCATTTGTCCACAGACAGCTTTCCGGATCATGTGGCCCTCATGACTGAACCGTTCTGGCGCAACGGGACACCGTGATGGAAACCAGAGCGCATGGAAACACCGTTTACCTTCCCGCCGCAGCGGTACCTATTTATCTACTTGCACTTGCATGCTTTCGAACTGCTAGGTTGACGCGGGTGGCACTGTGGTCGAAACCACTGAGCCTCTTGGGCTTGCTGAGTGGAAGGTTGACGGCTCAAATCCATGCAATGGGGTGAGTTCCTGTTGCTCTGTCCCAGCTCCTGCCAACCTAGCAGTTCGGAAGCATACCAGTGCAACCAGATATTAATAAATGAATTTAAGGAACCACAGAAAGATGGGGAAGGAAGTCAAACTTTGAAATGTTAAATTGATTGTAAAACTAATGAAATGTGTAAACTTGAAAAGTATAAATAAAACTTCTTTAAAAAGGAAAGAAAACTGGCTGCGTATTCGCCCCCATACGACACAAAAGCACCACCAGATAAATAGTTTATTTTTCTTTTTAAAAAAACAAACAAACTTAAAATAATAAAATATAAACTGGAACAAAAGACAGAGCAGTAGCATCGGCAGCAAAGGGAGAGGATGCGTCACTCATTATAAATGATATAAAATACGCCACACAGAGACATAGCTGTTTTGCAATCACATTCCACAAAAGCGCTACTTTGAGGTAGGGAGTGTGGGTTGTGCACACCAAACAAGTGGAGATTTATGGAGCAGAACGCCAAGTCATGTAGGAAAGGCCTTTCGCCAAAGTGAGGGAAGTAGCTGCTCCGGCCGTCATTTCAACACCAGCAGAACGAAAAGGTTTGCATGTTTCGATGTGGACTTTTTTTCATGGGGCAAACAAGTAAGCCAAACTGAGGCATGAAACAGATACCTGAGGAAGACCTAAGCTCACCCAAACCGTATTATTAGCAGTTGGCAGAAGCAATGGAGCAGGAGAGGGCAGGGAGTGTCAAGGGATTTTCCTTTGCAGCTCGAGAGTTGGAATCAAACCAATTCCTTCCAGCAGCACCTTAAAGACCAACTAAGGTTTTTTATTTTGGTATGAGCTTTCGTGTGCATGCACACTTCTGAAGTGTGCATGCACACGAAAGCTCATACCAAAATAAAAAACTTAGTTGGTCTTTAAGGTGCTGCTGGAAGGATTTTTTTTATTTTGTTTCGACTACGTCAGACCAACACGGCTACCTACCTGTAAATCAAACCAAAAAACACATTCAGATGTGCTCAAATGACTTTCAGGCATCAAGAGCCTCACTGACTTCAGAATGGTGTCAATAGGACGGAAGCGGTTTGCAGTCAATCGTTTCAGCTTAGCTGGCTCAGCAATAGATCTATTTTGTATCGTCTTTAGTTTAGCCAGCATTCCTCTCTTCTGCCCTACAGGGAACAAAATCCTACTTCCACTCAATTTAGCACATAAACTGAAATGTGGTATGGGGTAAATTGAAGAAGACGAGGAACTTTGCACTTTCCTAAACTTTTAACTATCTCCCCGGCCAATCACCACGCTAGTTTTTTTGTTTTTGTTTTCCACGGCAGCCTGATGAAAGACAGACAACTGCTTACTTATTGCACAATAGTTTCTAAACCGTGGTTTAAAACCAACCATTATTCTTCCCAGAATTTGGCAAGAAGAGAGAAATTCCTGGAGAGGTGGAGAGGCTCAGCCTTTGAGAAACAGAGGAAGACACTGGCGGCCCAGACATAGTACTACATCATTTATTTTCCTTGACAAATTAATCCAGAATATTGACTTCCCTCTGGTTCTTTTCGCGTAATAACTAATACCAATTAGAACAGTTCAGGGCTGTGTCAGCTTGGCTAAAACAACCCAAGTTCTGTGCATGAATAAAATATGGACATTAAGAGCATTTATTTTGCTCTTAATTGGGATGCGGGTGGAGCTGTGGTCTAAACCACGAAGCCTCTTGGATTGGAAGGTGGGCGGTTTGAATCCCCACGACGGAGTGAGCTCCCGTTGCTCTGTCCCAGCTCCTGCCAACCTAGCAATTTGAAAGCATGCCAGTGCAAGTAGATAAATAGGTACCACCCCCCTCTTTTGGGAAATGATTTATAAATGAACTGAAAAACATGTTTAAAATAACTATTGTTTTAAAAACCAGAGGCTTTCTTATTAGGTATAATATGAGAAGAATTTCCGAAGGATAAGAAAGTACTGTTTATATATGCGGCAACAGCGGCAAGAATATTATCTGCCCAGGGATGGAAAGAAGAAAGGACCCCATCAAAAGAAGAATGGAAAATGAAGATGGTGGACTATATGGAAATGGCAAGGCTGAGTGGGAAGATCAGGCACCAAGAGGATAATAAATTCAACAAAGAATGGCATATAACTTTATAGAATATGTTAAAGAACTCTGTAAACATTCAAAAACGTTAGCAGAATTGATATAGCACTTATAATTTAAAATGACAGAGGATAAAATCGAAGTGTAATAATTTAGATAAATTGAATTAGATGCAGCAAAAAAAGGAAGATAAATTATGGAAGCCAAGGGGGGTGGGGGGGTGGAAGTCTGGCGGTTCAGGGTACCCCATAAATGTACTGATATGGATTATGGTTTAATCCATATCAGTACATTTAAGTGTGTGTGTGTGTGTGTGTGTAAAAAAATGTTTTTTGAAACTTTGAAAGAAAAAAAAGGAAAACTAGGTACCACTGCGGCGGAAAGGTAAATGGCGTTTCCGTGTGTCCAGGGGTCCTTTACTTTTATTTTTTTACTTTTTTTACTTTGCATTTACAGTCAAACCTCGGTTTACGCCTACCTCTGTTTGCGACCGCTTCGGTGAGCGGCCGCCGCAGACCCGGAAGTGTTTACACCCGGGTTCTGTGGCGTCGGATTCGCAGACGCGATCTGTGCAGCTCGTGCATGCGCAGAAGCGATCTGCGCAGTGCCCGTGTGCGCAGAAGTGCTCTATCATCGCTTCGCACACACGCAGAAGCTTGCCCTCGGGGAGCGACCGCTTTGGCGAGCGACCACCTCCGTGGAACGGATTGTGGTCGCAAACTGAGGTCCCACTGTAGTCTACTATGGTGGGTGAAAGGCAGAGTCATGCAGAGCACCAAAGCATCCATTCCTCATGGCTCCTTGCATTGTCACCTGGGATTTCACCAGTCACTGCCTTCATGCTTTCAAAATATATCTCAGTCATAAGCGATAGAACCCTAGACAGGATGTGGAAGGTGTTTTTGAGCAACGTTGGGCCTTGAACCAGCTTTGTGCAGCTACCCACTTCCCCCAGCCTGTCCTGCACGTATGGTCTGCTCTCTTCTAGTTCAAAACAACACAGAAACCTAGCTGGATCCATCTCAAAACTGCCTTTGGGCAGAGTTGCCTTACCTTTGCTCGCTTCCTTAGTCTCCCTTTCCGACCGGAGGGTCCCCTCCTGGTTCCTTCGGTGGGACACGGAGCGCAAGTACTTCCTTAAACTCATCTTACTGCTTCTCTCCTGGGCCTTGGGCACTTTGGCTGGAGTGGAGAAAGCCCTCTGGAAGACAGATCTTTTAGCGGCAGCTCTGCTGTCTTGGGGGGCCGCTGGCGCTTGTGGGTGCTCACGGCTAGATTCAGAATGCTCAGTCTCTGGCTGGCTTTGTACTCGCCTCCATTTCTGCAACTTGTCCCTCCGGCTGCTGCTGCTGCTGCCCCATGTCGCGTGGTTCAACTCCGGTTCCTTCTCCCCGTTCTGTAGAACTGTCTGCCACCTGTAGGACCTCAACAAGGACGGCGTATCTATTCCGGACCTGTGTTTCTGGGGAGCCTCCATCTGAAAAGCAAAAGCGTAAATGCAGAAGGTTCCGGAAAAGCATCCACAACAAAAGACCCTTGTATTCCATGCAAGGTTTCAGGATATCACAGGGAAGCTAAAAGTGAGCCCAGATTCTCCACCTTCTGGTTCTTACTGAATGGCCTAATATCCTTCCTGTCTTGGCAGTTTGACCAAAGCCACATGGTCTGGTTTCCCTCTCCTGAGCAGCAAGGAAGCACAAGCGATACCTGCCTTCTCAGAGCAATGGAAAGAAGGTAGGCTTTCCCCACCAAGGAACAATCCTTTTCTAGTGGCAGGTGGGTGTTGCAGCAGGATTACCGCAGCCAAATTCCACCCCTGTCCATTCGTGGAGCGCAACTGAGAGATTTCTGGTCCTGAGAGATGCTGTCCTGCACCGGCTGTGTCTCAGTCACGGACATTTTTCTAGCAAGGCTCCTGCGCCTTTAACAACAGGAACAGAAAATAAGATGGCAAGCCCAACTGCATCCCACACTGTCATTCTCATACCCAGACACTTCCTGTGATGAAAGAGATTGCGCCGCGCAGAATTGCTAATTGTAACTTGCAAGCTAAGCTCCTTGAGGCTTGCAGAACCTGGGAGCGGACAGTGGAGTATCAACAGAAGCCCATTTGCCTTGTCTGAAACCATCGAGAGGAGGTTCGCCGTGCTTTGCCAAAACCTCGCAGACTGTGGCCTAGCTCCAAAGAGCCATGGGTGGGGCATTGTGGGGCTTGCCTCTTGAGCAACCGGCTCTGCCCTGACCCACAGAACCTGTCCTACCACATCCCTTGTGAACTGGGGAGCCATCCTGCCCAACCCACTTGCATGGTGCCAGCCTTGGAGCAGGGATCACTCGGAGCAGGGATTGCTGTGCATCCCAGAGAGAGGACCAGCCTTTCATTTCCTACCCTCCTCCCTGCTGTGGGCACTGCTCTGTTCCAGGCAGCTAGCTCCACAGCCCTGGTTTAATATTGCAGAAGTGTCCAGAGGGTGAGAATATGGGACCCACAGGAACTGGGGCAGCAGGTTCGTCTGGCACAAGTTCATCAAAAAGCCACCGAAGGAAAATCCTGGCTGAGTAACACCTGCAGAGCAAAATCTTTTAGGGCATATTTGTGCAGGGTTTCATTCAGTCTCAGTTGTGCTTTGCTGGGCTGACTCTGGGGCTCTCTGGATATCCTTTTTGTTGCACTCCTGATGGTATCAGGGCAGCTGTACACAATCCCCTTTTCAATACTGTTTCCACCTGCAAACGTTTTGGGGTGAACATACTGCTTCCTTTCCAATCAGTGCATGCCCCATAGCTTCCTGCTGAAATTTATCCATTAGTTATGCAAGCTTTTTGCACCACAAATGTTCTGGGTTTTTGCCCTGCCTTTGTTGTGCTACAGTGCAAGAGTGCCTCTCCTGAATAATGCATTTTTTTAAAAAAATGTTTTATTTTCAATTGTATCTGCCCAATCAATGGCAAGATCTGCTGCAACAAAGGGGTGCAGAGTACATCTTCCTGTCCCAATTTTGTTACTTCTCTTCCTCACCCCTCATTCTGCAACACCCCCCCCCCAATAACCAGTTCCCCTTCCACCACGACACAGAGCCACCTGCCCAGTTACCTTGGCTTCCTGCTGAGCTTCTCACCCCATCCTGCCTTCACCACTTCACTGTCTGACTGATTTCCTCCCCTGCTCACCCTGCGCTCTGCAAGTCCCCATGTGATCTGCATCAAGATAACAATCTCACCTCCCTCTCTGCCTGAGCAGCACCAAGGCTGCCTCTTACAGTGTGGGTGGTTGAAGCCATTCTCTGTCTGTCTGACTCAGAAGGTGCACATTTGCTCTGGGGGGGGGGGGAATGGACTTGGGTTGCTTGGACCAGGCTCAGCCAAAGCTCTCACCCGGTCGATCCATTCTGCCACCAGAGAGCAGCTTACACACAAATTCGCACCTGCATTTCCTCCTATGAGGAGCCACATGGCAACCCAATTCTGAGCAGGCAACTTGCTGAAGTGGGCCAAGCCTTGTTGTTTTTGTTGTTGTTTATTAAATTTATATCTGTCCTTCATCCAAGGATCCCAGGATTGTTCTTCTCCAGAATAATAATAATAATAATAATAATAATAATAATAATAATAATAATAATTTATTATTTACACCCCGCCCATCTGGCCTGGTCTCCCCAGCCACTCTGGGCAGCTTCCAACAAAAGAATAAAACACAATAATCTATTAAACATTAAAAGCCTCCCTGAACAGGGCTGCCTTCAGATGTCTTCTAAAAGTCTGGTAGTTGTTTTCCTCTTTGACATCTGTTGGGAGGGCGTTCCACAGGGTAGGCGCCACCACCGAGAAGGCCCTCTGCCTAGTTCCCTGCAACTTGGCTTCTCGCAACGAGGGAACCGCCAGAAGGCCCTCGGTGCTGGACCTCAGTGTCCGGGCAGAATGATGGAGGTGGAGACGCTCCTTCAGGTATACTGGACCGAGGCCATTTAGGGCTTTAAAGGTCAGCACCAACACTTTGAACTGTGCTCGGAAACGTACTGGCGAGCACACATTGAGTGGAATTCAACACCATGCTACGGTGATAGTTCTTTGAACCAGTTGTCAAACCATCTCTCCCTTCCCTATGCTGTTTTGGGGGTTCTTCAGATCACACAGAGCTGATGTGGGAGAGGAAGGGAGAAAAACCCTTATTGCACTAGTGGGACATGTTGTACTGGCTATTTGATTGAATCCAGCTCATTTGGTTTGGCACCTTGCTTGTGTATCAAAGGGCTCACCCACCCTTCTGCTCGTCTTGGGCCTATAAAGCCCAGGTCCCGGCAATTTTCCACTTCTTTCCGAGGGAAAACCCGCTCTTTAGTGATAGGTCTGAACAAATGGCAATCTGGGGAAAACCTGCATTGCTGTTTGCTCCGATTGAGCACTAAAGAGTGGTTTTTCTTGGACAAAAGCAGTAGGACATGGGGAAGTGTGGATGAGCCCCCAGTAAACCATTCAGATGCTGCGAGTCCATTTTGAAGCAGTGCCAGTAAAAGTTTCCTAGGACAAATGATGCCTGCCTCCAGCATAACAGTGCAAAGAGGATTCTTAGACAATTGAACAGGTAAGACCGTGGAGCAAGGGCCAAATTAAATATGACAGCAAGGGATGTGATTGGATCTTCTGAGTTTTGTTTTCAAAAGATCAAAGTGGAGGAGCCCAAATTAGATCAGGGTCATGACACATGGGGATGGGAGCTAAACCCTCTCACCTTGTGCCATTGACCTATTCTGCGTGTGTCTTTTATTTATTCGAAACGTTTCTATGTTTTGGGGTGACCTATGGTTGACTGACTGATATTTATATGCAACCTTCTGTCAATAATTACCAATTGGTTCGGAAAAATTAAAAACAAGTTCAATAATGATAAGCAATATAAACAAAACATACAGCAGATCAAAGCACAATTAGCAACGAGAGATGCCTGGGTGAAAAGAAAAAGTTTTTTGCCTGGCACCTAAAAGAAAGCAAAGTTCAGAGCAGATGTTCATGGGCTGCAGCGAACTTCTTGGAACTGTGAAAGCTTTCATCAAGTGCAGAAGGGAATATGGGTGGATGGTGGGACACCAGCCTCATATAACCACCATGCTTAAATCATGTATGAAGGGGTTAAAACCATAGAGTAAGCTCTGTCCCGTCCCGCCAGGCTTAGCTGGGACACTTCCCTCTACCTATTGTTGTATTCAGTTAACATGAGGGGCTCATTGTGTAAAGAGGTTTGAGTTGGTTGCTGCAGCTCAGACCACATGGCTTTCACAAGCCTCTCTTAAGTTCCTATACCAATAATTCAGGAACTTTCACCACTTTGCAACTAAGCCGGCTTTAATTTTTAACATCATTTTATTTATAGTTTTCATTTATATACATTTCAATAGTTTAACAATAGTTCTAGCATTTCAAACCTCCCTTCCTCCTCTTTCTGCGGTCCCTTGCATTTATTTTATCATTTTCTACTTAATTCTAAATTAACTTAACTTATTCTCCTTTTATTCTAAGCCAGGTTTTATTGCCTGTGAACTTTCTGAAGCACATGAACCTGAGCTTTAGAGAGTTTAAAATCAAGCAAAAATTTTAACTTACCAAAGTTGTGGTCTTTTTCCTATGGCGGGAGAAGAGGGAATCTCTGGAACTCACTTTGAAGGGCATATTTCAAAGGTCTAACAGCCTATATTTCCACTGTTTGCTGCATATTTTGTGACTAAATCTCCACTGGTGTTTCTCCCACCAAAGAGTACTTGCCCCAAAGTTGGATTTTGGCATCCAGGAATTCTCTGTTTATACCTATTTTTTCCTTGCACCAATATGGGCAACATCGGCGTCTCCGATTGGTAAGCAGTATGAAGCCTCTGGATTTGCCAAGTCTGGCTTCGACGCGAGGAGCCTGGCCTTCCACCTGCTCAGACAACACAGCAGCAGCACCTGGCCTTCAGGCTTCCTCCTCGTCCTTTCCCACACTCTCCAGGCCTACATCTGAGTACTGCAGGACCAGCCCTACCACAATGGCACACGCCTAAGTTACACCCCATTTGGATTACTGCAACATGCCTCTGAAAAGTGCTCGGGAACTTCAACCGGCTCAAAGAGCTGCAGCCAGATTGCTGCCTGGCAATGGTTATAGGAAGCGGACAACTCCCTTGCTGCAAGAGCTCCATTGGCTATCGGTCTGTGTCCAGGCACAATTCAAAGTGCCGGTTATGACCTATGAAGCCCTGCATGGCTTAGGTCTAACCTCTCTGAAATTATTCCATACCTGCCAAGTACCCCGTTTTCCCCGGGAAACCCCCGATTTTACTTACCTTTTCCCGGCGGTCCCCCGTTTCACTTCGTCTCCCGTTTTTCTCCGTTATTTTCTCCTGCCGGCGGCCATTTTTTTCTGATTTGCCCTTCTATGGGCACCAAAAATGGCCACTGCCGGCTTCAAAAGTCGCATCTACGCATGTCTGGAAGTGCATAAACGCGACTTCCGGTGTCAGCGGCGGCCATTTTTGGTGCCCATAGATGGGCAGAGCGACACCAGAAGTTGTGTCGATGCAACTTCCGGTGTGACACGGCTGCCGGTCCCGGATTCTGCAGTCCGAGACTTGGAAGGTAAGATATTCCCACATGTGAACCTGCCCTGGTTCTGAGTAGGGTTGCCAGACTCAATAGAGGACAGGACTTCTGTGCCTTTAATTGCCCTGCTCTCTTTTGAGTCTGGAAACCTTAAAGAGAAACCAGCAGACCCTTTGCTTGGAAATTAAACCATGGTTTACCTTCCCGCAGCGCAGCAGTAGGGGAGGAGCCAAGCACTTCCACCCCATAAACCACAGTTTAAAACATAGGTGAACTGGACTAGAATGGCAGCAAGAATCTTTACTCAAAATCCTCAGATTTTGAAGCATGGGAAGTCAAAAATTTTATGATTCGGTATAATATTTGGTTTAATAGATATGTATTTGTATAATTTGTAACAATTGATATGATATGATATGATATGATTAGTTTGTAAGTGAAAATTCAAGAAAAATTGATTTTTTTTAAAAAAATTAAAACATAGGTGAACTAGCGTGACTGTTGCAATTAACAAGAAAATAACATAGTGCCCTGGAAATCTGTCCCAAGTTAACACTCAAAACGTATTGTGCAGCAGCCCTAAAAACTGCCATTCAGAGTTCTCCGCACACCCAATGAGAATTACTTACCAGAAGAATAAGAAATCAAGATAACAAACTTTTTTATAAAAGAATGGAAATGGTTTGTTGAATATTTGCAGATAAATTGTAAACAGATAAGATAATTGGCAGGGTTATTGTAATCACCTGCAGTTTTATAAGAGTACGTATATATTTAAAGTAGATGAATAAATGAGCCAATTAAGTTGATTTGGATATGCAGAGGATATTAAAAATAAATTTAAGGAACCACAGAAAGAGGGGGAAGATAGTCAAGTTTTGAAATGTAAAAATGAGTGAAAAATGAGTGAAATGTATAAAACTAGTGAAATGTATAAACTTGAAAAGTGTAAATAAAATTTGCGGGTGGGGGGAAGGATTATGTAGTCAAAGCCTGGTGCTCAAGCCTGCCTGAAAACCACATCCTCTGGTTTGTGGGGGATAGGAGGCGGGCAGGTGTGGAGGACTCCCTGGTCCTGAATGGGGTAACTGTGCACCTGAAGAACCAGGTGCGCAACCTGAGAGTCATTCTGGACTCACAGCTGTCCATGGAGGCGCAGGTCAATTCTGTGTCCAGGGCAGCTGTCTATCAGCTCCACCTGGTACGCAGGCTGAGACCTGCAGACTGTCTCGCCAGAGTGGTGCATGCTCTAGTTATCTCCCGCTTGGACTACTGCAATGCGCTCTACATGGGGCTACCTTTGAAGGTGACCAGGAAACTACAACTAATCCAGAATGCGGCAGCTAGACTGGTGACTGGGAGCGGCCGCCGAGACCACATAACACTGGTGTTGAAAGATCTACATTGGCTCCCAGTACGTTTCCGAGCACAGTTCAAAGTGTTGGTGCTGACCTTTAAAGCCCTAAACGGCCTCGGTCCAGGATACCTGAAGGAGCGTCTCCACCCCCATCGTTCTGCCAGGACACTGAGGTCCAGCACCGAGGGCCTTCTGGCGGTTTCCTCGTTGCGAGAAGCCAAGTTGCAGGGAACCAGGCAGAGGGCCTTCTCGGTGGTGGCGCCTGCCCTGTGGAACGCCCTCCCAACAGATGTCAAAGAGGAAAACAACTACCAGACTTTTAGAAGACATCTGAAGGCAGCCCTGTTTAGGGAGGCTTTTAATGTTTAATCGATTATTTTATTTCGTTTTTCTGTTGGAAGCCTCCCAGAGTGGCTGGGGAAACCCAGCCAGATGGGCGGGGTATAAATAATAAATTATTATGATGATTATTATTAAGCAGCAAGAGTGTGACATCAAACAGGATCCCCGACCTGTTTCTCAGAGGCCACTGGTAGCAACTAGAAAGAGCAGGGTCTGTCAGTTTTCACCGCAGCCGTCAAATGCAGACAGCAGACTCATAATCGTACTACCACTGCCCCACAGCCCCCCCCCCCATGCAACACAACCAACCTAAGAAAGCCAGACTTACATTTGAGGACAAAGGCCTGTAATTGGAAGCAGACTTAACTCAGCACTATTCTCCACACCAGACTGATATGAAAAGGTATTCAATTCAGAATCAAAAACATGTATAGAGTCCTCTTCCCCCAACACACACACACACAACTGAATGCACTTGCATGATTTACCTAAATTGTTGTGGTTTCTCAAAATAGCTGCGCCACTGTTTCCTCTGACAGCGCTGTGGTGCTGACATTAAAGTAAAAGCTCATTATTTTCAGTGTGGTTCCCGGGGCAAAAGCTTCAGCCGCTCCTTTTTCGCCCTGCAGCAGCCAGCAGCAGTATTGACTGCCGGGCTCGCTGCAGAAAGTTCTCGACCAGCATTTCCTTTCGCCTGTAGACTTGGCCCAGAAAATGTGCCGAGTGCGGATTGCTCGGCTGCTCACCAAAACAGACTGTCGCCACCATGATATGCTGAAGAATTGCACTGGCTGCCAGTCAACTACCAAGCTAAGTTCAAGGTGTGAAAATCTATGTGCAGCTTGGGGTCAGGCTACCTAAAAAATAATAATCTCACCCCTTATATATTCAACTGATCTCTCTGCAGGCCTCTATCATCCCATCAGGAGGTTGTTCCATTTACTATCATGCCCTCCAAGTGTCATGATTTTCCAGGACAGTCCTGGAATTATGAAAGCTTCTGATTTGACCCCAGAATATCCCAATTTCCCCTGCCAGTGCCACCACGCTTGGGGAAGAGGATGAACTGGCGGCTGTCTCCAGCAGCGGCTGCAGTTGCAAAGAACTCCCTGTTGCCAACCTCCTCCCTTGGGCAACTCATCGCGGCTGCTGAAAAGCGGGTGAGGAGGCTGCCCCTGCTGAGGTCCAGCCCCGTGTGATGCACCAGCAGAGGGCAGGAAGAAAGAGGGAGCAGAGCACAAGGAGTCTTGATCCATATAAATAAAAATGTAAGTGTCCGTTTGTGTGTGACCAAAAATCTCCAAAAGTTCTTGACCGATTGGTTTGAAATTTTGACACAACGTTCCATATCAATACGGGAGTGTTTGCATATACTTAGATTGCACAGGTGTCACACCTGTGGCAGGTAAAACCCTGTTTTTTTCAAACAGAGTGCCATCTGCTGGGTGTCGAAGTAACACATGCTATACTAAATGCATCACCGAGCAGAGGCTGCTGGCAGCGACTCCCCGGTGGCTCCTCTGAGGGCAGGGGCCAGATCCTGATGTCAGCGGGCAGAGGCTGCTGGGAACAACTGCCCAGTGACTCCTTCTCTGAGGGCAGCGGCCAGATCCTGCGTCTTCCCCCGGTGGACCCCGGCAGGAGTATGCGGTACTTTCGGGAACATGTGGTATGCGAGAGGGGGAGAGGTTGGGGTGCCAGGTCCATGGGAGCGACTGCCCGGTGACTCCTGCTCCAATGAAGATGGCTGGAGTCTTTTTTGGGGGACTATGAAACAGGGGGCAGGGGGGGTCTTCTCTGTGTTCAATACAAGCCTGCTGTCTGTGTATTACCTGCCAACGAACCTCACATCCAATCTTAGACTCAGCCACAGCAACACGTGGCTGGGTACAGCTAGTTAAAAATAAAAATGTTTAGTGTGTCCGTGTCTAATCCTGCCCCTTTCTGATATTTATTTCCTGTGTGTTTTTCACACTGTTGATTTAAGCTTAACATGAGCTAGCAGTGTGATCAGGGGTGGAGGAAGGGGGGGGGACAGTAGGGGTGGACCGCCCTGGGTGTCTTTGCTGAGGGGGTGACATTTGGCATGCTGCCCGTCCGCGATTCCCAAGCCTACCCTGAGCCGTTGGGGGAAGGGGGAACTGTGCCGCTTTGCCAGCAGCATTCCCCCCTTCCCCCTTCATTTTGGCAGCTGGGGGAGGCTTGGGAGTGGGAGGCGGGGGGCACACCAAATGTCCACCATTGGTGGCTTGCTCTGCCCCCGGCTGCAGGGCGCACACATCGCTCTGTGCACCTGAGCAGCTATCCCGCGACTGGTAGGGCACCCACTGCACCCGCCCCCCCCGGAAGTGCGCCCCCCCTGGGCAGGGCGGGCATATGCTTTGCTGCTGAATGTGATTCTTTAGTACAATGCTTTTCAACTGAAAAAACCTGATGGCACTAATCCACTAGCTGAAGGGGAAACCATGTGTGAAAACAGAACTTTCAGAACCAATCTATAGAGCAGGTCTTTTCTCTCTTACTTTGCTTGCTTGCTAAGACACAAACCCCTTCCTATGTGCTACATTGCCATATAGAAATCAAAAGTTTTTTAAGCTAGTCCGACTGATCTCTCTTCTTACCCCTTGCCCAGCCAATTCCACCTGTCTTTTCAGGAGGCGTGGGGCATGGTCGGATTGGAGCAGTTGAGAACAGACTCTACATTAAAGATATTCTAATGTAAATGGTATTCCCACATGGAGGGAACTTTTCCTTGTCAGTCTACAAAATCTCAGATGGTTGTGGTATCACCTTAACCAGCTGTTAGGATTGCTTTTAAAACCAGATATCTCTGTCCCGGCATGCAGGAAGAAATCTGACAATGTTAGAACACATTTTTGTTAACTTTTCAATTGTTTAAGGAGATAGCGCCTTCAATTTATAGAGCTCTAATAGCCCCTGAATATGGCAGTCTTTTAAGTGCAAGAATGCCCTGGGCAATGGACCTAGAAATTTAAATACCTAATGAAAAACAGGCCACCTTGTGGTCTGACTTTGAAATCAGTTTCTGTCATAATCCGGGAGTCTTCATTAAAGTTATTGCACAGGTGGCATTATGTACCAGTAAAATATGGTCTGAAGCTCAACATCAAAAAAACCAAGATCATGGCCACTGGTCCCATCACCTCCTGGCAAATAGAAGGGGAAGAAATGGAGGCAGTGAGAGATTTTACCTTCTTGGGCTCCTTGATCACTGCAGATGGTGACAGCAGTCACGAAATTAAAAGACGCCTGCTTCTTGGGAGAAAAGCAATTACAAACCTAGACAGCATCTTAAAAAGCAGAGACATCACCTTGCCGACAAAGGTCCGTATAGTTAAAGCTATGGTTTTCCCAGTAGTGATGTATGGAAGTGAGAGCTGGACCATAAAGAAGGCTGATCGCCGAAGAATTGATGCTTTTGAATTATGGTGCTGGAGGAGACTCTTGAGAGTCCCATGGACTGCAAGAAGATCAAACCTATCCATTCTGAAGGAGATCAGCCGTGAGTGCTCACTGGAAGGACAGATCGTGAAGCTGAGGCTCCAATACTTTGGCCACCTCATGAGAAGAGAAGAATCCTTGGAAAAGACCCTGATGTTGGGAAAGATTGAGGGCACTAGGAGAAGGGGACGTCAGAGGACTAGATGGTTGGACAGTGTTCTCGAAGCTACGAACATGAGTTTGACCAAACTGCGGGAGGCAGTGCAAGACAGGAGTGCCTGGCGTGCTATGGTCCATGGGGTCACGAAGAGTCGGACACGACTAAACGACTAAACAACAACAAGGCTATCCCAGATAGCTAAAAAAAAACACTCCCAATTGTTGGAGGAAATGTGTTGTTAAAGGTACTTATATTCATATGTGGTGGCACCTCGATAACATTAAAACTTTATAGAGCAATGTATTTTTAAAAAATTAACTTGGTATTTAACATGATGGATAAATTGTCTCCCGCACTGGTGCTGCTAGGAATTAAGACGCTTGATCGCTCAAGGTTAGCCAAATAATGAGCTTCTAACATTTCTGTTAACACCTGCATGGATGCAGATTACCCAGATCCTGGAAGAAAAGGGAGCATCTGAACACTGAACCTTGGTATGCTAGAGTATAGTCAGTAGTACAGGCTGAAAAGCGGACTTGTTAGGTCGGAGCAACTAGAGGCAAACACAATAAATTTTCGTGTTATGATACACGGCAAATGTTTATTAAATATATGAATTGTTTAGATCAGTGTTTCTCAACCTTGGGCCTCCAGCTGTTTTTGGACTACAACTGCCATCATCCCTAGCTAGTAGGACCAGTGGTTAGGGATGATGAAGGCCCAAGGTTGAGAAACAATGGTTTTAGATCACAGAAGGAAACTACCAAATGAGACTTTTTGGAATAATTCAAGGAAACTATTATAATGATACAAGTCTGTACAAATACCAGGAGAAGTTTTAGTTGTTTGTTGTTGGACAATTTGTTGTTTCGTTGTTGTTACTGTAATTTGGAAAAGAAATGAAAATATTAATAAAACAAAAGAAAAAATGCTAATACAGTGGTGCCTCGCCTTACGAATTTAATCCGTTCTGAAGGCACCTTCGTAGCTCGAAAAATTAGTAAGTCGAAAAGCGCCATTGGAAACGCGATTTCCCATAGGAATGCATTGGAAACGGAAAAATTCGTAAGTCGAAGCAACCCCATCTAAAAATTCGTAAGTCGAAAAAACCCTATCTAAAACCACCGCGGTTTCCGTTTGGATGTCGAGAAATTCGTGAGCGTGCGGCCATTTGCCCCATTCATAAGTCAAAAAATTCGGTTGTCGAGTCGTTCGTAAGTCGAGGTACCACTGTATGTTTTAAAGAAACAGATACACTGGGAGTACAGTGGTACCTCTGGATACGCACATCTCCAAACTGTAGTTCCCAGAATTTTTCTCTTTTTGAGGAGGGAGCCATGATTGCTTCATGTGATATGATACTTCTTTAAATGTCCAGTGCAGATGGGCCAGAGAAACTAATATGAGAACAATTATTACAGCTGCCGTTGCTATCTTGGTAGCTATGAAGATATCACGTAGACGCAGTGTTATAAAAATTCTAAGGTCTCAAATATAGAACAAATGTTCACAAATGCACAAGGCAAACACATACAGTATATGAACCACGTGTGTGAAATAGTACAGGAGGGCAATGCTGAAGCCATTTTGACTCTCCCAAATTGACCTCAAATATTTCTCTGCAAGGAGGAAGGCAATAGGAAAAGCTTTCCAGTTTGGACTGTAGGGGCTTACACCTCCCTTTTCGAATACAGTGTGGCAAGTATCTGTTAAGCTGAGCAAATTTGTATGTGTAAGAAATTCAGGAACTGAAGCATTCTCAAAGGAATAGCCAGGCTACCCAGAAAATGCAACCAAGTAAGGCATTACTGTACAATGGTACCTCTGGTTGCGAACGGGATCCGTTCCAGAGGCCCGTTCGCAACATGAAAAGGCCGCATCCTGAAGCGCCGCATATGCGCATATGCGTGATGCAGTTTGGCGGTTCTGCGCATGCGCGTGCGCCGAATCCAGAAGTAACCCATTCCGGGACTTCCAGGTTCAGCACGTCCGTAACTTGAAAAGATGTAACCTGCAGCGGACGTAACATGAGGTATGACTGTATCAGGTACCCTGGCAGGCAGGAGAGAAGCAACACTCTCAAATTTCTGCCAGAGACCGCCTCCTTCTGTGATGTATGTATGATGTTTTGGGGGGTAGTCTTGGGCTATTTCAAAAGTCTTTATAGGGACTTGCACACCATGGTTCAGAGTTCTCTCTCCTGTGTGTGATGAGTGGGGACCCTGTTGCAACAGTTTATTTCCTTTAATAAAGATCAGGCTTACTAGCCACTTTGCTTTCTTTCTTTTTCTTTTCTTTTAATATAATTTTTTATTATTTTTACATATAGTTTCCAAACATCTTATTACATTCATTCATATCTTATACAGTTTTTTGACTTCCCTCAGCCGCGCCTGATGATTTCCCTTCTTCATCACTTAATCTTAAATTTCATTATCTCACTGTTACTTATAAATACACCATAACTCAATATCTTTCCTTTTTTCTCCTGCAAGATTTCATGTAATCCTCTTTACAGAACTTCTTGTAATCCTACTAGCGTGATCTGCTTTTTATAGCTATCTTTCAAATAGTTCACAATTTTTTCCCAATCTTCTAAGAACCTCTGATCCCGTCGGTTTCCAATTCTCCCCGTCATCTTATCCATTGAACTGCATAGTCCATTAATTTCATCTGCCACTCTTCTTTGGTCGGTAATTCTTCCTGTTTCCATTTCTGTGCCATCAATACTCTTGCTGCTATCCTTGCATACATAAACAATTTATTGTCCTGTCAATTAACATCTTCACCTACAATGCCTAACAAAAATGCTTCAGGTTCTTTTTTACAAATGTATATTTCAACATCTTTTTCATTTCATTATATATCATTTCCCCAAAACTTTTAACTTTCTTACGTTCCCACCACACATGGTAAAATGATCCTTCTTTTTCTGTAGCTTTGCCGCTTTGCTTTCAATTAACTCTGGTTGGCCTCTGTTATTTTCTCTGACCAATAGAGATCTCCTGAGGGGCTCTATACGGGCTCTAGATACCCCATAGGGACCCAGGTGGCGCTGTGGGTTAAACCACAGAGTCTAGGGCTTGCTGATCAGAAGGTCAGCGGTTCGAATCCCCGCAACAGGGTGAGCTCCCGTTGCTCGGTCCCAGCTCCTGCCCACCTACCGTGTTTCCCCTTTTTTAAGACACCGTCTTATATTTATTTTTCCTCAAAAAAACCCACTATGGCTTATTTTCAGGGGATGTCTTATTTTTTTTATTAAGTATGGTACAGCAATCTACATTTATTCAATTATAATTGTGTGTTCGCTTATTCCCTAATTGGTAGCAGTCCTAAACATACCTTACTTACTTCAACTAAGACTCACTAAGCTCACAGTTAAACATGCATAGGATCCATCTCAATTCTTGTCATCAGAAGCATTTCCCCCTTCCATTCTTTGGGAAACAAATAGAGCCTCAGTGCCTTGTTCTGCCCACAGCAGGGATGAGATGCAAGCAAGCAACAGCCGACCCACTATTTTAGGAGGGGCAGAAGACATTGAGATGGCATTATATATCTTGCCCAGAGAATCTAGGCACTATGGCTAAGCAAAGGGTTGAGGCTTCCAGCTGGAGCCCCACCACATTCTAACCTTATTTAACGGAGGAAACTTTCCTAGGCTCCAACAAGGCAGTTCGTCCTGAACTCTTCTGTTTAAAACAAGAGGGACAGAAGCCAGGAAAGCTCCCTCAGTTTTGAATCACACATCTTAGGAACCGATTTATTTTTTTAAAAAACGCCCGGATCAGATGGCCCCAAAATATAAAGACGTGCCGCTTCTTCTTCTGCGTTTCCTTCTAAACACGCAACAGAGGGGCTGCAGAGTCCCAGCCACTTGCAGCGCGATCCTATGGCACCTAACTCAGAAGAAAGCCCCGTGGAGTTCAGCGGGGCTCTGACAGCCAGGGACCAGCTTTTGGCTGCGATCCTGCTGCTGCTGCTGCCGCCACACACATTTCACCTGGGGGTAAAGCGCGCCACTGAATTTGCAGGATGGCACTGTGCGCGAGCGAGGGGACGAAAGTTAACTGACCCAAACGGCAGATCCCCAAACCAAAGCGCACAGTCGGATCAAACGCCTGCGCCTCCTTTTGTGCATTGCTTCCTCCCTCCAGCCCCGCAAGAGGGTTAAAGGCAATAGGGCAGCCCAATTCTATGCGGAGTGAACCTCCATCCGCCTGCGCTTCAGTGTGCGGGACCCGGGAGCGGAAGACGCTGTAGCAAGGAGAAGAGGCAGCGATGGCAAAGGGGGAGGAGGAGGAGGCGGTGGAAGTGGCTCCAGCTTCACCTCCTTTCCTCCCTCGCAAGGCTTCTCAGGAGCTCCAATGCTAGGCAGAACCTTGGGCCAATGATTATATACTGTAGGTGCAGAGTTGCAGCCGGACGCTGAGTGCCGCTTCCCGGCTCCCCCCCCCCTGCGGTTTCCCTGCGGGCTGCCTCGATCCGAGGCCAATCAGGCTCCCGCATTGCTTCGTTAGATCGCCTTGAAAAAAATCAAAGCGGGGAAATGGCGTAGGCGGCGGCCGCTTTTGCTCTCTTTTCATCCAGTTCCTCGTCTAAATGCTTTCTTCCTCGTTTTCACTCGGGTTCTTCAGCTTTCCTTTAATTGCTGCTGCTGCCGCCGCCATTCTTATTGTGCTTTTTACAGCAGAGTGGATCCGGCGGCCTGCTGGGTCGGCGCCAATCAGCGCTGCGCTGAGCACCGGATCGAGGAAGTGGCCTGCAGGGTCGGCGCCCAGCAGCGCCACACGGAACACCACCTCCTCAATCCAGCATGGTGCTGCTGGACGCTGACCCTGCAGACCGGCTCCTCGATCCGGCACTCTGCGCAGCGCTGCTGGGCGCCGACCCTGCAGGTAGACCTATGGCTTATTTTCGGGGTATGTCTTAAATTTTACAAAGTTTAAAAATCCTGCCCTGGCTTATATTATGACTACGGCTTAAAAAGGGGGAAACACGGTAGCAGTTCGAAAGCACATCAAAGTGCAAGCAGATAAATAGGGACCGCTCCGGCGGGAAGGTAACCGGCGTTTCCGTGCGCTGCTCTGGTTTGCCAGAAGCAGCTTTGTCATGCTGGCCACATGACCCGGAAGCTGTCTGCGGACAAACGCCGGCTCCCTCGGCCTATAGAGCAAGATGAGCACCACAACCCCAGAGTTGGACACGAATGGACCTGATGGTCAGGGGCCCCTTTACCCTTTACCTTTAGATACCCCATAAGGGAATTAAATGCATACCTGCCAAGTTCCTGTCTGAGAAAGCAGGAAGTAGCGCTGCCGCCATTTTGGAACTGGGCAGAGCATGCACAGAAGCAACTTTTGATGCTGCTCCGCCCAGTTCCAAAATGGCCGCCGCGCCAGAATAAACCGGGGGGAAACAAAACAAAAATCTGTTTTTTCAGCTGGGAACAGCTGGAAAAACGGGGGTTTCCCGGGGAATACGGGAGAAGTGGCAGCTATGTAAATGTATTCTTCTTTTAACAACGGTCATCTTACATGTAGCTAGATGGTGCAATCTCCCGCTATGGCTTTCGGGTCCGGGGCTGATGATATAGCTGTGGCAGAGCTCAAATTTCAGTGGCACCCTGGGCAATGCCAAAATCCGGCACCCTCTCCCACCTCTTCCCTTCCGTTGGACGTCATAGTTGCAGGGTCTCGCCCCGCTAGATCTGCCTTTGGATGTACTGTAGCATGGTATTGCCCTGCTCTGATTTGGGACGGCATGTTGTTATCATCAGGGAAAACACAACATTTGCACATGAAAGTGCCTTTTTTCAGTGGCTCTGTATCTCTATTCTGCATCTTTGCCCTTGCAGACAGGAGCAGAGGCACGCAGTGGGCTGGCTGTGTAATTCTCGGACAGATTTCTCTATTTTCAGTCCCTCTCTTCCACACCACTGCCTCCCCCATAGTCCCGTGTATCTTATATTTGCATTCCCCAAATTTTCAAATCAAAGTATTGTGTGACTGTCATCATCTATTTTGCTTAAGGATTTTGAATTCGGCCCTTGCTTCCTTGCAGGTGTTGAACATCCGCCCCCTGGTGTTGGACTTGGGCATTGATGGCACGCTTCCCCCAGTCTGCGGGATGATGGGTTCTTGGAAACTCTCCTCTCACACCAGGAAACAACATCAGGAAGCTCTGCGTTAGATGCAGCGGTGAACACCCTTGTCCGTAAAGCACCTCTCTGCGAAACCTTTCCAGGTTTGAATCTCTTTGAAGAGTCTGTCTCCCGGGCATAGGGTGTTCCCCATCTGGCGGTGCCCATGGATGGTGTAGTTGGCTTGCAGCTTGGAGCCCCTCACAGCGCACTTTATGAAATTGTTCTTCACCAGCTCCATGTTGTGGGCATCCGGCAGCGCCTCCTTGTAGTCCCCGATGAAGCTGATGCCGTAGCCTAGGGTGTTGTAGCTCAATGTGTGTGCCCCTACCCAGTGCCAGCCTCGCCCCTGGTAGATGTATCCATCACCTCCGACAACATAGCTGTGCAGGGAGAGAAGATAAGTGTTGTCTTACCAAGGAGCTCAGTCTTGCTGACATTCTCTCTCCCTCCCTCTCTCCCTCCCTCCCTCCCTCTCTCTCTATACTGTGGTACCTTGGTTCTCAAACACCTTGGTACAATGGTACCTTGGTTCTCAAACGCCAAAAACCCAGAAGTAAGTAATCCGGTTTTCGAACGTTTTTCGGAAGCCGAACGACCGATGTGTCTGTCAGCTATTGTTTCTGGGGCACCTGCACCAATCAGAAGCTGCGCCTTGGTTTTTGAACATTTCAGAAGTCAAATGGACTTCCTGAACAGATTAAGTTTGGCGCTTTTGTTTTTGGAGACCTGAAGGAGCGTTTCCACCCCCATCGGAGACCTGAAGGAGCGTCTCCACCCCCATCGTTCTGCCCGGACACTGAGGTCCAGCGCCGAGGGTCTTCTGGCGGTTCCCTCGCTACGAGAAGCCAAGTTACAGGGAACCAGGCAGAGCGCCTTCTCGGTAGTGGCACCCACCCTGTGGAACGCCCTCCCACCAGAGGTCAAAGAGAACAACAATTACCAGACCTTTAGAAGGCATCTCAAGGCAGCCCTGTTTAGGGAAGCTTTTAATGTTTGGTTTCTGTATTTTAATGTTTTGTTGGAAGCCGCCCAGAGTGGCTGGGGGAACCCATCCAGATGGGCGGGGTATAAATAATATATTATTATTATTATTATTATTATTATTATTATTATTATTATTATTTTGCTATTTATTTTGCGTTTTTGTTTTTGAGGCTCTTTCGGTTTATTTGTTTTTGTGGCTGTGTGGGACCCAGTTCAGCTCCTGATTGATTGACTGATTGATTGTGTGACTGTGGAAATGGATAAAAGCCCCCCCCCATCCAAACAATGACTATCATCATGTTTTACTGCGCTGGATGTGTTTAATTTGTTGGAAGCCACCCAGAGTGGCTGGGGCAACCCAGTCAGATGGACGGCATATGAATTTTTTATCATTATCATGTCCCCTAAATATGTTTCTGGGGCTCTCACAATGCTCTGGATCAGATTTGGGGAGGGTGTGGGGCACATGCAGGGGGCAGAAGCGGAAAAGTCCCATTGCGGAAGCAGGAATGTTTGCGCTGACAGGGTGTGCTGCTTGAACACTGCCCACAGCTTTGCATACATGGGAGCAAAACGCAGTCTGCAATCTGGTTTTCGAGTTGAAAAGTGGGCTATCATCCAGTTCCATGTTTCTATTTTTTTTCTAGAAAAAGAGGCGCAGGAACTCATCCTGAACACCTCCCTCATTCTCTTATAATGGCAATGTCTCCCATCTGAGAAGTGCTGGAACTGAGTTCTGGTGAGTTCCAGATTTTAAAAAAGCCCACCTATTCCATGAACTCTAGTCTTCTACTCCAGTGTCAAAAGGAGTGAAATTAAGCTTTGGGGATCAGAAGCTGGACTAGATTATGGTCCTTTTCTTGATTTGGGAATTTCATAGTTCTTGGTGTGGTAATAAACGTTTGTTTGGAGTGTATCACTTCAGGCCATAGGTGAGAAGGCACCTGGCAAGATGGAATGCTCAACAACCGTGAAAAAAATATGCCCAAACTAGAAGTCTGGAAATAGGTTCTAGACTGGCTTTCCTATTTGATGCTAGCTTTCTTTGTGCAGGGCTTTTAGTTATTTATTTAAATGAGCCCCCACCAGCAGTCTGGAGTTAAGTGGTGCACCTGAAACACAGAGAACTATGCCTCATTTGTTTATTTTTAGCCAAGAATGGCATGGGTTGGGATGGGAAGGACGTCTAACTGCAATTTCACCCCAACTTCCAGAACTCAATTCACCTTTCGCGGGATTCTGCACTGGGGAATCTTCTTTGAGCCTCCAGTGCATCAAACATAGGGACGCTTGAGGAATTTGATATTCATTGATACTCATTAATTAAATGGCCTTGATACGCCCTGGGTGGAATAAGGACTCAGCTGCATTAGCAAAGAAACAGCGATTTGAATGCACTATAAACATGCAACACCAGGTGGCGCCAGAGAGGAGGAAATGTTAAAACGCTATTTTCCATGGAGATTTTTTTTCTTTTGTTAAAACGATGTAATTTCTGGCTTATTTATAGCGTTGCTTTCCTGTGTTTAGATCCACCCTAACACACAAATGTGAACTAAGTTATCCACCAGAATCTGCACTTCTTCAAAGGTTGCAAGACAGTTATTTCGCAGCTGATTGGAATCTGCCTTTAGATATGCATGGCGAGAGACAATACACATTTAGATACGGTTTAGAAAGCATTGTTTTGAATTTTTTTTAATGCACATCAATGCAGAAATGGAATGAAAAACCTATGAAAACAACTCTTAACAGGTGACGACAGATCTGTCCATTCCTAGCTGTGTGTTGGAATAGGACTTACCTGTAGCCAATGTCATCCCAGCCACGGAAATCCTGGTGGAATCTCTGCATTGAGCGCATGTCCGCTGCACACGATGGGAAGCTTCGGCATGGCTTTGCAGGGCTGTGAGTGTGGTGGATGTACACGAAGCGCAAGGGCAATTGAAGCTGCGCGGGTGTTCCTCTGTAGGGCTGGGCACCCCACATGCACCGTGGGATGATTGCAGGACACTCTGTGAGGGGGAGAAGTAGGTCATGCAGTTAAAAAGCAGGTCAGCCAGCATGTCTGCTTGGTGGAGGGGCAAATTGTAGGACAAAGGTGTTGCTTGAGGCACAGCTTCTAGGTAAAGGTAGGTAAAGGACTCCTGGGCAGTTAAGTCCAGTCAAAGGCAACTATGGGGTTATGGCGCTCATCTTGCTTTCAGGCCGAGGGAGCTGGTGTTTGTCCACAGACAGCTTTCCGGGTCACATGGCCTGCATGACTAAACCACTTCTGGCGCAACGGGACACTGTGACGGAAACCAGAGCACAAGGAAACGCCGTTTACCTTCCCGCCGCAGTGGTACCTATATATCTACTTGCACTGGCATGCTTTCGAACTGCTAGGTTGGCAGGAGCTGGGACAAAGCAACAGAAGCTCACCCCATCACAGGGATTCGAACCACCAACCTTCTGATCGGCAAGCCCAAGAGGCTCAGTGGTTTAGACCATAGCGCCACCTGCATCGTAGGGCCAGATCACAGACAACCAGCTCCCCACGTGCTTAGAGCTATTATGTGATTTCTCCCTCAGCTATCCTTGTGCATCAGGATAACCCAGGCTCATATGGTCCCCCCTGCCTGGTTACATTTCGCATTCACATACCCTCCAACATCCTAGTGATGGGAATTGGTCCCAAGCTCTTACGGGAGCCAGCTGACTCGTGCTAGAGCAATCGACCCCAAACTGAGACATCCCAGGATCCAGCCAGCAGCAAGGACAGCTTCCATAATTCCAGGAGGTCCCACTCAATTCAGGATGATTGAGAGGTATGTGTTCATCTACAGTCTACATTGCTAAGGTCATAGGCACCAACTCTATGGGGCGCTGGCCCCTTTGCCCCCCAATAAAATATTTACGGGGGCCACCAACCCCCAATATTTTGTGCAAGTTGATGCCTTCCTCCCTCACGGCCCCATTTTCAAGCACGTCTGAACGAGGGCAGCTGGGGAGAGGCAGGCAGGCTGGCCAGGATGAGAGGCAAGGGGGCAAGGGGTAGCAGGTGGGGAGGGGTCATGGGAGGCAGACAAGCAGCCCAAAATGATTTGCACATGGGTGGGAGGGGAGGGGCAAGCGGGGGGGGAGGGAAGGCCTGCACCCAGTTGCTCATGGTGGAGGAAGGTGTGTTCTGCAGAAATGCAGAGAGGAGGAGGAAACGCCGGGGGGGGGGCATTCCAACTTCTTCTTTTTTCCCTGGGTCTGCAGTGAGATCCATGTCCTCTACTCTTTCCCTTCCCCTCCCACAAAATGAGAGTCTGTGCAATTTGCCCCAAACGTCTTAGCAGAAAAGTGGGATATGATTACAGTATGTTAAATAAATGGACCACGTGGGCAAGGGGCTTTGAAAAGAAGAACTTGTGGGCAGCATCCCATCTATGTAGTAAGAGGATCTGTTGTTTAGGATGGAATAGGGTAGGAGACAAACAGAGAACTAGTAGAGAGAAATAACTTTACATTTAGGGACCTCTAACAAGGGCTGTTGATCCATGAAGGGGATCAACCATGAAGGGGACAGATCGTGAAGCTGAGGCTCCAAGACTTGGGCCACCTCATGAGAAGAGAAGACCCCCTGGAAAAGACCCTGATGTTGGGAAAGATTGAGGGCACTAGGAGAAGGGGACGACAGAGGACGAGATGGTTGGACAGTGTCCTCGAAGCTACGAACATGAGTTTGACCAAACTGCGGGAGGCAGTGCAAGACAGGAGTGCCTGGCGTGCTATGGTCCATGGGGTCACGAAGAGTCGGACACGACTAAACAACAACAACAAGGGGTGTGGGAGGGGATATGATTCAGGGTGCATTTAAAGCTGAATGTATTGCCCTTTTCGAAACAATCTGAGATTGTGCCCTTCTTTGAATTTTGCCAGTGTAGTTCTCCAACCTAAGTACACAGGAGACAGGAATAAACCCGTCCTGGAGATATGGTTTCCCACATGTGATCCATACCTACATACAATGCCGTGAATTCTTCCACAGCCTGGTTTGCGACGGATCTCAATTCTTCATCCGTGAGGCCATCAAACAAGGGGTTGCTTTCATTCAGCCTCCGGAGCAGGAGGAGCGAATCCTCTACTTGCATCCTCAGCTTTTCCTCGCTCACCAGAGCTGCAAAGTTCTTTCGTCGGAAGTTGCTCCGCATCGGGCTTTCAGCTCCTAGGCCCTCTCCGCCATAATAATCCTTCAGCAGGACACTGATGTTGGATGGCGGATCTGCTTTCTCTGCCAAGTAAGTGCCTAGAATGAGGCCATCCATTGCACCATTGATAAAAGCATCCGGAAGAGGCGAGGGAGCACCCATCAAGATGAATGTTTGAGGTGCAGAGATGCTGTCCCAGCAGCCATCTGGTCCCAAGGTCACCTGGCTTTGGTTGGTGTGAAAGAGGAGAAAGGCTTTGCCGAGGTCCATGGCAATCGTCGTGGCGAAGAGGGGCTCCAGAGTAGGGGGTAGCTGTACCACAGAACTATAAGTCTCCGTATGGTTCCTCTGGAGCCCTGCAGCTATCCCAGCAAGAAGAGGACTGAGCGAAACGGTAGTCCCATCAGGAGTCAAGACCACCCCATGTTCTACCAAGGAGGCGTCATCAACCTCGTGGTTCACCAGGTTTTTGAAGAAAATGCTCTGCGGCTCACTCAGGTAAGACACGTCTGAGGGCGCCGATGTCACGGGGCCGAGCAGAAGCTGGCAGAGCTCGCCCTCGCAACACTTCAGCTCCCGGAAAAGCTCTGTCACAGTCTGGTCCGGGGTCCCCTTCAGCTGGGATTCAAAGTCTTCCAAAACCCCAGTCACCGAGTCCATGTGCAATGTGGAATAATCTGGAAAGGGCAGGATTGAAATATCACAATTGATTATAATGAACTAAAGAGAGTGTTGAAAAACACATTTACCAAGAAACCAGAATCTTTTCTATTGGGTATAGTCGGGAGAGAGATTCCTAAGAAAAATGTTAATTTTTTTATGTATGCCATAACGGCGGCAAGAGTTCTGCTAGCTAAGAACTGGAAATCCCATGAATTACCAACAGTGGGCGATTGGCAAATGAAGATGATGGAGTACATGGAAATGGCTGAGATGACCGGAAGAATCCGCGACCGGGGAGAAGAAGCGACAGAAGAAGAGTGGAAAGACTTTAAAATCTATTTGAAAAAACATGCAAAAATTGTATACCAAGAATAGATTTAGAATTGTATAGAAGCTGAGGATTTAAAATCTAAGTGAAGTACAGTGGTACCTCGGTTTATGAACACAATTGGTTCCGGAAGTCTGTTCATAAACTGAAGCGTTCATAAACTGAAGCGAACTTTCCCATTGAAAGTAATGGAAAATGAATTAATCCGTTCTAGATGGGTCCGCGGCGTTCATAAACCGAAAATTCATAAACCGAGGTGTTCATAAACCGAGGTTCCACTGTATACAGAAAGGATAGATTTGAAATTTTAAGATATGTATATAAAAATGCATTAGAAATTGCTAAAAGATAAAAATGAAATGAAGAGCAGATGGAGGGAACTCGAGGAGGTCCCTATACATAATGTTAAAGAAATTTGAATTTGGATTTAGATGTTTGTTTTCTTTCTTTTTTATTGTTATGTTATTGTTCTTTAATGTGTTCTACTGCTTTTGAAGTTGTTGTTGATCTTTTGTTTCTCTCTTTTGTGTTTATAAAATCAATAAAAATCATTATTTAAAAAAAAGAAATATCACAATTGGAGTGAGCAAGCAGACAGTGGGACAGAAGAAAGCAGGTGTTAAAGAGCGGGTTTCTGTGGGGAAAGTGGCTCAGACACAGACCAAAAAAGCACAGACCCAGGGGCATAGCATGGGGATCCAGGGGGGGCATAGCAAACCAGGTGCCTGCAGGCAAGGGGGGGTCTCTCACTGAATGGCTGCTTGGCCAGTACTGGGGGTGTTCACTCGTCAAGGGCTGTGTTGCCAGCCAGTCTCCCCGCTCTGCGGGCAGGCAGATGGCACAGTGCAGCCCAGCTTAGCTCTGGTGGCAAGCGCTGGGCTGGTGCACAGGCTCCATGCCCAACTGCCTGGAGGTGTGTTGGTGGCAAGGGCTGGGCTGGCACAGAGGGAAATCAGGCAACCACCAGGTAAGTAGTTACAGGATTGTAGGCTATGCCTGAATGAACTGGGCTGCCCTTTGGCAACCGAAGCCAGGACTGTAAAATTAACACACTGCTCAGCTAATGCAAGTCAGTATTGGCTGACTCATATTAGGCCTATCAGAACATGCCCTTCGTGAAGAGAGAAAATTTAAAACAGTAATGAATAGCGCTCGCGAGGCTATCTGGTTATCCATCCGGCAAAAGCATGCAGGAATAGTGGAAGTTTTGAGGCAGGGTTAGAAGCAGCATATTCCCTGGCCGGGACTTTAAGACCTGGACACCTGTGATTTCAAACATAATTCATGCCCCTGCCCATTCCTACAGCCAAACTTCTCAAACTCATTTGTTTGTCACCCAAGAAGAGGCTTTGTGAGAACAGTTAGCAAAGCGCTGGGTGCATATAGGTCGAGTCTTACCTGTACCGTCCACGGAGACACAGAAAAGCATAGGTAGGAGGCTCAGCCATGGCTGCAACATCTCGTCTGCCTTTGATTGTGGAGCCAGCTGGCACCTGAAGCAATGAGGCGGGGGGGGGGGAGGGGAGGAACAAATAAATCTCAAGGGGCTGGACTGCTGAATGTGAGCTGGCGGCCAATGAGGAAAAGCAGTGGTTCACAACAACCCCAGACCAAACGCACCCCCACGTCATCCTGAATGGCAAAGCCTGTCTTCAGAACATGCAACTTTCACTTCTTCACTTGAGAAGCTATGTAGAAAGTGGCTTTTGAAGGACCCTTGACTGGTGTTGCAAAACAAATGCTGATGGTCCACAAGTTCTAATTTTTTGTACCCAATCAAGAGTCTCTCTCCAAATCATGTTTCCATAGCATTCAAAGCTGCACCCTGGAAAAAACCTGACACACGCACACGCACACGCACACACACACACACCGCTCTCCAATGCACAACGTGTTCTGCTGCAATTGATCTGCAAATACCTAGAAAGCTGTCCAGAGATACACATGTGTGCAGAATGTTCTTGGAACTGTTTACAAAACTTTCCTTTGTGTTTTATTAGTGAATGAACGGTCAAGTGCATACAGTCATACCTCGGTTTAAGTACGCCTCGGTTTGAGTATTTTCAGTTTAAGTAAACGGCCTCGGTCCTATATACCTGAAGGAGCGTCTCCACCCCCATTATTCAGCCCGGACACTGAGATCCAGCGCCGAGGGCCTGTATCAAAGCTACAGGGAACCAGGCAGAGGGCCTTTTCGGTAGTGACACCCGCCCTGTGGAAGGCCCTCCCATCGGAGGTCAAGGAGATAAACAACTACCTGACATTTAGAAAACACCTAAAGGCAGCCCTGTTTAGGGAAGTTTTTAATCTGTGGTATTTTAATGTATTTTGGTATTTGTTGGAAGCCGCCCAGAGTGGCATGGGAAACCCAGCCAGGTGGGCGGGGTATAAATAATAATAAGTAGTAGTAGTCTGCAGACCTGTCTGGAATGGATTAATCCACTTTCCATTACTTTCAATGGGAAAGTTCGCTTCAGGTTAAGCACGCTTAAGGTTAAGTACAGGCTTTCGGAACCAATTACACTCATACCTCGGGTTAAGTACACTTCAGGTTGAATGCTCCGCGGACCCGTCTGGAACAGATTAATCCACTTTCCATTACTTTCAATGGGAAAGTTCGCTTCAGGTTAAGTACGCTTCAGTTTAAGTACTCTACGGACCGTCTGGAACAGATTAATCCACTTTCCATTACTTTCAATGGGAAAGTTCGATTCAGGTTAAGTATGCTTCAGACTTCCGGAACCAATTGTGTTTGTAAACCAAGGTACCACTGTAGTTTATTTTTGAACCTGGCTTTTGTTCAGGCAGCTGTGACAGACAGCGTTCTTTCCTGGATATGAAAGATCTTGCTATGAGGTCACACATAACCTTGGTGACTTCCAGATTAGATTAGTGCAAAGCACCGTATGTCTGACTTCTCCGTGAAAAGTGCCTAGCAACAACAGCTGTCCATGAATGCAGCTGACCGACACATATTTTTTCTCTTATTACTCCTCAGTAACATATCATACACTCCCAAACTTTCTCCAGATGTAACATTGCATTTCAGTTACCACCACAATCATATACATGTCTGCTCAGAAAATAACCCCCTTGAGTTAGATAGGCCTTACTCCCAGATAAGTGCATACAAGACTAGGGACTTACCTGGGAGTAAGCCCTATTGTCCCTCAGGGGGACTTACTTCCAAGTACAGTGGTACCTCAGGTTACAGACTCTTCAGGTTACAGACTCTTCAGGTTACAGACTCCGCTAACCCAGAAATAGTACCTCAGGTTAAGAACTTTGCTTCAGGATGAGAACAGAAATTGCGCAGTAGCGGCATGGCGGCAGCGGGAGGCCCCATTAGCTAAAGTGGTACCTCAGGTTATGAACAATTTCAGGTTAAGAACGGGCCTCCAGAACGAAATAAGTTCTTAACCCGAGGTACCACTGTAGATGCAGTCAGGATTGTGGTGTGTTACATCAGCTTGCTCAGAACATGCAATGGAGCATATTTTTGTCAGCGGAACTGTCAGTTTGGACCTTGCTAGGCTTGCTGAACAGCAGCAAACAGGCACCCAGAAAAATGTAAATGACCCCTGGATGGTTAAGTCCAGTCAAAGGCGACTAGGGGGTTGTGGCACTCATCTCACTTTCAGGCCAAGGGAGCTGCTGTTTGTCCACAGACAGCTTTCCAGGTCATGTGGCCAGCAGGACTAAACTGCTTCTGGCGCAACAGAACACATGATGGAAACCAGAGTGCACGGAAACGCCGTTTACCTTCCTGCTGCAGCGGTGCCTATTTATCTACTCACGCTGGCATGCTTTCGAACTGCTAGGTTGGCAGGAGCTGGGACAGAGCAATGGGAGCTCACTCTGTCACGGGGATTCGAACCACCGGCCTTCTGATCGGCAAGCCCAAGAGGCTCAGTGGTTTAGACCACAGCGTCACTCACATCTCTGAGGCACCCAGTATTGCAGCTATGACAGATCACCTATAGTCTGAAGATGCAGGGAATGTGCAGATCGACCCTGAAACAAACTTGACGGAAACACATGGAAGAAGGAGCCCTTCCGGAAGTGTCAATTTTTTTGCGCTTATCTAGCTGTGGTTAAACCACTGAGCCTAGGGCTTGCTGATCAGAAGGTCGGCGGTTCGAATCCCTGTGACGGAGTGAGCTCCCGTTGCTTGGTCCCAGCTTCTGCCAACCTAGCAGTTCGAAAGCATGTCAAAATGCAAGTAGATAAATAGGAACCGCTACAGCAGGAAGGTAAATGGCGTTTCCATGTGCTGCTCTGGTTTGCCAGAAGCGGCTTTGTCATGCTGGCCACATGACCCGGAAGCTATACGCCGGCTCCCTCAGCCAATAATGCGAGATGAGCGTGCAACCCCAGAGTCGGTCACAACTGGACCTAATAGTCAGGGGTCCCTTTACCTTTTTTTAGCTTCTAAAAAATAAAAGCCAGACGGGGACTGGGAACATTACCTGGCAGAAGCAGGTATCTGCAAGGACACTTAGTACAACATTAAGACTACATATCCTTCCAAGAAAAGAGGTGTCTTCCCTGCTTGGTGCAACCTATTCTTCCCATCAGGAAGGAATCACCCCTAGCCTAAAAATGATTTAACAGCAAGTCTGAACACACACACACACTGCCCACATCTCTGGGTGAGGAAACAGCTGGTCTCCCACCCTGTTCAGCCCTATCTAACTCATTCAATTTCACCAGACACGGTACATGCCTTTCCAAGAATAAACAAAGTTCTCTGTTATCTATCTGAGGGGTAATTTTGTAGCTTGGTGAACTTTCCTCCCTCATAAACCAAGTGGGTATGCTTGTTTGCCTGCTTGAATGTGCAGAAGGCAGGATGATTCATGCCAAGGGTTGAGTCAAACAGTTGCTGTGCACGCAGCAACTACTTTGCTCCTGCACAAACCAGCTCCTTTTCTGCAGCAACAGAATTAGGTACCTCTCTCACTTCACACTGTTTTTTTAAGTCGTTTGCGGTGGTGTCATCAAAATCTCTGAATTCAAAGCCACTGGTTGGACCTGCAAGAGACTAGCTTGTTGTAGGCAGAGCTGACACCATAGCTGCCAAGTTATCCCTTTTTTAAAGGGATTTTCCCTTATGCTGAATAGGCTTCCTCGCGAGAAAAGGGAAAACTTGGCAGCTATGGCTGACACATCCCTAGGCACAATTTTCATTCAGTTTTCTAGTGGCTATGATTGCACCCAGTTGGGCCCAATTCCTAAAAAATGTCAAGTTCCACTCACTGTGTCTTTCTCCTCCAAAGAAAGAGAGAGATTTTAGCCTGGACTGCCAATCCAGCTGTTGCTTCTTCTTCTTCTTCTTCTTCTTCTTCTTCTTCTTCTTCTTCTTCTTCTTCTTCTTCTTCTTCTTCTTCTTCTTCTTCTTCTTCTTCTTCTTCTTCTTCCCCTTCCCCTTCCCCTTCCTCTTCCCCTTCCCCTTCCCCTTCCTCTTCCTCTTCCTCTTCCTCTTCCTCTTCTTCTATTTATATTCTGCCCTTCATTTTACACATCTTGATCTGGACCTAGGCATCACAACCCACTAATAATTTTATTTATTTATTATTATTATTATTATTATTATTATTATTATTATTATTATTATTATTTCCCTACTCATCTGGCTGGGGTTTTCCCAGCCAGTCGGGGCGGCTCCAAGCAGAATATAAACAATTACGGTATTAACAACTTGCTCATTGCACAACAGCTTCGTTTTCTTCCTCCCTTTGCAATAGGGGCTTGGCCATTATTCCTCCTACCTGCCCGCCCCAAAATTCAGCAAAGATACTGTGGTTAGATCAAAGCTTAGAACATCGCGCGCACAAAAATATGCCCCTTCTGATGAAAGCCATGGCATGGGCAAGGGTGTATATCTCAGAATCTGCAGCAAATGGCCTCTGATGCAGAATCCAGTAGCTATTTCAGGATTCTAGTCCTCATGATGATAGAACATAGGTGAATAACACTGAAGCCTTCTTTCTTCTGTAAGTTTGGAAACCAGAATTCCATTTTCCTCGCTTCTTTAGTAAAACCTGTCTCCCTATCCAGATTACTCGTATATTCTTGATCCCTCTCATCCTTGTTCTTGTCACCTGAATCCAGAAATAACATTCCTTTGGGCAAGTCACTGCATCATTTCTGTGCTTATTACAGCACCTGGCAGACTTCTATAGCAGTGCAATTAGTCACGTCTTTGTAGGGTTTCCGGAGGTAAGGAAGCTACATTTCAGCATATCTTCCTTTCAACCACCACAGTAGCCCCTATGGGTTTTCTAGTTGTAAAAGGAAGAATTTTGAGATTCTACATTTCAGCTTCCTAAATGCAACAGAGAAAAGCTATTCAGTGCTGCCCTGGGAAACTCCTCCTACGGGGATTCTTCACTCTGCAGCCATTTCACTCAAGGGCATAAAATCCCTGGAATGCATGGAATCACAACAGTTTCGGCACAGCTGGGGTGAGATGCAGAGGAGACTTCGAACCAGAAAATACAGTAGGGAGTTTGCAAAATCATTTAGGACTGAAAGGACCATGAACTCCTGATGTAGCCCTGGTAAGAATAGCCTCTCCTCTTTTAGGGGAGGAGAAAGATGGAGAGGGCACCTTTATGCACAGTGCTCTCTGTGCAATCCCATTACCAAAGCCATTCCCCTATGCTATCTAATTGGAAAGCGAATGCTTACCTTCCTCATGCAGGGAACCGGTGTGTGCTAATGCTGCCAACTTCCTGGACTGAGGGATCTTATACCATTCCCGACAGCCGGCCAGCCTTCCCCAAGTGATTTCCCCACGTTGGTGACAGATGTGACAGGCTGCCGTTTCTGCACCGCTAGCAAACCTGCTCTGTCAACGCGGGTGAGCTACCCCACCCCTCTGCTTGGAGGAATTCCCAACGCTCTGACCTTGTTGACCTGCAGAGGGAGATCACCCAAACCTCTCCAAGCAGGGGATTTGGCACTGTTCTGCTGGGAAGGGCACATTATTGACACGAGGAACCTAAACAAAGTAGGGCAACACGTGACATCTTACAAGGACAGGAAGAAACATCATGGGCAGAATAATTGCCAAGCACAGGAAGAACAATGATATAGTTTGAGTTCCTCAATTGCAGTTCTATAAATCATTTCATGTGTCAACACGAATAGAAGTTATTAACATTGCAGTTGTTGTATAAGGGATTATTCTGATGACTGGAATGTAATGGAAATGAGTAAGATTTTGGAAAACAGAAGTAAAGCAAATAATCAAGCCACCAATTCTAGCACGTGGGGGCCCACTTTATCTAAATTATATAATTCTGTATTTGAATGATTGGTATTAATAATTGTATCGAGTGGTACCTCGTTTTGAGTCCGGGATCCGTTCCAGAGCCCCAGACCGCTTGACAAAAGTGACGCTCGACAAAGCACCGCTCTGCGCACACACGCGGAGCAGTTTTGTGCTGTGCGCATAGCACGATTTAGCACTTCTGTGCATGCGCGAGCGGCAAACCTGGAAGTAACCCGTTCACTGCAATGGACAGAAGACAGGGCGGATGTAAACAGAGGTACCACTGTAATAAATTGGTATTGTTATACAGTAATGAGGCTATTATCGGATTGTAATTGAAAACCAACAAAAATATTATTTAAAAAAAGAAAGAAAACACATTTGCTCCCTCGATTACATGTTCTTTTACCTTCATTAGCATAGAAGCATGGGGGTTTGTGCTTCATAGGGATACCCTGCTCCTTGTCCCCATCTCTGTATTGACTCCTAACCCCACACACTCACAGCAGCTAAGAGGCCTAACTTTCTTTCTAGCTTACAGGTATTTTACTTCTAGATTAGGGAGAGAATGTTTTCCCTCAGCAACACAGCCCCTGTGATTGTTAATGGAGGTCAACATTTCTGTGTGCCATAGATTCTCTTCTTGGACAACCATAGGCAACTGGTGCCCCTGTGGATCTAGGCCGCAGAATCTCCAGGATAGCCACTGATCCCCACTTGGCATCTCCAGATCTGTGCAGTTGTGAACCACACCTGGAGTCCTGTGACGGGTTCTGGGCACCTCAATTTAACAAGGATATCGACAAGCTGGAACATGGGAAGAGGGAGGCAACCAATCAGCTGCCACAAACAGAACTTTAGTCCAGTGTTGATTTGCTGGCCAGCACTGACACCAAACATGACATAGCGATAGTGGAGGTCAGGTGTTGCAATTTAGTTAAGATCTGCGGGTAATTACCATGTTGCATCACATTTATTGCCTACATTTATACTTTGCCTTTCCTTTAAGGAGTTCAAGGCCATAAGCATAGTTCTCTCTGTTCCATTTTATTCCCACAAGCCCCCTGGGGCTGGGTGAGTGGTTGTCTTCCAGTGAGCTTCATGCAACTAAATCCAGATTTGCTTAAGGTGGAGAATCCCTAACAGACCAATGACTTATTGCCGGATGAGATAGATTGTTCCCTGAAAAAATTGTCGTTTTAGCCTTTTGTTACTTAATTGCTTCCAGGTGTTATTACAATCGAGCAGTATCTAAAGCTTGCAAAACAAAATAAATAAATGTCAGAGTATTAATTGCAGGTAATGCCTGTTCTGGTCCGTCCAGATCTGAAAGTGTAACACCATTCCTTTAAAGACTGTTACCATGTGAAGGTGCTCCCAGCTCACTGCAATGACCTAACTTCCCTCCACCTACCTGGCTTATCTAGGGATGGCTGCGATTCCTCCGAGCTGATACCGCACGGCTTCTTTTGTTCTGCCCAGCACCTTGCGCCATTTCGACACCGAATGAAATACTGAGTGCCAGTAATAGAAAGGGTAGCGGTTGGTTGCATACACATAGCACATCGTTTCCCTCCTTTTAGGTGAGATTTCCGGTCTTGTCCAGTTCTCAGGTTTACGGGTGTAGAAGCCATTCTTTAATCTATGAGGAAATAAGGCCAGAGCAGGCTATGCGGGTTAAGCTGTGTTGTAAGAATGGAAAAAACACTGACCGTACGGGCGGAGGCCGGAAGTCAACAGAGGGAGAGGAATGCTGCAAAGAGTATTCGTGAAAGTGAAAGAATGAAATCTCGGGAGGACTGATGTGGCATCTGTCAGGGGGACCCCCTACAGCAGTGATGGCGAACCTATGACACGCGTGTCAGACGTGACACGCAGAGCCCTCACTGCTGGCGCACGCCCCATCAGCCCATTCGTGTTCGAATTCTAACCCGTTCGAATTGTAACAGCGTCCGTTTTTTAACCCGTTCTGTGCTGGGGTTTTTTTTGCGCTTCGGCAGACTATGTCGGTGCTGCGTGTTAGTTCCAGCGAAGGTATTATTCGTCATTTATTTCTGTTCTCTTCCCCCCCCCAAAAAAAGCACAACGGCTTTGGGGCACCCCCCCCCCAAAAAAGCAAAGCAACTTTTGCACACACACACCCAAAAAACCTCCAAAACTTTGGTTAGCAGCTCCCCCCAAAAAGCTCAACAACTCTGGGCACTTTGTGATGAATAAGGGGTTTTTGGTTTGGTTTGGTTAAATAATTAGTTTTTGGTTTATTAAATACAGTTATTTATTAAAATTATACATTTTTGTTATTTAAACTGTAAATATCGCGAAATTGTGGTTTTTTCTCTCGAAGTGACACACCACCCGAGTTATGCTCAGTTTTTTTGGCGAATTTTGACACACCAAGCTCAAAAGCTTGCCCATCGCTGCCCTACAGGGAGCCTCCCTCCCCCCTTCATCCTGACCAGCACTTCGCCCAGAGATAGCACAAGCAGCGAGTCAGGAGGAGGGAACGAGGAATGGAGCAGAATGGAGGGAGGGCTCAGTGAGGCGTCCGAGCCCTGGCAACACTCTGGAGTACAGAGAGGGCACGAAGGGCTCAGAGATGCGCCAGAGCCTTGGCACTGCTCTGGTCGGGGAACAGCGGATGAGGGGCTCAGTGAGACGTCGGAGCCCAGCCAGGAAGAGGGGAGACCTCTCCTTCCGGTGCCCAAATTGAGGCGCGCGCCCAGGCGTAGGGCGAAGGGGTGGCGTTTCGGGGTGCCCAGGCTTTTATGCTGGCCCCGAAGCAGACGAAAGCCATTGCCGGACTCTGAAAGTGACTAGGTGGTCATGTTTTCTGCTATCTCTGCACTGTAAATAGTATGCACAATAAAACTCTTAAAGACAGCGCGGACTGGAGCGTCTTTACTCGAGAGCAGCCGCAACGCCCTCCTGACAGCATCGCTTTAAACAAATGCTTAAAAACAACAACTTGTTAGACCATTGCCGAGGGAGCCAGGGGTGCAAAACAAATACAGTGGAACCTCGGTTTACGAACACTTCAGTTTACGAATTTTCGGTTTACGAACGCCACAGACCCATCTGGAACGGATTAATTCACTTTCCATTACTTTCAATGGGAAAGTTCGCTTCGGTTTATGAACGCTTCAGTTTATGAACAGACTTCCGGAACCAATTGTGTTCATAAACCAAGGTACCACTGTAGTAAGTTTTCAAGTGTTGTGCAGGAGGGGTTTGAAAAGGCAAACTCCCCTCATCTATACAGCTGCTACAAGCAGAGAAGTCTTACTCTCGAGAGATTGGCTGCAGGCCAAGGTAACTGCAGCAGGCTCCTAGCTATTTGCAAGGGCATTCTGGCAGGATGAGGCCAATAGACATATAATTAGTGAATAGGTAAAACAGAAATGGTCCTACTGAGGACATTCCAATGCCTCTTTCATTATGAAAGCGGCTTCTTTATTCCTGATCATCTTCCTATTTTTGTAAACATTTTTTTAGTCCCTATGAAGACGGAGCGATGGAGAAATTTCTGGAACAACAATGGGATATCAGCTCCTCCCAAGGCATGATGGAGAACAGCAACAACCGGGGAAAGATAGACATAACATTTTACAAGGACAGGAAGAAACACCCCGGACAGAAGCGAGTTGCACACCGCCTGCCCAGTGCTACGATGGGTGACAGCGTGTGGTGAACGCCTCCTGGGAGCTCCATGGAGACTGGCCAATGGAGCAGCTGCTTCTCATCAACAGCAGAGAGTGGGCGCCGCCAAGACGCGCTCTGAGCACGTGCAGAGTGTGTTCCTCCTCCAGGTCCGGAGGCAACTGCGGGACCGGCTTGCAAGGTATTTGTCTTTTTCAAAATATAGTCTGGCCCCCCGCAAGGTCTGAGGGACAGTGGACCGGCCCCCTGATGAAAAAGTTGGCTGACCCCTGATCCAGTGCTAGCATGAAGGAAAACATTAAACAGATAATTGTCTCTTTGGCTGTCCCATAAGCAATAATATGAGCTGTTTGGGAGACCTGACATTGAAAGGTCAACATTTTCAGCGTTCGGGGGTCTTTTTTGGCAGCTAGGTTGCCGATAACTTTACGAGAAGACCGGTTTCAAATATCTCACTGTGAGATCAACGGGAAGATTAAGTAAAAGTGGGGATTCCCTTTTGAAATATGTGTGTGAAGTACAAGAACACCGAGAATAAAGAAGAAACAGAGGAATTTATTGCGGCACAACGTTGCTCCACTGAGTTCCATGGGGTTACTTTCGTTCCAGGGACAGAACTGTAACCTTAGGCAAATCAGATGAGACAGAAGCACAGTTTCAGAACAATGAATCAAAAGCATAGAAAATTACAGAAAATAATTCTGATTACTGAAGCCTTAGAAGCTTACATAAGGACAGGCGTGAACAGTCAATTATATGGCCTAATTTAAATATTCTTTTCTTCTTTTATTGGTTTTTTCAAGACTGTGTCATAAAAAATAAAGTTTAGATGCTGAATGTTAAAGGAACCAATAACTCTGTTAAACTTTAAAACATGGCTCAGTTCTTGGAACAATAAGCTTTTCCCTACAAGAACAAACATTGATAATACAGTGGTACCTCTACTTACGAATAACTCTACTTATGAATGTTTCTACTTACGAATGGAGCTCTGTCTGCCATCTTGGATGCGGTTTAGATAGGATTTTTTCTACTTACGAGTTTTTAGATAGGGTTACTTCTACTTAAGAATTTTTTCTCCCAATGCATTCCTATGGGATTCGACTTACAATTTTTTTCGACTTACGAATGTGCGTTCGGAACGCATTAAATTCGTAAGTAGAGGTACCACTGTATATATTTACAGTATTTATCAGGATTAAAGCTTAGACCAATATATGACTCCTGCATTAAGCATCCCGCCTGAATTTCAATTTGCTCGAGAAGAGTCACAAATGACTCAGCTGGGAGATCGGTTTTGGAGTTTATAGTCCCACTAGAGTAATGCTGGAGTTGGGTATAGAGTTGCCTTGGTCGCACTGGTTGATGATCTCCAGCGGGCTAGGGACAAAGGTGAGAGCTGTTTCCTAGTTCTGCTGGATCTCTCAGCGGCTTTTGACACCATCGACCATAACATCCTTCTGGACCGACTCTAGAGGGGTTGGGAGCTGGGGGCACTGTCATACAGTGATTCCGCCCCTTCCTCATGGGCCGTGTTCAGAAAGTGGTGGGGGGGGGTGAGTGTTCAGACCCCTGGCCTCTCACTTGTGGGGTGCCTCAGGGTTCTGTCCTCTCCCCCATGCTTTTTAACATCTACATGCAGCCGCTGGGAGAGATCATCAGGGGGGTTGGGCTGGGTGTCCATCAGTATGCGGATGATACCCAGCTCTACCTCTCTTTCAAATCAGAACCAGTGAAGGCAGTGAAGGTCCTGTGTGAGTGTCTGGAGGCGGTTGGAGGGTGGATGGCAGCTAACAGATTGAGGTTGAATTCTGACAAGACAGAAGTACTGTATGTGGGGGACGGGAGGCGGGCAGGTGTGGAGGAGTCCCTGGTCCTGAATGAGGTATCTGTGCCCCTGAAGGACCAGGTGCACAGCCTGGGAGTCATTTTGGACTCACAGCTGTCCATGGAGGCGCAGGTCCATTCTGTGTCCAGGGCAGCTGTCTATCAGCTCCATCTGGTACGCAGGCTGAGACCCTACCTGCCTGCAGACTGTCTTGCCAGGGTGGTGCATGCTCTGGTTATCTCCCGCTTGGACTACTGCAATGCGCTCTACATGGGGCTACCTTTGAAGGTGACCCGGAAACTACAACTAATCCAGAATGCAGCAGTGACTGGTGACTGGGAGTGGCCGCCAAGACCACATAACACCGGTCCTGAAAGACCTACATTGGCTCCCAGTACGTTTCCGAGCACAGTTCAAAGTGTTGGTGCTGACCTTTAAAGCCCTAAATGGCCTCGGTCCAGTATACCTGAAGGAGTGTCTCCACCTCCATCATTCTGCCCAGACACTGAGGTCCTGTACCGAAGGCCTTCTGGCGGTTCCCTCGTTGCGAGAAGCCAAGTTGCAGGGAACCAGGCAGAGGGCCTTCTAAGTAGTGGCACCTTCCCTGTGGAACGCCCTCCCATCAGATGTCAAAGAGAAAAACAACTACCAGACTTTTAGGAGACATCTGAAGGCAGCCCTGTTTAGGAAGGCTTTTAATGTTTAATAGATTATTTTATTTTATTTTTCTGTTGGAAGCCGCCCAGAGTGACTGGGGAAACCCAGCCAGATGGGCGGGGTATAAATAAATTATTATTATTATTATTATTATTATTATTATTATTATTATTATTATTAGTGCCAGATTGATTTCCTCATTCCCCATTTTCTTCTCACAAAAACTCTGTGACATAAACATGAGGCTCATCCAGACTTACCTTTGCTCTGCATTTCGAGGCACAGATCCAGATTTTCCGGATCCTCCCCCACCCCATTTCCCCATGAAAACCTGCTCTTTCCCAAAGGAAATAGCAGTATATTAATTGTCTTCTGAAAAAGCCTATGGAGTCTATAAAGAGTCTGAAGGTAAACAAAGCACCTGGATCTGATGACCTTCTAACTAAACAGTGTAAGACTCTTATAGGTATTTCACTTATTTCTAGTTACAGGTAGGTAGCCGCGTTGGTCTGCCGTAGTCGAAACAAAATGAAAAAAATTCCTTCCAGTAGCACCTTGGAGACCAACTAAGTTTGTCATTGGTATGAGCTTTAGTGTGCATGCACACTTCTTCAGATACCTTATTTCTAGGAATTGATCTATTAAATGGATGTCTACAACATCCCAGTTCCAAATACAGTGGTACCTCAGGTTGCGTACTCAATCTGTTTCGGGGTGCTGTTCGCACCCCGAAAAGTACGCAGCCCAAGCAGCGCTTTAGCGCATGTGCGAAGCGCCGATAGAGCGCTTCTGCGCACACACAAAGCACGCAGAACACCTCTGCGCATGCGCGTGCGGCAGAACCTGGAGGTAAACACTTCCAGGTCCGCCGCGTTCTGAAGCCGAAAGTACGCAACCAGAGCGTATTCAACCTGAGGTATGACTGTACTTGGAATGAAGCAATGATTTAATTACTACATAAGAAAAAGGGAAACCCCACAATGACGAAATCCTCCAGCTATACAACTGTCAAATCAGGTCAATAAGATCTTTAAAATTAGTAAAGTTTACAAAGTAAACAAGCTAATAGGACACTGGGCTATAATGCAGGCAGATTACTCCTATAGTAGCCCTATTCATTTGTTACTTGTGTGAAAGAGTATAGAATCATAGAATCATAGAGTTGGAAGAGACCACAAGGGCCATCCAGTCCAACCCCCTGCCAAGCAGGAAACACCATCAAAGCATTCCTGACAGATGGCTGTCAAGCCTCTGCTTAAAGACCTCCAAAGAAGGAGACTCCACCACACTCCTTGGCAGCAAATTCCACTGTCGAACAGCTCTTACTGTCAGGAAGTTCTTCCTAATGTTGAGGTGGAATCTTCTTTCTTGTAGTTTGAATCCATTGCTCCGTGTCCACTTCTCTGGAGCAGCAGAAAACAACCTTTCTCCCTCCTCTATATGACATCCTTTTATATATTTGAACATGGCTATCATTTCACCCCATAACCTTCTCTTCTCCAGTAATGCGAGTACAAAAAGACTGTGGGGGTTCTAGATTGCATAAAACATAAGGACCCTGCTGGATCAAGTCAGAAGCCCATCTAGGATTGCATCCTGTTCTCAGAGTGGCCAACCAGGTGCCTCTGGGAAGCCCACAAGCAGGACCTGGGTGCAACAGACCTCTCCTCACTTGTGATTCCCAGCCACTGGTATTCAGAGGTATACTTAGGGCCATTGATGCATGGGGAATCCTACACAAGTACAGCAGGCTCGCCACCAAACACATCTTCCAAGAATATGTTTCTCTTTACTTCTGAGTAAGCAAGGTAAAGGTAAAAGGACCTCTGGACGATCAAAGTCCAGTCAAAGGAAACTATGGGGTTGTGGCACTCATTTCGCTTCAGGCCGCAGGAGCTGGCATTTGTCCACAGGCAGCTTTCCGGGTCATGTGGCCAGGATGACTAAACTGCTTCTGGCGCAACGGAACACCATGACTTGGAAACCAGAGTGCACGGAAATGCTATTTACCTTCCCGCCACAGCGGTACCTATTTATCTTCTTGCACTGGAATGCTTTCAAACTCTTAGGTTCTTAGGAACGCCAGTGTGGTGTAGTGGTTAAGAGAGGTGGACTCGTAATCTGGGGAACTGGGTTCGCGTCTCCGCTCCTCCACATGCAGCTGCTGGGTGACCTTGGTTAGTCACACTTCTTTGAAGTCTCTCAGCCCCACTCACCTCACAGAGTGTTTGTTGTGGGGGAGGAAGGGAAAGGAGAATGTTAGCTGCTTTGAGACTCCTTCGGGTAGTGATAAAGCGGGATATCAAATCCAAACTACTACTACTACTACTACTCCTCTTCTTCTTCTTCTTCTTCTTCTTCTTCTTCTTCTTCTTCTTCTTCTTCTTCTTCTTCTTCTTCTTCTTCTTCTTCTTCTTCTTCTTCTGTTGGCAGGAGCTGGAACAGAGCAATGTGAGCTCACTCCATCACGAGGATTTGAACCGCCGACCTTCTGATCACCAAGCCCAAGAGGCTCAGTGGTTTAGACCACAGTGCCACCCACGTCCCTTCTGAGTAAGTGATGATAACCTGACTCAAGACATCTGGGATCAGAGAGGAGTGCTGCTTTTTCAGAGGTTGTGGTCAGTTATTGAGTTTATATGACCTTTTGACTGAACATAGTGGTGAGCACTCTCATCTTGCTACAGAACAGCCTCTCACATGCAGACACCTGTACTCCCAGGAGCCATTGTGTACCTCACAGTGAGGGGTGTGGCCTCAGATGGGCTGGTGATTGGCCTTTGACCAATGGTTTCTCACAATTTCCTTTCCTGCACTCCTATTGGCCAGTCTGCCAATCACTCATTTGCCTTGAAAGTTAGCCAGGTAGAGCTGGTTGCTTCTGGGAGGTCTTGATGGGTTGTGGTCATGGCTACCCACAGGTAAGAGAAAATGAGAAGGTGGTTACCTCAGCGTCTAGATTTAAGAGGAAGGTGTGAGGATGAAGGGCAGAGAGGGCAGTTCTGGAAATGGGTATTGGCCCAAGAATTAGGCAAGACTCTTCTCAAACTTTATGATCTTTCATTGGCCGTTATGTTTTAGTCAAGAGCTAGCACTGCCCAGTCCTTCAAGATGATCTGCTTTGGGGGTCTCAGTGGGTCTAGCCAAGCTATGTTCCTGGGCTTGCTTGCACAACCAAGATTCAAAGGTGGGCTTATCCCATGTTGAGAGCATACCTTCTGGAGTGTTTGGTATAAACCCATTTGCTGACAATCTCCAATTGTTTGGTGGGTATGTGTCCCCAAAATAACAAACCTAGTTAGGTAGACATGCACTCCAATTAATATTTATATGTGTGGAAGGTAGAGCTTGATTGGATAGATTTCCATACCCAGCATGTGCTATATTTTGGGTTTACGAAGGACTCTTCCTACGCAGTGAAACTGGTTTGTGGTTGGGTGCTAGACAACCCGGAACTGAGATCCCTCAACATGGTTTTTGGAACTGTGATCAGATGCCTAGCCTGACATTGTCTGTTTAAGCTGTTCTTTGCTGTTTTCCTTTCTGCTTCTCCGACGTGATAGAATGCAGGAGGGTGAGTTGAACAGCTTTGAGTGCCTGCAGTGATGTAGAGTGTTATGTCCGGATATCAAAACAATCATTGCACGCATGAAGATCGCAAGCAATGGTTGCACCAGCAACTGAGCTTCTCTTATGGCTCAAAGCCACCGGCATGGAACAGATCCCATGGGATCCTGTGGAATGCACAATACACCCTACATAAAAAGAACTGGTGCCATTAAGTTTAGGAATAAGGTCTGGCTGCTATTCAAGGGTGGAGAGGCATGACACTGTTGTGACTACTGGCATTGTGTATCTTGGGCACCATCTCATCTGGAGGAGGACATTGCAAATGGAACATGGCCACATCTTTCCCCAAAGAAGAGTGTTTGTAACCTTATTGGTTGCAAGTAACATGCCTGTTGGCGCTGTGGGTTAAACCACAGAGCCTAGGGCTTGCTGATCAGAAGGTCGGCGGTTCGAATCCCTGCAACGGGTTGAGCTCCCTTTGCTCGGTCCCAGCTCCTGCCAACCTAGCAGTTCGAAAGCACGAAAGTGCAAGTAGATAAATAGGGACCACTCCGGCGGGAAGGTAAACAACGTTTCCGTGCGCTGCTCTGGTTCGCCAGAAGCGGCTTTGTCATGCTGGCCACATGACCCGGAAGCTGTCTGTGGACAAACGCCGGCTCCCTCGGCCTATAGAGCGAGATGAGCACCGCAACCCCAGAGTTGGACACGACTGGACCTGATGGTCAGGGGCCCCTTTACCTTTAACATGCCTGTTACAACCCTAAGTCTTCCCAGCTTTACAAAACAGCCCACTCAGACTAATGAAAACAAGAATAGAGTTTTCATTCACACAATAATCGCCACTGCTTAGCAAGGATTACCTGTGAGATTATACCTGTGAGATTACCTGTGTATCTGAAGAAGTGTGCATGCACACGAAAGCTCATACCAAAATATAAACTTAGTTGGTCTTTAAGGTGCTACTGAAGGAATTTTTTTATTTTGCTTCGACTCAGACCAACACGGCTACCTACCTGTAACTGTGAGATTATAGTGAGAAGAGTTAAATGATCCTTATTTATAAACAGATTTCCCAGTTTTTCCTGTTCCCCAGCTCTCAGGGGTTATCATGACAAAACTCTAGCTTTAAAGGTAAAGGGACCCCTGACCATTAGGTCCAGTCGTGACCGACTCTGGGGTTGCGTGCTCATCTCGCATTATTGGCCGAGGGAGCCGGCGTATAGCTTCCAGGTCATGTGGCCAGCATGACAAAGCCGCTTCTGGCGAACCAGAGCAGCACATGGAAACGCCGTTTACCTTCCCGCTGTAGCGGTTCCTATTTATCTACTTGCACTTTGACGCGCTTTCGAACTGCTAGGTTGGCAGGAGCTGGGACCAAGCAACGGGAGCTCACCCCGTCGCAGGGATTCGAACCGCTGATCTTCTGATCAGCAAGCCCTAGGCTCAGTGGTTTAACCACAGCGCCACCTGGGTCCAGCTCTAGCTTTAAGCATCCATTATTGTAAATGAGATGCCTGACCAATCGTGATACAGATGGATAATCAGTTCCGTACATGATTCTAAGCCCTCGTTTGATATCCTACTTCCTTGTGGATACACAGTCAGAAGGTGCTTTGGGGTTGCAGTGTGATTCATGTTGTCCTCACAGCACAGATGCTTTCTGACAAGTATAATTCAAGGCCAGAACCACCCAAGGAACAAGCATTCTCAAAACATGAATGGTGATATTTCAAGGCAGTGGAAAACCCATTGCCTGGCTTGGCTTCGAAAAGCCAGTGGGTCTCGATTGCTGCAACTCCCTTTGAGAGCTTGAGTCTTGCTAAGATGTCAATCCTACCGGTACACCATGCAGGATAAAAAGGTAAAGGGACCCCTGACCATCAGGTCCAGTCATGACCCACTCTGGGGTTGCGCGCTCATCTCGCATTATTGGCCGAGGGAGCCGGCGTATAGTTTCCAGGTCATGTGGCCAGCATGACAAAGCCGCTTCTGGCAAACCAGAGCAGCACATGGAAACGCCGTTTACCTTCCCGCTGTAGCGGTTCCTATTTCTCTACTTGCATTTTGACGTGCTTTCGAACTGCTAGGTTGGCAGGAGCTGGGACCAAGCAACGGGAGCTCACCCTGTCACAGGGATTCGAACCGCCGACCTTCTGATCAGCAAGCCCTAGGCTCAGTGGTTTAGCCCACAGCGCCACCTGGGTCCCTTCAAAAGGTAAAGGGACCCCTGACCATTAGGTCCAGTCGTGACCGACTCTGGGGTTGCGTGCTCATCTCGCATTATTGGCCGAGGGAGCCGGCGTATAGCTTCCAGGTCATGTGGCCAGCATGACAAAGCCGCTTCTTTGCTACAAATCCTACACCATGCAGGATACCCTGTGCTTAATTGGAGAGGTGCTTGGGCAATCTGTTGGGGGAGAAGCACTCCACTCCCTTGAGAGGAGCCAGGAGTCCGCACCCAGAATTGGAAAATGTTTTGCCCATCGATGCAGGTTGCTCAGAGAGAGGATGGCAGGCCTGGACGTGACTTGGAGCTTTAAGCCAAATACTAAGTGTATATTTTTCATTGTCCTTGCCAGATGGTTTCTAGCGTCATGCAAGATAACAGTATTCTTTGGCAGTCACCTGTAAACATTGTAGCAGTGCACCCTGCCTTGAACTTTCATGCGCAATGGCAAAGATTGACATAATTGTACATTGAAAGAAGAGGATCGTTCTAGTACACAGTGACGTTATTCTAGGTCTTGCCCCTGTGCCAAAACAGCTCTCCTTGTCTCTTCGAGGAATTCCTCGCCACCACGGAAGAAAATTCCTGAGCTACGGTAGTTTAAATCACCTAAGTGCTGAAGTCAAGGTAGTGGAAAAAGGCAAGCAAACTCACGCTGAGTTTTGCGAGCTGTTGCTAGCTTCTCTTGCCACAGCTTGCCAAAGCATCACTGGAGGGGGGGGTGTGCACTTGAAAGAGAGAAAAGAAACAGAGCAATGCAAGCAAAGGGAATCTGTGACATCAGAATTGCTGCCACATCAGCATGGGCATAACCTGATTCTCCTGGGTCAGGCCAGACCCCATATTTCTCCACCTTTAACGGTTGAGATGGATCATATGCCGCAAAATCAAGATTAAGCACCTGAGAGCCCACTTGGATCAGTCCAATATCCTATCTAGTCCAGCATCCTCTGCCCCCAGGTGCCAACCGGAGAAATACACACAGAGGCCCTGAGTGCAGGAGCCTGCCTGCACTGTTGTTCCCCAATAACTCAGAGCCATGGGGTAATTAAACGAGTTACAGTGGTGCCTCGCTAGACGAATTTAATTCGTTCCACGGGTCTTTTCTTATAACGAAAAATTCGTCTAGCGAATCCCATAGGAATGCATTGATATTTTTTTCCCATAGGAACACATTAATTGAATTTCAATGCATTCCTATGGGAAACCGCGATTCGCTAGATGAATTTTTCGTAAAACGAATTCGTCTAGCGAGGCAACCTCCGCTCGAAAAATCCTTTCGTTAAGCGGAAATTTCGTTAAGCAGGGCATTCGTTAAGCGAGGCACCACTGTATGGCCAATTCACAACATTTGTGAAATCAGCAACAGTTTGCACCATTGAGCTGCCATTATGAATGTTCCAACTTAGCGTTCAATTCATAATACATCAGGTTTGGGGTTTTTGTTGAGTTTTGTGGTATTTTATACGTACATCTTTTTGCTGTAGCACCTTAAAAACCAACTAAGTTTTTATTTTGGTATGAGCTTTCGTGTACATGCACACTTCATCACATACACTGAAACAGAAGCCACCAGACCCTTATGTATATTCAGAAGGTGGGGGTGATGGGAATGGGTGATGGGCTGATAGGAGTGGTAAACCTGTTGATGACTGTTAACGACTGTTAATGACTGCAATTGGTCTTGCGGGGGGGGGGGGAGCAAGGGCTGAGGTGCTAAGGAAAGCTTGATCATGTATAATGAGGATAAGAATCCTATGTCTCATACCAAAATAAAAACTTAGTTGGTCTTTAAGGTGCTACTGAAGGAATTTTTTTATTTTGTTTCGACTCAGACCAACACGGCTACCTACCTGTAACTAATCTTTTTGTTGTGTTGTTGTTTTTAAACTAGGGCAGTTCTAATATCCACCCCTAAGCTTGGTTTCACAGCACTTTTTTTTTTTTACCCAACAAAGCACAGCGTGCTAGAGCTGGAAAGAATATCACAAATTACTTGGCCCAGCTAGAATTGCTCTGTTATCCTTTGTATAGCACCAGGAATGTGCCTGGCTCTTGACACATACGGTAGTTAACTTTCCTTCCCCTCTCCTCACCAATGTCTCAACAAATGAAACTGATATGTAAAAATGCTAAGAGAGACATTGCACATATCCTTGTAAACCAAGAAAACCCTTAATAAAAATTATTTTAAAAAAACAACAAATGATTGTCACTGCAAAACAAAAACAAAACAAAAAGGCAAGTCCCTCGCTCTGAGCACTCACAATCTGCAATTTGATAGGAAGGAAGAGAGCAACCAAATAGAACCAGCCAATCAGGTTGGTTTAGACCTGTGTTGCACTTTGAACAACTGAATGCTTCCTTGACCTTTGCAGTTCATACTATTGATTCAGGGCAGGTCCACTTACGGGCAGGATCTCAAGTTCAATTGAGGTAAATTCACAGTTTGTCAACTGGAGATGTCTCCAAATAGTGAAGCCAAGGTTTAAGGTGCCCATCCCAGCCCCAGCTTTGCAATATCCTTATGTGGGTCCTTTCTTCAGTCTTCAGGTAGTGGCTAAAAGCAGGGAAGCAGAAAAAAAGGCCTTCCTTTTTCTTCTGCTCTGCCAATTATCAAACCAGTTCCAGATTCTGCCTCCCCCACTTCGCTCAGATTGCATAGATCTTTCTGGTGCCAACTTAACTGTAAAAGGTAAAGGCAAAGGACCCCTGACAGTTAAGTCCAGTCACAACTCTGGGGTTATGGCGTTCATCTCGCTTTACTGGCCGAGGGAGCTGGCGTTTGTCCGCAGACAGTTTTTCTGGGTTATATGGCCAGCCATGGGCGTGGGCAGGGGGGCAGCAGGGGGCAATTGCCCCCCCCTAGAAGCAGGGCCGCTGGCCAGACTGCCCCGCTGCCGTCTCCCTTCTCCCTGGCTGGTTGTGGGGCGGGTGGAGGGAAAGCCCCAGAGCCGCGCAAAGCGGTTGCCTGGCTTTCCCTCCGCCCGCCCCACAGCCAGCCGGCTAGAAGGGACGTCTCTTTTCTCCCTTGCTGGCTGTGGGGCGGGCGGAGGGAAAGCCAGCCAAACACTTTGCGCGGCTCTGGGGCTTTCCCTCCACCTGCCCCGGCGATTGCAAAGGGGGAGGAGGGGATCAGAGCAGCCCGATTTCGGGCTGATCCTGGCTCCCCCTCGCCCCTGCCGATCGCGGAGGGGGAGGAGGGAGTCGGAGCAGCCCGATTTCGGGCTGATCCTGGCGCCCCCTCGCCCCTGCCGTTCAAGGAGGGGGAGGAGGGAATCGGGCTGCTCCTGGCTCCCCCTCGCCCCTGCCGATCGTGGAGGGGGAGGAGGGAGTCGGAGCAGCCCGATTTCAGGCTGATCCTGGCGCCCCCTCGCACCTGCCGTTCAAGGAGGGGGAGGAGGGAGTCGGAGCAGCCCGAAATCGGGCTGCTCCAATCCCCTCCTCCCCCTCCGCGATCGCCGGGGCGGGAGGAGGGAAAGCTGGCAAGGGAGAAGGGAGCTTTCCTTGCCCCGCTGTGGCCCCTCCCCCGCCCCTTGCCCCCGCCCCTTGCCCCCCCTGATTTTCATCCTGGCTACGCCCCTGTGGCCAGCATGACTAAGCCGCTTCTGGCGAAACCAGAGCAGCACACAGAAATGCCATTTACCTTCCTGCCGGAGCGGTACCTATTTATCTAATTGGACTGGCATGCTTTTGAACTGCTTACTCCATCATGGGGGTTTGAACTGCTGACCTTCCAATCAGCGGACCCTAGGCTCAGCTTAGCTGAAAACAATGCAAAAGACAGTAACCTCGAGCACACAGTAGAGCCCAGTGTGGACAAATCCTCTTGCTGTTGTAGTCTAATAATGCATCCAATGCAGGCAATTTTACTACAAACCCCATAATTTGGAATCTCCTCCACACCTGTGCCAAAGTTTTTGCAGTTGTTTTGGGGCATCTTGCGCTGAAAACCCTGCGTTTTGCAGCACCTCACAAACCGAGTCATTGATACATGAACCTCGGGGTTAACTACGAACCCCAACATTTTGAATCCCCTCCAAACCTGTGCCAAACTGACAAGTTGTGCATCACAATATTGAGTATGAATTATGGGGGAAGTTGTGGGAAATAAATATGAATTTTACAGCATGTTATGCGATAAAAGAAAATCTGATGGAAATGGCCCATGGATGGTATTTAACACCTACCAGATGGGCGAAAATGTCTCAAAGAAGAAAAAAGGTATATGTTGGAAGTGTAATGAAATTGAGGGATATTTTATTCACATGTGGTGGTCCTGTAAAATAATTAAGGGATATTGGGAAACTATATATAAGGAATTTAAAAAGATACTTAAAAAAACTTTTCCCCAAAGCACCGGAGGTTTTCCTCTTGGGGATGGTAATGAGGTCCCCCCCCAAAAGAGTTTACTACTATATGCTACTGCCACAGCTAGAACCTTATTGGCACAAAGGTGGAGAGCAAGTATAGTACCCACTAAGCAAGAATGGCAGTGTAAAATGTTCAGATATGCTGCATAACTGCCAAGTACCCCGTTTTCCCCGGGAAACCCCCGTTTTTACTTACCTTTTCCAGTGGTCTCCCGTATCACTTCGTCTCCCGTTTTTCTCCGTTATTTTCTCCTGCCGGCGGCCTTGTTTTTCCCCCAATTTGCCCTTCTATGGGCACCAAAAATGGTCGCCGCCGGCTTCTAAAGTTGCATCTACGCATGTCCGGAAGTGCATAGACGCGACTTCCGGTGGCGGCGGCCATTTTTGGTGCCCATAGATGGGCGGAGTGACACCGGAAGTTGCGTCGACGCACTTCCTGACATGCGTACAAGCGACTTTCAAAGCCGGCGGCGGCCATTTTTGGTGCCCATAGAAGGGCAAAGCGACACCGGATGTTACGTCGATGCAACTTCCGTGTCACACGGCTGCCGGTCCAGGATTCTGCAGTCCGGGACTTGGAAGGTAAGGATATGCTGGCCTGGCTGGTCTGACAAACAGGATAAGAGAAAACGAAGAGAAGGAATACAAGGAGGAATGGATAATGTTTATTGAATATTTTAAGAACCAGTATAGACAAATACATAGCTTAGCAGGTCTCAAGTAAATCCAGCAGAGTTGAAATAGAGTTTTTAATAGATAACAATTTGGATAATCAAAAACATGTGGATTATGCAGAGTAGCAGAAAAGCAAAGGAACCAGGAAATGGGTGAAAGGGAAGTCATATGATATATGTATGCATGCCGTATTTGGTACGAATAAGCTCTCTGTTCCGGTTTTTAAAAATGCAAATAAAAATTCACCCAAAAAAACCCTGTGCAGTTGTTTTGCAGCGTTCTGCAGCAAAAACACTGCATTTTGCAGCACCCCACCAACCGAGCCATTGCTACGCCAACCCGAGGTCATAGCTATCACCTCGAAACCCAGCGTTGTCCACAGCGGCGTAGCTAGCCGCTTTGGCCGCCCGGGGTGGCAAACCTGAAGGCACCCCGCCGGGGGGCAGGGTGTCCGTCGCACACATGCGTTGCGCATCATGACGTATGCGTCACGACGCACGACACAAGTGTCACGACACAAGACACATGCGCACACAGGAGCGATACGGCGTGGCACTGTGGTGACACAGCAGGAAGCGGCGGGCGGTGTCCAGCAGGCCTCCCCCTCTCCCTCTGGCCCTCCCTCCACGGTTCTCCTCACAGCCAGTTTGCGCTGGCTCCTCAGGGGCTGGTCCTGCTCAGGGCCAGCTCTAGATAGACCCCCGGTGGTGCGGTGAGGTAGGGCGCCGGGCCGGTAGGCCGGGCGCCGCGCGGAAACCATGCTGCGCCCTGCGAGGGCGGGGGTGCCAGAGCGATCTCCGCCCCTCAGCACCAGGGTGCGCAACCTGCTCGAAACTGCCCTGGTCCTGCTCACCCACTGCCTGGCTTTCTTCAGGGCCATCATGGAGGTGGGTGAGGGCTGCACTGCCGGCGGAGGGCGGCTCCTCCGGCAGGGAGGAGACACCATGGAGGAGCTGGGCTCAGAAGCCGCCGGAGCTCTTTCCGCAGTGCACCCCGGCCTCGCCTCCACCCCCGCCACCCCCGCCCAGCCTGCTGCCCCCTGCCCAGCCTGCCGACTGGGGCAGCACGTCCCCCCCCGCCCCCCATTACTACGCCGCTGGTTGTCTGATTCATTCCAAGCCAATGCCAAAGTGCAGCAATGGTTTTGCAGCGTTTTGCAGCAAAAACCAGGCCATTGACTGCCATCTCTTCACTGACACCAGATCTTTTTAATCTGTTTGTGATTAGTCTATGCTCACTTGCAGCTGCAGGATTAACAGAACTGCTTTCATTTCCCAGGGATAGTGGGAGAGACGCACCGAGACTTGGGAGGAGCTGTGTCAACTGCTTGGTGTTGGCATAAAACCCGATCCCCTCTGGGTGTCCTGCTGCTCGGGTTTCCCTGGAAGTGAAGGAAGGTGCCCATCCCAGGGCAGCCTTGGAATGCTGTCCAAACCCAACTTGTGCCACCTCTGTGGAAGCACAAAATGGTTGCTCCGCCACCAGGCCTCTTTCCAACCAGAGCTCCGGCCTCGGGGAAGCAGCAGCAGCAGCAGCAGCAGCACAAGACTCTCCTACCCGAAACACAGATATTAGATGTCTCCCATGCTGCCCCAGTTCTGCCCATGTCCTGCTCCGAGGAGGACCTCTCCTCTTCCTCCTCTCTGGTCTCCAACCCCCGCACAAGTCCTACTGCCAATAGCGCAAGTACATTCCCCAAGTCCAGCTCCCTCAGCGATGATGCCATCAGCTTGAAGACAGCGAGCAGCCTCAAGTCAGGACGCTTAGGCCCAAACAAGACCCCATCGCGGAAGTCTTCCTCTCAGCTCCCTTTGCCTCCAAGCAGGAGTACAGGCTGCTGCATCGTCTCCCATTTCCCAGAGGATCGGCTTCCTCAGCCCGGAACCCCACTTTGTGCAACGCAAGAGGCCGGCTGCTCCACGCCACCTGGCTCGCTGAAGTCTTCCTCCTCCCAGCTCTCCTCCTTGCCAGTACCGAGACCTCTTGGGGTGGGGGAAAGGCAGCCGAGGGACAAGGAAGACAATTTTGAGCAGCAGCTGTCCAACATGGAGGCCAGGCTGAAGGCTGTCCAGGAGCAGCAAACTCTGTGGCTGCAGGAGCTGGTGCCGGTTGTGCGGCGCGTTCGCTCGGAGCTTGCCAACATCGGTCAGAGCCTGGGCAGGCTAGTGCAAATGTTTGACGCTCAGGTGCCTGCCTGCCCACACTTCCATGCCACTCAGGAGAAGGCAGTGGCCAAACCTGAGGGCAGCAGAGCAGGAGGCAAGCACCTGTTCCACCCCACCTTCACCCGTCGCCCCTGCCAGGAAATATAAAGGGAACTCCAGTTCTGTACAGACACAGAGCAGTTTCCACTATATAAAGAACAATGGTTTCAAAGTTGTTTTGTGTTGAGTGACACTCTCACCCAATACCCTCACGCTGTGGGCAACAGGAAAACGAGGAAGGGGGCACTAAAGGGATAAATGTAAAGTTCTGCACTCAGGCAGGAAGAAGCAGCTGCACCAATATAATATGGGGGACACCTGGCTTGCCAGTAGTACATGTGAAAAGGATCCAGGGGTCTTAGTAGGCTGCAAATTTAACATGAGTCAATAGTGTGATGCAGCAGGAAAAATGCTGTTTGGGGATGCCTGCGGTCCAGATCAAGGGAAGTAATAGTACCACTCGATTCTGTCTTGGTTATACAATACCTGGAGTCCTGTGTCCAGTTCTGGGCATCACAATTTAAGAAGGATTTAAGCAAGCTGAAATGTGTGCAGTGGAGGAGAACCCAGGTGAGAAAGGGTCTAGAAACCAAGCCTAAAAAGAAACAGTTGAGGGAGTTGGGTATGTTTAGCCTGGAAAAGAGGAGACTGAGAGGATATCTAATATCCTTCAATTATTTAAAGGGCTTTTGCTGCCCAACTCCCCATGGGACTCTGAGTCCCCTAAGTCCATGATCGCTCAGAGAATGAGGGATGGAGGTAGGATCCAGCAGAAAGCAAGGGAGATGTTTATTTTTCTGTTGCAACAGAGTTCCTTTCCCTCCTTCCAAGGAGACCCTGAACAAAAGTGTGCACTGCAGGAACCTTTAAAGACTTTTGACAATGTGCAACCCCCTTAGTCAAAGACCACCCCAAAATCACCATACATACCGTACACCAGGCACGTCCAACAGGTAGATCGTGATCTACCGGTAGATCACTGGATGCCTGTGGTAGATCAATGGTAGATCACTGGCTCCCCCCCAAAGAAGCTCAACAACTTTGGCTCCCCTAAAAAAAGCACCCCCCAAATGGTGTTCTCCGTCTCCCTAAAAAAAGCTCAACAAAAACTTTGATCTGAAGGCCTTAAAAAAGGGCCTTCGTCTTCCCCAAATAAGCTCAACAACTTTGACCTGAACCCCCCAAAAAGGGGTAGATCACTGCCAGTTTTAAACTCTGTAAGTAGATCGCAGTCTCTTGGGAGTTGGCCACCCCTGCCGTACACCATAGAAGGCGGGTCTACAGCAGAAATCCTGTCTGCCAATGCCAGGATACCTGATAATGGTCCCTAGCTGCATTACCTGGGCAGCTTGGCCATTCTTTTGTGATGGTAAATACCGGTACTTTAGTTCCTGAGTCCAGGTCACAGGCTCACCCTATTCATACACAAATACATCCTTAAGACAAGATTTGTAAGCGAAAGACTATGGGAAGGCTTTCCCCGTTTGCCTCCCTTACTGCAGAAGAATATTTGAGGTCATTGGGAGAGTCCAAATGGCTTCAGGATTGCTCTCCTATTTCAGACACATGGTTTACAAATTAGAATTCTTATAACACCAGGAAGAAATGCGGGGCAAAGGGGAGTGTGGATGAGCCCGGAGATGGGTAAGGCCACACGGGGGCAGAAGCGCCTCATCTTTGCCCCGCCTGGAGGGAAGGCGGGGCATGCTCAGGTGGCTCCCAGCTCACTTCTCACCTGGGGGAAAACACAGAAAGAGACGGAGAAGAAAAGGGAAAGGGGAGCCGCACGTGCGAGGCCAGGTAAGGAAGGGAAGCCGTGCGCTGCAGGGGCACTCTTTGGAGAGAGATGCTTCGCCCCCGCTGAACTGCCGTCCGCGTTCCTCGCGGGTCTCCAGCCATTCCGACGAGACACGTTTTCTGGCTTTGGCAGCGCAAGGTCCTGCGCCAGCTTGCAGCAGTCCAAAGGGCATCCTCTCCGGGTTGGAGAGGCGATGCCGGAGGCTCCTGGGCAGCCCAGATCCCGCCGAAGCGCCGCCTCCCTCCCTCCCTCCCTCGCCCCCCACCCCGCGCACCTGCTTGGCTGCATTCCTGGCATGGCTGGCTACTACCTGCCAAAGCAACGTCGGGAAAGTGGCCCCGAGCAAGGCGGAGCGGAGCGCAGAGACCCCCGCAGGGAAAGGGAAAGTGGGATCGGGAGGCGCTCGGTCGGTCGGTTGTTGGCTTTCCTCCTGTGCGTAACGCGGAGTGTCTCTCAGGTTTGTATTTTAGAAAGGAAAGGGGAGATAAATCATGAAAGCATGCAATAAAGAGGAAATAAAGGTTGCAAAAAGGGCACAGCAGCTGCCTCCCCTAGATCCACTTTTTAAAAAAGCATTGAAAGTACTCAATTAACTGAGGTTCTGCCCCCCCCCGCAGGAAACCTGCCCCCCAACCAAAGCCTGCCTCTCGTAATGTCCTCTTTTGGGGGGTATATTTACCCATGATTTCCCCCCAAAAGTACCCTACCTGCTAATAACAATAACAATAATAATTCATACCCCACCCATCATAGCTGTCAAGTTTCCCCTTTGCTCGCGAGGAAGCCTATTCAGCATAAGGGAATTTTCTTTTTTAAAAGGGAGAACTTGACAGCTATGCCACCCATCTAGCTGGGTTTCCCCAGCCACTCTGGGCAGCTCCCAACAGAATATTAAAAACACAACAAAATATCAAACATTAAAAACTTCCCTAAACAGGGCTGCCTTCATGAGTCTTCTTATTTCCTTGACATCTGATAGGAGCATAGCTGTCAAGTTCTCCCTTTTTTTTAAAGGGAAATTCCCTTATGCTGAATAGGCTTCCTCGAGAGAAAAGGGAAAACTTGACAGCTATGGATAGGAGGGCGTTCCACAGGGCGGGCGCCACTACCGAGAATGCCCTCTGCTAAATGTTGACAAATCAAGCTGCCCTTATTTTATTTTTTAATTTAGTTTTTCAAATTTTGAAATTTACAATTATCAAACAACCAGCATAGAAAGAGAATTCTGAAGAATCTCATCTCCCCTTTGTGGGTCCTTATGTTGATTTTTTCCCAGCTGCATATCAATCCAAATCTATTAAGTCTCCATTACAACCATAATTCAACATTAAGCTGCAAGTGATATTCCAATCCGACTAAACTTTAATTGTTTACAACGGTTTTTAAGGTAAATTACATCTTTCCCCCATTCCTTATAAAAAAATTTGTTCTTCCTGATTTCTGATTCTTCCGGTCATTTTGGCCATTTTGGCATGGTCCATCAACTTCATCTGCCGCTCTTCCCTGGTAGGGACTCTGTCGTCTTTCCATCTCTGGGCTAGTAACCAGTGCCAGATTTATGTATAAGCTAAACAAGCTATAGCTTAGGGCCCCACTCTCTTGGGGGGGCAGCCCAAAAAAAATTAAATAAAAAATACCTGGATGCACATTTCCAAAATTCAAGATAAAAAACAAAACAAAACCACACAGCAACAGTGTTTTGTGTTGTGTATGGAGACCTATTAGGTCCCTAAATTACCATATAGCACAGGCATCCCCAAACTGCGGTCCTCCAGATGTTTCGGCCTACAACTCCCATGATCCCTAGCTAACAGGACCAGTGGTCAGGGATGATGGGAATTGTAGTCCAAAACAGCTGGAGGGCCAAAGTTTGGGGATGCCTGATATAGCATATATTCAACACACACAAAACAGTGACAATTTGTTGCTGACAAAGGACAGCTGGACATATATCCACTACCTTCAGTTGCTTAGGGCCTCATCAAACCTATATCTGCCCCTGCTAGTAACATCCGAGCAGCCGTGGTCACATACATAAATAGTCTGTTCTGATCTGTTGGGATTTCGGCACCTAGAAAAACCAAGCTGCACTTGTGGCACAGAAAGAAAGTTGGCTGCCTTAGTTTCCCAACACTCTTCTAGTGGAAACAGTCTGGCCATGTCTTCCTGCCAAAGGGCTAGCGCTCTACAAACATGGACCCTGACCTAGGAAGTGCAGTGAGGAAGACCAACACACTCACTCTGGCAGAATGAATGAACTTTGGCAGACTGGTATAATCCGTGGTATACGTGCATACTTTGGGATGTGGATGGGTGAGGAGGGGGAATCAAGTGATAACGAAATGCAAAAAGCACAGTCTCTGTGTCTGTTATTGTTATATGCAAAAGAACAAATGGGCACCAATCTGCCATGAGAAATGGCAACATTTCTTATTTTAAAAAAGTGCGAGGATATCTCAGTCTCCCAGGACACTGTCTTGGAATCTGCAACCTTCTAAAAAAGGCGGCGGGGGAATTCCAAAGAGAAGGAGGGAGGGAGAGAAAGAGAACAATGGGTTCAAACAGGAAAAAAAATGTGGTCTATGAGCTATCTATGTAACACTCAAGATGCCCATATGGACCATTCACAGCAGCAGTCATGAATGCAAGCGTTCTAGTGTTTCTCTTCTTGTTCACACCAGTATTTCGTTTGCAGACTGTTGTCTTTAAACTTTATTGAAAGAATGTGCCCAATTGTAATGGGTGGGGCTTGCCACCACAGGGGATGTGGGTGGTGCTGTGGTCTAAACCACTGAGCCTCTTGGGCTTGCTGATTGGAAGGCTGGCAGTTCGAATCCGCACAATGGGGTGAGCTCCTATTGCTCTGTCCCAGCTCCTCCTTACCTAGCAGTTTGAAAGCACGCCAGTACAAGTGGATAAATAGGTACCGCCGTGGCGGGAAGGTAAATGGCGTTTTCGTGCGCTCTGGTTTCCGTCACGGTGTTCTGTTGTGCCAGAAGTGGTTTGGACATGCTGGCCACATGACCTGGAAAGCTGTCTGTGGACAAAGGCCAGCTCCCTTGCCCTGAAGCGAGATGAGCACCGCAACCCCACTGTCGCCTTTGACTGGACTTAACCATCCAGGGGTCTTTTACCTTTACCTTACCCGCCACCACAATCCCCACCGCACAAAATGGATTCAGTATAACTGATTATGCCACCTAAACTTTATCTGATAAAGTTGAGTACTGTATATTCCTGCGTATAAGACTACTTTTTAACCAGCGGCGGAGCTTCATGAGCGCTGCCCCCAGTGACGTGGCCCACGTTCTGGGGGCGTGGCAGGGCACGCGTTTTGGGGGCATGGCGTGCACAGTGACAGGGCGCACGTTTTGGGGCAGGGCTTGCCGCACGCAGGGGTGGGGGCACCGCACGCAGGGGCGGGGCGGGCAACGGCGATGGCGCCCCTGGGATTGCATTGCTCAGGGCGCACCACCCCGACCGCCCCTATCTTCCTACACCCCTGTTTTTAACCCAGGAAAATCTTCTCAAAAGTCGGGGGTAGTCTTATACGCCGGGTTGTATTTCTTACACGGCGAGTATATCCCAAACTCTATATTTTAATTGGAAAAGTTGGGGGGTTGTCTTATACGCCGGAATATTCTGTTTCTAGCACACAGCTGCCAAGGCTTCTAGGGTTTAGGGGGGAAACAATAACCTCTTTCTCACACTTGTAATTTCTGTTGTTGTTGTTGTTTAGTCGTTTAGTCGTTTAGTCATGTCCGACTCTTCACGACCCCATGGACCATAGCACGCCAGCCACTCCTGTCTTGCACTGCCTCCCGCAGTTTGGTCAAACTCATGTTCGTAGCTTCGAGAACACTGTCCAACCATCTCGTCCTCTGTCGTCCCCTTCTCCTAGTGCCCTCAATCTTTCCCAACATCAGGGTCTTTTCCAAGGATTCTTCTCTTCTCATGAGGTGGCCAAAGTATTGGAGCCTCAGCTTCACGATCTGTCCTTCCAATAAGCACTCAGGGCTGATTTGCTTAAGAATGGATAGGTTTCATCTTCTTGCAGTCCATGGGACTCTCACGTAATTTCTACTCTCAGTAATTTCTACTCTCACGTAACCGCAGAGCAAAGTGTGAAGTCCTGCACTGTTTGAGCTGCAAAAGCAGGAGACTTGGACCTGCCAGGTCTCCCCCTATCAGCCTGTCTTGTGTTCTCAGAACGAAGGAAGGCAGATGAGGGAAACCACTCTTTCCAAACGCTGAGCAACTAGGCAATCTTTTCTGCTGCACCTTGCCCTATTTTTGCAGTGCGTGCCAAGAGCAAACCAAAAGCAATTAGCGGGTTAGGCTGCCCAGATTTGAGAAACTAGCCTATGGCAACACTAGAGCGCTTTCTGAGTCACCCCAAGAGGCATCCCCTCCCATGCTCCCAGTTTCTGTCTGGGGAATCAAAGGTAATCTCGACATACATGACTTTACCCGGGGCAGCGGGTGGTGGGATCCCTCTGGCAGAGCACATTATTCACCCCAACATCCACTTTGTTGCAAGCTGGGTCTTAACAGTGACGGAAGCCAGCCTGCAGAAGAGAGCTCTCTGATTGGCTGCCTCTTGAAAATGTTCCATGTGGGCTAGAATAAAATGAATATGAATAATCCTTGGGGAACAACTCCATCCATAGTTCCAATACTGTAATCCATACTTCCCATATACAGTGGTACCTCTACTTACAAATAACTCTACTTACGAATGTTTCTACTTACGAACGGAGCTCCGTCCACCATCTTGGATGCGGTTTAGATAGGATTTTTTCTACTTACGAATTTTTAGATAGGGTTGCTTCGACTTACAAATTTATTCTCCCAGCGCATTCCTATGGGATTCGACTTGCAATTTTTTTCGACATACGAATGTGCATTCTGAACGCATTAAATTCGTAAGTAGAGGTACCACTGTAGTTTTTTTTAAAAAAATCACAGCCTTTCCCTTTTTGGGACTATTTCCCCCTTGCAGATTAACATTAAAATCTCCGCCCACTACTTTTGCATGAGGCGAGAATTTCTCAAGCTTCTTTAAACACCTACACACCTACACAGAAAATCCAGCTGGCGCTTGTTAGGGAAGTAAATTGACGCTAATGCCACCGGCTCGCCCTCTAAAGAACCTTGAACAAAAACATAACTTACATTCTTATCTCTTAACACCTTGTTCTCAACAAAATCCACCTTGGAGTTAATTAATATTCCCACCCCTCTACTTTTTGAGGTCCCGGGAGCCATAATTTTTTTCCCTTTCCCAAAACTGGGAAAATTTATCTCCCACAGAGGGAATTATTATTAGTATCATTTATTGAACTGATATACCGCCCTATACCTAGGGGTCTCAGGGCGGTTCACAGAATAAAATCAAGATTAAAAAAAATCGCAAAATACCTAATAAAAATACAAACAACAACCCAATAGCCATTGAAATCGGATCAACCAAAGCCCTAGTTAAAAAGAATGTTTTTGACTGGCGCCTAAAGGTGTATAATGAAGGCGCCAGGCAAACTTCCCTGGGGAGAGCATTCCACAGATGGGGAGCCACTGCAGAGAAGGCCCCGTTCTTGTGTTGCCACCCTCTGCACCTCTCGAGGAGGAAGCACACGAAGGAGGGCCTCAGAAGATGATCTCAGGGTCTGGGTAGGTTGATATGGAAAGAGGCAGTCCTTGAGATATTGCAGTCCTGAGCAGCTTCACCATATCTCATTGGGGTACATATTTTTGCACTCAAAATCGCCCCCAGGTATTTTTCCCCCCTCTCAGAAGATATAAGCACTGTTATCTTTCCCATGGAAGTGAATTGGAGTGAGGAAAAAAAAAAAAAGTGGAAGGGAAAGTAATCCCAGTACGTTTCCGAGCACAATTCAAAGTGTTGGTGCTGATCTTTAAAGCCCTAAGTGGCCTCGGTCCAGTATACCTGAAGGAGCGTCTCCACCCTCATTGTTCTGCCCAGACACTGAGGTCCAGAGACGAGGGCCTTCTGGCGGTTCCCTCGTTGCGAGAAGCCATGTTGCAGGGAACTAGGCAGAGGGCCTTCTCGGTGGTGGCGCCTGCCCTGTGGAACGCCCTCCCAACAGATGTCAAAGAGGAAAACAGCTACCAGATTTTTAGAAGACATCTGAAGGCAGCCCTGTTCAGGGAGGCTTTTAATGTTTAATAGATTCCTGTGTTTTATTTTTCTGTTGGAAGCCGTCCAGAGTGGCTGGGGAAACCCAGCCAGATGGGCGGGGTATAAATAATAATAATAATATATTATTATTATTATTATTATTATTATTATTATTATTATTATTAATCCCCCTCTAGCCTGTCTCCTGACCCTGATCACAACCGGCAAGACAACTTAAATGAATGAATAAAAATGTTCCAGGGAGAGTGGAGGGTGGATACACATGACTAATTGGAATCTCATTCTGCCCACTGTTTGGGGAGTTGCAGGGTTGCCAGCACCGTGAGGGAAATTGGAAAGTGAGTCTGCCTGAAGGTGCATTTTTTTTGTTTTTCGGCCCATTGCCCAAGGGCGTCTGCTCCAGTTTCAAAGTGCACTGGTCTGGCAGGGGGAAGTGGGTTCGGGAGGGGGGGGAGAGAGCCAATGTGAAGGGAGAGAGTCCAATGTGACCTATCCTGTGGGTGGCAGAGGCTCGCTTAAATTCTTGCTCTCAGCCTCCCTCTCCCACTGAGCACACTATGTCCCTCTTGCCTCCCTCTTCCAGAATGTTGCCCTTCACCGACTGGATCCTGGAGAAGCTGGCGCTTGAGAAGACCTTGTTCCGGACCGCGGCTGTCTCCAGCCTCTGGCTTTTGCTGCTGGCTTTGCTCTTCCGTTTGCTTACGGACGCCTTTGGCATGTGCCATCGCTTTTACGTTAACTGCCAGAGATTGCGTTGCTTCCCAGAGCCCCCGCGTCGTAACTGGCTCCTAGGGCACCTCAACATAGTAAGTGTGGCTTCTGGAGCTTGGCTTGGTCAAGGAGGGAGGTCTCCAGCTTTGCCGAGGGAAGGGAAAGGAGGGGGGGACTGACGCAGCCATTCCTTGCTTGTGGTGGGCGAGGGATGAAGACCGCCATACCTGGGTGCCAATGGCTCGCAAGTCTTGCCTCAGTTCAGAACTTCAGGGTGGGCTGGTTGTGACATTCTAAGAATGTCGTTCAGTCTGAGACACCATCCAGCCATTCATTTGTGTTCTAAACGGGAAGCAGAAATGAGGAGAGAGCTAGCCAAAACGGCATATGCATTCAGATTGGGAACCCACACTAGCTGGAATGTGAGGAAGGGAGAAACATTTGTTTCAGAAAATAGATCTTGCTTGCCACGAACCCCCTTGGCAGAGTGGGGCACAGGGGCAGACTGAATGGGTCCTTTGTTCTCGCAAACAACTTCCACTCCCAGCTTGCTCAAATGTCGCCGCATCCCCACCACGGTCACCTCTTCCTCTTCCTTGCGTTTTCTCCTTGCCGGTTATTTGAACCCAGCTCTGCTCTGCCACGGTTTGGCTCGTCCTCCCAGCAGATTGCTCCCAGCCACAGAAATGGCAGAGCTGTGTAGAAGTTGTAGCAGAGGTTTCTGCTCCCGGCTACTCCCTTGAGAATGCAATAGCAGCAAGACCCGGTCACCTTAATTTGGGGGTGTGGGTGGGAGGTGGAGAGAATTGAAAGACTCCCAAAACATGCGCTCAGCCCCTTGCCCGGCAGGCTCCTTGCTCTTCTTGCCCCAAACCTTCACAGCGCTTCCTCTGTTTTCTCCCTCTTTGTTTCTCCCTCCCGCCATCCCTCGCTCTCAGTACTGTTTCAAGGCACATTGTGAGCCCTGGGCCTGGTGACAAGTCTCTCAGGAGGCCAGCTTCTTGGCAGGAGCTGCTGAGGTCTTTGCTGAGCTGTTAATGAGCAGGCCAGGCTTCCCTGGAGCATAATTGCCAAGAAGAGATTGGGCATGATCCCAAAGACGACTCTGGAGTAGAGCAGCAGACCATGGCAAGGACATGCCAAGAAGGCTAGCTCGGGGTTTATTCACACTTCCCAGCCACAGTCTGCACTTTAAAGCTCCATGTCCGAGTTCTCTCTCTTTCTCTCTCTTTTTTAACTCGGGAGTTTCCCTGCAAAAAACAAAACAAAAAAACAGTTTACCACTGAATCGGAGCTGATGGCAACCTGTGGATAACCTCTATATCCTTTTGTCATGCTTCAACTTTAAAGAGAGGGTTTTCATGGTGAAAGCTGTGAAGCGAAAAAAAAAGAGCACTCGGACACTGAGTGCAGATAAGCCCTCATTTGCTTGCATTTGTTCCTGGCTGTTGGCATGGGAATCTCTCAAATTATCCCACAGAGGTTAATAGGCTTGGGCCCTTTGCCTCACCCATTCAACCCCTCACCAACCTCATTCCCGGGGGGGGGCAGTGGGGGCGGTCCGCCCCGGGTGTCACCAGCGAGGGGGGTGGCAAAATGGCACGCGGCACTCACCACAGGGCCTGCAGCGCGCCCAAGCCACGTATCTCTCCTGGGAGTGACGCAGTGGCTTGGGCACCCACAAGCTCCATGCTGCCCCAAACGATCCACCCACCGCTTCCCCCTCAGCTGTAGGGCAGCTGAGTGGGAGGAGGCAGGCAGACTCCTTGGAGGCCCCACGGAGCACCCTGACACAGCTGGCCCTGCCCTGCGGGCCTCTGGCCCCGCCTCAGGGCACAGGGCACGCGCGCCACCCCAGGCGCCCGATCGACTTGCTCCACCATTGCTCATTCCCCCATCCTTCCCCCCCCCCCCAGGGCTTAGGGATGGGTGGCAACAGTGCTTTTCTCTGAGAGTAATCAAGGGTGGCACCATTTTATCTAGAAGAAAAGCACCGGGGGGCAGTAAATGCCTCCTTAACCAATGCTGTTGTCTCTGTAGCATCTCTAGGGAATATGAAGCACCACTCTGGAATTCTGAGAAAGTTGCTGGTTTGGGACTCGTTGCTGCCTACCAGCTGCTATATGTATAGTCACCCACACAGCCAGTGGGAACATCGGTGCCCGTCCCACTGAGATGAACAGGGCTTTTGCCAGACCTTGTGATGCCTGCTCAGGGCAGGCGGCCAGAGCCCAAGCTCCAAGCCCATAGCAAGCTCCTTTTTATGAAGCGCCTCCTCTTCCCTCTTGTTCTTGTTGCAAACCTTGGCCAGCATACATCCCTGCCTTTGCCTCATGTTCGGCAGTCCTGCCACTTGCACAGTGATGGCGTTAGATGTGGCTGGACCTTGGACTCAACGGCCCCACATGGGCCCCTCTCTCTATGTCACTTATTTCCAGATGTGGTCAGCCATGCCCACTGCCTTTGGTGGCCCTCTTCCTCATTCTGCTGGCCGGTGGGCTTTGGACTTAGCCTCCAGAATGCTGTCCCAATGGCACCACGGTCCCTGCTAGTGCCCACACTCATTGCCTCTGTTGCTTCCAGGTTATGCCCTGTGAGGAGGGTTTGGTCAAAGTCTCCGAGCTGGTAGCCACCAATTCCCAGGCATTTGTGACGTGGATGGGGCCCTTCTTACCGGTCATTTCCTTGGTTCATCCTGATTATATCAAGCCAGTTGCAACAGCCTCAGGTACTGTGGTGGTGGATTGTGGTGGCAAGACACGGAGTCTATCGCAGGCCCAAGAGGCCACAGCATTCAGTAGTGGCCATCTTTCCCAGGCATGAATGACGGAGTTTCCATAGCGAAAGGTGGACCTTGGCCAAATACAGTGGTATCCCGGTTTAAGTACACAATTGGTTCCGGAAGTCTGTATTTAACCTGAAGCGTACTTAACCTGAAGCGAACTTTCCCAATGAAAGTAATGGAAAGTGGATTAATCCGTTCTAGATGGTCCGCGGAGTACTTAAACTGAAGCGTACTTGACCTGAAGCGAACTTTCCCATTGAAAGTAATGGAAAGTGGATTAATCCGTTCCAGATGGGTCCACGGAGTACTCAACCTGAAGTGTACTTAACCCAAAGTATGAGTGTAATTGGTTCTGGAAGTCCGTACTTAACCTGAAGCGTACTTAACCTGAAGCGAACTTTCCCATTGAAAGTAAAGGAAAGTGGATTAATCCGTTCCAGACGGGACCGCGGAGTACTCAAACTGAAAGTACTCAAACCGAAGCGTACTTAAACCGAGGTATGGCTGTACATGGTCTCATACTGGTGTGAAGTTGTCCGCCCCCCCCCCACGGCTGGAATTTCGACACAGGCACTGAACTGACTGGGGGGAAGGCAGGATGGGAGTGAAGAAAACAGTGCTGGGATGAAAGATGCTCCCCTCACTGAGAAGTCAGCAATAACTATAACCACGATATAATATTGTGATTGAAACCAGCTTGCCCACGTGCTGAGATCTGCTGAGGCTCTTCTCTAAGCACCCTTCCCAATTGGAAGTGCTCCGAATAACAACAAAGCAGAAGACTTTGTTTTATTCGTTTAATAATGAAGTAGCACATGTCTTACTTAAGGAAGTGCAGCCAGTGCCTACATTTGATTCTTGTTTCATTTCTAGACTAGGGCATTTTGCTTTCTCGGACATTTTAATTTGTGGACATTTTTAGTGGCTGCCTTCTATTATCCTTAACGTGACAATTTTATTGTGTTTTTAGGGTTTCATTACTGCCCAGGAATTCGTTGAGGAAGGGTCAAGCGGCCCTTCACACACACACACACCCAAAGGACAGAAAATTGCATATATAAATTACTGATTTGCATATATAGATGCAAAGTTGTAAGTGATTGATTTAATGCAGAACATCTTGCCGTCTTGTCAAAGGCTAACTGTGTGAACTGTGTGTGCCCTTTCAGTCTGCTGTCCAGTAGCTAATTATTGATAGACAACTTCAACTCCCTCCTCCTTAGGCAGGGCCTAAGCATATCTTAAGCATATCTGGCGCCGTGGTGCGAAAATCCCTCCGGCGCCCCCGCCCCCCCGTTTCCTAGTGCAACAGGCGCTGCAGTGCAGCGCCCCCCTGGTGGCCTGGCGCCCTGGCACATTGCGCCACCCAGCCTTGCCTTAGGGGCGGCCCTGTCCTTAGGATTGATTATCCTTAAACCAGACTTAAACTGAGTATCATGACCACCCTAAAGAAAGGGCAGTATGCAATGTTTTAAATGAAGAAGCAAACAAAAATAAATGTAACACTGCAGGTATTTTTTTTCATTTTCTGGTGTTGGATTTTCAGGATAGTTTTATTATTATGAATAGGGTGTGTGTTAGTGATTCTATCTAGCTGCAAGAGGAATAATAATTATTGTTATTTATGACATTTCTGTGTCGCCCTTCATTCAAGGATCACAGGGTGGTTGACAGTACAGTGGTACCTCGGGTTACAAACACTTCGGGTTACAAACGCTTCAGGTTACAAACTGCGCTAGCCCGGAAGTAGTACCTTGGGTTAAGAACTTTGCCCCAGGATGAGAACATAAATCGCACAGTAGCGGCGCAGAGGCAGCGCGAAGCCCCATTAGCGAAAGCGCACCCCAGGTTAAGAACGGTTTCAGGTTAAGAATGGACCTCCGGAATGAATTAAGTTTGTAACCCGAGGTACCACTGTATAACAGAAAAACACCGAAATACACAACAGCATAGCAAGCAATGACACAAACACATACACACCTCACACACATAGTTTAAAGGCCATAAGTTGGTTTATTTAACCCAGGCATCCCCAAACTTCGGCCCTCCAGATGTTTTAGACTACAATTCCCATCATCCCTAACCACTGGTCCTCTTAGCTAGGGATCATGGGAGTTGTAAGCCAAAGTTTGGGGATGCCTGATTTAACCAAAGGCCTGGGAGAAGAGGAACGTTTTCGTCGCCTAGTGCCTAAACTAAAGATATGCAATGAAGGTGCCAGGTGAGCCTCCCTGGGGAGAGCATTCCACAAGTGGGGAGCCACTGCAGAAAAGGCCCAATCTTGTGTTTTCACCCTCTGGACCTATTGTGGAAGCGGCACACAAAGAAGGGCCTCAAAGGTTGATTGCAACGTCTTGGTGGGTTCATATGGGGAAAGGCGGTCCTTGAGGTATTGCTGTCCTGAGCCATTTAAGGCTTTATAAGTCAAAACCAGCACTGTGAATTGGGCCGGGAAGCTAATTTGCAGCCAGTGCAATCAAGCCAGGATCGGTGTAATAAGTAGGGTTGCCAGACTCAACAAAGGACAGGACTTCTGTGATTTTAATTGCCCTGCTCTCTTTTGAGTCTGGAAACTTTAAAGAGAAACCAGCAAGACCCTTTGCTTGGAAATTAAACAAAGGGTCTGCTGGTTTCTCTTTAAGGTTTCCAGACTCAAAAGAGAGCAGGGCAATTAAAGGCACAGAGGTCCTGTCCTCTATTGAGTCTGGCAACCCTAGTAAGAAGCTCAAACTGCCTTGCCCCCATGAGCAACCTGGCCGCCGAATTCTGCACCAGCTGAAGTTTCTGAATTGTCTTCATTGACAGCCCTACACATGACACATTGTGGTAATCTAACTTGGAGGTTACCAGAGCGTAGACAACAGAAGTTAGATTGTCCCTATCCAGATAGGGGTGCAGCTGGGCCACCAGCTAAAGCTGACGGAAGGCACTCTGTGCCACAGAGGCCACCTGAGTCTCAAGCGACAGCAAAGGATCCAGAAAAAAACCCAAGCTGTGTACCTGCTTACCTGCTCCTTCAGAGGGAGTGTAACCCCATCAAGAAGAGGTCACCCCTCATCCATCCGGTCTTGGGAACCACCCAATAACTGGCTCAGTCTTACCTGGATTGAGCTTCAATTGTTGGCTCTCATCCAGTTCATTACCAAGGCAAGACAACGGCCCAATCCATCCACTGTCACATCTGCAGATGTTTAGAAGTAGAGCTGTGTGTCATCAGCATATTGCTGACAATGTATTCCAAACTTCCAGATAATCCCGCTCGGTGGTTTCATGTAGAGGTTAAACAGCATGGGGGATAAAATTGAACCCTGAGGTTTCAGTTGAAGGCTCTATGGCAGGCATGGCCAAAATTGGCCCTCCAGCTGTTTTGGGACTACAACTCCCATCATCCCTAGCTAACTGGACCAGTGGTCAGGGATTGTGGGAATTGTAGTCTCAAAACAGCTGGAGGGTCGTTTGGCTGTGCCTCAAGCATCACCCTCTAGAACTGACCATCCAAGTAGGACCGGGCCCAGTGATGGAGGAAGTCTCTCAGGCACTTGGGGCGGCGCGCCCAGGGGTGGGGCGAACCGCCCATAGGGGCGGGACACGCAGCCCCATAGGGAGGGATGGGGTGCGCGGTGCCCATAGGGATGGCTCAGGGTGTGTGGCACCCATAGGGACGGAGCGCATGGCTCCCATAGGGATGGGGTGTGCCGCAGGGCCCGGGGCTTCAGCCACCCTACAGCTGTGGGGGAGGCAGCAGGTGGACAGCGTGGAGTCTGCGGGCGCCCGAAACGCGTGGCTTGGGCGTGCTGCAGGCCCCCCAGGGAATGCCGCCTGTCATTTTGTCACCCCCCTCAGTGGGGACACACAGGGCAAACCGCACCTACCGCACCCCCCTTGCTACGCCTTGACTGCAAAGTGGTGCTGCCACCCCCCTAACTTGGGAAGCTGTTCCAGAACGATACCATGGTTGATGGTTTCAAAAGCTGCTTAGAGGTTGAGGAGAATTTACAGGGACACATTTTCCCATACCTGCCAAGTTCCTGCCTGAAAAACAAGGGATCGGACCGGAAGTAGCAGACCGGAAGTAGCGCTGCCGCCATTTTGGAACTGGGCGGAGCATGCTCAGAAGCGACTTTTGATGCTGCTCTGCCCTGTTCCAAAGTGGCCGCCGCACCAGAAGTCGTGCTGCAGCCATTTTGGAACTGGGTAGAGCAGCATCAAAAGTCGCTTCTGAGCATGCTCCGCCCAGTTCCAAAATGGCCGCCACGCCAGAATAAACCGGGGGGAAACAAAAAAATCCATTTTTTTGCCTGGGAATAGCTGGAAAAACGGGGGTTTCCCGGGGAATACGGGGGACTTGGCAGCTATGCATTTTCCCTGTCTCTCTCTTGACATAGCCAATCATGCAGGGTGACGAAAGTAGTTTCTGTGTCCAAACCAGTCCTAAACTCCAGCTGAAATGGATCTAGCAATAAGGTAAGCAAAAGCAATTGTGATGACAGTGAGAGTTCCTAGGGAGCCATGATTGTGAAAGGTGGACCTTTTCGAGCACAGGCAGGGATGCTAGAAGGTAATGAATTCAGCATCTTGTAGGAAGGCCGCTAGGAAGTGGGTTGCAGTTCAGATGCTGAAGCTAAGGCAATTGATTTGACCAAGGAGTCAGGGCAGCAGCCTCTAACTAATCAGTTCCTGAGTCCGTTCTTGAGACAGAAGGGGAATATGATGTGCCATGAATCAGAGAACAGCTAATACTGACTGGCAGGACTCCCCAAATCCCTCGCTGGTGAAACACTGGTTGCCCTAGTTTTGGTGTCATGAATAATGGAGGTCATGACAGATAGCATTTCCTGCCCCCTTCTCATGACCCTTCTGGCCATGATCCAAACGCAGTTGGAGCCACAAGGGTATGACCTTTGTGGTCCTGGCTTTTCCCGAAGCAGGCCTTCTTTGCTTGCTGCTTCATTCATGTAGAACTAAAGCACAGAAGTGAACAGATGTTTGGAGTCCAGGCACTTTTGGAGCCAGCAGTGGTGTAGTGGTTAAGAGCGGTAGTCTCGTAATCTGGTGAACCGGGTTCGCGTCTCCGCTCCTCCACATGCAGCTGCTGGGTGACCCTGGGCTAGTCGCACTTCTCTGAAGTCTCTCAGCCTCACTCACCTCACAGAGCGTTTGTTGTGGGGGAGGAAGGGAAAGGAGAATGTTAGCCGCTTTGAGACTCCTTAAGGGGAGTGAAAGGCGGGATATCAAGTCCAAACTCCTCCTCTTCCTCCTGACTGCTCCCCTCCTTGTGGAAAAGGGTGCCTCACTGGCTGCAAAGAGGAGGAAAAAGAGGATACGCCACCACCCAAACATGCAACATCACACACACACACATATGCCTGCACGTAGTGTGTGTGATGTCAAATGCACTATGTGCAGGCATGTGCTTGTGACATGGCATGTCCATGTTGCGGCAGCGGGCACCCACAAGCCTGAGTTGGCACTCCTGCTCTCTGGAGATGCCAGAGGCCTTTTGTAAACAAAGCGTGTGTTTCACCATTGGGCTATGCCACTTCCCTGCCCCCTGGGCAGCTAGTCAATTTCTAGCTAAGGTGCACGTCAAAAGAAGACACCACAGCTTTTTAGCTTCCTTGTGTTCCTATCACACTTGACACAGGAACAGTACCGGTTCTATCTATGAATGCAGCCTTTCTCAACCTTGGATCCCCAGGCATTGTTGGACAACAACTCTTACCATTCCTAGCCAGCATGGCCAGTGTTCGGGAGTAGTAGAACTACTGTCAGATATAAGGGGAGTTGTAGTTCAATAATATCTGCAGACCCAAGGTTGAGAATGGAGAGCTCTAGTATATTGTACAGTGGTACCTCGACTTACGAACAAATCGACAACCGAATTTTTCGGCTTACAAATGGGGCAAATGGCCACGAGCCTACGAATGTCTTGACATCTGAAAGGAAACCGCGGCAGTTTTAGATTTAGGATTTTTCGACTTGCGAATTTTTAGATAGGGTTGCTTCGACTTACGAATTTTCCCGTTTCCAATGCATTCCTATGGGAAACCGCGTTTCCAATGGCACTTTTCGACTTACAAATTTTTAGACCTACAAAGGTGCCTTCGGAACGGATTAAATCTGTAAGTTGAGGCACCACTGTATTTTGTTTTTCCTTCTTTTTCTGCTTGGCTCTTCTTGCTGGCTGCCATCTTTCCCCCCAGCACATGGACAGAGTTAATATCGCTTCCATTCCAGGAAGGCTTGGGCCTTGTAATTAGTCGGTAGCCGCGGGTGACGAGGAATTACACACCAGCGAGTGAATGGGTTGGTGGACAGCGCATGGAGTGTCCTGTCTCCCCACTGTACCTACAATCGAAATGTGACAAGCTGGAGCTCTCTGACCTCAGGACTCTAAACTAACTGTTTCTTTGCAGGCCAGCAACCTTTGCGGGCTTATTTACTCACATGGCTCTTGGGGAGCAGGCTGAGCTGGCGTCTCTGCTAACCCAATCCTTGTCCTAGGCACGAAGCACTGAGGAAGGACTGCAGGATGCCGCGCAGCTGACTGCCCAGTACAGGCACATCTGTGTCTGGTGGTTTGGGCCCTGGGTTCCAATTCTGAGGCTTTTCCATCCAGAGACCATCGGTCCTGTGCTCCGGGAATCAGGTAGATTGTGGCAGAGAAAGCAGGCACATGTAGAGGCCGTTCCTTAGGGCACGAAGCTGAAGCCATGCAGCGGGCTGACTTGAGGGTGGCATCTGGATGCCTGCAGGTCTCATGTCAGGCATAAGAACATAAGAAAAGCCCGCTGGATCAGGCCACAGGGCAATCTAGTCCAGCATTCTGCTCTCCTGTGGTTTCCAGCAACTGGCACTTAGAAGCACTGTGGAGGTAGAGCATAGCCATCATCGGAACCTCCAAGTGCCCCTAATTTCCAGGGACAGTCCCGGATTTACAGAAGCCATTTCGGTTTCTGATTTGATTGACGTGCACTTTTCCTTAGGGCGTCCCTATTTTCATTGGGAAAATGTTGGAGGCTATGGAATAGGATGTCCCCAGAGCTTTTTTCAGCTGGAGCTCACCAGAACTCAAGGGAGAATGGATACAAAAACTTATGGAATATGCAGAAATGCCGAAACTTACCGGAAGAATAAGAAATCAAGATAACAAACTTATTTTTATAAAAGAATGGAAATGGTTTGTTGAATATTTACAGATAAATTGTAAACAGATCAAAACACTGGCAGGATTATTGTATACTAATAACCTGCAATTACACAAGAGTATATATTTAAAGGAGATAAATAAATAAGTTAAGTTGGATATGCAGGAGGTATTAAAAATAAATTTAAGGAATCGCAGAAAGAGGGGGAAGAAAGTCAAGTTTTAAAATGTCAAAATGATCGTAAAATCGGTGAAATGTATATATCTGAAAAGTATAAATATTTATTTATTTATTTTAAAAAAGAACCAACTCAGTTCTGGCAGCATTGCCGCTCTAAGAAAACGAGGGAGGTGTTCCTGGTGAGTTCCAGCACGTCTTTTTCTAGAAAAATAGCACTGGACACCCCTATTTTCAAAGCAGCTTATCTGCTTCAGCCCATTCAATGTGAGCCATTGAAAACTTGCCCCATGCCTGTCTGCATAGTTCAAGTTTTGACCTTCAGACTGCCATCTTAGACATGTGGCTTTATTGTGGGGGGGGGGAGAGAAAATAATGCGGAGAGCTGGCGATAATCTAGGGAGCAATTCTTTTATGTGAAGAATAAGAGGGAATGAAGTGAGTTGTACAAAAAACATACGCTTTCTAAATATTCCACAGCAAGAAGCCTCGGGAAACTGTCGCATTTGCAATAGTGTTCATGCATGGCCATAAATGCAAAATGATAATCAACTGGTTGTGGATATATCAATAATCAATGGAGATGCCTTCCATTATATTATTATTATTATTTGTTTGATGAATTTCTGTGTTTTAATATTTTGTTGGAGGCCGCCCAGAGTGGCTGGGGGAACCCGGCCAGATGGGCGGGGTATAAATAAGTTGTTGTTGTTGTTGTTGTTGTTGTTGTTGTTGTTGTTGTTGTTGTTGTTGTTGTTATTTCTCACTGGAGCCTTTGGCATTTGTAGAACCAATCATGCATTCTCTGTAATTACAATGGACGGTCAATTGTCGGAAGCTGCTTGGTGAATGTGCAGCATGGCTTTGTCAGAGGGATTCTTCCACTGATCATTGCAAAGGGACATTGTTAGATGCTTTTAGGAAGGTTTGTTTTCACTATGGTTTGTTCAGCAAACCCTGACTTGTCCCACAGGGAAGCAAACAATCTCTAACTTGTTTCTCCCAAGCTTGCTTTGTTTTCCCAGCTGCTCTTGCGTTGGGTTTTTGTGCCCCGGCGATTGTCTGGAGTGGGCTGGCCAAACAGGATTGGACCAAGCAGGATGATCTGGTTCAGACATAACTCCAAGCATGCCATGGTTCATAAGCTAACACCAAATTGTGGCTTTCCACCACAATTTGTTGGCAGAAAACAACTTATGATTAGTCTGCTGAGCTGGGTTTGTTGTCGTTGGCCTGTCTTGAGAGACTAGGGAGTGCACTTCCGGGACTGAAGTGAGACCGCTGCATTAGCAGCACCAAAGGGACCTCTGCAGTGTGCAAGTCTAAGCAATGTGCATGGAGGCCCTGGGCTGCCCAGTCGACAAGTCTCTCCTCTCGGCCTGGATGATGTGGTCCAAAGGAAAGCCAAGCAAGACGTTTGGCACCAGCTTGGCTGCCGGAGCTGCCAGAAGGAGGCATATAAGGCATAGCTGCCAAGTCCCCCGTATTCCCCGGGAAACCCCCGTTTTTCCAGCTGTCCCCAGCTGAAAAATGGATTTTTTTTTGTTTTCCCCCGGTTTATTCTGGCGTGGCGGCCATTTTGGAACTGGGCGGAGCATGCTCAGAAGCGACTTTTGATGCTGCTTTGCCCAGTTCCAAAATGGCTGCGGCGTGACTTCTGGTGCGGCGGCCATTTTGGAACAGGGCAGAGCAGCATCAAAAGTAGCTTCTGAGCATGCTCCGCCCAGTTCCAAAATGGCGACAGCGCTACTTCCGGTCTGCTACTTCCGGTCCAGTCCCTTATTTCTCTGACAGCAACTTGGCAGCTATGATAAGGTGCCATCCAACCATCTTAGGGATTTGTGTAGGGTTTACTCCTTAGTCTTTTCTTCTCCCTAATATATCCTGCAAAGCAGTGCAGATTTGGAGCAGAGTTTTCCTTCTCCTGCATCAGAGGTCGGCAACCTAAGGCCCATGCGGCGGAAGCGGCCCATGAGGGTGCCTTAACTGGCCCATGAGCTGCCCCTGAACTGAGCCCCCCACTTGGTGAGCCCCTGCGCGCTGCGCTAAACCGGCGCAGCGCGGGGACTCTCTTCCGCGACTCTGGAAATCACTTCTGTGCATGCCCAGATGCTGAAAATCGCTTCTGCGCAGGCATGATTGTCGGCGTCTGGGCATGCGTAGAAGCGATTTCCGGTGCCGCAGACATGCACAGGCGCGGTTTCCAGTGCTGCGCCAGTCCGGCTCACGGAGGATCTCCGCAGGAGTAATCCGGCCCATGCCCGGTAAGCCTTGCCGACCCCTGTCCTACATGGACCACCTTTCCAGGTTGGCAAGCCCCACCTGCCCCTCACTTGCCTCTAGAGCATGTGCAGAGAACATCTTATTGACCATTGGGCGCACTACTGGTTCCGTCCGCTCAATCTGCCAGAGCCTGTCTTTGCACGCAGAGGAAGTCCCTAACTCACCAAGGGTTTGAGACCCATCGGCTACCCTCACCTGGTTTAGCTGGCCAATCAAAGCCATTCCCAGGGCGTGCCCGTTGTCGCACCGACAGCTTCTAGGAGCCACAGGTGAGAGCCGTTTGCAGGGTGGGGACCAAAGGTGGACAAACTGCCCCCGAAGGAGCAGGACGTGTCCCTCACCAGAGGTACTACCCCTCCCCTAACACCCCCCCACACACACACTCGTAAATCATAATAAGCCTAAACAAAGCCTAACGTGAGAACCGGGTCTGCATCTTCCTTCTTTGTCAGGGAAATGAGAATGTCGCATAACACCCTGGAATAGCTGGAGTGTGCTTGTGTATGTGTATATTCATGCTCTGCATCTATTTATTTGTAGACTCAATGCTGTGCGATTAATTTTGCTTTAATTGAGATGGGAGAGGGAAGGTTTTGTAAAGTGTGTTGAAGGGTGCTATGCAAATTATGGGATCTGAGCACGGCTGCATCAGTCCAAGGATGCTCCCTGCATGTTCTCGGAGTGGAGTTCTGTAGGAAAAAGTTGGTTTTTGTAAAGAAAATAAAAAAACAACTACACCACCTCTCCAACAAAATAAAAGCATGGCAAATGTAAGTTATTTTATTTTAATCTGCTTTTAATTTCATTTTTGTGGCTGCTTGGCCTCAGTGAACCTCCCTGCAAGTGCGCCCATTCTGTGCTTCTAGTCTGATGCGGATGCAAATATCTGGGGGTGGCATGATCCCTTCCTGAGCCTTTGCTCTGTGCTGCTAGGCAGAAGGCGTTCCAATTCCCTTGCTCCACTCCTCAGTGGAGGTGTCCCTGAAAACACTTTAAATATTTTTATTGTTTTAATTTGTGTAAGCCGCCTTGAGTCCCAGTCTGGAGGATATAAATAAACATCATAATAATTGCATTATTAAATTCTTTAATACTTAAATGTCTGAGGATCTTTTTTAAAAAGAAAGGACTAGAGCGAATGTGTTTCTGTTTTTCTCTTCCCTGCAGCTGCTGTCGCTCCCAAAGACAAACTCTTCTATGGCTTCTTGAAGCCTTGGCTTGGTAAGGTACCCCCCACCCCACACCTGAAACTTAGCTCCCAAGTATCCCGTTTTTCGCGGGAAACCCCTGGATTTTAATCCGTTTCCCGCTGTTCTCCCGAATGGAGAAAAATCCCGGAAACCCCCCGGATTTCCTACCTGCCAGGGAGCCTCTATTTTGGGTGCTGCTCTGACCATGTGTGGGCACCGGAAATAGGGCAGAGCGGCACGAGAAGTCGCTATTACGCATGCCCGGTGGCCATCTTGGTGGTGGCCGCATGGCCGCGGCCGTCACCAAGATGGCCGCCACCATGCAGCCACCACCAAGATGGCCGCCGGGCATGCGTAGAAGCGACTTCCGGTGCTGCTCTGCCCTATTTCCGGTGCCCACCCATGGGCAGAGCGGCCCCAGAAGTTGCTTCTACGCAACTTCCGGTGCCGCACCGCTGCTGATCCCGCATTTTTCAGTGGGAGACTTGGCAGGTATGACCTGAAACTTGTCAGACCATGAGTCTTGTGCCAGGGATAAGTGTGTAGAGCAGGTGTGGGGAACCTTTGGCCCTCCAGATGTTACTAAACTACAGCTCCCCTCATCTTGGCCATGCTTGCTGGAGCTGGTGGTAGTTGCATTTCAGCAACATCTGGAGCGACAGGGGTTCCCCGCAATTGATGCAGAACAGGGATCTGCAACCTGTTCATTTGGTTTTTCCAAATTACAGCTTTACAATCACATATCCAACATACAACATAAAGACAAGATTCCATAGAATCTCCTGGACTTCCCTTCTCTCTTCTCTCCTTTGTGGGTTAATCATTTCCTCCTGCATCTTTTATAATACAGTCAAACCTCTTCTTACGTCCATCTCCACTCGCGTCCATTTTGCCCAACGTCCATGGCAAACCCGGAATTAACTGGCAGGTTTGCCACCGTTCGCGCATGCGCAGGAGCGGCGATTGCCGTTCACACATGCGCAGAAGCAGAAGCAGCAATTGCCATTCACACATGTGTAGAAGCGGGCAAATGCCGCCCATGCCTGTGCACCACGGCACCTCTCCCAGAGACTCGTTTCGACTTCCGGACGGGCCTCTGGAACGGATTGTGGTCATGAGTAGAGGTTCCACTGTAATCCAAATCTTTTACCTCCCCATTATATCCAAAATTCATCATTAAACTACAAGGGTTATTCCAATCTTACTAACAATTTTAACTGTTTACAATGGTTTTTAAGATAAATTATGTATTTCCCCCATTCTTTATTAAAATTTTGGTTTTCCTGATTTCTGATTCTTCCGATCAGGGATCTGCAACCTGTTCAGATCCAGGCCCTGCTTTTCACCCAAACATGCCTTTGGGGACCCATTTTCAAACTTTTAACCATATATTTGCACGGTGGTAGTGCTTCTATCCCGACCCACCAGTTAAAGACCTGTAATATAGAGGTTCAAAAAGGATTGTATGCTGTCTACCAATGGAGTGCTTATCCTACCATGCATAAGCTTCCAGTCACTTTGGAGTCATAGAATCATAGAATAATAGAGTTGGAAGAGACCACAAGGGCCATCCAGTCCAACCCCCTGCCGAGCAGGAAACACCATCAAAGCATTATTGACATATGCCTGTCAAGCCTCTGCTTAAAGACCTCCAAAGAAGGAGACTCCACCACACTCCTTGGTAGCAAATTCCACTGCCAAACAGCTCTTACTGTCAGGAAGTTCTTCCTAATGTTTAGGTGGAATCTTCTTTCTTGTAGTTTGAATCCATTGCTCCGTGTCCGCTTCTCTGGAGCAGCAGAAAACAACCTTTCTCCCTCCTCTATAGGACATCCTTTAATATATTTGAACATGGCTATCATATTACCCCTTAACCTTCTCTTCTCCAGGCTAAACATACCCAGCTCCCTAAGCCGTTCCTCATAAGGCATAGTTTCCAGGCCTTTGACCATTTTGGTTGCCCTCTTCTGGACACGTTCCAGCTTGTCAGTATCCTTCTTGAACTGCGGAGTGATAGATAGGTCTTGATTGGGCTTGGGTAGGGACATCAGACAGGACCCTGAGATGGTTAAGCTGCTTCCATACCTGCTATAGTAATGAAAGCACAGTATGAGAGTCGTTTTTACAGCCAATGAAACAACAGAGCCTACTTTACCTTATAAGAGTTACCAGCATTACAACACAGGACAAGACAAGCCACAAACAAAGGGGAATCTTAGGAGTTTAATTTCTACCTGGATCAGCCTTTCATTTAAAGACAGCTATAAAATTTAACAGCAGCCAGGAACATAGAATTGTAGAGTTTGAAGGGTCCCAACGGTCATCTAGTCCAACCCCCCCTGCAATGCAGGAATCTCAGCTAAAGCATCCATGGCAGATGGCCATCCAGCCTCTGCTTTGAAACCTCCAAGGAAGGAGAGTCCTCCTGAGGGAGACTGTTCCGCTGCCGAACAGCTCTTGCTGTCAAAAAGCTTTTCCTAGTGCTTAGTTGGAATCTCCTGTCTTGTAACTTGAAGCCGTTGGTTTGAGTCCTACCCTCCAGAGCAGGAGAAAACAAGCTTGCTCCATCTTCTACGTGAGAGCTCTTAAGGCATTGCAACCGGGGAGGGGAGTTCCCTCCCCAGTTGCAAGCTCAGAAATTCCCCTCTCACACTGCAGTTAATCTTGAAAAAGCACTCATAGAAGTTGTTGTTGTACCCTTGATCTACTACACAGTAGTACAATACTACACAATAAAATCATTCTCTGCAAGGCTTCTAATTTGTGGACGCCAGAAAGCTACCACTATTCATCTCCCGAAGGGGCTGTTGCATCATTGTTGAGCTGACTTCACAACTGCCGCCTAATTAGGGCAACTAATTACCTGCCGGTCTATCGACTTCTGATTGGGAGATCAGTTGGTATCTGTTCCTTTAGAACTTCCTTGCGAAGAGATAATTTTGTATCCACAGTGACTCCCCTTAGTCTCCCAAGACAACCTCACCAGATCGATGTCCTCTGAACTCAGGGTAGTTCATGCAGTTCAACATCCTGCCTATCAGGAGTAGCAAACCAGATAATCCCAGGGTGGCCAGACAAGGATAGGATCCGGAGGGATCTTGTGCCTGAGTATGGCAATTCTGCTTTTATCTTTCATGATCATTAGCTACTAGTAGAGCAAGGGAAACGGGTGGCGCTGTGGTCTAAACCACTAAGCCCCTTGGGCTTGCCAATCAGAAGGTCAGCGGTTTGAATCTCTGCAATGGAGTGAGCTCCTGTTGCTCAGTCCCAGCTCCTGCCAACCTGCCAAGTTTGAAAGAACACCAGTGCAAGTAGATAAATAGCTACCGCTATGGTGGGAAGGTATATGGTCTTTCCATGCGCTCTGGTTTCCATCCTGGTGTCCCGTTGTGCCAGAAGTGGTTTAGTCTTGCTGGCCACATGACCCGGAAAGATGTCTGTGGACAAAGGCCAGCACCCTTGGCCTAAAAGCAAGATGAACGCCACACCCCATAGTCACCTTTGACTGGACTTAACCATCCAGGGGTCCTTTACCTTTATCTTTACCTTTTTTACTAGTAGAACTAGTGGTAAGGTAAATGTAAAGGGACCCCTGACCATTAGGTCCAGTCGTGGACGACTCTGGGGTTGCGGTGCTCATCTCATTTACTGGCCGAGGGAGCTGGTGTGCAGCTTCTGGGTCATGTGGCCAGCATGACTAAGCCATTTCTGGCGAACCAGAACAGCGCACGGAAATGCCGTTTACCTTCCCGCCAGAGCGGTACCTATTTATCTACTTGCACTTTGACGTGCTTTCAAACTTCTCGGTTGGCAGGAGCAGGGACCAAACAATGGGAGCTCACCCCATCGCGGGGATTCGAACCACCGACCTTCTGATTGGCAAGCCCTAGGCTCTGTGGTTTAACCCACAGCGCCACCTGCATCCCTAGAACTAGTGGTATACCTAGGCAAAATTGAGAGCTGCACAGCTCCACCCATTTTATCCCAACAGGGTGGATGTTTTGATCTTTGGGGTGTGGTTTTGTGGACCTGGCAGTTCATCTTCTCTGGGAGTTTCACTGGCTGCAGGCAGGCCGTTCCGCTGCCAGGATAATGCAGCTCAATGAGCCTCTGTTTCCTTGTGCCAGGCGATGGACTACTTCTGAGCAGTGGGAAGAAGTGGGGACGACATCGGCGGATGCTCACCCCGGCTTTTCATTTTGACATCTTGAAGCCTTACATGAAATTCTTCAACCAGAGCACAGACATCATGCACGTGAGCTCCTTCAAAATACTCATGCTAATGTGCTTCCGCTCCATGCTCTTACACAGGGGTCTGCAAACTATGGACCGGGGGCCGGATGCGGCCCACCAGGCTTGTGAATCCGGCCCACGGACCCTGATGCCCACTCGGTCAGTCTCCGCACTGAGCTAAACCGGCGTAGTGTTTCCTTGAAAAGAAGCCGTGGGCACCTCGCCGCATGGGGACTGACATCTGCGACACTGGCACGCCTTCGGATTGGCTGCAAGAAGCCCCTGCAGCCAATCTGAAGCCACGGACGCCTCTGGGCAGGCAGCGACGCTGGCGCAACTTCAGATTGGCTGCAGGAAGATCCTTATGATGTTGGGGCTACAGCACTGAAGCTAGCTTGCTCCAGTTACTTTACTTTACAGGGATGTGCCTGTAAAGTAACTGCACTTTTTATTTTTATTTTTCAAATAATTTTTATTGAAGATTTTCAATTTAAACATTAATCACATAATCATAACATAGACTCTTAACCTCAGAAACAATATAGAAAAAGAGCACAAAAAAGAAAAAAAGGAAAAAAAAGAAAAAAGCAAAAATAGCAAAAAACGAAAAAAAGAAAAGAAAAAATTCTTTAAATCTTATCCAATGTTCACTGACATAACTTCAGCTTCCCCGTCCCTCCCTCCCCGAGTTCATTTTACACCCCACGTCAGCAATTTTCTCGTATCAAATACAATTCATAATGTTAATTATCACTTCACCAATTATTTTCATCTTACATAAAATTTTATCCAAAAAAAAAAAAAAATTCAATCAAATCTCTAAACTAAACCCCTTAGCCTGTAATTTCCCTAAAAAATATTCCCAAATTTTTTCTTACTAAAATCACTATTTAAATTATTAAAGCATTCTTAACCCCCCCTCCTTCCCCTGATTGGCGATTTCCTGCAAACTTTGGCCAGCTCCTTTTAACAATCCATTTTTAAACCATTTTAGACATCCCGTATTAAAATTCATTTTATTTTTTCACCCCACTCCATCCCTCGCCCACTCCATACCCCCTCCCTCTTTCCACTTTTCCTTCTGTTGCACAACTCTCTTTCTCCGCCTCTCTTTCCCAACTTTCTTCTCTGTTCCCCCCCCAGTACCATAGCTTTCTCCAAACTTCCATCTTTATTTGAATAACGTGGCCCAGAATCTGGACTCCCCCTCCCACTGAGAGACCAGCATTCCGAGTCGAAGCCGTCTGCATAAAATCAATGTCCTTTGCAACTTCTCCCACAAGTTGCTCCGGTTCTTCAGTTTCAGGCTCTTCTATCTCATCCTGTAATTCCAAAGTGTCATTTGGGGAGAACTCTTGTAGCACTTCTTTAAGACTTTGTATCTGTTTCCCATATTGCCGGACATCTTCTCCCAGCTCTTGAACAAGCTGTAACACAAGTTGCAGTCTCTCTTTGCTCAGCTGGGAATTCATTGTTGTGTCTATCCAGTTCCTTTGTGTTCTCAAATTACGATGAAGAAGGCATGGTTTCTTTACCCCAAGATGGCGCAGATTCCAAATCCTTTATTTATTTATTTATAAGATCCAACTTAATTTTTCTCAATTTAAACGTTCTTGTCCCAGAGATCTAATATTTCCGTGCCTCATTTGACAGTTCACAAACTCGTTTTTTTTTTTTAAAAAAAATCTTCTTAACCGGTGGAAGCGCTCTGTCGGCTGGACTTTGTTTCCAGGGTCTCGCCTCCCGGTTTATGGAGGGCTCGTTCCCAGATTCAAACCTTTCTTTGCAGAGATCTACAAGAATTTCTCCTTCCCTTGGCTCTGCCCCACAGGGAAGGGTCTTGCTTAATTTTTTTTTTTTAGCGGTTTTTAAGGTCCCGATCTAATGTATTGGCTGCGGGCTTGGTAATTGCTCGCTTGTCTCGGGTGGGGGGGGGAACGACCTCCGTTTCCTTTTTTGATTCCCCTCCCCGGACCAAATGATTTCTTCTTAGTAATCCAACAAATTTTACTTACAAGTCCAATCTTAATTCAATTTTGGAGGTATCTGACGCTCAAATTGTCGTCGGCACGGAGCTTTGCATCCCAGAGGTAGCAATCGACCCAAGGCTCCGTCCCGCTCCGCCGGCTCTCAGCGCACCTCGCAAGGCGCATTCCGGGCGGCGGACGGGACTCAACGGAGCTCGGCTGGGTTCCCACGGTCCCGGAAAGCCAAATCCGGGGGTTCTCCGAGGGGTCGCGGTGCCCTCGCGACTCCCCCCCTCCTCTGGGTCGCTGGGGACTTCGGAGCCCGAAAATCCCCCGCCGATCGCAAATGGCGCCAGACCGGAAGTCCGTAACTGCACTTTTTAATCCTGCTTTGCTCCTCTACTTTAGAATGTCACATCTGCAGTTAGCACTGAATAAACTCATGTTTCATTTTCAGGGTTGATATATGTGTATCCATGGGCTGTGCGTGTTTGAATATAATTTAAACATGACATGGAAGCATGCCTCAAAGGGGCCACGCAGTAGGGATACTACACAGTCAGCTGCTGAAAGAAAGTTGTTTTCAGCTCTTTCCCGCATAGATATTCAATATTAGCATCTGTCTGTCTGTCTGTCTGTCTGTCTGTCTCTCAGTCTCTCAGCTTCACTCATCTCCCATCATTGCACCCACTGTGTTATGTGGTTCTGTGCCCAGCCTGGGCCTTCCCCTGCTGCCCTTCTGCCCATGCTGTGTCACCCCACTGGTCAGTCCTTCGCCGTGCTCTTCATTTGCTGCCTTCCGAAATGTTGATTCTTGTGCTCCCCTTCCATTTTTTGGCAGGCCAAGTGGCGCAAGTTGACCTCGGCAGGCCCAGCCTCCGTTGACATGTTTGAGCAAATCAGCCTCATGACTTTGGACACCTTGCAGAAATGTGTCTTCAGCTACGACAGCAACTGCCAAGAGTGAGTAGGCTGGCAGAAGGAACGCTGGGGGAACTCGTGGCTTTCCAGATCCTTTGTCGCCCATCCTCTAAGTTGTTACATAAGGGCCTTTACCCATTGATTCTGGAGCAAGCTAGATTCAGTGCTGTAGCCCAGAATTGATGCTCTTTCTCCCCCACAGAAAAAGATACGGGGTTATGTTACGTGACAGAATAGCAAATGGTGCGTATGACTCACTTCCGTAGCAATGCTGAGCTTCAAAATACAGTGGTGCTTCGCAAGACGAAATTAATTCGTGCCACGAGTCGCTTCGTCTAGCGATAATTTCATCTTTTTTGCCGCGGCAAAAAAAAACGCCGAAAAACTTCGCCTTGCGAAGCGCGGCCATTGAAAACTTCGTCTTGCGAGTCACCAAAAACATCGCAAGATGCTTTCGTCTAGCGAGTTTTTTGTTGTGTGAAGCATTCGTCTTGCGAGGTGCCATTGTACACACTTCCCCACATCTGGGGATCACTGGAGATGTGTTCATGGTCATGGCTTCCCCTCAAAAAAACCCAAAAAAACCCCCAACAACCACCCCTCTGCGGATTGAAGTTATTTGAAGGTGTAAACAAGTGTTCCTTGGAAATCCCTATAAGGTGTGTTTGCAGGGATCTGCAATAGTTCAGCAGCTTTGACAATGCCTTTAATGTTTTGCACAGAAACAAAAGTACTCGTGTTTCTCCTAAAATAAGACGGGCCCCCAAATAAGCCATGGCAGGCTTTTCATGAGTAGAATAAATATAAGACATACCCCGAAAATAAGCTGGGGGGGGAGCAGGTCTGGCAAGGAAAGGAAGGCATTTAAGCGCCTTCGGAAGAGCCGGCAAGAGGCAACAGCGCGCTTGCTGGCGACCTTCTTCTTTTCATGCCACTCGCAGTGTCCGTCTCCACCGCCGCCGCCGTGCTTTGGGGCTTGGCGTGTGCTCACAGCCACCTCCGCAGCCCCCGGGATTACCGTCGCTGCAGCCGCGCTCCTGGGTGCTCTCGGCACTTCCCCCGCGGCCGCCTCACTGTTTTTTATGGGGGTGGGAGCCGCTTCGGGGAGCACAGCGCAGCGCGAAGAGCCTGGTGCGAGGCAGCTGCGGCTGCAGGTGAAGCCCGGGATCTGCGTGGGCGACTGGGGGCGAGCGCCCTGAGCGCTACGGCGGTGCCGAAGAGGCGCCCGATCAGCTGAGAGGCGGGCTACCGCCCTGTGCGTCTCTCTCTCTCTCCCTGTGCGTCTCTCTCTCTTTCTCCCCCTGTGCGTCTCTCTCTCTTTCTCCCCCTTTGCGTCTCTGTCTCTCTCTCTCTGTCTCTCTCTCTGTCTCTCTCTGTCTCTCTCTCTCTCTCTCACACACACACACACACACAGCCCACCTCTCGCTTCCTCCCACCTTTCCCCCCTTCCATTCTACCGGTATGTGCCCAGCCATGAGTTGCCTGTTGATTTCCTCTTGATGGCCGAGACAGAGAGCGGGGCAGGCAAACTGAAATTAAAACTGCAGCTATGGTAGGAAAGACAACTTGCATTCCTAGGCTTCAAAGGTTATGCATATGAAAGAGGAGATTAAGGAGATAGATAAAGACAACTTCCTATTATCACCTTGCCTTTGTCCTGAAAGGTAGAAACCTTATGGTAGCCATGAGATCTGGGCATCAAAGGAAAGTACTTAACAGCTTTCTGGTAAAGCCAATTGTGATCTCAGGCAGCCCTGAGAGACAGAAACGTGATTTCTAAATAGAGAAATAAACACAGCCAGTTGTACAGCATCTGTAAAATTCATATCAAAAATCATTTCCCTGTTATGATCCAGCCCCCCGAATAAGACATCCCTTGAAAATAAGCCATGGTGTGTTTTTTTGAGGAAAAAATAAATATAAGACGTGTCTTATTTTAGGAGAAACACGGTATTTCACTCAGAAGCGTGGCTGTGTTGGTCTGCAGCAGGTTCATGAAGCAGAGGGCTGCCTTGGGATGCTATTGAACTCAGTGGGGTTTACCAATGAGTAAACACCTAGCATTGTGCTACACCTGTGTTATTGGGGCATCACAAGTATCCATTGGCAGTACTCCACTAGATGTTTCTCCGTGGGCATTCTAACAGCAAAAGCCTAGGCTTTTTGGAGTTTCAGTACTAATGAGAAACAGGTACTGTTACCTGTTAAATGTTAAATCTGTTGGGGAGTTTTTCAGCTGTTTGGGCCTGTGCTGCTTGCTCATACTGGAGCCATGTCAAGACCTGAACAATGTTCCCCAAAGAACCTGTTCTTAGACTCCAAGGACAGCTTCTGCCGAGACTTCCTCCCATGTCTTCTCCTGACAAGTAGACTTTTTCTATGTTCCAGGAAATCAAGTGACTACATTGCTGCCATCTTAGAACTCAGCAATCTTGTCGTGCTGCGGCAGCACGCCCTGACCCACCATTTCGACTGGCTCTACTACCTATCGACGAACGGCCGCCGCTTCCGCCGTGCGTGTGACATTGTGCACCGTTTCACAGCCAATGTGGTTCAGCAACGACGAATGGCACATAGCCGCTTGGGGGACGATGCCTGGCTCAAATCCAAGCAAGGCAAAACTGTGGACTTCATTGATGTTCTTTTGCTGGCAAAGGTACTAGGCAGAAAGACGGCAAGGAAAGGGACTTTTATGGGAACTGATGCCCTGCCTTAAGAGGAAGGATGCCATCAACTTGGGAAAGCTTAACCCTGTGGCGTATAGACGAAGTGGACCAGACTCTCTAGGGACAAGGGAAGGGAAGAGCCATAGCTCAGTGGTTAACCATCTGTGTTGCATGGAGAAGGTCCCTTATCTGAAACCCCGGAGATTCATTTCCAGTCAGTGTGGAGTTGAGCAACACTAACCAGTGGTCTAACCCTGGTGCCCTCTACTGGCAGAGATGCTCTGGTCCTTGTGTCTTTGCAAACACCTGTCTTTGTGCTTGCAGGATGAAGAGGGCCGCCATTTGTCTGATGCTGACATCGCAGCTGAAGCGGACACGTTCATGTTTGAGGGTGAGGTGCCTGGATTGGGTCTGGTCAGTCACTGTTTGCAGGATCTCTCTGGGGTGGCAGAAACAGGGCACAATTCCTCCCCCAAGTCACAGAAGGGCAAGAAGGATTTTCAGGTCATGTTCAGCAACTGAGTGTTTAGGAGGGGTTGAACTATGGGTTCTGACCCCCCCCCCCAATGAGGTGAAATACTTCCCAGGGAGGATCATGGTGTGCTGTCCGTGGTTCTGACCTGGTGCTGCCCCAGTTCTGCTGCATCCCACCTGCAGCCTTTATCCACAGCCATTGGGGTCAGGTCATTCATTGTGCGCTGGTTTCCTGAGACACAATACTTTTGTTTCAGTAAAACCCAGACTCTGGGGTTATATGTGCAACTGGATGTGAGGTGGAGGGGGGGGAGGGAGAGGGGGAGAGAGAGGGGGGGGCTCTCTGGGATTAGATGAATTTGTCAACTGGATGATCCTTTGAAGGTGACCCGGAAACTACAATTAATCCAGAATGCAGCAGCTCAACTGGTGACCGGGAGCCAAGACCATATGACACCGTTCCTGAAAGACGCACATTGGCTCCTAGTATGTTTCCAGGCACAATTCAAAGTGTTGGTGCTGACCTTTAGAGCCCTAAACAGCCTCGGTCCAGTATAGCTGAAGGAGCGTCCCCACCCCCCATCGTTCACTGAGGTCCAGCTCTGAGGGTCTTCTGGCGGTTCCCTCACTGCAAGAAGTGAGGTTATGGGGAACCAGGCAGAGGGCCTTCTCGGTAGTGGCGCCCGCCCTGTGGAACGCCCTCCCATCAGATGTCAAGGAAATAAACAACTATCTGACTATTAGAAGACATCTGAAGGCAGCCCTGTTTAGGGAAGTTTTAAATGTTTGAAGTTTTATTCTGTTTTTAGGGCTCTGTTGGGAGCTGCCCAGAGTGGCTGGGGAAACCCAGCCAGAAGGGCAGGGTAGAAATTTATGTTGTTGTTGTTGTTGTTGTTGTTGTTGTTGTTGTTGTTGTTGTTTCCTTGTGCTCAGGGGTAGTAGGTCTCCAGCTTTACTTTGGGGTTGCAGCTCAGTCCTCTCCAGTTGGGATCTTCCAACTTTTGATACTATTTACAGCCGACTGCAGGTCCAGAGAAATCTTCCGATTGGACCTTCTGTTGCCAGCCAGTGCTGTGGTTGCGCTGAAGCTCCAGGTGAGCAGGCAGGGGGCCCTGCATGCCTCTTTTGTGAGTTCACACTCACTCTCCCTCCCCGCAGGCCACGACACTACAGCAAGCGGCTTGTCCTGGGTGCTGTACAACCTGGCTCGACATCCCAACTACCAAGACCAGTGCCGGGAAGAGATTCAGAACCTGCTGCGAGGCCGGGAGACAGAGGAGATTGAATGGTGATGGGACATGAAGGGGGCAATCAAGAGGGTGGCAGGTAGAACTGAGCCCAGGTGTGGTTGCTCATCTACAATGCAGTTTACCGTTTTTGTGCATGTATGTCCATCTGCATGTGCACAGCTTAGAAAATAAGATAATCCAGGGAGGATTGAGTGCTAGGCTCTCATTTCATCCACTCTTGCCAATGAGAATGAAAGTTTTCCCCTGACATTTTGAGCATCCCAAGGCAGCCCTCCCCCACAGTTTGAGGACCACTGCTGTAGAGCCAGCATTTTAACAGACAAGCACAAAGCCTTGCCTACAAATCTCAAAGAACAGCTATGTTTCTATTATATAGGGAAAGTCTGCAGGCGCCATTATTTGTGCTTCTTCAAAGAGAGTTTCTGCTTGGCACCGCTCCTGTTCTCGTTCCCTCTTTTGAAGTGAGGAAAACGGGAACACGGCGAGGGGCACCCATTTCAACAAGAACGATACAATGCAGTCAACACAGCCTTGAGGCAGGCGCGGTTTCCCACATGTTCCCTACCAAGGTCCCCAGAATGCAACATTCACGGCACATCCCAAGGGCAGGAAAAGAAAGAGTAGATAGAGGGGTTGCCACCTCAAGCCCTGCACACTGATGCTACAATGCACCGACTCTACAGTTCCGTGATGCCAGTTGGCCATCATAAACAGTAACGGTGATGTTTCCTCTTTTCAGGGAAGACCTCTCTCAGATGCCTTTCACCACCATGTGCATTAAAGAGAGCTTGCGCCTCCACCCGCCAGTCACGGCCATTTCCCGCCGCTGCACCGAGGATGTGAAACTGCCTGACGGAAAGATAATCCCCAAAGGTACCTGGCCTTAGCCCATCCCATGCCAGTTGGCATCACCATTTGCCAGCACCTGGCAGGTGGGCTTCTTCCCCTCCCCCCCGCTACATCCTCCATCTTGCAGCAAGGGCAGTCTGAGGATCAAAGGGGCTGCTGTGCTGTTGTATTTTTGCTGCACTATCAGAACAAGAGATTCCGTGAGCCCTAAACTGGTGGTAGGGAATTAAGTCCGTATTTCAGAATGTCCCGCGGGAATTGGGTTGCTTGTTTGGCTTGCTCACTCTGATACCATGAAGTCTTTACGTATAATTTACAAAGGTAAAGGTAAAGGGACCCCTGACCATTAGGTCCAGTCGTGACCGACTCTGGGGTTGCGCGCTCATCTTGCATTATTGGCCGAGGGAGCCGGCGTACAGCTTCCAGGTCATGTGGCCAGCATGAGAAAGCCGCTTCTGGCAAACCAGAGCAGCACATGGAAACGCCATTTACCTTCCCGCTATAGCGGTTCCTATTTATCTACTTGCATTTTGATGTGCTTTCAAACTGCAATAATAATAATAATAATAGAGTTTATATACCACCCTATACCCGAAGGTCTCAGGGTGGTTCACAGAAAAGATCACAACATATACAATCAGAATAAAAACAACAACCCAACATCTTGTGCGAGCCATTCTCTATTGTGTGCATATCCACACATTGATGAGAAACTCTTCTCTCCCCAGGGAACATCTGCCTGGTCAGTATCTTCGGAACCCATCACAACCCTGCCGTCTGGCCAGAGCCTGAGGTATCAGTTTCTGCTGTGTATTTTCAGCTTCTTCTCGTCTCCCTTGGGACCCTTTCCTGGGTGTGGTGGCTCCTCTAGGAGGACTCAGTAGGTCGTGTTGCTCATTTCTTTGACTCCCAACTGCCTCGCTTCTTCTTTCCAGCCACCCATAAGTTCAGTCTGTTTTTGTCCTCATAGGTCTATAACCCACACCGCTTTGAACCGAAGGCCTTGCAGAACCAGTCGCCGCTGGCCTTTGTGCCCTTCTCAGCAGGACCCAGGTAACAGAGAACTCCGAGCCTCTTGGAGCCAGGTCTTAATTTTCTCGACTGTGGGCTACTGCAGGGTATCGTGAGATATTCTGGCCTAGATGATACTGGCAGTGGTCACTTCTTCTTGGGAGAAGAAAGTCCTTCTTCATGCTGTGCACAGTCAATCTATCGAACTCCCCCTTCCCAGGAGGTAGTGGGGGCCTCCAACTCGGATGGCTTTAAAAGAGGATTAGACAAATTCATGAAGCAGACTGCTGCAGGCGAAATAGCCATACCTGCCAAGTTCCAGCCTGAGAAATAAGGGACTGGACCGGAAGTAGCAGACCGGAAGTAGCGCTGCCGCCTTTTTGGAACTGGGCGGAGCATGCTCAGAAGCGACTTTGGATGCTGCTCTGCCCTGTTCCAAAATGGCCGCTGCACCAGAAGTCGCGCTGCAGCCATTTTGGAACTGGGCAAAGCAGCATCCAAAGTCGCTTCTGAGCATGCTCCGCCCAGTTCCAAAATGGCCGCCGCGCCAGAATAAACCGGGGGGAAACAAAAAAAAATCAGTTTTTTTCGGCTGGGGACAGCTGGAAAAACGGGGGTTTCCCGGGGAATACGGGAGACTTGGTAGCTATGGAAATAGCTCAGTTGGTAGAGCACGAGACTCTTCAACTCAGGGTCATGGTTTCGAGCCCCCATGTAGGATGTAAAGATTCCTGCACTGCATGGCCCTCGTGGTGCCTTCCAGCCCTGATACTAGGAAAAGCCCTCTCCTTCCACAGTTATTCCCCAGAAAGAGCTTGCGGTCGAGGACATCTGGATTTATTTCGGTCCCTGTTTGAAAGGGGGATAGTTATCACTGGATAGAAGTCTCCAGTGCTGGTCAGTAAAAATGTAAACAGCTCATCTCACATAACATCAAACCATGAAGGAGACTGCTGTCAGTGGCTACTAGCCATGATGATAGGGCTGCCATACGTCCAGATTTTCCCGGACATTACTGGTATTTCAAAGGCAGAATTCACATCTGGGGGGGGGATTTTCAAAAGGCGGTGCTTTGTCCTGGATCTTAGGCAAATCAATCATGGTTTTTTTTGGGGGGGGGTGTTTTTGGTAAACCCAACTTTTGCCAACAACTTTGGGGATGTCCTGGTTTTTACTTTTTTTAAAATATGGCAACCCTACATGATGACCGTGCTCTCTGCCTCCACAGTTGTGAGAACAGGATGCTGGCCATTGGCCTGATCCAGCAGGCTCTTCTTACATTCTCACTGTATAATATTTTATTAACATTTTCGAACATTTTCACAATCGTCTTAATATCAAAGAATTACATTGTTTCATAAATTGACTATAGCACTTTTAAAAAGGCCTCCATTCTTCTATGAAAAGTTCATCATTTTGATTTCTTAATCTCACTGTCAGCTTTGCCATTTCTGCCTAGCCCTTTACTTTCAAAAGCCTCTCTTCCCTGCTCTCCTTTCCATATCTGTGCATATGATATTCTCGTTGCCATTGCCGCGTACATAAATGGTTTAGTCATCATATTTGGAACCTCCATCTCTATTATGCCTATAAGGAAAGCTTCTCATCTCTTGGGAATAGCCCATTTAAATTTCATTTCCTTATATATCGCTTCCCAAAAGCCTTTAGCTTTTTTCCATGTCCACCATATATGGAAGAATGACCTGTTGTAAGTAAAACTGCTCCCTTTGCTTTATGGAGTATTCCAGAGCCCGTATGGAGTCCTTAAGTGGGTTCCCTATCGGTAGGAGAAAATAACAGAGGCCAACCAGAGTATGTTGAGAAGCAAAAGCGGCTAGTAAGACTGATCCCCACTCACCACACGCAGGAGGGAGGAGAACCCAGAACAATGGTGTGCAAGCCCTTATATAGACTTTTGAAATTGCCCACCCTGTAGCCCAAGACCACCTCCAAAAACATCATACATACTTCACAGAAGGAGGCGGTCTCCAGCAGAATTCCTGTCTGCCAGGATAGCTGATAATGGTCACTGATCGCATTACCTGGGCAGCCTGGCCATTCTTTTGTGATAGTTAATACTTTAGTTCCTGAGTCCAGGTCACAGGCTCACCCTATTCATACACAAATACATCCTTGAGACAGGATTTGTAAGCAAAAAGACAATGGGAAGGCTTTCCCCAGTTGCCTCCCTTACTGCAGAGGACTATTTGAGGTCATTGGGAGAGTCAAAATGGCTTCAGGGTTGCGCTCCCATACTATTTCAGACACATGGTTCATATATTTAGATCTGTGTGCATTTAAGAATATTTATTCTATATTCGAGGCCTTAAAATTCTTATAACAGCCCCATGTATCTGCTTACATTTCCAACATATGCTTGACACATTTTTGTACACCTTGGCTGGTTTATATGTTGTTAAATACCACCTGTAAATCATTTTAAGATAATTTACTCTTAATTTACAAGCAGTGAATTTCATATTCTTTCCCCATAACTTCTCCCAAGAAGCCATATCAATACGATGACTTACGTCTTTGGCCCACGGAATGATTGTTGCCTGCTCTCCTTACATTCTCACCTTGATCCATTATTTCCTCTTGGCAGTGTGGTGGGGGAAAGGAATGTTGGGGAGCCTCTTCCACGACACTGACCTCTTTTACCTTTGCAGGAACTGCATTGGGCAGAACTTTGCTATGTCGGAGCTGAAGGTGGCCCTGGCCTTGACCCTGCTGAGGTTTGTGGTGAGGCTGGATGAGAGCCAAGCCGTGCGCCGTTTGCCGGCATTAATTCTACGGGCAGAAAATGGGCTGTGGCTACAGGTGGAGCCAGTGCGTACCCAGCAATGATCGGGGAGATGCACAAGATTGGAAGTCTCTGTTCCAGCGTTCCAGCCTGCACTGCAAGGTGCAAAGAGATTTATGGTGGCCAGAGAGCCCTCTGCCCCACACGACATGGAAGGTGCCTGTGTTGTCTTTGCTTCTGAGCCCTTGTTTCCGTCTTGCCTTCGTGAAGATGCTAGCAATAGCTCTGTGCTACATTAAAGATGAAACGTTTTGACCATAAAATGCAGTTTTGATTTTGCTGTAGATCCCTGACAGATAACGGCATTGTAATAAACAAAATCTGCCCTCATTCCCTTCAGGCAGGCATCCCCAAACTTCGGCCCCCTCCAGATGTTTTGGACTCCAATTCCCATCTTCCCCGACCACTGGTCCTGTTAGCTAGGGATCATGGGAGTTGTAGGCCGAAACATCTGGAGGGCCGCAGTTTGGGGATGCCTGCCTTAAGGGGTACACAAGAGCCCTCATAGAGTCCTTTGTAGGTCCTCCATCGGTAGGAGAAAATAACAGAGGCCAACCAGAGAATGTTGTGAAGCAAAGCAGCTAATAAGCTTGATCTTTATTAACTGTTGCAACAGGGTGTTCTCTCTCACACAGGAGAGGAGGACCCCAGAACAAAAGCATGCCTGCCCTTTATACCGTGTTTCCCCTTTTTTAAGACGTAGTCATTATATAAGCCATAGCAGGATTTCTAAGCAATTGCGCGATACAAGCCATACCCCGAAAATAAGACATACTGATAGACCCTTCACCCACTAGCAATAACCCCCCTCCTGCCAGCCAACTCCCCCCTTAAAAATCTCTCCCCATTTTGCTGTCGCTCCACAGACACGTATTTCCTTTAAAAGCTTGTAAAAATGCACCGAACAGCCGTAGCTGCTGGCTGCCGAAGCCTTGTGATTTCCCTTCCCCGTTTCTGAGAGCATTTTTTTAAATAAAAAGATCCAAAAATAATTTTTTTAGCCAAGCTGTGTAAGCTCTACTTGGTGAAGGGGAGAAAAGTGGGGTGGGGAGGAGATGAAGGCACGAGGAAGAAAAGAGGGGCGATTGAAGAATGCAAAGGCTGTTTTCCCTTTTAGGGAGAGACCTCCGTGCGCGCGTCTGTCTCTCTCCCCCCCCCTGCGTGTCTCTCTCTCTCTCTCTCTCTCTCTCTCTCTCTCTCTCTCTCTCTCTCTCACACACACACACACACACACACACACACACACACACAGCCCACCTCTCGCTTCCCCCCACCTTTCTCTAAATTCCCTTCCATTCAATGCACGTTGATTTCCTCTTAACGGGAATCTCCCGTGTCTGATTGTTGTCTCATTGCTTTTACCGGGCATAAAGCAGCCTTTTAAAAATCCTGCTGCAGTTTTCTTTCTACCTTATGCTGCTTGGTTGTCTGTGGAGCTGCCCCTTTAAGGATTTGTAAGTAGTCTGGATCGCAGTCCTTGCCTTGGGGACTTTTATTTATTTATTAAGGACTTTTTCCTTCGCTGTTTGCGAGCTGCTAAAAGGAGCTGCTAAACGCTGCTTTACACAAAAGTTAAACTGCCGGTCCTAACAACACGTGCTTCCTCACCTCGCTGGCTCAATTGCTTCTCAATTGCTACCATTTACCAAGTCAGCAATCTTAATTGCTGCTTAGCTGGCTTCTTTGTTCTCAGCAGGTAGCTTCTTTGCTATCAGTGATAGCACTGCAAAGTGCTATGTTGTTGGAACTTCAGACAGTCTTGCAGTCTTGGGCAGCTGGCTGGTAGAGATCCTTACTTGCTTTAGGTATAGGCTACTGCTAGGACTGTATCACACAGATAGATTCCATTATACTGGTTTAGATTTAAGAAGCTCCAGTGTAGCAGATTGCTATTAAGTGAGTCCCCACCTTGGAGGAGAGAGAGAGCAGCCCTTCGCGAACATCCCAGGGCCGGGGAGAGAGGGCTGCACCAGGGACGCACACACCTCCCTTCCCTCAGACTCGTAATAAAAATACCAGTAAGACATCCCACCAAAAATAAGCCACCCTGTGGTTTTTTGAGAAAAAAAAGTAATAAGACGGTGTCTTAAAAAGGGGGAAACACGGTATAGACATTTAAAATTGCCTACCCTCCAGTCCAAGGCCACCCCCAGAAGCATCATGCATACATCACAGAAGGGGTGTAGCCCAAGACCACCACCCCAGACATGTCACAACTACATCACAGAAAAGGGTGGTCTACAGCAAAAATCTGAGTATGCCGGCTTCTCTCCTGTCAGGGAGACCTGATAAAGTAATGCCTTATCTGATTGCATTTCCTGGGTAGCCTGACTATTCCTTTGAGATGGTAAATACATAGTTCCTGAATCTCTTACGCATATTGATAGTGTGCTCAGCTTAACAGATAGTTGCCAGACTGTATTTACAGGGAGGTGTAAGCCCCTTCAGTCCAAAGACAATTGGAAAGCTTTTCCCATTTCCTTCCTCCTTGCAGAGAAATATTTGATTTAGGAGAGTCAAAATAGTTTCAGGACTTTTTCTGTACTGTTTTCAGTCATTGGTTTATATATTTATGTACGTGTTTGCCTTGTACATTTATGAACATTTATTATATATCCAAGACCTTAAAATTCTTATAACAGCACGCACAGAAGATCAGCCATCTCCACAGCAGTTTGCTGCACAACATTGGCCGTAGAGCAGGCATCCCCAAACTTCGGCCCTCCAGATGTTTTGGACTACAATTCCCATCATCCCTGACCACTGGTCCTCTTAGCTAGGAATCATGGGAGTTGTAGGCCAAAACATCTGGAGGGCCGCAGTTTGGGGATGCCTGCCTTAGAGGCCAACTAAGTTTGTCATAGGTATGAGCTTTTCAATAAGTGTGCATGCACACGAAAGCTCATACCTATGACAAACTTAGTTGGTCTCTAAGGTGCTACTGGAAGGGATTTTTTTAATTTTTTGTTTCAACTACGTCCGACCAACACAGCTACCTACCTGTAACTTGTAAATTGAATATAAGGAATGAAATGCGAATTAGAAATAAACATGTAACACCAAACTATGGGGGAAAGTTGGGACGCATTTAGGATGAAGAGGGGGAAGACAACTTTTCGGAAAAATTGTATCCAATTTGATGTAATTTGGTATTGATGCGTTAAAAATTTGGAAAACTAATAAATATTATTTTAAAAAGAAAAAGAAAAAGGAGGGAGAAGAGAGAACCATCAAGCTTTGCGCCCCGAGTGCCCCCTCCCCAAAGATGTGTCCTGGGCTCCAAGCGCTGGTTTCTCTGCCTGCCGTAGAGCCTGTCTGGTATCAGTAAGAGAATCTACTTCCTGAGTTGTAAAGGAGCACATCTTAAGGCAGGCTTTGTGGCTTAGGTTGGAAGAGGCTCCCTTGTTTACACTTCATGTTGATTGAGTGCTCTCCTTGGTCCTGATCATAAGAAGACCAGAGTCTGTAACCTTTGGATGAGAGAGTGCTAAAAAAAATAGTATAGTCGCTTTGCCTCTTGGAAAAATTTGCATGTTCCTTCTCTATGTAAAATATATATATTTTTATTGATACTTATCAAAAGATATATAACATTCATGCCCATTACAAAGTATCTTTTTCTAATACTGTACACCAGAATAAAAGAATTTTTTTTTAATCTTTCTTAAATCTTAAACCTAAAAAGGAACAAGAGCAATAAGAAGAAAAAAGAAAAAGAGAGAAGAAAAAGAAAATGGAAATACTTCTGGCTCTCTGTCACCTAAATATAGTATTCACTCATTAACATCCAACTATTCTATTTTCTATAAGCCACTATTTTTTCAGTCTTCAAATCCAAGTTCAAAATCACTGACATTTATTAAGAATCGGAAACGTTTTTGCGTGAAAGAGAAAATATTTCCCTCTTCTAAAGAAGTGAGTGCCAATCCTTAAGTAGCCACAGTCCACAAAGAAGATGGAGGTGTCTCCAGGCTTGGGCCGGGGGGGGGGGAATGCCCAAGTTTTGCAAAAGTACAAAAACATTAGAAAAAAACCTACATGGAGGGGACCACAGTACTCTTTGGTGAGAGAACTGCCGCTGAGATTTAACACTGCAAAGCAGGCAGCAAAGAAAAGCACAGAAATATAGGCTGTAAAACCTTTAAAAAGTGCCCACCTGGCGAGTCCCCGAAATGTTGCCTTTTAGAAGTTCTTTCCAAGCTATCTGATAAGCGCACTAGCCTTATGAAAACCCATGGCACAAAATAGTTTGGTCTCTATGGTACCGCATAGATTTTGAAAAAAATTGCATGTCCTTCACCTTTGCAAGAAAAAAAGCACCTGACAGCACATTTAGTGAAATGTTTGCTGCACTTGGCATCACTGGGCAAATTCCATAGGTTCTACATACGTTGTGGTTGAACCTTGTGTTGTAGGAGGGTGAACACCATGCACAGGTTCCATGGGTCCACAAATATACAGAGGGGAACGATGACCTAACAGGAGCCATTTTTTCCCTGCCAGATACGGAGGTCAAGGAAGGGTTACCCCTTGCTCAACGGGAGAAATAATCCCCACTTGACCTTCACCTGGATACGCCTTGCCTCTTTTGCATAGCTATCACCTAAACCCTTTCACAACTTCCCCAGAAAACATACATAATAATGCCTTGGCTCAGGAAACCCTGAAGAACCCTTACTTCTCTGGGTCTTCAAGCCCCCCCCCCAAATTCCTATTTCACTTGGATCAGAAAAGAACAGTTTCTATGTCTGTAGAAAAGATATTGATATCAATACCAGGGTATTAGTAGCATGTTGAGGATTTGATTTAGGTCCAGCTAATTTTCTCTTCCTTCTTTGCTTCACAAACACACATCCCACTTATCTCAGATCCCACTCTGTGTGTAGATTATTAACCAGAGTGTCCCCAGGCCTCCCTATGAGAAAATATAGATCGATCGTTGTCATCTGTCCAAGCAATCAGCCTAGCAAAGGGCACCTCTCCATACGCAGAGAGCAAAGGGCAAAGCGGAAAGTGAATGACTAGAGACCCAACATCTTGCTGCTTCTTTTTACAAATATTGTTATCTCCATTTTGCATTGTTGGGGAGTGCAATGTGCCTTGCCTCCCAATAAGTCTTGCTTCCAAATTAGTACTGTATTCAACTGAGCACTGGTGTTTGGCTTAAAGGTGCCATTTAATCTTTGTCGTTACCCCAAATGTGTTTTTATGTGGTACCAAACATTTTATCAGTTGGTAGAGCATGAGACTCTTAACTTCAGGGCCATGGGTTCAAGCCCCACATTGGACAAGAGATTCCTTGCATTGCCAGGAGTTGACCCTCAGGGTCCCTTCCAACTCTACAATCCTATGGTTCTAGCATTACTTTTCTTCTAAATGTTATTTTGCTGTAGAGTCACCGTGACATAATAAAGTGGCAATACAAGACAAAACACAAAATGAGCAGGCCACTTAAATTATTAACATGTTGTGATAAAACCACAGGCTGCATCTGTACCTGGAGTTAAAGTGTGTGCATATATCAGAGTGAAGCTGTGCAAATCTGAATTAAAATGGCGCATAAAGGCAAAGGGACCCCTGACCATTAGGTCCAGTTGTGACCGACTCTGGGGTTGCGGCGCTCATCTCGCGTTATTGGCCGAGGGAGCCGGCGTACAGCTTCCAGGTCATGTGGTCAGCATGACTAAGCCCCTTCTGGCGAATCAGAGCAGCGCACAGAAACACCGTTTACCTTCCCGCCGGAGCGGTACCTATTTATCTACTTGCACTTTGACATGCTTTCGAACTGCTAGGTTGGCAGGAGCAGGGACAGAGCAACGGGAGCTCACCCCGTCGCGAGATTCGAACTGCCCAAGGCTCAGTGGTTTAACCCACAGCGCCACCCGCATCCCGGTGCATATCAGAGTTAAAACACGGGCCTATGTGAATTGCAACGTGTGCATATCAGACCAGTGCCAGATTTACGTATGAGCTAAACAAGCTATAGCTTAGGGCCCCACTCTCTTGGAGCCCCCCCCAAAAAAATTAAAGAAAAAATACCTGGATGCACATTGCCAAAATTTAAGGGGGGGGGGAATGAAATAAAACTTACACATAGCAACAGTGTTTTGTGTTGTGTATGGACCTATTAGGTCCCTAAATGACCATATATATAGCATATAATCAACACAAAAAACAGCGACAATTTGTTGTTGACAAAGGACAGCTGGACAGAGGGCCCCATTACCTCCAGTAGCTTAGGGCCTCATCAAACCTAAATCCGGCCCTGTATCAGACGTAAAACACGGACACATCTGAGTTCAAACACCGGCATATCTGAATTAAAGCACGTGCATATAAACGCGTGCATATCAGAGTTCAAACGCGTGCATACCCGAATTAAAGCGTGTGCATATAAACGCGTGCACATCAGACTTCAAACGCGTGCACATCTGGATTAAAGCGCGTGCATATAAACGCGTGCATATCCGAACTGAAACGTGTGCAGCTCCGAGTTGAAGCGCGAGCACCTCTAAATTAAATCCCGCGCCTCTGCCACATTCTATGCCCGGAAATCCAGCGCCGCCTCCTCCCACACCTCCCCCCTCCTCCCCGCTGGCTCTGACGCCACCTCGCCCCGCCCTTCCCCGCCCCTTCTGGGCTCCTGACCGGATGTTGGGATCCTCTTGTTGCTACTTTCCGAGCCGGCCGCGAAGGAGGTAAGAGAGTCCAGCTGTCGTCGTCCCCCCAACCCCGACAAAACGAGGCTTTTATGTGTTTATAAAAAACAAACGATGTTGAACGTGTGCATGCACGGGCGCGTGTAGACAAGAGTTGTTCCGGCGTTGCGATTCCGGGAGGGAAATCCAAAGGGCGCCTGGTAGTCTGTCACCCGAAGTGGCGAAAACAGACGTGACTTGTAGGAGGGACGCGTGCCCGGGGGATCCCGACGACCTTTATTTTCGCTGCGGGAAAGCTGCCCGCATCGGGGGCTGGGGGGGAGGCGGGTTGGATCGGGGCTGCGGCACGGAGGGAGGGAGGGAGGTGCGACCGTTTGCCCCCCAGCGCACCTTGATGCAGCCTCGCCTGGGGTGGGTGGGGGGGGGAGGGAAGGAGACGGATCCTGCGAACGGGGAGGGAAGGAGAATGCGGTCAACAAGTTGCCACACAATTGAAGAGCCATTTAGGGGAGGGGGGGGTTGTCCCAGGACTATGCAGAGAACAATAACACACGTGATCCAATCAAATGGATGAGATCCTATCAGAGCAGGAGCAGGGTAGTCTACTGCAGGCTGGCTGCTATTGCTATTTGGCTGCTATTGCTATTATTATTATTATTATTATTATTATTATTATTATTATTATTATTATTATTCCACCTTTTTTCCCTGAGATGGACTCAAGGCAGTTTATCCATAAAAATTTGTTGTTGTTTAGTCGACTCTTTGTGACCCCATGGACCAGAGCACGCCAGGCACTCCTGTCTTCCACTGCTAAAACAGCTAAAAACATAGTGGTGGGGAGCACCAATCATTTCATTAAAAACAAACGATTGATTGATTGATTGATTGCATTTCTACCCCACCTTTTCCTCTAAGGAGCCCAGGGTTGTGTACATAGTTCTCCCCCTCCTCATTTAATCCACACAGCAACTCTTTGAGGTAGGTCAGTGACTGGCCCCCAAGGTCACCAAGTGGTCTACCAAGCCCTAGTCCGACACTCCAACCACGACATCACACTGGCTCTTAAAACTATGTACATGGGTGGTGTAAGATCTATTTAAAATGTACTGATAATTGCAATAAAAACAGCACGGCACGGACACTTTTATTAAAAGCAGTCGGTTCCCGTAAGAAGAAAGGTCTTCTTCTCCGGGAGCCGGTCTGACTTCTCTGGGGAGGGACTCCCAAAGTCTGGAAGCAGAAACCGAGAATGGCAGGATCAATAGTGTCAAGAATAAAATACCTGAATAAAGAGGGACAGTTTCTGTGGTGAACTAGAAGATGCCTGAATCTGCTGGGACCAAACTCTGCAGCATCCCATTCCAATTTGTTTCTGCTTCTCCTTTACTCATCGAAAGTGTGTCCAGTCCTACCCATTCCTCTATTTTCTTCTCTCTCCTCTTTCCCCTGACTTTCTCTCTCTCTCTCTCTCTCTCTCTCTCTCTATATATATATATATATAATTTTAATTAAATTTTCTCTTTTACAATTTAAAATACTCATTTTACATCCTTAAGATATCAATGACTTCCCTTCTTCTCTTTCCACGGTTTATTTTGCATATCATAAATCCCTGCATATTTTACAAAAACTATACCGTTCAGCATTCCATTATTGCACCCATCAAATCTTATTTACACAGTTGAATTTATCTTAATGTTGCCAGCGTTTCCCATATATGGGAAATATATATTTCCCATATATTCCATAAACGTCTTCCAATGTCCTCTAAATGTATGTTCTTCTTGTTCTCCTATTCTGTATGTTAAGTCTGCAAGTTGTGCATATTCTGTCAATTTAAGTTGACATTCTTCTTTGGTTGGGACCTCACTCGTTTTCCTTTTGGGGGGCTAACAAAACACAGGCTGTAGTGGTAAAGGTAAAGGTAAAGGTTAGGTCCAGTTGTGACCGACTCTGGGGTTGTGGCACTCCTCTAACTCTATTGGCCGAGGGAGGCAGCGTACAGCTTCCAGGTCATGTGGCCAGCATGACTAAGCCGCTTCTGGCGAACCAGAGCAGCACATGGAAATGCTGTTTACCTTCCCGCTGTAGCGGTCCCTATTTATCTACTTGCACTTTGATGTGCTTTCGAACTGCTAGGTTGGCAGGAGGTGGGACCGAGTAATGGGAGCTCACCCCGTTGCAGGGATTCGAACCGCCGACCTTCTGATCGGCAAGCCCTAGGCTCTGTGGTTTAACCCACAGCGCCACCGTGCAACAAAACACGGGCTTTGACACATGGGAATTTCAGTCTCCGTTATCCCCAAGAGGAAGGACTCTGGTTTTTTTTGGGAAAGTACTTTAAAACATTTTTCCCAATTCATTATGGATCATTTACCCTTTTACAAGTCCACCACATATGAAAGAATGTCCCCTCCACCTCTTTGCATCTCCAGCACTTACCTGATTCAGGCTTATACATCTTGGCAAGCCTACTCGGAGTCCGTGAATCATTTCCCCCAGACTTTCTCATGCCGCTTTTGAATCTTTGCACCCAGATGGAGTTCAAAATGCCCCTACCCAACCTTTCAGGTTTTCTGATTACGTCAGGTGGAAACCTGAAGTTGCTCAACAGCTGTACAAACTGCTCTTAGTGAGAGCTTGCCTTGCCAGTTCTCTCCCTCTGCTCTGTGCATTTGTTGCAAGCGGGTGCTTGGGAAAAACCCACATGTTCCATGGGGTACAAGCCTTGCATCCCTTCAGATGCGCTCCCTAGTCTCCACCACATAAGCCTGGCACCGCCTAGCTAATCTTTAACAGGTAGGTTTGTGTGGGGAAAGAGTTGGGCTTCTCCGAAGGCAGAAATAGAAGAATGGGGCAGAAATAGGTCCCAAAGCGCTTCTCATTCCTTAGCTGACAAATTCTAAAAAATAAGGCATTCTCTAAATATTTAACCTGGCTTGCCCTGTTCAGCTGGAATTTGCTACCAAGGAGTGTGGTGGAGTCTCCTTCTTTGGAGGTCTTTAAGCAGAGGCTTGACAGGCATATGTCAAGAATGCTTTGATGGTGTTTCCTGCTTGGCAGGGGGTTGGACTGGATGGCCCTTGTGGTCTCTTCCAACTCTGTGATTCTATGATTCTAACTTACATGTGTTCACAAGGACAGTAGCCTAGTGTATGATTATTTTTCAAATGTGTGCAATTTGCCGTTCTCTCCTTATGTGGCATAGTAAAACTGCTTTCAGTGGAAATCCACTAAAGCAGATCACTACGTTTAGTTTCAAAACAATAATACGGGTATTGTCACGGCTGCCGATGCAGAAATGTGCAAAAAATTCCTTCTTCAAGGAGTTGGTTGTCCTTTGTCACGATTGGTTGGGCGTGTGCTGAAATTGCTAGGCTTTAGTGAAAGACTGCAAAATCTCAGCAGCAGAGCCTTTTTAAGGAGACAGAGGTGGGGTTACCTGAGAGCAAGTGTAGTGCAGCAGTTAGTGAAATGAGCTAGGATAATAGAATCATAGAATGGTAAAGTTGGAAGGGACCCCAGTGGTCATCTAGTCTGCCCCCTCCCTGCAGTGCAGGAATCTCAGCTAAAGCATCAAGCTAACTGGGTGACCTGCGGCTAGCTGCTCGATTTCATCCTAACCAGACATCCCCAAACTTCGGCCCTCCAGATTTTTTGGACCACAATTCTCATCTTCCCCGACCACTGGTCCTGTTAGCTAGGGATCATGGGAGTTGTAGGCCAAAACATCTGGAGGGCAGCAGTTTGGGGGTGCCTGATCCTAACCAACCTCACAGGGTTGATTGAGAAAAAAATGGTGGCGGATGAATAGTGGGATAGAAATGCATATTTATATTTGGTTTAGGGAACTCTCCTGCCTTCAGAGGCTCTCAGAGGGCATGTCTTGGATTTTAGGGTGTGTGTGTATGTGTGTGCGCATGCTGAAGCGTACAACACTGTAGTTTCTTTTGTTCAGTGTGCTGAACTTTGTGTCTGTGCCAATCAGCAGTTTAGATCCCGTGTGGAACTTCCTCTTTGGACTAGTAACAAGAAACACAGGGTTGTCTCACTGGGAGCAGCTGTTTTGTGCTCGCTTTGCACAACAGCATCACGAACAGCAAAATGAGCTGTTTTGTGGCAAGGCCTGTCTCGCCTGCTCACATTTCCTAGAGCTGCTGTGGCTGATGTTGCGCATAGGCATAATTTGCCATGGCTGCGCCTTCAAAGACATGCGCTCGTGTTGTTCCTAGGTCCTCGCTGGCAAACGGAACGCCTCGAAGGGGATCGAAAAGCGGCGAGAAGTCACAAAGCTGGTCTTGTGAGAGAGACTTCTGAAAGCAGCTGACTCCGAAACTGCGGGATGGGTAAGGGCGGAGGACATTGCTGTGAACGCTGCAAAGCTGTGGATTTTATTTCGTGTTGATTTGTCAGATTCTTGTGTATCAGGGGATGTAAATTTGGGCTATGCTTTGATGGGGTTAATTGCTGTAACACTGTATGTTTCAGTGCTTGAGTAGCCTAATCTTGCTAAACCACAGGAATCTCTGGATCACGCTGATGTGAACAGAAAGGATTTCAGTCCCCTTCCTTATGGCATGACTGTAGAAACTTGTGTGCCTTCCCCCCTCTTTGCAGAGACACAGAAGCTGCTGACCCCAGTGAATAGCTATGGGTCCCAGGATGGGGACACGAGGCCGAGCGTGGGTTTTGCTTCCCTTCAACCAGAAGAAGATGAGCTCCGCAGGCGTCTGAAGTATTTCTTCATGAGCCCCTGTGACAAGTTTCGTGCCAAAGGCCGCAAGCCATTCAAACTGGTGCTCCAGCTGATCAAGATCCTAATAGTCACCATTCAGGTATGTGAGGTGCGGGTGGTGCTGTGGTCTAAACCACTGAGCCTCTTGGGCTTGCTGTTCGGAAGGTCGGCGGTTTGAGTCCCCGTGATGGTGTGAGCTCCCGTTGCTCTGTCCCAGCTTCTGCCAACCTAGCAGTTTGAAAGCACGCCAGTGCAAGTAGATAAATAGGTACCGCTCTGGCAGGAAGGTAAACGGCGTTTCCGTGCACTCTGGCTTCTGTCACAGTGTCCCATTGTGCCAGAAGCGGTTTAGTCATGCTGGCCACAGGGACAAACTGGACAAGCTGTCCCTGTCCAAATTGTCCTCACAATAACCCTCTGAGGTAAGCTAGGCTGCCTCCAATACTGGAAGTAGTATGATTAGTATAGAAGTAGTGTGAGCCTATGGTGGCTTTGAAGGATTCCCTCCCCACACCCTGGGGTGGGGAATGAGTGCTGGAGGATGGGGGGTTGACCCTGAGGGAGCCCCAACCCCACTATTCAAAAATGGTATCCTAGAGCTTTAAATATGTAGCGCAGATACGGCCAAATTTTAACAATACGAAAGTAAGACGAGCAGAAATAGAAGTTACCTCAGACCCAGATAAACTGCAACACAAACAGACTTACGATGCTGAAACCCCCTTGAAAAGGACATAGAGCCCCTCGTTTACCAAATATTAAACTGAAACGTTTCTAAAAGAAATGAATCTGGAAAATTAAAATCTATATTATGTCCTATAACTATTGCCCAAGGGGACACGGGTGGTGCTGTGGTGTAAACCCCTGAGCCTAGGGCTTGCTGACCGGAAGGTCGGCAGTTCAAATCCCTGTGACGGGGTGAGCTCCCGTTGTTCGGTCCCTGCTCCTGCCAACCTAGCAGTTCGAAAGCACGTCAAAGTGCAAGTAGATAAATAGGTACCGCTCCAGCAGGAAGGTAAACGACGTTTCCGTGCGCTGCTCTAGTTCCGCCAGAAGTGGCTTAGTCATGCTGGCCACGTGACCCGGAAAAACTGTGTGCGGTCAAACATCTGCTCCCTCGGCCAGTAAAGCGAGATGAGCGCCGCAACTCCAGAGTTGTTCGCGACTGGACTTAACTGTCAGGGGTCCCTTTACCTTTACCTTTACTTTTTAACTATTGCCCAGTGTGTCATAGATTCTTAACTGCTTCTCTGCTTGGTCCCTGCTCTCTGCCTCCCCTCCGCACAGCTTGTCCTCTTTGGGCTCAGCAATCAGATGGTGGTCACCTTCAAAGAGGAGAACACGATGACCTTCAAGCACCTCTTCCTGAAGAACTATGTGGATGGGGCAGAGGAGACCCATGCGGTTTATACACAGGCAGATGTCTATGAGCACATGATCTATGCGGTGGACAAGGTGAGAAGTGGGTACACAGCTGGTGGGGAAGGGCAAGGCAGCTGGACTTGACCAGGATGACCATTGCAACTTCCCCCTTTAGTACCTGGCCGTTGCAAACGAGACAGTCGGACGCTATGCTTACGTGCAGGCGGGGAGCGCAAACCAGTCGGCGCTCATGCTTTGTCAGCATTACTACCGGAAAGGAAGGATTGACCCGGCCAATGACACCTTCAACATCGACCCCAAAGTCATCACAGGTGAGCAAGTGCCTTTCCTAGAGCCTCTAGTATCCTCTATGCTCTGCGGGGGGACACGGGTGGCGCTGTGGTCTAAACCACTGAGGCTCTTGGGCTTGCCGAATGGAAGGTCGGCGGTTCGAATCCACGCAACGGTGTGAGCTCCTGTTGCTCGGTCCCAGCTCCTGCCAACCTAGCAGTTTGAAAGCACGTCAAAAGTGCAAGTAGATAAATAGGTACCACTGTGACGGGAAGGTAAACGGTGTTTCTGTGTGCTGACAAACGCCGGCTTTCTCAGCCTGAAAGCGAGATGAGCGCCACAACCCCATAGTCACCTTTGACTGGACTTTACCATCCAGGGGTATGCTCTGCTCCTGTGAAGACGACCCATCTTGCTGTTTGAGTTCCACACTGGGGTTTAGAGTAGGGTTGCCATATTTCAAAAAGTCCTGACACCTACAAAATGGTTGAGTTTTTTTGGGGGGGGGGTTCGAAACACACTAAAATTGTTGAGGTTTGTATTTGGAACAAACCTGCTGCTTTTTCCATACTTTGCCATACATCGAAGTTTTCCCTGACATTTTGCAGATTTGCCAAATCCCCCCCATGCCATTTTTACACCTGAAAACAGGACATGTCAGGAATTTTCCTGACGTATGGCAAGCCTAGTTTAGAGGAAAGGTGTGCATTTAGAGTTAAGGCACAGTTCCTTGTAAAACCTGGAAGCTCTGCTCTTTACACTTTCTGATTTTCCGAGTTGTGCTTCTTTCAAGTTTCTAAGTTACTTGACTCGTATCGATCTGTGACCCAGATTGGGGGAAGTTGCCTTGTTTGTGCAGGAGGTATGTTTACAGACTGCTATTCTCTGCATTTTACCTTTTACAAATAAGAAATGAGTGGCAGGTGTAACTTTAGTTTGGGAAGATACTACAAAACTGCAGGCGTTTTTTCCTTTCTCCCCAATGCTGCCCCTACACACCTGAATGTGTCAAGGCCTGGAATCTGTTCCTCTTTTCTGTGTAGATTGCCTTGGCGTAGATTCTCCACAGAATATACCTTCTGCCCAGGACTCTGAGGAAACGTCTGGAGCCCTCCTGGAGCCACACCGCAGCTACAGGAACTTTACTCTCAAGTTTTACAAGTAAATAGACACATTTTTTTGGTATTTACAATAGCTGGAAGGGTAAGAAACACACACTCCAACTGGGGGAATTCATGGGGTGGGGAATTCATGTTTTCCCTTGCAACTTTATTTTTAAATCATTGAGGCTTCCTGCCTCCCATTACATTTTTGGGAGCACAACTTTGCAGATCTGAAGGTTTCTTACATTTATCAATTGACATGTTGCAGCCATCGATTTTTGTACCCAGATTTTTGTATGTCAGGGACCGTGCTGAGGAGGGCTTCACTGAGGAGGAATGGTGGGAGCCTCCCCCTGCTCCTGATCAGGATCCTAAATCTTCCCAGGAACAGGGAGGTGGTATAAATTTGGAACAGTGATTTGCAGAGGGACATAGTTCAGAAGGCAGAAGCTGGGAAGTACTGGGTGGGGAACAGCTAGGAGGAGAAGAACTGGGAGAGAGAGAGTGAACAGACTCACTTTCTCTGGAAAGCGCCCATCCGCTCAGCCAAGGTCAAGGAGAGCAGATAAGGAGGCAGCCCAGAAAGCACAATGGTTGTGAGATCAGGTTGCAAGACGCAGGAGTGACAGGGGGAATAGGGAGGAAGTGAGTGGAACCCTTAATTGGGAGCATCTTCATTCCGAGGAATGGATTCTTTCTTCTCTCGCTGTGATCATTAAAATTTCTAACTGGTAAGAAACTCCTTTTGCTTTGTTCTGCTTATCTAAGGCCAAAGGGGGGGGGGGGCGGCAAGTCCCTGAAGCCTGACACATGGTTTTCAAAATGTGCAGTTTTTACCTCCTTTTTTCCTGAGTTTACAAGGCTCAGCTCCCTTCAGTTTTTCCGACAAGAGAGGCGCTCCATTCTGTTTGCGGTCATTCAGTGGGAAACTGATGGAGCTGACCCTCCAACGTCTTGTCTCTGCCAGGCTCATCAATGTCACCATCCGGTTTAAGCTGAAAGCCATCAACATCCAAACCATCATCAACAACGAAATCCCAGACTGCTACACCTTTTCCATCACAGTGAGTAAGGATGCTTGAGGAGGTGGTGCTTTTGCCTCCTCTCTGCCTGTGTTTGAGGACCCCTCATTCGCACGCTGGACTGAGAGGGCCGGAGATGGTGCTCTGGGACTTCTTCTGCTCTGCTGCCCGGTGGAATTTCCCCCCAGGATGTACATTGTCATTCTTTTCTTCTTCTACTCCTCCTCCACCCCCAGATCACATTTGACAATAAAGCACACAGTGGCCGAGTGAAGATTCACTTGGACAACAAAGTGGATATCCAGGAATGCAAAGACCCCAGTGTCTCTGGCAAAGGTATCAGGGGGTTTCAGGGGGAGCAACACAGTACAAGCGTAAACCTTTCCGAAAGCAGCACCTCACCTGTATAAGAGCAGCGCTTAAAGCACTGCCCAGGGACTGTTTGCAGATTTTTTTAAGGGCTTGGTCTTTAGTTCCTGGCCAATAAGAATCAATATCCTAATTGGCTTAAAGGACATTTGGCTTTTTCATGACACTGTAAATCTGAATGTGTCCATAAGGCTAGCCTCAGCCTCCACATGGTTGACTTAACCCATTCATGAACCCATTGAATTGCATCTTTGATTATGGTAACCTCTCAATTCCTTACAGGTAGGTAGCCGTGTTGGTCTGAGTCGAAGCAAAATAAAAAAAATTCTTCAGTAGCAGATACCTGGTATCTGACGAAGTGTGTATGCACACAAAAGCTCATACCAAAATAAAAACTTAGTTGGTCTTTAAGGTGCTACTGAAGGAATTTTTTTATTTTGCTCTCAATTCTTTGTTATTTTAATGACTTGCCAAAGCCCGAGACAATTCATTTCATAAGTTTATGCTGCAAAAAGAAACATACTGGCTCTAGTATCCAGTTTCGCAAACTGATGTCCACAATGCTGATAACGTTTAAACTCTTTGTCATATCCGCCTCATTAGCTGGTGATTTTCATCTTCTAAATTCAAAAGCCTCAACCTCATTAAGATTTCCTTCAAAAGGAAGGATGTTTGCACCACTAAGGCTTATTTGTCCTTTTTCTGGACCATCTCAAGCACATAAACTTTTCATTGAAGGACTGGGATGACCAAAACTATACCTTATATACCTTATATTTCTAGCACTGAATTGGCCCTTTTTACGATGGTCGCAACCAAATGGCTTATATTCCCAGTGATCCCAAAGTCTTTGTCCTGCGTGTTTTTTTAATCCCAATTAGGCTCAATCAGTCCTAAGTCCCTACAGCTCAGGCTGTTCTCTCTTCCTCTCCCATCTTTCCTTTTGCTTTTAGCAAACCACCTTTGCCCCCCCCCTTTCCCACAATGCTCTCTGTCCCTGCTCCAGCTAGCCTACTTTTCTCTCCAGAAACCCCAGGACATCTTCCGTGTGCCTCATAGCATCATTTTTGCTGCCTGCACAAACTTTCGTCCAACCCACCAACCTCTGGGCTCTCTGAGCAAGCCTATTTGGACTGAAAATTCCGCGGGTGGGGAGTGTGACCATTTCCTTGTTCTCTAGCTCCCCGCATTTTCTAGAAACCAACCGCTGCCTTTCTTCTTTCTTGCAGGAGACAACAGCTTCCGGATGTTCTTTGACGTGGTTGTGCTCCTCATCTGTGTGCTGTCTTTCATCTTGTGTGGCCGCTCCATCATCAGGGGGCTTCTCCTGCAGCATGTGAGCATTGCTAGGTCATCCCCATTTACGGACGTGCCACCCAGGACTTTCTGCGTGAAAAGTCTGTGCTCTTGTCACTGAGCTGTGGACAACCCTGCGCCTCACACAGATTTCAGGGTGCTGCTTTGTTGCGCTAATCCGCTCCAGTAAAGAGCAGTAGCCGAAAGTGATTGTAGCATTGGTGCAGCAAGCAGACAAATATTCCAAAGTATGTTTGCATTCGTAAACCTGGAACCCGTGCAACTCAAGGTCTGGCCAGGCCATGGCACGAGGACCTGCCACAGCAATAGTTGTGTGGAGTGCAGAAATAGGGAGGGGGAGGGCTTGAAAGGCCACCAAGTGACTACAACCCCTCTAGAACACAGGCACATAAAATTGCAGGGAGATCTGGTGGTTGTAGCAGGGTGGGGTGGGGAATAGTGTGCCAAAACAACTTTTAAAAGAAGAACATGAAAAATGTTCTAGTTCAGGCATCCCCAAATTGCGGCCCTCCAGATGTTTTGGCCTACAACTCCCATGATCCCTAGCTAACAGGACCAGTGGTCGGGGAAGATGGGAATTGTAGTCCAAAACATCTGGAGGGCCGAAGTTTGGGGATGCCTGTTCTAGTTACAGGTAGGTAGCCATGTTGGTCTGGTATAGTCGAAACAAAATAAAAAAAAATTCATTTCAGTAGCACCTTAGAGACCAACTAAGTTTGTCATTGGTATGAGCTTTTGTGTGCATGTATCTGAAGAAGTGTGCATGCACACGAAAGCTCATCCCAATGACAAGCTTAGTTGGTCTCTAAGGTGCTAATGAAAAACGTTAGGATGGGGCGGAATGGTGATGAGATGTTTGCCCGGGGCGTTAGCCAAGGACATTGGTGAAAACTTCATCGGCTGCTTAAGGCAATGCTTAATGTAGCAATCAAAAATTTGCTTTCAAAATTAAAAATTCTGTGGTTGTGAGATCCAGCAGCTTTCATTCTGCAGAGATTCCAGTGCCATATTCTCCTTGCAGTGGGGACCTATGTCAGCCAGGTTTTTTTCTCGGGCTGAGTGATATAGCAATATATCATCCAACCCCGATATGAGGTCCATATCTTGTATTGGTTTCATAGTTTTTGACCTGCCAATATATTGTGAATCCTGGTGTGTGTGTGCACGCGCGCACGCGAGCTATGCAAAAATCACAATGTAGGGAAAAACCGTGAAGCCAGTCAGTGCCTCTAGGTGGCTCCATCCTTATTTCAGATATTGTGATATATCAGTATATCGCAATGTTTAGTTGGTAATATATCACGATGTTGGAAACCAGATATCGCCCAGCCCTAGTTTCCCCCCTCCATTGCAGAATAGCTAGCGCTTGCCTCAAAAAAACTGTGTTGCTGTCTAGACTTGCATATCATGGTTGGGGTCTTCCAAGCGTAACAGTAGAAGTCATTATCTCCCCCTTCTGGAGCAAGGGAAGCAGGAAAGGAGAGCAATCGAGGGCGGCAGGGACTTTGACAGGAGGGAACAAGTGGCCATGTGTTTTGCAGGAGGTGGGAAGCTCACAGGCAGCTCCTTTTCTTTGCACAGGAGTTCAGCCATTTTTTCAAGCGCCGCTACAATCAAGAGATCTGCCTGTCCGACCGCATGGAATTTGTGAATGGTTGGTACATCCTGCTGGTGGTGAGCGACATCCTTACTGTGTCTGGAACCATCATGAAGATTGGAATCGAGTCCAAGGTAAGAAACGGTCCAGGTGTCAGGGGCTGGACTGAGGAGGAATGGTGGGAGTGGCCCCCCCCTGCACCTTCCCGAGAAGAGGAGGGCAGTATAGATTTAGAACAGTGGTTTGCAGAAGGGCATGGTTCAGAGTCTGCAGAGGGGGAAAGCTGGTAAATAATGGGAGAGCAGCAGGAAAAAGAAACACCAAAGGAGAGACAGCTAACAAACTGAGTGTCTCTTGAAAGCATTCCTGATCCCCCCTCTTCCAGAACCATGTGTGCCATGAGAGTAGCAGAACAGAAATCTCAGAGGCAGAAAGCACAGAAGGGTGACGTAGAATAGGAGGGACTGAGGTGGTGGGACTTTACTCGGAGCAACGCCATTATCTAAGAGAGACTGCATCCTTCCTCTCTCTCTCTCTTTCTCTCTGTGAATATTGAATAAACTACTTGGTAAGAACTCTCTTTGTTTTTCTGCTTCTCGGCATCCCACCGGGGGAGGGATAGGATTTCCTGAAGCCTTGACACCAGGCAGCCTGAAGGCTACAGCCCAGGGAAGAAGGCCTCAGATCCTGGGGCTACAGTCTGGGCAGAAGAGACCCTGCTCTCACCACACCTAAAGAGCAACCCTGCACAATGTGTTGTTTATTTGCAGAACTTTGCCAACTATGACGTATGTGGAATCCTCCTGGGCACCTCTACACTCCTGGTTTGGGTCGGCGTCATGCGTTATCTCAGCTTCTTCCAGAAGTACAATGTAAGCTTGCTTTTTCATGCCCTATATATATAGGAAGGAGCAAGATCCCAAAATGAATCCTTTATTTTATCTTTTGAAAAAAATGAAACCTGAGATTTCCTTTTTTTAAAAAAAAAATTATTTAGTTTTGAGGTTCAGGTGTGCTGAATTCCACCCAGTTGAAATTTCCTTACAGATCCGCATTAGGGATCCATATTTTTTTCCATCGTACAACTCCCGTGCCTTTAATAACTGCATGAAATGCAAAATTTTAGCAGATGGTGCTTCCTGGCATCTCCTTATCAGGAAGAGTTTCACCTGCTAAATGTTGACAAACAAAGCTGCTTTTGTTTTTGTTTTAATTATTTAATTTTTCAAATTTTGAAATTTGCGAGCAATTATCAAACAAGCAACATAGAAACAGAATTCCAAAAACTCCTGAACTTCCTTCTTCCCCTTGTGGGTCCTTCTATTTACCTTTTCCTCCTGGATTAATCCTCCTTTAATCAAAATCTTTTAAATCTCTATTATACCCAAAATTCAACATTAAACTACGTGTTATTCCAATCCTACTAATAATTGTTTACAATGGTTTTTAAGGTAAAGTATATATTTTCCCCATTCCTTATTAAAATGTTGGTCTTCCTGATTTCTGATTCTTCCGGTCATTTTTGCCAATTCGGCATAGTCCATCAACTCAATCTGCCATTTTTATCTGGTTAGGGCCTCTGTCTTCTTTCTATCTCTGAGCTAATAACATCCGAGCAGCAGTGATCAGATACATAAATAGTCTTTTCTGATCCGTTGGGAGTTCGGCACCTAGAATTCCTAAAAGAAAAGCTTCGGGTTTTTAAGAAAAGGTTATTTTGAACATTTTTTTCACAATCCATTATATATCCCCAGAATTCTTTTACTACCTTATATTTCCACCGCATATGAGAAACTTGAGATTTCCAAGGTGATGGATTCTGTACCCCAAAACAAATGTTGTATTTGCGCTGTGCATCTCCTGCCTGTTCCCCGGTGCTTTTGCAGCCTCAATGTTCCTTATCTGGGTCACTACTAATTTCACCAAGACAACAGCCAACCTGGGACTTGTAACCGGCAGGCCTGTCCTAGCCATAGAGGCTAGTGGCGTGGAGAACCACGGCGCCAGGCGCTGGAAGGGCGCCAAGTGAGCGCAGGGTTCCGGCGATCTGGCCAGGACTGCGCTCCTTCTCCGAGAACTCCGCACTGCACTTCCTTCTCGTTTCCCCAGCGCTGGGTTCCGTTCAGTCGAGCTTCGCCACCAGCGCGCGCATAGCGCCCAAGCAGCTCTTGCTGGTCCCGCGGTGCGCGCGCTGGTGGCGAAGCTAGACTGAGCGGAACCCAGCGCTGGGGAAACGAGAAGGAGGCGCAGTGCGGAGTCCTCGGAGGTGGCCTCCCGCTGCTGCTGCGGTCCGCTTGGCACTCCCAGGCCCTTGGAGAGGTGCTGGAGGGGGGCGCTGGGTGGGCTTAAGACGGCCCTGGTAACCGGGTCTCTCTGATCCAAATTGAGGACGGCATTTTCCCACTCAAGTTTTCTCGCTTGCTGTCTCCCTAGATCCTCATTGTCACCATGCGGGTTGCCCTCCCCAACGTCATCCGATTCTGCTGCTGTGTGGCCGTCATCTACTTGGGCTACTGCTTCTGTGGTTGGATTGTGCTGGGACCCTACCATGTCAAGGTATGTGGAAGGGGAGCAGGGGACAGAACTGTCATGGAGCCACCAGCTTCAGTGCAAATGAAGCAATGAACTTTTCAGATCATTGTCACCATTAATATGCCTCTTCCTTGGGGAAAGGAATGGTTGCCTAAATCTTGGAAGAGTTAACACTACAACAGAGCCAAGTAGTTGTAGCTTTTTTATATAAAATAATTTTTTTTATTAATTTTTCAATTGCAATCCAGTAATAGCCTCATCATAACAATACCAAACAATTGATAATACTAATCATTGAAATACCGAATTATATAATTTAGGTGGCCCCCGCATGCTAGACTTGTTGGTTTAATTATTTTCTTCTGCGTTTCATATTTCATTTTTTGTCTCCACTTCACCAGTCAGTTCCAAAACCTTATTAATTTCAATTACATAATAATCCCTTAAGCCACAACTGCAACATTAATAACTTCCAATTTATTATACAATTATTAATGCCGATCAATTCAAGTACAGAATTATAGAATTTAGATAAAGTGGGCCCCCGCATGCTAGAATTGGTGGTTTGATTTATTTGCGTTATTTCTGCATTCCAAAATCTTACTCATTTCCATTACATTCCAGTCATAATAATAATCCCTTAAACAACAACTGCAATATTAATAACTTCTATTCGTGTTGACACATGAAATGATCCTGATTTCTTATTCTTCAAGTAAGTTTTGCCATCTCGGCATAATCCATAAGTTTTTGTATCCGTTCTTCTTTCTCTGGGACTACTTCTTCTTCTTCTTTCTAGTTTTATAAGAGTATTTAAAGTAGATGAATAAATGGGCAAATTAAGTCAATTTAGATATGCAGAAAATATTAAAAATAAATTTAAGGAACTGCAGAAAGAGGGGGTAGGAAGTCAAGTTTTGAAATGTTAAAATCATTATAAAATTATTGAAATGTATAAAACAAATCATCATCATTATTATTATTTTTTCCATTTCCAAAAATGAAAAGAAGTATGGAATATGCAGAAATAGTAAACTTACTAGAAATATAAGAAATCAAGATAACAAACTTTTTATAAATGGTTCCATTTATAAATGGAAATGGTTTATTGAATATTCAGACAAATTGTAAACAGATAAGAACATTGGCAGGATTATTGTAATAACCTGCAGTTTCATAAGAGTATATATTTAAAGTAGATGCATAAATGAACAAATTAAGTTAATTTAGATACACAGAAGATACTAAAAATAAATTTAAGGAACCGCAGAAAGAGGGGGAAGGAAGTCAAGTTTTGAAATGTTAAAATGACTGTAAAATTATTGCAATGTATAAACCTGAAAGTCATCGTCGTCATAAATGGCTGTTTCTCCCACTCACCTATTGTCTCCAGATTTGAGGCCTCGCTTGTCCTCAGCTCTTGTCTGCTGTTTTGGTTTCAGTTCCGCACCCTCTCGATGGTGTCAGAGTGCCTTTTCTCGCTCATCAACGGGGACGACATGTTTGTGACCTTTGCCGCGATGCAGCAGAACAGCTACTTGGTGTGGCTTTTCAGCCAGCTCTACCTGTACACTTTCATCAGCCTGTTCATCTACATGGTGCTCAGCCTCTTCATTGCTCTCATCACTGGCTCCTACGAGACCATCAAGGTTAGCCCTGTCCTTTCTCGGACTTGAGCAGCTTCTCTCAGAGGCCTTGACAAAGCAATGCACCTCCAGTCTTGCGGCTTGCTTTATCCTGATATTAACCTGAGTTAGAGGCAGAGATTGGGCATGTGTGTTGCTATTCTGGCTGAATGACCAGGAGTGCCAGGACTGGCTTGGATGACCAGGAGTGGTGGGGGGCACCAGCTGGTGAACTCCCAAGGGAAACCAAAGAGGAGGAAGCTTCAAAGCCTGGGGATTGGTATGGGAAGGTAAGAAGGGACAACAGGATTTAGTGAGCATGAAGAGCCTGTGACAGAGAGCAGTTCTGGTGCAGAAGAGGGGCACAAGGCTGCAGAAGAATACAGAGAGCCTGCCTCTCCTGCTCCCTTGTCTCCAAGGACATGCAGAGTGATGCGTAGAGCAAAACTGAGGTCAGAGGTGTCCAGATGCAGTTTGAGACTGCTTGGGAAACATCCAGCAGAGGTGAGCCTTAGAAGGGGTGGAATGGGAGGACCATCAGTCCTGACAACTGCTCCGTAGGGCGAGACCCAGGGTGGATTTGATTTAAATCAAATCGATTTAAATCACAATTTAAATCACTAGTCCGTGGGACTTGATTTAAATCACTAGTCAGTAAGACTTGATTTAAATCTTTTTTCTTTTTCTTTTTACAAAAGACTCATTCTTGCTGGTATAATCTTAATATTTCCAACCAGATGGAAGGCTTCATTTTTGGAATAATAAATTTCCAGAGTAGTTTTTACAGTTATATCAAAAACTACTGATTTGGTTATACTCTTAGAAATACATCGACAGATCATTATGAAATTATTTTGAGGTTTAATAAGTTAACTGTTTATATTTAGACAACTTTTCAGCTGTACTTTAATGGAAGGAGAAAAATAATCATTTCCTTAATAACAATTTAAACCATTTATTTAACTAAAACAATAACATTATAGCATATGTATCCATGTTTGTTAACTGATGTGGTTAAATGGCTTTTTTTAAAAATAAAAAAACAACCCTTAGACTGAGTTTTAGCACACATGAAAAACTTAAATCCTTATTTCCTGATGGCCTTTGGACTATAATGTAACTTAAATAGGAAACTATCTTTAGAAATATATTTTCCTCCAAAAGCATTTTATTTTAAAAATCTGATTTAAATTTTAAAAATCCATTTTTTTATTTTTATAAATAAAACAGTAATTGATTTTTATCCACCCTGTCAAGATCTATTGAGAGTGTTGCTGGGTGTTTGTTCGTTGCCTTGAATAAAGAAGTAAACTTCACTAACAGCTGGCTCTGCTGCTGCTTCTGAGCTGCATCTGACTCCAGCCCTGAGGCCTAGCCTGTTGGAGATTCATTCCCCGTGTTTGCATTCATGGGATTGTTGTCTATCCCTTGACATGTATGTTTACATTCCACAGTGGGAAGTGACGAAGACGGGATGTATGTGTTACTGTGTTTCCGTGAAGTTGGGACTATTGTCCTTTGTTCACTCTCTTTGCTGCCTGATGCTAGAGAGAGAGAGGGAGCCATGTTGCAGTGCTCCGTGTGTGTTTATATGTAAATAAACGTAGATTAGCCAAATGTTGTGCTACTGAGTTCTGTTACGCAATTGCGCAAACTCTGCAGATCCGTAAGTGTGCTGATGTCGGTTGGCATCAGTCGCTGTAGTGTTCGGGCTGGAGAAAGCTCTTGAAGCTCCCGAACGATCTACCAGGAGGGAGAGAACATGCCAGCCGGGCATGTGTCTCTACCAGGGTCCTACTCGAGAGTAAGAGATCCTAACAGCGCCAGTCCAGAGACACTGTCTGAATTTTTGCATCCGATAGGAGTCCTCTCCTTCCTGCAGTCCCAGAACTGCTCTGACCCCTAGGTACTGCTATGCAAACCCTGTCTCTTGCTCTTGCAGCATCAATGTGAGGGGGAAGCGGCAGTCACCCAGCTCCATGCTTACATAGCCGAGTGCAAAGACAGCCCCAAATCGGGCAAGTTCCGCCGGGACAGTGGTTCCTCATGTTCGGTCTTCTGCTGCTGTGAGAGGTGAGTCTGCAAGGGATGGGTCTCGAGTGACTTTCCCGCTATTCTGAACGCCCGTTCTTGGGCTCCAGCCATTTGGGTGACCAGGCCCCGTTTGTACTCCAAGAACCAACCCCACCTTAAAAAAAATGAAAAAGGTAAAGGACCCCTGGCAGTTAAGTCCAGTTATGAATGACACTGGGGTTGTGGCGCTCATCTCGCTTTACTGGCCGAGGAAGCAAGCGTTTGTCTGCAGACAGTTTTTCCGGGTCATGTGGCCAGCATGACTAAGGCGCTTCTGGCGAAACCAGAGCAGCGCATGGAAGCGCCGTTTACCTTCCCGCCAGAGTGGTACCTATTTATCTACCACTGCGCCACCCGCGTCCCATAAGACCTCACTTTGCCCCTCCCCAAATTCCTCTTCTGTGCAGGAGGTCTGGGCTGTGCCTCCAGAACAGGTATTAAAGGACTCATTGGGGCAGAGAAACCAGCGCTTGGAGCCCGGGACACATCTTTGGGGAGGGGGCACTCGGGGCGCAAAGCTTGATGGTTCTCTCTTCTCCCTCCTTTTTCTTTTTAAAATAATATTTATTAGTTTTCCAAATTTTTAACGCATCAATACCAAATTGCATCAAATTGGATACAATTTTTCCGAAAAGTTGTCTTCCCCCTCTTCATCCTAAATGCGTCCCAACTTTTCCCCATTGCTTGATATTACATATTTATTTCTAATTCGCATTTCATTCCTTATATTCAATTTACAAGTTACAGGTAGGTAGCCATGTTGGTCTGACGTAGTCGAAACAAAAAATAAAAAAAAATCCTTCCAGTAACACCTTAGAGGCCAACGTAAGTTTGTCATAGGTATGAGCTTTGTCATAGGTATGCATGCACACGAAAGCTCATACCTATGACAAACGTAGCTGGCCTCTAAGGTGCTACTGGAAGGATTATTTTTTATTTTTTTATTCAATTTACAGTTATTACCAGTATTTCTTTTAAATTCCCTTACCCCTTATCCATCAGCTGTCGATTTATCAATTTCTGCTCGTATATACAATATATTCCCCTAAAAAACGAAAGTCATACGTCCCCCTGCCTGTCCACTTTAAATCATTACTATTTTATATTAATTTTACTTTTTTTTCGTCTTGCTGCCATCTTTATCTTCTCCACCGTATTTCACATCTTGAAAATAATTTTTATTAGTTTTCAATTACAGTCCAATAACACCCTCATTATAACAATGCTGAATAATAATATACAATTACTGATACCAATCATTCAGATACCAAATGATATAATTCAGGTGGCCCCCCCGCATGCTAGAACTGATGGTTTGATGATTTTCTTTATTTTCTGCATTTCATATTTCACTTTTCAGTAGTTGTTTGTCTCCACTTCACCAGTCAGCGCCCATTTTGTGTCCGGCCCCACATTGTTTTGCAATTCACGTTCTCTCCACAGCATTTGCGATCTGCAGTGGTACCTCTACTTACGGATTTAATGCGTTCCGAACGCACATTTGTAAGTCAAAAAAAAAATTGTGAGTCGAATCCCATAGGAATGCATTAGGAGAAAAAATTCGTAAGTCGAAGCAACCCTATCTAAAAATTCGCAAGTAGAAAAAATCCTATCTAAACCGCATCCAAGATGGCGGACGGAGCTCCGTTCGTAAGTAGAAACATTCATAAGTAGAGTTATTCGTAAGTAGAGGTACCACTGTATTATCCATTGCAAGATTATTTCTCAAGGACCCTCTTTTTCCCCTCCTTGAACCCTGCCCCCAAGAACCCCACTGCAGGAGAACGCCCTGGTGGTGAACTGAGCGCTGTGACAGAGAGCGAGGAGGACTGCCTTGGCCGATCATTGCTGGGCATGGACCTGCATGTGGACCTCTTGAGACTGACAATGCCTCCCGTGCCCTGTCTTCCGGCAGGGACTGGGACGGGAGGGGGCAGCCGAAATCCTTGCCTCCTGTGGGCTGCGACCTTATGTGCCGGTTCCACAGAGAGCCGTTGAGACAGTCCTTGGTGTCTGAGCGACAGACACTTGGGGGACCAGGGGGAGGGGGAGGGGACTAGAGTTCTAACCAGTATCTCCCCCAGTCTTGAACTGGTGCTGCAATAGTCCCGACTGATTTATTGCTGGCCTGTGTATACCGGCTTTTCCCAGGCTCCCTATGGGATTAGCAGGCTTGCCAGACAGTTGCAGCGGGGAAATGCAGTTTTGCTTTAGTTTGTTGATTTTTTTTAAAAAAAGGTTTTATTTTGGAAGAAAAAAGACTTCTAAAAGGTCATGCCAGGAGTGAGTCAAGGCAAAGCTTTTGAAGACCTTGGAGCTTTCCACGCTGCCTGCGCACCAGCCTTTTCAAGTGCCACATTTGCCTCCGAAAGACCGGCGCAAAGGTTCTGCTCTGTTTCCCTCAAGCGTCTGACATCTGGCTGGCGCCTGGCAGGTTCGGGATGCTACAGGATGGATTTTGACAAAGCCTCTGCGTTGCAAGGGGTGGGGAAGCTGTTTCAAAACACTGGGGCGAAGGGCAAGGCTTTTCCTGCCTCGTCCTGTGCAGGATTTGCTCTGGGGTTCAGCTCAAGTATCCTTCCCATCCTCTTCCAGTCCGTGGCCTTGTAGCTGTTTTGGTTTGGAACAGATTCTGTTCTAGATCAGGCAGGTAGGCCTGTTTTTAAGGATGACACATCTAATCCCATTCCGCAGCCTCTGTGGTCCTGCAGTGAAGACAATTGTGCTGGGCATGGCTTGCATTTCAATCAGGTATCAGTAAATCAATCTGTTTCCCCCGGATTGTTGCACAGGAAGATTGCAGCATGCTCACTGGTTTAAGATTAAAAGAATATGGGATCTTAAATGAAATGTGAGTAGGCTAAGACTGGAATCTACTTTGGAGAACATGTTTTTCTGCATCAGAAGGCACTCGCCCACGGCTAAGGCATGGGACTGCTTTCTGTGGGTAGTTTGATCTTCAAGGCCGTCTCTTGCACACAATTCCATGTTGTTTGGGATTTTGCATCGAGGCTAAGGAAGATATCTGTATTTATGCCAACGAGGGATCACCACATCCACCGATCCCCTTGAGTGGCCAGGCTTTACTCCGAAACAGTTGCTTTGAGTAAGGACACAATTTTCTCCCGCTTTCTTTGGGCCTCCTTTAGAAAAATGAGTTCTGTTCCAGGAGACGAGCGGGATTATTGCAACTCTCCACTTCAGGCACAGAAATGTCTACGACCAGGTTTAGAATTTGCCTTACCGGACTCTGTCAGGAAGAAAAGGAGCTAATTGTGTCGTCCCTTCCCTTCTGCTGTCTATAAATGAACTGGTGAAAAAAGAGAGGGGGGGGGAGGTCAGTTGACCTCTTAAGTATTGTCAAATAATGGTCAATTGTTTTAAAGCATTAATTTTATAGAACTACTACAACAAATGAGATGTAACCAATTTTGAGTGTTAATATAATTTATGAAACAACGAAGTTCAGTTCTGAATGACTGAAGTAAATAATTTGCAGCTAAACAGAAATACAGGTATGAGAAAAGTGTTGTTTCGGCGTTTGGGTTGTTTTTTGGTTTTGGCTTTTGTCTCCTGGAGGGCTTGTTAAAACAGTTATGGATCTTGTATTTGTAATTTCAAATATCAACTGCAAAAGCTTTGTTGGTTCTTAAGAACGAATTGAAGAAAAATCCTCCGACTCGGCCGAAGTAGTAGAAGAGAAAAATGTCCCAAATCGTCCTGCTTCAACCTTGGTACCGTACATCCGAGAATTCACGGCACCAAATGTTGTAAGCCAAAAATGGCTTATCTTCTGAGTTAGCCAATAAAACTCAGAGACAAGAGGAGTTAGGAGTCCATTATGTTTATTGCAAAGCAATAAGGTTACAGTAGAATCATTTCGGAATACTGGAACCCCGCCCAAAGGTGCGGCAGGGGTATTTATAACATTTCAGACAAAGGATTTCAATTTAACCAATCACATAAATCATTACATCATTTAATATTTAATATTCATCACCTCATTTCATATTTAATACGTACATCATTACCTAATCTAATACGCATGCGCAATAAGCGTTGCTAACTAAACTTTGATTCTTACCATGATCTGTTACATATTGTTAGTTTGCATGTATGGGAACCTGTGTTACGTGTGGATGTAACAATTTATGTTCTAGTTCATGAATTGCTTCTTTGTGATTTACGTATTAGATGACCTTCTATCCCAGTAGGGACGGCTTCTTGCTGAATCATCAGTTTCTTTAAAGCAACAGGTTACCATAATTCACTAATATAAGCATATTCCAGGATTTATAAGGATTTACATTATCACCTTAATTGGGGCCCTTTGGGCCCCTGCTACATGGGAAAAGGCGGGGGGGGGGCCTTCTTCAACATTAATTCCACAGCTCAGAACCTTCTGAGCTCCCTGATGTACTAATTGGACCTTTCTGACCAGGATGCTATTCAGAATCTCCTCCAGCTTTATCGCGGCTGTCCCTATCCTCATTGCAGGCCAGCTAGGGAACTGGGAGTGAGGAGGTCTTGAAGTCGAGGTTCCTGGAAGCTTAGCCTGGACCTCCTCTTCTCTCTTGAAGAGGAAAAGTGAATGCAGAGCTGGCTTGAGTAGGAAGAGAGAGCCCAGATCTGCCAGAAGATGATGTTGAAGCCGGAAGCTCCCTGGTTGTAAAGGTCCAGCAAAACTGGAGAGATTGCAGGGAGGAGAGGTTATCTGCATGTCTTGTGCCTGCAAGTGAGTGTTTTGCCCAATTTGGGCACATCCGTTTTTGCTTTGGCCATGCCTGGCAGTGGCATGCAGCCCTCAGAGGATTGGTGCTGCCACCACCCCTCTTCAAAGTGGTGGGTGTAGCCAGGAAGTAAATATCCCGTCCTTCAGCATCCATTTGCACGGTCTGCAACAGCAACCTTATGAGGTCCTCCAAGGGTCTTCTGCTGGTTCCCTCACTGAGAGAAGGGAAGTTAGAGTGAACCAGGAGGAGGGCCTTCTCAGTAGTGGCACCCTCCCTCTGGAACACCCTCCCTTCAGATGTCGAGCAGGTAAAGAATCGCACAACTTTTAGAAGACATTTGAAGGCAGCTCTGTATCAGGAGGTTTTTAATGCTTGATGTTTTTATTATGTTTGTAGATATGCTGTGAGTTGCCCAGAGTGGCTGGGGAATAATAATAATAATAATAATAATAATAATAATAATAATAATGCTTATTATTCACCTGATGGCACAATCATCTACAATTAAAATAGTAGATTGCCATCTATGTAAAGAATTCCTCAGCTTTAAAAAATTGTTGGTGAACTAATTGACAAGTGTCCCTGCCCATGTGAACATGCGCTGATCAGCTTTCTTCTTATTGAAGGTCTTTAAAATTCATGCTAAGTTTTTTCCTGGTCTGTTGCAGTGTTGGGAACAGTGTGTTCATCAAACATGTGCTTTTGCATTCAGATTACCCCCCCCCCCGCCAGTTCTCCCTTGGGGTGATTTGGCGCCACATTAAAGAGCGAGGTAGGTTTTGCAGATTCTTTCTTGGCTTTTGTGAATTCTGGAGCCACTGCAGCTTCTCAAGAACAGCAGAGGAAACCTCCTGATATGTTGGCCGGAGCGCTGGAATATAATGCATGTTCTCATCTTGAAGAGGGAGGGATAGAAGCACAAACACGGGTGTACTGTGGTGTCAAGGTTGGAACATCCATGTTGCCAGAAACCTCGTAGCCAAAACCTGAATGCTGGTGGAAAGGTTGCTTTGATGAGAGGAGTTAGTTGGCACCATAAGGTCATGTGCCAGCTCCTGGCACCAAATGCTAGGCAGGGGAGATAGGAGGAGCACATGGTGCAAGAGAAAGCAGACAAGCAGTCTGCAGTGTGAAATTGTCTAATCCCAGTTAGCTTAGACTCTGGGTCCTATGAGGCGGAGATTGCCCTTTCTACTGCTGATAGCGTCAGGAGCAGAGAATTCCACCCTTCTTTCTCTGAATTGCTTTCTGTGAGCTTGTCCCTGCGTGATTGTGCTCGAGACAAAAAGCAATATATTCAGCAATTCCACCACAGTGCTTGGCACAATTTACCACTTGCTTTCTCTTCGCCAAAGGAGGCTTTGCAGCCTCTTGGAGAATTCGGGGCGAGAGCAGGAACTGGCCTAAGAGCAAACAGGAATTGTAAGGGTGACTCCCTACAGGGAGCCAGCCCCCACCATCCTGACTTCCACCTCGCCAAGCACGGAGCAGCAGTGGGTCTGAAGCAGCCAGGGCGGAGGGGAAAGACTCGGAGGAAGAGAGAAGCCAGCGTGCGGAACGATGGGAAGGCTCAGGGGAGGAGAGATGTAGGCAAGGGCTCCAGGATGCTGGGGAGCCATTCTACTGCCTTGAGCAGGAGGAGGCTGAGAGGGTATCGCTCCTTCCAGCGCAAGAGTTAAGGAGAGCACCGCGATGCAGGTCAAGGGGGAGGCGTTTTGGGGTGCCCCGACTACTTTGCTGGCGTAGAAGCAGGCGTACGCCATTGCCGGATTCTGATTCGGAATGAGAGGTCATGTTTTAAGCTGTCTCTGCACTGTAAATACTTTACACAAGAAAAGTCTTTAAAGACAAACTGGACTCAAGCGGAGTTACTCTAGAGTAGCCACGACGACCCTCTGGCAGGAATTATTAAATTTGTTGCTCTAACGGGTCGCTGTTTGTGCTGAAGTTCAGTCAGTCTGTTCAAACACGTTGCATTAAACCATAGCCTATCACAATCTAAACTAAAGCAGGAATGAATGCAGCCAAAGGCATTATAAAATAAAATGGGTGGGTCGATATTGCGCGAGAAATGTGATGAAATCAATAAAAAGCGACTTAGTAAAATCTGGGAGTTGACCCAAAATGACCAATCCCAGCTCAGCCAGTAATGTACCTAGGCTTGAGTTTTCATCATACCAGTTCCTAATCTTATTGGTAGCCATAATGAAGCAAAAATAAAAATGAGACAATGTAAACACTCCGGCTTCTTCGGTGCTATCTTGTGTGTCTACCTTGTGAAATTTGGCTAGTTCTTTTGAAACGTGGCTGCTCTTCTTGGTATCTTAATATCCTTAAAAGGCAGGATGTTCTGCTTGCGGCACATATTTGCGAGATGAACGTATCGGCAAGATGCATGGGCGTAGGCAGGGGGGCAGGAGGGGGCAATTGCCCCCCCAGAAGCAAAGGCTGAGGGGCGCAGCAGTGCGGCAGCCCCAGGCTCCCGCTCCCGGCGCGAAGCTCCAGAGTCGCGCAGGGAACGTGAGCCTGTGGCTGTGTCCTCCGCGCCTCCCAGGTCTTCGGAGGAGGCGGCCCCAGGCTCCCGCTCCCAACGCGAGCCTGGGGCCGCCTCCTCCGAAGACCTGGGAGGCGCGGAGGAGGCAGCCACAGGCTCGCGTTCCCGGCGCGACTCTGGAGCTTCGCGCCGGGAGCGGGAGCCTGGGGCCGCCTCCTCCGAAGACCTGGGAGGCGCAGGCCATGTGGCCCCTCCCCTCTTGCCCCTTGCCCCCCCTAATTTTGATCCTGGCTACGCCCCTGGCAAGATGCATCTCTGTAACAACTTGTGTCAGTGATTAATTAAACAGATAATTGGGTGGGGGGGGCGGGATTCTTAGCCACATCTCAACCTCAGTGGCAAGGGCGCATCCTGGCTGCAGTGCTTTCAAGAGCTGTAAGAAAGCATCAACTGGAACATAGCAAGAGAGTTCCTTTCTCCAACAGAACTTGTCAATTCTCAATAAGTAACACATTCTTTTAAGAATTGTTCCACATTCTTAAAAAATATATAAGGGGAATGTCCTTCATGGTTGTAATAGATGCATAGTCATCCTGCATAAACATTTGTACACCATTTGAACTTCTCAGCTAAGACAAGACCTCTCGGGGGGGGGGGGGAGGGGAGGTCTCAGCAGCCAATGGTTTCAATGCCAGGAACAGCTGAGAAACCATTATTCTTGCTGCCATAATTTAGCCAGACAATGCTGTCTCATCCCCCTACCTTATGTCCAGTAATTACCAATTTGGCCAGTGTGGCGTTTGCCCATTCCGTGTGATTACTGTTTGCACAGGGGGGTGGGAATGGTAAATGTAGATTGACCAATGAGAAAGCTCAGAGGCGGAGCATACCTGGTTTTGAGGCTCAGCCCAAGGGTTTTACCATGGGGGGATAGGAGAGTCAGAGTCAGACAGAGCAAGTAAAAGTCGAATAGAGCGGTTGTGACGTTTAGAGTGAGAGACAGGGATAGAATGGACAGAGAAGAGGGTGACAGAGTGAGATAGTGCCGCATGAGGTAAGGGAGCACATTTGAGAAACCGTTCTGTTGTTGTTTAGTCGTTTAGTCGTGTCCGACTCTTCGTGACCCCATGGACCATAGCACGCCAGGCATTCCTGTCTTGCACTGCCTCCCGCAGTTTGGTCAAACTCATGTTCGTAGCTTCGAGAACACTGTCCAACCATCTTGTCCTCTGTCGTCCCCTTCTCCTAGTGCCCTCAATCTTTCCCAACATCAGGGTCTTTTCCAGGGAGTCTTCTCTTCTCATGAGGTGGCCAAAGTATTGGAGCCTCAGCTTCACGATCTGTCCTTCCAGGGAGCACTCAGGGCTGATTTCCTTAAGAATGGATAGGTTTGATCTTCTTGCAGTCCATGGGACTCTCAAGAGTCTCCTCCAGCACCATAATTCAAAAGCATCAATTCTTCGGCGATCAGCCTTCTTTATGGTCCAGCTCTCACTTCCATACATCACTACTGGGAAAACCATAGCTTTAACTATACGGACCTTTGTCGGCAAGGTGATGTCTCTGCTTATTAAGATGCTGTCAAGGTTTGTCATTGCTTTTCTCCCAAGAAGCAGGCGTCTTTTAATTTCGTGACTGCTGTCGCCATCTGCAGAAACCGTTCTAAACATATTTAAAACTTGTTTGTTCTTCAATAAACTTTAATCTTCGTTGTTGACTTTACAATCTGACTGAGACTCAGTATTTCACCAGAAGAAACCTGGTTGGTGGCAGTGGAAAAATAAAGCAGTAGTGTACAGGTCAATAGTCCGTGAAACGACCGGGGACTCTGTATGGGTGCCACAGCCAGTAATTACCAATGAGGCAAGGTGAGGCGACCACATCAGGTAGCAGGATCCGCGGGGGCAGATCCATCCTGCAAGGAATGTGTTGCCTGCTGCAGCAGCGGCAGCAACGGTTTTGTCTTGTTCCTTGGAGGCCGGATCGGTTGCCTCCTTGCCACCTCTACAGTGGTCTCTCAAGGGGCGCAAATTGCAAGAGCTGCTCTCCTCTGCACCCACCCAGCACAATTCAGAGTGAGCCCCTTGTTCCCTGCACCATGGCAGCCTTTGAATCCCACATCAGCTGTCGGGTAAGGTTGATTTTATTCCTCCTCCCTTTCCTGAGACAGATCTTCACCCTTCTTCCCTGGCAGGGGGACGGGGAGTTATTTTGTGGTTTGCCTCAGGTGACCAAATGCCCTGCGCCAGCGTGGATCAAAGGCATAGCAACATAAGAACATTTCGCACACTGTAACTAACCGCAAGCAGCTGCTGTCGTGCTCCTGTGTGTACCTTGGTTCTCGAACGCAGCATGGTTTGCGAACATTCTTTGGCACCTGAACATCTGACACGGCTTCCATGGATTCTGATTGAGTTCAGGAAGCTCCTGCAGCCAATCGTAAGCCAAGCCTTTGTTTTCGAACGTTTTTGGAAGTTGAATGGGCTTCTGGAACAGATTCCGTTCGAGAAACAAGGTACGACTGTATATGAACAAATGAGCAATTTTAGTTAATTTGGATATGCAGAAGATATTAAAAATAAATTTAAGGAACCGCAGAAAGAGGAGGAAATAAAGCTTTGAAATGTTAAAATGATTGTAAAATTAGTGACATGTATAAATCTTAAAAGCATAAATAAAAAAGGAAAACGCATTGTAAACTATATGAGATATCGCGCTTGCGAAAACGGAACTCAGCAGCGCCATCTGGTGTCACAGTGTTGTAATACACATGCAGTGCATATAAAGCGCCTTTTCTTTACCCATCTAGCTGACTTTTTAGAGAGCGCAGCTGGTTGCATGGTGCTGATAATGCCAAGGTTGCAGGTTTGTTCAACTGCATCTGCCTGCATTGAAGGGGGGTTGGACTAGATGAGCCTCAAGGTCCCTTCCAACTTTACAATTCTCTGATTCTCTACTATAGGCCAGAGAGAAAAGTAGATGGGCGGGCTATAAATATATTATTATTATTATTATTATTATTATTATTTAGACAACAAGCCCTAAGCGCTGCAACCTTCCTTCCTAGGGGTATGGCTCCACCCCACCCCACTTTTTCTAGACCCTTTCCCACAACCCTACAAAATCCGCTTCTAAGCCTTCCATCGCGTCTTCCCCGCCTCTCTGCCCCTCGCAACATGGCGGCCGGCTGCGAGCTCGGCGACGCGACGCGATGATGTCATTGGCCAGGGCGCCGCTACGAGCCGGAGGCAGAGAGAGGCATGGGCTTCAAAGGGCCGCGCTGCGGATCGGAGCCGGCGGCGGCGGGTGAGTCTTAAGCGGATAACAGGAATTCCTGAGGGCGGGGGAAGAAAAAGAAAAGCTGGAGCCCAGCGCTAGGGTCCCGCTCGGTAACGTGCGAAGAGACGCAATGGAGTCTCTGAGCATACACAGAGTGCGCGCGCGGATTCCCCGCCACCCGCTCTTCCTTCAGCCAGAAACACCTTTTCAGATATTTAGTCGCGTGTTTATTGCACGTGTACTCCAGCTTTTTCTTCGTGTACATCCCCCCTCCCACATACGTTCTTAGAAGTTGAAGGGACCACCAGGGTCATCTAGTCCAACCCCCTTTCGCCCAATCGCTCGACCCCTTGACTTAGATCCATAGTCTCGTGCTCTACAGACTGAGCTACCCACCCCCTCCAGATTGAATCCCCACTGCAACCCTGTGAGGTAGGTTAGGCCGAGAGACGAGGCAGTCAGTGGCTGGGCCAAGGTCACCCCTGAGAACTTCCTGGCCCAGTAGTGGGGGGGGGGGTTTGAACCCGGGTCTCTCCCAGGGCCCTAGCCCGACACTGTAACCCTGACCCTTATACCTTGCGCTGAAATGGGGAGAGGCTTTGAGCTCAGGCCGCTCTCCGTTTGGGAATTTTAAAAACCCAGCCAGGGGTTGAGTGATGGCATGGAAGAGCCGTCGTCGCTTGGGCAGAAATGAGTGGGTGGATGAGTGGGCAGGGGCATTGCCTGGCATGAAGCCGCAGAGAGAAGGCTGGGCCCCCAGCCAGGGAGTAGGAGTTGTGCTACAGACTTTCAGGTGCTGGGGTGGAGACTGCCATGTACAATCCTGGTTTCTTTTGCCGCCTACCTCGTTTTTGGCAACAGAGCAGAGCCTCCCCACGAGAAACTTTGGCCCTGGGGTCTGAACCTTCCCCAGGCCTGGGTCATGCCAATGGAGATCGAGACCCGCTCTGGGTGAGGTTGAGGCCAGCCGGCCCCCTCCGCTGCCTGGCTTGGCTGCTGCCCAGGTGGGCCAGGTGATGCATGGAGCACAAAAGTGACACATGCCCTTCTGGAGCTATCAGGTGGGCAGGGGGACGCAGCTGAAGGCAAAAAAGGTGGGCCAGGAAAGACTGTGCCAAAGACTCCTGCTGGGGCGGGGGGTCTGATGGGTGCAGCAGAAAGTGGGGCCGGCTGACTGTCCAGATGAGGGTCAGGGCAGCTGCTGCTTTCACCCCCCCCCCCCCATTAAGTGACCCAGGGAGGGGTCCGGCTGACCAATCCCAGCCTGCTGGTGGTCCTGCCCAGCTGGGTTGGTGCCATCCAATGAGGGCAGGGGGTGTTCAGTGGGGCCCTGCACAGGAGCCAATATTTCAAGCAGGCCGCGTTGCCTGGCAACCTGGACCCCTTCCAGCAACACGTGCCCAGCCTAGGCTCAAGGTCATCTGTTTATCATCATCAGATGGGCACGGATTGGCTTTTGTCGGTGGCGAAAAGGGCAGAGCGTGATGAAATCAGACTGTCCAAACAGGCCAGGAGAGGGTGCTATATATGCAGGAAGTAATTTTTAAAAAAACCCAGCCAAGCAGCGGCAGAGGAAGGAGGGAAGGTATGGAAGAGCCCTTGCCTGGATGTGGGTGGGTGGGCAAGGGGCATTGCCTGGCATGAAGCAGCAGAGAGAAAGGCTGGAAACCCCCCCCCCCTCCCCAAGCCAGGGAGTAGGAGTGATATAAATGCAGTCAGTAAGGAAATAATTATCCAGGATCTTGTTTTCATTGGTAGGAAAATCAATGTGCACTTGCAGGGGGAGGCTGGTTCATATTGACAACTCAAGGGGCTGACAATTAAACTTTACCCTGAGGACACTGTGGCTCAGCCTTTCGCTCCTCCCTGGGCCATCCTGCTGTCAGTCTTGGAGGACCTGCCAGGCAAAGAGAGGTTTCTCTTTAATCATGCCTTGGGCTCATTAACATTCTGCGGCTTTTTAAATGTGTTTGCGGGACGGGGTGGGTGGGTGGGTGGGTTACGGGTTGGTTTTTGTTTTGGTTCTTTTTTATTAGGTATTTTGTGTTCTCACTTTGTATTTTCATGTTGTGAACTGCCCTGTCTGTGATCTTCAGATAAAAGGTGATTTAACAACAACAACAACAACAACAACAACAACAGTTATTTGTTGATGATCAGGGGTTATATTGTTATTTATTAATTAAATTTCTATAACACCTTTCACCCAAGGAACACGGGGCAGGGTGTGTGTGTGTGTGTGGGGGTATTTATATTTATATTTATATTTATTTATACAAATTTATTACAAGACAGAAAGGCAGGAACTACCGTATATTCCGGCGTATAAGACGACCCCCAACGTTTCCAGTTAAAATATAGAGTTTGGGATATACTCTCCATAGAAGAAATACGACCCGGCGTATAAGACGATCTCCGACTTTTGAGAAGATTTTCCTGGGTTAAAAAGTAGTCTTATACACAGGAATATACAGTAGGTGCCTGTGCTGAATGAGGAGAACGTCCTTGCCCTAATAGTACGGTACCCAGGAGCTACCGTATGTGCACAAACCGTCGAGATTTCCTTCTGTGTGAATGAGATCCAGAAGACTGCCTTGGGGAAATCTTTTTCAGGGATTCCATGCCTCCTTCTGCATACTGTGGTGAAGTTGCTGCGCTTGTTTTTTGGTTACCTGTTTAAGGTGTGTTAAACAGGTGCATGATCATTAACTGACAGTTACTTATTGCTAGGGTTGATCTGAAACGTTTGTACAAATTGCACTGGCATGCATTTGCTCGTTTTACACAATTTGCTCCTCTTCCACAAGTCCCAGTGAGGGGCAATGGCAATAAAGCCTTTTGGTGTTCAAGATTTTACCAAGCATGGACTGCACACTTTAAAATGGGCTCTGCCATAATAAGGACAAAAGGGTGTTTTTTCCTTCTTTAAAGAAAGCTGAGATTCGCAGAATCCTTATTTCCATGCCTGGCACTACATTATGTGGATATATGTTTACACTCCTGATTATAGAATTGCAGAGCTAGAAGGGACCCTTGTTGTTATTGTTGTTTAGTCGTTTAGTCGTGTCCGACTCTTCGTGACCCCATGGACCATAGCACGCCAGGCACTCCTGTCTTCCACTGCCGCCCGCAGTTTGGTCAAAGAAGGGACCCTAAGGGTCATCTAATCCAAATTACAGGGACCCTGGCAGCTCTCCATCTAATTTAATGCAGCCCTCAGATTAAGGTGAAAAGCACCTTGAGAGCAATCAATTCCCAAGCATTGTATCTCTTCCTTTGCAGTCTTGCCAACTTTTGGACCTTGCCTCATTCACTGCCAGTTTGGGGCCCGCCTACTAGTGCAGGCATCCCCAACCTGCGGCCCTCCAGATGTTTTGGCCGACAACTCCCATGATCCCTAGCTAACAGGAGCAGTGGTCAGGGATGATGGGAATTGTAGTCCAAAACATCTGGAGGGCCGAAGGTTGGGGGTGCCTGTACTAGTGGTATGTACAGCCTCTGCAGGGAGTTGCCCAGTAGGGAATGCAGAAAATGTTGCCTACACCTCAGTGAGGGGCAAATGGGGCTCTTCTGCTTGGGAAGGGTGGCCCATCTAGGAGAAGGAAAACTCTGATCCTAAACGTCTGCTGTTTTGTGGGATATCTTCGGGAGAAGAAAAGGAGTAAATCCTACACAAATCTGGAGTGGAGTCCCTAAGACGGTTGGATGGTGCCTTGTACGCCTCCTCCCGGCAACTCCTACAGCCAGACTGGTGCCAAATGTTTTTGTTTCCCCCCCCAAATAATTTTTATTGGTTTTACAACAAGAGGGGAAAAAACAAAACAAAAAACCAGGAAAACAAACAGCACAATAAAACACAATAACATAACAATAAAAAAGGAAACACAAAAATCCAAATACACAATCTTTTTCTTTTAACATTGTAAGAGGGGACTTCCTCGAGTTCCCTCCATCTGCGGTTCATTTCTCCTTTATCTTTAGCAATTTCCAATTCATTTTTAAAAATTCCTTACAGTTTCAAATCTCTCATATATCTATTTAAAGGTAAAGGGGACCCCTGACCATTAGGTCCAGTCTTGACCGACTCTGGGGTTGCGCGCTCACCTCGCATTATTGGCCGAGGGAGCCGGCGTATAGCTTCCAGGTCATGTGGCCAGCATGACAAAGCCGCTTCTGGCAAACCAGAGCAGCACACGGAAACACTGTTTACCTTCCCGCTGTAGCGGTTCCTATTTATCTACTTTCATTTTGACGTGCTTTCGAACTGCTAGGTTGGCAGGAGCTGGGACCAAACAACAGAAGCTCACCCCGTCACAGGGATTCGAACCGCCGACCTTCTGATCGGCAAGCCCTAAGCTCTGTGGTTTAACCACAGCGCCACCTGGGTCCCTTATCTATTTACTTCACATACCGTATATTCCGGCGTATAAGACGACTGGGCGTATAAGACGACCCCCAATTTTTCCAGTTAAAATATAGAGTTTGGGATATACTCGCCGTATAAGAAATACAACCCAGTGTATAAGACGACCCCTGACTTTTGAGAAGATTTTCCTGGGTTAAAAAATAGTCTTATACGCAGGAATATACTGTAATTCCCAAATCCACAGTTTCTATACACTTCTAAATCTAATCTCAATATACAATTTTAGCATATTTTTTAAGATAAATTTTAAAATCTTTCCACTCTTCTTCTGACGCTTCTTCTCCCCGGTCGCGAATTCTCCCAGTCATCTCAGCCAATTCCATATACTGGTGCCAAATGTTTTGCTCTGCTTTCCTTTGGACCGGGGGCGGTTGTTTTGTCTGAGCAGCCCAAGACCTCCAGACACACTGCCCAGGCTTTCATCCCATGGAGGTCACTTCAGTGCTTTTAATGCAGAGGTTTGGCTTCACCCCCAGAGGCACACTCCTTTGTCTCTTGAGACGGATGCCACCACCTACAAAAGTGGCCTCCCTCCTCCTCCCATGGGAACTTTTTGCATGACGTAACCTGGGGTGGAGATGATGCTTCTTGGCAGGGATCTCCTGGGACCTTCCTACCCCATGAGCTCTTGAGATGTGGTGTCAACCTCCTAGCTCAGGCTTCCTCAAACTCGTCCCTCCAGCTGGTTTTGGCCTACAACTCCCATGATCCCTAGCCAGCAGGACCAGTGGTCAGGGATGATGGGAACTGTAGTCCCCAAACATCTGGAGGGCCGAGTTTGAAGAAGCCTGTCCTAGCTGGCCCCGCTCTTGCTGGTTCTAAGGTCCATTGTTGCCCAGCAGCTTTGACACTCAAAAGGAGTGCGAGAGAGGGGGTCGTTGCAGACTGTGCCTCCTCTGGTCCCAATTCTTCCCTTGCCAGTGAGCCCTTTTGCAGGCTCAGAATTTCCAGGCCCCTTCATACATTACAAGAGCCAAGAGATGGACCCGAAAGAATAAACCAAAATCTATAAACTTGGGGCCTTGAATCCTCTCTGTGCTTTGGGATTTAAAAAGCTGGCAAGTTTGCGTGCGATTCCAGCTCACCGGCTTTAGCCCAAGGTTGGTGTTCTCAAGTTCCTCTGATCAGCAAGTACCGTCTGATAAGCAGGAATTGGCGTCCGCAGTGATTGGATTTCTTTGCCGGAGAGTACTGGTACTGTATTTAGGATTCCTTCTGCTTTTGCACAAAAAGAAGAGAAAAAGAGCTTTATGACTTCATCTCGGTGTCAGTTTATGGCTGTGCAAGGGAAATTCCTTTCTCTACCCCAGGGGTCTAGGCTTTGTGTCCAGTCCTTTGTTAGGGCTTTTGCCTGGCTGGAGTGTGTTCTTGTAACTGTGATTGTGCTTCTAGTTTCCGGTATGGAGAGGGGCAGGGTGGAGGCCAGTGGGATGTGCAGAGAAACCTCTGGCTTTCCTACGGCTGGGATACAGCTCCTGCTTCACTGGTGAGAGTTCCATCCAGAGTATTGCCTCAGGAGAGAAGGCATCCCTTGGGCTGGAAGAAGTTTCCCCAACCCTCCTCAAATTCAAAGTGCTGGTTTTGACCTATAAAGCCTTAAATGCCTCAGGACTTCAATACCTCAAGGGCCACCTCTTTCCATATGAACCTACCCGGACCCTGAGATCATCTTCTGAGGCCCTCCTTTCTGCGCCTCCTCCACGAGAGGTCTGGAGGGTGGCAACGTGAGAACAGGGCCTTCTCTGCAGTGGCTCCCCGTCTGTGGAATGCTCTTCCTAGAGAGGTTCCCCATGCGCCTTCATTATAAAAATGTCCCAGATATATAAATATAAATAAAGCAAGCAGGTGGTGAGCCACAGAAGCCGAGTGAAAGGCTCTGGCAGGTGCGCATGAGGATGTTAGGACACGAGAGCTGCTGTTCCAGGCAAGAACTTACAGAACGAGTAACCCCGAGCTAAGCTCTTGCGAACTCACTTCGCCTCTGCTTTGTTTTGCATGTTCAGCAGAGAAGGCAGGCTGTGCGAGAGAGTCAACAAACTGGGTTCTTTCTCTTCCACACCATCTTTCATCTTCCAACACACAACCCAGCAGTAGCAGGGCTTGCTTGTTCCCGCTGGAGAGGGAGGGGGGGTGTTGACTGCACTCCCAAACGCACTTACTAGAGAGTAAGCACCACTGAACAGAGTGGGACTGACTTCTGAGCAAACATGCACTGTTGGCGATGTCCCTGAAGAGGCCAGGTTGACGCAGCCAAGCGTTCTCTGGAAGGAGAACTTCCTGAATTGTGTCAACAGCCCCTGAGGCTCCCATTTCCTCATCTTCCTTCTTGCTCCCTGCTCTGCTTCAGGAGCATGGCGAGCCACTGGATGTTTGCGAAAGCAAAGCCATGGCCAAAGGGGTCCCTGTGCATCGTGAGAGTGTGTGTGTATAAAATTAAATTTTCTGTTTTACAGTTTTGAATGCTGATTTAAAACATCCTTAAAATATCAATGACTTCCCTCCTTCTCTTTCCATTTTGCATACCATAACACCCTGCATATTTTACATAAACCAAACCATTCAGTACTAGGGTTGCCAGACTCAATAGAGGACAGGACTTCTGTGCCTTTAATTGCCCTGCTCTCTTTTGAGTCTTGAAACCTTAAAGAGAAACCAGCAGACCCTTTGTTTAAATTCCAAGCAAAGGGTCTGCTGGTTTCTCTTTAAGGTTTCCAGACTCAAAAAGAGAGCAGGGCAATTAAAGGCACAGAAGTCCTGTCCTCTATTGAGTCTGGCAACCCTATTCAGTACTCCATTTTGACATCCATCAAAACTTATGCTGCCAACGTTTTCAAGTGTGCACAATCCCCCCCCCCCTATATTCAATAAACATTTTCCAGTCTTAGGGTATGGGGTTCTAATCTGCAGTCAATCGCCGGGGGGGCAAAGAAAACAAAACAACAAAGCTCGATTATTCCTGGGTCTCCCTCGCCCAGCCCAGATGAAAAGGGGAAGGCTGCAAAAATGCTTGTGTTTGGCTTCCTCCCAGCACTTCTTAGCTGCCCCTCGGCCTGGCTCTCTGCCAAGCCAGACATTAACATGCTCACTGCAATCCATCAGTCCTTGCCGGTTCCAGGCTTCCTATTGTTTGTGCCTACAGGGCAGCTGGTGTGTTTGCTCCCATTGTTTTCCAAAATGGGTTTCCAGCGACTTGCCAGATGTGGGTCCTTCTGCCAGGGGTGTCTCCTGCGCCTGCCCTATTGAAGTGAGCAGGATTTGTAATGTTCCAAGCCACAGTAAGGCTCTGCCCTGTACTCCGCAGCTTTTTGGTATCCCCCTAACTATTCCTTGAAGCAGTTTGCCTGAGTCTTTGGTTTATTCTTTATATCTTAGCATGACTGTCCCCTGAACTGGAAGGAGAGGTAAGAGCTGCCAGGGGACCTGCCTGTTTTTCCCCTGCCTTTGTTTAATCCTGGTTATTTCTCACCACGTTCCCCCATGCCCCATCCTTGCTTATTTTGCCTCCTGGCTGACTGTCAGACATGGGTTGCTTCTCCCAGCCGTCTCCACATCTTCACTTTTCCCTAGGGAGAGGGTATGGGTGGGAATGGGTATATCTTTGTGTTGTCCCACCCGAACCTGAGTCTCTGATCGGGAGAAAAAGGAGGGAGGGATATACTCTGCTCCCTCCTGGCCAGAACTAAGAGATTTCAAAGGGCATGCAGGCAGGGTGAATGCTTTCTTATTTCAGTTCAAATTTGAGTTCATGCACTGCATCTCTATACTGACCACAAGCCATGTGTGGAAGTCTGCCACGATCTTGGAGAGGCAACTTCTCTTTTATTAATATATTTTTTTAAAATTAAATTTAGAATATTAATTTAAGCAACCTTAAAATATCAATGATTTCCCCTTCTTCTCTTTCCAGGGCTCATTTTGCATGTCATAAATCCCTGCATATTTTACTTAAAATATACCATTCAGTATTCCATTATTACCGTATTTTTCCAAATGCATTATCCGTGTATAAGATGACCCCTTATTTTAATCTTCAAAAATTAAGGAAAAAATATAGTCTTATACACGGAAAAATACGGTATGTCCATCCAAACTTGTTTACACTGTTGAATTTATCTTAATGCTGCCAATGTTTTCAAGTGTACACAATTCCCCCCCAAAAAATATATTCAATAAACATTTTCCAGTCTTCTTTAAACATATGTTCTTCTTGTTCTCTTATTCTATATGTTAGGTCCGCAAGCTGCGCATATTCCATTAGTTTAAGTTGCCATTTTTCTTTAGTTGGGGCTTCGCTCGTTTTCCATTTTGGGGCTAAACGAAACACGGTCCGCAGTAGTGGCATGCATAACCTTTTTTGACACCTGGGAATAGGAAGACAACTTCTCTGCACTTGTTAGCATCGATGTGTGTCCTAAGTCCAGAAAGAATTTATTGCGTCATGTTTTATACCCCTTGTATTTTTTGCCCATTGTCTGTTTAATCCTGCAACATTACTTTATACTACCAGCCAGTGGTAACTGGGTGGTGCCTCAGTCCTCCGCATTGTCTAAGCCCCCACTGTTTTCAGTGTGGCCCTTCCCTAGCCAAGCGTTCATAGGCTTGCAGTCTAATAGCAGTGGCCACATCAATGTTGAGTTAGATCTGCGTTGCTTTTAGTGTGTGGGTGGGGCGTCATCGAGAATTCTGAAAAAATGAGCTGCTTCTTCTTGTCTGGTCCTCCGTGCCTGTGCTGAGCAAGTCCCAACAAACACGTGGAGAGAAGTTTGAGGAGTCCCCATTCCTTAATGGCTCTGCTTCCTAGAATATGATTGCGGGTGGTTCCTGCACTAAAGTAGTAATTGTCTCCCACTTGGTGACGTGGTTTATGGAAGCTGCATATTCATGCTTTGACCTTCTGGCAGAAGCTGAGTTCTGTATGAAACCCCTGTTTAGCACTGCCAGCTGAGGATGTTGTTTTCCTGTTGCCTCATCTAAGCAATGTGGTCTAACCCTTGGCCATTCCCGTGTCTTTCTGCTGCCTGAGGCTAGCATAGCTATACTCCTTAGAGGCAAAGCAGCTTCTGTCCACCTCCCCTCTCTTTCCGAGGCTGGCCCCGGAGGAGAAAAGAGGTTTCTGTGTGTCTTGGAGCCGCCGCAGTCTGCCGATGCTGCAATCCCTGGGCATGAAGCAACTGGGCCTCGGGCTCTCACTATTGTGAAACATACCAGAAGGAGAACATGACCCTGCTTTTGCACCGGGAAGCCGGCTAAAGACACAGTGCGCGACTTCTGCCGACTGGCCTGTTGATCAGGGAAGAGGAGCAAGAATGGACCATTTCTGAAAGCTTTAATGCAAAATCTGCTGGGGGGCAAGTTCCCCACAAGTTGTGGTCAGGGGAGCTGCCTGAGGAGGTTTTATTGTAGGCTGGCTGCCTTGTTGAATACTAGCATTTGTTGTTTGTTTGCCTCTACGTCACAGGACAGGTAAGTCTTTGTGTGTGTGTGTCTGTGTGCGCGTGCGCACATCATGTTCCCCCAGAGTGGGAGAGCAGGGTTCCTGTGTGACTGCCAAGGAAGGCACACTCGGTGACTATTGATCTCCAGATTCCTGTAGGTCAGTAGGCACAAGGTGTTGGCTCCCACTGTGCAGCCCTCGCCACCTTGTCTTGTCTTTGTGGCTCTGTGCATTGTCTTATGTGGAGTCTTCTTCTTCTTTGGCAATCCCTCGTAGCCGAGTAAGAGTGTCTTCCATAAACACGGTTTTAACTGTGAGTCTATAAGGGACTGTGGAGGCCAGTTCTGGATCCACACGTCCTTCCACAGTGGGGACATAGGTTTCCAGGCGGGAGTTGATCACGGTGAGGGTTTGCCAAGCGTGTCTTCCTCTTAGCACGTTTCTCCCTTTCATCCTTCGAGCATCTTCAAAACTGATGACACCTTCGGTAAAGGCTGTTCTCCAATTGGAGCGCTCGTAGGCCAGTGTTTTGCAGGCCAGTTGTCGGTGTTAATACTACATGTTTTTTAGCTTCGCCTTGAGAGAGACTTTAAATCTCTTTTGTTGACCACCAGCATTACGCTTTCCATTTTAAAGTTCGGAATAGAGTAGTTGCTTTGGAAGACGATATACGTATATATGTGGCCGCTGGTGTTACCTGAGCATTCAGGTGCAGGAGAACTCTGCAAATGGCAAATCTGCACCTTCATTGAGAAGGTTCTTTAATACATTTGGAAGGGATTAGGTATCACCTTGTTCATCTTTGTCTGGTCCAAACCTACCGCCAACCAGTTCAAAACTTCTCCTGCCTCTTGGAGTTCAGAAGTTGGAAGCAAGAGAGTGGGTGCTCGGTGTCAATCGTACGCATCATCCTGGGGTGGGTGGGATGGGAATTGCCTTCCAGACACATCTGGAGGTCTGAAGGGTCCCAGAATTTTAACGTAGACCAGGAGCGGGAACACTGGCATTCCTGATGCCATGAGTTGCCACCCGACATCAGCCCCAGCCAGCATGGCCAATGGCTAGGGATGATGGAGGTTCAAGCCCGCAGGTTCTTCATCCCTGACGTAGGGATTGAAAAGCACAGGACCTGAGATGAAATCTTGTGGCTCGCTCTAACCCAGCAGCTATGGAGCAGAGCAGCAGCCTTTCGGTATCAGCTTCTGGAATCTACACTCTGGGTACATTCGGAGCCACTTCAAAATGGTAGACCCCAGCCCCGTACCTGAGGTCATTGGGATCAAAAGCCACAAAGAGGTCCAGGAGTGTCCTGCTTTTCGCGTATTATCGGCACATCACCTGTTTTGTCATTGCATGTACCAGTTGTTGTTGTTGTTGTTAGATCTAATACAGGGAATTTACCTTAAGCATTTTGAGTGGCAGGTTTTTATTTATACTTTTCAATTTTATACATTTCATCAGTTTTACAATCAATTTAAAATTTCAAAGTTTGACTTCCTTCCCCCTCTTTCTGCAGTTCCTTAAATTAATTTTTTAAAAATATTTTCTGCATATCCAAATTCATTTAATTTGCTCATTTATTCATCTACTTTAAATATATGCTCTTCTAAAACTGCAGGTTGTTACAATAATCCTGCCAATGTTCTTATCCGTTTACAATTTTTCTGTAAATACTCAATAAACCATTTCCATTCTTTTATAAAAAGCTTGTTGTCTTGATTTCTTATTGTCCCAGTAATTTTCATCATTTCCGCATATTCCACAAGTTTTTGTATCCATTCCTCCTTTACTGGGACTTCTGCTTCTTTCCACTTTGGGGCAAGTAGCATTCCTGCTGCTGTAGTAGCATACGTAAATAAATTTCTATACAATTTAGGTGGTTTTGTCCATAAAAATTCCAAAAGAAAGACTTTTAAAAAAAAGAAAACTTATCCTTTTCAATTCATTCAGGAAATGGGAAATTGAGTGGCAAAGACTCTGTATGGTCATGTTGCTAGTGTGAAAGGAATGAGATGCTGGTGACAATTGAAATTTTAAAAAAATCTGAAATGGGGTTTCAGCTTTGAGAGGCCTCTCTTCCCAGTTCTTCTTCCCCAGTAGCCTCAGACTGGGAAGGAAGGGACCTGTCTTTCACTCTTGTTTCCTTCTCTTGCTGCCCACACTCCACTCCACTCCTGAGCGATGGACCTGATTCTCCTCAGGCAGGACCTTCGCTGCCTAAATAATGTCCAACAGGCAGTGCTCCCTCCGCCTCTCCTGCTTTGTTATTAATTTTGAGGCATCCGGAGCTCCCCTTTCCAGCTGCTGCATCCCTGTCATTTGGAGAGCCTTTGCTGCTCCCTCGAGTGCTGGCCCAGATAGCACTGCAAATGGTCCTGTGGCAAAGTTTGGCTGTTCTTTACTCACACACCTCCTGGCTGGTTTGAGGGTGGAGGATCCCAGGCAGTGGGCGATAATTAAATAAACGTGTCCAAAAGAATTTGGGAATTATGGAGACAGAACTACCTAAACTGTACAGTAATACTTCCACGAATGTCCGCCTTGTCTTGCGTCCATTCCGGCAAATGTCCGCAGCAAACCTAGAAGTACTGGAATCATAGCTGCCAAGTGTCCCGTTTTTCGCGGGAAACCCCCGTATTTTAAACCGTTTCCCACTGGCAGCCTGGATTGGAAAAAAAATCCCGCAAATCCCCCGGATTTCCTACCTGCCAGGGAGGCTCCATTTTGGGTCCTGGCGCTGCCCAATTTCCAATTCCCAGACATGGGTAGCGCGGCACCAGAAGTCGCTTCTACACATGTCCGGACATACCCATGTATGGGCACCAGAAATCAGGCGGCGCTGGCATCGGAAGTTCCAGTGCCGCGCCGCTGCTGATCCCACTTTTTAAGCAGGATGCTTGGAATGGGTTACTTCCAGGTTTGCCGCTTGCACATGCGCAGAAGTGCTAAATGGGGCTCCGTGCACGTGCACAGACACTGCGCTTTGCCCTGCGTCCTTTTTGGCTGGCGGCCGGGGCTTCAGAATGGATCCCGGCCACAAAACGAGGTACGGCTGTATAGAAATTTATTTATGTATGCTATTGCAGAGACAAGAATATTACTTGCCCAAAAGTGGAAAGAAGCAGAAGTCCCAGCAGAGGAAGAATGGATACAAAAACTTACGGAATATGCAGAAATGGCGAAACGAAGAAATCAAGATAACAAACTTTTTGTAGAAGAATAGGAATGGTTTATTATTGAATATCTACTGATAAATTGTAAACAGATAAGAACATTGGCAGGATTAATGTAATAACCTGCAGTTTTATATGCGTATATATTTGCAATAGATAAGTAAGCGGAAGATATTTAAAAATATTTTTAAGGGACTGCAGAAAGGAGGGGGAAGGAAGTCAAATTTTGAAATGTTAAATTGATTGTAAAATTATTGAAATGTATAAATTTGAAAAAAAAACCTTTTTTTAAAAAAAGATAAATAAATGTGTGAGCGGAACAACTTCCACCTGTGCCACAGGACTCTCCCTCCAAACCCTGCCCGTCTGTTATGTGCTGAACCCAAATATTCTCCAGAGAAATTGGGGGGAGCACAGGTGAAGCATAGCTGCCAAGTACCCCGTTTTTCCTGGGAAACCCCCGTATTTTCTTACCGTTTCCCGCTGGTGTCCCGAACGGATTTATATCCCATAAATCCCCCGGGAAGGCAGCCGCGGCGCCAGAAGTTGCTTCTACGCATGTCCGGAAGTGCATAGAAGCGACTTCTGGCATTGCAGACATTTTGGAAATGGGCAGAGCGGCACCAGAAGTTGCTTCTATGCAACTTCCGGTGCCGCGCCTCTGCTGGTCCCGGATTTTTCAATCCAGAACTTAGCAGCTATGCCAATGTTCCATAAAGAACAAATATTTTTGTAAAGGATATTTCAATACTTCTTTGGCAAGGCATGCTAGCAGATCACTCAGAGGCTCACCATGCTCCCTATGAAACCATTCTTCTCTTAACGTAGAAAAACGACTCATCTTTCTCTCCTCAAACGTTGGAGGTTGTGAAACCAATTTGTTCACATATGTGTCACCCATCATGGCCCGCAGGCTAGACAGAATATTGGCAACCTAAAATCAAGCCATATCCTTCTCTTGAAAGATCCCAGCCTACAAGTTTGTAAAATAATGTCTTGGATGAATGAGGGTGAACAGAGGCTGGTGTCACCTGCCCCTTTGGGGCCCTGAGTTCGAGTGAAGCCAGCAGTAGCAATGTGTTGACCACTTGCCCTGTGCCGAGCACCAGGACCCTGATCCAGCCTGCTCTGGCAGGCTCTTCCTCCCTGGAAAACCATAGCGGTGTCTGCCGTGGAACCACCACTATTGACAAGCCCACCTCTCCCACTAACCGTACAAAGACTTAAAGCCCAGTTACATGAAAAACACACGTTTTATATTGTCCTGGGTGCTATATAAAATTTCCTCTCTTGTGTGCAGTGTCCTTAATGCACTGGGCCTGGAAGCGACATCGATAGCCGTCATGGGCCAGAGTGAATCAGAGCCCCAGGAGGAGCAAGAGGTAAAACCAAGAATGGGCTAGACTTGAGCTGTTCTGCTTTCCCACCTGCAATTCACCCATCCATCCCTTGGGCAGTTTTCCTTTATCCCTGTTAAGTTTCTGTTGCTGTGTAGAGAAACAGCTTTGCTTCTAGACGGAGACGTTAATCATAGAATCATAGAGTTGGAAGAGACCACAAGGGCCATCCAGTCCAACCCCCTGCCAAGCAGGAAACACCATCAAAGCATTCCTGACAGATGGCTGTCAAGCCTCTGCTTAAAGACCTCCAAAGAAGGAGACTCCACCACACTCCTTGGCAGCAAATTCCACTGTCAAACAGTGTCAGGAAGTTCTTCCTAATGTTTAGGTGGAATCTTGTTTCTTGTAGCTTGAATCCACTGCTCCGTGTCCGCTTCTCTGGAGCAGCAGAAAACAACCTTTCTCCCTCCTCTATATGACATCCTTTTATATATTTGAACATGGCTATCACATCACCCCTTAACCTTCTCTTCTCCAGGCTAAACATACCCAGCTCCCTGAGCCGTTCCTCATAAGGCATCGTTTCCAGGCCTTTGACCATTTTGATCCTTTTGATTGCCCTCCTCTGGACACGTTATTTTTGCTTGTTGGTTGGCTCTGTTCTTTTGAAGGCCTTGGGGATTAATGGGACCCTAGTTGCTGTCAAAGGAACGTTTCTTGTGTGAGCTAAATGGAAACTTAGGTGTGACTGCTTGAAACACAATCTTTATTTAATAATAATTTTTATTAGTTTTCAGTCCAATTACGGTCCAATAACAGCCTCATTATAACAATGCCAAATTATAATACAATTACTACAGTGGTACCTCGGTTTATGAACACAATTGGTTCCGGAAGTCTGTTCATAAACTGAAGCGTTCATAAACTGAAGCGAACTTTCCCATTGAAAGTAATGGAAAGTGGATTAATCCGTTCCAGACGGGTCCGCGGAGTACTCAACCTGAAGCGTACTTAACCCGAAGCATGGGTGTAATTGGTTCCGGAAGTCTGTTCATAAACTGAAGCATTCATAGACTGAAGCAAACTTTCCCATTGAAAGTAATGGAAAGTGAATTAATCCATTCCAGATGGGTCCACGGCGTTCGTAAACCGACAATTCGTAAACCGAGGTGTTCGTAAACCGAGGTTCCACTGTAATGCCAATCATTCAAATACCAAATTATATAATTTAGATGCCCCCCCCCGTGTGCTAGAATTGATGGTGTGATGATTTTCTTTATTTCTGCATTCCAAAATCTTATTAAATTCAATTACTTTCCAGTCAAAATAATAATTCCATATACAGTACAACAACTGCAATATCAACAATGTATTTGTGTTCACACCTTAAATGATTTACGAAGCTACAAGTGAGGCACTCAAACTATATCCTTGAAACACCCGCCACAACCTGTATATAACCCGCTGCCCCAGGAAGCCCTCTAATCTCTTTCCCCCTCCTCTGCGTTGGAGTCCTCCATCCTTGATCCTGCCCTTCAGTGTCTGCTGTGTTCTCTCCCACTGCAGGATGCAACCCTGACCGCTGTACTTTCCAACGTCAAGCTCTTTGTGGCAGATCAGCTGCAGGCCAGCATGGTGAGTAGCGAGGGGACAGCGAACACTTTTGGGGGGTCTGCCTCGGGGAGGTATGCGATGGGTGCTCCCACCTGTGGCACACCTGTACAAAAACCGCCTCCTAGCTAGGTCTGTGCTTTCTTGCTGTCAAGGACAAGACTCCTCTTTGTATGGGTGTCAAACTAAGTGGGGAGGGGGACACACACTGCTAGAGGAAGGGCTGTATAATTATGAGGAAAGGGATCTGTTTCTTCAGTCCTTCGGAAAGCGGATTCCGGGCTTCATTCATCTCCCCACCTTATAATGTAGACGTGGGAACTGTCATCATATTTGCTCTTGCGCGATAAAAGCAAATTGCCACGCCTTTGTTTGCCTGTTTTATCTTGCTTCTCGTGAGCAAGTTGGTGAGCCAACCATTAACGCCAAATCGAAGTCCAATATAAAAGCAACCAATAAAAATAATCTCTCCGTAAGCCACTTAAAGCACCTCAGAAAACAGCCCTGGAATAAGCCTTATTTATTTATTGAAATAATTTTTATTTGATTTTACATATATAAAATTATAGCAATACAACCATACACATCAACAGTTGAGAGATTCCTCTGAATCTCTGGACTTCCCACTTTACCCTTCCCCCCTCCCTTCAAATAATATTTATTAATTTCCAAACATTTCAACACAAAAACAAAAGCAAAAAAGCAAACATAAGACATAATCAAAACAAAACAACACATATCAACACCTTGGGAGTCGAACGTGCTGGCTCTCAAACGATCAAAAACCCACTTTACCCTTCATGGGTCCCGTTATCAAACCTTCTCTACCGCCATCTTTTTCAATGGTCCATGTTTCGTAAAACCGTTCTTACTACATTACAAGTGTTATTGCAATCCTGCTGGTGTTTTCATCTGCTTACAGTGGTCTCCAAGATAAGGAATAAGCCAGGTTTAAACACACTTCAATCAGCGGCATCTATCAATGAGAATTCAAAGCCTGTCGAAGCGGTAGAGCAGGCATCCCCAAACTGCGGCCCTCCAGATGTTTTGGCCTACAACTCCCATGATTCCTAGCTAACAGGACCAGTGGTCAGGGATGATGGGAACTGTAGTCCAAAACATCTGGAGGGCCGAAGTTTGGGGGTGCCTGCGGTAGAGTCTCGGGTACCTTCCTATAAGCAGGAAGAGAAGAAGGGGGTGGGAGGCGGCAGCTGGATTCTGGGTGCCGAGATAGGTGTCAGAAGAAGAAGAAGAAGAGTTTGGAATTTATTTCCCGCTTTATCACTACCCAAAGGAGTCTCAAAGTGGCTAACTTTCTCCTTTCCCCTCCTCCTCCACAACAAACACTCTGTAAGATGAGTGGGGCTGAGAGACTTCAGAGAAGTGTGACTAGCCCAAAGTCACCCAGCAGCTGCATGTGGAGGAGCGGAGACGCGAACCCGGTTCCCCAGATTACGAGTCTACCACTCTTAACCACTACACCACACTGGCTCCCAGAGGCTTGTTTCGTTGCATTTACCAGCAGCGTCAAGAAAACAGACTCGCCTCGTTGGAGGCTAAAATTAAGCCCATTTAGTCACAATATTATTATCCTGCTATTGCATTTTAAAGGCAGTAAAGAGGTTTGGACTGGTGAGCTTCACGGTCCATGTGGCTCCCTAAGGCCAATCGCATTCTGGCTCTCCAGGGCAGGTGGGTGTTAAGAGCAATTATCTCGCACACCCAAACCCACTTGTAAATTCCAGTGAGGGGCAAATTCCTGGGGCCACACCCGCTACAGATAATTGACAGCTGCCTGTTCAAGGTTGGAATCTTCTATGCATCGACCCAGAACAGTAGAGCTTCTTGGGCCGTGTCTCTGCACAAAGGAACGGGGCTGCCCTGAGTGTCTCCCACAGTAAAGAGAATCAGTGGCCGGGCACAGAATGCCAGTCTGCTGCCTTTCCAGCAGGCCATGACCCACACACCAATTGGGCGCTAACCCTTCCCCACAGGTGCTGGGTGTCATGATAGGAGTCGGGCTCTCTGTGCTGCTTGTTGCCGCCTTGATCCTGGTGCTGATCCGCCGGTTCCGCCTTCAGAGTAAGTTCCCATGGGGCTGTGGGAAGTGGGCGTGCCACACCAGGGGGGCAGCTTTTTTGCCAAGGAGGGGCCGGGCCGGGCCTGCTGGCCTGACCTGTTCTTTGGTTGTCTCCTTCCTCCCTTCCCTGCAGAGGTCCTGGCCCAGGAACAACCCAAATATCGGTTTCGCAAGCGGGACAAAGTGTTGTTCTACGGGAGGAAGATAATGCGCAAGGTAATTGGGCAAAACGAACAGGACCCACAGTGTGTGTGTGTGTGTGTGTGGCATGGAATGGTTGTGCTGGAGTGGTAGAATGACTTCTTTGAGATGAATTGGTTGACTTGGGAATGGGGAATTACGCAGCATCTCAGCGAATGGCTTCTATGCATCCCGAAGCTCACTAGAGCCTCTTGCTGTCTGGGTCGGTTGCCGTGACTCTGGCCCTCCTGCTATTGCTTATAATTTTTATTAAGTTTTGTGTTTTACCATTTAAAGTACTCATTTTTACATCCTTAAGATATCAATGACTTCCCTTCTTATTTTTCCATGGTTCATTTTACATATCATAAATCCCTGCATATTTTACAGGAACTATACAAGTCATTATTCCATTATTACACCCATCATAACTTATTTACACAGTTGAATTCGTCTTAATATTGCCAGTGTTTTCAGTTGTACACAGTTACCGTATTTCCTATATACAGTGGTACCTTGCAAGACGAATGCCTCGCGCAACGAAAAACTCACAAGACAAAAGCATTTTGCTATCTTTTTGTTGACTTGCAAGATGAATTTTTCTATGGCCGTGCTTCACAATACCTTTTTTTTTTTTGCTTTGATTTGTTTAAATTGGAAAACCGCAAGACGAAATTTTCGCAATACAAAACGGCTCACGGAACGAATTAATTCCGTCTTGCGAGGCATCACTGTACAGGTATTCAATAAATGTCTTCCAGTCTTCTCTAAACCTATGTTCTTCTTGTTCTCTTATTCTATATGTTAAGTCTGCAAGTTGCGTATATTCTGTCAACTTAAGTTGCCATTCTTTAGTTGGGACCTCGCTCGTTTTCCATTTTGGGGCTAACAAAACACGGGCCGCAGTAGTGGCACATACATAAATAACCCTTTTTGACAGCTGGGAATTTCAGTCTGCTTATTCAGGAAAATAACTTGGGACGGTCAAGGCTTTGGCAGGTGTGGGAGCCCGGGACTGTTGAGGGTGTTTGTGTGGCTGGGCCATAGCTGCCAAGTTATCCCTTTTTTTAAGGGATTTTCCATTATGCTGAATAGGCTTCCTCGCGAGAAAAGGGAAAACTTGGCAGCTATGGGCTGGGCCAGGATCAGTCCCTTCCTGTTGATATTCGTCATGTGGTTCCCAAGATCCCTGCCCAAGGGGAGAAGCTGATATGCAAAGCATGGCTCTTGGGGGGGTAACCTGCAGCCTTTGTTGAGTTGCTTTGATCCTGGCTAGTAAATGTGTGTAACAAAAGACCAGCAGCAGGTATATAGGGTTTGGGTGGCTGCAGGGTTCCTCCTTCCACTTACCACATTTCCTTTCTTGCTAGGTTTCTCAATCCACATCTTCTCTTGTCGACACCACCATGTCTGCTTCCCGTCCGCGCATGAAGAAGAAGCTCAAAATGCTGAACATTGCCAAAAAGTGAGTCGGGTCAGCTAGAGCAGAAAGCATGCACATGTCAGGGAAACGAAGGGCAAAGTCTAGCTCAGGCAAACTCTCCCCTCTAGATGTTTTGGGACTACAATTCCCATCACCCCTGACCACTGGTCCTGCTAGCTAGGGATCATGGGAGTTGTAGGCCAAAAACATCTGGAGGGCCGCATTTGCCTATGCCTGGTCTAGCTGCTGCATTCTGGATTACTTGTAATTTCCGGGTCACCTTCAAAGGTAGCCCCACAAAGAGCACATTGCGGTAGTCCAAGCGGGAGATAACTAGAGCATGCTCCACACTGGCGAGGCAGCCTGCGGGGAGGTAGGTAACCTGCACAAACACACAAATTGGGTCTTTCGGACATGCCTCTGTATCCCTTCGAGTTCTGCATCTTTGCTCCCTTCAACTGTGAGGACTAGAAACTTGAAAACAGAGAGCGAGAGAGCATGCATCACGAGCCTTGAAACTTGCAATGTTGTTTATTCCCAACTGGGCACAGTGAGCTTGGGGCAGTCGGGGGAGGATAGTGATTTAGAAATGAAACAGAGGACCTGCTGTGAGGGAGGGAGTCAATCCAGCGCCACTTTCAGGCCTTTAAAACTGTCACATTCCCCCAAAAGCCAAAACGAGCATGGAAGGAAGAGGGCTGTATTGGTTGCTTATTCGCTTGGGGAATAGAGGGAGGGAGGGAGCCTCTCTCTTTATTTGCAAGAACAAGAAGCTGGCTGGTTGGCTTCCTTCCATCCCTCTTCTTCCCTCCGCTCCATGCCTTTTCCTCCCTCCGCTCAGGATCCTGCGTATCAAGAAGGAGCTGCCCACCCTTCAGCTGAAGGAGCCGCCCCCCTCCGTCTTGGAGGCCGATCTCACAGAGTTTGACGTGGCCAACTCTCACCTCCCCTCGGAAGTGCTCTACATGCTGAAGAATGTGCGGTATGTGCCGGGGTGTGTGTGTGTTTCCGGTTGTGACCGGGGGGGGGGGGGAGCCGCAGGAAGTACCTGGGCAGCTGGGACTGCCATTGAACAGAGCGTGCCTCTGCTTTGCCACAGTCAGGATCCTGTTGCCAGGCCCCAACCCTTCACCAGAATGTAGGAAGCCAGATGATGATACAATTAACAAAATTAATAAGAATATGATGCATGCTTTTGCATGCATGCTTCAAGCTCAAGAGAGGCTGTTTTTCAGCTTTTGCCAAAACACATCCCAATTTGAGGCTGCTGAACAGGCAACTTGGTGCCCTCCTCCAGCCAGCAAGGGATTATGGGAGTTGTAGTCCGAAACATCTGGAGGCCACCATCTCGGCTACCTCTGAAGTAACAGCTACATATCCAGCTTTCAAGTTTCCCTGCATTGTTTTCCTTGGCGTAGATTTGAGCAGTGTCCGTTCCACACAACATTTGGGGCGGCCGTTTACTAGCTTCTGCCGTTCTTCTTCCTGCTGCTTCTGCTACTCTCAAGAGAATCCAAGGACCTGGTTTTTAGAACAGTACACAGTAATGCCTATCGGGGAAGGGAGGGAATTCAAGCAAATTGGATTGCTGTGCGTGGGGAATAACAAGAATTAATGTTCATAACAACTGGCCTTTGTGCACATTCACGACACCTCATAGAGGATGTGCATATAGCCTCATTGTGAAGAGGAAATTGTGCCTGGGGCACATGTTGCTAAATCCTCTCCCCAGCTCCTTGGCTTTGCTCCTCCTCCTGCTGCTGCTGCTGCTGCTGCTATGCTTATGGGCTCTGCAGCCAGCCCAGAGCAAATAGCCAACATCATCATCATCATTAGTAGTAGTAGTATATTACCCTATACCTGCAGATCTCAAGGTGGTTCTTAATGCAGAATCACAGTATAAGGGTGTTGTTGCAGCTACTCCTGAGTAAAGACACCCAAGTCTGCTCTGTCTTTAAGAGTTTTATTGTGCATAGTATTTACAGTGCGGTGATAGCAGAAAGCATGACCTCTCAGTCACTTGCAGAATCCGGAAGTGGACGTTTCTGGCTACGGGACCAACATAAGAGTTTGGGCACTCCGAAACGCCTCCTCCCGACCTCACGTTTGGTGGTACGCCTTAATTCGGGCGCCGGAAGGGGCTGCCTGCTCCCCTCCACCTCTTGGTCCTGGCGGCGCAAGGGCTCTCCCACATCGCTGAGCCCTGACACCTCCGTCCCGCTCACTTCCTGATTCCCCTCACCTGACCCACTGCAGCTGCTCTCACTGGGCGAAATGCTGGTCAGCAAGAGGGGAGGAGGCTCCCTGTACGGAGGTCCCCTGACACACGGTATAAAGACACAAAATATGTAATAAAAACAAAAACAACCCAATAATTCCCCATGTCCGCAACAAATTTTAAAAGGGCATTGAATGTCAATCAGCCAGAGGCCTGGTTAAAGAAGAATGTTTTCGCCTGGTGTCTAAAGGCGCCAGGCGAACTTCCCTGGGGAGAGCATTCCACAGACGGGGAGCCACTGCAGAGAAGGCCCCGTTCTCGTGTTGCCACCCTCCGGACCTCTTGAGGAAGAAGGCACACGAAGGAGGGCCTCAGAAGGTTCATATGGAAAGAGGTGATCCTTGAGCTATTGTGACCCTGAGCCATTTAAGGCTTTATATGTCAAAACTGGCACTTTGAATTGGGCCCAGAAACTAATCGGTGGCCAGGGCAGTCAGAGCAGGATCAGTGTAATATGCTCAAACCGTCTTGCTCCGATGAGCAACTGAATTCTGCACTAGCTGATGTTTCTGAACCCTCTTCAGGGGCACGGCATGTTGGAGGGAGAGTGTTGTGCTGATGGTGTCCTCTTCCTTCCTCGCAGGGTGCTAGGCCACTTTGAGAAGCCTTTGTTCCTGGAGCTGTGCAAGCACATGACCTTTCAGCAGTGGCACCAAGGGGAGTACGTTTTCCGCCCAGGTCAGCCTGACACCAGCATCTACGTGGTCCAAGACGGAAAGTTGGAGCTCTTCCTGTCTGAGCAGGTGAGGGGGTGAGGAGCTCAGTCGGGCAACATCAGGAAACTCCACGGGGACGATTCCATAGCCATGCGGCTCAGAGGGCAAGAGTTGGGCATGGCCTGGTGTTCATTGCGGCCAGGAATGAACAGAGCTGCACAAGATCCATTGGCACAGTTGCGTGCAGCTCTCATTCGTTTAAGTGGGGCTTGTGCGGGAGACCTCAGTTGTGGTTTCCTGCAAAGGATGACGCGGGGAGGGGCCCCCTGGTTGGCTCTGACCGCAGTTAGCCCATTGTAAATCTCTTTGTTTTTGAAGAAGACCGACTCCTTACCAGAAAAGAATGGCAGATTAAGTTGATGGAAAATGTCAAATTGGCAAAAATGGCTGGAAGAATCACAAATCAAGAAGACCAACAGTTCAATAAGGAATGGGGAACATTTATAATTTATCTTAAAAACCATTATAAACAGTTAAAATTGTTAGCATGACTGGAATAACACTTGTACAGTCGTACCTCGGGAGTTCGAACAGAATCCGTTCGACTTCCGAAATGTTCGGAAAGCAAGGTGCGGCTTCCATTTGGATTCCAATTCACAGGGGCACCGGAAACAATAGCGGACGTTCGGCTTCCCAAAAAACATCCGAAAACCGGAACACTCACTTCTGGTTTTTGATCGTTAGGGAGCCAAGCACGTTCGACTCCCAAGGCGTTCGGGAGCTGAGGTACAACTGTAGTGTAATGGTGAATTTTGGACATAATGGAGATGTAAAAGATTTGGATTATTATAAGAGATGCAGGAGGAAATGATTAACAATAAGACCCACAAAGGGGAGGAAGTCCAGAAGATTCCTTGGAATGTTGTTATATATTGGATATGCGATTGTAAAACTTTGATTTGAAAACCAAATAAACAATTGTGTGTGGTTTTTTTAAATAAATCTCTTTGTTTGATTCAGGATGGGAAAGAGACCCTTGTGAAGGAGGTCTTTCCTGGCGACAGCGTGCACAGCCTCCTCAGCATCCTGGATGTTATTACGGTAGGATCCTTGTCCACCTCAGCTTGTTAGAATCCTAGATATGAAAGGGGCCTGTGAAGCCATCTAGTCTGGCCCCTTCTTCCACGCAAGGTCTGCAATGCAGGATGCAACCACAGCATCCCAAGCCTCCAGGGGAGGAGAGCCCACCCCTTCCTGTTCACCTCGTCAGCCTAAATCTGCTTCCTTGCCATTTCCACCCTGTGGCTCCAGGCTCCACATTCTTCTAGTTGTGGGCCCCAGCCTCATTGCTCCTTCTCCCACCTATGCTGTTCCCTCCCCTGGCTTGCCCCACGGGATGAACTACAGGTAGGGACTGATCCCCAGGCTAGCAACAGCCAAGGCACCATTATCGCTTCTGCTGTCCAGATCTGTTTAAGTCCAGGGTGCCGGACCCAGGGTGCCACAGCTGTTGCTAGGCTCCACCTCCCATCATCCCAGATCATTGGCCGTGCTGGCTGGGGTTGATGGGAGTCCAACAATCCCCGCTGCGGCCCCACAGGTTCCTCTCCCCCCACACACCCCTTCCCCGTTTTAAGCGGCTGCCTTCTGACAAAAACGGCATGGTTGTCTAGGAAGATGGGCCCTTTGGAGTGGCGGGTGTGGGTCAAATCAGGGGCAGTTCCCTGTTGTTCTGAGATTGGTTTCCCAACAGGGTCACCAACGCCCGTACCGGACAGTCTCTGCACGGGTAGCTGAGGACTCCACAGTCCTGCGTCTGCCAGTGGAGGCCTTCTCGGCTGTCTTTGAGAAGTACCCTGAGAGCCTGGTCCGGGTGGTGCAGGTGAGTGCCCTACCCATTGCTTCCGTGTTCTCTCCCTCTCTGCCCCCTATCCTTCCCCCCCTTTCTCTCTCTCTCTCTCCCCCTCTCACTTCTGCACCTCCACCATCTCTCTAGTCTCTGGCTGTCAGGGACTGGTCAGAGGAGGTATGGTGGAGACCACCTCCCCAGCTTGAGCAGGGAGGAGGAAAAGGAAGACTGTTTAGATTTACAACAGGGGTTTGCAGGAGGTCGCAGCTCAGAGGCAGATGAGGGGGAAAGCTGAGAAATAATGCTAGAGGGGGAGGAGGAAGCAGCAGAGGGGCGACAGCCGATTGACACAGTGTCTTTAGAAAGCATTCCAGACCCCCCATCTCCCAGAACCCGGCAAGCCTTGAAAGTAGGAGAGCAAAGAGCTCAAAGACAGAGGGCACTTGGCAGCACCCAGAGAGGAGACTATGAGAATGACGAATGAGGAAGTGGGAGAGGGTGGTGGTGGAGATTCACTCGGGACAACGCCATGATCCCAGAGGCTGGATTCTATGGCTCTCTCTGTAAATACTGAATAAAAAGCAGACGGTAAGAAACATTCCCTTGTCTTTGTACGTTCCTGGGCAACCAGCTGGGAGTCGCTGGCAACAGCCTGACAACGGTTCATGCATTTGGCCTGGCTTATATGCACAACAGTTGACCTCCAGGATCATGTTGTTGAGTATATTTCACATACTTGCCATTGGTGGGGGTTGAGCAGGGGTTTCCGGGATGTTTGTGTGTCTTTGTGTAAGTCATTGACTCTTCCAATGATTGGCAGAAGCAGACCACGAGAATGATGATGATAAAAATAGATGGAAAAAGAGCGCTCATCCCCCACTTGTCACAATCTTCAGAACACTGCATCTCTGAAAGTGTTCAGCCAAGCCATGCCCAGGAACTTAACAGCTACTGGAGGCTTTTTATCCTTTGGGGTTTTTTTGTCTTCTAGGCATGCAAATGCTATTTGGATTTAGCCAATCCAAGGCAGAATTGTGGGGCTCAGTCTTTTTGATAACCTGAACAGCTTCCAAGCCCTTGAAAGATGCGGTGGTGGAGAAGAGAGGTTTCTGAAACCTCCTCGCCAGTTCCTGCTATAGAGAACCCCACAAGCTGTGATTGGACTGAAGTGACCCTTGGACTGAGAGAATCGAAAAGGGAATTGAAAAGCTCTTCTGCCACTTTCCCTTTCAGATCATCATGGTGCGCCTTCAGAGAGTCACCTTCTTGGCTTTGCACAACTACCTTGGCCTGACCAATGAGCTTTTCAGCCACGTGAGTTCCTGTCCTACCCCATTCCACCTTCTCTCCCCCACCCTTGTCCGGCTGGAATCTGCTTTCAGAGAGGGAAGCAACCGTACCTGGTCCCTGAGCCTGTGCAGAACACATCTCAACTTCCCTCCGCTGTGTTAGGGGTTAGGGCTTCTAAGCTAAGCAAAAGGCTTTGGCAGGCAGCATCTCTCCTCCACTGTCACCCCCCCCCCCTGCTTGTGTGACGAACATGGCTGTGTTCTCCATCCCCAGGAGATGCAACCGCTGCGGCTATTCCCGCAGTCGAGCCACACCTCTCGTACCAGCCCCGTCCGACACAGCAAGCGTGTCATTAGCGCCTCCTCCATCGAGGATGCCAAGGATAGCTCTGGAAGGCAGGGGGAAGCTTCCTCCAGGGACCAAGGTAAGGGAACCTGACTTCTTATTACTGTAATATTATTATTATTAACATGTTTCCTGGGCCTGGTGAGTGACAGCCTTTTATACTGCCAGGTGACCCGTTGAAGGCAGGTCTGCTGGAACCTCCCGCTGCCCCGCTGCTGAGTCGCTGCATCTCCATGCCAGTCGATATCTCAGGTATGTGTGTCTCTCTGCCTTGACAACCTTCCGCCTTCCTGTGAAGATGCAGCATCCACGGGCCCTGGGCGCGGCCTGCTCCATTTCTCTGGCATTCTTTCCTCACCCAGGGATCCAGAGGGGGCCCCGCTCAGATTTTGACATGGCCTACGAACGAGGCCGCATCTCAGTGTCCCTTCAGGAAGACAGCTCCGTCTCACTGGCCGGCTTCGCCCGGGTGAGTCTCTGGCGATTGGGATGCTGCTGCTGCCCTAGATAGATACAGAGTGATAGAGGGAATAATAATAATAATAATAATAATTTATTTATACCCCACCCATCTGGCTGGGTTTCCCCAAGATGGAGCCTGTCAGGTGGTGATGTGTGGTTGTAGTCTCTCAGTCAGATGACTTCAGGTGAGAGAGAATTAGAGCTACCCTGCTTTTGTAGAAACTCTTGCATTGTTTTGTTTTTCTTATTAATTGAATAGCAAACAACAACCAAATAATAATAATAATAATAATAATAATAATAATAATAATAATATATTATTATTATAATATATTATTTATACCTCGCCCATCTGGCTGGGTTTCCCCAGCCACTCTGGGCGGCTTCCAACAGAAAAATAAAATACAGTAATCTATTAAACATTAAAAGCCTCCCTAAACAGGGCTGCCTTCAGATGTCTCCTAAAAGTCTGGTAGCTGTTTTTCTCTTTGACTTCTGATGGGAGGGCGTTCCACAGGGCGGGCGCCACTACCAAGAAGGCCCTCTGCCTGGTTCCCTGCAACTTGGCTTCTCGCAACGAGGGAACCGCCAGAAGGCCCTCGGTACTGGATCTCAGTGTCCAGGCAGAACGATGGGGGTGGAGACGCTCCTTCAGGTATACTGGACCGAGGCCATTTAGGGCTTTAAAGGTCAGCACCAACACTTTGAATTGGGAGCCAATGTAGATCTTTAAAGACCGGTGTTATGTGGTCTCGGCGGCTACTCGCAGTCACCAGTCTAGCTGCCGCATTCTGGATTAGTTGTAGTTTCCCGGTCACCTTCAAAGGTAGCCCCACGTAGAGCGCATTGCAGTAGTCCAAGCGAGAGATAACTAGAGCATGCACCACTCCGGGGAGACAGTCTGCAGGCAGGTAGAGTCTCAGCCTGCGTACCAGATGGAGCTGATAGACAGCTGCCCAAAGTGTAAGCATACAACAAAAAGAAGCAAAGAATCAGAAACTTAAACCAGAAAGCATCAGAGCCTAGAAGGGCAAACGTAGAAGACCAAAAATTTAACAAGGAATGGGATTGGAATAACACTTGTAGCTTATTTTTGGATATAATGGAGATGTAAAAGATTTGGATTATTTTAAAAGATGCAGGAGGAAATGGTTAATGAAAGGACCCACAGGGGAGGAGGAAAGTTCAGGAGATTCTTTGTAATCTTGTTTTTATATTGGTTGTTGAATAATTGATTGTAAAACTTTAAATTGACAAAGTATTTTTTTTAAATAAAATAAGAAGGGCAAAAGTAGAAAGATACGGTGTGACTCCAGTGGGATAATAAAAGTATTAACTCATGCAAAGTTTTGCTGTACAAATAATAAAGATTCAGAAAAATGAAAGTATTTTCCACCTGTGAGTTTCATTGTTATTGAGAATAAAGGTTCTGTAGCCGAGGCAAACATTCGCATATGTACTAACGACCATAAGAAATGGTTGTGCCTTCTTGTTCTTCTAAACAAGATGATTGGAAAACGTTTATTGAATACATGGGGGGAAATTGTGTGCTCTTGAAAACGTTGGCAGCATTAAGATACATTCAACAGTGTAAATAAGTTTTGATGGATGTAATAATGGAATACCGAATGGTTTAGTTTTTTAAAAATATGCAGGGGATTATGATATGCAAAATGAACCATGGAAAGAGAAGAAGGTAAGTCATTGACTTTTTAAGGATGTTTAAATGAGTATTTTAAATTGTAAAACAGAAAATTTAATAAAAATTATATAAAGTGGAACCTCGGTTTTTGAGCGTCTCGGAAGCCGAACGATTCGGAACCTGAGCACCAAAAACCCAGAAATAATTGCTTCTGTTTTCAAACGCACTTCGTTTTCAAACGCTGCTTGTTTTCCCATTTTTTCAATGGATTTTGCCGACCGCCCATTGATCCTCGGTTTTCGAACGTTTCGGCAGTCGAGCGGTCTTCCGGAACGGATTATGTTTGAAAACCGAGGTTCCACTGTGTATATAAAAAATGGAACGGGTTGTGCCTGGTGGAGATGGTGGGTTTCTTTCCTTTCCCTCTCCTGGGAGTCTTCCTCTCCTGTAGCCTCTTGCCCCCTCTTCCCCCCCCCCACCTGAGCTTATCTTGTCACCATCCTTGGCAGTCGACATCCCACGAGGCCCGGGAGCGGAAGTCTGTGACGGTGGAGGAGCAGCCGTCTGGGATCTACCACTACAACTACTGCGAGGACGACTCTGCAACGGGCGACTGCCCCTTCGGCCCCTACCAAGGATGCCAGACGAGCGCCATCTTTGAGGCTGCCAAGCGGGAGCTGGTCAACCTCATGAAGATTGAGGTAGATGCTGTCCGGGATCCTTTACCTTCTCATTCTGCGTGGGAATTGGTTGTTTTTCACGGCCACATAATTTTTTATTAGTTTTCAATTACAGTAATCCAATAACAGCCTCATTATAACAATGCCAAATTATAATACAATTCCTAATACCAATCATTCAGATGCCAAATTATATCATTTAGGTTGCCCCTGCCCCAACGTGCTAGAATTGATGGTTTGGTGGCTTACTTTATTTCTGCATTGCAAAATCTTATTAATTTCAATTACACTCCAATCAAAATGGCAATCACTTATATGACAGCTGCAATATTAATGACGTCCATTCATATTGACACATTAAATGATTCATAAAACTACAGCTGAGGCACTCAAACTGTATCCTTGTTCTTCCTGTGTGTGGCAATTATTTTGTCAGTGACGTTTCTTCCTGTCCTTGTAAAATATTATGTCTATCTTTTCCCAGTTGTTGCTGTTCTCCATCATGCTTTGGGCAGAGCTAATATCCCATTGTTGTTTCAGAAATTCTCCATTGCTCAGTTTTCGAAGCCACATATGAGGCTTCTGACCATCAGTGGCTAGTTTTGTCCTGTTACGCCCATGATTTCCAGTTGCTGGGTATCAAAAGTTTTGAGCTCTCTCTACTTGTTTGTGCAGAGGCTTTTTAATATACAGTGGCACCTCAACATACGAATGACTCGACATACAAATTTTTCGAGTTACGAAGGGAAAAAATGGGGGCGGGCTTATGAATTTATTCGACTTACGATCGAATGTGTGCCAGCCTCGCTTGGGATCGGGCCCGCTGGCTCCGCTGCCACAGCCGCTGCGAAGCCGGCCTCCTGCTACCGATCTTCGTGTGATAGGCGGGGGTGGGGGGAAAGCGGAGGAAGAAAGGATCCTACGCTTTTCCCCCCACCCCTGCCTGTCACACAGCACAGAGCCGAAGATCGGCGGGCGCTGCTTGCCGGGCTTGTCAAGCCCAGTAAGGAGCGCCCGCCGATCTTCGGCTCTGTCCCCCGATGCGCTACGGCTTGGGGAAGCAGGCAGGGAGACGGCAACAGCCCGCAGCTTCTCCGGCTTTTGCCGTCTCCCTGCCTGCTTGCCCAAGACGAAGCGCCTGGGGGACGGAGCCGAATGCGACGCGGTGGGGGTTTTTCGCCATTTGCCTTCCCCGAACCAAGGGGAAGGCAAATGGCGAAAAGCCCCCGCCGCGCCGTAATTCAGGGCTCGCAGCGGCGGTGGTAGCGGAGCCGGCGAGGGCCCGATCCTGCGCTACCTCGCCGGCCTCCCGCTGGCCTCCCGCCACTCACGCTACCTCCCGCAGCCCCTCCAGCTGCCAATCCGGCCATGGGGCCGGATCGGCCGTTGCAGCCGCCGCCACCGGCCTCCCACCGCCCCCCCCCCAGCTGCCATCACCGCCGCAACCACTGGCCTCCCGCCAGCCTCCCCACCTGCCAATCCGGCCATAAAGTGCCTTTTTTTTAAAGGCCCCGGAACGAATTAATCCATTCCCAATGCATTCCTATGGGAAACATCGTTTCGACTTACGAATGTTTCTCCTTACGAATGTGCATTCGGAACGGATTAAATTTGTAAGTAGAGGTTCCACTGTATACATTTCATATATATTTCAATGTTCATAGACCAAGCTTATTTGGGGGCCGGGGGGGGGGGATGCAGCAAGGCGTTTTACAACATACAAAATTACAGTAAAAATAGTTTTTTAAAAAAAAATCAATTTTAAAAACTGGTTAGGAAAAAGAACTTAAGGTTTCAAAGGCTATGCATCTTTCCATCAATCAGTTGTTAATCCCACACAGTCTTCTTCCTACCTGTAAGAAGTTGGTCGTGGATTTGTTGGCGGGAGGGCGCATTATTTAATCCTCCTTAATTGCGGAAACCTAAATTTCCGGCATGCGGTTGAATCACTCCCACAAAACCCTGACAGTCTGGAGTCACTCAAGCACCGCGATTGCAAAACTCGTAAAAGAATAATTACGTTCTGATCTACAAATTAGTGCCGATCAGGTCAATTTGCATTGAAATGAAATGCCCTGTAAATTACCTAAACAATTGGGGTCAGGGCTCACATCCAACTGCTTTAGGTTCAGAGCCTTTTGGGTCCTGGAAAGGAGGTGAGTCTCGGTGCCTTGAGACAACTACAGTTCGCAGGGTCTTTGAGGCAAGCCATGATAGCTAGACCAGTTCCGTATTAGTTTCATTCCTTGTGTTGATGTTTCTTTTACTATGCTTGGGGGAGAGCCAGTGCAATGTTCACCTGTCACGACCAGGCCAGGGATTTTCAAGAGTGCTGATTTCCTCACCTGGCCCAGCAAGTTGTTTCCCTTCTGGGCGCTCGGCTACCCCACATCTGCGACTGCAGGAGCTGGGCTCTACATGGGCCTTGACATACTGAGGACCTGGCTTCTTTGCCGCAGGACTGGTCGCTGGCCTGGCTCCTTTTGCTCCACTGGGTGCTGGAGACCCTGGCTCTTCCTGCAGGGCTTGGACTACAGCCCTGATAGCACACCCTTGTCCCAGATTGCCCTCACCCTTCTTCTCTTTCCACAGGATCCCTCCTTGCTCAATAACCGGGTGTTGCTGCACCATGCCAAGGCGGGGACAGTCATTGCCCGCCAAGGAGATCAAGTAAGTTTTATGGATGGCACCAGCAAAGTAGTCTGGCCCAGAGTGTAGTGAAGCACACGTAGGCAGGTGAGCTGGGCGAAAGCAAGCTGGTTGGCAAGCTCGGCAGAGGCTCCTTTTATTAGCACAATGTACTCATGTGTAGGAACAGTCCGACCTTTAGTGCTTTTACATCATGAGCTGACTAATAATAATAATTTATTATTTATACCCCGCCCATCTGGCTGGGCCTCCCCAGCCACTCTGGGCAGCCTCCAACAGACATTAAAATACAATACTCTATTAAACATTAAAAACTTCCCTAAACAGGGCTACCTTCAGATGTCTTCTGAAAGTCAGGTAGTTGTTTATCTCTTTGACATCTGGTGGGAGGGCGTTCCACAGGGCGGGTGCCACTACTGAGAAGGCCCTCTGCCTGGTTCCCTGTAGCTTGGCTTCTCGCGACGAGGGAACCACCAGAAGGCCCTCGCCGCTGGACCTCAGTGTCCAGGCAGAACGATGGGGGTGGAGACGCTCCCTCAGGTATGCTGGACTGAGGCCATTTAGGGCTTTAAAGGTCAGCACCAACACTTTGAATTGTGCTCGGAAACGTACTGGGAGCGTACATATGTTTCCTCTTATATTTGTGAGACTTGCTCCACCACGTCATGTTCCTACCAAGTGGGAAGTGAGCCATGCCTTTCCAGAGGGAGACAAAGGTCACAGACAGGACATGGCAGGCTACTGAGAAAGCCAAAGGTGAGACTGAGGGCATAAGGTGCAGACAGTCGCGGCTTGCCTAGGGGGGAAGTGTGCCTCACCCCTGAAGGTCAGGCTGTGGCCTGCCAGGCGGAAGTGTGCCTCACACCCGGTGGTCAAACCTATCTGCAGACGGAGATGTGCATCATACCCAGTGGTCATTGCTTCACCAGAGGAGGGAGGATGGGGTGCAACGCCACCCCGATACGGTGGTACCTCGGGTTACAGACGCTTCAGGTTACAGACTCCACTAACCCAGAAATAGTACCTTGGGTTAAGAACTTTGCTTCAGGATGAAAACCGAAATCGCGCAGCGGCGGCACAGCAGCAGGAGGAGGCCCCATTAGCTAAAGTGGTACCTCAGGTTAAGAACAGTTTCAGGTTAAGAACGGACCTCCAGAACGAATTAAGTTCTTAACCTGAGGTATCACTGTATTAGGCCAGTATTAAATACAAACACACACACACACACACCATAGTGAGAGGACTCAACGATGCAGCACAGGAAAGGATTGGAAAGTATACATTCCCCTCTCTTCGTCATCCTCTCTCTCATAAAATAGTTGCCTTTACCAGTAGACTGCATCTAGTGCTGCCCTCCTGTGTTTGATGAGCATGTTTCTTAGCAAATCCTGCCTTCCCCAAGCCGTTCTCCACACCCACTGGTTCCTTTTATTATTATTATTTAATTTTTTATTTATACTTTTCAAGTTTATACATTTCACTTCATTTAGAATCATTTTGACATTTCAAAACTTGACTTCCTCCCCCCTCTTTCTGGGGTTCCTTAAATTTATTTTTTAATATCCTCTGCATATCCAAATGAACTTAATTTGCTCATTTATTCACCTTATTTAAATATATACTCTTATAAAACTGCAGGTTATTACAGTAATCCTGCCAATGTTCTTATCTGTTGACAAATTTATCTGTAAATATTCAATAATCCATTTCCATTCTTTTATTTTTTTAAAAAAATGTTATCTTGATTTCTTATTTTTCTGGTAAGTTTCGCCATTTAGGCATATTCCATAAGGTGTATTCCAACGTGATTTCGGATTGTAAGGGGCTGGATCCGACGTGTTTGTTTTTTTTTCTAAATGTATAAAATATGGTGCTTTTTGGTACCTAACTCCAAGAAAACTAGCACTAATACGCCCAGGAACCTCATCAAAATGCTGGAGAGGGTGTACCTCCACAGGCACATACCTCCACATGTGGTGGGAGTGCCCCAAAATCCAATCATTCTGGACAACAACCATACGAGAAATTTGTAAGATAACTAAGCAAGTGCTAGAACCCACCCCAGAACTGGTCTTATTAAACATCTTCCAAGACAACAACGCCCACTCAGAATACAAAGAACTCATAACCCACTTACTGTCAGCAACCAGAAACATCATAACCAGACATTGGAAAGACCTGTCAGGAGTAAACATGGACCAATGGTATCAAGCAGTATGGGAAACAGCCCTGTGGCAAAACCACATTGAAATAAAGACAAAGGAACAGAGCTCTTGACCAGCAAAAGTCTCTGGGGGGAAGTGCGTGTCTCTTTCCCCTCGCCAGATCTTTTTATTACAATATCAAAACGTTACAAAGATTCAAATCATCCAATAGAATTCATCCTAATTTCTGAAACCCCTCCCAGGTTTCCTCCCACCTTAAATCTGATACTGTTGGGAAGATCTGGAACTAACACCTAGATGCTAAAAAGACTTCCTGGACTTCAAAGAGACTACTTCTAAAGACAGGAAAAGGGGCCCAGGGATTCCTGCAGGGATTAACACTGACGTGGTAGAAAACAGGTTTGTCAGCCTTTCAAAGGCACACAGGAAAAGGAAGAAGATTAACAGATGCCCTTTTACCCAGATCTACTGAACCAAATGTTTTCAGCCAAATGGCTAACTCAATTTACACTAACTTGCAATATGCTTGTTTACCACATGTAGCAAGGCCTGTAGATCTGTGCATCAGATACATGTCAGAAGCCTGGTTTGGACTAAGAACACCCTACTCACTGAATTATTTAATCCAGGAATATCCTGCTCGATTAGTCTTTATCCCAGGGTCTTCCATGCATCCTCTTTATCAATGTACAGTGGTACCTCGGTTTATGAACACAATTGGTTCCGGAAGTCTGTTCATAAACTGAAGCGTTCAGAAACTGAAGCGAACTTTCCCATTGAAAGTAATGGAAAGTGGATTAATCCATTCCAGACGGTCCGCGGAGTAACTGTTCATAAACTGAAGCGAACTTTTCCATTGAAAGTAATGGAAAGTGGATTAATCCTTTCCAGACGGGTCCGCGAAGTACTTAAACTGAAGCGTTCATAAACTGAAACATGGGTGTAATTGGTTCCGGAAGTCTGTTCATAAACTGAAGCGTTCATAAACTGAAGCGAACTTTCCCATTAAAAGTAATGGAAAGCGTTCCAGATGGGTCCGCGGCGTTCATAAACCGAAAATTCATAAACCGAGGTGTTCATAAACCGAGGTTCCACTGTACAGACCCCTACACAGCCCTACTAGAAAAACTAACCAGTAAGCTGAAACTGACACGGGGACAAACGGAGGAAGACACCTTCACCCCAATATGGTTCCCCTTCATCACCTACACAGCCCCACAAGACAACGACAAAAACCCACCATCAATATGGCTAACCTAACCAAAACACACACACACCCCACTCACACAAGAAACCAAAGACCACCACAGCCAAACACACATGAACTAGCGCATCCTACGCCAACCCCCGACCTCTCTCACCAACAAAGGAGCACAAGCGAACAACAGAGAACCTGCACATACAACGCTGACACTGAACCCCCACACATACCAAGAAAAAAGAGAAACGTCGACAACCCACCTCCCCAGCCCACCCACCTCTCCCCCCCCTTTTTCTTCCTAATGTCTCAACAATCAAGACTAATGTGTAAAAACAATACATGGGAAAAATATGAGACATTGTACTACCCTTGTAAACCAATAAAATCTTTAATAAAAAAAATAAAAATACGGTGCTTTTTCTACAGCTCTGCTGTTGGGTTTCATGCTCGAAAATGAGCCTGTTCCCTGGGGGAGACACTGCTCACGCCCATCTCTCTTGCCAGGATGTGAGTCTGCACTTTGTGCTGTGGGGCTGCCTGCACGTTTACCAGAGGATGATTGACAAGGCCGAAGACGTGTGCCTCTTCCTGACGCAGCCCGGAGAGATGGTGGGCCAGCTGGCCGTGCTCACGGGGGAGCCGCTTATCTTCACCATCAAGGCCAACCGCGACTGCACTTTCCTCAAGATCTCCAAGTCTGACTTTTATGAGTGAGTGGCATGTGAACGGCTCTCATGGAATTCTGCTCGGTATTGATCCAGAGCAGATCCCAGCGTATAGTTAGCAGCATAAAAAACTTAAGCACGTTGCAGGATTCCATAGGTAATGAATATTTCATCCAGCAGAGCTTTACTGCTACTGAAGGCAAATGAGCATCATGGTCACAAATCCAATACAATCAGAATGGGCACTGTCCATTAGAAAACCAGTTGCGGCAGACTTGACTTACAATACCTTATAATAAGACGAAACCTTAACACTAAGCATACTACGGTATATATATATATAACACCACACAAGAAGGGAAAGAGACAGAAAGAGAATGAGAAACCCAGGCTCCTTCTGGCCTCACTATTATAGTCAAATGAAAAAAAATTCCATGAGCTCTGGCCAGGTAGTGGATTAATTTTTAAAAGTTTTAAGTTGAGAATAATACAAATTCCCATAGCAATCCAGTTTTTAGAAATCCAGTACAAGGCCCTGTTTTGGTTTATTCTTCATCAGCTGGAATGACAAAGAGTCTTACATTAAAAATGTGTCTTAGAGTATTGTATTACATTCTGTCTTCTTTATATATGCACAATTATATACAGAAAATTCCAACAGACAGAGACTGTTTTAATGTAAGACTCTTTGTTATTCCAGCTGATGAAGAATAAACCAAAACAGGGCCTCGTCCTGGATTTCTAAAAACTGGATTGCTACTGGAATTTGTATTATTCTCAACTTAAAACTTTTAAAAATTAATCCACTACCTGGCCAGAGCTCTTGGATTTTTTTCATTTGATTTTCTCAATTCTCCAAGGACACCAATTTATTTAGTATCTCGCTATTATAGTCAGCCTGACCTTGACAGAAAAAGATAACAGAGCCAGTTTAAGCCAGCTGTTGTGAGCAGCAGCAAGACACATACACGTTCTCGCGGTGAAAATTGGAGTTTATTTTTCAGTAGCAGGAAAACAACTAAGCCACGGGTCTAGAGCTCCCTGCTCTCAAGGCTAATGGCTACTCTGATGATTACTCATCTGACTCTTCGGAGTTGTTCCTCCTCCCTTTAACCCCACGCGAGAACACCACCCTCTGCCGTCGCTGAAGTGACATCAACTTCCCCTTCTCTTGCAACCCACCCCTCCTGCGTTCCTGCACGCTGAGGGGCGTAGTAGCAGACTCGGATGAACTATCTTCCGATTCCTCTTGTGTCTCTCGGAGTTGAGCATTCTCCCCTGCCCAGTCCTCTTTACTTCTCATAACAAAACTCCCTTCTAGGTCTTGGGTGCCCTCCAAGTCAGACAGCTGTGAGTGCTCACTTGGCACTTGTGCCTAACAGCTGTACTCAGCTTCTCTGAAGGAATAACCCAAACATCGTGAACCTTCTGCTTGTTTCTTTCACACAGAGAAGTTTCCACAACCCTCTTGAATTAAGTAGAATAGGAACGATCTCTACACATCAGATCAGGCATAAGCAAACTCCAGATGTTTTGGGACTACAACTCCCATGATCCCTAGCTAACAGGACCAGTGGTCAGGGATGATGGGAGTTGCAGTCCCAAAACATCTGGAGGGCCGAGTTTGCCTATGCCTGCATCAGATCAATACTTTCACACCCAACTCCCCATCCCACCCACCTCTTTCCCCCCCCCTTCCTCATAATGTCTCAACAAGTAAAATTGATGTATAAAAATGATGCATGAAAAAAATGAGACATTGCACTACCTTTGTAACCCAAGAAAATCTTTAATAAAAATATTTTTTTAAAAAAGAAGAGAAATCCAAACTGACAAACACACCTCCACCCACGCCTTGCCATGCGGTCCCTGTTTTTCTTCCACCTGCCCACCTGTCATTGCTCACTCCTGGACTCTTGATATTGTTTCTCAAGTCTTACCTAGTTACTTCCGCTCTCTTCGCCTTTGCCATCCTTTCTCCTCTGCCATGTGATGCAGGGAGGGTCAGGTGGGCAGAATGAAAAGCCCAGATTCCATTCATTTCTTCATTCTGTTAATGTGGCTACAGTCCGGGGGCAGGGGGAGGAGAGGGGCTTTCCTATCCTCCATTCCTTTCTTGAGTAGCATAGCAGCCGCTGGAAATCTTTCACTTTTTCAGCGTGCTGGCTAATCTCTTTGAAAACAAAAGGATTGGCTGGGACGGTTGAAACTGGTACTACGACAGTCCCCATCTTTTTATTTTAATATTTATTATTCATTTTCTTTATTTAGGGCAATGGATTAAACTGGTTATTATTATTATTTTTAATTCAAATGGTGTGTGGCAAAACTCAAACGTACAGTAAACCATCTGCATAAGCCAGTAAAAGCCACACCAGTTAATTAAAAATCAATAAATAGACCAGATGATCATGAAGTACAAAAGGTAAAAAATGAGCACAATGTCATAAAGTTCAAAAGGGGGGATTTATAACTTACTTTAGAGACCACTGCAAAGAGTTAAAATTGTTAGCGAGGTTGTAATAACTCTTGTAATGTAACGAGAATTATGGACCCAATGGAAATATAAAAATTTGGATCATTGTAAAGGATGCAGGAGAAAAGGATTAACAATGAGACCTGCAGAAGGGAAAGAGGGAAGTCCAGAGATTCGTGGGAATCTTCTTGTGGTAGGATTGGAATTTTGAACATGTAAAATCAAATAAAAGAATTTTGAGGGGGAAAAATAAAGTTCAAAAGGGCAGATCAAAGCGTGCGTCCATAAAATCATGATCTTTAAGATGATAAAAGTTCAAAAGGACAGATCTTAAAGCATGATCGTAAAATTATTATCCTTACCATTGTAATTAAGATCTTTAAATTCAAAAGGGCAGGGCCCACGCAGCTCCCCGTGTTTGGGGGGGGGGCTGTTCTGCCGTTAGTAGTAACTCGGTGCTGGTGTGTGAATTGGCCCTTGCCCTGAGCCCAGGCACATTTCCAGCTAGCCTTGCATGGTGAGCTCTGGCTGGCCTTTCCTGGTCAGAGGTTCTTCCTGGGGCTGGCCCTGGAAATGCTGGGCTGGGCTGCGGGGGGAACCAAACTGGGGCAACTGCCTCTGCCGCTAACCTGCCATTCTTGCCCCCCCCCTTCCAGGATTATGCGGGAACAGCCTAGTGTGGTCCTGAGTGTGGCTCACACTGTAGCAGCTCGCATGTCTCCCTTTGTGCGCCAGATGGACTTTGCTATTGACTGGATGGCTGTGGAGGCTGGCCGGGCGCTTTACAGGTAAGGGGCAAGCACTGTGACCACCCATGCCCACCCTGTGCCCAGAAAAAAAAACCCATTTCTCCTTGGCACAGGGCTCTGTACTTATCCTCCCCACGGGGCAGTTTCTGGTCCTTTCCTGCTGCTTCAGTGTGGGGAGTGGGGCTGAAGGAGGACCCTCTTGCTAGGAAGCCCCAGTGGACCTCCTCCCCCTCCACACTCCCCATGTCACCATGCTCCCATCCAAACCTCTTTCCAAACCTCTCTCCAAACGGCCTCGGCCCAGTATACCTGAAGGAGCGCCTCCACCCCCATTGCTCAGTCTGAGGTCCAGCTTCGAGGGCCTTCTGGCGGTTCCCTCCTGCGAGAAGTAAGGTTACAGGGAACCAGGCAGAGGTCTTTTCTCGGTGGCGGCGCCTGCCCTGTGGAATGCCCTCCCATCAGATGTCAAGGAAATAAACAACTTTCTGACTTTTAGAAGACATTTGAAGGCAGCCCTGTTTAGGGAAGTTTTTAATGTTTGATGTTTCACCACATTACTCTTAGAATTTTGAAGTGTCAGGCATAGCTCTAGTGGCTTTAGCCCAAACGTAGCAGAGTTTTCCTGCACAGCGCAGAAGCTAGTTGAGGTGGAAATGACTAGTCGGTTAGACGCAGAATTGCTATTTACAGGATTTATCAAAAGGAAATAAAACCAGCAGAGTTTCTGCATACAAAGCAAAGCAAAATAAATCCTCTCTGTCTCTCTCTCTAACCATACGCAGCACTCCTACTCCTAACACCCAACAAGAAACAACTGTGCTAGCATTCCTAGGTAACAGAGTTCAGTGCTGGTCATTAACCAATCAGAGAGTAGTTTCCAGGCCAGGCAGACCTTGGCTTTCTGCCAAGAGTAAATTGACACTGCCTTGAGTTAATTGTGTGAAGCAAGAATCTGTAAGTTTCCCATGAGAACCAATTATCAGAAACTGAACAATTACAGCATTATTATTATTATTATTATTATTATTATTATTATTATTATTATGTTGGGAATTTCCCAGAGTGGCTGAAGAAACCCAGCCAGATAAAAAAATCATTATTATTAATTATTATATCTCTCTTTGGTGATGGCCTCTGCTCTCCCCTAAAGCCAGCCGTTGAAAGAGATGCCCAGCAGAGAGGGGGAGGGCAATTTGGCCAGGGTTTCCTCCTCTTTCCGTTTTCCCCAGGCAGGGCGACAAGTCTGACTGCACCTACATTGTGCTGAACGGCCGGCTGCGCTCAGTCATCCAGAAGGGCAACGGCAAGAAGGAGCTGGTTGGGGAATATGGCCGTGGAGACCTCATTGGAGTGGTGAGTTTCTATTAAGAGGAGGGTTGCAGAAGAGGGTCTTGGAGAGGAATGCTGGGCAGCTTGCCTGCTCTGTGTGTCTGGCTAAGTCCCCTCCAACTCTGCAATTCTAAGTCATTGAATAGATGCTTCTGCTCCCGGATACAGTCCCTCCCTCCCTCCCTCCCTCTCCCTCTTTCCCCCTCTCCTCCAACTTCCCCCACCAAAGACACTGGTAACTTCTAGGGTTTACAAGCCATAACTGAGACCAAACTGTGCTCACTTGCTCCTTCCTCCTTGCAAAGTATCTCAAATCCGTTTATTGTGAGGACCATGCCTGTACACAAATATCAACACAACAATAATTAAAAATATTAAAATTCATTGCATACTATCCCAACAAAACCTTCATCCCACAAAACAGGAAGAGAAGGAAAACAAGCAACGAGTTAAACAGACGATGAAGGGGTCTTTACATTGTCATCCATAAATCTTTCCCTGGCTTTCATGGCCTTCGTCACAAAAACCGCTACCGCATGGGTAATACGTGGGTTTGCATCAACTGACAAAAATGTTACTCGATCTTTAGGATTGATTATAGAGTTGGGGTATAATTTGCAGCATTGCGTCTCTAAAGCCCGAGTAAATGGGGCAATAGAGGAGGTAATGTATAAGATCCTCTTTAATTTTCATAAGGCAAGGGCATAAACGATGTTCTACTGGTTTTTTTTTTGTGAATCTACCGGTCAGATATGCAGTTGGCAATGTTTCCCTTGCAAAGTATTGTGGTTTGATTGGGCAAATAGTGAGCAGAAAATACAAGTTCAAGGTGGGAGGTTGTCCCAGGATGAACGGCTCAGGGGGACAGACTGGAAAACAGAGTGATTCTACAAGGAGGGTTGGAGAGACTCCATTGACTGCCAACGGAGAATTTCACAGCACCACCAAACTCCACTCTCTTTCAGCGTGATCTGATGGTGTCTGAAAAAAAGACCTCTGTTCCGGCAGAGCATTGGGACTTGCAGCAAATGTTAGATTCCTTACAAAGGCAGATCCTCCTCTGAGCAGACCCATGTGGTTGGTGAACTATCTGCGGCAACCTGCTCAGAGGAGGTCCTGCCTATTTTCCTGGTAATTGGAACGAAGAGACCTACCCACCCAATTTGGTCCCAAGGGTTGTTCTTGGGAGAGAGGGTACAGTGGCCCCTTTCTTCCCTTAAGCTGGACTTACAAGCCACTATATCAGACTCTAGCTCTAGCCTAGTCTTGGACACTGAGCATCTCTGCTTTTGCCCAGTCATGGCTCCTCCTAGATATCTGTCCTTCTGTGCCTGGAACCTAAATCATTAATGCCAACATATTATTTGTCTGGCACAGCTCTGACATCTGAGGAGCTCATCCATTTCATGCTAGGAATCTTACCTTCCAAGTTCCGGACTGCAGAATCCGGGACCAGCAGCCATTTGACACCGGAAGTTGCGTCGATGTAACTTCCGGTGTCACTTTGCCCTTCTATGGGCACCAAAAATGGCCGCCGCCGGCTTCGAAAGTCGCTTGTACGCATGTCAGGAAGTGGGCCGGCGCAACTTCCGGTGTCGCCCCGCCCATCTATGGGCCAAAAAAATGGCCGCCGCCAACACCGGAAGTCACGTCTATGCACTTCCGGACATGCGTAGATGCGACTTTTGAAGCTGGCGTCGGCCATTTTTGGTGCCCATAGAAGGGCAAATCGGAAAGAAAAAAAAATGGCCACCAGCAGGAGGAAATAATGGAGAAAAACGGGAGACGAAGTGATACGGGGGACCACCGGGGAAAGGTAAGTAAAAAAGGGGTTTTCCCAGGGAAAATGGGAGACTTGGCAGCTATGCTAGGAATCCTGTTTAATGTGACCCCCCCTTTCAGGTCGAAGCCCTGACTCGCCAAGTCCGGGCCACCACTGTGCACGCTGTAAGGGACACAGAGCTGGCCAAGCTCCCAGAAGGGACCCTCAACAACATCAAGCGACGGTATCCTCAGGTGGGTGGCGAGGAATTCTGTACTTAAGAAGTACCAGGTTCTGCCTTCAAAGTAAGTTCTGCAAGCCGGTTCACAAGCAGGTCCTGAACTCTCATACTTTAATTGTGCAACTGGTTTTAGGATTTTATTTCAGCATCATTTGTAATATGAAACTCCTGTCATAATAAACATATGAGATAAGTGAGTGGGACAGAAGATGTGCCCAGGCAGAGTGGCTTTATAAACACTTGAAGTAAAGAGAGCAGTGGTAAAAAGCACAAGAGAGCAAAGCTTGGGGCCATAACAAAGCACTTTTCTAACATCTACCACACCATTGTAAGCAGTTACTGCCCAAAATAAAGAGTCTCGGCTTTCCTGGCGATTATAAAACAAATTAGCAATTTCTTTTTCTGCCCGCAAACTCTATGGACAGTTTTTAATTGGGTGCAGGGCCCTCTGCTTGTTTCAAAATGAACTTAATCCCAAGTTTGTTGAATATGCCCAGAGATGTTGCTGAGACCCACACATCTGAATGATGAAGGCAGGCAAATCCTCATATTGCAGTTTCTCCTGGACTGCCGTGAGCTTGCTGTGCCATGTAGCAGAAAGACCCTCTGAAACACACACAAATTGCATCGCCTTGGTGAGTGAGAGCAGCAACAGAGTCTCCTTCTTTGGAGGTCTTTAAGCAGAGGCTTGACAGCCATCTGTCAGGAATGCTTTGATGGTGTTTCCTGCTTGGCAGGGGGTTGGACTGGATGGCCCTTGTGGTCTCTTCCAACTCTATGATTCTATGATTCTATGAACAAGAAGATGCTACTTCACACTTAACATGATGCCTCCTACAAATATTATTCTGTTATCAGGCTAGAGACTATTGCCCCATAAATGGTAGCTGGAGAGAATGCTACCAAGGGGTACACTTTAGAATTGCTCTTTGGTGCCTGAGTGAAGCTGTAGCCAGGAGTGATGACATTCAGGGAGCAATTTTTTAAAATGTGTGCAGGAAGATGTTGCGGGTGGTGCTGTGGTCTAAACCACTGGGCCTCTTGGGCTTGCCGATCTGAAGGTTGGCAGTTCGAATCCCCGCGACGGGGTGAGCTCCCGTTGCTCTGTCCCAGCTCCTGCCAACCTAGCAGTTTGAAAGCATTCCAGTGCAAGTAGATAAATAGGTACCACTGCAGCGGGAAGGTAAATGGTGTTTCCATGTGCTCTGGTTTCCGTCACGGTGTTCCGTTGCGCCAGAAGCGGTTTAGTCATGCTGGCCACATGACCCGGAAAGCTTTCTGTGGACAAACGCTGGCTCCCTCAGCCTGAAAGCGAGATGAGCACCACACCCCATAGTTTTCTTTGACTGGACTCAACCGTCCAGGGGTCCTTTACCTTTACCTTTTTTTGTTTAGGGATGACCAGAGGAAGGGCTATCCTGTGAGCTTCAAGCAGGGAAGTGGCCCAGCCAGCCTCTGGCTCATAATATATCCAATATCTGGCTCAGAGCCCCACATGAGATGAATGTTTGTGTTGCTCAGGAGCTGGCAACAACAGCTCATCGGGCTTTCTGCTTAACCAGGCTTGCTGGTTTCTGTGTTTGCTTAACTTCCTCTGCCTTAAACAGGTTGTCACTCGCCTTATACACCTACTGAGCCAGAAGATCTTGGGGAACTTGCAGCAGCTGCGTGGCCCCTTCCCAGGTAGGAGTGTGTAGAGCGTCCCATTTTCATTCAGAGAATGCCTGTGCCAGCCACGTGCTCACTGGGTCTCGCCCTCTAGGTTCTGGACTGGGCATGACCTCCAGCTCAGAGTTGACCAATCCAGCCAGCAACCTCTCGACAGTGGCCGTCCTCCCGGTATGTGACGATGTGCCCATGGCAGCTTTCACCTTGGAACTCAAGCACGCCCTGAACGCCATTGGTGAGCCCAACACAGCTCTCTCTCGCTCTCTCTCTCTGTGTGTGTCTCCCATTCCTTGGCCCTGGCTCCACCACTCATGACCACTTTTTCTTCTGGCTTTTTCAGGCCCAACCTTGCTTCTCACCAGTGACATCATCCGGGCTCGTCTTGGGGCCTCCGCCCTGGACAGGTAAGTTCTCTGTGTGCCCCAGCACAGAGTCTGAAGGCAGAAATGTCGTGATGGCCATATTCTTCCAGGGGTTTAGAGGTTTTATTAAATTTCCTGTTTGACAATTTCAAATACTTATTTTACTTCCTTAAGATATCAATAGGGTTGCCAGACTCAATAGAGGACAGGACTTCTGTGCCTTTAATTGCCCTGCTCTCTTTTGAGTCTGGAAACCTTAAAGAGAAACCAGCAGACACTTTGCTTGGAAATTAAACAAAGGGTCTGCTGGTTTCTCTTTAAGGTTTCCAGACTCAAAAGAGAGCAGGGCAATTAAAGGCACAGAAGTCCTGTCCTCTATTGAGTCTGGCAACCCTAGATATCAATGACTTCCCTTCTTTTCTTTCCACAGTTTATTTTGCATATTACAAATCCCTTCGTATTTTACAAAAACTATACCATTCAGTATTCCATTATTGAATCCATCAAAACTTGTTTACACTGTTGAATTCATCTTAATGCTGCCAGCGTTTTCAGCTGTACACAATTATTTCCAATATATTCGGTTTCCTAGAGGCTCAGCAGGGTGGGCACTTTGCGGGGTCAAGAGGGGATAGGAAGGAGAGAGGCAAAAGGTTGACTTCCCTAAATTTACTCTCCCACCCCAGTTCCCCACCTTGAGTACCACCTAGTGAGAACATGAACAGCTGTTCTTTTCTCCCCCAATGATAATTAAATATTTTTTTCTTTCGGTTGAAACAGAATTCAAGCTTTCACGGTTAGAGAAGTCTTGTTTGTACAAGTCTGAAAACTTGGCCTTTTATTTTTAATATCGTTGTTGTAACTTTAATAATAATAATAATAATCATAATTTATTATTTATACCCTGCCCATCTGGCTGGATTTCCCCAGCCACTCTGGGCGGCTTCCAACAGAAAAATAAAACACAGTAATCTATTAAACATTAAAAGCCTCCCTGAACAGGGCTACCTTCAGATGTCTTCTAAAAGTCTGGTAGTTGTTTTCCTCTTTGACATCTGTTGGGAGGGCGTTCCACAGGGCAGGCGCCACCACCGAGAAGGCCCTCTGCCTAGTTCCCTGCAACTTGGCTTCTCGCAATGAGGGAACCGCCAGAAGGCCCTCGGTACTGGATCTCAGTGTCCGGGCAGAATGATGGAGGTGGAGACGCTCCTTCAGATGCTCCTTTTAAAATGCGTAGTTGGGTATTGCTTGTTAACCACCTTGGTAGGATTCACATATAAAAAATAAAAATGGCAGTAAATAAAAATAAATTTCCCATGTCCCCAAACACCCTCCCAGCATCCATGAATACCGCCTGTCTGGCTGGCTGGCCCAGCAAGAGGACATCCATCGCATTGTGCTTTACCAGACCGACTGCACCCTGACCCCCTGGACTGTCCGCTGCATCCGTCAGGCCGACTGCATCCTCATTGTGGGTCTGGGGGACCAGGAGCCCTCCCTGGGCGAGGTGAGCAGGGCATGGGAAACAAGGCGCTCTCTGCTGGGATCGGAGGCCCCGGAGGGAGGGATGAGGGATGAGGACCTGCCTGCCATGTCCTTCCTCTCTCTCTCTGCTTTTCCCCAGCTGGAGCAGATGCTGGAGAGTACGGCCGTCCGCGCCTTGAAGCAGCTCATCCTCTTGCACCGGGAGGACGGCCCCAGCCCTGCCCGCACCGTGGAGTGGCTCAACATGCGCAGCTGGTGCTCGGGGCACCTGCACATCAAATGCCCGCGCCGGGTCTTTTCCAGACGCAGCCCGAACAAGCTGGTACCAGCCAATTCTACTTTCCCATGTGTGCCCCCCACCCAAAAGCCTGTCCCTTCATCCCACTGCTCTCCTTGGCAAGGCTTAGTTGACCATTCGAAGGAGGACGCTACTGCCCCCACCGAGGCTCCCCTGAACCCATTTTGTTTGAGCCTGGCATCCTAGATCTCCATGTTTTCTTCCTCACTAGAACCCCACTCGCCTTTGCACAGTGTTTCCCTTTACTCCAAGCCTCCCTCCCTCCCACAGCTACCCCCTCCCCTGCTTATTTATTTGTCTGTTGTCGCATTTGTACCCTGCCTTCTTCCCTCCAAGGAGTCAAGGTGGCCTATGTGGTTCTGCCCTTTAATCCCTGTGACATCCCCGTTGTTGGGTTGCGAGAGGCGGTGACCGTCCCAAGGCCACCCGGTGACGACATCGGATTTAGGATGCTGCAGGCTTTTCCACCGCACCGGGTGCTGAGCTAAAGGGGCACAAAACTGAGAGGAGCCATAATTGAGATTATTTTATTTATTTTATTTTATTGTTGGATTTATATACCGCCCTATATCCGGAGGTCTCAGGGTGGTTCACAGAAAAGATCACAATATATAAAATAAAAATAGAAACAATAACTCAATAAACATTCCCTTAAAAGAGCCGCATTTTAAAAGAGTGTAGAATCACTCTACACCAAAGGCCAGGTTAAAAAGGAACATTTTTGCCTGGTGCCTAAAGGTGTATAATGAAGGCGCCAGACAAACTTCCCTGGGGAGAGCATTCCACAGACGGGGAGCCACTGCAGAGAAGGCCCTGTTCTCGTGTTGCCACCCTCCGGACCTCTCAAGGAAGAGGCACATGAAGGAGGGCCTCAGAAGATGATCTCAGGGTCCAGGTAGGTCCTGAGGCATTTAAGGCTTATAGGTCAAAACCAGCACTTTGAATTGGGCCCGGAAACTAATCAGTGCAGTCGGACCAAGATCAGTATAAGATGCTCAAACCGTCTTGCTCCGGTGAGCAACCTGGCTGCTGAATTCTGCACTAGCTGAAGTTTCCGAACCGTTTTCAGAGGCAGCCATACGTATAATGCATTTGGGTGTGGGTGGGTGTGCCAAATTTTGTGCTTGCTAAAAGATTAACAAAGTCCACCCCTGCCATCGAGCTTCATGGCCAAGTGCGGATTTGAACCCTCGTCTCCTAGGCTGACGCTCTAACCATTGCACTACCCTGCCTCTCAGCTCCTTAAATGGGAAAGTGTGCTTTGTTGTTTGGGCTCTACTGATAGGTGAGTGGACCTCCTTCCCCACCTATAGGGTGCCTACTTTGAGTGCCCTTCTCTGGATGGGAAAAGTTGATGCCTTGAAGCAGGCAAACTCTCGAGGACTCCCCTTCACGGTCTCCTGCTTCTATGGAGGCTGGTGGAAGTAGCTCCCTTCTCCTCTTTTTCTGCTTCCCCCGCCACAGAGAGAGATGTATGAGAAGGTCTTTGAGAAGAACGCCGATCGCCACAGCGACTTCTCCCGCCTGGCGCGAGTCCTCACGGGCAACACCATCGCTTTAGTGCTGGGCGGCGGCGGAGCCAGGTAATTGGCCCTCAAGCACTCGGGGAAGGTCCAGAGGTAAAAGGCAAAAAAATTATACAATTTGAGGAGTAGCGAGGATATTTTGGGAAATGATACATGATGAGATTTTTTTTAAAAAAAAGTTTAAAATGAGTTTATCAAAATCTTTTTTTAATTCAGTTTTACACTAAACATGTAAATTCAAACATTAGACACCATCATCAGCATTTAGGATTCCCTAATCCTTTGACGCGGGTGGCGCTGTGGGTTAAACCACAGAGCCTAGGGCTTACCGATCAGAAGGTCGGTGGTTCGAATCCCCGCAACGGGGTGAGCTCCTGTTGCTCGGTCCCAGCTCCTGCCCACCTAGCAGTTTGAAAGCACGTCAAAAGTGCAAGTAGATAAATAGGTACCACTCCGGCGGGAAGGTAAATGGCTTTTCCATGTGCTGCTCTGGTTTCGCCAGAAGTGGCTTACTCATGCTGGCCACATGACCCGGAAAAACTGTCTGCGGACAAACGTTGGCTCCCTCGGCCAGTAAAGCGAGATGAGTGCTGCAACCCCAGTCGTTTGCGACTGGACTTAACTGTAAGGGGTCCTTTACCTTTACCTTTTTAATCCTTTGACTCCCCTCCACCCTTCCACGGTTTCCATTTTCAATCTTTCTCAACTGCCTCACATATTTTCTCTATTTTTTTCTGAAATAATCCATTTTTACCTTAGTTTTTAGTACATTACAAGCGTTATTCAAATCCTGCCAAAGTTTTTAGTTGTTTGCAGTGTTCTCTTAAGTACATTGTAAATTTTTCCCATTCCTTATTAAAGTTCCTCTCTTACTGGTTTCTGATTTTCCCGGTCATTTTCGCCATTTCGGCATAGTCCATCATCTTCATCAACCATTCATCTCTGGTCAGGATAAGTTCCCACCAAAGAAGGATGGATAAGTAAGATAGTGGACTGTGCAGAACTGGCAAAATGAACAGCAAAATTAAGACAGCCTAATGATGAATGTTTTATGGAAGAATGGATACCCTTTTTGGGACTCCTTGAAGAAATATGATCACATGATGAACTTGCGAGCAGGATTTTAACTATGAGCAACTGAAGTGATTAGATCAGGCATCGGCAAGGTTATCCAGCCATGGTCCGGATCATTCCCAGGAACATTGTCTGTGGGCCAGACGGGTGCAGCGCAACGCCGGAAATTGCATCTGTGCATGTCCGCAGCGCCGGAAATCACTTCTGCGGCTGCGCTGACACTGGAAATCGCTCCTGTGCAGAAGCGATTTTCTGCGTCTGGGCATGCGCAGACGCGATTTTCTGCGCAGGTGCCATTTCCAGCGCCGCTCAGCGAGTCTCCATGCCGTGCTGCGCTGGTTCAGCACAGCGCTTGGTTCACAGGCAGCCTGTGGGCTGGATAAATGGCCTTCATGGGCCGCATCCGGCCCAGGGGCCGGAGGTTTCCGACCTCTGAATTAGATTATAATTTTATGGTTCTGATTTAATAGCAGATAGGGTGCAGCAGAAGGGGAGAAAAACAACTCCATGGAAAATGGGGGTGGGACGTCGATAAAAATAAGAGAAAATTGGAAAATGTGTTTTGATTGTATAAGTTTAAAATATTGAAACTTAATAAAATATAATTGGGGCGGGGCGAAAGGGGAAGGTCCGGAGGGTGCCCGAATGCAGCTTGCCTGGGTCCTGGGAAGGAGGGCACCCATGCTGGGCAGCTATTCACCCACCCACCCCTGCCCCAAAGAGGAGCCTAGCTCTTTCCCCGCTAAGCCTCTGGAGCCCACCCTTCTTCCACTCATGAACTGGGAGGTGGAATGCCTTTGAGCAGCATGGCGGACCTTCCTTTGACCGTTCCTCGCCTCTGGAAGAAGAGGAGAGTCGTCCTGGTTCCCTTGGCGTAGGGAGGAGCGAAGGAGGGGCCCAGACACTCTTGGAACAGCCCAGGGCTCTAGGGCTGGAACATCGCGGCTGCCCTCGGTCTTTGCGCTCTGGAGGCAGGCCTGCTTCAGGTGTGGCTCTTCCCTTCGCTGCAGGGGCTGTTCTCACATTGGTGTGATCAAGGCTATGGAGGAAGCCGGTCTCCCGATTGACCTGATTGGCGGCACCTCGATCGGCTCCTTCATCGGCGCCTTGTATGCGGAGGAGAGGAGCGCTGTGCGTACGAAGCAGCGAGCCAGGGAGTGGGCCAAAGTGAGCAAGTATTGGAAGCGGCAGGGTTTGGAATGGGAGGGGAAACTCCAGCTGATTTGAGCCTGCCGAATTTCGGGAAACATAAGGACCTAGGAGGCTGCCCCGACCAGTATTGCCTACACTGCCTGGCTGTGGCTCGCCAAGGTTTCAGATGGGTGGCATTCCCAGTCCAAACCAAAGATCCCAGAGATTGGACCTAGGACCTTCTGCATGCAAGCAGATGCCCTTCCGCGGAGCTACGGCACTCCCCCAAGCTGAGAGAGGCATTCCAGTGTGCCTTGCTCTGTCCCAGCTCCTGCCAACCTAGCAGTGCCTTGCGGAAGTTTCCACTTGGAGTCCTGCATGCTGGGTACATCCGTTTCTCTCTTGCATCCCTGGTTCTTAACTGAGGGCTCCTAGGTAGAGCTGGGGCAGAGCAACGGGAGCTCACCCCATCGCGGGGATTCGAACAGCCAACCTTCTGATCAGCAAGCCCAAGAAGCTCAGTGGTTTAGATCACAGAGCCACTCGCATCTCCCAGTTCGAAAGCACAGTGCAAGTAGATAAATAGGTACCACTGCAGCGGGAAGGTAAACAGTGTTTCTGTGCATGCTGGCACTCATCAGAGTGTCCCGTTGCACCAGAAGCGGTTTAGTCATACTGGCCACGACCTGGAAAGCTGTCTGTGGATAAACGCTGGCTCCTTCGGCCTGAAAGCAAGATGAGCATCGCAACCCCATAGTTGCCTTTGACTGGACTTAACCGTCCAGGGATCCTTTACCTTTTTTGGCCCTAGAAGGCAGTAGAGCCGGGCAATATTGCAACGCATCATCTGAAACAGGTTCGAAGTTCAGATCGCAATGCCTGCTTCAGACTTTTTGAACTGGCAATACATTGTGGCTCCCCGGCACTGGGAGGCCGGGGTGAAAGGCACTGTGCTGGTGGCGGCCAGGGAGCTGCAATGTATTGGCAGCTTAAATTGCCTGATTGCCTGTCTGCCTGAGAGGGAGGGAGGGAGGAAGTGGACAGACAATCTCCTTCCCTTCCTCCAGGTTGTTCCCTCACTCCTCAGCCAAGCCACTTTTTCAGCGTTATTTCAGACCTCGTGATCTGTTGCTATATCGTGATGGTTAGCTAGGGATACCTCACGATGTTGAAAACCAAGTTTCGCCCAGCCTTTGTTGTTTTTATTTAGTCGTGTCCGACTCTTCGTGACCCCATGGACCAGAGCACGCCAGGCACTCCTGTCTTGCACTGCCTCCCGCAGTTTGGTCAGACTCATGTTGGTAGCTTTGAGAACACTGTCCAACCATCTCATCCTCTGTCGTCCCCTTCTCCTTGTGCCCTCCATCTTTCCCAACATCAGGGTCTTTTCCAGGGAGTCTTCTCTTCTCATGAGGTGGCCAAAATATTGGAGCCTCAGCTTCAGGATCTGCCCCTCAAGTGAGCACTCAGGGCTGATTTCCTTAAGAATGGATAGGTTTGATCTTCTTGCAGTCCATGGGACTCTCAAGAGTCTCCTCTCACCCAGCCTTAGAAGGTAGTAAATAAGGGGGGGGGCAACTGCATTATTGAAGGTTTACTGGAAGGACCGATTCAAAATTTTAAACAAGGTGGATAATAATAATAATAATAATAATAATAATAATAATAATAATAATAATAATAATAATAATTTATTATTTATACCCCGCCCATCTGGCCGGGTTCCCCCAGCCACTCTGGGCGGCTTCCAACAAAACAGAAATTCTAAAATACAGAAATCCATCAAACATTAAAATACAGAAATCCATCAAACATTAAAAGCTTCCCTAAACAGGGCTGCCTTGAGATGCCTTCTAAAGGTCTGGTAATTGTTGTTCTCTTTGACCTCTAGTGGGAGGGCATTCCACAGGGTGGGCGCCACTACCGAGAAGGCCCTCTGCCTGGTTCCCTGTAACTTGGCTTCTCGTAGTGAGGGAACCGCCAGAAGGCCCTCGGAGCTGGACCTCAGTGTCCGGGCAGAACGATGGGGGTGGAGACGCTCCTTCAGGTATACCGGACCGAGGCCGTTTCTCTCTCCCTCATGCTTTTTAATCTGTGTACGCAGCAACACTTTGTTATAAGCTATAAGAGGCAGTGAGGAATTAAGCCAATTGTTGCAGATTTGGTGAAGCTGAATCCCAGCCTCTTAAGATGCTTCCCCCCCACACACACACATTTCTGTCTAATATCAAGATATTCTTCTGTCCCTTCTACAGAACATGAATTCGGTGTTTGCCACAGTGCTGGACCTCACCTATCCCATAACTTCCATGTTCTCAGGCTCTGCCTTCAACACCAGCATTCACAAGGTGTTCCAGGACAAGCAGATTGAGGTATGCTCCCAGGGCCACCATGAGGGATGCGTGTGCAATTGTGCATGTCTCTTTCACTGCCATTTTGATCTGTATCATGGCAGCTTTGTGTCTGGCAAAGGGCCACCTGAGTCAGGGCCAGCTTGTGCGTGAGGCCAGGTGAGGTGGCTGCCTTGGGCGGCAGCATCCACAGAAGCAGCAGATCTGGCCTCCAAGGAACAAAATGCCCGCTGGAGTCTCTCCCCACCCTTTCCTGATGGCGAGGTTCTGCAAGCGCCTTTCCTTGAGAACACATTGGCAGGAGTCGGATCTGCGGTGTGGGGTGTTTTGCCCCCGGCACCGAAACTTCCTGCGCTGACCCTGTCCCAGGTTCTACTGCCAAAGTGCAGGACATTGAGATCTGGGAATTGCACAATCCATAATTTGGTGGTGCCTGCTTTGTGGCTCGTTCTCTTAATTGCCACAGACGAAAGCTGCCATATTAAATTTCTGGAGCCATGTACAGTAGAGATTCATTGGTTTACATCAGTGAGGAATACCTGTGGACCAGATGTGGCCTGCCAGACCACATCACCAACCCCGGCAGCTCTCTAACCCCCCCGCACCCCGGCCGATCTGAACAGGAGATGAAGCTTTTCTGTTCTTTGAAGAGCAACTTCTAAAGAGCAATCAGCCCGCTTTATCGGGAGTTTAAAAATCCCTCTGGCTGCCCTTTTCGAGAGAATCTGTAAATAGCAGTCAGAAGGATCTGTTATCTCTGGTTTTAGCACTAAGCACCGCAACACTCGGTCTCGAGATTAACCTCAAAGAGCCGGCAAGAGGCTTCAAGGTAGCATTTCCTTCTGCCACCACCCAGAATGGACTTGAGCATGTGTGGAAATGCGGCTGTTTACTTTTCACAAATCCTTCTATGCAAGTAAAAGGCGAGGTTTCCCTGCAATTCCTGGAGGGAGGAGCGCTGGGAATGCTCAGTACATGGTTTGTGTGTCTTGCTGTGAAAATGTATGTGTGTGTGTGTGTGTCTTCTTCTTTGGCGATCCCTCATAAGATTGTCTTCCATGAACACGGTCTTAACAGTGAGTCTGTAAGTGACTGTGGGGGCCAATTCTGGATCCACACGTCCTTCCACAGTGAGGACATAGGTTTCCGGGCGGGAGTTGATCACGGTGAGGGTTTGCTAAGCGTGCCTTCCTCTTAGCATGTTTCTCCCTTTTGTCCTGAGTTCAAGTGTCTTCAAAGCCCATGACACCTTTGGTAAAGGCTGTTCTCCAACTGGAGCGCTCACAGGCCAGTGTTTCCCAGTTGTCAGGGTTTATACTACATTTTTAAAGATTTGCCTTGGGAGAGTCTTTAAACCTCTTTTGTTGACCACCAGCATGACGCTTTCCATTTTTAAGTTCAGAAATAGAGTAGTTGCTTTGGAAAACGATCATCCGGCATCCGCACAACATGACCAGTCCAACGAAGTTGATGTTGAAGAATCATTGCTTTGACACTGGTGATCTTTGCTTCTTCCAGTACACTGGCATTAGTTCGCCTGTCTTCCCAAGTGAGCGTGAGTATGAGTGTGTACGCATATGTGTGCGGGTAAAAGAGCAAGATATTCTATGTCTGGTGGGTGTGCACTGCAAGTGTGTGTGTGTTAAATGCCCAGTGCATGTATGGCATGCGAGTGTATCCGTATATTGACCACATCCCCTTGCTGCACCCCTCGTAGGGCTGGCTGACCATCAAAGCAGCTGTCTGGCTGAAGAAAGGTTAGCCATCCCTTCTCTGCAAGGCTCTGCTTGTTTCCCTTAAGGCAGGCATCCCCAAACTGCGGCCCTCCAGCTGTTTTGGCCTACAACTCCCATGATCCCTAGCTAACTGAACCAGTGGTCAGGGATGATGGGAATTGTAGTCCAAAACATCTGGAGGGCCGAAGTTTGGGGATGCCTGCCTTAAGGTTACCAGGAACAGAGCAAATCAAGTAGAGACAGCAATATGCCTAAATTGTGCCAGCTGCAGAATTTGACTGGTATAGAACTCGGCCGAGGGCAAGTGAGTTCACATGTGCAGCGCAGATGCGTCCTCTTGCCGGCTTTCCTCGCCACCCCCCTCCCCACAGCCATTGAAGACGGGATTCCTGTGTATGTCATCTCTGTCCCACTCTGCTGTGTCCACTGCAGGACCTGTGGCTTCCGTATTTTAATGTGACGACAGACATCACAGCTTCCGCCATGCGAGTCCACAAAGATGGTAAGTGTGCATTTCCTCTTCTGGCACAGGGGGCTTGGGTTCGAAACACACACACACACACACACACACACACACACACACACACACACACACACCAGGCCCCTGAAGTTCAGCGGAGGCCCATTATGCCCAAACACTTCTGGTCTTGAACCCCCCCATTGGAAGGAAATGTGATTTCAGGAATGCCCTAGAGAGAGGCCCCTGGGGTGCTGGAGATAATGAGGCTGAAAGGGAAACAGGTGTCTCCAAAGAACCTTGGTTTCCTGCTCAAAATACCCGTATATTCCGGCGTATAAGACGACTGGGCGTATAAAACGACCCCCAACTTTTCCAGTTAAAATATAGAGTTTAGGATATACTCACTGTATAAGAAATACGACCCAGCGTATAAGACGACCCCTGACTTTTGAGAAGATTTTCCTGGGTTAAAAAGTAGTCTTATACGCAGGAATATACTGTAGGTCTCTCGCACTGTTGGTGGTGTTCCAGCCCTTAGTTTTAGTTCTTGCCCGCATCCCCATTTAAGGACCGTAACACTCAATTCCTGGCACAGGAAGAGGTGTTGTAGTCCGACTGATGTACCCTTAGAGTCTCCTGCAGAATCCCAGGTTGGGGGGTACAGATGTGAAGGCCTGTCGCTTGCCCAAGCGAGAGCAGGCTGTGTCACCCTGCCCCTGAATAGACACAATTTTCTGTGTCAGGTGCTTCCCTTCAGTTCTCAACACCACAACGCCCCTTTCGCAGCCAAGACAAGGCGCCCTTCAGAGCAAAGCCTCATTTAATGGACAACATTTTGGGAAGGAGGGAAACCTTGAGAAGCCACAATAAAACATATTGCCATCATGACACCACAGCAGGAAGGACCCGTGGGGTGATTGAGATAGAGAGGAAAAAATAGATCTATAAAAGAATGATAATTTGGGGGAGGGTCCTTGAGAGGGCCACACAACAAATTGGGGGAGGCAGATGTGGGCCACAGGCCGCCAGTTAACTATCCTGCTTTAGAGAGATGTTTCTTCTTTCCAAAGATCCTGGCCAGGCCTTTATGGCCTCACACTTGTCTCTGGTCAAAGAGCCCCCATATTAGAGCAAGGCCCGAGTTTCTTTCTCTCCTACCAGCACAATCTGGCGACGTTAGGTCTTCAGAGAGCCAGTGTGGTGTAGTGGTTAAGAGCGATAGACTCGTAATCTGGTGAACTGGGTTCGCGTCTCCACTCCTCCACATGCAGCTGCTGGGTGATTAGGCTAGTCACACTTCTCTGAAGTTCTCTCAGCCTCACTCACCTCACAGAGTGTTTGTTGTGGAGGAGGAAGGGAAAGGAGACTGTTAGCCGCTTTGAGACTCCTTAGGGTAGTGATAAAGCGGGATATCAAATCCAAACTCTGCTTCAGCTTGCTGAAAGGCAGGCCAGGAGAAGAAGCTGAGAAGATCTAGGTCACCGCCCAAATCTGGGGTGGCCCCTCAGGGCGGCTAGCCTTTCCTTAATATAGAAGACTTGGCTGGAGATGAGTCCTTCGCATCCTGCCTTTCTCCAGAGGCAACTAGAGAAGGTCAGAAAGAACTTACCTTGGATTGCAAAAAGGGGCGTTTTTTGGGGGGTGGGGAGACAGGGGGCTGTTGAGTCCTGGCATTCATTGTGTCCCATTCCTCCATCTCCAATGGCAGTGCTGGCAGAGTGAAGAGAGCACTTTGTGATCTGCTTCACCACAGCCTCCTCGCTCTCCAGCCCAACCTTGGGGCCTGCTTCTCCTTGTAACCCTTCTGCTCCGCACTAAACTCACTAACTGCTGCATTTGCGCCTGATTCCCGTGTCCTGGGGGAGGGAGCTAGAGCCCTCCCCTCCCTGCCTTCCCAAGGGGGAAGAGGCAGTGGGTGCCTGCCAGCTGCGTCCTGCTGGGGCAGAGAAGGGTGGGCAAGCGGTCTTAACGCAGTGAACTGCAATAAATGAATGAATGAGCTTTGTAACCCGTTTCAGAAGAGGGATGGATCGTGTCTGGGGCAGAGAAGGGAGGGGGGTTGCCGTGTCCCCTCCGGGCCCCACTGTTGCAAACATCAGATCTCACCTGGGACATTGTCACAGCAGCCATGCCCGTCTGCAGGGCAGGGGTACCGGGAGGCTATAACTGCCTGGCTTTCTTCATTCTCTGCCCACTTTTCTGTCCTTCCTAACACAGCTAACACCTTCTTCCCCATCCCCAGGTAGTCAGGCTGTGTGTGTGTGTGTGTGTGTGTGTGTGTGTGTGTGTGCACGTTTGTGTGTGTATATATATATCTTTTCATACCCAGGGAGTCAGATCTTTCAAACTAAGGTGAAGGGGGGGGGGCTTCATTGCCGATCCTGCCATATGCAAGAGATTGGCTCTAGAGCAGCGTTTCCCAAACTTGGGTCTCCAGCTGTTTTTAGACCACAACTCACATCATCCCTAGCTAGCAGGGTCAGTGGTCAGGGATGATGGGAACTGTAGTTTATATTTTAAAAAAGTTGGAGAGGAGACCCAAGTTTGGGAAACCCTGCAGAGGAAAGCTCGAGTGTGCTATGTTCTCTTCTTTGGGGGGCTGAAAATTCCAGTGTTTCCTATGAAGTGCTGCTCCTGGTCTCTTTCCAGGGCAGTGGTAGCATCCTGCTCTCTCTTTTTCTAGTCTGGGAGTGGGGAGCCAACCAAGGCAGGGCAGGTTATCTGCTGCTACCTTAGACTTGCCAGCAATGGTGGTGGCAGTCTGTCTGCCAAAGGACTCCCAACTCTCCTCTTTGCAAAGTCCCCTGGGAGAGTCTCCTCCTGACACCCCCCCCCCCCACTGAAGGGGATGTCCCACCTCTCTCCGGTTGTTTTGTTGTTGGTTTAGTGGCCTTGTGTTTTCTTGAACTGTTTGGATGGTTCATCACCCAGAGAACCCTGGTTAGGGGTGACTGTTAACCCCCAGAAACTAATAATAATAATAATAATAATAATAATAATAATAATAATAACCGGGCTCAGGGCGGCTAACAACAAGAATATTAAAGCAAGCATAAAAGAAACAATTCAATTAAAATACAGATTAATTACAATGTTAAAATTCAATTTTAAAATTAGGAATCTACAAGTGGAACCTCATTTAAATATCTGTAGGGTAAAACCTTAGGGGAGGGTAACACCGGGGTCAGACTGAGTCAGTCCAAAGGCCAAGTGGAACAGCTCTGTCTTGCAGGCCCTACGAAAAGATGACAACTCGCGCTGGGCCCTAGTCTCCTGAGAGAGAGCGTTCCACCAGGTCGGGGCTAGTACTGAGAAGGCCCTGGTCCTGGTCAAGGCCAGTCTAACCACCTTGTGACTCGGGATCTCCAGTATGTTATTATTTGTGGACCTTAATGTCCTCTGTGGTGCATACCGGGAGAGGCGGTCCCGTAGGTACGAAGGTCCTAAGCCGCATAAGGCTTTAAAGGTCAAAACCAGCACCTTAAACCTGACCCTGTACTCCACTGGGGAGCCAGTGCAGGGCAATCAATCTCATTGCAACCCCCATTCCGTGCAACGTAAGTTCCTCGTCGCTTTTGCCCCTATCCCGCTTTTTATGATACAGATAACCATGGTTGCTGCTCCATAGGCAGGGGCTCTCTGGTTTCCCAGTGATTTGGGATCCAGAACCAGCCTCCCTGTTTTGGAACTCTGCCATCTCTCGGCCATGGTGGCTGCCCTGAAGACTCTACCATATCCTTTACTCCGGCGATGGGAGAGCTTCTGGCCCTCAGGCCTAATTTGGCCTGCTGTACCGTAGAGGTTGGTGACTCGCACCAATTTTTACTGCACCCATTTTTACTCCTAAGAGGCCCTATGCACTTAAAATATTTTGGTACCCCAAAATCTAATTCAAAATATAACCAATAACAAAATGTAAAATGAAGCAAAACCTACTCTAAGAAGGAAATTGATGTTTATTTTTGGTATATTTCCACTTGATTTTCCCCCCTCCTACTTTTTCTAATTGCAAAGTCTTTGATCAGAGCCTCGAAACTAATCTCACATATCTGCTTGGCAGAGATAAGGCATCCAGCCTGCCTTGTAGCCTAGTTCAGGCACCCCCAAACTTTGGCCCTCCAGATGTTTTTGCCTACAACTCCCATGATCCCTAGCTAACAGAACCAGTGGTCGGGGAAGATGGGAATTGTAGTCCAAAACATCTGGAGGGCCAAAGTTTGGGGATGCCTGGCCTAGTTGTTCTTTTGGGATCCTTAAGACACTTCAACTGAGAAAACAAACACTCAGCTGAGCAATTTGTGACCATCAATGTTAAAAATCCGGCAGTGGGGAATTTCTGGGGTTCCTCTCTTCCCTAGATGCCCCTAAGCACGTGCTTGTTTTGCTTAATGGTTAATCCAGCCCAGTGTATGATGTCAGATGCAGGACGGTTCAAGCCAGGACTTCGGCAAAGGAGGAATGGGGAACATCTCCTTCGCAGGCAAAATGTGGTGCTTCTTGAATTTGAAGCCTTGGGCAACAATAAAAGAAAGGCATCAAATTCGAAAAAGGCACCCTATTTTGCCTGCAGAGGAAGGATTAGGAGTGCACTCTAAGGTGTGCTTCCAGTTTTTGCACCTGCTGATTGAAGATAGTCCCCTGACATGGTTCCTCCCGCCTACTGTCCTTCTGGTAGAGAAGTCCAGGGCCTTTCGATGCCTCAGAGACCAGGCTTGCTCAGGGCAGGAGGAATGGCTTGCTGAGAAATGTGGAGCTCATTGGAGCCCAGCCCACCGTTTGGAAATGGCCGGGCTCCAGGGATGCTACTTGGAGCTTAAACAGGAGGAGAGGCCGGGAAACAAATTCAGTGGCACAGCACAGCAGTGGGCAGGTAGCAGGGTTGTGCGAGGGATAGGAAGCACAGCCGCATTCCCAGAGGGCGGGATTTCAGCAAGAAGCCTGCTCAGTTTCGTGGCCTCTCACATCGAATGGATTGATGGGTGCACACCCTGGTCCTCCTCCAGCGAAGAAAGCCTTCCCAGAATCCTTTTCTCCACCCTCACTCCCCCACCACGTGCACGTTGTATTTCTGAAGCTTCTGTCATGATGTCATTTCCTGTCCTGTGCTCCTTCCCCTCTCCCCTCCCCTCCCCTCCCTCCCTTTGATTGAATCTCCCGTCTTCCATCCGGCAGGGAGCGTGTGGCGCTACGTCCGAGCCAGTGCATCTTACACCCCTTATTTGCCTCCTCTCTGCGACCCCAAGGACAGTCACTTGCTTGTGGATGGCTGCTATGTTAACAATGTCCCAGGTCAGCATCGCGTTCGCCTCGCTACCTTGGCTGCCGGGCGCAGTGGGGAATGGAGACAGTCAGTTGACTTGGGACACGCTCTTCTCCTCCCTTCCAAACCGCTGCCGGCGCCCTTCGTCTGCTACGGCAAGCCTGTCTCCTGCCCACAGGCACCCTTTACCCAGGCTGGCGGTTCTGCATGGCAAGGGAAGCTGGCTCACCGTGGAGGACCGTTCCCAAAATGGGAAGGCGGGCCGAGATGGAAAGGGAGCAGTTCCTCCCTGCTGCTGCTGCTGCTGCTGGGCTTAGAAAGGGAGGCAAAGTGGTAGGTTTGGGGCCGGAAGAGTTTGCCCTAAGAGGGCCATGCAGAATTCTCCCGCCAGGGGAAAGGTGGCCTTGGGAGCCGTGCTGTTGGCCTCTTTCTCCATCCCTCTCCTGAAGGGCTCGTTGCTGCTCATCTGGGTTTCTCTCTGTTCTACTGATTGCATTTGTTCCCACATTGGTTAGGCTCGCTGTGGCGGTATGTGCGCGCTAGCATGACCCTTTCCGGGTACCTACCGCCACTCTGCGACCCCAAGGACGGCAATTTGCTGATGGACGGCGGCTACATCAACAACCTCCCAGGCAAGTATCGGCCGGTCACGGAGGAAAAGGAGCAGGGTTGCGGAAACCCCACCTTGCCTCCCGACCCCCTGTGAAACGTCTCGTTTTCAGCAGCGGGCACCCACCTTTAGCAGCCCGGCACGAGGACACGGGCTAGGATTGGGGAACCAAAGTTCCAAACAAACAGTAATGGCCTTGGAACTCTTATGTGTGCGTTATGATGGCTGCCTTTCACACAAAGGGATTCACCCTAATAAACTAACGTCTGCTGTTGGGAAGAGCACGCAGAAAATTTCAGCGCTGAATTCCACCTCCCCTGAGCTGAGGGAGGGCAGGATGAGGCTGTCCAGGGTAGCCATTATTTATTTACTTATTGAAATTATATACTGCCCTATAGCCCCCGGGGGTGTGTGTGTCAGGGCGATTCACAGAATAAAGGCTGGAAGCAGCTGTGCTTCTGAGTTCCAGTTGCTTGGAATCACGAGCAGAGTGCTGCCACACCCGAATCCCGCTTTCAGGTTTCTAACAGGCCCCACGGCCATTTTGAGAGCAGGAGGCTGGACTGAGCTGGTCATCCAGGAGGCCCTTTTTATAGTGCAGACATAAGAAGAGGAAGCCATCGTATGTTCACAATTGATACCTGCTTGTGACTTCATCTCCCACAGGTCTCCTGCCTGCCCCGTCGCTCCTCAGTGGCAGTGAGGGGAAAACCTGTGGAGGTTTTTCCAGTTTGAGCCCCTGTGGACTAAGGCCCACATGCTCATTTCTATTTACAGTCATACCTCGGTTTAAGTACACCTCGGTTTGAGTACTTTCAGTTTAAGTACTCTGCAGACCCATCTGGAATGGATTAATCCACTTTCCATTACTTTCAATGGGAAAGTTCGCTTCAGGTTAAGTACGCTTCAGGTTGAGGACTCCGTGGACCCGTCTGGAACGGATTAATCCACTTTCCATTACTTTCAATGGGAAAGTTCGCTTCAGGTTAAGTACGCTTCAGGTTAAGTACGGAATTCCAGAACCAATTACACTCATACTTCGGGTTAAGTACACTTCAGGTTCAGGACTCCGTGGTCCCGTCTGGAACGGATTAATCCACTTTCCATTACTTTCAATGGGAAAGTTCGCTTCAGGTTAAGTACGCTTCAAGTTAAGTACAGACTTCCGGAACCGATTGTGTACTTAAACTGAGGTACCGCTGTATTCAGATAGAGAGAGAGAGGAGAGGAATTGTTGAGTTAGAAGGGACCCTGAGAGTCATCTAGTCCCACCCCCTGCAATGCAGGTATCTCAGCTAATGCATCCATGACAGATGGCCACCCAACTTCTGCTTAAAAACCTATCTCCCGAGGGAGACTGTTCCGCTGTCAAACAGCTCTTACCCTCAGAAAGTTCTTCCTGGCGTTTAGTCAGAATCTCCTTTCTTGCAACTTGAAGCCATTGGTTAGAGTCCTACCCTCCAGAGCAGGGAAAACAAGCCTACTCCATCTTCCATGGGACAGCCCTTGAGATATTTGAAGATGGCTATCATATCTCCTCTCAGTTTCCTCTTTTCTCATCTTGTCCCCACTGCTTCAGGTGGTTTGCTTCTCTGAATGAACAACGGTTTTTTTATTTATATATATAAAAGAATCATGTGAGAACAGCGACAGGAGAAACTTCCAGCCAGATAAGGTGAAGCATACAACCAAGAGGTCTGAAAGGTCTGAGAAAATACAAAGGTCTGAGAAAATACAAAAAAAACCCCAAAAACCCAAGCAGAACAGCGTTGGCCCCAGCCGAGTCTCCCAGCCGAGCACATTCTAAATCTGAGGCACCACAACCAGGAAACCCTTGTGCCAGATTGTTCGTTGTACATTTCCAAATACCATGTTTTCATTTTATCTCTGCAGCTAATAAGGACTAACATTTTTGTACACCATCCACCTATGAGCATCTCCTGTGCAAGTCCCATTCAGTGTTCCTGGAAAATTATGCCCCTACGCCAATCATTTCTTTAAAAAATAAAAAAAAAGCTGGATGTCTCTAAGGAACATGCCACAGAAAAATCCCTTTGGAGCCTTTGCACATCTCAGACTTGGGACACCTCAACCAGGAGGGCCCTATCCTAGATTGCTAGGCATTGCCCATTGCTTTAAAAAAAAAAATCACAATCCTTGGCTGTAATAGTGGAGGAATAAAACCCAGAACAAGACATGGGTCTTCCTCAAAAGCTGTCACACAGTTCAGAACAGAACTGCCAATTTTCTGATGCAAATTCTTCCCAAACACTCTGGAACTGCTGTTGATCACAGAGCAAAAACATAGGGCACGAGAATATAGATATAGACATAGATATGCCTGTATGTTTCCCCCTCTGTCACCGATGGGAGCCCAGGTGGGAAGGATTTTCAGTTGGGAAAGGGTTAAATGAATCTTTCCGCCTCAGTCCCAGTTCACATCAGCCGCGACCCAAAGTGTGACTACTTTTAGCAAAAGGAAGAACAACGCTAGAAGATCAGATGGTGACTCTTCCGCACTGCGCTTAGTTTGGCTCTTGAGTATTCACCAAACTATAATTCCCAGGTTTCCTCCAAAGCTGGTTCAAGTTTGCACTGCAGATGGACTTATGATGGGTTACTTCCTATTTTGCCCAATGCTTGCACTGCAAGAGGCAGGTATGTAACACGGCAGAAGGAAAATGTGGGCGCCCTCTTGTTCTCAAGATCTTGTGCAGAAATGCCAACTCCGGAGCGATGGCTGGACAGCAAGGCATCCCTTTCAAAAGTCAATTCACGTAGGCTACTGCATGTTGATGGACATCTGTGTTTCTGCTTTTGGTCTAATGCTAAACTCTCTCTTAACACTTATCCTTACCCTGCCTTTGTAAAATTCCGACTCGTGGTTTAACTTCCTCTGTTCGGTGGAGCTGACGCACACACGTCTTTTCTTTTCTTCATTTTGTATCTCAGGAAAGGCTGTTGATGTGTTCCAGGTCTTCTTTTATCTGCCTGATCTTTGTCTGATCTTCCCCCTGCCCTGTTCCCCCCATTCTCAGCTTCCCTCCAGATTTGTGATAACGAAATTGCAACCTCCTGGATGAGGCCTTCTCAGTGTGGATGCTTCCCCCAAGCTGCCTTGGTTTTGTCCAGGCATCCCCAAACTGCAGCCCTCCAGATGTTTTGGCCTACAGCTCCCATGATCCCTAGCTAACAGGACCAGTGGTCGGGGAAGATGGGAATTGTAGTCCAAAACATCTGGAGGGCCGAAGTTTGGGGGTGCCTGGTTTTCTCTGATGCTTCTGTCCCTGCACCCGATTAGCTTGATTGACTGGTGCTCAACTGCAACCAGAGCTCTTGTGATGACTGAGCAATAAAAATACCAGAACAGATCATGTATTGTTCCAATATATTCTGCTTCTGATCATTATGCAGGAGTCGGAAAGAGTTTCCCCCTCTAAAACATCTCCCACTCCTTAGCCACTCAGCACCTTCAGAGATCTCACCATTCACTGCCAATGTGGTTGTTTTTCTAAATCGATTCAACACTGTAAGGGCTAGAAACTTCTTTAAAGAAAGTTCAGAATGCTGAATCCAATTCTATACTAGACATTAAACCCAGTCGATGCCAGTTTAGACTTCAAACAGCATGTGAGCAAGATGTTGAATCCGAATCAGGACTTGTTAAAAGCAATGGTTGAAAACCATTTTGCGAACCTGATTAACTAATGATTTAGCATCCCTGGATGTTAAATTTCAGGTTGTGTTTTTTTTTTCATTTCCTAGAGCTTATAGGAAGGGAGTCTGGGTGAGGGCCTTGGCTCGGCTACCTTAACTGTCCCTCTGGGTGCTATGCTGCCGTCCCTCCAATTCAGGCAGGCCGGTAAGCTCAAGCTGCCTTGCTGAGCGAAGCCGCGGGAGAAGTTGGCCTTGTTTTTTGGCTCGCTTTTCCCTTCTCCAGAAACCAATGGAGAAAAGAGATGGTGCTATCTTGTTAGACTGCTTAGCTACTGGCCCAAAGTCTCGGCATCTTTAATAGCTGTGCGGCAAAAAAGAGATTTGGCAGGTGACTCCAGCAATTCTTTCATCCACTCACAAAACCTAGAGAGGTTTGAGAGGAGAGAGATTCCCCTTCTGCAACTCGGGGTACCGGCAAAGCTCTGCCCTCTCCCACCACAGCTCTCTGATATTGTTGTGATGCTCTTAGGCATCTCCTGTGGCCCATCCCTTCGGAAATTCAGGTTGCTTGGAAATCTCCCTGAGGCATCTCTCTCTCTCTCTCTTTCTCCTCTTGATGCAGCTGACATTGCCCGCAACATGGGTGCCAAGACGGTGATTGCCATCGATGTGGGAAGTCAGGATGAAACAGACCTGTGCAACTATGGAGACTGCCTGTCCGGTTGGTGGCTGCTTTGGAAACGCCTCAACCCCTGGGCTGAAAAGGTCAAGGTAAGGCCACCCCACAACTTCCTGGTGAAGATTCCTGTCTGGGTGGGGGGTCATTAGCTACCAATCTGCCACATCATTCTTCTTTCTAGGCTTTCCCCTCTGGGGAAATGGCCAGAGGGAAAACAGAAGCACCTTGTCTCTTTGTGGCCACAGAGTGCCTTTGCCCTTTTTTGCCCTTCCTTTCCTTCCAGGTGCCTGACATGGCCGAAATCCAGTCTCGCCTGGCTTATGTCTCTTGCGTGCGGCAGCTGGAGGTGGTGAAGAGCAGTTCGTACTGTGAGTACATCCGCCCTCCCATCGATCGCTTCAAAACCATGGACTTCGGCAAGTTTGACGAAATCTACGTGAGTCCTGTTCATATCGTCAGATATCAGGAGGGTCGTCCAGTCATAATGGCTGCCATGGGCAGGACGACAGCCTCGTCCTGCTGACCCACAGAGCTGGAAGGGGCCAACTCTCTGATCAGGAGAGAGAAATCTGTTCTTCCTTTTCAGAAAGCTAAACCTTCCCAGACCACGCATACCTCCTTAGTAGAGCAGTTGAGCCTTGGAAGGGATTCCCAATGTTCAGTCTAAACCTGGTGCTCGTAGCTGGCAAGGTCAGACACAGGGGAGTCTAAGCTGTGCTTTCACAGCGCTCAAATTCTTGAAAGAAAGAGATGTCAGGCCTCCTGGCCACCGACAAAAGATGGGCAGCCTCTCCAGTTGCCGGGTGGGGTGCAAATTAATTGCCAGCCCCGGAAATTGTGCTCGTCTCCTTGAAACTCTTTTGGAGTCCTTTCCTTTATTTATTTGGCTTTTCAAATTACAGTTTTACACTCACATATCCAACATACAACAAACAAGATTCGAAAGAATCTTCTGGACTTCCCTTTTCCCCTTTGTGGGTCCTGTTGCTAGTCATTTCCTCCTGCATCTTTTATAATACTCCAAATCTTTTACATCTCCATTATATCCAAAATTCACCATTAAACTACAAGTGTTAATCCAATCCTGCTAACAAATTTAACTGTTTACAATGGTTTTTTTAAGATAAATTATAAATTTCCCCCATTCTTTATTAAAATTTTGGTCTTCCTGGTTTCTGATTCTTCCGGTCATCACTGTAGCCATTTTGGCATAATCCTTCAACTTAATCTGCCAGTCTTCTCTGGTTGGGACTTTATCTTCTTTCCATCTCTGGGCCAATAACATCCGAGTCCTTGGGTGTTCTTTAAAGTTTCTTCACTGTTTTGTATGACAAGGGACCCCCACCCCCACGTTTGTTACAAATTTTGTGTGATGTGTCGTTTCTATGGCAACTGTAGTCTCCAGTCAAAAGGTCTTGGGGGTCTGCTGCAAAAAACCCCAGAAGAACCCTCTTGAAACTTCCCTATAAACCCAGGAAACTCTGAATTTACTTTCCTCTGCCCTTCTCCCATAGGACGTAGGGTACCAGCATGGAAAGGTGGTGTTTGACGGCTGGTGCCGTGGTGACATCATCGAAAAAATGGTCAAGGATCGGCACTCGGCAGACTTCTATGAGAGTAAACGCATGGATGTAAGTGTGGGGATTGGGGATTGGGAAGGAGCCAAAACAGCCCTCACCTGGGGCCCTTTCTACTGGGCCCAGTTCTGGTTGCCTCGACTCAAAAAGGGTACGGAAGAGCTGGAAAATTCAAGAAAGGGCAGCCAAGACGTTTTAAATGTTTGATGTTTTATCGTGTTTTTAAATATTCTGTTGGGAGCCGCCCAGAGCGGCTGGAACAAAACCCCCGTGAAGGAAGGTTGCAGCTTTTGGGACTTCTCAATTTAGAGAAAAGGCGAGTCAGCGATTACACAATAGAAGTTTGTAAAATGGTACACGGTACAGAGAAGGCGGCTAGAGAATAGTTTCTCTCTCTCCTAATGCTCGAACTCGTGGACATCAAATGAAGCCGAACGTTGGAAGATCCAGGATGGATAAAAGAAAGGACTTCTTCATGCTGCACGTAGTTAAAATATGGAAATCGTTCCCAAAGGAGTCACTAATGGCCCCCAACGTAGAAGGCTTTAAATGAGGATTAGGCCAATGCATGGAGGAGAGGGGTGTCAGTGGCTACTTGCCAGGGTGGCTGTGCTCTGCTCTCCACAGTTGGAGCCAATAAATGCTTTTGAATACCAGTGTATTCAGTGTATTCTTGTGTTCAGGCCCTGCTTGTGGGTTTCCCACAAGCCACTGTGAGTATAGGATGCTGGAGTCGATAGGCTGTCTGCCTGATCTAGCAGGCTCTTCCTATATACTTAAGTTCTTAACCCATCTTCAGAGTGTCTACAGAACAGAAATTAACAAGTGAAGCTCCAGGTCCCACTTTATGCAAAATAAGAAAGTGTTGCTCAAAATTTTGGATGTACCGAGGACAGGTAGCTTGACCTTTCGTGACAGGGCTGAAAATAAATCCAAATGCGTAAATCTTTCCTACTGGAATGATTTTACTTCAAAACTAGGGGATGTTTTGCAGGCAGAACACCAAAAGCCCTGATTTTGCATCTCCGAATTACAGTTGTACCTTGGAAGTCGAACAGCTTAGTTCTCGAATGTTTTGTCTCCCGAATGCCGCAACCCCAAAAGCGACTGTTCCGGTTTGCGAACTATTTTGGGAAGCCGAACATCCGGCAGGGCTTCCGTGGCTTCTGGTTGGCTGCAGGAGCTTCTTGCAGCCAATCAGAAGCCACACTTTGGTTTCCGAATGTTTTGGAAGTTGAATGGGCTTCTGGAACGGATTCCATTCCACTTCCAAGGTACGGCTGTACTGGCACACACAACTTCTCCTCCACCTCTGTGTTGTGCGAAGACGGTCTCAGCTGCTCTGGCAAACTTCCTTTCCTTTCCTCAGGTGCTGATGTGCCCCAGCGCAGGATTCACAGACCTGGCTGAGATTGTGTCCCGCATCGAGCCAGCCAAGAGCTACGTGTCAGACAGCTATGCCGATGGTGAGTACTTGTCGCTTAGCAGGTTCAATTTAGTTCAGGTCCCGCTTTTAGCAATGGGCTCAGGATGCTTCCAGATGGAGGTATTTGTGAGCAGAATGTGGCATGCCCACATGTATATCAAGTTAACAAGTACATCTCTATGTACGTCAAGTAACCAATGGCAAGACCTTAGCAAGGTTTGCTGGTGTTTGTTTTATCTCGCTCTTTTGTGCACATAGGCACATGCACGCGCACACACAAATAGGATGTGGGAGCACACCTGGAAATTTACAAAAAAAATCCCCCACTAGGGGATTAGGAGCTGTGGTGGCAGCAGTGGGAGGTTGGGCTGAGGGAAGGGTACTGCTTTTTGTACAGCAACCAAAACCACAGCAATGAAGCTTCTTCTGTGTGCCTGTAAACCAGGGGAAGAGTCAGACTACTTGACTGAGTACGAGGACGAAGGGATGGACACCGTGCGAGAGGAAGAAGGGCAGGAGCTGCTCTTTGCCCCAGCGGAGCCGAATGCTGTCTTTGAAACAGTAAGTCGCCAAAGTACTTTGGTTATAGGGCAGCCTGTGAAAATGTTCATCAGTAGCTATAAATAAACAAAATACGTTTCCTCTGACTGTAAGGGCCAGCCTGTGCAAGGGAGCCAAAGTCTAGCCTTGAACGCTAGAGGGGGACATGGCCTCCCTTTTCCTGGGTCAGGGGCACCCAAGGCCGTCCAAGTGCTCATCCCTTGCTTGGGGCATCTTCACCAGCAAAACTGTCCTGCTGGTGCAGAGCATCTTTCAGGGACTGGACTGAGGAGGAACAGTGGAGACTGACCCCCTCTTCTTCCTGAACCTTCCTGAGAAGAGGAGGACAGTATAGATCAGGGGTCCCCAGACTTTCTGCGCGGCGGGCCGGTGCCCGCCGCGCCGACCGCGCGGTGAGCCGGAGGGCAGGGGAGTGCGCGCGCAGCGGGCCGGAGGGCGGGGGAGTGCGCGCCCATGCGCACACGCACACGGGCGGGAAAAAATCGCCCAAAATCGCTTGTGCGCATGCGTATGGGCCTCCCCCGACCCGGAAGTGCACCAGAAATGACCTCTTCCGGGTCGGGAGAGGCCCATACGCATGCGCACAAAGGATTTTCGGCGATTTTTTGCCGATTTTTTAGATCGTCGCTGCGCCGCGCGCCGTGAGAGCGGGCGGCGGCAGCGGGCGGCGGGAGTCGTCGCGGGCCGGATTGGAAGGCCGATTGGGCCGCATCCGGCCCGGGGGCCGTAGTTTGGGGACCCCTGGTATAGATTTAGAACAGTGGTTCGCAGAAGGTCATTGTTCAGAGGCTGCAGAGGGGAGAAGCTGGGAAATATTGGGAGAGCAGCAGGAGGAAGAAGCACCAGGGGAGAGCCAGCTGTCAGACTCAGTGTCTCTTGAAAGCATTCCTGACCCCCCCCCCTCCGAGGACCCGGCGTGCATTGAGAGTAGTGGAACGGAAAGCTCAGAGGCAGAAAGCACAGATCAGCCGGAGCAGGGATGAGGTAGAATAGGAGAGATGGGGGGTAGGGCTTTACTTGGAGCAACACTATTATTGCAATATAGAGGCCTCTCTCTGTGTATTTTGAATAAAGGACTTGGTAAGAACTCTTTTTGTTGTCCGCTCCTTGGCTGCCCACCGTGGGAAGGATCGGATTCCCTTGAAGCCTGACAGCATCCCTCTGGTGTGTCCGCCACGATGGCAGATTGCCCCGCGGTCGCCACACCTTCGATACTGGATGTCACATCAAGTAAATGCCTCTCTGCGCTTCACATAAACGCTGGTTTCACAGCAGCATTTCCCCCTTTCTTTCAGGATGAGGAAAAGAGCCTGCGATATCGCCGTGGGACTCATCAGGAAGCCGCTGCCCTTCCGGCCACCCCCAGCCCCTGAGAGGGTTGCTGCTACTTGAGCTAGAGAAACTGAGACCAAACCTTGCACTTGCCCTCCTGGGAGCTGCATTGAGGAGCCCTCCAGATCACACCGTCTGTAACTTTTTGCCGCCTGGCTGGCAGGCACGCTGGCATCCCTGCAGGGCCCTGGTATGCTCCTTGATCCTCTTGCGCCACGTCAGAAGGTGACCCGCTGGGCGGAACTGTAGACCTCCCGGCACAAACTGAAGGATGCTGCCAAGCAGATGCTGCTCAGAGTTACCTGCTCAGCCTGACAGTGCCCAGTTGTGGGGATGGAGCCGGCCACTCTGGCGTCCGAGGGCTTTCAGGGTTCCTTGGCTGGACCGCAGCCTTTCTCCCCCAGCTTTCCCCTACTTGAAACAGCCCTGAGAGTGGGGAAGGGGAGGAGAAGGCAGCATTTTACTTACACTACACTCCATTTTTAGGAAGGGGCCAGGGAGAAGATGTTGCAGATTCCTCTTGCGTTGGCCTAGTGCCACGAGGGACCAGTTTCGAATCCTGCCCGTCCCCAGGCAGTGCCCTTTTAGCCCAACCAGCTTAGGGAGGGATCTTGCACAGTGACCTGACAAAAAGGAGGCTCTCTCCGATGCTGAGCATTCCTAGTCAAAGCATTAGCGGTTATGGAAAAACCACCTCCACAAATGGGCTACAGAAACATACCTTGTTCCTATGTTGACTTAATCCTGCTTTGAGCTGAGCCCTGACGCTCCTTGGCATTTATGTTCCTAGCCTGCCTGAGGTTTCGGGCTGTGACCACACAGACGCTTCTTTATTTTATATTTTAAAAGGAAAAAGAAAAAAGAAACGAATGAAAAAGCCACTTTTTCTTTGCTTTGGATTTACAGGAAAGAAATACAGAGCTTATGTTTGGCAGGGAGGGGGGTGTTTATCATGTACTGTGTTTAATTATTCCCTTTCCCCCTGGGATGCAAAAGTGCTGCCCATGTGGTTGTCAGGCAGCCCCCACCCACCCAGCCCTTGACCAGACCCAGGTCTGCTCATGTGCCTTCAAACCATACATATCCTGGGACCCTAAAGTATCTGCATTACAAGAAAACAGAGGCCCCAAGTTGCCCCCAAGATTGAGGGGGGCCTAGCATGCATGGCTCCCCTAGATTTGGCATGTGTGCAAGGAAAACTCCAGGGGGGGGCTGAAGGGGGGCACGGTGGTTATCGGTTTCAAAGCCACCCTTCCTTCAAGAAGATCATTCAAAAGCATTCTGCAAAAAAAGGAGCTTTCAAGGTAGGCAGCTGGCAGGTAGGGCAAGAGAAAGGGCAATTGAATCTTAGGCCTCTGACATCATCATCATTATTAATATACCACCCTATACCCGGGGGTCTCAGAGCGGTTCACAAAATAAAATCAAAATATAAAACCACAAAATACCCAATAAAAATAAAAACAACAACCCAATAGCCCCCCCCCATTGCCTGGCGCCTAAAGGTGTCTAATGAAGGCGCCAGGCGAAACTTCCCTGGGAAAAGCATTCCACAGACGGGGAGCCACTGCAGAGAAGGCCCCGTTCTCGTGTTGCTGACCTCTCGAGGAGGAGGCACACGAAGGAGGGCCTCAGAAGATGATCTCAGAGTCCGGCCAGGTTCATATGGAAAGAGGCAGTCCTTGAGGTATTACGGTCCTGAGCCGTTTAGAAATGCATGCTAGAAATGCAATGCCAGTGGGCAGTGGAGGGAAAGATCAGGCTGCCAGGTGGCAGGAATAGAGTCTGAAGAGGTTCGATGCTGAAGCTCGGCTCCAGCCTCTGGGATTTCTATGCTTAGATGGCACTTTGTGTATGTGTGACTGTGTGTGACTGATTGTCAGCAGTGCAGCTAGCTGGGTGGAAAGGGGGACAGGACACAGGGCTGGAGAAGTGATAAGAGGCACACGGCCACCAAGGCAACTGGCTGTTTCCGCCACCTCTTCTGATTCTGGGGTTGACTTCTTGGCATCGGACAAGAACCAGGCTGCCGATTAGACAAGAGGCAGCTTCCTGTGCAGGCCCAAGACAGGGTGCGCAATGTGGTTTTCCTGCCCATCTTGTGCACCCAGGATCTTCCCTTCCTTCCAGCCCGGCACTCTAAAATAAACACTTAGCAGCCTCTCCCCCTATTGCTGACCCCCAACCTCTAGTGCAGGGGGTGGGTATCTAACCTGTGTCTTTCCAGAAGTCCCTGAACTAGCATTTCCATTGTCCCTGACCATTGACCATGCAGGCCAGGGCTCCTGGGGTGGAAAGAAGGGGCCACACACGTGAGCCACCCCTACCCAGGAAGCAACATGGACTATTCCTGTTGGATGTGTGCTGTATTGACGCAGATAGGTGACCTAGGTGATTCTGCGGTTTCTCGAGGCAGCAGGTGGGATCTTGCCACACCTTGCCTCCTCTCCTTGCCACAGCTTGGCCCAGCTTTCTTTGTCAGTATCCTACGGGGCTCCTCTGGGTGTTTCACAGGGCGGGTGCCACTACCGAGAAGGCCCTCTGCCTGGTTCCCTGTAACCTCACTTCTCGCAGGGAGGGAACCGCCAGAAGGCCCTCAGAGCCAGACCTCAGTGTCCGGGCTGGAAGATGGGGGTGGAGATGTTCCTTCAGGTATACTGGGCCAAGGCCATTCAGGGCTTTAAAGGTCAGCACCAACACTTTGTCCAATGTGATCAGCATGGCAGCAACTTGAAAGGCAAACATTTAATCCAAAGAAAACGGCTTTGCTGCCTGAGTGATTGTGGTCCTCTTTGCCAGAAGGTTAAGAACGTAGCAAGACTTGACCGCTGAACTAATCCTCTGCCCAGACCTCAACAGCTGCTGTCACTGCATGACTTCCTACTGGGAAAGGATGGTTGTCAACCCATAAAAGAGATTGCCTAGTACTATTGTATTCACCTGGGCATTTAATTGTTTACATTTCTGTCCTAAGCTGCACTTAAAAATGGCTGTGAATATCTTAAAATGGCAATGCACTTAGCTGCCATATATATCTCACAAAGGCAGAAACCTATGCAGATTGCTGCTGTTCCGCAGGTAGGATTCATCCGCACACCAGCAAATTCAGGTTTGGCATTCTTGTGCAACAAACCTGGTGCTGCTGCTGGAAAAGAACAACAACAGACTTCTACCCGCAAGATAAGTGACTGGAAAATGCAGTGGCCTAACAGTCGCTTGACACAATGCCTTTTAACCAAACCGGAAATAATTTCAATAAGCATCTGACGTCGTGAACCCTCCCTGCAAACTTTGTGCAAGCAAATCGGGATGAACACTCAAGAAATGCGTTGTCCGGAAGACACCTAACGGTTCCAGTCACAGCTTAAAAGCAAGCTTGTGTTTAACAAGATGGTTTAACACTTTCAGAGAAAGCCTTTGGCTTTTACATTTCATGCAAAAACATCCACCCTCATCCAGAGAGCCTTTTTTGCAGCTGGTGATCTGCAAGGCTGCTGCATGCAAATATATCCCTTGCAAACAGAGATAGTGCCATAGGATGGAGCCATTTGGGAGGGAGGAAGTAGATTCACTCAGGGTTGAATGCAGATTAGGCAGGCCCATGAGTAAACTGGGCTGATGTGAAGAAATGGACTTTTGCTGTGTGAGCTGAAACCATTCTGTGAAATGTTGATATGTGAACGTTATTGGCTGGTTGATAATACATTACCAAAAGTGTTCGTTTTGTTTTAAATTTTTTCTTTGAGTACATACACACACAACACACACAAAAAAAAGAAGGAAATTTTTAATTAAATTTGAAGCTCTGTCTGGGTTTCCTCTCTCAAGATCTCAGCTTTCGCCCATCAAGTGCTGGCAAACAGCCGCTGTCTAGTTTAGGGCACCATGGGAGAGCTCTCATCTGTTGCACTTTGCAGTGAGGACCTGAGAGCCACCCTCTGAATGCATCATTTCCTTCCTGGAAGCCAGCCATGGTCTTTGTGGGATCCTCCTGCTCCTTGCCTTTAGGCCCCGCAGCCCTCTTTTATCAGCCAGCAAGCATCCTCTGTTGGGCTTTCCGAGGAGCCTTCTGCTGTGATGGCATCGTGGAAGGGACTCTACAGAAATGTCGACCTTGGGCTAGAAGACCCAAAGGCTCTCAAGCAGAGGAGTGAATCAGGTATGTGGCACAGAGTGAGGTGCCTAGGAAAAGGGCCCACTGCTGGGGATTATTAGGGGATGGCAAGGGACCAGGTGGAGCAATCCCAGACAAGAGTTGGTTCAACTCCTGCCTCCATTCCCAGCTCCGTACAGGAGGCAGCTTCAACCATCCCTAATTGTGCCCACTTATTTTCTCCCAATGGCATACAACTTCTATAGGGGCGGCATTCTAGCCCTAAAGCGGAGCTTTCCAAACTTTTTCATGTCGGTGAAACACTTTCTGGACACGCATCATTCCATGACACAGTACCATATTTTCCCGTGTATAAGACGGGGTTATTTTGCTAAGAAATTGGGGGGTCGTCTTATACACAGATAGTGGAGAAGTGGGGTAGGCGTTTGGTGGCTGCCGGTAACAGAAGATTGTAAGTGGTGTTTTTGTGGGTGATTAGTGGGTGCGGCAAGGTCCGCTGGCAATTGGCTACTGCGGCAATTGGGCAGGGTGATTGGCACTTGCTTTTGTTAGGCGGGCGTGCTGATAATTGGTGGTTTCGATGATGTGGCTGTGGTGGTCCTGAAGGTGAGTGATATTCAGCAATCCCCCTCCCCCCAAAAAAGCTCAACAAGTCTGGGCTCTCCCCCCCCCCATTTTCTCAATTTTGAGTCCCAGAAAAGAGACTTATACACGGGGGCGTATTATACACGGAAAAATACGGTAATTCAGTTTTGCTGGCAAACAAGAGGTTAATCTAACCCCTTTCCAGCCCCGGGAGGATCACGGGGAGCATTCGCAGGACACAGCTACACACTGCAGCCGACACACTTAACCACACTTAATGTGTCATGACACACAGTTTGCCCCAAAAGGTTTATGACTCCAGTTGGATTCAAAAACGTTTCTTTGTCCATGAAAGCCAACAACCGCTCTTGCCCAATGGGTTAGGTTTCTGGATCCGGGTATCAATAGGCACCATCTGCTTCCACACCAAAGGCAAAATTCTCCCAGGTTTCCCGAGAAGCCCAAAGCCTTGAAGGAGTCGGACAGGCAGCTGACACGAACCCACACTCCACTTTACATGGCAAAGAAGTCTCTTAACTGCTTTACATCTGAATGACACTGTTTGGCTGAAATAGCTGCAAAGCAGACATGGGGAAGGGTTCGGGAGTGAGGGGTTTTAACTTAACATGTAGCAAAAGCGCAATAAATTAAAAGAAATAAACAACACACAGTTTTTGCTTGTTTTGCATAATCTGCCTCCCCCCCCAACGGAATTTCAGCTTGTCTTCACAGAAATCTTAGGTTAGCTTGATGCAGGGTGGTTTTTTCAGTTAGCTTCTTGTACAGACCACGATAAAGTTCACTGTCAGACCCTCCAAGTGTCCCCTTTTTTACAGAATCTGTCCCGGTTTCTCATTTGATCCCGGAATGTCCCACTTTTCCTTAGGACATCCGTATTTTCATCAGAGAACTGAGTTACCTGACCCCAGAGCCATCTGAAGACAGCCCAGTACAGGGAAGGCTTTTAAAAAAAAATGTTTTATTGTTTTTTAATATATATTGGAAGCTGCCCAGAGTGGCTGGGGCAACCCAGTCAGATTGGTGGGGTATAAATAGTAAAATGATGGTGATGATGATATGATGGAATAGGACATCCCATTTTTCATTGGAGAAATGTTGGAGGGTATGTTATTGAGGCCATAGGGACCACACTTACAGATGCTTTTCCTTGTCCTTTTCCTTATCACGGAAAGACTGGTTCTGGCAGGGAGGTGAATTTGTCAAGCACACCACCAACGATACGTGCACAACGTGGCTTGGCCTGTATGTGGCCGGATGACACCCCAAAATGCCCTAACTTGTCTCCTCCATTCTTCCCTGCAGGCACCAAGGAGTACGCCGAGGAAGAGAGTGTCTATGAGCCCTTTGATGCTGTGGCCAGTTTGGAGGGCAAGCAAGCAGGACAGGTGGCTTCGCCATGGCACCCAGGTATGTCTGGTCTGAGCTTCAGGGGGGTCCTCCGGGGGTCTGGAGTTCACCCAAAAGTCACCGCATATTGCCCTGGGGCTGTTATTTAGGCAGCGGGCCGGGGGGGGGGAGTCCCATTGGCAGTGGAGAATATTGGAGCCTCGTCACTAAGAAGGCCATGCAAAGGACCTGCATCTTTATTCCAGCCTGGGGAAGAAAAGATAGAAAAATGGAGAGTGATTTGTGTAAAGTAGGAAACGGGAAGCCTTCCCTTTTCCTCCCCCCCCCAATACAGTGGTACCTCGACTTAGGAATTTAATCCGTTCCGAACGGACCTTCCAAAAAATTCGTAAGTTGAAGCCAATGGGGGGGAATTAAAAAAATTCGTAAGTCGAAAAAATCCTATCTAAACCGCATCCAAAATGGCGGAAGGAACTCTGTTTGTAACTCGAAACATTTGTAGGTCGAGTCATTCGTAAGTCGAGGTACCACTGTATTGTGTAGGGCAGTGATGGCCAAACTTGGCCCTCCAGCTGTTTTGGGACTACAATTCCCATCACCCCTGACCACTGGTCCTGTTAGCTAGGCATGATAGGAGTTGTAGTCCCAAAACAGCCGGAGGGCCAAGTTTGGCCATCACTGGTGTAGGGAGATGATTTCTTGAACCTGGTGCTCATTTCCCTCCATTCGTCCCCAACCTCGCCTTGCAGGGGCTCGAGGCTCTTGTGGTTTGTATTTTACAATGGACACCCATGTTCTAGACTCCCCCCATTGTTAAATTGTATTTTGGGGATTGCTTCCTTTTTAGTTTACTTACTATTGCCTTTTTTGTGTCGTAAAATATGATGATGATGATGATGATGATGATGATGATGATGAAACAAATAAATAGCAAATAGCCCCAAAGCAATAAACTACTAGTTTATTGCTTTGGGGCTATTTGCTATTTATTTGTTTCATCATCATCATCATCATCATCATCATCATCATATTTTACGACACAAAAAGTTAAGACTGCATTGCAGAGGGTTGGACTAGAGCAGGCATCCCCAAACTTTGGCCCTCCAGATGTTTTGGACTACAATTCCCATCTTCCCCGACCACTGGTCCTGTTAGTTAGGGATCATGGGAGTTGTAGGTCAAAACACCTGGAGGGCCGCAGTTTGGGGATGCCTGGACTAGAGGACCCTTTGAGTCCATTCCAGCTATACTGCCTGAAACCCTGAAAAGCTGTACAAGACACTGATGCTGAAATCTAGTATCGCCTGAGCTCTGTGAGTGCAGCTTTCTCCCGACTGAAGTGCAGAGTGTTTGAGGACTGGGAAACCAAAATGCTTGTTTACAAAGCTATTGTACTACCAACCTTACTGTATGCTTGTGAAACATGGACCACTTATAAAAGCCATTTCCAACTCCTCAAAAGATTCCATCAACAGTGTCTCCGAAATATTTTACACGTCACTTGGGAAGACAGGCAAACTAATGCTGGTATACTGGAAGAAGCAAAGACCACGAGTGCTGAAGCAATGATTCTTCAACATCAACTTGGTTGGATTGGTCATGTTGTGCGGATGCCTGATGATCGTCTTCCAAAGCAACTACTCTATTCTGAACTTAAAACTGGAAAGCGCAATGCTGGTGGTCAACAAAAGAGGTTTAAAGATTCTCTCAAGGCAAATCTTTAAAAATGTAGTATAAACCCTGACAACTGGGAAACACTGGTCTGTGAGTGCTCCAATTGGAGAACAGCCTTCATCAAAGGCTTTGAAGATGCTCAAACTCAGGACGAAAGGGGAAAATGTGCTAAGAGGAAGGCACATTTGGCAAACGCTTACCATGATCAACTCCTGTCCAGAAACCTATGTCCCCACTGTGGAAGGGCGTGTGGATCCAGAAATGGCCTCCACATTCACTTACAGGGTCACTGTTAAAATCATGTTCATGGAAGACAATCTTACTCTGCTACGAGTGAAGAAGAAGAAGAAGAAGAAGAAGAAGAAGAAGAAGAAGAAGAAGAAGAAGAAGAAGAAGAAGAAGAAGAAGAAGGAGGAGGAGGAGGAGGAGGAGGAGGAGGAGGAGGAGGAGGAGGAGGAGGAGGAGGAGGAGGAGGAGGAGGAGGAGGAGGAGGAGGAAGGAAGGAAGGAAGGAAGGAAGGAAGGAAGGAAGGAAGGAAGGAAGGAAGGAAGGAAGGAAGGAAGGAAGGAAGGAAGGAAGGAAGGAAGGAAGGAAGGAAGGAAGGAAGGAAGGAAGGAAGGAAGGAAGGAAGGAAGGAAGGAAGGAGAAAGAAAGAAAGAAAGAAAGAAAGAAAGAAAGAAAGAAAGAAAGAAAGAAAGAAAGAAAGAAAGAAAGAAAGAAAGAAAGAAAGAAAGAAAGAAAGAAAGAATTCTGTGATACAGACTCCAGGACTAGGGGGAAGAATCGGTGGAAGAAGATTGGAAGAAATTTAAAGTTTATTTAGAGAAGAATTGTAAGATTAGCAGTATTTAGCTAAAGATTTGGAAGTAAAAGGAGGTGGTAGAAGAGGGTTAGTTAAGTTGTATTGTGTATTAAGATTTAGTTAAGTGTTATTATGGTATTGAATTTTTAAGATTTAATTTGAATAGAATTATATTTTGAGATAGGTATAAGAGATTTATTGTACTGATAAGGTATTAAGAGCATTAATAGGTTTAGTTAATTATGAAAAAGATTGGAATCGAGATTTGGAATGTACCAAGGAAGTGACATAAAGAAACGTAGTTGGGAGGGAATGGAGGAAGTCAACAAAGATACGTGATATAAGATTGATTGGAAATATTTTTGTTTTTGTTGTCATGTTGATATTTTGATATGTTGTGTATGTATTATGTTTTTTTGTTGTTCTGTTTTTCTATGTTGTATTGTTGCAAAAATCAATAAATATATATATATTTAAAGAATTCTGTGATACCACAAGGATTGGTGTGGCAGGTGAGGGGAAGCTGGTGGCAGAGCGGAGATGGAGAACAGGCAGAATGACTCTCTGACTCTCTCTCTCTCTCTCCCTCTCTCCATCTCTCTCTCTCTCTCTCCCTCTCTCCCTTTCTCAGCCGGGAAGCCATCTTGGACACGCAAGGTGGTTTTAATAGCTGTTGTTGCCCTGCTGGCTGCCTCGGTGTTCCTGAACGTGCTGCTGCTTGCGGTGGGAATCATGCGCTGTAAGTGGTCTGCTGGGTCTGTAAAGGCTGATGGGGTGCCAGGTAGGGGCTTGTCAGACTGATAAACTTTCTTCCTGTATCATTCAGAAGACTTGCATGGGACTCTGGGTGTCTGCCTGGATTCTCAGCTGAGGAAGAGGCATAGTTTAGTGGTCGGGTGCATGCTTTGCATGTCGTAGGTTCCTCCCAGGTTTGGTCCCTGGCACCACCTCCATGTGGGGCTGACAAAGACCCCTTCCTGGAAAGCTGTTGCTGGTCAGTGTTGACAATAACCAAGGTAGACTGTCAATGGTCTAAGTCAGTTGTTCCCAATCTTTTTTTGGCCATAGCCCCACCTAAGCATCTCTAAAAGCATGATGCACCCCTCGTGACATATAATTTTTATTATTCAAAAGAGGAACTCCTATTCACGTGGAGGAAGCCTAAAAGGCCTTAAACTTGGTCTAAACAAGCTCCCAAATTGCCCCCCTTAAAAATCAAATTGCCCTCCTGTGGGGCGTGTGCCCCATGTTGGGAACCACGGGTCTAAGCTCAGTATACAGTATACAGTATACAGCAGCTTCCTCTGCTCCCCAAGTTCATTCAAAGTGCATTATAGTCTATTGTACAGCATTGAAGTGCATTGAAACTGTGTGTGTGTGTGTGTGTGTGTGTGTGTGTGTGTGTGTATGTAAAAGTTTTGGTAGAGTTAACTTAACTCTATGCAACAATTTTCCTGGCATACACTGATTTTTTTTTTTAAAAAAAAAACCACAGCAACCAAGAAAAGGGGTACTAAAATGGTACAAAAAGTGATGGTTGACACTTTCAGATGTAAGTTCCATATGGCCACTTTTAGGTAACGCCGCTAAGACTGTGACACACGCACCCCCGGGCCTTCAAAGTTCCTTTTTCATCAATTGCTACTGTGAAGGTAGCCTCCGGCACTGATCCTTCAGCCAGCCTGTAATGCTAATAATAATAATAATAATAATAATAATAATAATAATAATAATAATAATAATAATATCCCACCCATTTGGCTGTGTTTCATCAGCCACTCTGGGCGACTCCCAAGAGAATACTGTACAGTGGTACCTCTGGTTACAAACTTAATTTGTTCTGGAGGTCCGTTCTTAACCTGAAGTACCACTTTAGTTAATGGGGCCTCCTGCTGCCGCCGCGCTGCCGCCGCTTGATTTCTTTTCTCACCCTGAGGTAAAGTTCTTAACCCGAGGTACTACTTCCAGGTTAGCGGAGTCTGTAACCCAAAGTGTTTGTAACCCGAGGTGTTTGTAAATTGATGTACCACTGCATTAAAAACACAATAAAACACCAAACTTTATAAACTTTCCTAAAGAGGGCTGCCTTCAGATGTCCTCTAAAAGTCAGAGAGTTGTTTATTTCCTTGACATCTGACGGGAGGGCGTTCCACAGGGCGGGCGCCACTACCGAGAAGGCCCTCTGCCTGGTTCCCTCACTTTTTGTAGTGAGGGAACCGCCAGAAGGCCCTCGGAGCTGGACCTCAGGGGGTGGAGATGCTCCTTCAGGTATATTGGGCCAAGGCTGTTTAGGGCTTTAAAGGTCAGCACCAACTTCTTCTTGTTGGCTCCCTGCACAGATTCTAAGATGTCTGCTGCTTTGGAGCAACTGCATACCGAGAACAGGAAGCTCCAAGAGGCAGGTGAGTGCCTGTGGGAGTTGTGGCAGACCTTGTGGAGGAGCTCAGGACCCCCCTGGCTCTGCCTGCGCTCCCCCAAGGCTGGAAGGTGGTGCTCAGCTCCACATTTCAGGCTAGGCACATGAGTGCAGAATAAAAGTTCTGGAGAGCAGAATAAAAGTTCTGTCTTAGAACTTCCCCAAAGCTCTGCAGAAGAGTGATGCGCTTGGCTGTGAAATATCTTTTACTTCTCGTTCAAAAACAATATACTTGCTGATAGCCAGCCTAGTTGGCTGACTGGAACTAGAGCCAGCCCACCCATGAGGCAAGGTGAAGCAACTGCCTCAGGTGGCGGAAGTGGTGATGTGGGCAGGGCGGCAGGAGGCACCTTGGGTGGCGAAATGGGATGGGCCGCCCTTGACTGGAACCAACAGGGGACCACTAGTAAACAAGAGGGAGAAAGATGGGCTTGCTGAGGAAAATCCAAATGTATACAGATGTTTAAAGTGTCAAAATGGGTGGCATAGCTGCCAAGTCCCGGTTAGAAAAATACGGGATCAGCAGCATCGGCACCGGAAGTCGCTTCTACGCATGTCCAGACATGCGTAGAAGCAACCTCCGGTGTCGGCGCTGCCCGATTTCTGGCCAGATATGGGCAGAGCGGCACCGGAAGAAATTCAGGGGAATTGTGGGATATTTCACCATTTGGGATGACAGCAGGAAACGGCTTTTCGCAGGGAAAATGGGAGACTTGGCAGCTATGATGGGTGGGTGGGAAATAAAAGAATCCAGGGAGGACCAAATAATTCTGTAAAGAATTATCTCTGCAATTCTCAGGTCCAGTGGGGAAGTCTATCCCATCATAAGTGCTGAAGTAAGAGTCCTCCGTCAGCCCAGTCAGCTTCTGGAAAGGGAAAGGTGCCATTTTGTGATTTGCCTCAGTCGGCAAAATGTTTTGGGCCAGCCCTGTTTACCCCAATCACAAATCATTGTGTTTCTCAATTAATTGACCAGTTGTCTCGGTTAATATTAAACGGCAATTGGTCTCTTCAATCTGACAGAGCTGCTTTTTACTGTCTCTGTCAGAAGCTCCATGTTCCAAAAACGCCCCCTCGGGTTTGTTCCATGTTTCTAGATGTTAGAATTAGCAGGACTTTTTCTTCTGCCTGCTGGTGAGAGCTTCAGATTTCATGAGGAAATCTGGGGAGCGGGCAGGCTGGCGAGGCCCCCCCCCCCTAGATTTAGAGGCCCTAGGCTTCAGCCTACTTAGCCTATACATAAATCCGACACTGTCCGGGGGTCCTCTTTACCTTTACCTTTTTATTGGCTATCGAAGCCTAGCCTGGACTGTTGCCTTGTCTTGCACTTGATGTCTCAGTCCTGTTCTCTGGTAAGAAGATGCAGAGACCTGAATCCATTTGTTCTCTCGCTCTCAGTCCCTTTCCTCCTCTTGACCATTCACTCCCTGCCTGCCTCTGGCTGCTGTCTTTCCCCCCATGCTAACTCTGTTCCCCTTGCCAGTCCCCAGCAGCTCCTTCTTGCTGTACAATGAGAACCGCAGTCATTGTGTGACTAGGAAGGAGCCCAGCTCTCTCACGCAAGCGCTCTGTGACCCTGGGGACCGGAGACAGCATTTTCAGTGGTTCTCCACAGGCCTCCTCTTTCACGTGCATTCACTGCTCTGCGTGGCAGCACCCAAGGCCAAAAGAAAGGAGACCCTCCGTCTGGAGCCCTGCAACGGGACGAACCCGCTCCAGCGGTGGGGATGCCGCGATCACGATCTGCTGGCCCTGGAGGAAGGCAAGGATCTGTATTTCAACTACGGCAACAGTCGTGACCGGGTGGTGATGCTGCATGATGGCAAGGGGCCCTGGAGTCGCTGGCTTACCTACGGCACACGCAAAAACATCTGCAGCAGTGAGTCCTGGCAGGGTACCTCCCCGTTCGAGAGCCCAAGGAGGAGGGCATACCCTCCAGCGTTTCTCCAATGAAAATAGGGATATCCTATTCCATTATTATTATTATTATTATTATTTTATACCGCACCCTTCTAACTGGGTTGCCCCAGCCACTCTGAGCGGCTTCCAGCATATATAAAAGCACAATAAAACATGGAACATGGAAATAAAAAAACCTTCCCTTTAGATGTCTTCTGGAGGCTGTGTAGTTACTTATCTCCTTGGCTCGGCAGTCGCATAACTCCATACCCTCCAATATTTCTCCGATGAAAATTGGGACATCCTAAAGGAAAGCGGGCCATTCCGGGATCAAATCAGAAACTGGGATGGCTTCTGTAAATCCGTGACCGTCCCTGGAAAATAGGGACACTGGGAGGGTCAGGGGTGGGTGTGTTGGGACACATTGTCAAAGGCGAAGAGAACAACTTGGCTATGGGATGCTAAGAACCCGACAGCTAAACAGGCTGTTTGTGTCCTTCCCATCCCGAGACACGTACCCTGGGCTTGTGCGCTGCAACCATTTCTGTCTGCAGGCACTCTGCCTCTCTCAAAAAGCTCAGCAAAGAAGGATGCTAAAACCCGTCAGCATCTGTTTTGGGGTTGGCACGGCTCAGTTGTCTTTTCTGCTATGTGGTGTTACGTTAGCATGAACTCTGAGTACACTGGGGGTGTACTTAGGGGTTGGCCAGGTTGCCCCCTGCCAAGGACACAGGTCTGGGGGGGAGGGAAGGGTACAAAAAGCATGCCTCTCTAGTTTGGCTAAGAGTGGCTAGGAGCCCACCTGCACGATCACACATTCCCTGGGTTCCTCCTCCTCTGCTCTGAGCAGCCGGGCGAGATGCACAGGATCCTCTGGGTGCTCCTTGCCAAGGGTGCAAGGGATGAGGGGAGCCACCAAGGGGGCAATGGAGTCTAGGCGCTCCTCTGTTTGGCACATGGACAGCTCTTCCTAGCCCAGAGGACATAAGAGCCAACAATACGCAGACATGGTAGGTAAAGATCAGGAGAGAATCGGGGGCTTTGTGGGGTCTGCAGGTGTAGCCAAGGGGACTGGTGTGGTTTTTTTCCCCTGGAAAGGCTTCGTTGAAGCACTTCCGCCCCAACCTCACTCTGCCCTTAGCCAGCCCCTTCTTCCTGCTTTCTCCCTTACAAGTACTGTAGTCCAGAGGGTGAGACTGGCTGCCACTTCCTCCTCCTCAGCGCTTATACAACTTACTGGGGAGGTGGATGGAGAGAAGAAACCCGGAATTAGTTGGCACTGCTTATCATTAGCTCTGGCTGCACCAACTCTTGGGACTCAGCTACATTAGTCCAAAAGCAGTAAATAATAACAATAATTTTATTATTTATACTCTGGGTTTCTCCAGCCACTTACAGCACATCAAAAACTGTAAAACATAAGAATTTCCTGATACAGGGTTGCCTTCAGATGTCTTCTGAAAGTCAGGTAGTTGTTTATTTCCTTGACATCTGATGGGAGGGCATTCCACAGGGAGGGTGCCACCACCAAGAAGGCCCTCTGCCTGGTTCCCTGTAACCTTACTTCTTGTAATGAGGGAATTGCCAGAAGGCCCTCGGAGCTGGATCTCTGTGTCTGGGCTGAATGATGGGGGTGGAGACGCTCCTTCAGGTATACTGGACCGTTAAGGGCTTTAAAGGTCAGCACCAACACTTTGAATTGTGCTCAGAAATGTACTGGGATGCAATGTAGGTCTTTCAGGACCGGTGTTATAAGGTCTCAGCAGCCACTCCCAGTCACCAGTCTAGCTGCCACATTCTGGATTAGTTGTAGTTTGCGGGTCACCTTCAAAGGTAGCCCCATGTAGAGCGCATTGCAGTAGTCCAAGCGGGAGATAACTAGAGCATGCACCACTCTGGGGAGACAGTCTGCGGACAGGTAGGGTCTCAGCCTGCGTTCCAGGTGGAGCAGGTAGACAGCTGCCCTGGACACAGAATTAACCTGCACCTCCATGGACAGCTGTGAGTCCAAAATGACTCCCAGGCTGCGCACCTGATCCTTCAGGGGCACAGTTACCCCATTCAGGACCAGAGAGTCCCCCACATCTGCCCGCCCCCTGCCCCCCCCAAAACAATACTTCTACCTTTTCAGGATTCATTCTCAATCTGTTAGCCGCCACCCACCCTCCAACTGCCTCCAGACACTCACACAGGACCTTCACCGCCTTCACTGGTTCTGATTTAAAAGAGTGGTAGAGCTGGGTCTCATCCGCACACAGTGTTATGAATGTGTTATAAACATGCAACACCAGATGGCGCTGTAGAGGACAAAACTTTTCTATGCGATTTTTTACATAGCATTTCTTTCCTTTGTTGATTTAATTTATGACTTTTTTCCCCCCTGTGTGTAGATCCACCCTTGGTTTCCCCGCCTTCTGCCCCACCAGTCCAAAGGGCCCTAGGCACCACTGGGCATGGAGGGCATCCTGTAGCATGAGAGGGAGGAAAGGTAGGCAACCTAGTCAAACTGAGTCTTTCTTCTTTCCAGCTTCAGTCCTGTGGTCCAGATTTACATATAAGCTAAACAAGCTATAGCTTAGGACCCCACTCTCTTGGGGCACCTCCAAAAAAATTAAAGAAAAAAACCTGGATGTACATTTCAAAAAATATATAAGACAAAAAACAAATAAAATAAAACCTACGGCAACAGTGTTTTGTGTTGTGTGTAGGCTTCTGTGATGCAAGTCATGGGCCCCGCCTGCTAGCCGGCTCCCTAAAATATCACTGGTTTGCTCATTTCTATATAGAGGATGCCTCCATTCTGCTATTTGCACCATATATTGACACCTATTATTATTTCATGTTATAGCAAGTTTCTAGAGACCAGATTATGTGTCTTTGTAAATTGTGTTTCTAAAGGAACTTTTGTTATTGCCCAAATCATTTTAAGTTAGAGCTTAATCATTATTTCGCTATTAATATACTACTTTCTTAATTGTATTTCACTTTTAATATACTTCTTAATTGTATTTCAGTTCAACAATTACAGTGGTACCTCTACTTACAAATAACTCTACTTACGAATGTTTCTACTTACGAACGGAGCTCCGTCCGCCATCTTGGATGTGGTTTAGATAGGTTTTCTACTTACGAATTTTTAGATAGAGTTGCTTCTACTTAAAATTTTTTTCTCCCAATGCATTCCTATGGGATTCAACTTACAATTTTTTTCAACTTACAAATGTGCGTTCGGAACGCATTTAATTCGTAAGTAGAGGTACCACTGTACTTTGAAAAAATACATACTTTGTTATGTGCAAATGGCTTTAGATACCTACTAGGTCCATAAATTACCAAATAGCACAGGCATCCCCAAACTTCAGCCCTCCAGATGTTTTGGACTACAATTCCCATCATCCCTGACCACTGGTCCTCTTAGCTAGGGATCATGGGAGTTGTAGGCCAAAACATCTGGAGGGCCGCAGTTTGGGGATGCCTGATATAGCATATATCCAACACAAAAAAACAGTGAGAATTTGTTGTTGACAGCTGGACATATAAAGGGCCCCATTACCTTTAGTAGCTTAGGGCCTCATCAAACCTAAATCCGGCCCTGGTCCTGCCACCAAGTGGATATTTCTGGCTCCTCAAGCAAACAGTCCTCTAATGTTTGGGATGTTATGTGGCCCGGTGTACTCCTTATACAGGCAGAGTGACATTGCACTTGGTCATGGGCAGAAAAACAGGCTACCCCCCCCCCCTAAAAAACCACACACACAGTGATTTCACTTAATTAAACCATTTGAGTTGTTGCTTTACTGAAACCTTAATAGTTTTGAGGAATCGTTGGTGTGAGTATCTAATGTGTGATGCTCTTGTGCTTGGGTTTTTCTAGCTCTTGGCAACAAAACGAGTCCAATTGTGGAGATATGAAGAATTGTGGCCTGGTGGGAAACGTCTGTGGCAGGACGACCCCTTGCAGTGACTGTCACTGTCATCTCTGGATCTGTGAGTGACAGCTTCTGTTCAATGAGGTGCAGTCGCCAACTTTGCCATCCTGCCCCCAGCTTTTTCGGCACCACCAAAATCACTTCCCGGCTCACTTCATCTCCTGAATGAGGGGTGCTAAAAAGTTGTGACATGACTTGGGAATTCAAAATCTATTTGGGTAAAATTAATCTCTTTTATTGTGTGTAAAATTGCATAGAAATCTTTAAAAATGATTGCCCAGTACTTGCAATTAAATTCATATTATTTCTATATATTATATATTGTTTCTATTGTTTCTTCTTATTTAACATTACCGGACATTTTCAGAAGGTAAATTCTTTGGTTTTTCCAAAGCAGTTTATGTGCTTCTTCACCAGCTGTAGACTTAACCAAGCTAAATGTTGTCCACTCACAAAAATAAGATGATTTGAATTCCTCACACCCAAGAACATATTTTTAGGATTCCTCAATGAAGAAATCTGCTAAAATTAAGTCTCACCCCTCCCCTTAAAATGACACACCCTAGTCTCTCAGTCAAAACGGAATGCAAAGAAAACTAAAGAGTTTTCAGGCAAAATAAGTTCTGAAGCACTCCGGGAAATGAATGTGAACTTGCTTATTTCACAGAAACATGCTCAGTGCGCTGCTACTGTCCTGTTTATTCTTCTTCTACAATCTGCACATGACACAGCTTAACCTTAATTTTATTGGCATGATAAATTTCTGAATCTAGGGATCTGTAAAATGTTTCATTTTGCTTATTTGCACATCACCGTCATCTGTGGAAATTGTACTTTAGGACAGATCCTGTCTCCCGACTCAGCTACACAGCTGCAAATAAAACGTTTTAAATGTGCTGTAAAGTGCAATACAGTGGACCCTCGGGTTGCGAACGTGATCCATGCGGGAGGCACGTTCGCAACCCGCAGCGCCGCGTCTGCGCACATGGGTCACAATTTGGCACTGCTGCACATGCGCAAAGCGTGACTTAGCACATCTGCGCATGCGCAAGCGCCGAAACCAGGAAGTAATGTTCGGGTACTTCCAGGTTCATGCAGTGCACAACCCGAAAAGTCGCAACCTGAAGCGTCTGTAACCCGAGGTATGACTGTATACAAATGTGTCACTAGCTATGCCAAATGCAATGTATTTTTCAAAATGTTTGTTGTAAAAGCATTTTCACAGCGTTTTTTTTATGTGTGTGCAGATTCCACTTCCATGACATCCAATATCAAAGTCATTATTTTGTGAATGCAGTACAGTTTTCCCCCCTACGTTTTGACCATCTGCATAATCTGAAGTGGTAGTGATGTGTATTCTACCACATCACGGTGTGTTTTTGTGTGTGTTTACTTTTTAATGGGGTTAAGAAAGGAACACAGGACTTCCCTCTTAGAGAATTAAGGGTTTTGTGGTATGGAAGTTGGGTGGTTTTATATTTAGTTAAGCCAAGTGCTGGAATGGCGGGAAACGACTGTTGCGCAAAACAGGATTGAGGCCCCACACGTGGGTACCCCACACTGACGTAAACAGAAACAGCCAGACTTGTACATTCACAGATATTTAATTGTCCATAAGGACATACAAATATTTTTTAAAAAACACCCACATCTTCCGTACCGCATTTCTTCATTAGGCTGGCTATGGCTTTGTGCTCCCGAGTTGTAGAACGTGGTCTCCTATCAGCTGAAAACTGCACCACAAAGGCAGCATTAGGGGGAAACCGAAAAGGATGTGGAAATAACCAACAGACACACAGCATTCTGGGGATTGTGAAATGGAGTTCACATTTCTCAGCTTGATTATGGCCTGGCACCATACCTGCCAAGTCCCGGCCTGAGAAATAAGGGACTGGACCGGAAGTAGCAGCCATTTTGGAACTGGGCAAAGCAGCATCAAAAGTCGCTTCTGAGCATGCTCCGCCCAGTTCCAAAATGGCCGCCGCACCAGAATAAACCGGGGGGGGGAACAAAAAAAAATCCGTTTTATCGGCTGGGGACAGCTGGAAAAACGGGGGTTTCCCGGGGAATACGGGAGACTTGGCAGCTATGCCTGACATCCTAAGGGTCTAAAAACTATTGCAGGGGACACGTATTGCTGGCACGTATCTTCTGGCGTTGTTTGGTCAAAGGAGCGCATGACCTGCTCTCACACCCCATTGCAGTTCTGTGGCTCCTGCTGGCAGGGGAGGTGCCAACTGCAATGGCATCTCGGCAAATGGGGAGATCTCAGAGGCACAGGCTGGGGCTGCCTCAGCCACATGTAGTTAGGCCCTCTGAGACACACCTTGCCCCATCGCATGCTTGCCCCACTTGAATGATAAAAGGTTTAACCAGGCCAATAGGGAGAGCGTCTTGGCCTAGCCCAGGCACCCCCAAACTTCTGCCCTCCAGATGTTTTGGACTACAATTCCCATCTTCCCTGACCACTGGTCCTGCTAGCTAGGGATCATGGGAGTTGTAGGCCAAAACATCTGGAGGGCCTCAGTTTGGGGGTGCCTGGCCTAGCCCAATACAGTATGGCGGACTAAGATGAAGCGAGTGGCTGCCATTCTCCACTGGAGAACTTCCTCCTGCTATGAAAGGGAGGAGCTAGCCAACTAGCCGGTGCCGCAAAGGATCACTGGAAGCTGAGGTGCTTCTGAAGAAGGTGCGCTCAGGTAGAGTCAGACTCGCACTACCTGTCACACAGGGGCACATCCCATGTTGGGGGGGGTGGCGGGCGGGCTACAGAATCATTGGAAAAGAGCTTGAATATAATACTGCCAATATCGCCGTGCCATTACAGAAGGCCTACGGTGCAGCCACACTTGAAACACTGTGTAAAAAGTCCTGGTTGCGGAGCTTCAGAAAAGATATTGTAGAGTTGGGGGAAAGTTCAGGAAAAGGGCAACCGGAATAAGCAAAGCCTCCACGAGGTTGTAACTTGGGAGGGGTGTGTGTGTGTATAAGATTGTGCATTGAGAAAATGGGCAGGGAGGGGTTTGTCTCCCTCTCTTGTAATACAGTCGTACCTTGGAAGTCAAATGGAATCCGTTCCAGAAGTCCGTTCGACTACTAAAACTTTCGGAAACTGAAGCACGGTTCCTGATTGGCTGCAGGAAGCACCTGCAGCCAATCGGAAGCCACAGAAGCCCCATCGGATGTTCGGGTTCCAAAAAGAACGTTCGGCAACCGGAACGATCACGTCTGGGTTTGTGGCGTTCAGGAGCCCAAAGTGTTCGACTTGCAAGGCGTTCGGGATCCAAGGTACCCAACGAAACTGACCGTTGAAAGACTTGGGAGAGACCAAAGGAAGTCTAGTGAACAGCTAAACGTGTGGAACTTGTTGCTATAGGAGGTAGCGATGCCCACCCGCCTTGGTGGCTTTCAAAGGATATTAGGCAAATTAATGCAACATGAGGCTATCAATAGCTTCTATCCATGATGGCTCCATTCTGGCTCCACCGCCAGAGGCTACAGGCCAGTCACTGGGAATCACAGCCTGGCCAGCCCAGTGGGGAGCCTGGCCAGCCAACACGGCCCTGGGGCCATCTCAGGACTGCCAGGGGGCTATGAGAAGCCAAATGTGCAGCACCCTCTTAAAAAATGCACCCACGGCCATCGCCCTGCCACCCCCCCCCCCACTATGCCCCTGCTTTCTCCTGCATTGATGCCTGCCTTTGCCCCCCCCAACATATTTTCAGTGCTCCAATCAGCACTTGGAGTTCTTGTTTTAATTTCCCAGAAAGCTCCAGGTTGATGCTCCTTCAGGGGCATTGTGGGAAATTAAAATGGATGCTCTTGGCTGCCCAGACCACTGCCTCTGGCAGATAACCCCACCCAGAAGATGGCCTGGAGGACACTTTGCCATGGGCGTCCCTCAAACCTGAGCAAGCTCGCCGAGGAGCCCAGCCATCATTGGCAAGCGACAGCTTCACAAACTTGGCTCCCATCTATAATAAAGGGAGGGTAATAATACTGGGTTTGTTTGAAGTGCTCTGGATGATGAGGGGAAATGTGCTACTTAAATACTACTGATTCAATGTTATCAAAGCAAAGAAAACAACATCTTGGTCAGCTCCTCTCTTCCTCGAAACCGCCGACACGCAGGGGCAAGAAACACTTCCTTCCTGTCCCCGCACTGATCCCAGTTCACGGTGGAAATGTAGGAGGCTGAAAGCGCTCTACAAACTGCACTCTGGTAGCCAGAGTCCCAGCGAAAGCACCTCCCAGCTCCTCGCCCTTTGGGAGAAGACATACAAAAACAAAACGAAAGACGGACCACTTGGTTCACAGTACCGTGATCCGAAAGAATACTGATAAGGAGGCAGGATCAACCGCCTGAGCTTGGCTTGGTCCGAAGGGCCCGGCAGATGCCCACTCCACCCTTCCTTAGGCCTCGCAATGTTCTGCCACAAGAGAACAGCTCACAGGCAGACATTGATTTGCTTGGAAAGCTCTCGCTCGAGGTCCAAGATGAGGGCATCAAAGTCCTTCAGGTTGAGCCTCGCGCTGAAGGGAGCCTCGGGGTCTTCCACCAAGGCGAAGTCCCCTACGAAGACGGCTCGGTTGTGGTGCGGCAGAGTCACCTCTCTGTTGTCCTCTTCGTTGTCGCTTTCGCTGCCAGCTACCTCGTCATAGTCGGTGTCGCCGCCCGGCCTTGGCCCCGCCGAAAACTGCTGCTCACAAACACTCCAGTCCCCAGCGTAGCGATTGCTAGGAGGGCTTTCCAGGCCTCGAGGGCGGCTCCGAGCCACGACGGTGGTCTGCAGCAGCGGCAGGTCCAAGGGAGGGCGGCAGTGGCGCTGGGGTGGCTTAATGGGCAGGGGGCACTCGCCCTCCTCTTCGGTTACCCCGCGTGGGGCTGAAGGGAAAGGGAAAGCAAGTTAAGAAAACCAAATGCATCTGGTTCACTAAGGCCTGAGGCACAGACCCTCCAAGTGTCCCTATTTTCCAGGGACAGTCTTGGATTTATAGAAACCATTCCAGTTTCTTTTATTTTTGGTGAGCCACTGTGGTGTAGAGGTTAAGAGCAGTGGACTCGTAATCTGGTGAACCGGGTTTGCTTCCCCGCTCCTCCACATGCAGCTGCTGGGTGACCTTGGTTAGTCACACTTCTCTGAAGTCTCTCAGCCCCACTCACCTCACAGAGTGTTTGTTGTGGGGGAGGAAGGGAAAGGAGATTGTTAGCTGCTTTGAGAATCCTTCGGGTAGTGATAAAGCGGGATATCAAGTCCAAACTCTTATTGTTATTATTATTATTAATCATTTCTCTTTGATTTCACAAATAAAAAATTATAACCATACCAAATACACATCCATATAAAGAGATTTCTCTGAATCTCAAGACTTCCCCCCATCCCCTCCATGGGTCCTATTGTCAACATTTTCAACTGCATATTATTTCGTAATCTATATTTTATATCTCTCCATATTGTCCATAGTATTTGTTACATTACAAGTGAGATTAAAATCCTGCTAATGTTTTCATCTGCTTACAGTGGTCTCCTAAATAAATTATACACTTTTCCCATTCTTTCTTGAATTTTTTGTCTGCTTGGTTCCTGAGCTTTCCGGTCAGTTTTGCCTTTTCAGCATAGTCTCACAGCTTAGTTTGCCATTCCTCTCTGGTTGGGACTCTTACTTCTTTCCATCTCTGGGCTGGTAACATCCTTGCTGCTGTTGTCACATACATAAAAAAATCTTTTCTGTTTCTTTGGAATGTCGGTACCTATAATTCCTAATAAAAAGGCTTCTGGTTTGTTTGTTTTATACAAAAGTTATTTAAAACATTTTTTTCATTTCATTATATATCATTTCCCAGAAAGCCTTTATTACCTTACATGACCTAAGCCATTCCGGTTTCTGATTTGATCCCAGAATGTTCCGCTTTTCCTTAGGATGTCCTTATGCAACTCCAGAGCCAAGGAGATAAGTAAGTATGCAACCTTTGGAAAACATCTGAAGGCAGCACAGTATAGGGAAGTTGTTCAATGTTTTATTATGTTTTTATATATGTTGGAAGGGGACGCTGTGGGTTAACCCACAGAGTCTAGGGCTTGCTGATCAGAAGGTTGGCGGTTCGAATCCCTGCAACGGGGTGAGCTCCCGTTGCTTGGCTCCTGCCCACCTAGCAGTTTGAAAGCACATCAAAGTGCAAGTAGATAAATAGGCGGGAAGGTAAACGGCGTTTCCGTGCGCTGCTCTGGTTCGCCAGAAGCAGCCTTTACCTTTACCTTTATATATGTTGGAAGCCACCCATAGTGGCTGGGGCTACCCAATCAGAAGGGCAGGGTATAAATAATAAAATGATGATGAAATAGGAAGTATGTTGGAGGGTATGGAGTCATGCATTCAGTGGTCAACTGTATGTTCTTCTGTAATGTCCCATAGCTCAGCTGACCCACTACTTTGGTGTTCATCTTTTAGAAGGACAGGACAGGATTTGTTCTTTTCATACAGTATTAACATTCCAGTTGTAAAAGAAACTGCTCAAGAAAGTAGCTTAGATACTACAGAGCTGAATGAACAAAAAATTGCGCCCCAAAGGAGAAGGCTGACCACTCGTAAAGGACGTTGAAATAGAAGAATAAGAGATGGAAACCTCAAAAGATGATGACTCTTCAAAATAGCCTAGCAGTGAAGATATCGAGAAATCAGATGATACACCTATTGCTTGATGTTTTATTGCGTTTTTAATGTTTTGTTAGGAGCGGCCCAGAGAGGCTGGGGCAACCCAGTCAGATGGGCGACATATAAACAATAACATTACGGTCGTACCTTGGAAGTCGAACAGAATCCGTTTGGGAAGTCTGTTCCGAAATGTTCGGAAGCTCCTGCAGCCAAACGCCGGACGTTTGGCTTCCGAAAATTGTTCGAAAACCAGAACACTCACTTCTGGGTTTTGATCGTTCGGGAGCCGATTTGTTCGGGAGCCAAGGCGTTCGAGATCCAAGGTACGACTTTACTATTATTATTTAATCTATTATTACTGCAGGGTGAGCGCTGGCAGGTGCCGGGCCCTCCATGTCACTGAAACCCATAGCACTGCATGCCTCCAGCCAGCCCCTTCCTGGGCACCTGCCCTCTCTTGCACCCTGGCCTCCCCAACTTGGCACTCACCTGGCCAGGCCTGCAGGAGGTAATGCAACACTTCGATGTGGTGCTTGAAGTCCATGGTGCTGGCAATGGTGCGGTGGTGGCGGCGGCTGGGGCCACAGGGGCCCGGCCCTGCTGCTCCCTGGCTCAGCAACACAGGACCAAAACACACAGCAAGGTTCTGGGCGTTCATGCGGTTGAAGGCATGGAAAGCAGCGACCTGGCTGAGGTGATCCAACAGCATTGTCAGGGTGGCCTAGAAAATGGAAGAAGAGGCAGCTTGCTTCAGATAAACCTCATAGACGCTGGTCGGAGGCTGAGGCTGATCTTAAATTGGGAGGGGGTTGGGGAAAGGGGAAGGGAGGCCCCGAAGCTGCAGGGATACAATGTGGAGAAGCTCCCTCCCCTGAGATATATGGTTATCCCCCTCCTTGGTACTGTTCAGGTGAGCCCTGAAGTCAAGATGGCTTGTCGTGAAGGGTTCTGTCTCTTTATCAGCTGGGATGGTTTTAGTAAAGCAAGGTACAATGGTTCCTTGGTTCTCAAACGCCAAAAACCCGGAAGTGTTCCAGTTTTCGAACATTTTTTGGAAGCCGAACATCTGTTGGCTATTGTTTCCGGGGCACCTGCACCAATCATTAGCTGTGCCTTGGTTTTCAAACATTTCTGAAGTCAAACGGGCTCCCGGAACAGATTAAGTTTGGCCCTTTTGTTTTTGCTATTTATTTTGTGTTCTTGTTTTTTGAGGCTTTTTTGGTTAATTTGTTTTTGTGACTGTGTGGAACCCAGTTCAGCTACTGATTGATTGATTGATTGTGTGACTGCGGAAATGGATAAAAGCCCCCCATCCAAAAAATGACTATCATCAGTGCAGATAATTTTAAATTTTATCATCTACAATACTGTCTTACTTATTTTATGGTACAGTACATTGATTATGGCTTTCATTTTATGGATCCATGGTCTCGTTAGATAGTAGAATTCATGTTAAATTGCTGTTTTAGGGGTTGTTTTTAAAAGTCTGCAACAGATTAATCTGTTTTGCATTACAGTGGTACCTCTACTTACGAATTTAATGCGTTCCGAACACACATTTGTAAGTCAGAAAAAATTGTAAGTCGAATCCCATAGGAATGCATTGGGAGAAAAAAATTGTAAGTAGAAGCAACCCTATCTAAAAATTCGTAAGTAAAAAAAATCCTATCTAAACCGCATCCAAGATGGCAGACAGAGCTCCATTCGTAAGTAGAAACATTTGTAAGTAGAGTTATTCGTAAGTAGAGGTACCACTGTACTTTCTATGGGAAAGTGTGCCTTGGTTTTGGAACGGTTTGGCTTTGGAATGTTCTTCCGGAACGGATTAAGTTTGAGAACCAAGGTATATAGATATTTGATGGTCTTCAAAATGGCACTAGCTGCTGGAGGAAGATAACTGTTTTGAATGGAATGGTTCATGCATTTATTAAACGAACAACAGGTACCCAGTCCTGGCGCTCCGATCCTTGGAGCCTAGTACCCATTTGCCCATCATGCACAAATCTCTTGACTTTATGCTACTTTCTTAGCCAGAATGCCAGTGGCTTACCATTGGAATTTCAACTCACCTCCTTCCCAAAAGTAGAGGACGTTGCACTGTCAGGACATTTGACATAAAAACGGAGATGGTCCTTAATAGACCACTTTTACTCAACTAGGTATACATTTTTCCACAATGTTAACTCATCTGCATAGCCCACTAAACCCCCCGCTCCACAATAAATACTGTATGTGGCAAGGCTTTAGCGAGAACTAATCAGGCACTCTCAGTGGTCTCTGTGTTTTCCCCTCCCCCCTGTATTCTCATTTTATTTTTCTATTTGCATTTTTTTACATTCATTACTCTTACTACGTTTTGAATGTGCTTATGTCAATAACCATTCTGTATAAAAAAATGGCGACAATAATAATAATGATGATGATGCTTCTTTTCAAGACAACAACAGTGACAACAACCTGGGGGGAATTTGATGGGCCTGGTTCTGATGGGAAGGAAAGTCCTTTTCCTCCAATGGGGAGTCCAAAATTCCTTCAAGGGCCACATTGTGGTCAGCCTGTTGAGGCTAATGCACTACTGGGTATACTGGGATGTGGGTGGCGCTGTGGTCTACCACTGAGCCTCTTGGGTTTGCTGATCAGAAGGTTGGTGGTTCGAATCCGCGCGACGGGGTGAGCTCCCGTTGCTCTGTTCCAGCTCCTGCCAACCTAGCAGTTCGAAAGCACGCCAAAGAGCAAGTAGATAGATAGGTACCACTGTGGTGGGAAGGTAAAACGGCGTTTCCGTGCACTCTGGTTTCCGTCACAGTGTCCTGTTGCACCAGAAGCAGTTTAGTCCTGCTGGCCACATGACCCGGAAAGATGTCTGTGGACAAACGGTGGCTCCCTTGGCCTGAAAGCGAGAGGAGCGCCGCAACCCCAGAGTCACTTTTGACGGGACTTAACCATCCAGGGGTCCTTTACTCTTTTTTTTTTTTTTGCTACTGGGTGTGTCACCCTTGGCACAAGCAGAGAGGCCTAGCTCAGAAGAGCTGCCATCCTGGGGGGTCCTCACCTTCTCGGCCTCTGGCAGGCAGTCCAGGAGTGCTGTCGTCGCTGCCTCTTTCGCCTCCTGCCCAGCCGCCCGATTGGACATGGCTTCTAGGACCACTTGGTACAGTGGGTCAGTGATGAGAGGTGTGGGGAGCTCACGCAAATAATCCTTCAGGATTCCTGGGGGGGGCAAGTGGGGGGAGGAAAGGAGAAAATACCTCAGTCCTTTTAATCATCACCGTGGGTCCCCTCCCAGAGTCATTCCTCAGTCCTTACCAGAGAGGGCTCTTGTCATCATGGTTCTGAGAGAGCAGTTCTTGCCACACCTTAAACCAGGCATAGGCACCCTTGGCTCTCCAGGTGTTTTGGAACTACAACTCCCATGACCACTGGCCCTGTTAGCTAGGGATCATGGGAGTTGTAGTTCCAAAACATCTGGAGAGCCAAGGTTGCCTATGCCTGCCTTAAACTGCCCTATCCCATCATCAGGGACATTTTCAGGCGAAAGCTTCCTTCAAAGAGGGAGGACTGTGAGGGTGACGGATCCACAGGCTGAAACACAGGGCTGGGTGGGGGGAGGCAGGAGGGCTGGAAAGGGGCCAGGCCAGACCCCTTTATTGCTACAGACCTACACAGCTGCTCTTCCAGACTGAAACAGAAGGACGATATGGTTCTGATTTATTTTTATTAAAACTATTTTTATATATATGCACTTCAAGGCACCCCCATTTCCACGGGGTTTGCCAGTTCCTGGCCCTCTGCTCATAAACCTCTCAAACTCTCCCTCTCTCCCTGTGCCAGGGAGATTCTTGCCTCACGTCTCACCTCACCATCTCTGGAGCTCCAGAGAGCGGGAAGAGAACCAACAGGTGGAAATGGCAGGGTAGCAAAACCAATGGAGAAACCGTCAGAGAAACCATCCAAAACCGTCCGGGTTGCTTGACATAGGGGGGGCGGAAGGGGGGGCTCCCCTTCGCTCGAGGCGCTTAGGCAAAGCCTGGATGGCCACCAGTCAGGGATGGTGTAGTTGCATCCTGCATCGGGGCTGGGCTGGATGACCTCTATACCTGCCAAGTTCCTCTCTGAAAAATAAGGGACCGGGCCGAAAGTAGCATACCGGAAGTAGAGCTGCCGCCATTTTGGAACTGGGCAGAGCATGCTCAGAAGTGACTTTTGATGCTGCTGTGCCCAGTTCCAAAATGGCCGCCACACCAGAAGTCGCGCTGCAGCCATTTTGGAACTGGGCAGAGCAGCATCAAAAGTCGCTTCTGTGCATGCTCCACCCAGTTCCAAAATGGCCGCCGCGCCAGAATAAACTGGGGACAGCTGGAAAAACGGGGGTTTCCCGGGGAATACGGGAGACTTGGCAGCTATGGACCTCTGAGTTCCTTTCCAATGCTTAGGATTTGGAGCTTGCCTCCCCTTGCCCCTTCCCATGATCCTAATGAATGGCAGATTCTGCCTTCTCAGAAAAGCCCCGCCACACTGCAGGCCTGCCAACATCTGCCATGAGACCACTTCTCCAACATCACATGCACACCGCCCTGAGCCCTTGGGAGCACTTGAGGTTCGGTCAGAAGTATTAAGGGCTGCAGAGGAATGCGGTGCCCATGAGGACTCCCTCGTTGTCCCTTCAAAAACACCTGCCCCCCAGAAGTCAAAATCCATGCAAATAGGGAGCAAGGCAATTTTGCGGATAAAGGACCATTATTGACTTTGGAAGCAGTATAAAACCAGGAGTGCCTGCCAGTATCTCCAGCCAGGAGCAGATAATAATAATAATAATAATAATAATAATAATAATAATAATAATAATAATAATAATAATAATAATAATTTATTTATACCCCGCCCATCTGGCCGGGTTCCCCCAGCCGCTCTGGGCGGCTTCCAACAAAATATTAAAATACAGAAATCCATCAAACATTAAAAGCTTCCCTAAACAGGGCTGCCTTGAGATGCCTTCCAAAGGTCTGGTAGTTGTTCTCTTCGACCTCTGGTGGGAGGGCATTCCACAGGGTGGGTGCCACTGCCGAGAAAGCCCTCTGCCTGGTTCCCTGTAACTTGGCTTCTCGTAGTGAGGGAACCGCCAGAAGGCCCTCGGCGCTGGACCTCAGTGACTGGGCAGAACAATGGGGGTGGAGATGCTCCTTCAGGTATACTGGACCGAGGCCGTTTAGGGCTTTAAAGGTCAGCACCAACACTTTGAATTGGGAGCCAATGTAGATCTTTAAAGACCGGTGTTATGTGGTCTCGGCGGCCACTCCCAGTCACCAGTCTAGCTGCCGCATTCTGGATTAGTTGTAGTTTCCCGGTCACCTTCAAAGGTAGCCCCACATAGAGCGCATTGCAGTAGTCCAAGTGAGAGATAACTAGAGCATGCACCACTCTGGCGAGACAGTCCGCAGGCAGGTAGGGTCTCAGCCTGCGTACCAGATGGAGCTGATAAACAGCTTCCCTGGACACAGAATTGACCTGCACCTCCATGGACAGCTGTGAGTCCAGAATGACTCCCAGGCTGCGCACCTGGTCCTTCAGGGGCACAGTTACCCCATTCAGGACCAGGGAGTCCTCCACACCTGCCCGCCTCCTGTCCCCCACAAACAGTACTTCTGTCTTGTCAGGATTCAATCTCAATCTGTTAGCCGCCATCCATCCTCCAACCACCTCCAGGCACTCACATAGACAGGAGGCACAGCTGCATAGATGTGTCTCTTCCTGTCCCCCAAAGAGACTGCAGAGCAGCCAGAGTTTGGTATCTGCAGGGCCCACAGGGAAGACTACGAAGTTGGGGGTTAAGGGCACTGACCTGTAACGACATTGATGTCTGGATAGAGGTCCTCGGAGAGCACCACGGCAGTGCTGTCCCGCTCAAAAGCATCACGCAACTCCTTTTTCACTGCCGCTGAGCCACACAAGCGATACAGGCCCACAACCTACAAGCAGGACACAGCCGGTCACTTGGGCAAAAGGGCCCCCTCTCCAGAGGGCTGCTCCATAGCCTGGGTGACCTGGCTGCAGGAAAGCCTGGGAGAGAGGGAGGAGGTCTGTGGCCCATTGGCTTAAGACATTTCCCCGGCAGGTTCAGTAGTGCATTAGGGCATGCCGAGTTTTTCATCTTTCAAATTCCAAATGTGAGGGGTGCTAAAAAGTTGTAACGTGACTTGGGAATCCAAAATATATTTCGGTTAAATCAATTTAGTTTCATTTGGTTAATAAAATGTGTATCGAAGTACAGTCGTACCTTGGATTTCGAACAGCTTAGTTCCCAAAGGTTTTAGCTCCTGAACGCCACCAACCCAGAAGTGACTGTTCTGGTTTGCGAATGGTTTTCGGAAGCCGAACGTCCGACAGGGCTTCCTGCAGCCAATCAAAAGCCACGCTTTGGTTTCCGAATGTTTTGGAAGTCGAACGGACTTCCGGAACAGATTCCGTTTGACTTCCAAGGTACGACTATACACAGAAATCATTAAAATTGCCTAATACTTGCTATTATTTCATATTAATATTAGTATTATTTATAAAGCATACTGTATTTTACATTCCCTGGCACTTTCAGAAGGTAAAATCAAAATCCTTCAGTTTTCCAAGAACAGTTTATTTGCTTCTTAATCAAATGTAGACCTACCAAACTAAACATTGTCCAATCACAAAAATAAAGCAGATTTGATTTCCTTACACCCAAAAACGTATTTTTAAGACTCCTCACTGACAAAAATTTGCAAAGATTAAGTTTCTGCCCTTAATAGCCCATGCTATGCCTTCTGGGAAGAGCCTAGGTCGAGTGGAGATGGGTGGATGGGGAGAGAGAGAGAGAGAGAGAGCATTTACCTTTAACCCTCGTTTTTCAATCTGGGCAACACACTTCTGGATCAGCAGTGGCACTTTGATGGCAGCTCCTTCCCTCTCCACCAGCTGGCTCAGCTTCACGCCGAAGACTTGGGGCTCCCGTTCGTTGCTGGCTGGATCCCACTGGTCTACCAGGGTGAGTTTGATGTAGAGGAGGCCTTGTGGCTCCAACTGCATGGCAAGCTGTTGGCTTCTGCAACCTGGAAGGAGGGGCAGCCAAGAGAAATGCTGTGAGGATGGTCTGGTCTCTCAACTCCACCCCCACCCTTCCTCTTGGCAAAGCCACACCATCAGGTCAGCTCCATTGACATCCGTCTTTGTCAAGCAACAAGCATGGAAGAGGCCTGCCCAGGCACTTCAGCACCTTGGACAGAAAACAGGGTCTCTGCTCACATCTGGATCTGCCCTCTCCCCCTCCTGCCACATAATCTGCCACCACTCCCCACCCGGTCATGTTTGGCCCAAACTTGGACCTTCTGTGACCCAGGCTAATCATCGCCTCCAGCCAGCAAGGTGATCTCAGCCCACATACAGGGGCAACACATTACCTGGTCTGGCTTCACCAGTTCAAATCCACCCTCCCCCAAGCCCCACAGCCAAAATGTCAGGCTTCCAGGAATCCTATCCCTCCCACAGAGGCAGCCAAGAAGCAGATAAACAAGGAGAGTTCTTACCAAGTACATTATTCAATATTCACAGAGAGAGATGAAGGAATGCAGTCTCTCTTAGAAAATGTGTTGCTCCGAGTAAGTCCCACCCCCTCCGTCTCTCCTATTCCACGTCATCAATGCACCAGCTGTTCTGCCTCTGAGTTCTCTGTTCTACTACTCTTAATGCACGCCTGGTCCTGGGAGAAGGGGGATCAGGAATGCTTTCTAAAGACACCGAGTCTGTCAGCTGTCTCTCCCCTGGTGCTGCTTCTTCTTCCTGCTGTTCCTCTCCCAATATTTCCCAGCTTCTCCCCTCTACAGCCTTTGAACTATGCCCTTCTGCAAACCACTGTTGCAAATCTATACTGCCCTCCTGTTCTCAGGAAGATTCAGGAGAAGAGGGACCCAGTCCCCACCATTCCTCTTCAATCTAGCCCTGAATTATTTTCTTTTTCCATTTTCTTACTTTCTTATTGTCCCTTTTTTGGGGGGGGGGTAGGCTGTCACTGTTGAAAATACAATGGAGAGTTATTTGCAGGAATTATTTTGCTGGCCTTTGTTGAGGGTCCTGCTCTATATAAATGCAGTATATCAATGCCAAGGGAGGTACAAGTACCTCTCTGCTTGCCCCCCTAGAAACAGACTTATCCGCCTGCCGCTGAATAACAATAATTATTTGTTTGTCCGTTTGTTTGTTTGTTTGTTTGTTTGTTTGTTTATACCCCGCCTATCTGGCGAGGTTTCCCTAGCCACTCTGGGCGGCTCCCAACAGAATATTAAAAACATGATAAAACATCAAACATTAAAAACTCCCCTAAACAGAAAGAACCACTGTGATGTAGTGGTTAGAATACTAGACATGGGAGACCAGGGTATGGACCCCCCACTCAGCCATGAAACTCACTGTGTGAATCTGGACTAGTCACCATAGCTGCCAAGTCTCCCATATTCCCCGGGAAACCCCGTTTTTCCCACCCGAAAAAACGGATTTTTTGTTTTTTCCCAGTTTACTTACCGGCCGGGGGAGGCTCCTTCTGCGCATGTCTGGAGTCTCTGCACATGCGCAGAAGCGATTTCTGGCGCGGCGGCCATTTTGGAACTGGGCAGAGCAGCATTGAAAGTCGCTTCTGAGCATGCTCCGCCCAGTTCCAAAATGGCGGCAGCGCTACTTCCGGTCTGCCGATCCCTTATTTTTCCAGCAGGAACTTGGCAGGTATGCTAGTCACTGCCTCTCTGCCCAACCTACCTCACAGGGTTGTTGTGGGAGTTAAATAAGGAGAGGGAAGAACCACACAAGCCACTTTTGAGCTCCTTGGAGAAAAAAGGCTGGGTTATAAACTCAAGCGAGGGGTGGGGGTGGGGAGAAGAGACTAAATCACCTTGGAAAACATGGGGCAGAAGGATGGAGCCGTGGCAGCAGACTCGGTTCTTGCCCGCCGCAGGGTCACATGAGAAGACCACGACTTTGAGGAGCTGGGCGCCCTCGAGCTCCAGCTGGAAGGAATGGTTGAGACTGAGGAAGGCTGCTTGGCAAGGCAGCAGGGCAGTGCGGGCTTTGTTGACCGAGTCCACCTGTAGGACGCAGAAGACCTCCTTCGCTTCAGCCTTGGGGGGCCTGAAGTCCTGCACCCCCAGAAGGTGGATACTGACCAGGCCGGACAGGTGCTGCAGGCAGCCGGGCTGCTCGGTGAAGCTGTACGGCCGGAAGGACCCCCCTTCGAGACCCAGGCAGGCCTCAGACTTCGCCAGGAGGTCTGGGGAGTCACCGTCGCTCAGGTAGCCCCCTTTGCTGGTGGCCTTGACCCGCGCCAGGGTCTGCCGGGAAGCCACGCTGCTGTCAAGGTGGTAGCGGCTGATGACGTTGCCCGACTCCTTGGGAGAGGGGCCTCCGTCTGGCTCTCTGTGGCGGGAGCTGCGCAGGCTCAGCTTCCGCCTCAATTCCGGAAGCTTCTTCATCTTCATAGAGAGGCTGCGCACGGGGCCCGGGGACTTGGCCTTGGAGAGAGAGTGGCCCTTCTTGGGGGCACTGGGGCTCTGGGCCACTGGCACGGCACCCGCGGCGGCCCTCTCCTCAGGCTCCACACTAGCGACTGCCGCTTTCCCTGCGGAGAGAAACTGTATAAGATAGGTCAAAGCAAGTGCCACTCACCCAGTGGGTACCACCCCCGAGGCACTGAGGGGGGCGGGGAAAAGAGTGGCAGCTGGGCTCTGGGGTTCTGTTCTGACTGGGGCTGGTGGAAGCCATAGTCCAAGACCCCTAGAGGGTACAACGCGGGCAAAGTCTCCGTTACAACGGCACTGCAAAGAAGAATATGCCAAAGCCAAACACAACGCGCACTAAAGAACCCACAATTCAGCATCGCAGGACCATTTTCACGGGCAAAGGTTATTATTGACAGGTGCATCAGCTGCTTCTCAATAAAGATTCATTCAAAGAAATGCACAAATACAGTGGTACCTTGGTACTCAAACACCTTGGCCTACCCAAACGCTGAAAACCCGGAAGTAAGTGTTCCGGTTTTCGAACGTTTCTCGGAAGCCGAACGTCCGATGCGGCTGTCGGCTATTGTTTCTGGGGCACCTGCACCAACCAGAAGTTGCGCCTTGGTTTTCAAACATTTCCGAAGTCAAACGGACTTCCGGAACGCATTAAGTTTGGCGCTTTTGTTTTCGCTATTTATTTTGCACGTTTGTTTTTGAGGCTTTTTCGGTTAATTCGTTTTTGTGACTGTGTGGATCCCAGTTCGGCTACTGATTGATTGATAGATTGTGTGACTGCGGAAATGGATAAAAGCCCCCCCCCCCCATCCAAACAATGACTATCATCAGTGCAGGTAAGGGAAAAAATTTAATTTTAAATTTTATCATCTACAATACTGTCTTATTTCTTTTATAGTACAGTACATTGATTATTGCCTTCATTTTATGGATCCATGGTCTCGTTAGATAGTAGAATTCATGTTAAATTGCTGTTTTAGGGGTTGTTTTTAAAAGTCTGGAACGGATTAATCCATTTTGCATTACTTTCTATGGGAAAGCGTGCCTTGGTTTTGGAACGCTTTGGTTTTGGAACGGACATCCGGACATAGCTGCCAAGTCTCCTGTTTTTCGCGGGAAACCCCCGTATTTTGTTACTGTTTCCCGCTGTTATCCCGAATTTATTAATATCCCATAAATCCCCCGGATTTAGAAAGCAGCTCCTGCCAGCGGCCATGTCCCGGCTCCCGGCTGTCTGCGCAGAAGCAATTTCTGGTGCCCAGACATGCAGACACAGGCAGCCCGGCACCGGAAGTCGCTTCTGAGCATGTCTGGACATGCATAGAAGCAACGTCCAGTGCCGGGCTGCCCATGTCTGGGCACCGGAAGTTGGGCAGCGCCAGCACCGGAAGTCACTTCTGCGCATGTCTGGACATGCATAGAAGCAACTTCCAGTGCCGGGCTGCCCATGTCTGGGCTCCGGAAGTTGGGCAGCGCCGGCACCGGAAGTCACTTCTATGCATGTCTGGACATGCGCAGAAGCGACCTCCAGTGCCGCGCCACTGCTGATCCCGGATTTTTCAATCCGGGAGTTGACGGCTATGATTCCGGAACGGATTAAGTTTGCGAAGCAAGGTACCACTGTAATCCAAACCAGAGACTCCCAAACTATCTTGAGCCACCACGCCCTTGGTTCCATAAACTCGTCCCTAGGGGCCCCTCTGCTACGCCACAAGAAGCATTATTCGGAGAGAGGTCTGCAGACACAATCCACTATGGAAGAAAGCAAACCAATACAAGCAGCATCAACAAATTGCACATTTGTTCAAAATACGACCAGAACTAATTAATTCAGCAGAAGTGAAGGAAGCTGACCCAGTGATACCAGCTTTTCAAAGTCTGGTAGTCATTTACACCTCCAGTCCCGCCCCCCGCCACCCCCTTGCTTCTTAGTGCCCCCCCATAAACCCCACCTCCCCGCAGGAGGCAGTCCCAGCCACTCTGTGAGCCACTGATCTAAACGGACAATAAAGCAGCCTATTAAAATCTGCTTTAGATTGAGTTGGCCTGTAGCTCAATGGGTGCTGTAAGATGTAAACTGGCAGCTGCCAGGCTGGGACTGTGGGGAAGACACAAGGGCAGTAGGGCAGCTCCCTGGCAGTGAGACATCAAGCCGAAAGGAAGGCTGGGAAAGGGAAGCGCCAGAGGGGCTGAGCAGCAAAGCCTTCCTGATAAATCAGGGCAAGTGATTCATCCCAGAGCGGTTCCACGTCAAAACCCTGGTGTGGGATTCGCCAGTGTCAGAGGAATGAAACTCACATGGTGCCCTGAGGCTACCTGGCTAGCTGCTCTGGGACAACTGTGCCGGAGGGGCAGTTAATTTGGCCCTGATGATGAGAAAGGAGAAGTGCCATAAGAATGGGGCTGGGAGGCCATGGGGCCAGGAGAAGGGGGGGAGGCGATGGGTGAAGCACAGGGTGGATAAAAATCAATGATTTTTTAAAAAAATTAAATAGGATTTATCTATATATAAAGTCCAAGTTGTCCCTGCGTCCAAGCTGCCCCGTGTGTCCCTGGGGTACTGCGCATGTGCGCCAGGGACACAGGGATTGGACGGAGAGACAACCAGGGACACAGGGAACAGCCAACCGCCGCTCCGCCAACCGCCGCTCCGAAGCCCAGTCTCATGCTGGAGGTGCACGGTGAGGCGGCGGGGGAGAGAAGCGCTCCCCCCCCCCGGCAGCCTTGCCGCACACCGCCGGCATGGGACGGCGCTTCCTCGGGGAACCCGAGGAAGCCGAAGCGGCAGCGGGCGCCGAGGGAAGCCGGCTTTGGCTTGGCGGCGGCGGGAAGAAGGGGAGGAATTCCTCCCCTTTTTCCCGCCGCCGCCAAGCCAGTCCCCGAGTCGAAGTGCGGCGCAGCGGGTGCTTTTCGCCGTTTGCCTCCCCCTGGGGGGAAGGCAAACGGCGCAACCCCCCCCCCCCCCGTGGACTGGCTTGGCGGTGGCGGGAAGAAGGGGAGAAATTCCTCCCCTTCTTCCCCCCACCGCCAAGCCAGTCCCCGAGCCGAAGTGCGAAAATCCCCCCCCCCCGCGCCGCAATTCGGCTCAGTCCCCCACGCGCTTTGGTTTGGGGATGCAGGCAGGGAGACAGCAACAGCCCGGGAAGCTGCCTGCTTCCCCGAGCCGTAGCGCATCGGGGGACAGAGCCGAAGATCGGCGGGCACTGTTTGCCGGGGTTGGCAAGCCCCGGCAAGCAGCGGCCGCCGATCTTCGTGTGACAGGCGGTGGGGAATGCAGGCAGGCAAGAGAGCAAGCGCCTGCCTGCCTGTCTGCCTTCCCCGCCACCAGTCCCCCGGTGCTTCGTGCAGCGCTGCTGGGTGCCGACCCGGCAGGCCGCTTCCTCTAGCGCCCGTTTTTAAACGGGCTGAAATCCACTAGTTTATTTAATAAATCGGACCCAGGTGGCGCTGTGGGTTAAACCACAGAGTCTAGGGCTTGCTGATCAGAAGGTCAGCAGTTCGAATCCCTGCAACGGGGTGAGCTCCCGTTGCTCGGTCCCAGCTCCTGCCCACCTAGCAGTTCGAAAGCACATCAAAGTGCAAGTAGATAAATAGGGACCACTCCGGCGGGAAGGTAAATGGCGTTTCCGTGCGCGTCTCTGGTTCGCCAGAAGCAGCTTTGTCATGCTGGCCACATGACCCGGAAGCAGTCTGCGGACAAACGCCGGCTCCCTCATGATTTCAATCGATTTGATTTAAATCAAATCCACCCTGTAAGGCAGCAGGGGGGAGGGGGAAATATGGAGAAGTGATGCTGTAAACCATCGGCCAATGCTTGCAGGCTCCGATGGGGGCTGGAATCTGACAGCTCTCCTACCCCTATGGTAAAAACATGGGGATGGTCTTAGAAAAATGATCTCTCACCAAAGGCCCGGGACTGGTGGCTGCTGTTTGGCTCCTCTGCTTGCTTTGCTGGCCTTGCATGGCTCGGCGAAGTCCGCAAACCATCCCCACCTGCCTGCTGCGAGCCAGCCAGGTGGAGACCCTCGCCTGCAGCCTTGGCCTCCCTTGGCTTCCCCTTCCTGCTCCTGTTCTCAGCGCCGCTGCCCCACCTCTTGCCAAGGTTGGGGAGCTGCAGGTCCTCATCCTCCGGGATGGGATTGTACCAGATATCCCCTTCGCTGCTGCAGAGCACGCTGGGCTCCTTCTGCTCCGTGCTGGAGCCGGCCGTCGGCTCTTCTGCCCCCTGCGTCTTCCCCGACGAGAGCACCCAGTGGCGGCTGCTTCTCTCCAGGCTCTGCAGGTAGGCCCCCTGGCCACTGCACTTGGCGCCGATGCTGGAGGTGCGGGCCTCTGCTTGGCCGACCAATGGTTCAGCGGCGGCTTCCTTGGGCCCAGTTGCCGCTGAGCCGATGTGGGGGTGGCTCTCCGGGGACAGCGCTTCGCCCAGGTCAGCAGGTGCCTGTGCAGCACTTGGGGAACTCTGGCTCAGCTTCCTGCTGCGAGGGTCTTCCTGGCTGCTCCAAGCAAACTTGGCCCAGGTTTGCTTCCTCGACACGGTGACGGCGGCCCCTCTGGCGCATCCATCACCCGGTGGGAGAAGCCCACACTCTGTGGGGGACCCCAAAGCAGCTGGAGCCTCGGAAGGAGAATCTGTGGAGAACAGAAACCAGCACGTTGGGACTGTTTAAATGAATATTTAATGAAATCGGACATGGGAAATAAAACATGGCTATGTTTAGACCAGGCATCCCCAAACTGCGGCCCTCCAGATGTTTTGGCCTACAACTCCCATGATCCCTAGCTAACAGGACCAGTGGTCGGGGGAGATGGGAGTTGTAGTCCAAAACATCTGGAGGGCCGAAGTTTGGGGGTGCCTGGTTTAGACTAACCTTGTAAGACGGAAAAATTAAAAGCACAGATGTGTAGAGCAGTATACCGGTTGGATATGTACAAATATATGGAAAGACAGGAAATTTAATGATTATAATGTCAACTACTGTGTGGAAGGTGGTGGAGGTTCATGTTACGATATGATCTTTATTTTGTGTTCGAAAGTAATGTGTTATACCTTTATATTTCTTATCAGCTTTCTTTTCAATACTTGACAAATGTATTCTAATGTGTTAAATTCTTTTTTCTTTTTTTCTTTTCATTTAAATGTGTACATTTTAATGATTTCTTTTCATTGTAATAAAATATTTAATAAAAAAAGAAAGAAACCAGCACGTTGTGTTTGTGTGTGTGTGTGTGCCTGGTTGTAACGCTCGAGTTCAGAACACACGGAAGTTGTTGCATTAGGCAAGGCCTTGTTTAACAATAAGGCAGTTCGCAACTGGAAGGGAGCAGAGACTTGGCACAGGAAACTCTTAGGGAAGCATTAGGTGCCAAGCTATCCTGTTTGGGGTGGAGCAGAACAGCTGGCCCATGGACCAGGTGCAACCGACGGGGTCTCCTCATCTCCCTTTTTCAGGCTACCCCCCCCCCCATGCGGACATAGGGCAGACTGCTTTGAAGCCTATCTGCCACATGGGGGGCATTTTCAGGGGGGCTGGAGGAGTTGTGGGGAGGGTTAACCCTCCTCATGTACTGTGACTTCCTCTGCACTGAATGCGTGCGCACACAGACGCATAGGAATTAGTCTTGAAAACAGCCTCCCATTGGAGCTACCCAATAAGAAAGGGTTCTGCCAACTGAGCTCTGGGTCTCTCTTCAAAGTCCACTACAGTGGTACCTTGGCTCTCAAACGTCTTGGTACTCAAACACCTTGGTTCCCAAACGCAGAAAACCCGGAAGTACGTGTTCCGGTTTTCAAACGTTTTTCGGAAGCCGGACGTCCGATGCGGCTGTCGGCTATTGTTTCCAGGGTGCCCGCACCAATCAGAAGCTGCGTCTATGGTTTTCGAACATTTCGGAAGTCAAATGGACTTCCGGAACGGATTAAGTTTGGCGCTTTTGCTATTAGTTCTGCGGTTTTGTTTTTGGTTAATTTGTTTTTGTGACTTTTTTGTGACTGTGTGGAACCCAGTTCAGCTACTGATTGATAGATTGTGTGACTGCAGAAATGGATAAAAGCCCCCCCCCCCAATCCAAACAATGACTATCATCAGTGCAGGTAGGATTTTTTAGAAAATTTTTAATCATCTACAATACTGCCTTATTTATTTTATTCTACAGTACATTGATTATTGCTTTCATTTTATGGATCAATGGTCTCTTAGACAGTAAAATTTATATTAAATTGCTGTTTTGGGGGTAGTTTTTAAAAGTCTGGAATGGATTAATCTGTTTTGCATTCCATTCTATGGGAAAGTGCGCCTTGGTTTTGGAACACTTTGGTTTTGGAACAGACTTCCGGAACGGATTAAGTTTGAGAACCAAGATACCACTGTACTCTGCTCCCTTCCAGCACTCAGCCTTTCTCCACAGACTGATGCTATTAAGGGATTCAGGGCTGCTGAGGTGACCTGGCTAATATGCACGAATGTTCCTAGGGATGAGCTCACTGAGCCTTGAGTGCTTCTGTTTAAACTCTAGAGAAAACTTCCGAAACCATCCAGACAGCAATGGAGCCCCCAGCAGAAGCAAGCAGCAGGCACAAGCAGATTTCGGAGTACTGCATCCTTGCTCTGGATCGAAGCAACCGACAGAAGCCTTGGGTGAGGACCAAGTGGGGTGGAAGGGGCGGAGGAAAGGTGATGGGGAAAAGGGTCCTGGAGGGGTTCAAGCCCACTCCTACTGGGGCTTGGCCTGAAGGCATGCAGCCCAGGCCTGCAATGCAGCTGAGGCCGGGAGGTCCCTCCCATCTCCCAGCTGCTCAGACCCGGTGCCAAGTTGGATTTCCTGTTGTTTACTGCAGCGTCCCCTCCCCGGCCAAGACACAGAGCTCCCTTTGTAGGTCCGCGAGTAACTCGGCACACGAATAGCCCCATTGATCAGGGAGCAGCCCAAGAACGAACATACAAGCCACAGAGGAGCCAGCTGGGGGAGCAAAGGGTGATGTGGAAGGAACAGCAAATGACCATAGGACATAGACTCATAGAAGGGACCCTGCGGCTCACCTCGGCCAACCCCTGTAATGCAGGAATATGAAGCTGTCCCAGACAGGGATCAAACCTGCAACCTTGGCACTATTAGCACCATGCTCTGACCAAATGAGCTACCCAGGTGCTGCTTTGGGATGCGTTGCTCCCAAGGCGATGCATTAGAGAACCTTATTTCATTTCATATAACTTTATATCTGAATACTTCTTTTTCTTTCCCCCAGAGTTTTTCCCTGCCACTGAAAGACAAACTCAGATGCACAACTGGGAGTGAGAAGGAGACACTATACTATGCCACATAATCAACAACCCAAGGGAAAGATTCCAGGAAACCTACTTTTTTAAAATAAAAACAACAACACACGATTATTATAGTTTTTTTTTAAAAAAAGTTATTATCCAGCCCCCCCTGTTCCATTAGAATTTTCAGGGAGGTTTATAGTCATAAAATAATACATTAAAAACATAAAATTACAGTACAAAGTTAGAAACAGCAATTAACTTAAAGGGGAAGGGAGAAATCGGCAACTATTACAAGAACTTCAGAAAGAGATTCCCAATGCCTGGGTAAGATCTTTGCCTGGCACTGAAAGGCTAGTAGACCCCAGCAGAGCTCTGCAAGCAGAGTGCCACCGCTGAAAATACCCTTCCCCTGAATGCCTTTGCATCTCAGCCCTGCAAGTTTGATTTTTGTTCTCATTTTACAGGAGGAGAACTGAGGCCAAGAAAGTGCAACTTCCTCCATGGGCTTTTCCAGAAAGGAACAAGGTGAACTCAGATCTCCCAGAATGTTGAGCCCGTGGGACTGAATGTTGTAGGGATACCGAAGGAAGGTTGTTCCCATTTGTATAGTTACAGGTAGGTAGCCGTGTTGGTCTGAGTCAAAACAAAATAAAAAAATTCCTTCAGTAGCACCTTAAAGACCAACTAAGTTTTTATTTTGGTATGAGCTTTCGTGTGCATGCAGGTATCTGTGTCCATCAGGTGACTAGCAGTTACGTGCACCATCCCCTCCCTGTCTGCCAGGTGCTCACCTGGATTGGGACTGCAGTGCACAACTCTGTCCTTGGGCTAAAGACACCATACTTCAGGGACGAAGCACTCCTTGTATCCCCCAGGCTGCCTGGCCCTTGCCTGACTCACCCGCCTGCCCGTTTTCTGCCTCCCCAGCCCCTGCCCTCTAGCTGCCACCTTGGGCCAGCCCCTCCACTTTGCTCACGGAATGTACTACTCAAGGCCAGCAGGACCACTGGGTAGAGGGAGCCTAGCACCTCAGGCAGCAGTTGCTGAGGGGCAGCACCAGCTCCGCCTCTTCTCCTGGAGGGTACACAAGCAGGTGTGCCAGGCGGCCTGTCCTGCACCCACTAAACCAGCCAGCAGTCCTCGGGGGGGGGGGTTCATGGAGTGCTGCTGTCGTCCTGTTGCCCATGCTGAAGATGGAATCAGCTCTCAGCCCAGTCACCTTCAGAACATGGAAGCAAGGAGGGGACCATCTTTCCCCCCCATATAATTTTATTTTTATTTTGACAAAGTGTTGTTGTTGTTGTTTAGTCGTGTCCGACTCTTCGTGACCCCATGGACCATTTACTTTGACAAAGTAATAATAATAAATAAAAAAGAATAAGAATGTGCACCCCACTCCCGAGACCATTCCATGGTAACTATCCAACCTCCCAAAATTTCAACACCTCTTGCGATGGTTTCGCCCCTTTCCGTTTCAACAGTACAAATTCTACAAACACACTCCATATCTCCTGCATATTCCCCGTCTTACCTTAATAGCACAGCTTAATTTATCATTAATAGCTATATCCCACACCTCTTTATACCATGGTTCCATTTTGTATTTTTATATTCACCTTGCCCCTTCCACTTCTTAGCTAGAAGAACTCCTGCACAGCTGTCAATAAATTTGCCAGCAAGTTCTTCATAACCTTCCACCCCATAGTAAATTGATAGTAATGCTACCTATGGACTTTCTGTCAGCTTTAACCCAGTGATTTCTGTTACCTCCTTAAACACCCTTTTCAAAAAAAAAATTGTACATTTTTACACCTCCACCACACGGGAACATAATTCCTGGTTTCCTGGCACCCCTTCCTGGGGACCACCTTGCCCTTAGCCTCAGGCGGCAAAAATGCCTTGGGCTGGCTCTGGCGCTGCTGAGCCCAAACAGGCGACTGAGAAGTTGGCGGGGCGAGTTTGTGGCATGGGGGGGCCAAACTCTGACCAGGGCCTGTTAGGGTGGGAGCTGGAAGGATCTGTGACCTGTTTGGGGGGTAGGTGGGGGAGATCCCGGCAGAAGTGTCCCTCCATCTGGAGAGGAAAGAGCCCCCTCCAAGGAAAGACGGGATCCGCCGCCCATCCATCCTTGGCAGGTCCTTCCTCTCGCTTCCTTTTGCCTATTTTAGCAGCAACGGCAGAGGAAATGCCGGAGATGCCTTCTCGCCCCAGCCCTCCAGCGGACCCCCCGCCTCTCGCCCGCGCAGGGTGGGGTGGGCTCCCTGGCGGAGCGCGCAACCCCCCTCCCCGGGGCGCCGTTACCTGGCTCTTTGCGCTGCGCCGCCTTTTTGCGCCCCAGGCGCTCCTTGCCCCGCAGGCGGGAGAAAGTTTTCCGCAGCAGAGGCTGGGCCATCACTCGACGGGGCGTCGGCGGCGTCCTCCTCCTCCTCTTCTTCCTCCGGCCCCGTCGCCCCGCCTCGCCCGGACCCCGCGACGCGCTCGGCGGGAGCGAATTCCTCGGATGCCTGCCGAGCCCTGAGCTGCTCCCGCGGCCGCGACTCGGGGGAGGCGGGGAGGAGAGCCGCCCGCCCCGTCGGACTCAGCCCGGAGCCCGCCCAGCCTGGAGGGTCGGCCAGGCCTCTTTTTCGGGCTTCTAGCCGCCCCGAGGAGCGGGCGAGGGGAAGCCACTTCCGCTGGCGTCCCAAGGGGCGCCCGGTTCCTTCCCAGGCTCCATGCGAGGCGGGAGGGTGGCCCGTCGTCCTGGGCCGGGGAGGAGGAAGAGAGGAGGAGGGCGGTCGCAGGACTCAGGACCCATCCCTCCGCCGCCCGCCAGCCCCGCTGCAGCCCACCCACAGTTGCAGAGGCAGCAGCGCCCAGTGGGCGGATCCAAGCTACCCTCGGAGAACGGCGGGAGCCCAAGCGGGATGGGGCTGCCCGGGGCAAAGCGTGCCCAGCTGGCATCACCTCCGACCGTGCAGCTCGAAGGGGCTGCCGCGCCGGCGACCCATCCGTGGACTCACCCACGGGCTCCCACCCTGTCCGCCTGCTGCTTGGACCGGCGCTTGTGGGTTTCTTTCCGAGGGGCTGGTGCGATGCGGCCGCCCGCAAGGGTAGATCTGCAGGCTAGATCCGGGTGGGGCAGGGAATCCGCAGAGAAAAGTGGGGGGGGGTGCTGGGGGGTGCAGACGGGGAAGCGGAGAAAACCCACTGTGGAGACTGAAGGAGACACACATAAGCAACTGGCTGAAAAGTAATTTGTATGGTTTTAATAGATCAACAGATCGATAGAAATAAAACTATCAATGTTTACTTATTTTAAGTTTCCCCCCTATATTTTTAGTTCATACTTTTATCTGTAACTGGCTCTGAGTCCTGCAACCTAAAAAGGTGGCATATAATTACTTAGTTGATATTATTATTATTATTATTATTATTATTATTATTATTATTATTATTATTATTATATAAGAGGGCTTGTTCACACAGGCACAACACTTTTTCCTTCCCTTTTGCAAGCAACCTCAGGTTCAATTCCAGGCATCTCCAAGTGCGACTGTATAATTTCGATCCGGCCACAGAAAATTTGCACCATGTGCGGGGCAAATCCACACTTGTCTCAGTTCATATATACTTAGTGGATCATTTTCATGCCAGCAACACCCCTCGCAGAACACTTGAGTGGTGGGGAGAGACTTGCCTACCACAAACATTACCCAAAGTAATGTTAATGGTATCTGAAGAAGTGTGCATGCACACGAAAGCTCATACCAAAATAAAAACTTAGTTGGTCTTTAAGGTGCTACTGAAGGAATTTTTTTTATATTACCCAAAGTGCAATGGATGAACACACCAGCATTGAAGGAGCCAAAAGAGTGGCACCTTTCTCTGCCAGTTGTGCAGAGGCGCAATTCTGGTGTAGGAAATTCATGTTATGGACTCCGTCTATGTGCCCAAGATTTTTTTGACTCCAGAGGGGCACACAAATGGGCAATTTGTGGCAGCATGGAGAAAACTTCCTATCTCGGCCGTTGCACTAGCTTGATTCATACCACTGCTGTGGCAGAGTTAACACTTTTCCATAGCAAAACCCTACAGCACACAAACTTCTTTCTTGGGACGGACATGATGGGAAGTCTATGCTTTCCATTGGTGCTCCCAAAAAAGCTCGGCTGATATGAAAAGTGTACCCATTTCACAGAATTCAGATGGCATTGATACCAACTGGGATCCAATCATAGGAAAGCGACCACCACCACTGTTCTGGTAAACGTGAACTGGGCCATACGGTTCCCTCTGTAATAAAAAGCAAGTAAACTAACCTACACAAAGACCCAGTGATATGCACTCTGGCCCACTTAGCTGCTCTGGGATGTGGCCAAACATTGCACACACCATAACCATATTATCAGCACTCCACTCGGCAGTCATGAGAATTTTTGCAGGAATGATGCCCAGATTTGGCATGCAGCAACTGATGAGGCTGTGTTTGGGGGACACAGAAAGTGGAGAAAGAAGATACTGTAGAAAGTTTTTCCCTCTCTATTTTCAAGCACAGCATCCTCCAAGAACTGCTGACAGGCAGGAGTCAAAATGATAGGCTTCTGGCTGGCATCTTTTCTCAGGAGACAATGGAAGAGTGTGCCTTCGGGGCTGAAGTCAGACCTTTGCAGAGTTACAGTGCCTGCTGTGGCTGCAGAGACCGATATGGGAGAGACATGTTTTGTTGCAGAAGGGGCAGTTGAAGGTATCTGATTGTGCCAAAGCAGATGCATTCTCTCTGCACTCCTCCCATTGGTCATTCTTCCACTGCTCACTGCTGCAGATACACAAACAGGTGCTGTGTTCGTCTGCAAGGGATCGCTAGCTGGCAGGGTTAAGGTTGCCAGCCTTTGTGTCACACCTGCAGACGTCTTTGTAACGCAGAGTTGGTCTGCCAACAGGTCTGATCCCCGTACAGCATGTCCTTGAGGGTCCTGACATCTTGCATACTGTGGACATGACCCAAGCCAGCGTTGACGCCACTGAGTGAGGAGTGCAAACAAGGCGGGAATGTGGGCTTGGGCGAGCACAGCTTTGTTTGAGACTCTGGCTTGCCATGCGATGCCCAAAATCTTCCCGACGCAGTGCGTGTGGCATCGCTCCTGGCGGATCTAAGTTGCCCATGTCTCGCTACCAGAAAGCAGCATGTTCCAAGGTGCAAGCCTGCTAGACCTTCATTTTGGTATGCCTGTAATGAAATTCACAGCTACGAGATGGTGACTGCCACTAGTTCAAATTAAAGGGGAACTGGATAAATACATGTAGAATAAATGTGTGTTGGTCTGCCGTAGTTGAAACAAAACAAAACAAAAAATCCTTCCAGTAGGAATTTTTTTATTTTGGATAAATACATGTAGGAGAGATCTGATAAATGGCTACTAGTCATGATGCTTATATATTACCTCCAGTATCAAAGGCAACAAGCTACTCCCAGTTGCGGGACAAGTTGTGTTCCTACAGGTGCTCTTGGAAGCATCGGCTTAACGACTGAAGGAAACAGAATGCAGGGCTAGACAGGCTGTTTGGGACCAATGGTAGGAATTGGATAAAGCCCACCTCGCTTCTTGCCAGCCTTTCTGCACCCGCTCCACAAGGTGAAGCTGACAGACTGCAAGAATTAAGTAGAAGAATTCATTTCTGCGATTTGTAAACTATGTCCTATTAATACACATTAGCATATTGGCAGCTGCATCACACTGCTGGCTTCTGTCTGACTTTTCATCAACTACAATCCAGAGATCCTCTTCACACGTACAGTATGACAGCCAAGCTATGCCTCCCACATCCTATAGCTATGCAGTTGTACATGCATACACAAAGAGAGCCAAATGCTGACAAGGCTAGGATTGTGCTACAATAAATATATTTGAACCTGTATAGACTAGCCACCAGGTGAACCTTAGCTCATGTTGCTTGTGGGCTAAGTTGCCTACCGCTGAAAAAAATGTCTTGCTCTTTGCTGGGAAGACACTTGCAACCGACACATTTTGCTTTTCATACGGGATAGATGTTTTTCAGAAAGCACTAGCACCTGAACTCTCCGTGTGTTTTTTAATCACATAAACACCCCTGTGGCGAGCTCCCCTGCCCATTAGTAGGGCATGATCTTTCATGCATTTCCCTGAATTTGAGCCTCTGAGACAGTTTACATTTGCTTTTCACATTTCAACAGAATCTCCCTCTCTGGACATTAAAAGGTAAGTAGCTGTTTGTGCATGCTGTAATCTCACAATTATGAGAAACCAGCCAGAGGCCAGAAGGAAACAGAAGTGCTTCCTACATTTCAACCAAATGCTCTCCACGGAGAACTAGCTGGTATAGCAGCAGCTGAGAATTGCCTCTTCATCCTCCTCAAAGACTGTACTTGCATGGAAACCAACCTCATAGCATTCAGAGGATTATAGACTCTCCTGGCATATTTCCATCACATTCTCATGGCTTCAGTGTGTCTGGTTTGTGGCTGCCTCAGAGAGGTATTTTAATAGTACGTTTTGGCCTCTACCCAGCTGCTGCATGTGCATTAGCACTGTAAAAAAATTCAACAATTGTACCAAACAGCTGTTCAGGGGGTGGAGGTGGGGGAGAGAGAGGAGACAAATACACTAAGCCCCAGCACTTTGCCTTCTGATCTAGTAAATACTAGATCAGAAACCCCAGCATCATATTTTCATATTGATTCCATTCCACTGAGCAAGTTACAGGACTGCAACTAATTCACTGGCGGGAAGAATCTCAGGGTTGTTATAGGTTGTTCTTGCTCTCTCCTTATCCCAGTAAGAGGACCTATTTGGAATTAAATTCTACTGTGTTTGACATGGTTTGCTTCTGAGTAAACATGCACAAGATCATTGCTGTAAGACAAATCGTTTCCCAAGGACATGCCGGCATCAGGCCTGCCACATGTTCCAGAGAGATGGCGAGCACTTGTGAATTCACTGATGGAAGAACAGCTCCCTAGCGTTGATGCAAAGCTGGAACAGACAACACTCCAAAGGTAGCAAGAATTATATTCCTTTATTGTATCGCTGCAAAACGCTGCATTGTAGCTTCTGCAGAGACAGAGGCAAATACAGCAGTCCACAAAGTATTACTGGACACTCACTCATGTGTTGCCTGCTGCCCCCTCCCCTGAGAACGTTTGCCAAAGTGGCAGGGAAAATTAAGACTTAAATAGATTTGGGGGTACAGTTTTAAGAGAAAATTGACCACAGGATTAACACTGCCCTGTAACAGAACATGAGCAATTGCTGAGGCATGAAAGTAGTTGTGAGGATGGGACCAGGATTACAGGCCTATATGGCCCTAGGGAATGTAAGGGTTAGGACTTAGAAACCTGTATTATCAGCTGAATTAGCATGACTAGATGGTCACATGCACTAAAGATGAATGAGCAAAAGGACCCTTCTGAGGTCCAAGGTGGAAATCGAGGTCCTCATCCGTGGTGGGGGGTAGGGGGACAGCAGAAAGGTATAGTTTCTGTTTCAAACCAAATAGTATAGATTCACTTTTGCACCTCCTTTGGGAATGAAAAGTATCTACTGGTGTTGAAAAAGGGTGCACCTAAATCCTCAGATGGAGGAATGGCAAACCAGAGAGACGTGTGTTCTTTTGTCCCAACTATGGTTATTAATGTATCAGCTGCGTCAATTAGTGAAGCCAACCTGTTAGACATAATAACCAAAAGGAACAAGTCAAAGTGATTCACGAAGAACTGCTTTGCTGCTCCCACTTTAGACAATAGCCATGGTGTAATGGGTGGAGGTGGAACACGAGCTAGTGCTTCAGCAGCAAAACAAGAATTGAAAAGTGGAAGAACCCAGCTATCTGAAGAACTACCCCAAGGAAGCCCAATGAGGGAGGGCACGGGATAACAGCCCTAGACCTCAGGACTGCCAAGGCCCCATCCCTTTGCTTGTGATCAATTCAGATGAACCAGATCTTCCGTGCAAAGCAGTCACTTTTCTGTCCAGCCAAATCCCACATACTTGCATCTCCAAGCTAACCCCTACACGGCGATGGAGCCTTCACGGAAGTCTGTTTTCCCAATGAGGACGTTGAGAAGGACAGGGTGCCCTTGCCTGCATTCAGACTGTGCTGTCCTGATAAGTTCCTCCGTTTGATCCTCATTCTTGCGGCTGAGCAGGAAGCCTTTCCCTCCTAAGCCTTTTGCCACCACATGGTAATCTGCAAAGAAAAGCAGCACATGAGCAAGGAGGAAAAGCATATGGAAGGGGAGATGGACTTTCTTCCTAAAATGAAAGGGGCTGGAGTTCTAGGCTGCTGCTGCTGCTGCCCCTAGAAGCCCTTCTGGATTTACCCTTCAACAAGAAGTATGCAAAAGCTCTCTTCTACTTTTTATATTCCAGAGCATGTGACAGAACACTTCCAAGGTCAGGCAATGGTTCACTCAAATTAATAAGCTAAGTTACCTACCCTGATCTTCATGGGCTTGTAGCAGGTGACCTCCTTGCCTGCTCCTTCAGTTGGACTCAAAATTCCTGAATGCTAACAAAATGTGTGTCTCCTTTTCTCATCTCTTATCCTTACAGAAAATATAAATTAGGCCTGTGATATTTTCCACTGATTTTCTACAGGCTTTCGCTTTTCATACATCCCCTTTTTATTGTAGTAAATTATATTTCTGGCTAGCAACTGTGTATTACAGGTGTAAATAGTTTGTTTATGGAGGTTTGCAAATCATGCGGGTAAAAATAGTAAAGGTGAAGGATCCCTGGACGGTTAAGTCCAGTCGAATTTGACTATGGGATGCAGTGCTCATCTTCGCTTTCAGGCCAAGGGAGCGGGTGTTTGACCACAGACAGCTTTTCCAGGTCATGCGGCCAGCATGACTAAACCACAACGGGACACCGTGATGGAAGCCAGTGCGCATGGAAACGCCATTTACCTTCCCGTCGCAGTGTACCTATTTATTTACTTACACTGGTATGCTTTCAAACTGCTAGGTTGGCAGGAGCTGCAACAAAGCAATGGGAACTCACCCCATCGCGGGCATTCGAACCACCGACCTTACGATCGGCAAGCCCAAGAGGCTCGGTGGTTCAGACTACAGCGCCACCCGCATCCCAATAAATCATTAAAATCATGCTGGACCCAGATGAAGCAGCTAAGCCAGAAATCAGTAAAATTACTTGTGAGTTAATTTTTAAAAGTTTTCTATTTAAAGGCTAACTGTTGATGTGGATGTCTCCAAATTCAGCTTCTGGGAAAGGGATATACCAAGTTAACATTAATGCATTTGTCAATACTCTCTACTGGTCCAAATATGCAATGGTTCAAATATGCATATATTTCAACCAATGCATGCATTCTGACTTTCAGTACAGTATAGGAATGAAGTTCGTCTAGAGGTTAACTATTTATTTATGGCATTTTATATAAAATGTTCTCTGGGCAGCTAACACACAGAAATGGAAAATACAATATTAAAATAATAATCAATTTGCAGCATAAGAATTGTTGACAGATGAAACCAGTTATGCTGACATTCGACGGGGATGTCTTCATAGACATCTCATATGCCATTGTAAACAATGCCATCGATGATGGGGTCTGTGTAGCTTGCACAGCAAAGAGGTTTAGGAACAGATATGTTTGATTAATATTCCCCGTGTGATTGATCTTTTACCATAAGGATGCAACCTAATGACAACCCTAATGTAGGCTGTGAGAAAGTGTATCACATGGATGATTTGCAAACTAATTTACACTTGAAATACGCAGAAAAGCACATACATGCACTTTAAGTACAATGAACCACGTTACACTGTGCTCTGTTCAAATGAGCCATGTTTGCCACTTGTTTGGCGGAGCTTAAACCCAGTTTTGTATCTGCAGCAAAAATCCAGTGTGCCCGGCAGTGAGCAGACAGTCCCTATAATGTCACAAATACCAACCCCCTCCCCCCCCCGATGCAGTTTTGCAATTCTTTTCATGGCACTTAAAAAAACAAACAAACCCCCAATGACATGATGAACTTTAACACAATGCTTTAATAATAACTTTTGAAAAGGGAGATAGTGGGGGCAACCTGTGGATCTGAGGTGCAAGTGTGAAAGTCTAATCGGATTATGATCCGTTTAAATTCCAATTGGGTGTGCTCACAAGAGAGGAGCAATTGCATCTCTCTGACACAAGAGCATGAGGGGGAATTGCCCTACAAGCAGAATCTGCTCTGTCCCAGAGGCCAGGCAAGACACTACCTTCCTGACCCTGCTTAAAAGAACAGCCAAGCCAAGCTTCTTTGCTTCAACTTTGCCAAGATCCACTTAAGAATTTGTGTACAGAATGCCACATCCGGCACTACGGTAATAAGGCTGTTAACTTACCTATATAATCCAGGCCGCAGGCTACATTGCTGCCAAGCATGGGAACTTGCTCCCGGGCAATCTGGCTCCAGCAAGCATCGTTCCCCACCAGGGCAATGACAGGTGTCTGGCAGAGCAGAACAAAATGTTATAGAACTAAACAGGAATTAAGAAAGGGTACTCAGAGTCTTCTACCCTACCTTTTTATATATTAGGATGCACACTGACAAAAAGGACAGTAAGAAATTATGGATGAGGCCATTATCCAGAGCCCCTACTATGAGAGAGAAGGAAGAGAGGCTATACTGCAATCTTGGCTGTAGTCTGCACTAAGCCCTCTCCACCTGTTGCCCAAATATGCAAAGAGAGGGAATTCTCTGTCATGTGGCTCATGGGCCCAGTTCAGCCTGTTATCCTCATCTCTCCACACTACCTAAAACAGGAGAGCTGAGAAGGCTGAAGAAACAGAAGCAAGAAGGAAGGAAGCCCTGCCTATCTATCCTATTCCTGAGACATATTGGGGTGGGGGGACAGAAGGGGGGAAATATCTGTGCCAGCAAGTAAGGGGGCAGTCACTTATCACTCAGTCTTGCTCTAGCAGCCCCCCAGGAAATGCACAGGTTAATCTCTCCTGTGACTTGGGAGGGGGAAGTTGGGCAGAAAATGTGCCTGGTTGGATTTTCTGGCAGGCTACGATAGGTAACGGAAGAAGAGACTTTGACTCTACTATTTCCTCCTTTCAAAGCAGCCCACCCCCAAAACTGGCTGCCAGACAAAATCTACAGTTAAACAGAGGGATTCTGACCGGTAAAGTGATCTCTTGGCAAAGCTGCCAGTAGCCACAGCTTTCCAACTCTGGCCATCTCCAGCTGCTTTCAATAACCCCGCCCACAGATGCAGAGAACACACAAATTGGGCAGAACTAGGGTTACCTTGTGTCGCACGAAGGTGTCAAATTCCATGATGCTGAACCCAAGGGAGCCATCTCCATATATGATCCAGACCTGCCAAGGATTTTTTTTTAAAATTAAAGAGTGGGGGAGGATAGATGCAGCAGCCAGTGAGGTGAAATGCAACATCACATGTTCTTATCACCCTATTAATTTTCCTACAAGTAAGCAACCATCACTGAGGAGGAGGGCTTATCAATCTGATGCAGGGTCATATAAGCAAAAAAATAATTATTATTGTTATTTATTACATTTGCATACCGCCCTTCAACTGAAGACCTTAGGGCAGTTCACAACATAAAAATACAAAATGAGAACACAAAATACATAATAAAACAAAAGCAAACCAATAACCCCCTTCCACAAACACATTTAAAAGGCCTGGTTATAGAGAACTGTTTTCACCTGGCACCTAAATATATGCAATGAAGGCGCCAGGCGAGCATCCCTGGGGAGAGCATTCCACAAATGGGGTGCCACAGCAGAAAGGCCCATTCTTGTGTTGCCACCCTCTGGACCTCTCGTGGAGGAGGCACACAAAGAAGGGCCTCAGATGATGATCACAGGATCCGGATCGGTTTATATGAGAGGGGGTCCTTGAGGGCTGGCTGATAGGACAACTGCAATTCCCCAAGTTGGGGGAGGGGCTGGCACATGGCACATTCACTAACTGCCTGCGTCGTATGACCCTTACCTGGCCTGCCCCCCCCAGGAACCACTGTGATTGGGGCTCCCCTTGTTCTCCCCGGTTCCTCTCTCCCCAGGCACATCTTTCAATTAAAAACAACAACCCGAATTTAAAATCACACAAATAAAAAAGCAGCTTAAACAGTCTAAATCGATTGGGGCAGTAATAAAAGGAACAAAACCCACTACGCAATAACCCAACGGGGACTCAGGCAATCATCCCAATGACCTCTTTGGGGTAAAAGGAGTTGTTTAACCAGAGGTTCTATCCTTGGCTTCCCAATACTATGCACTAACCTCTGAGTCTGGCCTGCAGAGCTTGGCTCCCAGTGCGAAGCCTCCACCAACCCCTAAGGTCCCAAAGGCTCCTGAAACGAGCAGAAGTAGATAAACAGTGATTGAAGGAAGCCAGTAGATTGCCTTGCTATTCCAGCAGCCCACAATCTGACCAGTTCCTGCATTGATATATCCTCTGGCTTTTTCAAAAGCAGACTTTGTCTATTATCTCTGTTAATTTGTTTTTTATTATATGGTTGTTGTTAAACTTTGCTGTGATTAGTCACCTTGGGCATCTCAGACATGAGACAGAAAGGCTGAATGTTAATATTTTCATAAAACAAAGACAAGGAGCTGTGTGCCAAGAAAAGAAACACAAAATCCAAGCAGTCCTGATGATAAGAACCTTTTTTTTAAAAAAAGTCTCCTAAAGGAAGCAAGCAGAACTCTTAAAGGCATCTTGGCTCAATGCAGAACAATTCTTGAAGTTAGGAAACTCCTTCTGGTATTTTCCTCAACTCTGATTTCTGGAGGAAATTGCTCTTTCCAAAACTGTTTTAAAATTAAGTTCTCCAGATGGTGCCTTCCACCATGGTTAATACAGGAAAGCAAAACAGCACAGCCTTCCTTAGAGGTATCCATCCCACAGCCTCTATGAAGATGGGCTGGAGCAGGCATCCCCAAACTTCGGCCCTCCAGATGTTTTGGACTACAATTCCCAGCATCCCTGACCACTGGTCCTGTTAGCTAGGGATCATGGGAGTTGTAGGCCATAACATCTGGAGGGCCGCAGTTTGGGGGTGCCTGGGCTGGAGTGTCTATTCCACAAGGCTCATTTCTATGCAGCTGTGAAATTGGATCTGTGTTTAGCAAAACGACAGGTATCTGCTCAAAGGAAGGAGACATTTTTGCTGCTTCATATCGCAGCAGAACAACAGCAGTTCAGAAGCTGTATAAGACAAGTAGATACCAGAATCAGCAGAATCAACCCCCTACCCCCAGAATACATTACACTTCCTAACCCAACGCTTGTGTCTCGCTAATGTCATATTACCTGGATCCAACCAGGTCAGTGGCCCCCTGGGCTTTACAATGTAGGCGGCACTTGCAACAAAGTCACCCCCATCGGCGATCAACAGGCTGTCTTCAGGAAGCAAAGTATCCAAATGGTGCAGCAGCTTCAGTGGGTTGAGGTGCTGCTCTGTTGGTTTTTCTGCCTTCTCCCTGGGGAGGAACATGGCTCACAGACTAATTCAAGACACACCCAAGGCCAGCATTATTCTCCGAATGTCAGTTATACAAGGGCAAGAAAAAGGAACAGTGCACATATGTGTTTCTCACCTGTTTGCCTTCTCCTTTATGCGATCAACCTCCTTCAGACTTGTTACCCAGTCCTGGGGACATGAATAGCCCTTCAACGCTTGGCACAAGCACACCAGGAAGCAACCAGCATCCCCTGTAGGAAAGGAGTTGCAGGAGGCCTGAAAAGCGCAAGGCCCTGACCAGGAAGGGACGCACAAGCAGCCAACATATCCTCTTCCTCATGGTCACTGACTTCACCAAGCCACAAAGCACATCCTCTCTCCCTCCAGCAATAGGACCACCCCCTTACAACCCCCATATTGCAGGCCCTGGCAGGCCCCTCACCCTTAATGGCCACGGTGGGTTTCCACAACACATCTGCGTTCTTCAGCAGCTGCTCCTGGTTCCTGTTGACAGCAATGATTTTGCTGCTTTTACTTAGGACCCTTCCGAATGACAGGCGGAAATCACAGACTGTGCCTGGAAAGCAGAACAGAAATTATGGGAATGGGACAAACTGCTTGCTTGCTTGCTTATCTATCTCTCTATTAATTTACCGCCCTTCATCACAAGATTGCAGGGTGTTTCACAGGATAACTAAAGACACCCATCACACACCCAAACAGGCCAACTACTTTCAGGCAGCTCCCCCCCCCCCCCAGCAACAGGTTATCACTGGCAGCTACAATGACCATCTCTACCTGCTAGAATGACCACATCTGCCTCCTTGAGTGCATCACGCCGGTTTTGACGGATGTGCAGTGGACTATTTTTCCCCAGCATGCCACGAGCCATGCCTCCAAGAAAACACGGGATCCCCAGTTCTTCTATGGCATCTCTGGAAGGATAGGAGGATCTCACTGTACAAACTCCAACAACAATGTTCCATTATCGGCCAGCAACAGCACAACTTTATCCGGCTGTGGCCCATAGCCTCAGTCCCCTCCAGAGCCCCAGCTTTACCCATTACACCAGACTCCTGCCCAACCCCAACCCCACGTCCTTACTGGCTTGGCTACCCCATCCCAGACTACTTCACCTAAGAAATAGTGGCACTCCTCAGCTTTAGGGGTAGCCTCACTAATGACCGATACTGATTAGTGTGCCACAGACAAATGTAAATGGGATCTGAGGGGAGCCAAAATTGCTGTTAGAGCTCGTATGGAGGGAAAGGTACCACCCCTCACCTGAGTATCTTTACTGGTGTTGGCGGTAGGGTCACTTGACTACCAAGGAGGATGACTGGCTTCTTAGCTCGGCTGATGAGCTCCACACACTGTTGCACCTGCACAGAGGCATGCCCAGGTGAGCGTCAGTCTGAGAAAAATGACCAAGTTTTCAAAGCAACAACATAGCTATTACTGGGGGCAGGGGAGGGGGGGGGGAAGAGAATAGCTTCAAAAGAGGAAAATGGCAACTCCTCGTTGGGGTGAGGGGACAGTGACTGTGAAAAGGCAGTAAATCTAGGACTTTGCAGGTAACAGGATGGAGGCTGCGTCATTCAGTCTCAATTTGCCCCCCTTTCCAGAGGAATAGTGACTTGCTCTCTTTACGGAAGACAGTCAAGGCCAGCGGAAGTAGAGAGTCAGAAGATATAGGAAGTCATGAAACACAGTAGGGATACATTTAAATTTGCAGATCAGCATAGCAGGGACAGCACTGATATAGCAGCAATTAAAATATATAAATTAGATCTTACTCACTAAAATATAACCTGAAGTTGTCATTTAAAACCTTAACCATGATGATATCACAGCTTGCTCCCTAGGTTTTATGGCAATTGCAGAGAATTTGGCCATAAAAGGAAGGTAATATTTGTCTGAAATGTAGGACTTAATTATAATGGAGAAGTAGGATGTTCCTAGCTCCACACATTAACTTTGCTAGCTACATTCAGTTGGAGTTGGGACTCTATGGATTCTCACCTGTCCCTTTGAAGCTTTTGGCAAGTTCACTGGCAGAGGTGAAAGGTCCTGCATCTCCCATGCCCCAGCAAAGATGTTCCTTATGTAACTGTGCGCATACCTGGGTGACAACAAAAAGAATGTGGTCTTGAAGGCCAAGATCTTGCCATGGTAGTGATGAGGAGGAGGATGTAGCCTATACCACAGAAGGCAAGAACCACGGGTGTCAGTTTGCTACCCAAAATATGAGCGCCAACCAGCCACCAAGAAGCTCAAGGTCTTCATGGTGGCAATCTGTCAAATACAGCAGAAGAGCAAGAGAAATCTTCCTTCCCGAAATAGAGGACCAGATCGAAGAATTGGGGCATCTTGTAATTAAGGAGCAGGTGAATCAGTTTAAAAGGAGGGGGGGAGGGTAAGAAAGAGACCTATAAAATTCTCCAGGGCTCCATCACTAAACAGAACATCCCTCCACAGAACCGCTCACCAGTTAATACCTTTGCTGATATGGGAGGGTGGAAGGCAGCTCACTCACCAGTTAACAATCGTTCCCAAAAGGCCTTCAGAAGTAACGTTCTTGAACATCTCTCTCTCCACTAGATGATAGGGATACAGGATATCCAAGGGGAACTCTACAAACACAGGCCCTACAAGACAAACAGGAAGTTCCATAACCACCTCACTCTGTAAAGAAAATCCTTGTTGGCAAGGAACTGTCCAAAGAAATAAAATCTAGTTAGAAGCATGCACCGAGACCAACCCACTTGCTCACTCATGGACCTTGCAACCTTTTTTGGCACAAAACCACTAACATCTTGAGCTCTACCTCCCGCGTGGCACCACCCAATTAGCAGGAGGATCTCCCATATCAGAAATGTCAGCCCTGGATTCCTGTATCCACCATTCCTCATCCATCAAAAAGTAAGTGTCCTACCATGTCAGAAGAGAGCCACAGTGCTTCTCTAAAGCCAGCCTCAGAAGCCTTTGAAACTCAGACATAAGGCTGTCGAAGCTGATAGCGGCCTATCAGTGAGCTCCCATGCGTCAAAAGATAAATTGGCTTCATGTGAGGAGACAGGTTGACAAGTTCTACAAGTCTAGCATCAGAGCCAGGTGGGCAGGTAAGAGCCAATAAGATACTCAAAGATTAAGCTGCTTTTCCCACACTCCCAGCCCTGAGATCTTGCACATGGGCATTAGAGTTAGGACGCTGGGCAGATACCTTCAGGGGGTGGGGCTGGAAAAGATGCCTCTGTGACAAAATACTGTTCTACTGTGGTGAAAGCATTTTGTTCCAAAGTGTAGGCAAACAGCCTACTGGGTGTTGAGAAAATTCACAGAGAGAACTTTTTGCTCTTCCATTCACAGTAAAAATACAGTACTGTACTGTAAATAGTTAAAAAAAAAGCCTGACTTTTTTACTCAAACCTAACCAACCTTTCAAGGCTTATTGGACAATAAAACAAAGACATCTATAGCCCACACTGAGCCCTTGAACTTTTATTACAGTGGTACCTCGACTTATGAACGACTCGACAACCGATTTTTTTGACTTACGAATGGGGCAAAAGGCCGCGCGCTTACGAATGTCTTGACATCCGAAAGGAAACTGCGGTGGTTTTAGATAGGGATTTTTCGACTTACGAATTTTTAGATAGGGTTGCTTCGACTTACAAATTTTTCCGTTTCCAATGCACTCCTATGGGAAATTGCGTTTCCAATGACGCTTTTTGACTTACGAATTTTTCGACCTACAAAGGTGCCTTCGGAACGGATTAAATTCGTAAGTCGAGGCACCACTGTACTTCCTTGGCTTAAGTACAAAAGCAGCCACAACCTAACAGCCACAATCGTGTGTGGGTGGAAGATACTTATACTTGTTGCAAGCCAAAGGCACAGCAGCATACCTGGAGTGTCACACTGGGCAATGGCAATGGCCTTTCGCAACACAGGGGCAATCTCTCGGACAGACTTCACGGAAGCACAGAATTTGCAGAGTGGTTTAAAGAGGGACAACTGATCAATGTCTTGGAGAGCTCCTCTGCCCTGGGGGTGGAGAAAGGAGAAAGCTTGTTCACAATCCCACACGGCTGCAGCTCAATTGCCCTCAAAAATATACATGCAGAAAAATTGCCTGCTAAGCTGCTGCTGGGGGGAGTCAGTGTCAGTGAACACAGAAAGGCCAAAGCCCTACTTAAATCAACCAGGAGCAGCATCAAGTTCTAGCTACTCTGTCATTGTCCTTTGATTCTAGGGCACGGGTGTCAAACACAAGGCCCGGGGGCCAAATCCGGCCCGCCAGACCTTGTCATGTGGCCCGCCCTCTAGAAGCAGGGCCGGCGCATCCACTATGGCCAGGACCCCGGCGGAGCGCGCAGCCGTGGGCAAGAGGGCGAGAGCGGCGCCCACCACTTGCTCCGGGGCTTTCAGTTCAGCATGTTTCAGAGCGATCCTCCGGCGGCCCGCGCCCGCGCCGCCTCCCCACAGCCCCGACGTCAGGCGCTGGGCAACCAATGGCAAGCCAAGGCGCCCGCGGCCGCTCCTCCGGAAATCAGAAGAGGAGCTGAACAGAGTGCAAAAGGGCCAGAGCCGCCCAGGGTCCAGGCGGAGGGGAAGTCGTGAGCTGGGCAGGCGGTCAGGGCGCCGCGCTCCCAGCCTCATGCCCTGCCGAGCTCGTGGGGATTCCCCTCGGCAGGGAAGGCGCCGGAGCCCGCAGAGCTCGCCAACCGAACAGCAGCAGCAGCAGCCGCCACTGCCGCCAAAGCTGAGGCAGGAGCAGCAGCTGCGCAAGGTCTCGCGTTCTCTCAGAGCCTTGCACTGCTTCTCGCGTTCTCCCTCCCCCTGGGTGTGGGGCTGGCTCCCTCTCTCTGGATGGATGGAGTATGCAGCTGCCTCTCGTGTGTGTGTTTTTAGAAAGATTCAGATTTTTTTTTTGAGGGAAAAAATGCGTGTCCACTCCACCCTTTTGGGTGGAGTGGGGTGGCAGCCGCTCTTTAGGTTGTGTTCCTAAAGTTGTGTTCCTCTAAGCCAGGGAGGGGCTGCGAGTTTCTTCCCACCGCCACCAGTACTCTCCCCCCCCCCACAAAAAAGTGTGGCGGGGTCAATCTAGCAACGTTCCCTCGCCCCCAATGCTGCAGCCTCCCCGCTTGCCAGCCTTCTCCCGAGCAAGGAGTCTTGCTCGCAGAGCAGGATATTATTAGGATTCGCAGTGAAGCATCCTCCTTGATGTCAGGTCTTTGCTCTCCTCTCTCGCTCTCTTTCTCTCTCTCCCCCCACCTCCACCCTCGCGCCACAACCAGTCTAGCAAACGGGAGAGGGGAAAACAAAAGCGTCATGTCAAATTGGTTGCGCCACAGCAGCTTTTTGGCTAGTACTCCAAAAGGAGCAGGGGGGGGGGCTTCTCAGAAGGAGGACAGGAAGGACTGCAAGAGCCCTTTAAAAAGGTGCTTTGAAGCGTTAGCACGGGGGGAGGGAGGGGTATGTGTGCAAATCTCAGACTTGGGCCGTGGTTTTAAGAGTTTGGTCAAAGTGTGCGCGTTTCAGACTCCCTCTCCTCCTCTCTCTCCCTGCGCCTCTCCCTCTCCGGAGGTTTAGTATGCTGGCTGACAGGTACGCTCCGAACTTTCCCCCTTCTGTTTGTAGGTCCGATCTTTCCCCCTTCTGTCTCCTCCCCCCTGCTTTGATGTCTGTTACCAAAAATCATTTTTCAATAAATTGTACAATAATTGTACATTTGAATATCTACTTGCCATTATTCTGACTATGTTTCTGCTTTCAGAGCTAGTTATTACTTACATTCTTACAAAAACCAGTAATAATTGAATGCAGTGACAATAATTTATGATAATAAAGAGTGGACACATAGTCCTACATATACAACCGGCCCTTTGAGGGTGACCAAACTGCTGATGCGGCCCCCAATGAATTTGAGTTTGACACCCCTGTTCTAGGGCCACCGGGCGGAGCAGCCTACCTTCTGCAAACAGGCTGCTGCCCCTCCAATCAACAACACGGGAGACTCTGCCATCTGGGCATTTTTCATAGCTGTCACAGTGTTAGTCACTCCTGGTCCTGCTGTGACTGCAGCAACTCCCACTGTTCCTGCAACAGAAAAATGCAGAGGCAAGTGTCACTTTGTGCCCCTCTCTCTTCAGCAAGCAACAAATGTGGGGAGAAATGTGGTACCTGATAGCCTGGCCACTGCGTCTGCTGCAAATACAGTCGTTGCCTCATGCCTCGTGTCCACAATACGAATGCCCAGCTTCTCGCAGGCCACCAAAATGGGAGATATATGTCCACCCGGCAGTGTGAACACAAAGCGCACACCATGAGCTTTCAGCACTTCTGCCACAGTTTCTCCGCCATGCCGAGTGCTCTTCGTGTCCACCTGGAACAGACAAGCCTATCTTTTGGTGCTGGCTTCCCATGAACAATGCAATAAAAGGTCAGGGGCTTAGAAACATGGAAGGTGCTAGGCCCCTCAGCTCCTGGTACCTAGTCCTGCTCAAACTGCTTCTGGTGCATAAATCCTTAGCATTCAGTGTCCACAGCCAATGAATTCTTGTCCTAGAAACAATACTATTTTCAGTATGAAAAGCTGAGGTGCTCAAATGCAAAATCCACTCACATCCTAAGTTATGTGCACAGGAAACTGCTTGATGCAGAGTCAGACCGCTAGTCCAGGATTTTTGATAGGGTTTTTGCCTCAACCCTCCCTGAAAATGCCAAGGTTTGAAGCTGCGACTTTTCCCCACACAAAGCATACTACAATCCTTCCTCTACTACTTCTTACTGTGCCTTTGATACAGAGCCAATGGGACTGAGGTGCAAGAAAGCAAAGGGCACCGACAGAACTAACTGTTGTTTAACATCCAGGTGTCTGGTGAAAGACACCTGCTACAAACGTTTCACCACCAGGTTCGCCTGAACAGAAATCGATTAATACTGGGCCCCAAAAGCAATACAGTATACATCCCTGCAAAGGGAGGTTGGGAGACATAATTCCATTTCGGACCTAAGCTGTTCAACCCCTGCCTACTCTCTCTTAAGGCCTTTGGCTCCCATGTAACAGAGATGGAGAATCTGTGGCCCTTCAAGTGTTGTTGGGACTCCAACCCCTACCAGCCCGGTGAATATTGAAGGATGGAAATTGTAATCCAGCAGCATCCAGAGGGTTGTGGGTTCCCCATCACTGCCCTACGGATAAAGAAGCCACATCTAAAGGCAGCCACTGATCTATGCTTTACCTGATGCCACAGCTGATAGATGAGCCCCAGTTTGTGAGCTATCCCAAGAAGAGTCACTGCAAGGCTTCCCAGCAGTGCCAACAGCCATGTCGAGGAGCCTCCTAGGGCTGAGGTGGCAGCAGGCATGTCAGGATTCATTTGAGTCAGCTAAAGATGCACTCCTGTCCCAAAAGGAAGACAAAACACAGAAGTACCATTCTGTAACTTGTTTGCCTCAGCTGCACACCAGCAATGCTGTACCATTTCTATTCTATAACACAAATACTTAGTTTATTTCTAGTTTTCTTGAGGTGACAGACAAGGGATGTTTTTTTTTATTTAAAAAAAATGCAGGGCAAATTCTCTCAAACTGTGATTCATTTTTATTTAACATACATTGTTATGAACCAAGAATTTGTAGCAGTTCAGTCTCTGGGAAGGCAGCAGAGAGGGTTGAAGAAAAAATGGCCTAGGCCAGGAGGCGGCAGCTTATTGTCCAGAGGTAGGAAAGAAAAAGCCAGGTGGAGTTGTTTTTAATGAAAATTGGAAGAGAAAATATTAAAAAACCAGGAGCTTCAGAGATAAGAGAAACACGTTCACATGTTGCTTTGAATAACCTACCCCAGTGTTTCTCAACCAGTGTGCCTCCAGATGTTTTGGGACTACAACTCCCATCATTCCTGACCACTGGTCTTGCTAGCTAGGGATGATGGGAGTTGTAGTCCCAAAACATCTGGAGGCACACTGGTTGAGAAACACTGACCTACCCAATCTTTGACTGCAGCCTTCAGTTCTGTAACTTTGCAGCATGAATAGTGTGCAGGAAGCTTCCTTGCTATCTAGCCAGATCCCAGAAGCGAGATGTGTACTTCTATTTACTGGTGTCTTACTGGGCACTAGACCTGGACAATTTTTCAATATATCGTTCAAAACTGGTTATGAAGTCCACATCACCACAAGCTTGCCCTTCACATCCACTTTGTCCAGAGTAAGCTTGGTGGAGACAGACATTTCACAGCAGGTGCAAATGGACTGCAACCTCTTCCTTGTTCACTGGCAGCAAGAGCAGAAGTGAGTTTAGTTGAACTGAGTGGGGGTTACTCATGCATAGAATTGGAGTTGGCCCTCTGAGTGGGGAAGGAGATGCACTTGACACTAGCAAATTACATAAACTACTCATAAATTAGTAGAAAACCGATTAAATTGTTAATCATATGCAAGTTTAAATAATATTTTTACTAAATCTACTACGGTACTTTTGTAAATTTGCCCCCAAACTGCATAGAATATTAATATATTCTCCAGAAATATTTAATGGTTTAGTTGAAGCATGCTATCATTGAGTTAATTTTCATGAAATTATATGCACCAAATTTAGAAGAAGAAAAAACCCAGTATTTTCTCAGATTATTTGTGTTCACTATGACTCATTACTGTATTTTGGATTGTCCTGGACCTGAATACTGCCATTTGGTATCCAAGCCCCAAACCAAAGTCCTGTTTGGATGCATTTTGGCTTGCCTGCTGATGAAAGTGATGATTTCATCAGTGTGTGGTGATTCAGACCCGCTACTTGGTAGCAGTTGCCAGGACATTACCATGTTTGCCTCTATGTAGCTCCATCTTATTTCAGATATCGTGATATATCAGTATATCCCAATGTTTAGCTGATGACATATTGTGATACTGAAAACCAGATATCGCCCAGCCCTACTGGGCATGCCTACACCTTTGCTATACATGAAAACTGAAGAAATTGCTGATAGACAGCATCTACTCCACCATCCCCTTCCTTGAGCCTTCCTCCCCACCTGTTGAGCAGGTTTATCCCATCCCATTCTCACTCCATCACCACACATGCACACTGTTGCTCAACTGCGGAACTGTGTCGGAAGAAACCAGAAAGAATGAAATCCCAGCACCAGATATATTAAATATTGTAGATTTGTTAAAAACATGAAGCTGAATCATATACTAAATGGGGAGTAAGTCCTGTTGAACTAAAATGTGCTTATTTTAAGTAGACTTGCATAGAATTGTACTGCTGTGGAAGAGAGAGTCATTCTGTTACTTCAGCAGTGCCATTTGCTCAAGTGGCTTGAGCTCTTGAATATGTCCACTGCACAAGTGTTTTTTCCACCCTATTTTTGAATTAGTTGAGTTTCACACTTTTATTCCTGAAACTCTGTATTACTAGGTAGCTGGTTTTATACAGATTGACCTTTCTACATCCTTAGAACCCCACAGTATCTTCATACTTGTTCAAAATGTTGGTGCCAAAAATTCGTAATTCAGTTTCTAAAGAACAAGACAAATAAAAGAACTAGGAGGATCTTACCAGGAGGTGAAGCAACATAACCAAAGCAGTTGTGCAGTATCTGTAATCATAGCAGTGAGTCCAGAGTGCAGTCAGGGAACTCTCTCCCTGATAGGAACAAACTTTACTCAGTGGCAATATTCAATCATTGCTTAATGTGGTCTAACCTTTGAACTAATTTAAACTAGTATCATTCCAAATGGATTTTTACTTCAGTCTCAATATATGCCCATAGACCTCTGTCTTCCATGTGCACCTCTGCACCCTAAAATAAGCTTTGGGCAACCCAAATTATGCACTCCACTTACCACAGAACGTCCCCTATGAGCTGTCTCAGCATCAGCTTCATTTTAGCACAACACACTAAATGGATGAATGAAACCCCTGCCTAATACATATGACTAAGGAAATGGCGTTTCCTGTCCTTCCATTCCCCGTTTATAGATTTTTATTAATATATAAATATTAACCTTTTATCTCACTCTCTTTCCCTGCAGAGGAAGATCATCCTTCCCCTCCCTACCCAACCCCCAACCCCCCCACCTTCTTTGTCTCCGATCCACCTTTACTCTTCCTCTTAACGTGCTAAGAGGAAGGCACGTTTGGCAAACCCTCACTGTGATCAACTCTCGCCCGGAAACCTACCGGTATGTCCCCACAGTGAAAGGACGTGTGGATCCAGAATTGGCCTCCACAGCATAGCTGCCAAGTTCTCCCTTTTTTTAGGGAAATTCCCTTATGCTGAATAGACTTCCTCGCGAGAAAAGGGAAAACTTGGCAGCTATGCTCCACAGTCATTTACGGACTCACTGGTAGGACAATCTTACTCGGCTAAGAGTGATCGCCAAAGGAGGAGGTGGATAGGCAGGGCTGCGAGAGGCGACGACTGCCCCCCCCCCCCCGCCCCGGTCGCACGAGCTCACCCGCCCAGCAAGCTTCCCTGCGGCTCCTGAGCTGCGAGGATTCGAACCCCGGTCCTAGCCCAGCTCTCTAACCATTGCGTCGCACCACCGCTTCCCATCCCTGGCCACCGACAAAGTTTGCCAAAGCGACCCCCCGCCCCCCAAACTTACAAAACCAGAGCGAAACGTCACCGCCACCGTCGGGAAGCCAGGAGAGAGCAGGGCCAGGATGGAGGAGTGAGAGGCAAGGGCAGGCAGGCAGGCAGGCAGACGGAAAGCGGCCCCGCCTCCGCCGTCGGGCCCCGCCCCGCCTCCCACCAGGGAAGGGCCGCGGAGGGAACGCCAACCGTTTCTCCCTGCAGGCGACGGGACCAGGCGGCTCCGGCAAACTTTGCCTCAGGGCCAAGGCGGGGCACTGGGGCAGAGGCCGCATTCACACGAACACGTAACCCACTTCAAGCGCCCCTCGGGGCGGTGAAGGCCGCCAGAGAGGGCAGGGAAAGAAGAGGGCTACGCGCTCGCATCCACCCACCCCTCCTCACGGGCTCGAGGTCTTGCTTCTAGGAAGCAGAAACGGGCTGGCTCTTCCCCACAGACACAAACACACACGCGGGACTGCGCGTGCAGACGAGCGCCCCCACCCCAAAAATCCCCCCTCTCGCCGGCTGTTACCTAGCAATCCGCGCTGTGTCACGAGGGGGGGGGGCGACGGCGTGACGTCACGCAGCGAGCGAACGATTCCTCGAGAGGGCAGCGGGTGAGGAGAGCCGTGAGGTAGCTTGTCCCAAGTCGCGACTCGTAGTGAAACGCCGTCTGGTAATCCACGGAGGTTGAAAGGGAAGGATATAGAGTAATGTCTGGGTAGCGATCTTCCGGGTTCGCATTTTTTTTATTAGCTCTGAAGAAGTGAGATGTATTTGTATATCTATATCTGTCTATCTATATGAGCTTCTTTATTGCTTAACTGGTTGCACAAGCACTTTTCTATTATATACAAGTTGTTGTATATTTCTTCTTTATCTCCTTTTTTAAAAAAATCCATAATTTTTCATTAAGAACATCCAGTTAATATCAAATCAAATCATAATTCAAGAAAAAAAACCAAATTACAATCCTAATTATTAAATTTCAAACGGACTTCCCATATTCTGGACCTCTGAAGAATCATCTCACATAATTATATTTCTGCCACCTTCATGTTGATCTCATAATTTCCACATTCCGATCTTAAACTCTCAAAGTCCCCAGTCCCCAGCTAATCAATTCTCAATCATGTCATGTATCCTTTCATCTGACGAGCACAGCTTAGTTTGTGTATATTCCCTTGTCTGTTTGCCAGCACAGCTTTTCATGGCTTACAGTTATCTTCCAGTCCGGGCTGTTGTCCAAGTCTGCCATTCGAAGTTTTATGACACAGTAAATTCCAGAGGTGTTAAGTTATTATGCATACTGTTTGCAATATATGTTGCATTTGAAAGTCCTCTGCCCCCACATCTTGCTGCAGGGGCCAGATAATGGATTCCACGGGTGAGACAGCCCTCTCCTACCCTGGAGAGGTCAGCAGGACTAATTACAGTGGTAAGGTAAAGGGACCCCTGACCATTAGGTCCAGTCGTGACCGACTCTGGGGTTGTGCGCTCATCTCGCATTATTGGCTTCCAGGTCATGTGGCCAGCATGACAAAGCCACTTCTGGCAAACCAGAGCAGCACATGGAAACGCCGTTTACCTTCCCACTGTAGCGGTTCCTATTTATCTACTTGCATTTTGATGTGCTTTCGAACTGCTAGGTTGGCAGGAGCTGGGACCTAGCAACGGGAGCTCACCCCGTTGCAGGGATTCAAACCGCCGACCTTCTGATCAGCAAGCCCTAGGCTCAGTGGTTTAACCCACAGTGCCACCTGGGTCCCAATTACAGTGGTACCTCGCTTTAAGTACACAATTGGTTCCAGAAGTCTGTACTTAACCTGAAGCGTATTTAACCTGAAGCAAACTTTCCCATTAAAAGTAATGGAAAGTGGATTAATCTGTTCCAGACGGCCCACAGAGTACTTAAACTGAAGCGTACTTAACCCGAAGTATGAGTGTATTTGGTTCTGGAAGTCCGTACTTAACCTGAAGCGAACCTGAAACTTTCCCATTGAAAGTAGTGGAAAGTGGATTAATCCGTTCCAGACGGGTCCGCGGAGTACTTAAACTGAAAGTACTCAAACCGAAGTGTACTTAAACCGAGGTATGACTGTACTCTCATATCAGTCCTGAATTTCAGGCACGACTGGGGGTCCAATCTAATGGGAAGCAGCCATTTGCCTCTCTATCTCTCCATCACGGTATAATCTTAGTCCAGTAATTAACAACCCTGACACAGCAAAACTCACAGTATCAGCAGCACACATTGTCTTACTTCCAACCTTCTTGTCAGCGTGGGTGCTAAGCCATGGGCGTACCCAGGATCAAAACTAGGGGGGGGGCAAGGGGAGGGGCCAAGGCACGGAAGGGGAGGGGCCACAAAGTGGGCGGGAACAGCGAACTCGCGCTCCGCCGGGCTGTGCCCCTCCCTAGAAGCAGGGCTGGTGGGCGGAGGCGGAGCCCAGCCCAGCGGAGCGCGAGTTCAGCGTTCCTGCCCGCCGCGCCGCGCTCTCTGGTTCCCCGCCGCGCTTGGCCTTGCCAGAGGGCGCGACGGGGAGCTGGAGGGAGGGCGCAGCGCGGCGGGCGGGAACGGAGAACTCGCGCTCCGCCGGGCTGTGCCCCTCCCTAGCAGCAGGGCTGGTGGGCGGAGGCGGAGCCCAGCCCAGCGGAGCGCGAGTTCGGCGTTCCCACCCACCGCGCCGCGCTCCCTGGTTCCCCGCCGCGCTTGGCCTTGCCTGAGGGCGCGCCGGGGAGCTGGAGGGAGGGTGCGGCGCGGTGCGGTGGGAATGGCGAACTCGCGCTCCGCCGGGCTGTGCTCCGCCTCTGCCCACCAGCCCTGCTTCTAGAGTAGGGCAGCTGCCCTAACTTGCCGCATGGTGGGTACGCCCTTGGTGCTAACAAGCATGTGTGTGTGCTTTCATCATGTGGAAATTGAAACCTGCAACTTGCTTTATTTGCACCTCCAGCTGACACCAATCAAGCCTAAAGTGCCACTCCTACACACCAAAGAAAATTCTGGAACCCTCTTTAAAGCTTCCAGGAACTTTTATCTCTTTCTTAAAGAATGTTTTCCTAACAGCTGCTAGTCTAGCCAACTGACCACTAAAGGTAAACGTGGTGCTGTGGTCTAAACCTCTTGAGCTTGCCGATCAAAAGGTCGGCAGTTCAAATCCCCGCGACTGGGTGAGCTCCCATTGCTCTGTCCCAGCTCTTGCCAACCTAGCAGTTCGAAAGCATGCCAGTGCGAGTAGATACAGTGGTACCTCGGTTTAAGTACACAATTGGTTCTGGAAGTCTGTACCTAACCTGAAGCGTACTTAACCTGAAGCAAACTTTCCCATTGAAAGTAATGTGGATTAATCCGTTCCATACAGGTCCGTGGAGTACTTAAACTGAAAGTACTCAAACCGAAGCGTACTTAAACCGAGGTATGACCGTAAATGGGTACCTGTGACGGGAAGGTAAATGGCGTTTCCATGCACTCTGGCTTCCATCACGGTGTCCCATTGTGCCAGAAGCGGTTTAGTCATGCTGTCCACATGACCTGGAAAGCTGTCTGTGGACAAACGTTGGCTCCCTTGACCTGACAGCAAGATGAGTGCCACCGCAACCCCATTGTCACCTTTGACTGGATGTAACTATCTAGGGGTCCTTTACCCTTACCTTTACTTTACTGACCACCCTTTTGCCTAGTAGCATCCCTGATCCAGCTGTTGGAGGACCTTGAAACTATAATCCTGGATGACTTCAGTGTTCATGTGGAGGCACTGTCAGGCCAGCTCAAGACTTCATGGTCTCCATGATGGTAAAAGGTAAAGGACCTCTGGGCTTTGCATACAAAATTCTTAAGAGCCATACTCTCTAGTGTTCCAAATGCAATAATATGACTGGAAGCAGGACTAATTTCAATAGAATCTCAAATATGGTTGCTTAGGTTCCACTTTTGTTGAAAATGTTGTATGTGCCTGTGGGACTAGTTCTCTTCACAATGACTAATTCTTTTTACGCCAAGTTGGGGGGGGGGGCGACAGTTAAATACCAAATCATTAAATTTGGGTTTTCCCATCAAAGATATCCTAAACCAAGAATATGATAAAGCAAACAATGAATATTTCACAGAGAATCTGAGAAATCAAACTACAAACCACTTAGCCCAAGCTGATTTATATCCCATGCTCAGGACCAACAGATTGGCGCTGGTACTTCCCAAATATTTTACAAATTTGACCATCCCCAAATTTAGAAAGGCATTTGCACAAGCTAAGTTTAATGTCTTGCCATCCGCTCTATTGGAAGGTGAAACTCGGAAAATTAAAATATTGTCGAAAAGTGCATTTATAAAATGCTGGAGAGGATGCACCTCAACAGGCACATATTTCCACACGTGGTAGGAGTGCCCCCAAATCTAACTATTCTGGAAAACAACCATAAGAGAAATAGGTAAAATAACCCAACAAACATTAGAATTTACCCCAGAATTGGCCTTGCTAAACATCTTCCAGGACAATAATGCCCACCTGCATCACAAAGAACTCATAACCCACTTACTCTCAGTAACCAGAAGCACCACAACCAGACACTGGAAAGACTATCAGGAGTAAACATGGACCAATGGTACCAAATAGTATGGGAAACAGCCTTACTAGAAAAATTAACCAATAAGTTGAAACTGAGAAGAAGACGGCTTCACCCTGGTATGGTTCCCCTTTATCACATACACAGCCCAACAAGACAATGACAAAAATCCACCAACAGCATACGAATCAATATGGTTAACCTGACCCAAAACACTCACCCACCCCACTCACACACAAAACACAGACCATCACAGCCAACCACAAAGGAACAACCACATCCTAGGCCAACCCCAACATCTCTCACCATCAAAGGAAAACAAGCGAACAACAGAGAACCTACACAAGCGCCACTGACAACCCCCCCACACACACCTATTAAGCAAAATAAAAACATCGTATCATCACCCCACCCTCCCCCCATCTACTTTCCTTCCCCTCTCCTCACCAATGTCTCAACAAATGAAACTGATTTGTAAAAATGCTAAGAGAGACATTGCACTTATCTTTGTAAACCAAGAAAACCCTTAATAAAAATATATTTTAAAAAAAGAAAAGAACGCAGTAATGCAACTTAAAAGGTGAGACCAATATATGAGATAGATGCATGACATGCAAAGCAAGATATGTCAAGCCTTTATTTGTTGCAATTGTAATTATTTGTCGTTAGGCAGGTCAATTATAAATGGAATGTAATTAATGAAATGTAATAGTGATGCTTGTTTTTGTATTATTGTAACTATTTGTTTTATTACTGTGGAATTTCCAAAAGAAAGCATTTGTAAAAATTAAAATAAAAAAGTTGCATTACTGAAATAAATGCACTTTTCGACGATATTGTAATTTTCCGAGTTTCACCTGTAGAAGGATTCCTCACAGCAATCGGATCTGTCCATGTAAGAGCGGTCAAGTAGAAACAGTGAGCCATGTTCTGTTTCATTGTGGATTTTATTCAGATTCCAGAGCCTCTCCCATAACCCAGCTTGTACGAAAAGTGCCAGGGAGGACGGAAGAATACTATTTAAATCACCTCTTGTCCGACTAGAATTTGTATGTCACTAGAAATGTAGCTAGATTTTGTGCAACGGCTGTAAGTCAAAGCAGCTTACCCCTCATAGGCTCGCTAAAATGTATAAAGGAAGAAATCCATACTATCATATGTGGTGGACTTGTGAAACGATCAGAGATTTTTGAAATAACATCTATAATAAATTCAAAAAAAATTATTTAAAATAACTTTTTTTAAAAAAAGCCAGAAGTATTTCTACTCGGTATATTACCTCTGGAGATTAAAGAAGAAATAAGAGTACTGTTTATGTATGGGTTAACAGCGGCTAGAACTCTTATAGCAAGAAATTGGAAAAAATGAAATGTTACCGGAAATTTATTGATTGGCAGATACTTATGTTAGAGTATTTACAACTGGCAAAATTGACGGGACCAGTCCGAGGACTGTTGAAACAGAAAACATCTAAAGAATGGATCATGTGCAGATACTTAAAACTTTACTGTAAAAACAACTCCATGTTATCAGAAATTGAATGATATTTGCGAAGAAAATGATTAAAAGATTCATTGAATGGACAAGGGGGAAAAAAAGACATGATATAACATAAACCTGTGAAAAACCAATGATATAGCACAGGGTATAATGAGAAGGATTGGAAGTACTAGGTATATAAACATGTTAGCTTGCTTTTCCTTGGTATCTGCTTTAATTCCTATTTCCTTTTTTCTCTCTCGTTTTTTTCTTTTCTTTTTCTTGCTTATGTTAAAATGTTTGAGCAAGTTCTGTCTTATAAATTTGTATTTTAAATTAATAAAGTACAATTTTTTTAAAAAAAGAAAGCAAGCAAAAGATTACACCGCTGCATAAATCATCATAAATCGCTTCAGTTCTTACTTAAATCTCTTATTCTTTTAATCTTTTATGGTGTTTTATTCCTCTGGACAGATCGTGAAGCTGAGGCTCCAATACTTTGGCCACCTCATGAGAAGAGAAGAATCCTTGGAAAAGACCCTGATGTTGGGAAAGATTGAGGGCACTAGGAGAAGGGGACGACAGAGGACAAGATGGTTGGACAGTGTTCTCGAAGCTACGAACATGAGTTTGACCAAACTGCGGGAGGCAGTGCAAGACAGGAGTGCCTGGCGTGCTCTGGTCCATGGGGTCACGAAGAGTCGGACACGACTAAACGACTAAACAACAACAACATTCCTCTGGACATGTATTTCAAGTACATTCAGTTAGTATATTGATTGTTAAATCCCATAGCGTTTGTATTGCTTATGTAGAGAATTATGCAGAAATTATGGTTTAATACGCTGGCTGTTTGCCCTAATAAACATTGATTGATTGATTGAGCTAGCTCGTAGCCTCACTAAGCCATTGCCCCCTCCCATTCTTACTCTTTCTCATCAGATCTTATTTTTGTCAATTTCACTGCATATCCTAAGGGATGCCCTCACAAACATTTCATCTTGAACATGCTAGTCTACCAGCACTGAAGGCTTATGAGACTTCAATCTAAAAGTCTGAACTAGCTTGATGATGATGATGATGATAAATGTTAGGAGAAAGCAGGTTGAAAACATACCTGATGTACTTTGTGGCTGGAAACAACAAAAGTGGAGAGTGCTGTTGTGCTCGAATCCTGAATGCAAGTTCCCCACTGGCTGGCCACGGTAAGAATAGGATGCTGAATTAGATCCGATATTGACCTGATTCAGTTGGCAGCTCTTAGGTTTTTATCTTTTGAAGAGGATTAAACAACATCAATGAAGCAACCACTTCATTGTGTCAAGGTGTTTCAGGTGTAGCAACTGCTTTGATCTCCTTGTGTAAGGGCATTCCCCCGCATTCTTCCCTCCGTTTCAGTGCTCTTACTACATATTAAATTCCAAGCATCTTCTGTGCTGCTTATGCAACTCTGCAAGATGCCACTTCCACAGATGCTGTAGTGCAAGGGTCAGCAACCTTTTTCAGCCACAGACCATGTGGGGGGCTGGACTATATTTTGAAGGAAAAAACGAACGCATTCCTATGCCACAAATAACCCAGAGATGCATTTTAAATAAAAGGACACATTCTGCTCATGTAGAAACATGCTGATTCCCGGACCGTCCGCGGGCCGGACTGAGGCGGCGATTGGGCCGCATCCAGCCCATGGACCTTAGGTTGCCTACCCCTGCTGTAGTGTAAACAGCAGTCCACTAGCAAGGCAGGTGGTGTTGTGGTCTAAACCACTGAGCCTCTTGGGCTTGCTGATCAAAAGGTCAGCAGTTCGAATCCCCACGACGTGGTGAACTCCCGTTGCTCTGCCCCAGCTCCTGCCAACCCAGCAGTTCAAAAGCACGCCAGTGCAAGTAGAGAAATATGTACCGCTGCGGCAGGAAGCTAAACGGCATTTCCATCATGGTGTCCCATTGCACCAGAAGCAGTTTAGTCCTGCTGGCCACATGACCCAAAAAGCTGTCTGTGGACAAACACTGGCTCCCTTAGCCTGAAAGCGAGGTGAGTGCCACAACCCCATAGACACCTTTGACTGGACTTAACCATCCAGGGGTCCTTTACTCTCCCCCCCCTTTTTTTCTTTTCCCCCTAGCAAGGCAACACCAGAAAACCTGCTGGGGAGGCAAGTGCCATTTTGCTAGCAGTAACAGAGTGCTGGGGTGGGAGTGGGGCTTCCTAGGTCATTTCTGTCACTAACTAACTAACTAACTAACTAACTAACTAACTAACTAACTAACTAACTAACTAACTAACTAACTTGCCCATCCTGGCATCACTAAGGATTTAGGTGAAAGGGAACCACTGCTTTTTTTTGCATATGTCAGAGAGTCCAGCGAATGCTTTTTGACGTTTATCTCTTTAATAGTGGGTTGTAGTTTTATATACAAGGTTAGGATACCAGACTCAGAGGTTTCCTTCCTTCCTTTTTGCTGCATTCTAAGTGTGTGCCCCGTAGGCAAATGGAGGCGGAAGAAGAACAGGATATTTCTTCCTTAGTTCTCTGGGGTAAGAGAGAGAACAGCCAAGACAACAACAGGGCAACTTACAACCATTCCATAGCCACTTAACATGGCCCAAACCAGCAGGATAACTTTTTTTTATTAAACAACTTTATTTTGAAGAGGGGGGGGGAATCAGTTTTTGGCGCAAAGAGACATAATTTAACGGCATCATCAACATAAGCTCACATACAGTACAAGGATATACAGTGCACTTGTATGTCTGTCTAAAGACACTGAACTTATACATGTACACTGAACGTATACATTTCATGGGGGATGGATTCCAGACTAGGTTAGTCTCAGCCCTCAATAGCACTATAATTAATTAGATCTGTCTTTCCACCACTTTTTATCAGCATCATGAAGGACTAAGTGGTCAGTATGAAGGTATTAGGAGGACCAGCCCCTGGGTGTGGAGGCTGGGACATAGAAACGGGCAGGTTGGAGTGAGCATCGCAGAGAGAGAAAACAGCACAAAGGTGGTGTTTTCTTTCAAAAAGAAGCCACTGACGTTCTCCAAAAGAGCTCTTGCCTATCTCTGTCTTCATATCTCTCCAGTTCTAGTTCTAGCAAGACCTTGGTGGAGGGAAGGGTTGTTTCTATGGGTTTGGCAGCCTTGATTTTGCACAGATGCAACAAGGATTAGAAGGGTGCGCCTCCTAATCTTGTGATGAACTACTTTAGGCTACAGGGTGGAAGTAACTGTACTTTGTTATCATTCTAGGTGCTCAAGAAGATCCAGCCACTCAGGCACCTTGGCATATCCGTCAGGTTTCCAAATCAGTCCTTGCCTGGGCAAGAACCAGATTTGGTTTGGGTGCCAAGTACTAGAACACCCCTGCTTCCCTGTCTGCTCCTCAAGTCTCCTGGTTTACCTGCTAGCCCTGCCTAGGTTTCCTCCCAAGATCTGCCACAGCATTTCCCTTCAGGGCCCCTGCTGGGACTTGAAACGCCCCGCCCCCCAGCCCCCTGCTTGACCCATGGCTGCTCATACCCCACTACTGGCCGCTGGGGCAAGATAACCAAAGGACTTCAGTAGACGGCCTTCAGCACCATTGCCTTGATGGCTTTGGGGGTGCTGTTCCCAAGTGACACGCTAGCATTAGGCCCCTCGTGCTGGTGCGATGAGCGCTCTGATTTGCTGGTGCTGCCCTCCAGTATGGGGAGACCAAAGCGCTTGGCACGGCTCTCCTCCGTGCCGGGAGTGACCACCAGCAGGCAGCAGAGCAGCTTGAGAATGGCCCGTCTCATGTCCTTACTGGTCAGGGTGTAAATGATGGGATTCAGGAGGGAGTTAATCATCGCCAGGCCCAGGAAATAGTCTGCTTTGTAGAGCACGCTGCAGGCCTGGGCCTGGCAGGCAACGTCCAACAACAGGAGGAGGAAGAGGGGTAGCCAGCAGGCAATGAAAGTGCCCACCACGATGGTCACTGTCTTCAGCAAGGCCATATACTTCTGGGACTTCTTGAGCATGCCTTTGCGGAGGCTGCCCAGCCGCTGCCCGTTGAACTTGACCATGCGGTAGATGCGGGCATAGAGCACCACAATGGAGACCAGGATGGCCAGGAAAACGGTGATGCAGAAGAGGATGTAATGCTTAGAATAGAGGGGCAACACTGTGGAACACTCGGGGAGGTTTTCGATGCAGTTCCAGCCGAGGATCGGCAGCACCCCGAGCAAGATGGAGGCCAGCCAGCTGGCCCCCACCAGCAGGAACATCCGCCCTTTCTTGTCCCCGTGGTAGAGTCTCATGCGGACCATCGTGACATGGCGCTCAATGGCAATTGCAAGGAGGCTGAGGACGGATGCCGCCAGCGTGACAAAGACCCCACCTTCCCGCAGAAACCACTGCACAGGGGTGAGCTTAAGAGTGTTGGGCCCGGACATGATGATATTGGCAGTGTAGGCCACGCCAGCAAGCAGGTCCGACAGGGTCAAGTTCCCAATCAGGTAGTACATGGGCAAGTGAAACTTCTTGTTCCTCCAGATAGCCAGCAGGACCACAAGGTTCTCCACCACAATGAAGGCACACACCACCAGGAACACAATGGCATCCGCCTTGAGACTGCCCTTGTATTTGCTGCCATAGAGCTTGCCCGTGTAGTTGTAGTGCAAAGAAATCACATTGTTGTTGTGGTACTCTCGGTAGATCTGGCCCAGAGAGCGTGGGGCCTCCATGCTGGCAAATTCCATCCCACGGACACCTCTCCGCCTTCAGTTTCATTGGTAGCACGGCATAGTCCTTCCCATCATGCTGTGCCAGACTTGTGCATGCCCCATGGCAGAGAAGTTGGCATTTCACAAATGAGATTAATTTTCGTCAGTAGTTAACACGTCCACCGGTGGCCGTTTGGGAGACGCCATCACAGCACTAGCAGACTCTTTCCATTCTGACCAACCAAGAGGGAGCCTAGAAATTCAACAGAAAGACTTGTGAGTGGAATGCTTGAAAAGCATGAAACCAACCCAGCTTTCCAGGCAGAAGCATAGTGTGGGGAGGACCAGGCATGATTTTGAGGGGGTGCAAGCCAGGGGCCCCTTGGCATGGATCTCCATCCTACCTGCCACTAGGGGCCTTGCGGCCATGCCCCTGGCCCCCTTACTGAATGTCACAGTTGGGGGATGCACCCACCATGGGCCACGTCTAGCCAGGCTCCTCCCATGAACCCTCTGTGCCCCATGCCTACCCAGAGGCAGCGGTGGCAAGGGTTGGGCTGGCATGGCAGGTTTCGTTTACCCTCCATGCCCAGCTCCTGGTCCTGCCTGGTGCGCATGTGTATGCGCCGTTTCCAGGTGATGCCCAGTGAATTGGAAAGGGTCTATCACAGGCATCCCCAAACTTCGGCCCTCCAGATGTTTTGGACTACAATTCCCATCATCCCTGACCACTGGCCCTGTTAGCTAGGGGTCATGGGAGTTGTAGGCCAAAACATCTGGGGGGGGCACAGTTTGGGGATGCCTGGACTATCATAACAGAAGCTGGGCAATAGGAGTTTTCTTAATCAAAGTTCATTTTGCCCCTCTACAGTGGTACCTCGGTTTATGAACACAATTGGTTCCGGAAGTCTGTTCATAAACTGAAGCGTTCATAAACTGAAGCAAACTTTCTCATTGAAAGTAATGGAAAGTGGATTAATCTGTTCCAGACCGTCCGCGGAGTACTTAAACTGAAGCGTTCATAAACTGAAGCGAACTTTCCCATTGAAAGTAATGGAAAGTGGATTAATCCATTCCAGACGGGTCCGCGGAGTACTCAACCTGAAGCGTACTTAACCCGAAGCATGGGTGTAACTGGTTCCGGAAGTCTGTTCATAAACTGAAGCGTTCATAAACTGAAGCAAACTTTCCCATTGAAAGTAATGGAAAGTGAATTAATCCGTTCCAGATGGGTCCGCAGCGTTCGTAAACCGAAAATTCATAAACCAAGGTGTTCATAAACCGAGGTTCCACTGTACTGATCACAGTTCTCCATGATTTTCTGCCGTTGCCTTTTGTACACACAGCACGGGGTTTATGAGCTATGTCCGGGGTTCCAGTGGCGGAGGAAGCCGCTCGGGCACCTGGAGCAATGCGCAGGACACTCCGCTGGGCCTCCGAGGAGTCTGCCTGCCTCCTCCCCTACAGCTGGGGGGGAAGGCAGCGAGCGGACCGTTTGGGCAGCGCGGAGCCTGCATGGGCTCAAGCCACCGTGTCACTTCCAGGAGAGACGCATGGCTCGGGTGCGCTGCAGGCCCCGCAGTGAGTGCCGCCTGGCATTTTGTCACCCCCCTTCAGTGGTGATACCTGGGGCAGCCCACGTCCACCCAACCCCCTTCCTCCGCCCCTGGGGGGTTCCAGAACTGTAGCCTGTGCACTGATCTGCAAACTTCATTTAGGTGGCCCATGACGTTTCTGTAAAATTACCATTCTAGCACAACACATGACAGTTGCTACAGCAGGCAGAAAAACCATTATGTGGCCTGCCAAGATCCTCAGCAATTTTCAAGTAGGGGAAAATGTTTGAGGACCACTGAGCTATATCATTAAGACGTGACTCATTCCTGTAGTCCTTTGCCTGATGCAGAAAGGAAGCACAAGCCATGAGAAGCCTATTTAGGAATATAGCTAACAGTAAAAAATATAAATTTGTATAAAGATAATTATGAAAAAGTGTGGTTGGAGATAGAAAGGAATTTGGAAATATGGAGCAGAATGAACCTTTCCCTACTAGGAAGAATTGTGGTGATAAAAATGAATGTGCTACCAAAAATGCTCTTTCTTTTCCAGTCAGTCCCAATAATGATTAAGGATGGTGGTTTCAAAAGATGGCAAAGAGAGATTTCTAAATTTGTCTGGGAGGGCAAAAAGCCAAGGATTTAACATAAAATACTTACAGATATAAATGAAAGTGGAGGCTTTGCTCTCCTGGAATGAAAATTGTACTACGAGGCGGCATGTTTGGTATGGATTAGGGACTGGATAAAACTGGAAAGGGAAGAAGCTTTGGATTTGGAAGGTCATGATAACAGGGAAGGTGTCAGGGTTTTATAACCATATAATTAGGAGATAGTTAATGAGAGTTTGGGACAGATATAGAGATTTAATAGAGCAAAAAACACCCGGGTGGCTATCACCAATTGAAGATTCACTGCTCAAACCGCTTGGCAAAAAAGAAAAATGGCCTACATACAGAGAGTTATTGAGAGATCAAGAAGGCAAATGGAAATTGAAAGAATATGATGAAATAAAACGCTGTGTTCAGAGTTGGTTACAGTACAGACAATTAAATGAGATTTGCAAGGAGGGTGACAAAAGGGTTTAGTTACACAACCTCCAGATTCCAAAAAGAGGTTATAGAAGAGGATGGTAAATTGTTGAAGAAGGCTTACAGTATTCTATTAGAATGGGAAACAAAAGATGAAGATGTTAAATCAGTTATATCAAATGGGCACAAGACTTTGGACATAACATACGATTTGAAGACTGGGAAAAGTTATGGAAAGTACATTTGAAATTTGCAGATTGTTCCTTGGTGAAAGAAAATTATATGAAAATGATGTATAGATGGTATATTACACTAGTCAAAATGGTAAAAATGTATAAAACTGGTTCAAATATATGTGGGAAATGTAAAGAAAAAGAAAGGACTTTTTATCAAATGTGGTGGGAATGTAGAGAAGTTAAAAAATATTGGGAAATGATTTATAATGAATTGAGAAAATGTTTAAAAAGACCTTTGTTAAAAAACCAGAAGCATTTTTATTAGGAATTCTAGGGCATGATATACCAAAGAAGATGAAGAATTTGTTTATGTATGCAACCACTGCGGCAAGAGTATTATTAGCACAAGGCTGGAAGAAGGAAGAAATACCAATGAAAGAACAATTACAAGAGAAATTGATGAATTATGCAGAACTTGCCAAATTAACATACAAATTATGTGACAAGGACAATCGGCAATTTAAGGAAGAATGGGAACTATTTACAAATTATCTGGGGGGGAAACCAGAGAGACTTATATTCACTGGCAGGATTCAAATAAACATACACAATTTTCTTTTATTAAAACAATGTGAACAATTAGGGAAATGATATGTACAATTGTATAACATGCAGAAACAAAATGTAAAAGGATAAGGGAGCTAAGGGAAGTCTGGGGAGGGGGAGGGAGGGAAGGGGGAAAGGGGAAATGTAGTTGATTGTAGTATCGATAATTTGTATTGTTTTAATATTGATAAATAAATAAAAAATTAAAAAAACAAAGTGTTGGTGCTGGCCTTGAAAGCCTTATATGGCCACGACCCAGTATACCATCGTTAAGCCCGGACACTGGGATCCAGTCTAGTGCCAAGGGCCTTCTGGCAGTTCCTTCACTGCGAGAAGCGAAGTTACAGGAAACCAGGCAGAGGGCCTTCTCGGTAGTGGCTCCCATCAGATGTCAAGGAGATAAGTAACTAAACAACCTTTAGCAGACATCCGAAGGCAGCCCTGTACAGGGGCAGAGGAAGGAGATATTTTATTATGCTTTAATAATAATAATAATAATAATAATAATAATAATAATAATAATAATATATTATTTATACCCCACCCATCTGGCCGGGTTTCCCCAGCCACTCTGGGCGGCTTCCAACCAAATATTAAAACAGTACAGCATTAAACATTAAAAACTTCCCTAAACAGGGCCGTCTTCAGTTGCCTTCTAAAAGTAAAATAGTTACTTATTGCCTTGACATCTGCTGGGAGGGTGTTCCACAGGGCGGGTGCCACTATTGAGAAGGCCCTCTGTCTGGTTCCCTGTAACCTCACTTCTCGCAATGAGGGAACCACCAGAAGGCCCTCGGTGCTGGATCTCTGTGTCCGGGCTGAATTGTGGGGGTGGAGACGCTCCTTCAGGTATACAGGACCGAGGCCGTTTAGGGCTTTAAAGGTCAGTACCAACACTTTGAATTGTGCTCGGAAACGTACTGGGAGCCAGTGTAGATCTCTCAGGACCGGTGTTATATGGTCCCAGCGGCCACTCCCAGTCACTAGTCTAGCTGCCGCATTCTGGATTAATTGCAGTTTCCGGGTCACCTTCAAAGGTAGCCCCACGTAGAGCGCATTGCAGTAGTCCAAGCGGGAGATAACCAGAGCATGCACCACTCTGACGAGACAGTCCGCGGGCAGGTAGGGTCTCAGCCTGCGTACCAGATGGAGCTGGTAGACAGCCGCCCTGGACACAGAATTAACCTGTGCCTCCATGGACAGCTGTGAGTCCAAAATGACTCCCAGGCTGCGCACCTGGTCCTTCAGGGGCACAGTTACCCCATTCAAGATCAGGGAGTCCTCCACACCTGCCCGCCTCCTGTCCCCCACAAACAGTACTTCTGTCTTGTCAGGATTCAACCTCAATCTGTTAGCCGCCATCCATCCTCCAACCGCCTCCAGGCACTCACACAGGACCTTCACCGCCTTCACTGGTTCTGATTTAAAAGAGAGGTAGAGCTGGGTGTCATCTGCATACTGATGAACACCCAGCCCAAACCCCCTGATGATCTCTCCCAGCGGCTGCATGTAGATGTTAAAAGGCATGGGGGAGAGAACGGAACCCTGAGACACCCCACAAGTGAGTGCCCAGGGGTCTGAACACTCATCCCCCACCACCACTTTCTGAACACGGCCCAGGAGGAAGGAGCGGAACCACTGTATGACAGTGCCCCCAGCTCCCAGCCCCTCTAGACGGTCCAGAAGGATGTTATGGTCGATGGTGTCAAAGGCCGCTGAGAGATCCAGCAGAACTACAGTAGGAAACAGCTCTCACCTTTGTCCCTAGCCCGCCGGAGATCATCGACCAGTGCGACCAAGGCAGTTTCAGTCCCATGGTGAGGCCTGAATCCCGATTGGAAGGGATCCAAATGGTCTGCTTCTTCCAGGCGTGCTTGGAGTTGTTCAGCAACCACCCGCTCAATCACCTTGTCCAAGAATGGTAGATTTGAGACTGGGCGGTAGTTGGCCATATTGGCCGGGTCTAAAGATGGTTTTTTTTTTAAGAAGCGGTTTAATGACCGCCTCTTTCAGTGGGTCTGGGAAGGCTCCCTCGTAGAGGGAAGCATTCACCACCCTGCGGAGCCCATCGCCCAGCCCTTCCCGGCTCGCTTTTATTAGCCAGGATGGGCAAGGATCAAGGAGACAGGTGGTCGGTTTCACTCGTCCAAGCAGCCTGTCCACATCCTCGGAGGTAACAGATTGGAATTGATCCCATACAACATGACTAGACAGGGCTCTAGCACTCTCCCGCCCTATATTCGTTGGAAGGCGCCCAGAGTGGCTGGGGCAACCCAGTCAGATGGGCGGGGCACAAATAATGTCCCAGCTCCTATTATCTGTGTCAGGCATCTTTGGCTTATTCTGCTGCCCCCGCCAATTCCTTTCTTCAAACTTTCATCATATTAAAACTCTAACTTTTAACCATTGCATCTTTCCAACCACAGATTTTTTCACCTCTCTTTTTACAAATATGCCCTTTGACATTCACTTTTTGTTTTAGGAATAACTGAGTCACTCACTCCTCCTGCCTCCAAGGCACATCTCCTTTTGCCCCATTGTCCTGGTGACCTGAGTTTACATTTCCCTTCTCAGTTTGGAGGTAGTGAAGGCAATATTTGCTACTGCTGTTTCCCTGATGGCTATCAGAACATTGGTGTTTTGCAAGAATCCTGCTTGCTGGTTTCCCCATAGGCAACTGCTTGGCCACACTGAGAACAGGATGCCAGACTAAATGGGCCACTGCTCTGATCCAGCAAGCTTTTCTTACATTCTCACATTCTTATGCGCAATCCGAGGAGAGCAGTGAAGGTACAGTAAAGGTAAAGGGACCCCTGACCATTAGGTCCAATCGTGACCGACTCTGGGGTTGCGCGCTCATCTCGCATTATTGGCCGAGGGAGCTGGCGTATAGCTTCCAGGTCATGAGGCCAGCATGACAAAGCTGCTTCTGGCGAACCACAGCAGCACACGGAAACGCCGTTTACCTTCCCGCTGTAGCGGTCCCTATTTATCTACTTGCACTTTGACGTGCTTTCAAACTGCTAGGTTGGCAGGAGCTGGGACCGAGCAACGGGAGCTCACCCCGTCGCAGGGATTTGAACTGCCAACCTTCTGATCAGCAAGCCCTAGGCTCTGTGGTTTAACCCACAGTGCCACCTGCGTCCCTGAGGAGAGCAGTACATCTTTGCAAATACAACAGAGCTCCAAATGTCTCAAGCAAGGCTACCGTTATTGGCCCACAAGTTACTAGCCTACTTGCCCACACCTAAAGAAATTAGTCATTTGTAGCACATCGATGGTCTAAAAACACTGGCATTCCAGTGTTTCCCTGCATAGAGGATATCCTTATTCACCACAGGCAATTGGCAGGTGGCTGTTTACAAGACCAGGAAAATTTTGGGAGCCAAGATTGTAAAACTAGGTTGTAGGAGAGAAAAAGAGAGCAAGACAAGGGAAGCAGCTCTGGTGAAAGGCCAGCTGCCTTTTGTATTATGTTCTTTATATTGTAAGCCTGAGAGCAGGAATTGTCTTCTTTTTAATTGATCCGGGAGCCTTTTCAAACTGGAGAGCAAGGTTGAAATGGTTTAAATTAATACATTAAATTGACACAAATGTCAGCATCCATCTTGTATGCAAGTTACAGATGTCCCTTTTTTAAAGACTGAATGAGGGTCTCACCAACTTGGCAGAGGGGTGGGACATGACCAGGGAACCACTTGGCACAATATCAGTCATATTGTCTTGATATCCTGCCATTTATGGGACTTGCCATTTTATACTGATGCAGTGCAGGATACTCAGAACCCGAGCATCCAATTCCAAGGTGCTCCCAGTTTGATGCCGGAATGGAGGTGGGAAAGGATCTGGAAAATGTTACGTGGACGCAATTCACACACCCCACCCTCCCAATACAGCTACAGACATCACCAGGCCAACACCAGTCCGTAATGCGGAAAGAACTGGGAGAGCGTTCTGACGGAAGGGTCATATAGAGCCACCCCACAATGAAGTTTGGAAAGGTTTGTTGTTGCTTTTGCAAACTTAAAAGACCTCCGAAAGTCAAGAGTACAACAGCAATGAGATAAAATAATTGCAATCGAGAAACTTTTTGTAATAAAGATAAACTCCTGTCCATTTGCCCAGTCCCCCCGCCCTTCCCCTGCATTCCTAAGAATTCTGCTCTGCTGTGTTCAAGACCTTGGTGCACCGCCCCCCCTCTCTCTCACACTTACAACAATAGTCTTCTGCTGAGCACACAAAACATTCCAGACAGGGCCCCCAAATGACCTCTCACACTCCAGAGAATGTATTGCATGCGCACACACGCACACAGACACTTCATTGCCTTTAACGTAGTGTTATAAGAATGTTAAGGTCTCAAATATAGAAAAAATATTCATAAATGCACACATATCTAAATATATAAGCCATGTGTCTGAAATAGTACAGGAGAGCAATCCTGAAGTCATTTTGACTCTCCCAAGGATCTCAGAATACTCCTCTACGATAAGGGAGGCAAATGGGGAAAGCCTTCCCATGTCTTTCCACTTATAAATCCTCTCTTAAGGGCGTAGGGCGTATTTGTGCAAGAATAGGGTGAGCCTGTGACCTGGATTCAGGAACAACCATCACAAAAGAACGGCCAGGCTCCCTAAGTAACGTAATCAGCGCTCATTATCAGGTATCCCGGGAGACCACCTCCTATGATGTATTTATGATGATTTTGGGGTGGTTTTTGGCTAAGGGGGTTGGGCAATGTCAAAAGTCTTTAAAGGTTCCTGTACGCTTTTGTTCAGGGTCTCTCCCTCCTTGGAAGGACGAGAGGGAAAACTCTTTTGCAACAGAAAAATAAATATCCGCCTTGCTTTCCACTGGATCCTGCCTCCATCCATCCTTCTCTGGCCAATCATGGACTTAGGGGACTTTGCTGCCTACCAGGCACTAAAAGAATACTAAAAGAAACTCTGCCCTGCTGGTAGGGCGGGGGTGTTTAAAAGTGAGCTAGTGGAGTAAACGGGGGGGGGGAGCAGGGCTGTCTGGGACCATGAAGGACAACAGCCCTGGAAGAACTTTTGTAAAGAATAGATGCATCATCCCCAAAGCATTCACACACACTCTCTCTATCACACCCGAACCTCTATCCTAATTTTAAAATTGAATTTTAACATTGTATTTAATCTGTATTTTAATTGAATTGTTTCTTTTATGCTTGCTTTGGTATTTTTGTTGTTAGCCGCCCTGAGCCCGGTCTTGACTGGGAAGGGCGGGGTATCAATAAAATTATCATCATCATCATCATCATCATCATCATCATCATCTGAACCTGAGCCAAGACTTCATTAGAGAGACAACCCACCGTTATCCAGCCTCAGAACATCTTATCAGTTGTCAGGACTTAACCCTAAAGCATATGGCTAGAGCAGGGGTCAGCAAACTTTTTCAGCAGGGGGCCAGTCCACTGTTCCTCAGACCTTGGGGGGGGGAACCTGTATTTTGAAAAAATAATAATGAATGAATTCCTATGCCCCACAAATAACCCAGAGATGCATTTTAAGTAAAAGGACACATTCTACTCATGTAAAAACACCAGGCAGGCCCCACAAATAACCCAGAGATGCATTTTAAGTAAAAGGACACATTCTACTCATGTAAAAACATGCTGATTCTCGGACCATCCGCGGGCCGGATTTAGAAGGCAATTGGGCCACATCCGGCCCCTGGGCCTTAGTTTGGGGACCCCTGGGCTACAGCATCTTTGTGCATGTGTAGAGTTCCTTTTACAAGTAGCTCTAACATAACTCTGGCGAGAGCTGGTCATCTAGCCACGAGCCCCAGAGTTTCTCGTTTTGGAAATTACCGGTAGGCAGAGAGCCATGGAGCAGTCTCAATAACAAAAATAAAAATCTGTCCGCCTTGTCCGAACCAACAATCCTACAAAAATGCCTGACCATTAGGAGCATCAGTTAGGACAGGGTTGATAGGTGCCCTTTTGTTTTGAACTGCTGTTGTCTCCATACTTAGTTTTTGAAATCCAGAGCCCTTCATGCTCCCACACACTGTTCTGCATTGGGGAAACTTCGCCCTCCCTCTTGACAAGTTCTTGCAAGCCTCGTGTGCACACTATCTCAGCTAGTTTCTCACAGTGCTAGCTCTGATGCTATCAATGGAACACCGACCCATGGTGTCCTGAGGATTCCTACACCCACGCAGCCATGAATCGTCTCACTTTTGAATTTCAGCTAGAAGAAACTTAATTGGCACAACAGCTTCCACAACTGTTACACTAATGAGCAAAAAAAAAAAAATCCCCTGGCAGAGGCTTCTTTTGCCCCTCCCTGCCACATAAAAGGCAGATAAGTTCCCAGGCTATGTGCAGCAATCCTCCCCCCCCCCCAAAAAAAAAAACCAGCAGCATGCAAGCTTTTGTTTCCATTCTGCCTCGGCAGAGCTCTCTCTACAACATGACTCTCAAAAGTAAGGAACTGATGCGAAGCAATTCAGAAAAACAATACTCAATCCCAGGCATCCCCAAACTTCGGCTCTCCAGATGTTTTGGACTACAATTCCCATCATCCCTGACCACTGGTCCTGTTAGCTAGGGATCATGGGAGTTGTAGGCCAAAACATCTGGGGGGCCGCAGTTTGGGGATGCCTGCTCAATCCCTTTCCCTGCCATCCACATTTGAGCAGCGAATATACTCCGTAGGCTCAGTTGTCTTGTGCAGGGATGGCCAACGTTTTAACAATGAGGGTCTGGATTTCCTCTCTCTGCAAGCTGCTATGGGGGTAGAACCTCAGATAATGCCATCATAACCCCTGCCAGACTGAAGGAGCTTGCGAGCTGCTTCTCACCCAATCAAACCATGAACTGGTGATAGATCTGGCCATTGCCATGACTTCTGGATTCCTCCATTTCTCCGTTGAAAACGGTTCACTGCAGGTCAGGTGCGAAGCAGCAAGGCACAGTGATTTTCAGCCGGCTGGAGCTGCTCCCCACATCACTCTGGGAGGAGGTGGGCTGCTTCAAAAGCAACATGTGAGGAAGAGGTGCAAAATCTGCTCAGAAGGGGATCGTGCAATCTTCCGTGATAATAATGCCCACTCGCATCATAAAGAGCTCTTAACTCTCAGCAGCCTGAAACATCTTAGCCAGACACTGGAGAGACCTGTCAGGAATGAGCATGGAACAATGGTATCAAATAGTGTGGGAAGACATCCTCATTAGAAAAAACTAACCAATAAACTGAAACTGATATGGGGACAAATAGAAGACGACGTCTTCACCCCGGTATGGTTCCCCTTTATCACATACACAACCCAGCAAGACAACAACAAGAATCCGCCGACAGCATACGAATCAATCTGGCTAACCTGATCCAAACACACACACACACACACACCACTCTCACATAAAAACAAATCTCACAACCAAAGACAGCCAACCACACCCTAGGGAAGCTTTTAATGTTTGATGGATTTCTGTATTTTAATATTTTGTTGGAAGCCACCCAGAGTGGCTGGGGGAACCCGGCCAGATGGGCGGGGTATAAATAATTTATTATTATTATTATTATTATTATTATTATTATTATTAGGCCACCCCCAACCTCTCTCACCACCAAGGAAATACAACAAGTGAATAGCAAGAGAACCCACACAAGTGACGCTGAAACAAAACCCCCACACATATACTAAGTATAAGAATAGAAGCATTGCCACCCCACCCCACCCCACCTCACCCCACTCACCATTCCCCCACCCCCCTCTTTTCTTCCTAACCTAACACTGCATGCAACACTAATGTCTCACAACAAATGAAACTGGTCAGTAGAAAACGCAACTTGAAAAAAGAGACAGTGCACGTAGTTTTCTAAACCAAAAAATCTTTAATAAAAAATCTATTAGAAGAAGAAGGGGTTTGTGCATGCATATGGTGCTTTCAAATACTAGCTCATTCTTGGCTGCTTCTACAAAGCCAACAATCAAGATAATACTGCTTGGACAGGGAAAGGAGCCGGATTAACCCGATCCTCGATGGATGATGAGTTGCAGGCTGTTTCTCATCATACAACACTACTTCTCCAGCAAAACGTGCTCAAGGAGTGGTGCTGGTGAAGCCTTCTCACCTAGAAGGCAGTTCTCTTCTGCCAGAGCAATACAAGATCTTGCCATTCATTTCTCACAGGGTGTGTGGGGTGTGCGTGTGTGCTTGCCAAGTAAGAAGCAGATCTTTCCATGGTAGGAAGGATTTGTGCACAGAAATTGTTGATAGAGGCTCTGTGCGGTCCATAGCTGTGCCACCGATTAGTTATTGCTGCTTAGATAGTAGCAGGCCTGACTCCCCTTTCCTGTTGGAGACCAATAAAAGACCATCAGGGTCCCCATGAAGGCCTGGTCAAACTGGCCAGGCCTGAGCAAAGCTTTTGCTCTGAAACTGGGTGAACCCTACGCTTAGCAAAAAGAGAGAGATGGGTGGAAAATGCAAATCAGATAGCCTACCTTTAAGGCCACGCAGCGTTGGGGAGAGTATGAAAGGAACCAGAGAAGGAGTATTGTGTACGATATGGGGGAAAGACCAAGAGAATTACTGTATGGAACATTTTTCAAGCCAGAAGTTCAGCGGGTAGGGTAAAGATGATGGCTTTGTTCCATCTATTGAGGAAATGTCTTCTTCCACCCAGACACATTCAAAGACATTTTATGGAGTGGCTACCATGAGGCCGTCAGACCATTTTGGCAAACACGGGGGATGGAAAATGCCAGCATTGGAATTGGCGTCCAAGAGCAATGGAAAGATACCACATTGGTTATTCCTGCCTTAAGGTAAAGGGTAAAGGGACCCCTGACCATTAGGTCCAGTCGTGACCGACTCTGGGGTTGCGCGCTCATCTCGCATTATTGGCCGAGGGAGCCGGCGTATAGCTTCCAGGTCATGTGGCCAGCATGACAAAGCCGCTTCTGGCAAACCAGAGCAGCACATGGAAACGCCGTTTACGTTCCCGCTATAGCGGTTCCTATTTATCTACTTGCATTTTGATGTGCTTTCGAACTGCTAGGTTGGCAGGAGCTGGGACCAAGCAACGGGAGCTCACCCCGTCACAGGGATTCGAACTGCCGACCTTCTGATCAGCAAGCCCTAGGCTCAGTGGTTTAGCCCACAGCGCCACCTGGGTCCCATATTCCTGCCTTATATAAACGAAAAAAACAGCAACTAAGTAAAAACAACAACAACAACAACAACAACAACAACAACAACAACAACAACAACAACAACAACAGACCCTTGTGGGGTAAAATCCCATCCCCACAAACAATCATCTTGCTGCTTTGCAAGTTCCACGGCATGAACTGGGGGGCAAGAGGAGGATGGACTCCCTGCAGTGACAGAATTTGGGGTCTCAAATTTCAGTGCCCCCCTCTGCCCCTCACCTTCCATTCTACATCATAACTGCAGCGCCCCCTTGTAAAAAGGTAAAAGGTAAAGGACCCCTGGACGGTTAAGTCCAGTCAAAGGCAACTATGGGGTTGCGGCACTTGTCTCACTTTCAGGCCAAGGGAGCCGGCGTTTGTCCACAGATGGCTTTCCGGGTCATGTGGCCAGCATGACTAGACCGCTTCTGGTGCAACTGGACACCATGACGGAAACCAGAGCGCACCGAAATGCTATTTACCTTCCCACCCCAGGGGTACCTATTTATCTACAGTACTTGCACTGGTGTGCTTTCGAACTGCTAGGTTGGCTGGAGCTGGGACAGAGCAACGGGAGCTCACCCCGTCGTGGGGATTCGAACCGCCGACCTTCCAATCAACAAGCCCAAGAAGCTCAGTGGTTTAGACCACAGGGTCACACACATCCCCAAGGACTGTGGCGCCTCCAAGGCTCTGCACCCAGTACGACCAAACTGGTTGCTCTCCCCTAAATCCCTGCCTCCCCTCCCCAAGGGCCCCTTGACATTGTGGGTCTAGGAGCTTTTCCTAGTGCAGTGCAGAAGTTCCATGTAGCATCTGCAATGTGCTTTTTTTTTTATCCCAATCTATCAAACACCAGCCACTTGTTTTTGGAATGATTGGAAGCTGGTCATGGAGATGAAGAATTATTTATTTCATTTTATCTGGTTATTCAAATACACACACACACACACACACACACACACACACATACAAAGATAACATACTGCAGCTTTCCAGTCACAGTTTCCCAATGCTGGGCAAAGCAGACATGGGTGTGTGATCATTGGGCATGGTGAGGTCTGGGGTTTTCTTCCTTCACCCATGTGTTCCCATGTAGAGGAAGCAGAGTTTGTGAAACAGCTCTCCCCACATTGGCCTCATGGAAGGGAGGGGTGAGGCAGCAATGTAATCAATCTGAGGGCGATCCTCCTGTTCATAAGCCCAGAAACTGGGTTCAGGATGGGGTCATTTCTGAGCGATGAGAGACAAAGAAGTTTCAGAGAGGGATGTGAGAGGAGCGAAGAGGAGAGATTCCCAGGCTGGGAACTGTAACCTGCAAAGCCTGATGGCTTTAAACAGATCAACAGGCGCTCTCTGCTCAAAAGTACAGGAAAGATGGCCAGCAGAAGGCTAAAAGAGAGCTTCAACGTTTGCAGTGATTTGTGGGGGGGGAGCTGCGAAGGCCAGGCTGTTGGGAATTGCCCTTGACTTTGCACTTGATACAAAACGACTGAATGGGGAAGGGAGGGAGTGCAATTGGTACACAAAATTTCCACCCAGCCGTTAATTGCATGGAACTATGGCAGATTCTCACCAAGTGCTGTTAGTGATCACAAACTGAAAGTTGAAATGGGGAGGCATAGACCTATCATTCTTAAGGAAATCAGCCCTGAGTGCTCACTGGAAGGACAGAT